>NW_024467101.1:12437583-13875917 GCF_017591425.1 Ochotona curzoniae | reverse complement strand
TTAGCTGCTAAGCTCTTCTATCTCTAAAATAGAGAGAGAGAGAGAGCTCTTCTTAGCTGCTAAGCTCTTCTATCTCTAAAATAGAGAGTGAGAGAGAGAGAGAGAGAGAGAGCTCTTCTTAGCTGCTAAGCTCTTCTATCTCTAAATACAGAGAGAGAGAGAGAGAGAGCGCTCTTCTTGGCTGCTAAGCTCTTCTATCTCTAAAATAGAGAGAGAGAGAGAGAGAGAGAGAGAGAGCTCTTCTTGGCTGCTAAGCTCTTCTATCTCTAAAATAGAGAGAGAGAGAGAGAGAGAGAGAGAGCGCTCTTCTTACCTGCTAAGCTCTTCTGTCTCTAAAAGAGAGAGAGAGAGAGAGAGAGAAGTCTTCTTAGCTGCTCAGCTCTTCTGTCTCTAAAAGAGAGAGAGAGATAGGGAGATAGAGCTCTTCTTAGCTGCTAAGCTCTTCTGTCTCTAAAATAGAGAGAGAGAGAGAGAGAGCGAGAGAGAGAGAGAGAGAGCTCTTCTTGGCTGCTAAGCTCTTCTATCTCTAAAAGAGAGAGAGAGAGAGAGCTCTTCTTAGCTACTAAGCTCTTCTATCTCTAAATTAGAGAGAGAGAGAGAGAGAGAGAGAGAGAGAGAGAGAGTGACAGAGAGAGAGAGCTCTTCTTGGCTGCTAAGCTCTTCTATCTCTAAATACAGAGAGAGAGAGCTCTTCTTAGCTGCTAAGCGCTTCTATCTCTAAATTAGAGAGAGAGAGAGAGCTCTTCTTGGCTGCTAAGCTCTTCTATCTCTAACATAGAGAGAGAGAGAGAGAGAGAGAGAGAGAGAGAGAGAGCTCTTCTTAGCTGCTAAGCTCTTCTATCTCTAAAATAGAGAGAGAGAGAGAGAGAGAGAGAGAGAGCGCTTCTTACCTGCTAAGCTCTTCTATCTCTGAAAGAGAGAGATAGCTCTTCTTACCTGCTAAGCTCTTCTATCTCTAAAAGAGAGAGAGAGAGAGAGAGAGCTCTTCTTAGCTGCCAAGCTCTTCTATCTCTAAAAGAGAGAGAAAGAAAGAGAGAGAGAGAGAGAGCGCTCTTCTTAGCTGCTAAGTTCTTCTATCTCTAAAAGAGAGCGAGAGAGAGAGAGAGTGAGCTCTTCTTAGCTGCTAAGCTCTTCTATATCTAAAATAGAGAGAGAGAGAGAGAGAGAGAGAGCTCTTCTTAGCTGCTAAGCTCTTCTATCTCTAAAATATATATATATATATAGAGAGAGAGAGAGAGAGAGAGACAGAGAGCTCTTCTTGGCTGCTAAGCTCTTCTATCTCTAAATACAGAGAGAGAGAGAGAGAGAGAGAGAGCGCTCTTCTTGGCTGCTAAGCTCTTTTATCTCTAACATAGAGAGAGAGAGAGAGAGAGAGAGAGAGCGCTCTTCTTAGCTGCTAAGTTCTTCTATCTCTAAAAGAGAGCGAGAGAGAGAGAGAGTGAGCTCTTCTTAGCTGCTAAGCTCTTCTATCTCTAAATAGAGAGAGAGAGAGAGAGAGAGAGCTCTTCTTAGCTGCTAAGCTCTTCTATCTCTAAAATATATATATATATATATAGAGAGAGAGAGAGAGAGAGAGAGCTCTTCTTGGCTGCTAAGCTCTTCTATCTCTAAATACAGAGAGAGAGAGAGAGAGAGAGAGAGCGCTCTTCTTGGCTGCTAAGCTCTTCTATCTCTAACATAGAGAGAGAGAGAGAGAGAGAGAGAGAGAGAGCTCTTCTTACCTGCTAAGCTCTTCTGTCTCTAAAAGAGAGAGAGAGAGAAGTCTTCTTAGCTGCTCAGCTCTTCTGTCTCTAAAAGAGAGAGAGAGATAGGGAGATAGAGCTCTTCTTAGCTGCTAAGCTCTTCTGTCTCTAAAATAGAGAGAGAGAGAGAGAGAGCGAGAGAGAGTGAGCTCTTCTTAGCTGCTAAGCGCTTCTATCTCTAAAAGAGAGAGAGAGAGAGAGCTCTTCTTAGCTGCTAAGCTCTTCTATCTCTAAATTAGAGAGAGAGAGAGAGAGAGAAAGAGAAAGAGAGTGAGAGAGAGAGAGAGCTCTTCTTGGCTGCTAAGCTCTTCTATCTCTAAATACAGAGAGAGAGAGAGAGAGAGCTCTTCTTAGCTGCTAAGCGCTTCTATCTCTAAATTAGAGAGAGAGAGAGCGCTCTTCTTGGCTGCTAAGCTCTTCTATCTCTAACATAGAGAGAGAGAGAGAGAGAGTGCGAGAGAGAGAGAGAGTGAGCTCTTCTTAGCTGCTAAGCTCTTCTATCTCTAAAATATATATATATATATATAGAGAGAGAGAGAGAGAGACAGAGAGCTCTTCTTGGCTGCTAAGCTCTTCTATCTCTAAATTAGAGAGAGAGAGAGAGAGAGAGAGCGCTCTTCTTGGCTGCTAAGCTCTTCTATCTCTAACATAGAGAGAGAGAGAGAGAGCAAGAGAGAGAGAGCTCTTCTTAGCTGCTAAGCTCTTCTATCTCTGAAATAGAGAGAGAGAGAGAGAGAGAACGCTCTTCTTACCTGCTAAGCTCTTCTGTCTCTAAAAGAGAGAGAGAGAGAGAGAGAGAGAGCTCTTCTTAGCTGCCAAGCTCTTCTATCTCTAAATTAGAGAGAGAGAGAGAGAGAGCGCTCTTAGCTGCTAAGCTCTTCTATCTCTAAAATACAGAGAGAAAGAGAGAGAGAGAGAGAGAGAGCTCTTAGCTGCTAAGCTCTTCTATCTCTGAAATAGAGAGAGAGAGAGAGAGCTCTTCTTGGCTGCTAAGCTCTTCTATCTCTAAAATAGAGAGAGAGAGAGAGAGAGAGAGAGAGAGAGCTCTTCTTAGCTGCTAAGCTCTTCTAACTCTAAATGAGAGAGAGAGAGAGAGAGAGGAAGGAAGGGAGAGAAAAGGAAGGAAGAGAAGGAAGGAAGGAAGGAAGGTAGGGAGGAAGGAAGTGTAAAGGAAAGAATGAAGGAAAAAGGAAAGGAAGGCAGCGAAGCAAAGAAAGAGACAATTCATGAGGAACAGAGAACAGAGAGGGAGCACCAAGCGGCCCAGCCTCATCTCCTGCCAGCTTCCTCACTGTCCCCCTCGTCTTGCACTCGAAGGTACTTTGACCTGTTGTCCAAACTGCCCGAGGACCTCAAGAACTTCCTCCCTGCCAGAAAGGTCCTGCTCAAGCTGCAGAAGTTTGGGGAAAACTTGGACCTGAGGATTCGGCCCCACATCCTCCTGAAGGTGCTGCAAGATCTGAGAGTCTGGGAGCTGTGCTCCCCCGACATCGCTGTGGCGATTGAGGTAACCCCCACTTCCCTGCTCCCCACTGATGCCTCAGGTGCCCTGATCCAGGCATCACTCGCGTCCAGGCACTGGTTTAAGGATGGCAGGGGCAGTGGTCACATGACCTTGCTTGTTCAACTCTTAGAAACATTGGATTTCATGTCCGTGGCAACTGCTGGAAACCCAGAGCTTTGGACTCCCCGTAGTAAGGTGCTCTCTGCATCTTGCTAGTCCAAGTGCGGTCTGTGGACCAGCAACACAACCTCCCCAGGAGGCCCGTACAGGATGCATGTTCCCAGGCCTGGGGTGCTGTCTCCTAGCTCAGGATTTGCATGGTGACAGGGTCCCCAGCACTTGGGCGTACGTAACAGTCTCAGGTGCTCTGGTTTAAAGTGAACTAGCAGCCACCTCCCTTCATTAGGGGAAACTGGAGAAGATCGCTCTGGAAGACAGCACTGCAAAGAGAAAGGGGGCACAGGTTAAGGCCATGTCCAAGGTGTGGGGGTGGGGGGGGGACAGCTGCATGCAAGGGAGAAGCCCAGTGGGAGTCAGTGGGTGTGGAAGAAAGTGGGCAGTGGAGGAATGCATGGGTGCCCGGGGACTGCACACACTGAACAGCTCGCCCTCGCGCGGCGGTGCTGGTGCTCGGTCCCCTGAGGCCGCCCGAGGGCAGCAGCAGGAGAGACTTGACTGGGAGATGTGAACACATGCCAACGCAGCCATGGCTTCATTTTTTTTTCCCACGAGGCATCTGTGTATTTCAGTAGGTCTTCTGCTGCCTGACTCGGGGCTGGTGGTGTGTATGGGCTGACCGTCCCCGTGTGCCCCCCCAGTTTGTTCGCGAGCACATTGTGCACATGCCCCAGGAAGATTACCTCGGCTGGCTGCAGAACCGGATCAATGCAGCCATGAGGCCCCATAGCACCATGCTGTAGTCGGAGCAGCCGCTGTCCTCCAGGCAAGAGGGCTGGCCACCGCCCTGTCCCCGCGTGCTACCCCTGTACCTGTTGCCTGCCTGCCCCTTCAGAAGTCCGTTATGATACAGTGAGATCATGAGGAAACCACACCGGTCAGCTGTCTGGAAGGAGAGATTCACGGGGGGCTTTCCCCTCCCCCTCCCCCGGCCACACCCCCCGCTCCAGCCACAAAGCAGGCCTAACCATATGGAATCCCCCTGCAGATTCCCGCGCCCTTTTCCTCCCTCTCAAATTCTGGATAATAAACATTGAGCTAAATAATATCTTGCTGGTTAAGAGAGCCGTGGAACTGGGTGGAGTGTTCCGATCCTATCAACGGCAGTTGCCATTGATCAAGTTTTGCTGTGCTGGACTCCTTCCATATAATGTCACTTACACATCCTGAAAGCTTGGGCACACACGTACTGTAGGTTATCCTCCCTTCACAGCTTTGGAACTGGATGGATAGGTGGGTGGGTGGGTGGGTAGACGGGTGGGTGGGACATTCCCCAAACAGGCAATGATGTACAAGAAAATCCCGAGCTTGAGGTCTCCATAGAGTTTTTTCTAGTGAGCCTAGCTGCAGAGGAAAGCTTCCTGTTACCCCAGAACTGCGCGTGCTCTTTCTCTCGCCCCACCTTGGTCTTCTGTCCGCCTGCATGCTGTAGTTGCAGAACTTGTCACTTCAACTCTGTGACAGCTGAAGCGCACACACTGTTGAGCAACTGGTCTAGAGCTGCTGTTCCGCCCAGATGGTCAGAACATTCATACAGGCTGGGATTCCGCGTCTCTCCACGATTCCCAAATGGAGCAGAGACAGTGTCTCCTCCATTCACCTCTTCTGCCATTCACTCCTTCACCCAGTGTGTAGTATTGGGAGCCCAGGAGGCACCTGCCAAGCTCCGGGTGCTGACAGTGGAGCCATGGGCAAGGCAGAAGAGGTCCCCACGCCCACGAAGTTCACATGGAGACAGAGTAGCCAACAGAATGTGATGGGCCAGGAGGGGGACCATGTCTCCTCAGAGGTTCCCTGCGGCTAACATGATACAACAAGATTCTTGGGGCATCACGGCATGGTGCCATCCATGGACAGACTGTACAAATCAGAAAGCTTAAATTTCTGTGTGGCAAATGAGCAGCTGAGGGAAGGGGAGCAGAGAAGAAAGGAACAGGGCCAGTAAAGGAGGATGAGGAACACGAGAGGGCGCCAAGACCTTGGCAGAAGACCAAGAAGAGAGAGGTTTGTGGAGGGGAGACTGGCTGAAGGAACCCCAAACCCCCACCTCCACTCCAGCCCTTTGGACTTTAGGAATGTCTGCCGCACACCACGTGTCCTCTGTAAGCAGCATTTTCAGGAGAAGTGGCGATGCGCCCTCCACCTGGGTTGTTGGGGGAGGGACAAAGCCAGGGCTTGGAGGGGACCCAGAACCTGAGCACCGTGGAGTTCCAGCCAGACCAGAGAAATGGATACTGCCCCAATTCTCCAGGCATACAGGAGGCTGGAGGGGACATCTGCCTTCCCTCCAGACAAGGCCTGGGGGGCCCATGTCTCCAGAGTCTGGCGACCATCTCAGCTGACGTTGAATCACAGTGACCAATCGGTGCAGTGGAGCCCAATTCAAGCAAGCTGAAGATCCCTGGGGAAGGGGGGCCCTGCTCCATCCTTAAGATGTGTGGAAGGATGGGAGTTCCCCAAGGAAGGGTGAGCAGGTGAGGGGCGTGGGGAGGAGTTCCAGGAAGAGGGATAGCACAGGTGGGGACTGCAGGCAGTGGAAGCCAGCCGGCCGTTTACACAGGAGAGCAGTCACACTTCACCGCAGCTGGGAAAAATGGGCGGGGGGGGGAAGGGGGGCCGGAAGAGACATCAAATTATCAGATGACTTCCGGGTTACACAATCTAACTTGGACCTTCATCTCGCTGGCAAAAGGGAGCCATGGGAGGATGTTGAGCTAGAGAATCAAGATTTCCTTTCAAAGAAAAAAAAAAGCTACTGTGTGCGTGCAAAGCAGGGATCCCGGAGCTGGAGGTTGGGGAGGGCGCGGGGAGAGACTGCAGGGACTACAAGGCCGTCGGGGCGGGGATGAAGTGGAGGGAGGTGCTTTGAATGTTCCAGGAAGATGGAATGGGGACCACAGGGTGCAGCGAGGTCCTCCCGGGAGAGAGGGCTGCACGGAAGGGGCACCTGACGCCCACTTCCCACGGATCCTGATGGTCAGAGGGGGCGACAAGAGAGCCGGCTTCCGGCGCAGAATTGCGGGAAGCACGGGGCAGCCCACTCACCGTCAGACACCTGCAGAGGGGCCGCTGGGTCCCAGATCCTGTGCAGAATACGCGAGACTCGGCATCCATGTCACGTCACCTTCTGAGCCCTGGAAGGCAGCGGACAGAGCTCTGAAATGGGCTGTTTGCCATCGCGGGCTATCCAGCCAACCACTGACGAAAGTCCCCCCATACACACTGAACCTCACGCCTCACAGATCGCAGACCAGCAGGTCACCAAGGCTGCTGTGTTTTGGGAACAGCACCCGAGGACTCATTCCCGGATGAGGTGTTGTATCTAGGGCTGTGTTTTAACTCCCCTCAGCAGCCACCTTGGCCAAGTCCGAACCCTTCCTGACACAGCTTCTCAAGGAGGCATGACTTACCATCCCCATTGTGCACTCAGGGACATCGAAGTCCTGCTGACAGTCACACACAGCAGGTAGGTGACAGAACCCAGTCTAGAACCAGATCTGTGTGTCCTGGCTTGAGCTTGAAATCCTCACTCAGTCCTCCCTCCCACCTGACACTTTCTGAGCCAGTTGCTAAGAGGTATACCGCCATCTAGTGGCTGTGATTCATTATTACCTGCCCGTCGTGCTCTCCAGCAAAATGCAACCTTCCAGCCACAAAGGCAGAGAATGGAAATTAGCAGCAATGACAGACATGCTCTACTTAGATAAGGATATTGATCCAATTACGAGAATGTATTCTACTACCAAAATGTTCTTGAGATCCCAGACTCCAAGACAGAGGGAGGACCATTTTTTGGTTGGAAAACTCTTCATTAGAATCCTGACTGAGCACCCCTACCACATGCCAAGCCTGGACCAGGTCCCCAGGAGACACTGTCCTTCCCTGGCCAAGCCATCTGAGTGGTTACTGCGAGAGTTTTTCAAACTCTGCCTTGGGGGGGGGGGGGGGGGGTGCAGTACCAGCATTGTGACACAGTGGGTTAAGCCACCACCTGCTGTGCCGGAATCTCATCTCACAACACCAGTCCACGTCCCTGGATGCTCAGCTTCCAAAATAGATCCCTGGACACACATCTGGGAAAGCAGCTCAAGATGTTCTCAGGAACTCAGGAGATGGAGTTCCAGGGTCCTGGATTCAGCGTGGCCCAGCTTTGGTCCTTGTGCTCATCTGGGGAGTGACCCAGCCGCTGAAAATCTATCACTCTGCCTGTCAAATAAAAATAATTCTTAAAGAAAAATTGCATGGGTCCCAAAGAAGCCCTCTCAATGAAGAACCAGGTAGTAAATATTTTCTGAATCTTCATATACATGCATGTTATATACATGTAATTAAATTTATGTATTGTTCTAGATCATTCTTCGAAAAAGTATTTATGTGAAAGGGCATCCGAGAGGGAGAGGGAAAAGAGGCGAGAGACAGAATATCAGCATCAGAATCATGCATTTTCTGATTCATTCTCTTCAATGGCCAGGGGCCAGGGCTGGGCCAGGCAGAAGCCAGCATCCTGCAGCTCCGTCCAGCTCCTCCATTTGAGTACTGGGGGCCCCAGCGCTTAGAGCCAGAAGTACAACAGCCAGCACTTGAACATAATCCACAACGGGAAGCAGATTTTCACAAGCAGCAGCCTGGTCCCCTATACCACAACACCAGTGCCATGGGTTCCTTTAAGTGTCAAAAATCATCTTAGAGGTCGCGAAAAACACAGGTCAGAATTGAGAGGGAACACGTGGAATGGTGTGCAGGCCTCTGTGAGAGGTGAAGCTAGTACAGTAAGAACGTACGTAGCCCAGGGAATTTTCTGCCCTTCTCACCACAGTTCTCGGCTGTTTCTATAGGGAAGGCATGGATGTTTGAATCCAGCACTGCAGTACTGTGGGTTAGATGCAAACTGTCCCGCCTGCTGACATTCATGCCACGCTGCTTAAAGAGGCAGTCACATCACACATGGCCGCGTGTGTCTTTCCAAGGATACTCTATGCATGCACAAAATAAAAAATGGAATGGAACAAAAGGACAGTGTTTATGCCACGCATGGCCTTCAACGTTCATCCCGATTTGTCCTTGTAACTGCTCTATGAGGTAGGCATCCCAGTGGTCCCCACTTTGCAGTGGAGAAAAACGGGGGTGCAGACAAGTTGAGAAGCCTACCCAGTGCTTCTGGCATCACCTGAGTGGATGGATGGTTGTGTGTGTGTGTGTGTGTGTGTGTGTGTGTAAGGAAAGATGAATGGATGATTGCGGCATGAACCAAGACGAGCCGCCATCAGATCCCTGCCACTTTCCTATAAACACAGACACAGGGTTTGCGCATATTAATGGTGTAGGACATGAGCCAGTGGCTGAGCATTCTAAGGCCCAGCCAGCACAGTCCCCTCGATGACCTGCCAGGCAGGTGAGGATAAAGGAGAGAAGGTGTCTTTTTTGCCCTAGACTTTGAACTGTGAAAAATCTACTTTAAGAATTTAGGCAAATTTACGATTTAAAGTCCTAGAACTGGGCTCCTTGTTACTTACCTTAAGCCCACGAATGCCCCCTAACCGTGTCCTAATGCACTTACCGCCTCCTAATGAAAAGTCCCCTGCGCTTTGAGCCGCTCCGTTACTGTGGCCGATTCCTAACCGCCCTTCTCCATCCCGGCTTTGCTCAGTCCTGATTTTGTTCCAGTGTCCGTCCCTCCTGCGAGTCAGGGTGAATCCCGATGCATCAAAAGCCATGTTAACTCGATTCCCGACAGCAGGAATGGCTCGTGAAGGCTTGTGCCATACCCGCTTTCCATGTGCCTGGAGTGTGCACGCACCTGGCTTCCCATCAGGGGCCGACCCAAGAGAAACCACTTTACTTGCGCCTTTTGGTCATGTGCGAGGACCTAGCTTCTCGCTGGCCGAGGCAGTGGGGTCTGAGTTTTCTGCCTCTGGAAGCGAGAAGCCCTCGAATACAGACAGAACGGCAGCATTCTTCCTGTTCCCTCTCAACCAGCACCCCCTCTTACAGTAGCCGTGGAAGGACAAATCCCGCTTCCCTGAGCAGCAACAGAAGCCAGGTTTGTTACGTCTAGGGCTGCCACAAGGCGGCGACTGTGAGCCATAAAAACTGCCAAAATGCCTCCCAAGGCGAGAAACGGAGGACATCAAGGAGTTGGGAGGTGGAAGGAAGCCACGACCCTCAGAGAGCAGAGAAGTCTTCATTCCCCGTGTCCCAAGGGTCTAAGAACAGAGATAAGCAATGGGAACTGACGACCAGAGATCTGCCACCCTGGCTGTGAGAGGAAGTTCGGGGGGAGGGGGGAGGAGTGTGGAGGAAGTGACAGATTGTTCACATTCATCAGACAGCAAATTGGGCCACGTCTCAGGTATAAAAGGCAGCCCCTGGCACTGGAAGTTAGCTAAAAGGGTGAAGCGGCGGTGTCATGTGATGATCTGATCTGGAGTCAGATCAAGAAGGCACAGCCCCTCATGTGACCACACCATCCTTGCTTCTGTGTGACTGGTTCCCGGAAATGGGCACGTCCAGGAGACGGCCTGTGCAATGCATGCAGTGCCTCAGCCACAGTGCCGCTTGCCGATGGAGTACAGCAGGAAGCCACCTCCCCGAGCCAGCACATCGGGGCAGGGGCATGTCACCCTCCTCAGGCAGCAGAGTCTGATTCTGGCTGACTGAACCGCGAGGTGCTGCCCTGAGCCCGAGAACACGCATCTGATGACAGCAGCAGCCCTATCGCCTCACACTTAAGCAGCCTGGGTCCCACCTTATGATGCCCAAGTTCAAAACCCAGCTCCAGCACCGGATTCCAGCTTCCGGCTACCACAGACGTCGGCCGACGGTGGGGATGGCTCAAGCAACTGGGTTCCTGCCACCCTCTTGAATGCCCAACCCTGGCTTCAGCCTAGCCCTAACTCCGCAGGTGCCGGCATCTGAAGAGCGATCAGTAGATTGGAGGGCTGAAAAATTGTAAAACTGTTCTGATTGCAAAGTCTAGGGCACCTGAGAAAGCAAGTGTCTGGCTCTTTTGATGTTTATGCATGAGGAATATCAATTTCATCAATTTCATAGATAAAGCTCCCCAAGGAAAGGAAAAGCACGCCGATGTCACCCATAGCACGTGTCCTTGTGGGAGAGATTAAGGAGGGCACCGGGTGGGCTCTTTGGAGACAATTCAGTGGTGAGGGTTCTGCCCTCGTGGGTCAGCCCACTCAGGGGTCAAGGGGTGGGAGACGGAGGGTTGTCTCGAAGATGGGTCAGTTCTGCAAACCAGGCTGGCTCTGGCTCGTGGAAGATCTTCCATCCGATGATTCACTCCCCAAGAGAGCCGCAACGACCGATGCTATGCCGATCCGAAGCCAGGAGCCTCTTCCAGGTCTCCCACGCGGGTGCAGGGTCCCAAAGCTTTGGGCCATCCTCGACTGCTTTCCCGGGCCACAGGCAGGGAGCTGGATGGGAAACAGGGCTGCCGGGATTAGAACCGGCGACCATACGGGATCCCGGGCGTGCAAGGCGAGGACTTTAACCACTTGCGCCACCGCGCTGGGCCCTAGCCTCTATTCCTTATAAAACTTGGCACTTCGGATTCAGAACAGTAACCTAGTGACTAAAATCCTCACCTTGCATGCACCAGGATCCCCTATGGGCACTGGTTCGTATCCTTTCTGCTCCACTTCCCATCCAGCTCCCTGCTTGTGGCCTGGGAAAGCAGCCAAGGATGGCCCAAAGCTTGGGACCCTGCACCCACACGGGAGACCTGGAAGAAGCTCCTGGCTCCTGCCTTAGGTTCAGCTCAGCTCCAGCCATTGTGGCCACTTTGGGAATGAACATACAAATGGAAGATCTTTCTGTCTCTCCTCCTCTCTGTATATATGACTTCCCAGTAAAGATAAATTCTTTTAAAAAATAAAAATAAAAATTCCCACTCCATCACAGCAGCAGACAAGAGACCAACACATTCTGTCCCCATGATAGCAGAAAGCTGTGATCCTAAGTGACATGCTTGCCTGTGCTTGACCTGGCACCCAGGGAAATTGTTGGATCTGTGGAGGAATAGTAGGAACCCCTGAGATGTGGCCAGCTCGTGGAAACTTTGTTGGCCGGGGGGACCCCTGAATGTGTGGCTAGAGCACATTCTTGGGAGGGAGGCACTGTCCCCTTAGCCTTTGAAACTTCACCCAACTCCGGGTCATTAGCCTCCCAATTGTACTGCAAGGTCCAAGGCACAATGGCCACGTTGAACCTCTGGCCAGCAATATCTTCATTCTAATGTGGGAAGCATCTTCCTGTCACCCATCACTCCTTGTGCCTGCAGCAACCCTTCCCCCTGACCACCATTCATTGAGGATCTCACAATGCCTCAAGCCTCATAGCTAGGTGTAGTCATGTGACCAAGATCTGGCCAATCCAAGCACCACACATCCCTGTTCATAGCCAATAGTCTGTGGAAGGGCTACAACAATCCCAGGAACTGGGACTGAGTGTAAGGAAGTGTCCGTCCTCTGTAACCACAGGCAATGAACACGAAGAAACCACATTGCTTCCCAAAGCCCCTGCAAGGTGACATTACCCATCAGGAGAGGAGAACCAAGCCATGACAGCTAGCCAGAGCAAGCTCACGGTGCTGCCCTGAAGCCCCCGGATCGAGGCTCAATGCAGCTGCTCAGTTACAGCAGCACACACACTGTTCTGCTGAAGTCAGACTCAATAGGATTCCACCCCCTGGCAACTGAAGGATTCCTGATTAATGCCAACAGAAGAGAGACAAGAAATCTGGATTCTAGATCCTCCTGAGAACAGGCCCTTCCTTGCCAACAGCTAGAGCGATGGGGAAGGAAGAGACTACCATCTGATACATGAAGCAGAGAGAGAAAATCCCATTAAACCACAACATCCATCAAGAGGAAAGGCAACAACTAGGAATACAGATGCTGTATCCCTCGGGTTTTGTGGCACGTGTAAAAGTGCCAAACTGCATTGCAAAGAGCATGAAACAGACATGAGATGAGATCGCTCTCACAGCTAAGTCACTGTGAGGGGAGGGGCCGAGGACACCTCCAAAGTTGGGGAGGGGGAGTGTGCAAAATGACCCACCATAGGCAGAAGAAAACGTTAGAATTTATAGCTGTTAGTGCAAAGTATACTTTAAGCTTCACTCATCAGCTAGATGGGTATTGGTCCTGGCACTGTCACTGAGTCTACATTCAGATGGCATTGGTCAAGAGGCCCGAGGGAAGATGAGGGCTCCACAGTAAAAGAATGATGCTGGAGGCATTCGTGCCTTCTTGGCCTCCACCTTAATTCCAACAAGTGACACAGCTTATCATTTGAGTATCCATCTGTACTAACTAACATCAAGTGTGCCTGCGAAGTCAACACTGCTCTGCCTCCAGGGATGCCGCTGGACACTAGAGGATGCGTTACCCATCCTCGCACTCCATGCACTCAATTCCAACCAACATTTTTCCTGGTCTCCTCCTCCCGAGTAAGAGCCTACCAGGTGCCACTAGATGCCACTGCAGACCCAGAACATCCTCTGAATTAATTCACAGAGCTCTCAGTATCCACTTCAACACATCGCCCCCGTGACTGCAGGTGGGCCACTTAGTGACCGAGGTGTGTCGTCTGGTTTCATGGCTCCTACTTTTTGAAGCTTCGGCTAGTGGAATAGTGCAGCTCATTTCCCCAAATGCCGAACGCCAACAACAAGGTTTTAGTGTTTGGCAACAGAGACAGAGGATGCAATTAAGCCTTAGAGCTGTGTGGCGAGATGCTGCAGCTGGAGCCAAATGGGAACGTAGAGAGGTGGCGTTGCATTTGGAGTCGGGAACAAGCCTTTCTGTGTCTCTCGGCTCTCGCCCTGGAGACGGGTCCCTGAGAACCGAGGTAACCTGCTGAGGGGCCCTGCCAAGCACAGACTGTCGCCTTCACGGAGATGTGCCTGGCTGTAAAGGGACATGAAGCAAGATAGTGTTCAAGTCATGGAAACTGGCCTTTCAGTCTCGGACAGAACAGCAAGCCGAATCAAAGCTGTGTCTTTCTTCACTCGGAGGGCTTGTAGCCCTGCTCCCTTTGTCCCCAGACACCAGGGACTATTCAAACAGCAATCATTGCTAACACCTGCTGGGTGTGTACTATGTGCCACATGAAATCTCATAATTTGTATACACTCCATGAGCAACGGGTCTTTATCAGCATTTTGCAATAAGGAAATTGAAGGTCAGAGAGGGACAACCATTTGGTTGCAAGTAACAGAATTCCAGCTCAAACTGGAGGGGACTTTGTTGCCTCAAGTAATAGAACACAGACTGCATTAAGCTTTCAGATGGGCAAAACCGTGGGTCTAGGGGGTAACGGGGCTCTTTCTTCTTTCTCTCTCAGCCCACAACACTTGTCTCCAAGCTTCAGTCACACCCTATCCAGCATCTTATATGGAAATACGACTTTGGGAAACACCCCTCACTCTGCCCCATACTCTTGCTCTGCTCCATTTTCAAAATTTCCTAGGGGTGGGGGGAAATCTGATTGTCCAGCTTATGTCAGAAAGTTATCTTGAAAAACAAACCAAAAAAATCACAGCATCCCACAGAGAAGGATCAAGTAAGAACACACTCAAAGCAGATCACATGGATTGAAGTTGGGAAGGAAAGGGGACCCGAGTTCCAACACTGAAGAATGACAGATGCTGCCAGAAGGAAGGAAAAGCAATCGATCGTGACCACCTGCCCTTCAGAATGGGAGTTAGCAAGACTGCAAAGGAATGTAACCTTCGCTCAATGTTGCACCACGGCGGAATTCCCCAGAAGCTTTGAAATTCAGATCACAACAACAGATCGATTTTGGGCCACTGCAATGGCTTAGCACATTAATCCTCTGCCTGTAGTGTCAGCAGCCCTTATGGGTGCCGGTTCTAGTCCTGGCTGCTCCACTTCTGACCCAGCTCCCTTTTAGTAGTCCAGGAAAACAGTGGAGGATGACTCAAGGCCTTGGGTCCCTACAGCTATGTGGGAGATCTGGAAGAAGCTTCAGGCTCATGGCATCAGATTGGTTCATCTCCAGCTGTTGTGGCCAGTTGGGGAATGAACCAGCAGATGGAAGATCTCTATCTCCCTGCCCTCCACTTCTCTCTCTCAGTAATGGACTTCAAGAACAATAAGCAAATCAAAGTTGTGTCAATTAAGTTGATACATTAATTGCATTTTCATAGTGGACTGACAGTGTGTCCCAGGCTAACACTCACCATTACAGGTTCAATATTTATTGAATGAATTACACCAAGATAAATAAAGTCTCCTTGCCCCAAGAACTCACAGCTTAATAGGTGACCAAGGCAAAAAAATCACCCCAAAAGAAACACAAAATGTGCTGTAAAAACTCAAACAAGGGCCTGGCGCAGTAGCCTAGTGGCTAAAGTCCTCGCCTTGCACATGCTGGGATCTAATGTGGGCTGGGGTTCTAGCCCCAACTGCTCCACTTCCCATCCAGCTCCCTGCCTATGGCCTGCAAAAACAGTGGAGGATGGCCCAAAGCCTTGGAACCCTGCATCCACTTCAGGGACCTGGAAGAAGCTCCTGGCTCCTGGCTTCAAATCGGCTCAGCTCTGGCCATGGAAGGTGCTAGAGGAGTGAACCAGAGGACACAAGATCTTTCTGTCTCTCCTCCCCTCTGTATATCTGCCTTTCCAATGAAAATAAATACATCTTTCAGTAATGAAATACCACGGAGTAGGTACACAACATGGAGACAGAACACAGGTGTGCACCTGGCAAGGCAGGAGGGCAAGGTCACGGACACCCCAGTGAAGATGACACCCAGAGGAAAAGACACAAAACATCAGGTTCCGCCATGTTAAGGGAGCAGTTCCATGGTGTTCGTTATAGACACAGGGCTGTACCATCACCATGACCTGTTTTCAAAACTCTTCCATCACCCCGAACAGAAACCTCGTACCCAGTTCAGCAGTAACTCCCCTACCCCACCATCCGGAATAGCATACGCACAGACCCACGCGGTCTCTGCCTCAGCTGTGTGTGACATCTCAGTGGGAATTACACAACACTGCCTAAGGTTTCACTGAAATACAGCACCCAAACATGTACAGAAGAGTACAGGTAAACGGGGCTTCCTGAGCATGCTCAAAACCAACACTTCAAAACACAACATTTCCCCAGGACCTCACCATTTCCCCTCACTTTCTGCTTTTTCAATGTGCATGGGCATGGTATGGCTTAGTAAAGCATTGTTTATAACTCAATGCTAAATGACATAAGCCCTACAGTTTTTATATAGGACCCTCCGCAAGTCAGGGCAACCGGGACAGTTGTCTGTCTGTCTCTGGCTTGTTCCATTGAACGCACTGATCCCCACTTGTACCCATTCTGCTGCGAATGTCAGGATTCTGTTCTTTTTTTTGTGGCCGAGAGCCATTTAACCTTTTATGTTTCTGAATTTAAAACTATCTTGGGACCCGGCACGACAGCATAGTGATTAAGGTCCTCACCTTGCACGCCCGGGATCCCCTATGGGCACCAGTTCTAATCCCGGCAGCCCTGCTTCCCATCCAGCTCCCTGTTTGTGACCTGCAAATGCAGCCAAGGACGGCCCAAAGCCTTGGGACCCTGCACCCACATGGGAGACCTGGAAGAAGCTCCTGGCTCCTGGTTTCGGATTGGCTCAGCTCCAGCCATTGTGGCCGCTTGGGGAGTGTATCACTGGATGAATGGAAGATCCTCCTCTCTGTCTCTCCTCCTCTCTGTATATCTGACTTTCCAATAAAAGTAAAATAAATCTTTAAAAAAAAAACCTATCATGGACTTAAAGGTTTATCTAAAAAAAAAAAAGAATGAAGGAGACAGAGAATTAGTTTTAAGAGGCTCTTCTTTAAAGAAACTACTTGTGGGCCCGGTGCGGTGGCGCAGTGGTTAAGGTCCTTGCCTTGCACGCCTGGGATCCCATATGAGCGCTGGTTCTGATCCCGGCAGCCCCGCTTCCCATCCAGCTCCCTGCCTGTGGCCCGGGAAAGCAGTTGAGGATGGCCCAAAGCTTTGGGACCCTGCACCCGTGTGGGATATCCAGAAAAGGTTCCTGGATCCTGGCTTTGGATCGGCATAGCATTGGCCGTTGCGCTCACTTGGGGAGTGAATCATCGGATGAAAGATCTTCCTCTCTGTCTCTCCTCTCTGTACATCAGCCTTTCCAATAATAATAAAAATAAATCTTTAAAAAGAAACTACTTGTTATTTTTAAAGAAGATTTTTAGATATTTCAAGACAGAGTGACAGAAGCAAAACCGAGGGCAAGAAACATCTTCCATTTGCTGATTCATTCCCTAGATGGCTTTCACATTTAGGGCTGGGCTAAGGTAAATCCAGGAACCTAGAACTTCATCCTGGTCTCCCACGCTGGTGGCAGGGAACCCAATGCTTGGGCCATCTTCCCCTGCCTTCCCAGGCCCGTTCACAGGGAGCCAGGGCAGAAGCAGAGCAGCCAGGACTCAAACGCATTCCGACATGAGATGTTATGGAGGCAAGGCAGTAGCCTGAATGTCTGAGCCACAATGCCAACTCCAAAAGTGGTCTCCGTGGTCCACGGGAGGAACAGTGCAAATGTGGGCCAAGAAGGTAGCAGGGGCCAGAAGTGCATTCACTTCCACAAGCAGAAAGCCACCTGTTCCACGATCCTAAGGGGCTGGTTACGAAAGCACGGCACAGTCTATGTGATGAATTGCTCCGCGTCAATAAAAATAATGATGCCGATGAATAAATAATGAAGCGGAGAGACATTCGCAATATATTAAGGGGAAAAAAATAAGGTTGTAGGACAGAACATACATCATGATCCCAACTGCAGACAGATGATACATAATTAGGTCAGAGTAGCGAGAGAGAAAAAAGACCTTGAAAACCACACATGCAGAATTGTGAATAATGATCAGCCTCCCACCAAGTTACACGGAGCCCGCGTTGCATTCTCTTCGTTGCTCTCCTCACTCCTGGAACATATCTTATTTGCTTGTTCTTAAGTTCCAGGAAGGAACTGTCTTGTTCTCTCTCTCTCGTTCTCTCTCGTTCTCTCTCTCTCCTCCCAGGACACAACACCCAACCAAAGGAGATGCTCCAGAGACACTTTTTATAATGAAATCTCCCATTGGAATACAATGTACGCAATGAATTCTAACAAAGAGGAGAAACCTACACAGGCATTTTTCTGACCACCACCACTCCCAATGCCACAGTTCTTTGATTCAGACCATTGTCCACAAGAAGGACCTCAAAGTTACAACACCAGATGCCAGTAGGATAACATCAAAGCTTTCCTGGGCCCAGCACGGTAACCTATTGGCTAAAGTCCTCACCCTGCACACGCTAGGATCCCATAAAGGTGCTGGTTCATGTCCTGCCAGCCCCACTTCCCATCATCCAGCTCCCTGCTTGTGGCCTGGGAAAGCAGAGGAGGATGGTCCAAAGGCTTGGGACTCTGCACCTGTGTGGAAGACCAGGAAGAAGCTCATGGTTCCTGGCTTTAGATGGGCTCAACTCTGGCCATTGTAGCATGAACCAGCAGATAGAAGACCCCTCATTCTGTCTCTCCTTCAATCTTTGTCAAAATCTTTCCAATACAAACACATCTCTTTAAATATTAGACTCACAATGTGGCTTTCTAGTAATTTGTTGGGTGGAGATGTCATACAGCCTAGTGATTTTGCAAAAATTGAGTGCAATTATGAATGACCCTTGGGAATACAACCAAGTACATCTATTTTCAAACAAAGCATGGAGATAGCAATCTTCACCACTTCCTCTTCCAAAAACAGTGTCTGGGAGACCGGCCTCAGCACTTGGTGATAGAGTACCCGCCTCAGAGTGAGTTACTGAGTCGCCAATCTGCTGCTCCTCATGCTCCATTTCACCTCCCCTTGCCCTCACCCCTCAGTGGGCATCCGACTTCTGAGTCCAAGTTAGAAATCACAGCACACCAGCTGACCCTGGATCCCAAGAGCATCACGCCCAACAAGGCAGCGTTTGGTGGCGAGAGACTCCTTGTTGGGACAGGCGCAGGGGAAGTTTACCAGGCATCCGGGCAGGAAGCATCACCCTATTAATGCAAAGTTGTTTGCCAGAGTTAAGAGCTCTTTGGGGACCTCTGAGGAGTTTGGCAGGCCCCAGTCCCCAAGGCTCTGTGCCCGTGAGCCTCTGAAAATTTAACAGCCAAGGTTATCTGCTCAGAGGCCTTTTAAAGAGGCAGCAAGGAGAGTTCTCTATCCCAGGGGGTTACCAGGGCAGGACAGAAGTGACCCCATCTTTTGTTTAAAGGATACCTGGTATAAGCCAAATCCTCCACCTGATCCCTGTGGCTGTTCCTTTGGAGCCATTTGCCTGACTTGCTAGCTATCGTATGCACTTGATAATCCACAAGACTCCAGGCTCTCTGTCTGTTGGCTGTGCTGGGCTAACACAGTGTCACGTCCACAATTAAAAGCTTGCTAACCACAATGAGATATCAAGGCCTCAGATGCTGAATATAAAGGGAATGAAGGGTTGGTCATGAGGCTAGCACTGTGGCACCGGCTTCCCATATGGATGCCAATTCAAGTCCTGGCTGTTCCACTTCCCATCCAGCTCCCTGCTTGTGGCCTGGGAAAGCAGTGGAGGATGACCCAAAGCCTTGGGACCCTGCATCTACATGGAAGACCAGGAAGAAGCCCCTAGTTCCTGGCTTCAGATCAGCTCAACTCCAGCCACCGTGTCCATTTGAGGAGTAAGCCTGCAAATGAAGATCTTTCTCTCTCTACTCTGTCTTTATTCTCTGTAACTCTGCCTTTCAAATATAAATGAAACCAATATTCTTTTAAAAAGGTCAAATTTGAAAATTTAATAGTGGTGACTTTCTAAAATTGATTTTAAAACAAAACCATTCATTAAGATGCTCAATACCACCAGCCAAGATATAAATAAAAATCTTACCTACACATCATAATAAAATAGTAATTTAAAAAAAGAGATCTTCAAGACAAACAGAAAGAAAAGGAGTCATAAAGAAATGATCAATAAACACACAGGACACATTGTACCACAGAAAGCTAGCCATCAGTGAAGCAGTGCTTCCAAAATACGAAGCGAAAGTAACTTCCCTCGTGGAACAATGGACTCACAAAAAAATTATCTTTCAAGAATGTGGGATGCATAAAGACATTTACAGGAACCAAAGCAGGATAATTCATTTCTGACAGGCCCCTTTAATACAACTCCTAAAAGCTCTCTCTCCAAGACAAGGAAAATGACCCCATAAAGAAATCCTGAACCATATATAAGGACAGCCCAAAGCCTTGGGACCCTGCACGTGCTTGGGAGACCTGGAAGAAGCACCTGGTTCCTGCCTCCTGGCTTCAGATTGGCTCAGCTCTGGCCATAGCAGCCACTTGGGGAGTGAATCAGCAGACAGAAGATCTTCCCCTCTGTTTCTCTTTCAATCTGTATATCTGATTTTCCAATAAAATAAACCTTTTTAAAAAATCAATTTCTAATGGATTAAAGTCTGAAATATGGAATTAAAACTTTAAATTTGTCAAATAATATCTGCTCAAATACTTGTATGACCTCGGGACAGAAAATGATGTCTAAATAACATTCTAATGGAAAACTCAGTTCTGTGTTCAGTCATCTTTGACAATACTAAAACTTTTTAGGCCTAAAAAGGAACTTTCTTTCTGGCCCAGTGCACTAGCTATCAGCAGAATAACTTAGGAAAGATTAATACAATAATTCCCCCGCTTAAAAATAACAATTTCAAGGCACTACAAAGATACCAAGGCAGTGGGAATGTTGCGAATTTGTGTTTTTTGAAGTAAAATCCACTGGGGTTAACCTGACATTTTGCCTGCCTTTTGACCAATTTGTCAGCAGCACTGAGCCAAGAACCTAAGAAACAGAGGACAATGTGGACAAGAGACTGGATGCTTAGGAAAGCCCTTGGCAGCCTCAACAGGACTGGGCAGGCAAAAAATAAGAGAGGAGACAGGGCACACAGACCAGACTCATTCCCCAAAAAGACTACACTCCAAGAGTAGGCATAAAGTCAAAAATAAAACAGCTCTCATCAAGACTACACCCAGCAGGCTGCCCCAGTCAGGTCACACAGGCTCCTGGGCCAACTGCTAACCTTACAGCAATTCTAGGAGCCATTTGTGAAGTAAAGCCATTATTTAAAAACCAATTACATGAACTTATCATGAAATGTAGCATATTTGGAACCAAGGTTATACACACTCAATACTTTATAACATCTCATTATCCATGTTCTGGAAAATGATTTGCATTTATCTGGTCTGTGTGGTGGAGATATTACCTAAGGATGTGCTCCAGTACTTCCCTTCCCAACCTCACACTCACTCACACCGGGTTGATGAGAGTATTCACACCACAGCAGGGAGCAAAGGAATGGTCTTGATGTTTCTTTAGACCAAAGGCTGTAAAAACTTAATTCTGTAGAAGGCTACAGAACTATTTTCAGTTTTGTGAGTCATGCAGCCTCTGCCACAACTACCCCCCACAGCCATGGCAAGTGCAAGCGTTTACACATAACATATAAACAAATGCATGTGGGCACATTTGACCCAAGACTGCAATTTGTCAACTCTGGTCTAGACGTTTAAAATAAATAGAGGCCCTAGTGTGATAGCCTAGTGCCTAAATCCTCATCTTGCACTTGCCAGGAGCACATATGGGTGCTGGTTCATGTCCTGGCTGCTCCACTTTCCATCCAGCTCCCTGCTTGTGGCCTGGGAAAACAGTTGAGAACAGCCCAAAGCCTTGGGACCCTGTATCCAGGTAGGAGACCCAAAGAAGCTCCTTGCTTCTGGCTCTAGCTCAGCTCAGCTCCAACTGTTGAGGCCACCTGGAGAGTGAACCAGTGGACTGAAGACTTTTCTGTCTCTCCTCCTCTTTAGATCTGCTTTTCCAATAAAAAAAAATCTTTTTAAAAAATTAAAATATTCTAGTATTTAAAGCTGGTATTCAATTTAGAAACATTTTTCTCATGCCACTGACGTATAATGGTTCCACAAGTCTTCCCTTTATCATTGTTTGCTTT
Source organism: Ochotona curzoniae (assembly GCF_017591425.1). NCBI lineage: Eukaryota > Metazoa > Chordata > Mammalia > Lagomorpha > Ochotonidae > Ochotona > Ochotona curzoniae. Next base: position 13,854,428 of record NW_024467101.1, on the reverse strand, counting down.
CTTAACAAAAATACCAACGAATGTCCATGTCAAAACCATCCTCCATCATCGGTGTAATTATAAGCTGATGAATAATACAAAAAGCAGTCTGAGAAGTCGGTGAGAATTGGATATCTGGAATCTACAATAAGGGATGTTGTATACTGTAAGCAGAAAGCTCTGAACACGGTATCAGAAAATGTATATGCATACGTAATTTATAATATATGCACATTACAATGACTACAAAAGGATGCATTGGAAAGCACCAGACATAAATCAAGATGAAATCTAAAAAGTGTTCAAGTAGCCCACTGGAGGACAAGGGAAATGGGATACAATCAGAAGACGAATAGCACAGTGGCAGACATAACCTCTGTCATAGCATTAACTGGTCTCCATACAAATGGCAATGCTCTAAATATATTCATTAAAAAGTGGAAATTGGCACACTGGTCAAGCAGATAACAAAGCAAAATTCAGCAATATGCTTTTTAAAAAAGAAATTCATTTCCAACTCAATGGCATAAGTGGATTAATGTTTAAGAGCATGAAAAAAAGCTACTGTGCACATACTAATTTTTTTTTTAAAGTACAAATGGCTATGCCAACAGCCTATAGACTTCAGAACAAAGACAATTTCTAGAGCTATCACAGCAGGAGCCATTGACTGGGAATACCTAACAGATCATGTTTATGCCAAACAGCAGAGGCTCAAAATACATGTGGACAGAAATCTGAAACTTCACAATTACAGCTGGACTTCATCTCAGAATGTGTGAAAGAGGATTTCAGAGTGAAGACCAGGAGCCACGGGGCAGCCTCAAGAGGCTCCTCAGAGAGGCCAAGAGGCCAAGCACAGAGCCGCAGCTCCAAGGTAAACTGGACGACACAGGGCCTGCAACGGACATGCTGTCAGGGAGCTAGTCACGGCACCAGAGCCTGCCACACAGGATGGAGAATCCCTTGCCGTGGATGCGGAGTCATGAGCGACAAAGACAACGCATGCACCAGCTAGCTCGTATTGGTGGGCTCCAAGAGCTCCGTGTGAGTGTGCACGGGGCCTGGCAGAGGGTGGGGGCGCAGGTCCCCCAGAGCTGCCCTGTGTTAGGAGCAGCTTGGACAGCAGAAATGCATTTTCCCCAAGGATTGCATGGGATGGCAGCTCTCTACCCTCAGGGTGTCAGCAGGACTGGGTTCCCCTGGGGTCTCTCTCCTTGGCTACACTCCCCTCCCCAACCTCATTTACACTTCCTTTCCTTCTCTAGGGCTCCTTCAAGTGTGATCGCATTCCAGGGCATGAGGTGAAATCACCAATAAGCGAGTTTGTGGGTGGAGAGTGTGCCCGAGCCCACAGCAGAAGGCATCTGGTAACTGCGTAGACCAGTGAATGAGGACCGGTGGATGAAATTTCAATCCCAAGATGCCAGAGTTTGAGATCCTTGGGCATTTGCTGTGGTTCTAAACCCTTCCCCCACTGCTCCCACCAATAAAACAGCATTGAGTGCAGGCAGCCTGGTAGGAGTGCTACACAGTCACCTGAGCCCTCATCTTTGAACTTCCAGCACTTACAAGCACCGAGCTTGTATAAATGCTAAGGAGCTCCCTGCGTTCCATTCAGGCTCCTTTTGAAGTTAACCCTTACTGATCTCCAGGACTCAAGAGAGCATTTAAGGACACACAACCCCACATCCAGACGAGCTCTCATTTTGGCAGAATTGGTGATAGGAGGCTAATCTGGCCGGCCCACAATCTAGGGCTATTGATTCTCAACTTTCCAGGTTGATACAGTCCCGGCAGCTGGAAGTCTAATTTCACACATGTCTTGTCTTCATACGGACCCTACCACACACTTTGCCGACTGTGGACATGGTGTTAAAACGCCTGGATACCAGCATGCTATCCTTAGCCCTCAGGTCTACACCTGCTGTCACTATGGAAACGAATACTTTGCAGTTTGTCATCTCCATAGCCCTTCCCTTCTAACATTGCTCGTCTTTGGACAGCTGGCTTTCTTATTTTTTAAAAAGTATGGCCTTAATATCCACGTGTCACTTTATTCACTCATTTGCTCAAAACGTAATAAGCACGCGCTACCCGCCAGGCCCTTTTGTAAGACACAGGATAAAATGGAAAAACAAAGCTTCCACATCTGGGAAGCTTTCATAGTGGTGGGGGAGAGGGATGCTAACGGTAAGGTTGATGATGAAGGTGCTGATGGAGGTGGCAGTTGAAACTTCCAGACCACTTCAAGTACACAAAGGGGGAGAAAGAATGATGATTTAGGTGAGTCAATCAGGTGTGGCAGAGATATATCTGGGGAAGCCGTATGTCATGATCAAGGGAAAGGTGGTGACAATAGCGTATGTCAGTGACCTTCGATGGGAACACAAGAACTTAGAGGAAGGGAAGTTTTAAAACTCAGCATCTAAGGGTCAGAATATGTTCTGTCCCATGGTCTAAGTGGAATTTTCCCCATGTCTGGGAAGGAAGAAGGCAATCCTTCTTATAAACATCCTCTCCATGATCCCATTTGATTGCAGCTACCTGCAAACATCCCATTTCCGGCTTCAAGCAACCCCTGTGACTTCAGCTTCCGTCATTGCCACCGTAAGTCCTCTTGACAAAAACAACTTACGTGCTAAGCACTGGATACCCACCCTTGTGTTAATGCTCCAACAGCATTAAGGTTGACACTATTGTTGGCTATCTCACAGGCAAGAAAACCGAGGCCACCAGACACTGAGTCGGTCACCCAAGTAAGAGATGGGAGAGACAGGGATGTGACTCCCCGCCCCAAGAAACATGCCTTGTCATTTTCAGCTGAGTTGCTTTGGCTGCCATTACCCCTTCCACAACATCCACAGACCTAAATCAGTTCCTCCAATCATGAAGGATTCCCTTCTGAGACACCTTTTAGTTCTATGAATTGACTGTCACCCAGAACTCATTGGAGCCCAGATCCAGATTGACTCCATCAGAGTCTCAAAGCAAGACTGTAACAAGCAGAAATGCCAAGGCTAAAAACACACCTGCTCTTTTGGGAAGCTCCCCCCGGTGTGTCTGCTGGACAGCCAGAAAGAGAACTGGTGCCTGCAGGCCAGCCTCCCCAGCACACGCAGGCTCTGCAGGGAACTCAGAGGCCAGGAGTGGCACATCGCAGTCCGAGTTTCATCTTAGCAGCTGGAAACTTCTTTCCTTCCTGCCTGAACTCTGCTTCCCCTAACCCCAGACTGCCTGGTCTAATGTTGTAATGCTTGACCATTCTTGCAGCTTTGTCATCTGTCTCCTGGAACAACAGTGCTTTATTTTGGTTTTTATAAAGTGAACAACCACCACCAAAAAAAAAAAGCCCTAGAGTGCAAACCTTGGAAGAAAAGCAGGTGTTGTTCCTCACTGTATCTAGTGTGCGACAAGATCAGAGTCACAAAGAAGAGAATCGTGTGGAAAAGTGCTGCGGCAGGATGCCGTCCAGGAAGACAAAGAAGAGACTAGGTCAAACACAGGCTCTGCTATGCTTACTCTCATTTTGAAAATCCTACTTTCAGATTTACTTAAAAGAACACTAGAGAGATTTTTCCCCCTTAGCAAGAGTATGTCATACCTCCACTAGCCATGAAAGATCCAGGACCGTGCTCATTCTTTAATGCACAAACCCCCCTCCCCACCCCCGGAGCCCAACAGCATTCCTGCTGGATTACGATAGAAAGCCTACACCATGTATAATTAAAGACATCGGGACGGCATTACAATCCTTCCGGCTCGCACATGGAACAGTCTCCAAGCCCTCACTAATGCGCAGCTCTCCCAGGAAGCTCTCGTAGGCAATTAAAAGTGGTTCATTCCGCTGCCAGGCAAGAAGCGGGCTCATCCCAGCCTATGCGCAAAAACACTTTGAAGGAGTCATTGCAGAATGCTCATTCCACAAACTTCGCCCAAACTGCACTTGCTAAGAATGTAGGTACGGCTCATTCATTTGTGTTTCTTGCAAAGTAACACAAATAATGAAATGATTGTTTCAGACACACTTCCCCTAATGTGGCCAAATGTTTGGAAGTAAGAACTATACGAAGCATAGTCCCTATTCCTCAGGAACAATTTGCATCTGAAAGTTTAATGCTGGAATCCCCCTCTTCCTCATAGGCACTAATGTGATTCACAGCCAATATTGCACCGGAGGAGGGTTATTTTGCATCATGACCGCGACACACATTCTCTCTGAAAAGGACAAGAGGAATGCAATTACCTTACTGGGCTCAGTGTGGTCTTATTCAAGTGTGATTCGCAGATCAGCAGTTTTAAAAAGCCTAGGGAAACCAAGAACACTGCTTTAGAACAACAATACCCAACGGGGTGGTTTAGCCCACCAGTAGAGATCAGGCACGGTCTGCAGGCATCTTTGATTGTCACACCGGGTGCTAGAATGGTACCAGCCACCTGCAGTGCCTCTTAGCACCCTGTACTGCCCTGCCCCTCCCCTTGCCCCACAGCAAGGACATCTCCAATGGCATGAAGAAACACTCATCTCGGAAACACAGAGTTGGAGAACAGTGAACCGGAAATACAGAACTGGGAACAGGGAAGGTAAAATGTCGTTTCAACCGGGTAAGTCCTAGAGCTCACAGAGGAGAAGAGAAAAACGAAAGCAAATATTAGTAGCACATTTATGACCCCTGCTTTCGGACGGCGGGGGGGGGGGGGGGGGGGCCGTGCACCCCTCCAGAAGTCACCTAGTCTCCCAACAGCATTTTACACGTGTGTAAAACGGAAGGAAAAAGAACGTTGAGGCAAAAGGCCGAATTCCTGTCTGTGAGGTGCTTTTCAGGATAGATGTATCAAATGATGTAGGCAGTATTTACTTAACCTTGACTGAACACAGATCATCTTCAACGTGTTCGCAGTCCTGGGTGCTGTCTTTGCTGCTTTGCTTTTTTTATTATAACGCGTTTCGTATTTTTATGTATTCTAAAGAAAATTTCATGTGATTACCACTCCTTTAAAACCACTTTACTTGCCCAAACCAGGAGAACATACAATGCAAACCATGCTATTAAATTCTACTAGATATCATGGTCTTTCCAAGATTCTGAGCCCAAAGCTAAGAGAGATTAATAAGGACTAGAGAACTCACACACCATGTGCTCCCGCCTGCGGGAGACTGCTACATTTTGGAAAGTAATGGTACAGAGGCTGAATGGACAAGCTTTGCAAAAAAAAAATCTAATTTAGACCTCAGACTCATTCTACCATTCATTGGCTGTGGGACATTGGCCACCTGACAGCCTTGCTAAGCCCCCGCTCCTCTCTGGGAGTTAGTCACAGGCCCTAGGTTACTGTGGTAAGGAGCCCCCATGTTCCTAACCTCATCCATGCTCTCGTATCATCTTCCCTTGAGTGTGACAGGGCCTAGTGACCTATTTATAACCAGTAGATCACAATAATCATGATGGGATGTCACTTTTGGGATTAATTTGCAAAATCAATCTCTCCCTCTACCTCTCCCTCACCCCTCCTCTCTAAGCTCTTGTCCTGGGAAGGCCAATTTCCATGGTCAGGATCTTCTGTCTCCCATCAGCCATTGGCAGGACAGGAGAACCCAACGGAAACCACCCAGAATGGAAGGATGAACACAGCTTTCACTCTGACCCCATGGTAGTAGGGTCCAAAAGGCCTCCTGGGCTCCCATGACCCACATTTACATGCTTTTGCTTTGAAATTGCCCAAAAGCCACCAATAAAAGAAAAAAAGATACGGTATCTTCTTAAACTTCGAAACACTAAAATCAGTTCTAGATGTCCCATGTTTAGGGTTATTGCAACGTGGTCATTCTAAAGGCAATTCAGTTCCTTCACAGTGGAGGTCCTGAAGTGGAGCAGGGGACCATTTCCCGAGATGCTCCCTGAAGTCAGCCCCGTGGAGGGGATGTTTCAGCTCCCAACACTTCCTCTTTCTCAGATATTTGTGTGTGTCTCCCTCATCTTACCCGAGAGTCCCCGTGGGTTCCACTCTTCCTGCCAACCTGACTTGCAGGCTTGTTCTTCACCTGACGCCTCCTGTTTTAGCCCTCACACCTAAGGACTTCTCCCCTGGTCATTCTAAGCCTCTGATCCAGTTCCCCACCTCCGTCGCTCAGTTCACTAACCCTTCAACACCTACTATGTATCAAATGCCGTTCAATCCCTGCCCTTGAGGACAATTTTGAATCGATGTGTGCATTTTTAAGTAACTTTCAGTGTTTGTTAATTATCACTCCACAAAAATATGCTCCAGAGGAACACAAATAAGGTCTGTTTAGTTCATCACTGTATGCCACACTAGCACCTAGGACAGCGCAAGGCATGCATTTGCATAGCACAAGTGAACCAATCAAGGAACAGATAACATGTACACTTAAGCACACTGGCCACCATCTGCAGCGGCCCCAAGGCTCTGAGTTCAACAGCCGGACTCTCCCTCAGCTTGGAATTTGATCTACAGTCACAGGCTGTTCATCAGGAACTAAGTGACAAGACCTTGTTTCCTTTGTAGAGCCCTTAGACCCACCCTCTTTCCTGCCTGTCCTGATGCTTAATTTGCTAAGACTTTGCAGCTCACGATACAAATATTCTTTCCAAGAAAACTTCCCAAGTTCAGTTTCAATCACTCTCCATATCTGACAATGGTTAATCACTACAACTAATTATCACAAGAGAACACTAATTAACATCCAAAGCTTCCACAAATGCTTGAGTGGCATCCTACTTTTAATAAATTCCAGGCCAGTGCTGGAAAGGCCCTACATGACACAACTGTTCTTACCCCCGCTGTCTTATCTCCAGCCGCTGGGTGACCTTCTTCCTGTTTCTGATGCCCTTCTGAGTTCCTTTCCACTTCGGGGTCTTCACAGCTGCCAGGTTATCCACAAGGCGGGGACTCCCCTTAGCTCTTCAGAGATCTGGATTCCTTCCGTCATCAGATTTATGCTCAGCTGTCACAATCCTGAGGAGACCCTTCTCAGCTCATCTTGGAACCAAGAGGCCTCAATCAACACCTTAGGAACATGAGGGAAAGCATTATTTGTACAGAACAATGCCATATCCCAAAAGCAGTGGGGGTTGGGGGAGGGGGTAGGGACAGGGACACTCTGGAATCCGCAAGGAGCGATCCAAAAAGAAAATTTCCCCTAGAGAACTGGTGGCCTTCAACCCAGCAATTCCCTCAGCTCTCCAAGCAACTCAGAAAGCAGCCAAGGAGGAAAAAATCTCCAACCCGCACCCTCTTTCCTCCCTCCCATCGCTTCATTTTCCTGCCAGGACTCTGTTCATCAAATCCATCGGAAACCAGGCATCAAGGAAGCCTCATGGGGAGTTAGAGTTGGCAAATTTTTCTGACATGCATTTCCAGCACTGGCAGTCACACAGCCTTTGTCACATCTACTCGGCTCTGGCGATGGAGTGTGAGAAAAGCCACAGACAATACGCACATGCGTGAGTGCAGCTGCACTCCATTAAAATGCATGTGTAAAAGCATCCAACAATCCGGAGTTGGCTGGCCACTGAGGATGAACTGTCATGCTAGCCTGCTGAAGCGAGAAATGGAGTACAGCAAGATAGAGAATGGCCATAGGGTCGAACAAAGCGTATCTAGCATTCTTTCACTCCGTGGAAAGTACTCCTCCTGAGGTTGGTGGCAGTAGTACAGTGGAAAAGCCACCACATGCAATGCCAGCATACCATCTGAGGACTGGTTTGAGTCCTGGAAGCTTCGCTGCCAACCCAGCGCCTTGCTAACACATTGAGTAAGGCAGTGGAAGACGGACCCACGCCACCAACGTGGAGGACCTGGACAGAGTTCTAGACTCCTAACTTTGGCCTTGTCCAGCCCCAGCCATTGAGGCCATTTGTAGGACTCACTCTCCCTGTCCCCATCTGAGCCTCCCCTCCTTCTCTATAACTCTGTCTTTTGAATAAATGTTATTTTATAAATGTAATCCACTCCCTCTAAGCCATTATCCCATTATTCTCACTGCTTTTAGCACAAATTCTACGATTCCTCTTGTTTTACACATAAGCATAGGAATCACAGTGTTCCTGTGTCACCAGCACTCAAAACGCTGTCAGACGCATAGCAGCCAGTGAGGAACAGAGAGACTTAACTAGGAGTGTGACACAGCTTGAGGAGAGTCCAGAATCTCCAGTCTCGAACAGGTGCAAACAACATGCTCCACAGACATGCAGCCCAGCCTCTCCAGGCAACGCTTAAGTGCAATTCTGATCTGTTCCATTTTGTTCCTGCTAATACCTTCTTTACACTAACTCCTAGTTCCTGCAACATCCATTACTTCAGGTTGCAATCCCCTATGGCAACTTGCAGCCTTTCAGAGTCCCTGAAGTGGTTTGCAGTTGAGATTCTTCAGAAATCAATCTGCTCGAGGAGGCCGCCCCTCCCCGATTGTCCCAGCACGGTCAGCTAAGTGTGTGTCTGCTTCAGCTGATGGCTCCAGAGCACTAACCTGGGCAGGGCGGTGACGAAAGGAAGGAGTTTTCAGCTTTCTTATTTTTAACACAAAAACTCACAGATCCCCAACATTACCCAACAAGAGGAAAGTCATTATCATAAATTTATTAAAGTCATCAAAAACAAGTAAGTAGAGATCATAATGTGGGGATGACTTAGTCTTGTTTTTCTTTAAGTTGTGTTACTAAATGGCTCATGCACTTTGATGACAAGTGTGTGGAAAGGGAACTTGGATGTGAGAACAAGGAACATGGATACTGCCAATGGCTCATAATTTGAGATTATAGGTAATTTCTTTTAAAAAATATTTAATTTCATTCTACTTGAGAGGCAAGGAAGGAAGGAAGGGAGGGAGGGAGAGAGAGAATCTTACACTCACTGACTCACTCCTCAAATGCCTGTAACAGTATGGGCTGCGCCAGGCTGAAGCCAGGAGCCCAGAATTCAATCTGGATCCCTCTTGTGGGTAGCCAGGGATCTACGTAATCCATCCGTGACTTCCTGCCTCCCAAGATGCACATCAAAAGGAAACTGGAATTGGAAGTTAAAACCAGCACCCAGGCACTCTGAAATGGGATTTGGGCATCTTAACCCCTATGTCAATCACATACCCCTGGGTGACTTCTTTCTAGTCAAATGTCAGGGTTGGTCATATAATTCTTAAACTCTAGTTCACAGCCTGCTACCTCCACTTAGCTATACAAACATACGCAGTTCCCTTCACATAAACTGTATGGTTTTAGGTTTTCTTAAAAAGAGATGACATATATAGGAAATGAATGTATACAATGGGCATTCATTAGACACGTGATGACTCTAGAATATTGGACTGTACTGAGTAGTTGAAAAGTTTATTAGTTCTATAAAATATGGTAGTTATTATGAGGGCTTACCCACCTGCTGCAGACAGTCCAATATACGACATTCTAGATCATCCAGTCAGCAAGAAGGAGCAACGAGGTGAATACTTTGTTGTCATCCAGGACATGGAAGGACAAACGAGGAAAGGATTGCATTTGAAGGCGGGGTTGCATCTCCATTATGAAGACGGAGATGCAGAGAGCTCTTTCACATGCTGTTCACTCCTCAGATGGCACAATAGCCAGGTCCAGGCCAAGCTGAAGCCAAGAATCAGAAGCTCCACCCAGGTCTCCCCCGTGGGTTGCAGGGGCCCAGGCACCTTGGCGGGGAGCAGGCTCACAAGTGGAACCTGTGTTTGATGTCCCTCTGTCCTAACGTAGCAGTTATGGTTTGAGAAATTAACACCATCTGTCTGCCCTCACAGTCCCTTTCCCTTATGTCTGCTTTTTTCTTTTTTTCTTGTAAGAAGACTAAAGTTGTTGGAAATCAGAAAGGTAAATGGTTCTATAGGAATATTAGCCAAAAAGACGCTGTTCTTTTGAGGCAAACCCCTGAGACCACATTTACTTTATGACAACCAAAGGCTGGGACTTGAGACTAATGCAAAATTTGGCAGCAAATGCCTTCGACCTCTTACCATTTCCTAAATATCTGAACTCTTTCTCTGGCATTTCACAGAGCAGCAGAAAAATCAATCTCCCTCTTTCACTTTTTACTTTGCAATTCTAGACATAGCTAAGATCAAAAGACACAGATTTTCAACGCACACTTAGATTCCACATCACTCCATGAATAGTCAACATTTGGAGACCCACTGGACACTGGGAAATTCTTTTCTAAACCCATCTCCTTTCAAGTATCTCATTTATATAGGCCATTGAACTTGTGATGATTTCATTGGCTTAAATACTAATTGGGGGCGGGGAGGGCTGGTAGCAGGGTAAGCCACTGTTGGCAAAGTTAGCAACCCAAGGCGGAGTGCATGTTGAAGTCCTGTCTACTCTACTCCTGATTCAGCTTCCTGCTAGTACACCTGGGTTCCCTGCCACCTGCGGGGGCAACCAGAATGGAATCCTTGGGTCTTGAGTTGAGCCTGGTCCAGAGATGGTTATTGTGAACATTTGGGGAGTGAACCAGTAGATGGAAGCATGTTGTGTGTGTGTGTGTGTGTGTGTGTGTGTGTGTGTGTGTGTGTATTTATCTGTCTCTCTCCTTGTCTGTCGCAGTGTCTTTCAAATAAATATTTTCACTTTTAAAACTTTACCCCTGCTCCATCTCTTCGAATTCAACTTTCCAACTCTGCTCTTTCAAAGGCTGCCATCTAACTCTATGACCACGAGTCACAAAGAAATTACCAAATGCAGACATGCTTACAAAACACATTGATGCAGCATTTTTTTGTAAGCAAAAAAAAAAAAAATACTAAAAATAACCGAAGCACGTGGTAATCAGGGCATGGCGACGTAAATAACAACCCATCCAATCAATGAGAACTTACGCAGGCTATAAAAATAGCTTCAAAAATATCAGCAGATAACACCGAGAAAAATAGGAAACAAAGCTACGTATCATCACATTTCATTGAAGAAAAATACACACACAAGGAAAAATAGCTGAAAGGAAATAGCTCCTTGCAGTTGGCCTAGCACCGTTGGGTGGTCCTCTTGCGTGTTCCTTCCTTCATTGGTTCACCTTTCTAGAATGAACATAAATGGCTTTTATCCTTGGACAAAGTTTTTTTAGAAGGTCCAGAAGGGAAAATCTGCTCATTGGAATCCAGAGAACTTCAGTCAGCCCTCCCCCCGCCACCCTCAGACTTCTGTTAGAAAGTTCCTTGCTCCTCTCACATTAAAGGGAGACAATATTGCCCCATTATGAAGCAATCAGCCAGTAGGGTTCATCCAAGAGCAATAAAGTGACTTCTCAAGAGAAAATGAGCGAGGCTTAGGTGTTGGAGCAGGAAACCCCAACTGAGCGGACTGACAGACCCCTCAACAATCGGCACCACATACAACACGCTTTCTGGTGTGGGCACTGTATTTTCCATTTCATCTTAAGTGTTTCAAGTGACTGTGATTTTACTGCTACATTTTAGACCCATCAACAAGCTATTAATCCATCTTCCCTGAGTACTGAGAATATGATAACTCCAGCCAACTTCAGATACATGCCCATCTGACTTCCTTGCCTGGCCCTGCCAGCTGAACAACTCTCTCGGATCTGATTCAGATCCTGCCGCCCCTGCTTAGCTGTAGGACCCCATCAAGTCACTCGACCCACATCATCTGAGGTTTCCTCATCTGTAAAGCAGAAACCATTTCACCTACCTCATAAAAGTTGCTATAGGCATTACATGAGATGGGACATATTAGGGAGTGTGTTGAGTGCACACAGTAGGTACTCATTAAAGGCCTGCTCATTCTGAAGTGTTGGACTAGTTTCAACAAGTGTTTTCCTGATGGAGAAGATACTCAAATTCCCAACTCTGACTTTTTCCATTTTCCTGGATGATACCAGAGGGCCACAGTGGACAGTGCAGCCCAGGACTTTGAGAAGTAAAATTCTAGTTGGTGTGAAACCTGGGGCTTAGTCATGAGACTAGATTAATGAGTCTCAATCTCCCGCTCCCCTCTCCCACCCACACACACACACATTCAGTGAGTCTTCACTGAGCACTTTCACTGTTGATAAGACCTAGAATTGGAACCCTGGCCATGAGGATGAAAGCGATGACGTGGAGTCACATTTGAGGCGCAATCAATAGTGTCAGAGGAAGGACAGGCAAGAGTAACATGGCTAACCTGGATGACCACACGCACAGTGTATTCATTCAGTCAAGCATCGTTCAATATTCCTCTTGGGGCAGAGGATCCCAGGGAGAACCCAACAGGAGGGCTGTCTGCTCTGCTACAGCTTCCTTTTCAGTGGAGATGACAATCAACACAGACACAAGGCGATTTCTGATTGTTGCAACTGTGACATTGGAAATAAACAGGTGAAGGGGTGGAGAGCCAGAGGAAGGTCTCCACTTCAGACACAATGGCCAGAGAAGGCCTCTCCTCAGGGGCCGGGGGAGGCGTGACGGGCGGCTGAGTTCTGAGAGAGAAGCAGCAGCCCACAGCAGCAGAGAAGGGGCAAATCCAGGAGGGTGGAACAGCAGGTTCAGACATCTTCGCACGGGCAAGGTGAAGGATGTTTAAGGAAAGACACGATACGGAAAGGACAAAGGAGAAATGGAAAGGTTTTATTAGCCAAGGATGAAGCCTAGAGAAGGTTAAGTTTGTGGATACTTTGCAAGCATCTCCAGACTCAAGATCCAGCGCTACTTCCTGTATTAAGGATTTGAGAAAGTGCCCAGCTGTTATTGGGATCATAAGGCAGTGTTCCAGAAACATTTCAACATCAAGGAATACAGATTTCTGAAGCCAATACCATGGCGTAGCAGCTCAATATTCCTCCTGCAGCATCGGTATCCCATACAGATTCCAGTTCACGTCCCAGCAGCTCCACTTCTGACCCAGCTCCCTACTGGCCTAGGAAAGCAGTAGAGGATGGCTCATGTCCTTCAGCCTCTTCATCCATGTAACCCAAAAGCAGCTCCTGGTTCCCAGATTCAGCCTGGCCCAGCTCTGCTGTAGCAGCCATTTGGGGGAGTGAACCAGCAGATGAAGGATCTCCTCCTCTGTGTCTCTCCCTCTCTCACTTTCAAGGAAAATAAATCTTGGGAAAAAATACAGATTTCTGGGGAATACCAAAAATTCTAACTCAAAACCCTTTTCCCCCCAATACTCCTAGGTAATTCTGGGACATCTAGTCAGGTAATTTTTTTTTATATTCTTATGTGTCAGGACATTTAAGAATTATTTTTAAAGTTCCTTATTTGAAAGACTAACAGAGAAGTGGAGACAGACAAAAAGACAGATCTTCCACACTCTGGTTCACTCCCCAAATTCCCACAGCAGCCACACTGCAAGTCTGAATCCAGGAGCCAGGAACCCTGTCTAGATCTCCCATGTGGATGGCAAGAACCCAAGTACTTGGACCATCATCTCTGCCTCCCAGGCTCATCAGTGGGAAGCTAGACAAGAAGCAAAGAAGCCAGAATTTGAACTAGCTCTCCAGAACGGGACACCCAAGCAGTGGCTTAATTAATATGACACAATGTCCATCATCAAGACATTTCCAAGTGCTGAATATGCGGCTCTGAACACGTTTGAGAGCTCACGGTCAAAGGAAAGAAAAGTGGGGCCTGGCACTGTAGTCTAGCAGTTAAAGTCCTCTCCTTGCACATGCCAGGATCCCATATGGGTGCTGGTTTGTGTCCCAGTGGACCCACTTCCCATCCAGCTCCCTGCTTGTGGCCTGGAAAAGCAGTGGAGGACGGCCCAAAGCCTTGGGAGACCCAGAAGAAGCTCCTGGCTCCTGGTTTCAGATCGGCTCAGCTCCAGCCATCGTGGCCACTTGGGGAGTGAATCCGTGGACAGACCTTTTCTCTTTTCTGTCTCATCTTCTCTCTGTATATCTGACTTTCCAATTAAAAATAAATCCAAAAAGAAGTGAATGAAGGTTACCTTTGTAAAACATGCCACACACATGCATACATGCCTGCTAATAAAACATGAGATTATGGGAACCCATGCTAGACCCATTCCAAGAGAAGCTCTTTACTTAAAGAAGTGACTTTTTTTTTTAGATTTACTTATTTTTATTGGAAAGGCGGATATAGAAAGAGGAGGAGAGACAGAAAGGAGTATCTTTCGTCCGGTGGTTCACTCCCCCAAGCGACCGCAATGTCTGGAGCTGAGCCAATCTGAAGCCAGGAGCCAAGAGCTCTTCCAGGTCTCCCACATGGGTGCAGGGTCCCAAGGCTTTGGGCCGTCCTCGACTGCTTTCCCAGGCCACAAGCAGGGAGCTGGATGGAAAGCAGGGTCACCGGGATTAGAACTGGTCCCCATATGGGATCCCGGCGCGCAAGGCGAGGACTTTAACCACTAGGCTATCGTGCCGCGTCCAGCAAGTGACTTTTGAGTTCACACCTGGAGCCCTTTGACAGTTTTGGGGAACGGCCTTCCGGACCGAGGGAATAGCCGATTCAAACATTCAGCTGACAAATTCAACAATGAGCATCATCATCTAGTTATTCCCACTTGGTGAACCAACCCACGAGGGACCCAGCAAAGCAGGAAGTTCTGATTTCTCTCCAGTGTGTCCAGCCTGCAAGCTACAGGGTGATGCCTCGTGCTGCAGGCAGCGTGCCAGGCAATGACACCAAGATGAGTAAGGTGGTCCCTTCTCCCCAGGGCTTTGCAGTCCAGGGAAGGAGGCAGCCAATCCAATCAGCAAGCCCCAGGAAAGAAGTGAGACTATCCCAGTGGCCTCGTGTTCTGAGAAAGCCCAGCAAAATGCCTAATATTTGCAAGTGTGAGGATGTAAGCAATTGTTTTTGTACACGATAATGTCACGTTCAAGCCTTGGTGGTCCTGCCGGCCCAGAGTTATCTGCCCATTTGGAGAAATACTCGCCACAGCGAACATCTGATGAGAAACACTGTGCAACTGACTATGTGAACATTCACCGAACGCGCACTCAGGCTTAACTGGATTAACACGAAATCGCACAGGCTCCTCACTACACTCCCACGGAGCAGGGACTAATTTGTGTTTCAGATGGGACTAGGCAAGGAAAAGGGGCTTTTCTGAGGTCACCCAATTCCTAACCCTGCCTTCATTCTGGTCCTTACTGCCAATAATGAGTGGCTCCAATATTGATGTATCTGCTTTCCCTACCACAGTTCCTCTCTCCACTCCCATCCCATCTGGGTTGTCTCCACCTGCTCCATCTGTCTGCATTCTATATAGGTGGAACAGTGGAGAGGGTAGCAGTTCCTGGCTTCCACATTTAGAAAAATAGATTGGCCCTGATAAGGTGATGCCCCACGATCTCTTCACCTGGGTCTCCAGGCTCTTGTGCCCAGGGAGACCTGGCAGCCAGGGAGGCCTGGCAGCTGGGGCCCCGAGCACCAGGATTCTGGCTCCCAGTGCAGGAAGCTGCCATGGAGTAGATTCCTGGGGCTGCCGGAGGCAAGGGAGGGGAGCAAACAGAATGCCAGGCAGTCTACTGGGGACACTGACAGCCTGGGTATAGTCCATTCAAATCCAGTGGCTTTAGAGAACTAAGTCAAGCACCTTCCACCAGCCAGCTGGCTAGTGGGAATTTAAAGGGCCCTACACCTCATTTTCCCCTTGGACTTTTCAGTGGGGGGTCTGCCCGCCCTTCTAACGTGCCTTCTCCAGTTTCTCAGGCAGACTGGCTTCCCTGCCCCCTCCTCTCTCCCTCCCTGCTTGTGGGGAGGCTCTTGGCCCAAGGCCCTGAGCTGGGGCGGGCGCCTGTGGAAGAGCAAGCTGCAGGAGGGGTGAGATCATTTCTCCCTGGAGCTCTGCACCAGCGGCTTTTCAGAACCACTCAAGACGCGCTCAGGGCAGCCAGAGTCCCAGCCCGCGCCTTCCCGGCGCGCTTGCCCCGGCTTTCCCCATGTCTCAGTACGGCCCCAAGTCGGACTTCAAACAGCCTTCGGACAGCAGCCCTGAGGCCAACACAGAAGATGACAAGACCGAGGAGGACGCACCCATGCCCAGAAACTACCTGTGGCTCACCATCATTGCCTGCTTCTGCCCCGCGTACCCTATCAACATCGTGGCTTTGGTCTTCTCCATCATGGTGAGTCAGTCGGGGCTGCAGCTGTGGCAGTGGTGGTGGTGGTATGCACCTTGCTGCACCCCTCCACTGTGGCCCTGTGAGCATGCTGAGTTTCCTGTGCCCTGCACCTGCCCCCAAGTTTCCCTAACATTCCCACAACTCTGCCCGAGGCCATCAGCACCAATGCTGCTCCTGCTGTTTGGAGGACAGGGGGAATAATCAGGAGAATTAAATACCCCTTTGGGGTCCCTGGCTCCACGCTGTGGCCCAGGATACCCCCTAGGCTGCTGACAGTTGCTACTGCTCCAGGCCCTTCTCGGGGTGCCCCCAGCACGGGTCTCACTAGCAACATGTGAGTATTCCATTGTCTTTCACTTCGGACAGGAACGTGTTGCACTTCTGCCAGCCCATTTGCTGAACTCGGACCTTATCCCATCCAAGATCCCCAGAGTCCCCCTTACTCCTCCACCCTGCTCCCGGAGTGCTTGGGGGACCCAGCACTCGCTGTTGTACCCGGTGTCCCCCGCATGCCATCCTTCAGCGCCCTGCGCTAGCGCTCAGTACTACCGCCGCTCACCACCAGGAGGGGAAACGCTGATTGGAAAAGCTGGGGCGCCCAGTGGCTGTGGGGGTAGCTGTGGAGTGAGGTTCGCGCAGGCACTGTTCCAGGACAATCCAGGCAGTCACGGTCCCTCCCCCGCCTGCCAGTGCACCACCAGGCAACCCCTCACAGGCAAGAGCCTCTGCTCCCCCAGGTTTCTTGGAAGCACAGGGCCCCTTCCTCGGCCCCGCCTCCGCCCTCCTTCCATGTCTCCCGCCACCCCTCACCCAGCTTTCTAGGTTCCAATCGTTCGTTCGGCTGCGGGAGAGCTGTGCGGTGTCCCAAAATCGCTTCCATTTTTAAACCTGGGGAAAATTGCAGCCATATTTCTTGGAGCTGCTGTGAGCTTTAAGGATATAGATTCGAACATTAATCTAAAATCCTTGCTCAAAGCGTCAACATGTAGGCTTTCTTGGCCAGTGCCAACAACCAATCCCATCTAACCCCCACCCCCCCCCAGACCCATTCTCTCTCTCCTACACATTCAGAATAGCAGTTCTCTGCTGCTGGTATCTCCCATAATTGAAGTTCGGTGGTGGCGGGGGGTGGTGAGGGGGGACTGGAATGAAAGTTCATTTGCGTATCAAAACTTTTTGAAAGCCAAAGTTTGTTCAAACTAATTTTCTATAAACTGCTGAAAGGCACGGCAACTATATCCGGGATTTTTTTTTTAATTGTGCCAAAGTGAATTTTTCTTTTCATTCTGCCTTGCATGGACTTCTAGAAGTTCTGGAAGCCATGGAACCAGGTTCCTTGAGGTCAACAAGCCCATTTCCTTCCTTCCTTCCTCCTCTCCCCTGAAACCCCGCCCTGAGTGGATCTTTCTTTGCAGGAAGATTGGAAGCGATACAAGCAGCCAATTTCCCAGGCTGCAGCAGATTCTGTGGCTGGCACCGGTGCCCACACTCCCTCCTGCTTTATTCACAGAGCAGCCAATTCATCTTTTTTCTCCATGCCACTTAGAAAACTGCCCACAAGGGCAGTTCCCCGCAGTGGTCTGAGACAAGTAAATGCTCCAACCCGTGCTGACCAGATCCTGAGCCCACATTTTTAAATCCCTGTTCCATTTTTTTTTTTTTAAGTTTGCTATAGCAATGGGGCGATGTGACTTCCAGCACGGGTGATAGTCAGTTGACTCTGAGAATGTGTCATTCCCTTTTAAAACCTTGGAGTTTTCCCCTATAAAGCCAAAACGGGAAAGGTGTTTCAGGTTGACTAAAATTGTCATAGAGACAAAACAGAATCGGGCACATCAAGCCCCCAGCCTTATACTAGGTTTGTGCAAAAATTGTCACACGGGAGAATTTGGAACCCGTGGACTTCACAGATCATATAGGAAAATAGCCAAAAAGCAACAAACAAGTAAAAATCCAAGCTTTTCACCCTCGCTACTGCCTGCCTCTCAAGGAAGCAATGCATACCTGGGCTCCAAGATTCTAAGGGACAAAGAGGAAAAGGAAGGGTGCCTGCCTGGTGTGTTCCCTCCCCAGGGTTTTGTCACGTCACGTGCGTTTCTGTGGAGTCTATGATAAACAGCAGGTGCTGGCGGGTCCTAACCAGAGGCTGCATCCTTCCCTGTGGGGACAGCTCACCTACACTGATTCCTGACACTGCGAGGAAACAGAGGAAGAGAATGCTCACACCTTGCAATTCTAAGATCACGAGGACACACCCAAAGATCAGTGGCACCCCAAAAGTGCCACACTGCAAGAGAAGGCAAATTAAGAGCCACATGAATGCGTGTGGAAGATATTGACAAGGCTCAGAATAACTAGTCTGCAGAATGGCAACAAGAACAATCAGTAGCTCCAGATACAGTAAACAAAGCACAAGAAGCCTTTTAAAAAAAAAATGTACCAGGGAGGAATGGGGGTGAGGGGCTAGAGAATAAATTTAATTTGAAAAATGCGCAGTCAAGAAGGGTGTTCCTCAAGTCACAGGCATCTTTGTTGTCCTACCCCAGGTAGAGCCAAAGGGCTCAGCAGGCAGCATGCCCCAGCTGGAAACTAGCACATCATGCCTGCCTGGTTAGATCCGAATGTTGGTGGGTCTAGCGTCACCTGCAGCAAGAACACTCAGGTCTTTACTCCTCCATTAAGGGAATCCTGCTTGTTTTAAAAAGAACTTTTACTCAGATCAGGGGACGTACATCTCAAGAATTACCCCCTCCAATCCTGTGCTCCTGTTCATCCATTCTGAGCAATATTCACACATTCAATAGTATGTCCCTTCCTGAAAGCAGACACAGTCCTGCACCCAGCATGAAGTAAATGGAGACCAGTAGCATTCCAGATCTCAAGCAACCTGCCCCTACCTATCCCAGTTATCTCTGCACATTTCATTTGAAAGGAACCCCATCATTTTCTAATATGGAAATCTCCCCCACATTGAGAAAAAGATATTCACCCAACCCAACTTGTTTTGTACCAAGTTGCTTCCATCCAGTGGTACATTCCTGTATCTCTATCAAATGCTAAGATCAGCATATCTCTGGCCAACTTGCAGGAATGTTGACAAATTGCAGATGAATTCACCATCTGCTGGTTTGGGAACTGGGGTCTTTGATTCAGAAGGTCGGAGTTGAGTCCGTGTCCAGCCTCAGTTCTTGCTAGCATCGTGCAGTGACGTGTACCACTGAATCATTAGTGATTTAAACGTAGGTTCAAAACTGTCCATTAATTCAGTTCCATCACAGGGTCAACGCATCAGCATTGGGTTCTTTCATCAGAGCCCCTTTTCCCCCCCTCACACCTACAACACCTGCTTAGAAACTACCCTCTGAGGCCTAATGCCTTTTCTGCTATTTTCTACATTTGGGAGGTTCTTGCAAATGCCTCTATCATTCTGAAGCTTGTTTTTTTTTCCACCCTGTAAAATGAAGGTTGGGATAGTTCTTACCCACAAGCAATTGTAGAGAGTAAATGATAGAAGTTTACAGTTTGGGCTCATTGCCTAAAACACACCTGAAACTTAAGAAAATGATGATGATACACATATTCTAGGAATATAAATCATTACTTTTTCCGTTGGCAGTTTGTTTTTAGTGGGACTAAAAACTTTTACATTAACAGCGAAAATAACAACTGACATGTGAGTGAAATAAGTACATTTCAGCCTAAATATAAATATTAATGCTAAACTGAAATATGCAAACAATAAGGCAGCACCTTTAGTCAGGTATGGAGAATTAAGCATACCTATCTCTCTCAATCCCTTCAGGAACCCTTCAAAGGTAATCTTACATGGGTCCAAAAGGTTGTTGAAAATCGAGGTCGAAATTTGGAAAACACGGGTGGAAAAATCTGGAAGGATTGAAAACAGTCACTTGAGCAATGACGAACTTCACAGAGCAGATGACAACCATCTCTAAACCCTGCAGAAAACACAACCAACAAGGAGGAGCCGCTCCATTGCCCCTGCAAAATCCTAGGAAGACTCAGAAAGCAAAAATGCCAGTGCAAGTGCTCTCCTTTGAGGGAATAAGGGGCAGAGCAAGGTGGGAAAACACATATTTGTTAGAAATGTGTTTAGGTCATTAGACCAGCCCACAGAGCTCAAACACCCAACCAAGGAGTCAGGTTCCTACTTTCTCTCCCACCATGACAGAGAAGGGAAATGTGTAATTATACAGAATGGCCCTAGACATAGAGTGGAGCTAAGGTGCTTTATGGAAATGGGGTTGGTGGGAAGTTGGCCTGTTCTTCAGGGAAGCTGCCATCCTCACTTGGCACCTGCTATGGTTTGGATGTGAATTATCCTTCCCTGCTTCAGAGTTCCTATGCTAGAGGCTGCGTCCTCCATCTGGCAGGGTAGAGGGGAGTCTTTGGTGCGGCAATATCCAGCCCTCCTTTGTGCTCAGGCTTCCCCGTCACCCCCTGCAATGAGATCCTCCCTTCCTGCATGTACTTCTGTGATGATGTCATCAACCATAAGGCAGCCCTTGCAAGAGCCAGCACTAGACTCTTCGGACTCCCAGCCTCCAACGCTGTAAGCTCAAGAGGCTTCCTTTCTTTATAAGGACCTAGTCTCAGGTATGTTGTTAGAATAACAACAACAACAACAAAAGAAATGACCAGACTCCTGGAGCTCCCTTGCTCTGGCATCCAGACAGCAGATGGGAGATTTCCTAGGGATGTGACCAGCCAAAAGGAAAAAACCTTTACAAGTCTTCCAGAGAAACAGTAATGGCTGCACTCAGTCATTCTGTGGTCCACCCACTGACAATGGCCTTTCTCATAGCCAAAACTTCTAGGCAGTTTTTTCAGCATCTCATTTTCACATTTGAAGAGGCAGACAAAGGTTCTCAGGCATTTGAGCAGTTCTTCTAAACTAACAGACCTGTGTTTTACAGAAGAAGATAATGTTAGGATTAGCTAACATCCTCCGAGATCAGCAGCTATGTTGTATCCACGACCCAGACAGGAAGCAGGCCGAGTAGAAGCAAGAGAGTTCTAGAGGATTAAAAAAATACTAGTTGATTTTTAATTGATTTAAAGGGAACAAATTTCATACATTTCACACACACAATTTTAAGAACATGATGCTTCCCACCCCACATCCCTCCCTCCCTCCTCTTTATTTTTCTTTTAATTTTCATAATGACATAGTTTCGATTCAGTTTATCATCACAAGTTTTACCCCTTCCCCCCCACACACACACACCAAAGAATTCAACAATAGAAGAAACCATTGCTCCTTGGGATTATCAAAGTCTGAGAAGTCAGAGCTAGATGGTGCAGGCATGGTAATGCAGTGATGCCGCTGCTGGGGATGTCCATACCCTTTCCCAGACCAAGCACCTGTGCTTCCAGTCAGGCATCGTGCTAATGCATCCCTGGAGGCAGCGATGAGCATCCAAGTACTTGGGCCCCTGCTTCCCTCAGGAAGGATGCAGCCTGAGTTCCAGGTTCCTGGCTGACTCTGGCTCAGACTTGGCTGATGCATGCATTTGTAGAATGAAGCAACAGATGGAAGAGATCTGCTTGTCTTTCGAGTAGATGAAAACAAACAGTTTCAAAAATCAAAAGCAGGCTTGCATGCACTGACGGTGATGAATAGGAAATGTATCTTGCATTGTGGAAGATCAATTTCACAACTCCCAGCACAGACACGTAGAAACCAGTAAAATCCAAATGAGAAATTCTGGCAGTCATCTGAGAACCAAAGCATTATTGTCCACAATATTTACTAGGTATCTACAAACGTCAGGTGACTGGCACAGTGGCTAAGGCCCCACGTGTGATGCCCGTATCCCAAATTAAAGGGTCAGAAGCAAGCATTTCTCTAAACATGATGGCATTAGCAATAAGGTACATTCTTCTCCATGGTCAAGGGTGGTTCTTGCTCTAACCCCTACATCTAACCCCTACATCTAACCCCTGATCTGAAATGGTCAGCTCCCTAGCTAACTGTAGGTCTTGAAGCTTGCTAAGGACAGAGAAACTACAGCTTAGCCAATTTCTGGCCACCAAGCAAAGGCCTGCAAATCTCAGCAGTTTTGTTTTGTTTTGTTTTTGTCCCAATGCCAGTGGTGTTTTTGAGCCCCAAATGGGAAAGAGCAGTTCTCTGTCTACCTCAGCAGAAACTCACCTCAGCCAAGATAAACCCACTTTCTGGTTGTGTCTCTCAACCTCAGAGGACACCTCATGTTCCCATAAGAAATTTCTCCCGTTTTGGAAGGTCCGATATTGCCTAAGCTTTCCCCCCCAAACTGCCCTGTACCTGCTCGGAAAGCATTTCCCAACACAAGCCAACAGCAGGTTCCAGAAACAATGCCTGCATCCCTTCAAACATCCCACAAGCCCACCATGCGTAGTCCTCCATGCGACGATGGCCACTTTCACGGAGAAGGCAAACTGAGCACTCCAGACACGTGATGCACACACACATCTGTAGGGCCAATAGTCAAGAAAGCCTGGGTCACCAGGGGCTTGCCTTCCTCCGGGGACAGCCACTACTGGCCCCTGGGGGCAGCAGCTCTTTGTGGTTGACAGATCGCTCTGAGAAGCTCATAAGATCTGGGGGCAGGAATTCAGATGAGCAGGGGAACTGAAAGCCAACAGAGAAGCTTCCCCTGAGTGTGCCATGTGTGTGTTTCCCTCAGAGAAAGTTCTACAACTCCTGGGAACTTCCCACTGCTGCTTCTTGCCAAGGAAGGAAAGCACAAAGGGAGGTATCTTGGGGTTTGTTCATTCCTGCAACACTGTGCGAACCCCTACACCACGTACTACCTCCTAGGTGGTGGCCCTGGGGGTTAGTCTGCCCTTGCACAACTGCCGTTTTGCAGTGGCCAAAAGCAGCTCTTGCAGAGGGCCAGTGAATAAGTCGCTTCTCCACCCACTGAGAATTCTGAACCAGCTGAGCTGCCAGGCCCAGAACACAGATGTGCGGAGAGCCCGACTTCAGAACCACAGCCCTAGGAAGCTTGCTCACACCCTGCCTTGCCATCAAATGCACCTGTCAGCACACCAAGTGCTGAGGAGGGAGGAAGCAGAGAGGTGTGAAACACAAGGATCCCTAGAGGCAGAAGGTAAGGTGCTCAGCACTGGCAAAGGATGAGAAGTCAGCCACAAGAAGGCCTGCGCAGGACTAAGAAGCACAAAGGTCCTGGGGTACAAATAACCTTCCGAGGATATGCCTGTGTCATCTGTATAAACTGGATTTCATTCCCCAAGAAGGGAATCCTAGGATGTCCCCCTAAATCAATAACTGGGGATCTGTTACCCAGAGGACATCTCACAAAAGCACACTTGTCCTCACCTTGCACATGCTGGGATCCCATGTGTGTGCCGGTTCTAATCCCAGTGGCCCTGCTTCCCATCCAGCTCCCTGCTTGTGGCCTGGGAAAGCAGTCGAGGATGGCCCAAGGCTTTGGGATCCTGCATCCATGTGGGAAACCCAGAAGAGGCTCTGGGCTCCTGGCTTCAAATCAGCTCAACTCCAGCCGCTTCGGCCACTTGAGGAGTAAATCAGCAGACAGAAGGTCTAGCTGTCTCTCCTCTCTGTAGATGACTTCCCAAAATAAATAAACAACAGCCAGAACTGAGCCCATCTGAAGCCAAGAGTAAGAAGTTTCTTCTAGGTCTTCCATGTGGGTGCAGGGTCCAAGACCTTGGACCATCCTCTGCTGCTTTCCCAGGCCACAAGCAGGGAGCTGGATGGGAAATGGAGCAGCTGGGACACAAACAGGCACCTGTATGGGATCCTGGAGTGTGCCAAGTTGAGGATTTAGCCACTGAGCCATTGCACCAGGCCCTCATAAGAACTCTTGACAGACCAGTCCTTTCTCCTGGCCCTGATACAGCCTACTGTCATGTTTAGCATCCATTTGTGCTTCTGTCTAATGGCAACCACATTCCATACAATGACTCAGCTAATTTGATCAGTAAAGAAATTGTCTGTCTGTGTCCAGGCCCCAGTTTGCCTACCCATTGGAGACCTGCAAGTGGAAGAGGAGCTTATGCAAATGAGGTTTTTAAACTCCCCTGCTCAGTTGCGCCCTGCACATCTTCCCCTCTCAATTTTTAGAGAGTATTTTCCACCCACTCACACAGAAGCCAAATGCTGCATGACTTGGCTACCCCTTGCAGCAGGCGCAGGGGAATCCGTCATGCATTCCCAGCTGATTCCTCGCCCTGCCACCCGCTCTTACCAAGCACCACCAATGGATTTAGGAATCCCCAATAGTCCACTAGAGCCCTTGAGATGTGAAAGTCCTATCACCGGACCATGCTTCTTAGAAAAAAAAAAAAGAAGAATGCATTTCAGTGATGTTTATTACATTCCAGAAATTATGCTACCACACTAATTCCAGTATGCATTTTTAAAGATTTATTTATTTCTATTGCAAAGTCAGATATACAAAGAGAGGAGGAGAGGCAGAGAGGAAGACCTTCCATCCGCTGATTTACTCCCCAAGCAGCCACAACGGCTGGAACTGAGCCTATCCAAAGCCAGGAGCTTCTTCCAGGTCTACCATGCAGGTGCAGCGTCCCAAGGGCCAGCCTCGACTTCTTTCCCAGGCCACACGCAGGGAACTGGATGGGAAGAGGGATAGCCAGGACACAACAGGCGCCCATATAGGATCCCGGTGCAGGCAAGGCGAGGACTTTGGCTGCTAAGCTACTGTGCCGGGTCTTCATTCCAGTACATTTTTATCACTCAGAAATGAAACCATCCAGTCCGTGAGCCCTCATTCTGCATCCACTCTCAGTGCAGCCCCTAGCAAGCGCCAGCTTCCTTCCTGCCCTGTGGACTCACCTATGCTGCCTGCTTCACATAAGTGAAATCCTTGCTTGTAGGAGCTGCTGAGCTCGGCCTTGACTTTGTGCCACATCTGCAAGGTTCTTCCCAGTTGTTCCATGGATCAGAACTTCTTTAAGGTTACACAATATTCTTTTGCGTGCGTATAGAATATTCTCAGCCTGGGAATATCCCCTTTTTCTGTCGCATTCATTCCTTGATGGGCATTTGAGCAGATCCTGCTTCTTGGCTCTTACAAGGAATGCTACTACGAACATTCATTTCTAGTTCAAACATGTGCTTTCTGTGTTCTAGGTGTAGCGCCAGAGATAGAATCATTGGGTTGCAAGATAACTTTCTAATATTTTGAGGGCCTGCCAGGCTGTTTCCCAAGGGGCTGTACCATTTTATACCCCCACAAGTGCTGGGTATCCTCACAGCCCACACCTGTTGCCTTCCTTGCTTCTAGCTATCCAAGCAGGCCTCTTTCTGAGGCTTTGGTTTGCATTTCCCTAGTGACTAATGATACCCAGCAGCTTTTCATGTGGTTATTGGCAACTCTTCAAGCAAATGTCTGCTCAGATCCTCTGCCCATTTTCGTTTTATCTTACGTATAGGCAAGGAGACAGGCACACACAGAAACGCAAAGAGATCTCCCATCCACTGGGTCACTCCCCACATGCCTGTCTGCCAGGGCTGGGATCAGGCCAAATCCAGAAGTTGCAGATTCAATCCAGGTGTCCCACGGGGCTGGCAGGGGCTCAGCTACTGGGGCCAGCACCACCACTACACAGCATGCACATTAGCAAGAGACTAGAATACATGTTAGAGCTGGGACTCGAACCCAGGCTCTCCGATATGGGATGTGGGAATCCAAGCAGCGTATTAACCACCTCACCAACCTTTTGCTTCCTGCCAATTTTCTCCTGGGCCGTTCGTCACAGTTCTTTGTATATTCTGCTCTCCATCCCTCATCAAGTATGTTATATGCCAATCTTTCTTTTGACTAAGGGCTGTTCTTTCGCAGCTTTATAAGCCTTCTTGGAGAAGTCTGGTTTGCAGGTGCAGAGTTCCTCGGGGACAGTTTGTAACCTCTCTATCCTTTGACACCTAGCTTGAGTCTGGGAACAGATTTAAAGACGGACATCAAGTGTGTCCTTGAGTCTGAATTAAACCTCCACTGAGCATGCTAACTTCCCAGAACCCTACACACGATGAGCATTAATACCGACTTTGCCATGTGGTTCGGCAGTACGTGTGACAATCACCAGGTCCCTATCTGGTTACTATCTCTTTCAGCCTCATAATAACTTGTACTGTTTGTATTTTCCTACAAACGGGAAAAACGGAGTTTTGACACAGCCCCGTCTTCCTCTGGGTGGGCCACCACCACCACGGTCAATATCCTTTCATCTCTTTTCTGATTTTTTCTATAAGACAGGGCTCAGTACAGTTCCTACACACTGCATGCAGATATCGACAGCCAGAGAGTCATTCCACGCCAAAGAAATTCCTCAGTGACTCTGGCTC
The DNA here is from genome assembly GCF_017591425.1 of Ochotona curzoniae. NCBI lineage: Eukaryota > Metazoa > Chordata > Mammalia > Lagomorpha > Ochotonidae > Ochotona > Ochotona curzoniae. The sequence goes on along the minus strand of NW_024467101.1, from coordinate 13,828,024 downwards.
GTGAACGCCCAATAGCCTCTAGATTCTCCCCTGCCCCAGGGCCCTGCCCACCTGCTTAGTTCTTCTCACTGCCCAGCATTCCCATGCCCAGTGATGTAGCTGAGGGCTGTCAGGTTCCCTCCAGTCTCGGAGAACAGAAGTTTTGTCTACCAAGTTCGTGCCTGGCTGATAGCCCCAGCACTTACTACGTAGTCGTGACTTAATATATTTTTAATGATTGAATCAATGAATAGGCAAAGTAGCCTGCATTTCATCATCTGGGAAACTTCCCGTCAGATGTACTCTCTCCTGAAAATGTACAATCATTGCCACATACCGAGTTCCAGCCACAGGCCAGGCACTCCGCTAAGAGCTTTCTGTGAATACGTTCAGGCTGCCTGCCTGGAAATCTCGTTAAGTACATACGTCTGTTCCCATCATCCTCACTCACGGGATCAGAGATGAAGATACAGAGAAGTTGTGTAAGCCCACAGTGACTCACTCAACAGTCCACAAGAAGACAAACTTGGATGGAGCCACATATTCAACCTCCATGACACAGCACCTGCCAGTATCAGGAAACAGGGATTCATCTCCAAGGCCAGTGATGCTGGCCTTCCAACTTCAGCCTCAGCGAAGAGACTCCCCACACTAGAGTGCAATCAGAGGATGTTTTTACCCCTTGCCTTTGAGGGAATCTAAGGTACAGGTGAAATCTGGTCTGCAGGTCTCCACACAAAATCAAGCAGAGAAGTTAAAAAGTTGATCTTTCAGATCTGTTGACAGGCGCTAGCATGGAGGACCAAAACAAAGACATGAACAAAAACCTCAGATAACTAACGGAACTCATCACTTTAGGATTGTGGAGAGCTTCAGCTGTCCGGCCAACCAAGTGTTCTTTGTACACTCCAGCAACCACCCGCTGTCCGGACAGAAACAAGGGCTCTTCAAAAAGTTTATGGGAGGCACGTGTCTGCTGCAGTGGCTGAGACACCACCCGGATTGCCAGCCTTCAGAATAAGCCCCACTTCTGCCTTCAACAACCCAGCTCCCTGCTACTGCACACCCTAGGTGGCAAGGCCCAGCCATGTGTGTCCCTTCCACCCACAGGGGTGATGAGATGGAGTTGTGGCTCCCGACTAGAGCTGTTGCAGGCACTAGGGTGTGCAACTTCAGATGGGAGATGCTCTCTCTCTCTCTCTCTCTCTCTCTCTCTCTCTCTCTCTCTCTCTCCCCCTTACTCTCCCTACCCAGGTCCCCAACCTTTCAAAATAAAATGTAAAATGTTTTAAAGTTCATGGATAATGAAATCAGAAAATATACTTGTATGCTACCAGAAAAACCCTGAAATCCATGAATGTGTTTTTCATGGTAGCCATTTTGCACAAAGTTTTGAAGAGCCATCGTATGCATGAATTTCAACAAGTTTTTGCACAAAGATAGGCTGTTCTTTTCATTCCATTTCCCATGAGCTTTTCAAAGTTCTCTTGAACTCGGGGACATGTGTTCTCAAGAAGCCAGAAACACAAACCCGACTCCATGAGGGTTTTTTCCCTTTTTAATTAGAAGGACAGATTGCCAGATCCTCCTTCAGGCCGTGGGGTTAGAATGGCGAGGACCACAAGAGATGCTTGTGGTCTCACGAAGCACTGTCAGACGGCAGAGGCAAACTCGCCAGAGTCCAAGGGCAGCTGAGCCAAGTCGCCTAGTCCCCAAGTCAGGAAGAAGGCACTCCAGGGGCTGAGTCAGAGCCCACGGATGGCCATCAGGGCAGCCGCTGAGGACAAGGTGGCCTGAAAAGGCGATCCTGGCAAGTTGGCACGTAAGCTGAGACCCAGAGAGCCAGCCGACACTGGCCACAGGAGGCAGAGAGTTCCGGGAGAGGGTTCCAAGTACAGGAAGTGACCTGGGCAGAGACATGAGGCAGGAAAGACGGAGGGGATGGACAAGAGAGCGAGCACAGGATGGAGCCACAGAGGCATGCAGGGGGGCTGGCCTGCAAGGTTGAGGGGGCCCCCTTTTGCAAGGGCAACGGGGAGACAAGGACAGGTTTATACAGTGGAGGCTACAAAGCGTGGCCATCCCGTCCAGCCCCTGCAGGTGGATTGTGCTGTGTTTTCCCAGGGTCCCTCACCACAATCATAAAAAGAATCATCTTAGCCAGGGAAATGTAGAACACTCAATGTAGAAAATACATTGAGTAGCACATTCGCTGTCACCTTCGTCAACCATTACCGGCCACAGAAACAATAATGACATCAATAACAGCTAATAATGACAGAGTCCTCTTCTAAGCACTTTGAATGTATTAACTCATTTAATCCAGGATATGATATATATACATCTATATTCACTTACTCAATCCAGTTAAAATTTAAAAATAACCGACACCTTCATTGTTAACATTCTGGGTTTGGGGTACTAAGTTTCTATGAGGGTAAATAATGTGGAAATTTTACAAAGAAAATGAATTTCTGACAGTGAGCATAGTAGCACAGCTTGGGGATCCGTTTGCCCTAGTTTCTCCATCAGTGGCTAAATTTTTCCATCTTTAAGCTTTTTTCCTTCGAGAAGGAGCAGACACGTTTCAAATCACACCGCGTCTGGAGTACCACGCAATGTTTTGTTACCTGTATGCATTGTGTCATAATCCATGTATTTATTCCTTCACACATTCAATATTTCTTTATAATGGAAACATCTAATAATTCAATGTGGTAGCTTTTTTATGGAGATACAAAGGTTCGCAGGGTCTCTCTTGGCCCTACTGTCAGTAGGACCCAGGAAATAGATACTTCCTTGTGGCTATAAGCCAGTGCCTGTCAATCCATCTCTCCCCACCTCCCCCACCCCTTCCATCTGATGCAAGTTCTGTCCCTGGTGCAGGTGCATAGAGCCACAAATCAACATTGAGCTCTTCCGTTGGCGTGGACACATGATCCTAGCTATCGCCAGGCTTTGGTGGGCGAACACACGATCTTCCGCTTCGTTTCCTTGGAAATCCAAACCAGCATCTACTCCTTTGAGTCTGTTTTTTCACAGACAAAATGAGCGATACAATAGCTTTATGCCCATGATGGTTCTTGTTAAGGACTTAACTACACAAAGCTCAGGAAGTGGCTTCACACTGCCTATCCCACTGTGACTATCTTAGTGGAGTTGTGACATTCCGTGATGGTGTATGGTTGTGACTTCTCCAGTTGCTGGCTTTCTCTCAGGCCGTTGCTATCTCTCTCCCCGTCCCCACCCCGCAGTCACATTTATTCTCGGTCACCCTCACAGAACGAGGTCTCGCCCAGTTCCCAGGACACTAGCAGGGAGCTGGACTGCAAGCAGAGCAGCCAGCTCTCAAACTGGTGCTCTTCTGGGATGGCGGTGGCTTATCCCTGGCCCAGGTGACCCTGGAGGAAGGCCCTTGGCTTCTGACCCAGCTCCCTCCTAACAGGCCTGGAAAAGCACTTGATGTTTGAAGGACCTGGGTCCTGACACCCATGTGGGAGACCAGCCTGGAGTTCCTGACTCCTGGATTCATCTTTCTCTCTCCCCGCTGAACTCCCCATGCTCTGCCTCTCAAATATATATATATTTTAATACAGTAAGTCTGAAGAGAAGCTGTGGCTTATGAAGAATAGCTGTGTGTGTGTGTGGCGGTAGGATGAGGTCGATTTGTGGTAGTAGAGCGGTTCTGTGTTCCCACTGCGGGCATAGCTACTCAAATTCTACACGAGAAAAAAATTCTTAGAAATGTACATGCATGGACAAAGTCAGAAACATGTTCAAACAGATGAAATTTGCACCTGAGTCAATAGTATGTAATGCCAATCTCAAATTCTTGCTTTTGACAAAGCCCTTTGGTTGCCCAAGACATCATGGGAAGGTGCCCGGTGGAGGGTCCGTGGGTACGACCTTTGCAACTTCCTGTGAGTCTTGAAGTATACGAATACAAAGGTTTTAATGATCGTGTTTATATTTTTATTGCACAGTGCTAATCTAGAATATGTAAAAAAGCTCTCACAAATCAATAAGATAAACCAATAGAAAACTAGGCCCCCAGAAATTGAATTAAAAATTCACCACAATGAATTGCATGTAATCAATGCACATTCATTCATATAACATTTCTTCATTCAACAAATATTCCTCCCCTTCTGGGGTTCCAGGCGCTTTGCAGGTCATGGAGGGAAGATGGCTAGCTGTGCACGAGCTGGTACGAAAGGACCTCTCTGATGAAGTGACAGTAAAGGCAGGACCTCAAGGATCAACAATTGGCTCAGACTCACCGCTCAGTGCAATGGTGGCGAGCTTTGTTTTCACCCATCAGAATGGAGAAATTTAGATCAAAGATGTGAGGCAAAGGGCACTTAAATACCATTAGAGAGAGGGCAGATTTGTGTAACACTTTGGCAGGGTAATTTGACCCTCTCTGCAAATGTAAATCCATAAACCCTTTGTGCGATCCCGTTTCTAGGAAGCCACCCCAAGGACAGTCTCAAGTGCATGAGAAAGGATTGGACTAAAAATGTCTGCCGGAGCCCATTATGAAATTGCAACAGGCTTCAAGTAGCCGAGCTGTGTGCAGGTGATGACTGTGAGGCAATGGGAAACAATGAGACAACCAGAAACAAAAGGCCTCCGTAAGCTTGAAGCTTTCTGAAAATAAAAGACTGCACCTGACATTAAGGCTTTCCTCCCTCAAGAATGCAACAAGGATGCACCATGTGGAAATCCTTCTGTTGAACTCATTATTTTAAGGGCCCCATGATCACTCAATTGCTCAATTGACTAATCCTCGCCTTGCATGCACTGGGATCCTACAGGGACCCCACTCCATAGCCTGGCTGCTCCACTTCCCTTCCAGCTCCCTGCTTGTGGCCTGGAAAGCAGTTGAGGATGGCCCCAAGCTTTTGGACCTTGTACCCATGTGGGAACCTTGGAGGAAGCTCCTGCCTCCTGGCTTCAGATCAGCTTGGCTCTGGCCACTGCAGCCATCTGGGACATGAACCAGCACATGGAAGATCTTTCTCTTTTTAAATCTGCCTTTTCAATGGAAAACGCATTCTGTTAATCAGGAATGTACAAAGAAAGCAGGAATGAGGCAGAGTTAGACGCACTAGCCTGGAAGGTGGCCCACTGTTAACTAGGTAGAAGAAAGCAATGCCAAAGTATAGTGAGACACTGCCAATATTTTTTGCAAGTCAGAGTTACCGTGACAGACAGAAAGCAAAATCTTCTATCTATTAGTTCATTCCTCAGATGGTTTCAGAGGTCAAAGTTGGGTCAGTCCAAAGCCAGGAACCAGGGGCTTCTTCCCGGTCTCCCCCATGGGCAATAGGCACAGGCACTTGGGCCATCTCCTGCTACGTTTCCCAGGCATTAGCAAGAATACAGATAGAAAGTGAAGCAGCCAGAACACAAACCAGCACCTGCATGGTATGCCAGCTTTGCAGGCAGCAGCCTTACTTGCTGTGCCACAACACCAAGCCCCCAAACACTGCTAATAATTTTTAACCAAAAGAAAATGAAAACGAATGTGTCTAAATATGTACACACACACATTACCAAACTAGCTATGTACTTTTGGGCAAACTCTTATGATTTTGATTATATTTGAAAGGTAGAGAAACAGAGACAGAAAGAGCTTCCATCCTCTGTAAATACCTGCAACACTGGGACAAAACCAGGAACCCAGAATTTTAACTGAGTCTCCCATATGGTGGCCAAGTCCCAAGTCCTCAAGCCATCAGCTGCTGTGTCCCAGGGTACACACAGCACGAAGCTGGCTGGGAAACAGAGGAGCTGGACTCTAATTCTGGGTGTGGGTATCTCAACTGACATCGAAACCTTTGTGCCAACTGCCCACCCCCAGGGTAGATCATTTTAACTTCCCATGCGTCCGTTTCCACATCAGTAAAATGGAAACACAACTGCTTCATAGGCTCACTGTAAGGACTAACAAGGTGACCCTGGAGAAGCACAGAACACTGTCCCTGACACACGGTCAAGGTTACGTGTGATCATTCTTCTTTTATCCAAGATTCAGAGTGCAAGCCACTTAGAATGTTCCAGAAACGGGTTTTACTTGAAAAAATAAAGAGCCATCCTAAGGAGTCCAACTCCAGAAGGGCCCACAAACAAACCAAAAAACAAAGCCCAGGTCTATAAGGAGACAAATGCCAAGTTGCCAGGGCTACCAGAGTTTTAGATTAGTCCGTTCATGGTAAAAACGATGGAAAGGATCTCGAGAGAGAGAAAGATTTCAGTACCCATGAAGGATGGAGCCTGGACAGCAGCCTGCCTGGCCAGGATCAGTGATGAAGCTGTGTTTGCTGAGATTTGTGGGAAATTCTCAAGGTTTTAATATTTGAGGGAAGAGAAGACAGACTATTATTCTGGGTTTGTAGTGGGGTACACATGGCTGTCACTTCCTCAGTTACTCATAACATGCTGAGTCTTAATGGAAGCAATAGGCAGAGACCATTTTCCTTTCACATGTTTTTTTTTTTTTTTTGGAAAAAAACCATGAAGCCAACATGCCGAACTGCTAACGAGGGCTGTCCTTGAGAAATATACTTAGGGCAAGAGCATGTGTTTGCACAGCGCTTGGCTGCCCCACGCATTCACAGATCACATGCGTGATGTTTGCAGGAACAAAGACTAAATACATTTTGAAAGATGCACAGCCATCGCATGGCTTTCTACTCCTTCCATTGCAGATGGGATCATTTGCACACCAAACTCTTTAGGGAAAAATTTATAAGCCCTGCCTTTTCTCCAAAATGCATTTCCACCACTTGAATCTGTCGCATCTCACCAAGAGACCCTCCACTGGAAGAGGGAAAGAATTACAGCCAACATGTCAGGCAGGAGTATTTCTTCCACATCATTGTCACTTCTGCACCCGGAAGTCCAAGATCAACCTCTCTACTTCCGTCCCCCTCCCAGCCAATGAAGTCCATCAGAATGAAACGCCGGAGTTTTGAAGTCTCCCCTCCCACTTACCCAGATCTGCCCGTGGACAGCCTCTTCTTAAGAACCAGAGCAGATAAGGGATTCAGTAGGGGACTCCTGGCGAGAGGAGAGCTTATGCTTGACAATAAAATTGGCTTCTCGAGTCCACAGCAGAGGCAGCTCAGGATGTACTCAAGGTCTCCCTGTGGAGCCCTAGGGAGATGGCAGTTCACATACATGAAGGTCACACACACACAGTGTCAGGCAGAGGCTGAGCAGGACTCAGCCGGGGTATCCACCCAGCTCCCCTTCAGCCAGGCACCCAGCACAGCTCTGCTGACCTGCACATCACATCACTCAAACAGTGCATCTGGGCGGAGCTCGTGGCCGGTGCACACAGATGGCAGATAGATGCAGCAACCCAGCACAGACTGGCTGTCATGCCCACTTTTTGGTCAATGTTGCTAAGAACATGAAATTGGTTTTTCATCCTAAGAGCCCAGAGTTGCTACCCTTTGGGAAGAGAAGGCATCTCATTATTTTGCCCCTGGTGATACCAACACAGCAATGACCATGACTCATCTCCGAACTGTTTTCCAAAGTAGCCTAATAGAATAAGGACCAATTGTGGAGGATCTGCGTCTGCATAACTCTAAACTAGATTCCCCCACAGCTCAGCATGAGAGAGGCCAATGTTCTGTTCTCTGATTAGCAAGGCCTCTTAAAGAGTTGCCGAAGAGTCTGAAGCAGCATGATTGTATTGCATTCTCAGTATCCCAGCTTTGGAATACAAGCAAGGCAAGGCTTCCTGAATATATATACCAAGTACTGCTTCCAGGTGAACCATCTGACACGCATCAACTCCTGAGCACCTCAGAAAAGATGTATTCGCCCTTAAGGAGACAGAATCAAGCAAATATTTGGCCGGGTGGTTAGGTGGCCTGTATGTCACAGAGTGCATGGGTTCAATGTGCTACCGTAGCTCGTGACTCCACCTTCCTCCCAGCGCAGATCCGGGGAAGCAGCAGGGATGGGTCAAGTAGCTGTGTTTCTGCCACCCACATAGGAGACCTGGATTGAGTTCCAGGCTTCAACCCTGGCCCAACCGCAGTCGGAGTGGGGATCGGAGGAGTGAGCCAGCAGATGGGGACATGCTGTTCATCTTTCACTCTCTGCTTCTCCCTCTGTCTCACACATCCCTCTCTGTCTCAAAACATTTTTGTCAGTTACAAAAAGAGGAAATTCTGACATGTGCTGTAACCTGGATGAAACTTGAGGATACAATGCTCAGCAAAGGCAGCCGGTCACATAAGGACAAACAGTACAAGCCCATTTAAATAAGTATCCAGAGTAGTCAAGTTCAAAGTTGGGTGATGGCGGCCATTAGGATAAGAAATTCATGTTTAACAGCTACAGGGTTTCCAATTGGAGAGATGAGAGCAGGCCAAGAAAGTGGACCTGCTGTAAGAAAAGCAGCATTTCACCTCCAGCCAGGCAGCAAGATGGCCTGGATGCCTGCCCTTTGGATGGCCCTAGGTCAGGTCCCAGGGACTGCCGCTCTACATGCTAGGCACACACATTCTGCAGGGAAACTGAGTCACTCACTTGGCACGTATCTGTCAAACTCCTACCAGGTACCAGGCACCACCCAAAGAACCAGTGAGAAGGAGAATGCTTACATACTTAGCCCCAGAGTGAGGAAGGATGGTCTGCTGAGGCCAATAAAAAACACTTCAGATGCCAGGTCATGGGAGAATCTAGAGATTCAGAGCACAGACCAAGAGCAGCTGGACGTTGGGAAAAGGAGAAAAAAACACAGAAAAGCCACTGTTTATCAGCCAGCACAGAAGTGCCATCGCAGTTGAGGAAGTCGTATCATTAGGTACCAACTGGGTGACAACCTAGGCTTGGGCACAGAGATAAACAAGGTTTCTGATCTCAATGGATTGACCTTGAAGTGCAGGACTAGGCACGTGTTTCTATAGATGAGCAAATCACAAAGATTTCAGACTTGGCAGGTCCTGCAGTGTTTGTCCCCATTGCTCAGTTCTGTCTTGGTAGCAAAATAGAAGCCACAGAGACTAGCAAACCAGTCAGTATGGCCATGCTGCAAGGGAACTATTTTCACTCAAACTGGCAGCAAGCTCAACCATGGGTCATCCCATGATGCGTTCGCTGGTAGGCAGTTTGCAAACTGCTACTCTAGTAGACATGAGAAACACGCATTTGTCCGTTCATTCTGCAAATATCTGTCAAGTATCTCCTACATGACAAGTATTATGTCAAGTATATTGTATCAGTCAGCTCTTTTGCTGTAGTGATGGAATACCGAGACAGGACCCGTATGAAGAAAGAATGTCTGTTTAGCTCATGGTTTTTCTGGTTCAAGGGCATGGCACTTGTATCAGGTAGGGTCTGGAGCAGACACATGCAACGGGCTTTAGGACTCTGAGAACCACCCAAGGGTGGTGCAAACATTACCTTTCACTTCCAACAAGGAACCCCGCCCCCAGACCCCACAGTCACCCCAACTGCCACAGCAGAGACCAAGCTCCCAAACATGGATCTATAGGGAATAAACCAAACCCAAATGCCAGCATCTACCATGCTGGATGAGATAGCCAGGTGTCCCTCCCCGTGCAGCACTTACAGCCTAGACGGAAAACTTAAAAGCCAGGCACTTTCATATGTCACAGCGGACACTAAGATGAACAGCTTCAGGCAACACTGGTGTGGGAGTCTGGGAGGCCTTCCCAGAGGTGCCGACACCAGGCTGCTTGCGCATCAGCCTGGCCTGGACACGAGCAAAGTCCTCTCACAGGCATCTTGGGGTCTTTTCATCAAGACAGTGCAATACACACACCTGCCCATGGCAGTCTTGGGGTACTCGGTCATCACCATCTCTCCCTCTGTGTCCCCAGTCTCAGAACAGCTACAACGAAGGAGACTTCGAAGGAGCCAAGCGGCTGGGGCGGAACGCCAAGTGGGTGGCCATCGCCTCCATCATCATCGGCCTTCTCATCATTGGCATCTCATGTGCCGTTCACTTCACAAGGAAGTAAGTAGCTGCTCTGAATCCCTCACAGTGGCAAATGCCTGGGGCTCCATTAGGAAGCTTAGATTCCGTGCCAGTCACCAACAACCCAAACTGACGGGCCTTGCATGCTTTGATTACCTGGGCCTTGCAGGCTGGGGAAGGTTGCTCCTCCAGAAATTCATTTGGGGTTGAAGGCTACTCAAAACGGCACCATCTCTTAATTGATCTATCTAGAATAGAAACCAACCCAGTTTTTCCACCTAGGGCCAGGTAGCAAGCATTTTAGGCCTCGCAGGCTGTATGATCTTGGTAGCAACTATTGAGCCCTTCCATTTTAGCACAAAAGTAGCCTCCGATAATAACTGCATGAGCAAGCATGGCTGTGCTTCAGTCAAATGTTGTTTTCGACAGCAGGTATTTTGACTGGACAGCAGTTTCCCACCCTCTGATCTTGAACATGAGGTGTCCTCTGCCTAAAGCAGAGGCAGCAGAGGAAAACAACAGAATTCCACATGGGCTTTTCCCCTCCCACCCTCCCCTTGAAGCTTTCTGAAACATTGGAGAGACAGAGAAAAGCCATCTCCCATTTCCTAGCTCACTTCCTAAATGCTTTTAACAGGTGGGGCTGAGCTAGGCTGGAGCTCTCAGCCAGGATATCAGTATTTGTCTCTCAAGTGGGAGGTGAGGAACTGAATACTTGGGGCATCACTGTTGCCTCCTGGGGCGCCCATTAGCAGGAAGCTGCAGTCAGAAGTGGAGCTGGGACTCGAACCCAAGCACTCAGATATGAGAACCAGGTGGTAACCTTACAGGTGCACTAAATGCGCATCTCTCACATGTGCCCTTCACAGCCTCCGCCCAGCAGTGGTGACAAATGTCACTCAGGTACACAATTGACTAAAGCCTGGCACATGGTTCCACGCAAGTGTAGAGCCTTACCATATAGTCTGTGAAGTGATTCGCTGCATTAATTCATATTCAGACAGCCTAGGAGTCCCTAGAGCCCCCAGATCCATCTCTGCCTTTCCACATTAACTCCTGGTCTGACAGGCAGGAGTGCTGAGAAATCCTCTAGCTTGCCACTAGAGCACGACAGCTACTTCTACTGCCTCCGATCCAAGGGCTGAGCGCAGAAAGCCGAACCCACGTGGTTTAGTCAACCAAAGAGGAAGGAAGCAGACACCCTCTGGCTGCCCAAGCAGCCAACCCAACTTGGCAATCCCTCGAGCAGCAGATGTCACAGCAGATCAACTTCCTTCCCGACGAGCCAGAACCCTAGCAATCCAGAGGACATGGAAGGAAGGGGAGATGCCCAAGCAGGAAGCACTATATGGGAAGAACAGGTGACGTTGTCGAGGTCACAGAAAAAGGGAGACCACAACATCAAAACAAACTCAGGCTTCCTTGCTTTGAGGATATGTCACTTAAGGGATGGCAGTTGGAGGACACTGACGTTGGGAGGGAGAGGTAGTGGGGGAACAGATGAGGACACGCCTGCCTTTATGTAAAGGCGGCGTAGGGTGCAGGCCCGCAGATGTACAAGAGGCTGTGGAGAGTGGAGTCCGTGCTGCAGATTTGGCACCAGAGTTCTCAGCCTGCTCACTGCATAACTGCTCCCCAAGCCTCAGTTTCCTCCACCACAATATGGGGTTTGGGCTCATCCATTCCGATGAAGGTTTATCAGGTGGCCTACAGAACGTGTGCAGTTTGGCCCTTAGCTTAGTGCACAAAAATATAGACAGCAATGACTAATTCTCTGACTGCATCATCAACGTTACTGAGAAAGGACCTGAGAAGTTACGACGCCATTAAATGGAGTTCAAGGTGTTGCACTCAGGAGCCAAGCTCCAAGGCCAGTGTTTCCAGGGAAGGAGGCCAAGGCTTCTCTTGGCTGAACTCCTGGGAGCTTGTGAAAATACACACTGCCCAGATCAGTGTTGGAGTGAAGTGGGGTTAATAATAGCAGGTGACACAGACACAGACCTTGCCACGTGGCAGGCACCATCCACAGCTTCATCAACAGATGGCCACCACCACGCCAAAAAGTGCTGTTATTCCCATCTTGTAGATGGGAGCATGGAGGCTCAGAGAGGTCAGGCCATGGTGAGTTAGGTAAGGAAGACAGGATTTAAACTCCAGTTAGTAATTCTCTCACAGCCACCCTGTCCCCACCACCCTTGTCTAAGTCGGTGTTCCCTCTAGGACAGCCAGTTACAAAGGCAAATAAAGTAGTGCATGTTGTAAAGCTAACTGGGATTTCTTTACAAGCAGATGGGATGATGGGCCAGGACCCAGGGTCACAGAGTGCAAGGATTGCAGGGGTCAGAAAGAGAAATCCCATGCATGAACCCTACAGGACAACAGGGACTGCTGGGGAAGGTGATGAAGGATGGAGCACTGTTTTAAAGAAGCAGCTACCGTTCCACTCCAATGATTACCGCATGCGGCACGCTTTGCAGAAGGAGCTTAACATCTAGGAGTTCCTGATTTGCACAACAACTAACTCGTGTTTTTACAACAGAGAGAATCAAAACCAAAAATAGCACAAAGACCACACTGACTGCTGCGACACCATCTATTGGGGGCTAGTTTCCAGTGGATCATTTGGCTTTCAAAGATCAATTCCCCACAAGACCTCACCCCATGCAAAGACAGGGCATGAAGGTACCACCTCATGGAGAGACGCACAGGGAGGCAGCAGGGACTCCCACTTGAGAAGCTAGGAACACGAGGCCTGGGTCGAGACGACGTCCACCGAGAGGTGGGACTTTTGAGTTTCGTCCAGGAATGCAGTCTGAAGTGAACTGCTGCCTTCCCTGGAGGGCAGGAAGAAGACAGAGTCCCAACTCTGGTCACAGACTGGCTCCCCATGCCATCAGCCCCTACCCTGAGACTACTACCCAGGAGCCACTTCATTAGAACATTAGAGATGAGCCTGCCGCCAGGAAATGCCAAGGGACGTGTAAGCCCTGTAGCAGGAACTGGGGTCAGAGACCAGATGTCGGAACAAGGTCCTCCAGCAGCCTTATCCACTAGGGTGCTGGCAGCTCAGGAACCAGGCATGGAGACCAAATATTTAGTTCTAGTATAGCAGAATGGCACACCAAGGAGACCTGCAGGAAGCTTTAGCTCTTGCTGTTTCCCTGGGAAGGTTTGTCAGTCAGTCAGCTGGTCTGTCTCATACACACACACACACACACACACACACACACACATACACACACACATATATACACATACTTGTGTAAGTTTCCCCTTACTTCCTCCTCATGAGCAGAATTGTCTGCAGAATTTTTTTTTCTTAAAGATTTTTCATTGAAAATACAGCTTTACACGGAGGACCGACAGACAGAAAGATCATCCATCCACTGTTTTATTCCCCAAATGGTCACAACAACTGAAGTTGAGCTGATCTGAAGCCAGGAGCTAGGAGCCTCTTTCTTGTCTCCCACATGGGTACAGGGTCCTGAGTCTTTGAGCCCTCCTCTACTGCTTTCCCAGGCCACAAGCAGGAAGCCGGATTGGAAATAGAACCAGGACATGAACCTGTGCCCATATGGGATGCTAGTGCTTGGAGGTGGAGGATTAGCCTATTGAGCCATCATACTGAACCCTGCCTGTAGAATTTTTTTTTTTAAGCAATAAAGCCAATTGCAAAGCTTGGGTACAAGGGAGCCAGGTGTTTTCTACCACAAATGTGAACTTCTCAGGTGACCGTGGGAGTACAGCAGAGCTTTGTTTCATGTGCAGGTGAGGTTCTCAGGCCAGGGCCAGGAGATGAGCTTTGAAGGTCATTGAACTGCATCTTGGACCCCATCCATCAGGGGACACCATGCTTGACACCTTGCCCATCTCATGCCATCCTGCTAACCTTTGCAGTATTGGAAGATGTGACACTGGCTGAGCATCAGCCACAGCAGATAGCCGTGCGCAGTATTCTTTGAAGTGTTGGAGCCATGCTCCAGGCTTACAAAGAAAACAGGTGTGACATCCGCAGCCACTTTCGCGAGCGGATTCAGTGGGAGCCTCCAGCTTCATGTCAATGATTGCCTTATTTTTCTTTTTGATCAATTGCTTATTTTCTATAAGTTAAATTCCTATGTGATACCATCCACTAAAATTAGCCTCCATTATTTGTTCTGTAGTGGTCTAAACAGCCAAGGACACACCCTCCCATGTACTGAAAGTGCTTCTTTTCTCATTCTTAGCAATGAACAACATTTATGCTCTGAACTTTCCATTAAAGAAAAAATTTCGACCTCCATGCAGGGTTAAGGGTCCTAACCACTGTGTCCCATTAGCAGACACAGAGTTAGCAGATACTAGCGCATCCTGCACGAGGATCCCTGGCCTGGAAACAGCCTTCCAAGTCCAGCATTGTGGCAGGGCATCTTAAGTCACCAGCTGTGACACCAGCATCCTGTGAGCACCTTTAGAGTCCTGGCTGCTCCAATTCCAATCCAGCTGCCTGCTAGTGCACATGGGAACGCAGAGGAGGAATGGCCCAAGTGCTTGTCCCCTACGTCCACAAGGGGAGGAGGGGTCAGGCTGGAGCTCCTGGCTCCCAGTCCTAGCTTCAGCCTGGCCTATTCCAAGCCAGGGCTGCCATTTGGGAAGTGAATTAGCAGATGGACACATGCTCAAAAATATATATATATCTTGTTTCACTAAAGAAATATTTTCAATAAACTATGATTAGAAGAAAGCTGGTGAGGGGACTTTGAAAGTTTTGTGAAAATGTGGATGATGGGAGAGCTATGCAGAGGATCTTTAAGCTGCACCAAAATAAACCAATCTTCCCATCCCACTTGACATGAATGCTTCCAAGTCTCTTCATATTTATCAAAGTGGACATAAAACAAGAATTTGGCCTTTCTGCAAAAAAAAAAAAAAACTGTAAAAGCAAATCCATCTTTCCAATCATTTTGGCTGAGGTAAGGCTTCCTGGAAGTTGCTTTGCATAAATGTGTTTTCAGAGAACTTTCTTGACTCCAGAGTAAAAAAAAAAAAAAAAAAAAAAAAAAAAGGAGGGCCTGTCTTGGCTAGTTCCGTTGGCTTGATGGAGAAATGAAGCAGATCCTAAGCTGTCAGCAACAACGGAAGGACTTTTGCTTTGGGAAGGTTGTAAACTAATAGCACCTTGATGACGAAACCAGAGTGAACAGCTTCAACCTCGCGAGTCACCAGAGAAGCACAAGTTGGAGTAGCCATGAAGCACTCTTTTTAATCATCTGCCAAATTGAAACAATTCTAAAAGATAATAATAGGCAGGTTGGCCAGGATGTGAATAGAACCAGATACTACACTGTGGGTTGTATCATAAACTGGGACGGTCTTCTAGGAAGTCAGTTTGAAGGCATGGTCAACCCTCCGCTTCCAATGCTCCCTGAACCTGTGCATTCCACCATCAGTGGATTAAAAAAAAAAGAGACTGCATTGTGGCACAGCTGGCTAAGCAGCTATTTGCAATGGCAGCATTCCCTGGTTCAAGAACCAACCACTCCACTCCCAATTCAGTCTCTGGCTCATGTGCCTGGGAAGGCAGCCAAAGATGCCCCAAGTTCTTAGGTCCCAGTCACCTACATGAGGGACCAAGATGGAGTCCCTGGCTACTGGCTTCACACCGATTCTTACCTACAGGGTATGGACATCTGGAAAGTGAACCAGCTATAAGAGATATTTTCTTTCTTTCACTCTGCATTTCAAATGAAGTGAGTCTTTCTTAAAGTATCCAGAAGAGGCTATGCAAAAGTTCTAGGCTAGCCTGATGCCACTTTATAGAAGGAAGCTGCCACATCAGGTATTAGTATCTGAGGAGTCCCTGGCTTCAATCCCCCATGGATACGGAGGTGTGGCTGCGTACAGGATGCTCTCAGTAAATTGTCTGTCTCTCTCTCTCTCACACACACACACACACACACACAGTGAATGCAACCTTTCTAGGTCATATTTACAGGCTACAATGTAGAGCGAACAGCATGGCTAACCCTTGGGGAAGAGAAGGCGACTCAAAAACCCACCAACCATTTTGCTGCATCGGTCTCGTTCTGGCTTTTGCATGTGCCTCGTGAGCAACGTAACAGGACGCATTTCTCCAAGCAGAAGCCCGCCCTTAGAGCCTAACACACACAAGCCCGCTAGGCCACTTCACTGCTCCTCTAACCAGCATCATCTCCATGACCAGAAGGCTATAGAGCTAAGAAAGGCTCCTCTGGGAACTCAGCCCATGCCCTGCCCCTCTCTCTCATGCTCTCTCTCTCCCACCCACACAGCCCCTGAAGAAGCACGGGTCGGCAGGGAGCTCCCCCGGCCTCACCCGCACGCGTCCCACAGCAGCTCCTGAGGACTGAATCCTGAACTTCGGACTGTGAGATCCTTTCCTCCAGGACTTTCCAGAGGCAGGGCCCTGGCAGACCAACAGCAACCAAAAGTCTAATCCCCACCTTAGGAAATCTGAGCGACACACCCCCACCCCCACAGACGGGCCCAAGTAGCTGATGTGTAAGACAAAGATGGCAACATCCAGTGCGTCCCTGCTTAGCAAAGTCTGTTGTGTCCAGATCTCCAGAGATGGGCCTCAGGAGATCTTCCTACTTGTAACAGGGGGGCGTGGTGTCCAGATTTGGGGAGAATGGGAGCTTTCTAGAAGAACAGAGGATGCTAACCTTTACAAAGCAAGTTTCAGGTTGTCTCATGCCATGGAGCAGGTGGATTTCCTTTGCCTTTAGCTCGTGTTGTAGCAACTCTCCCATCAGCCCGCACACTGCGCACCCAGGGAGTCACCAGAGGCTTTAAGGAGCAGGTGGTCCTGGCTAGATCAGACCTCACTTTTGCTGTGACTCCCACTACACGCTCACCCCCTTGCTTGCACTGCACTGGGTCAACTTGACCACAGCTTTGCTCTTGACGCAAACAGACCAACAATGTTCCGCACAGTCAACTTTAGACATTCAAGTACCTTGCGGTTCCACTTCAGGAAATGTACTCCGCGAAATTCTAGAATCTGCTCTTTGGCAAGCACATTCTTTCAAGACAGCAAAGATCTTTGATCTGCTCCTTGCCCATGCCTCCTGGAAATGCTCACCCCTATATCCCTTTCCTGCTAAGTAATATCCTAACAGGAGGTACAGGTTCAAGGACAGCCTATGTCTGCCTACCAGAAAACACTATCATTGACTGCATGACATGTGTGCCATTGGTGGCACACAAGGTCACGTTTAAGGAGTTTTAGAGCCACAAAGGTAAACCACAAGTTTTGGTAACAGGAAGAACAAAGTCTCCAGGTAGAGCCCATGGGTCCCCAACACCTGAGTCAAAGACGGAGCAGGCCTTGGGTTCAGCACCTTCCATTGAGATGGCACACAATGGTATTGTTTGTATGTCACTGAGTGTATTCTTTTCCACCTCTGGTTTTCTGCGAGTGACTGTGATGCACTATTTTTACTCAAATGCATTAACTTAGACCAGGACGTGGAGCCAGAGGCCGATTCAAATCCCAGGTGTCACCCATGGCGGAGACCGCGTCAAGAACCAATGTCAGCAACACCGCGATCATAATCTTTCCTTGAGTAAGCAGAGGCTGAGAAGTCAAACACTTGTTTCAATACTTTTCCTTGCCATTCACTAGTTATGCGAGCTAGTTATTCTGGGCAACTCACTAATCTGTGTGCCTCAGCTTTCATCACCTGGAGACGAGAGGTAAGGACCCCTGCCTGCTCACCATCCAGTGCCAGTAGGGAAAGGTCTCACCTTGATAAGCCGTGGATGCCCCTGGAGGGAGAATTCAAGTTCTGTGCAAATACAAAGTGCTGTTCTTAGACAATCGTGACTCTAGGCACCTGTTCAAATACTAGATCCTAACCAAAAAAATAGCTGATGGACAGTGTATTCCATCTGTCATTTCATCCTTGTGTCCATTCTAAGCCAGCAAGCGTCCCAGGAGGACACTGACTCAGGGACATGGATTCTTAACACACAGATGCTAATGTCATTCCAATAGATTGGATCCCACCATTTCTGACATCTTTTGTGTGTTTGGATCCCTGGCCTTCTACACACCTCCAATAAGAAGTGTTGCTGAAAGGCAGAATAAAAAAGCAGTTTTGAAGGAAGCCTGTTTACCCTAGCGTGTGCATTGTGTTTTCTTGGGGTTCTCAAACTTCCAGAAAATTCTACACCCAGACAGCATTCATCACTCCCAGCCCGAGTCTGTAAAAACCATAGAGAGGCCAAGGGTAGGGCTAGAGAAGCATCCATCTCATAGTAACATATGGCCTAAAAAGCACCTTCACAGGGCACCAGCCATCTTCATTCTGGTGCCCAAGTTGTGGCTCACTCAGCTAAGCCTTTTCCTAGGATGCTGACGCAAGGGGTGAGCCTCAGCTGTTCCACCTTCCATTGTCAATGTCCCCGGAAAGCAGCAGAACATGGCCCCAGTACTTCAGCCTCTGCCACCCACAGGAGACCTCTTGCCTTTGCCCTGGACTGGCCATGACCACACCAGCCCTTTGCGGGGAGTGAACCAGCCAATGGGAGAGGCGGGGGGGGGGGGGAGGGGGTGAGGAGTCTAACAGTATTTCTCACCCTGCCTTTCAAATGAATATTTTCTAAAAGCCCCATTAAAGTCAAAAGAACATAAGAACAATTCAGTCACTACATGAGATTCTGGAGATCTAAGGAGCCCTAAGTTTTGGTGCCCCAGCCCCCAGCCCCAGAACGGTAATTTCAAGGCTCAAACAAGTGGGATGGCTCATCTTTCTTCTCTAGTAAAACGAAAGCATGAGCTGAGAGAGCCTCTCACCAGCCAAGGACAAAAGCTAGCTGGAGCCAACAGCAGGCCTTAAGGCTCGGGTAACTCAGAATTCAGGGACAGCTTCAGGTGCGGATGGAGCCAGGCGCTCGGTGTTATTGGGAACTCATCCTGTCCCATTTCTTGACCTCCATTTGTTGAGTCCATCTTCATTTCACAGAGACCAGGTGGCTGAGAGCACCAGCCCGGGACCTGCTCCTACCAGCTCAGCAACACCGTTGAAGTAAATGGCTCAACTCAACCACAAGCATGACTGGTCTGAAGCAGGAAGCCATCCAGCAGAATGGATCCTGGCAACGAACATACAGGGGTACAGCACAAGCAAATGCTGAAGTCCAGCGTTCTTCTTCAGCCAGGCCTGAAATCAAGATTCATTCTCTGAAGCTGAGGGGGATAGCAACTCTATGCAAACTCTATGGATCCAGGGTGTGTGGGAGGGGTATTCCCTCCCCCAGAGGAAAACCAAAGTGTTTTTACCAGACAGGGACACGGGCAGTAGGCAGAACAAAGAACCTCTTATCCCATTAAGCATGTTGCTTCTTACAGTGCCCTCCCCGCACAGGGTCCATCGCATCTCGTAGTTTCCCAAGCCCTTTCCCCATCGCGTAGTCGCTCCCATTGATTTATAAAGCACCTGCTCAACCTTAGAAACCAGGTTCAACTTTTGAAGTTTTGATACGGTTGAGAAAGACCCCTGGGAAGGTTGCTTAGAGTCCATCGCAGAGACCACACCGTTAGGGAAAGATGTCAGAGTGGCAAGTCAAAGGCACCGACAAAATGTGATGCCATCAGCTTATAAGAAAAAAAAAAGCTCTGGCAGCACGGCTCTCAGCATGACAAAGGCAGATCCGACTCTAGCTCTCGCTGTGGCCTGGCCTTTGCCCACAGGTTATGGGCAGAAGCAGATGCAGACATATATTAAAAAAAAAAAAAACGCTGGCCTCAGCTCCTGGATCAGCAAATTATCCTTGGCCTCCAGCAGGACAGCTGCCCTCAGCAAAAACAGCACCACGCATGAATCCTGATACCTGTAACCCCAGAGCCAAGCTTCTAAATATAAGCCACTCTTACAGAAAAAGAAAACAAACTAAGATAGTTTTTACATTCATAGGTTACCAGCAATCCTTAAAAAAAAAAAAAAATTGGATGTTTATTTATGCCTAAGGTATTTCCCAAGAATAGCTTTTGAATCTTGGTCTGGACACACACACACACACACACACACACACACACACACACACACACACACACACGGCACAGAGACCACTCAAGCCCCGCCCACCATAGCTGGGGAATCCCCACAGAGAGGTCCCCATTTGCTGCTCCATTCACTCACCGCCCTCGAGGTGTGCACCTCGTGGGGGCTGCCGCAGCAAGTGCCGAGTTGCCCTTGTGCGTTGCTCGCATGGGACACGGGAGCTTCCCATCTGTGCACCTGTTCCCAAGCCTAGCCGAGCGCCCGAGCGCCCGATCACATCTCCCATGACCTCGGCACCACGGTCGTCTCGCTGCCTCTGCGTGGCTTGTCCCAGTGCACACTCACGCACAGGTTCACGGACGTGTCCTGCTGTTTGGTGTCCCCAAGCTGTCTGCCTCTGGTGCTGCCACCAAGCCTGTGTTCCCACAAGTGACCTGGACTCCCAGGGGGGTTTGAAGTTCGTGTAAAGGCACTTGTCCCCTGGTGTGTATGAATGTGCATGGATTCAACCAGGTGTGGGTTGAAATACTCCTTCAAAAGTGTATTGAATGTGCATAGATCACGTTTCGCTGTGTCACTCTCGCTGAACACTATTGCTTGGTTTTGTTCAACAATGCATTATAACAATGATTCACATGACACTTGCATTGCATTAGAGGATTATAAGTCTTCAAAAGATTTAGCATATGTGGGAGGGTATGTGTCGATTCTACGCAAATATTACTCTTGAACATCTCGAAGGATCTTGGAGTCGATTCCCTGGAGATACTAAGGGGCAGTTACACCAAGGGACCTTGTGACAAGTTCCTACAGAGCTGGCAGACCTTATATGACCAGCCTGCAACAGATCTGACACACATCCCACACGTGGACTTCTTGAGCCATTCCCCTAAGCTCACCTCAATGATCACAGTGAGCTGACGGGGTTCCTGGGTCTCCCCTGCCCATCGGTGCTGCTCCAAGGGTTACCAACACCATGACTTATAACCCCGCAGAGCGGAAGGCTGTCCTGGTCTCTAGCCTGAAATCCAGTTGGTGGTAAAACTGGAGCCCTTTCCAGAGGCCCCCAGGGGGTCACCTCCTTTCCTTCCTTCCAGAGGCGGCCCACACCCCTCGGCTCATGGCCCCACGCCTTCCCAGTCAGCCCTGACCACTCCTCAAGCTGCACCTCTCTTTGCCTCCCTCGTTCCCACCTAAGCACTCTGCTCACCCGAGACCACGTGCTCATCCCCCTGTTACAAGGTCAGCTGCAGATTCCTTCCGCTAGCTTAGCTGCCCCTTGCCAAGCAGCCTAGCATAGTCCCAGCTTTGTGGCTGTCTGCTGGGAATAGTCACTGGACTTACCACTACCCTGCCTAGCATGCCCTGCTGTCACATCCCTAAAACATACAGGACAGAAGCCAGGGTGACCTCAAAACCTGAAGGGAACTGTATCCTTTCTCCCCTAAGCCCAAGCCACACCCCGCGATGTCCTTCCATGCAACTGAAGACCCTGACTTTGAATCATGACCCACAAAGCCCCACACTGTCATTTCCTCCCCACTCCCTCCACTCCGCTGCAGTCACACGCTGGTCTTCCGGCTGCTCCTGAATGGACCAAACGCATTCCTGCCCCAGGGCCTTGGCATGTGCTATTTCCTCTGCCCATGTTTTTCCTCAGGTCTCCCCATCCGTGACTTTTCTCCAGGATCCAGGTCTCAGCTTCTCAGAGAAGGCTGGCCTGACCCATCTTCCCATCCTCTTGGGCAGCCAGCCCTCATCAGCACCACAGCACCCCGCCTTCTCTTGTCCAGGGAGCACGCCACTATTTCTATCACCATCTTGTCCTGGCCACTTTTATATTTAGTTTCTTTGCTTTTTGCCACCCATCCTCTCTCCTGCCGATGTCAGCATCCTGAAGTACAGGTGTTCGGACCTGCAGGGCCCCTCTCCCAACACACACACAGCAGAGTCTCTGCATGGATTTGCTGAGTGAGTGAGCACACCTCCCCTGTGCCCCAGGCTCAGGTAATGGCCACTTCATCTCCTGGTAAAGGCCTCCCTTTTGACTCCGATTCAGCCCTTGTTCAGGGAAGTCTTGACTGGTGTGCAGACCCCTCCAGCTCGCTCACACAGCCCTGGAGCACTCCCTGTAGTCTGACCGTGATGCTTGTCAGACACAGCACGTGTGACTTCCGTCTCTTACCCGTCTTTCCAAGCACCCTAGGGCGAGAGGCCGTGTTCGTCTTACCTCTGTATGCCTCAAGTTTTGGTTGGTACCTACCTGGGACATGGAGGGTTTCACATGATTACTGATGGACTGTAGAAGGAGAAATGGGTGGTTGGATGGACAGATGAACAGGCAGGTGATCATGGGGACAAAAGCGCTGATAAACAAGAGGGAAAGAAATCATACTTTATTCCATCATCTTGGCTTTTTTATTTTTAGATGTTGCTATTCATAAGATGGAAATTTGAATTTTAAGAGAAGACGAAAAGGGCCAGAGAGATGGCTCAACAGGCCAATCCTCCACCTTGCAGTGCCGGAATCCCATTTGGGTACCACTTTTAGTCCTGGCTATACCACTCCCCTTCCAGCTTCCTGCTTAAAACCGAGGAGGGTAGCAAAGGACGGCTCAAGGCCTTGGGCCACTGCACCCACGTCAGGGACGCAGAAGAAGCTCCTGGGCCCTGGCTTCAGATCAGCTCAACCTCAGCCATGCTGGGAATAAACCAGTGAACCCTTCTCTACATCTGCCCTTCAAATTAAAAATAAATAAAAATGAAACAAACCAAGATATTGACTGAAAATCCAATCCCAAAACCTTCTCACTTATTTCTTTAGCATTCATTAAGAGGAAATGGAGAAAGGAAGAGATGGAAATCCACCTGCAATTTAAGAAGAAATGAACTTATATGAACTCAGCAAGTTGAATAGCCCATCCCGAAAGCCTCCTTTGAGGCTGGGGTGCCCCCTAGTGGGGAGAGTGGAGAAGAGCATGTAAGAGTGTGAGTTCCTGTAAGATCACAAAATACACAGGGAGAAGACTACACTTTGACAAAAAAAGTACAAGTTTCCATGGTTAATACATTTTAACAAGAAGTAAACTGAACTAATTAAAGATTTGTTTATTTCTATTAAAAGGCAGCTATACAGAGAGAAGAAGAGACAGATCTTCCATCTGTTGGTTTACTCCAAGTTGCCCCAACATCCAGAGATGAGCCAATTCAAAGCCAGGAACTTCTTCCGGGTCTCCTAGTCAGGTGCAGGGTCCCAAGGCTTTGTGTCATCCTGCACTGCTCTCCCAGACCACAAGCAGGGAGTCGGAACGGAAGTGGAGCAGCCAAGACATGAACTGGCACCCATACAGGTGGTTGCAAGGTAAGGCCTGGACCACTAGGCCACTACACTGGGCTCTGAACTAATTTGTTTTAAGAGCTGACATAATACCAGGTACTGCTCTAAGCACATTGTGCCATAGAATAATATTTAACTTTCACCAGAATCACTGGCAAAGGTACATTTGTTGCGCTTTTGATAACAAAATAAATTTGAGTCATGGAAAAATTGAGTACCATTGCCAAAGGCCTATAGCTGGAAAGTGGTAGAACAAGAATTTAAGCCCGAGTGAGCTGGCTGTAGATTTTCAAATCCTAACCACAATAGGACTTGACTTGACAGAGAGTGCGAGCCAAAAGAAACAGAGGGAAAAATACATAGACGAGTTTTCCATGCAGGTGGCAGTGACCGAAGCCGGCGAGCCGTCAGCTGCTGCCGCCCAGGGTGCCCGTTAGCAGGAAGCAGGATCAGAAGCCAAGCAGCCAGAGTTCCAGCCAGATCCTGCAGGATGGGATGTGGGTGACCCAAGCGGCCACCAAAGCCACTGTGTCCGACGCCTGCCCCAGCCTGCTGCTGTTGACCTCGACTTTTAATCGCCCTGTGGCTAGTTCACAGGGTGTCTCTAAGATTTCGTTAGGACCTGGAACGTCTCCACAATGATAGAAGATTGTTCCCATCTCCCTGCCTTACCTACCCCAGGAAGGCGAGATAATCCCACGCCTGGTGACTGTGGAAGACACAAAATAGCTCCATGGGGCTTGTTCTCCCACGGAACGACAGCATCACAGTTTGCTCTCTGCCAGGCTCTGTGCCAAACCCTGGCAGGTGCCCTCAGCTGGCGAACAACATCAATACAAAACACAGCACCCCGTCAGCATCCACAGGGAATTGGATCCAGAAGCCTCTCTTGGGTACCAACATTTGCAGATGTCTGAGCCCCTTATCAAAAATAGCCCAGCACGAGACTACGTCTAAAAATCCAGAGAGTGGCATCTTGGGGGCAGTCTATCTTGGTACAAGACTTGATACACAATTCATACGTGGAATCCCTCTAGGATTATGAAAAACTACAGATTTTTTTTTTCCTTTTTTACACCAAAATACACTTTTCCTATCACTTTCCATACGCTTTTTGAAAGTACTGCCATGACTGATTAAACAAAACTTCTCCCAAACATTTCAAATCTTCCCTGGATGTCCCGCCATTCCTAAGCCGGTGTCGGTGTTGTTCAAGCAGCCGCTGTATCGTCGAGCTTAGGGAATAACGCAGTCCGGATGTGTCCATTTTTTTCCAGATGTGTGTGATCCCCAGTGAGTGGCATGCTCTGACCCGGAGCCCACAGCGCCAAGGGCTAACTGGACCGGATGGCTGCTGAAATCTGTTAGACTCTGAGCAAGGCTGAGGGACAAGGATGCTGATGTATCCATGAGCATAAGAATTCCAAGTGTGGAGATGCGAGACCAGTCCACCTGCATCTAAAACCCTCCATCCCTGCCCTGGGTCCCAGAAATCCCAAGCCGACGCTGGTTCACAGCTAAGCAAGAATACCCGAACTATCTTTGACACGTAACAGGAATGACTTAATTGTCTGTTACCCATTCTTCCTAATTAGTTATAAGCTGAACACACATTTGTGTGGGCTGAGCGTTTGGGACAGATTTGCATTCATTACAACACATCCTCTGTTTGCAATCTTATCAGATTCTTCACAAGCCCTCGCCCCTGGGTCTGAAATATTTTTTTCCAGTGTACAATAATTAATATCTGCAGGAAATGGAAATAAAACTATGTTCTTACAGGTGCTTGGGGCTGGCATTGTGGTGCAGTAGGTCAAGACGCCACCCATAGGAGAGCAACTTGGGGGTTCTGGCTGCTCCGTTTTCAGTCCGGTTTGCAGCTAACAGCTTGGGACAGGCAGAAGATGAGCCAAGGGATCGGGTCCCTGTCACCTACGTGGAAGCCGTGGAGGAAGTCAGCCTGGCCCTGACCTGGCTGTTGGAACCAAGGGGGAAGTGAGCCAGTTCACAGAAGATCTGTCTTGGTCTCTCCCTCCCTCCCCGTAACTCCTTCTAAATACATAAAAAAAAAAAAAGGAACATAAGCTCATGCATGTGTGTGATTTTTAAATATCTTCACATTTGGGCACGGCATGGTAGTCTAGCGGCTGAAGTCTTTGCCTTGCATGCGCAAGGATCCCATACAGGCACAGGTTCTAGTCCCAGCAGCCCCACTTCCCATCCAGCTCCCTGCTTGTGGCCTGGGAAAGCAGTCGAGGACGGCCCAAAGCCTTGGGACCCTGCACCCGTGTGGGAGACCCAGAAGAGGCTCCCGA
This sequence comes from Ochotona curzoniae, assembly GCF_017591425.1. Classification (NCBI taxonomy): domain Eukaryota; kingdom Metazoa; phylum Chordata; class Mammalia; order Lagomorpha; family Ochotonidae; genus Ochotona; species Ochotona curzoniae. The sequence goes on along the minus strand of NW_024467101.1, from coordinate 13,802,401 downwards.
CTCTGGATCAGCTCGGCTCCGGCTGTTGCAGCTACTTGGGGGGTGAACCAGCAGATGGAAAATCTCTCTCCTTCACTCTGTGAATCTGACTTTCCTACAAAAATAAAATCCATCTGTTTTAAAGGATCTCAACATGTACAGCTTAATTGTACCCATTTATGGTGTACAGTGTAACCACTGAAAACATGAGTACTAACCAAGATGATTAACCCTTCCCTCTCCTTATCCTTATTCTGTGTTGACCACTGACTGACAGCTCTTGTCCCCCATTGACTCATATGACAGCAGGTGTGGTTATGCCATGTGTAAGCTTCAGAATGCCTTTGTTTGCAAGCAGCAGGAAATCCAGTCGACTTAAACAGCAGATGTGAAAGCATTGGTTCTCGTAATGGAAAATTCCACACAGGAGACAGCCTTGACAGCCACTTTGGCTTGGCCCATCACCAACTCATGAGGACGGCTCCGCTTCTTTCACTCACTCCTCTCTCCCCTTCACGTTCCCCTGTGACCCTCCAACAAACTCCCCTTGTGGGAGGAACTCCTCGGGCTGCAAACTTCCTCCTCCACATCCTGGGGATAGGAAAGTCTCTGTCCACCCCAGACCGACAGGCCAATGCCCCCTCAGCATCCTTACCATAATGTTCAGGTCAGAAGACTGTGGGTAAACCCAGAGCCACAGGCCTGAGCTCCACGCACCACCCCTCTGACACCTGCTGCAGCAAGAGGAACAGCAACGTCTAGCCAAGACCTGCCTCACTAGGAACTGGTCAGTCAGTACCACCTCTCATGCATTCCTAAAACTTTCCATGTGTTTTGTTTGAAAGCCAAAGAAAAAGATTCTCCCATTTCCTGGTTTGCTTCTCAGATGCTTATAAAAGCTAGGGCAGGACTAGGCCAGAGCTAGGAGCCAGGGACTCCAGCCACGTGTCCTCCACGGCTGTCAGGGGCTGGAGTTTCTGAGCCATCACTTGCTGCCCCATCTCTGCACCCAACACCCACCCACCTTTAACAAGAGCCTTTCTCGCCAGGCAATGCTGAAAGAGAACAACCAGGAGGACGCGCACTGTTGAAGGTGTGACAACCAGATCTCCCACATGTCACTGCGGCCATCTTCTTTAGATATTGTCAGGTCACATTCCAAATCCGACAGTGTATTCTAGGGACTCCATCATTCCCACTTTTCTGCACATACAACTGCATTAGTAGACATGAGTGGCTGTGCGATACCAGCACCACAGTGTCAGTGGTATACGAGCAGGTTGTGTGGCTCTGCAGAGATCATGTTCTTTGTGAACGTTCAACGTAAGAAACCAAAACGCCCATCCACAGACTGACTTCCCACACACGGCAGATGAACTCCTGTTCCTGTCTATAATGGCTAGGAGCTGCGGACCAAGTAGCTCCTGAAACTGAAGACACTCGAGAACAAGTGACGGCCAGGGACATGGAGCAGGTCAAGCAGGTGGTCCTGGTTTTTCATTCAAGGGTGTACCCCTCTACATAGCAGAGAGCTTCAATAGGGAGCAGGGTTCTTACTGGATTAAGAGATCATAGGTAGGGTGGGACCCCATCCCGGAAGGCTAGAACTTGAGAGAAATGCCAGGAAAGATGTGACAAGCACCTCAACACCTGAACTTCTCTCAGACTCTTGCCCAACTCCCAACCTGCATGGAGTGGAGCTCAGCAGGAAGGGCAACCTTAGAGCAACTCCGCTGCCAAGGGCCAAGGAGGCAGAGTCGGAAGTTCAAGGTCCCCAGGGCAGGCTTGATGGTGCAGGAGGTGAAGCCTCTGCTTGGGACGCCGTGCCAGTGTTCCTGGGAAGGCAGTGGAGGATGGCCCAAATGCTTGAGTGCCTACCACCCATGTGGGAGACCTGGAATAAGCTCCTAGTTCCTGGCTCTGGCTGGCCCAGTCCTGGCTGCTGTAGTCATTTTGGGAGTAAACAAGCAAAGAAAAGGTGTCTGCCTCTCCCTGAAATAAACAATAAAATTATGTAAGTCTTGGAATCTCATTGAACCTTGGGATAGTATGCCAGGGCTGGGCACCCAAACACAAGGGATGTTACCTCCAGGAAATAAACAGGGTGTCTGGAGGAAAGGGAATTTGGAATCTAGGACAAGCGGTGAGGGACTTTTCTGTTCCATATGCCCCCGTGCTATTCAAAGATTTTGCTTTGTTATTGTCCATTCTTTTAAAAATATACATATTTATTTACTTTATTGGAAAAGCAGATTTACAGAGAGGAGAGACACAGAGAAAGGTCTTCCATTTGTTGGTTCACTCCCCAAGTGGCTGCAATGGCCCAAGCTGAACCGATCTGAAACCAGGAGTCAGTAGTCTCTTCAGGGTCTCCCACATTAACGAAGGGCCCCAAGGCTTTGGGGCAATCCTCTACTGCTTTCCCAGTGGGGGTTGCAAGGCGAAGATTTAGTCACTGGGCTATCACATTGTTCTCGTCCATTCTTTTTCTTTAAGATTTTCATGGGAAAGGCAGATATACAGAGGAGGAGAAAGAGAGGAAGATCTTCTATCCACTGATTCACTCCAAGTGACCCCTGTGGCTGAGCCAATCCGAAACCAAGAGCCCAGAGCCTCTTCCAGGTCTCCCATGCGAGTGCAGGGTTCCAAGGCTTTGGGCTGTCCTTGGCTGCTTTCCCAGGCCACATGCAGGGAGGGGGATGGGTGGCTTGGATTAGAACTGGTGCCTGTGTGAGATCCTGGTGCCTGCATGATGAGGACTTCAGCTACTCAGTTTTGGGGGAATGACTGGACTGCTTTGGTTGCTCCTTCTCACCACCTAGTGGACTTTGGAGGCATAACAGCCACTGCTGTTTCCTGGGCGATCCCACCTTGGCGATGTTACGTGATGTTTAGTGAGTTTTGCAACAGTAAGAAACATCGATCACATATAAAGCTAATAGATAGGAAAATAAACCCTCCATCACTGATGACCACTCCAACTTTCAGATCTAGATGAGCCTGACCCTTGGGCCCACCAGCTATTATCTCCTGGCTGTCCCCAAAGATCCATCCATGCTGCCTCAAACTTGGACAACACTCTCGTTTCCTGCATTCTACTGTTGGCTCTGTGACTTGCTAGCTGTGTGACCAGTGCAGGCCCCTTAACCTCTCTGAACCTCAGTGTCTTTAAGTACTAGCCATCGTAGCTCCCGCTAAAACACAGGGGAACAAAAAAGAAACACAGGGGGAAAAAAAAAGGCCACAAGTCGTGGGGCAACACACTGGTTCAACCACCAGCACGGACATCCCCTACGGGCGCTGGTTCATGTCCCGGCTGTTCTACTTCCCCTCCGGCTCCCTGCTATGGCCTGGGAAGGTAGTGTAGGATGGGCCAAAGCCTTGGGATTTTTGCACCCACGTGGGAGACGCCAGAAGCACTCCCCACCTCCATATTTGTATTTTGCTTTTATTTCTTTCATGCCAGAAACCTTCTGAGCAGAAAACCAATGGAAGGAAGAGCTTCCTCCTCCTGGTAAACCTGCCTTCCCAATAAAAATAATCTACTTTTCAAAGATTTATTTATTTTTATTGGAAAGTCAGATGTACAGAGAGGAAGATCTTCTGTCTGCTGATTTACTTCCCAAGCGGCCGTACTGGCTGGTGCTAAGCCGATCTGAAACCAGGAGCCAGGAGCTTCTTCTGGGTTTCCTACACAGGTGCAGGGTCCCAAGGCTTTGGCCTGTCCTTGACTGCTTTCCCAGGCCACAAGCAGGGAGCTGGATGGGAAGTAGGGCTGCTGGGATTAGAACCGGCGCACATATAGGATGCCAGTGAGTGCAAGGCGAGGACTTCAGCCACCTGGCCACCACGCCAGGCCCAAATAATCTTAAAAAAGGCTGGGGGGGGGGGGTGGTGGCCAACGAAGCCGACTTCCCTGACAGTGTACACTTCTGAAATACACAAGCTTGTGTTTTTATTACCAAGTCCATCCTAAGACCGTGAGATGTGCAGTTGCACAGTCTGATTTCTAATTTCTAATAATTTCTAATAATTTCTAATAATTCTCACATGGGTCAGATGTTATTCCCATGCACAAACCCTTCCATGGATTCCCACGGACCATAAGACAAATGACAGAATGTTGACCAGCTATGCCAGCAGGACCCAGCAGGACCAAGCCACACAGCAGGTGTGGAAGTGAAAGCAGGGTTGAGCCAGGCTCCTGGTAGGGGCTATGCTGTAAGAGTCCTGGCTTGAGGATCTGGCATGGTAGCCTAGTGGCTAAAGTCCTCACTTTGCACACTCCAAAGGATCCCATATGGGTGCTTCTCCTAGGTCTCAACTTCCTGAAGCTTCATGTGCCCTTTAAGTTCGAATTTGGTTTTCTGCCAATCTGCTACAACTCCGTAACCCTGTCCCCACGTATCCACTGGAACCTCATGGCATCGTGTCAGGCAGCCCTATCCAACAACTCCTCGCGGGCCCTTATCCTTGCCCACCCCTGCACCCACCAATCCCCTGAGGCCCCAACCATCCTATCCACCAATCCTTCATGGCCCCCTGATGCCCAGCCATGGCCACAAGAAGGGTCTTCCCCTCCCCCTCTTCGTCTGGCTGTCCCCCTCTCGCCCCTGCCCTTGAGGTCACCCTGAGGGTTTGCCATGGCCAGTGTTCAGCACACAAGGAAGTTTTCCAACTCCGACTCTTCTCACGGACGTGCAATCCACAAGTCAGATCCAGCTGCTTCTACGTGACAGCCAAGAGACCAAAACACTCAAGATGAGCAGTCAGAGCACCACCAAGACACAAATGTCCCTTCTGGAAGGTTCCGTGGAGTGTACCGGAACTGTGGGGCAGGCTCTCTACAGATGAGCAACCTCCACTCCTCAGGATCCAATCTCTACTTCTGCTGAACAGAAGGTAGGCCAAGCCCAGTCCACACACGGCCTTTGCACAAACTGGAGAAATTAAGAAAAAAGCTGGCCACCCCCCAGGCAACACTGTCCAGGGACTGGGCTCAGGCTCATCTCTCCACGCCCACGTGGCCCACAGAGCCTGAAGCACAGGTTCTCCCCTCGTTGGGCCACCCCAACAACACCCTCAGCCTGCCATGGCCAGCATTCGGCACCTGGGACTCACACCCGCTTTGTCACCTCACCCAAGCCACAGCCGACATCTGGAAGCACGCTGCACACCAAGACGCCTGCACAGCCCAGATAAGACCCCACAAGCTGGCAAGCTGGACACTGCTTCTCTCTCAGGCTGCCTGGGAAAAACCCAAAGTCCATGGGGGCCTGGTTCCCTCAGCTCCCATCAGGAGCCACAGACAGACAAGCAGCTCACAGCACACTGTGTGGGTCACCCCCTCCTAACCCCTTGGCTTCCTCCATCTGGGGGTTCCAGTTTTACAGTCAATTCAGTCCCCACAGCCAGGGGCTTCAGGAACTCCCTGCTGGCTCCCTGCCCTGGCCCAACTTCTCCAGCTCTGGGCTTTGCTGACCTCTATTTATTCCATTTTTTTTTTTTTTAAACTAACCAACTTTCTGGATTTTGCAGACTGTCCCTTCCTTACGTCATAACATCCAAGACTCCATCACTTGTAAGAAACATCCAGTTTCAAGAGATTAAAATGCAAAATAAAAAAGCTCCAGCCTGACTATGCACTGCTAGTGGACACGCTCAGCTACGGTTTCCCAGCAGGAAAACTGCAAAAACAAAGCTTTTTTTTTTTTCTTTACTTCGAGAGAAATTGTCACCACACCCCTCCCTCCCCGAAGCCTTTCACCACCTCCTTCCCACTTCCTCAGAACAAGTTTGCTGCTTTGCAGGTTTCTAAATCAACGGTCAGTGAACCAAATGCAAGACCTGATCTAGCAAACTTGTCTGTGACAAGAGAATATTTTAGTATTCTGTGAGCACATTTCCTACAGGGCAAATGCCCCACATCTAATTACAAGATACATGATTTTTTAAAAAAAACTCTTTCTAACACGCTTTGGAGCATGAATAGGGTTTTCCTGACAGAAGCCCACTTCGGACAAGTTCAGCTATGAGCAGCCCAGACCTCGGGCGCTCCGGCGCGCCGCCTGCCGGCCAGCCACAGCCTACGCACACACACGCAGCCCCCGCCCCGCCGTGCGGTCGACTGCGCCTGCGCACCCTGAAGACCCCCCCCACCACCGAGGCCATCCTAGGCCGGAAGCGGAAGTGAGGTCGAGCGAGTCCCTCGTTGGACCCGCCGCAGCCATCTCCCCCATCCATACCACCACTACCACCGACTTTCTGGGCCGGGAGGACGAGCGGATTCGCCGGAAGCGGAAGTGGCTGGGGGTATTGGGGGTGTGGTGAGGGCTCAGTCCGGGTTCGCTTCCCGCGTCTGAGGTTCGAGGCTCTGCTGGGCAGGGCAGAGAGAAAGCGCCGTCTCGAGACCTCGCCAGCAAGGCCGTGGCCCCCGGGGTCGTGTCCCTGCGAGTCCCGCCACCCCCCGGATCCCTTCCCTGCGGCGTGAGGCTCCTGTCCGCCTTCCCCACCCCGCAGACCCCCACGCGCCATGGGCAACACGAGCAGCGAGCGCGCCGCGCTGGAGCGGCATGGGGGCCACAAGACACCCCGGAGGGACAGCTCGGGGGGTACCAAGGACGGGGACCACCGGCCCAAGATCCTGATGGACAGCCCCGAGGATGCCGACCTCTTCCACGCCGAGATCAAGGTGCGGGGCTCGGGGTGGGGAGCGGCTCCCTGAGACCTCGGGGTGCGGGTTGTTGCGGGGAAGGAGCCCTCTGCCGGGTCCCGGCACCTACCTGCCCTGTGGCCCTGGAGCAGCCCACCAGCAAAAAGGGACCGGCGGGAACCAGCCGTCCTGAGGGAGGCGGAAGGCAACTCTGGAACGGGGCTTTATATTATTAATTAATGAAGACAGCTGAGCTGGCAGTAATTGCGCCCCAGCCGCCGGCTGTTCCTCTTAGGGGTAATTAATCTCACAGCCGCGGGAATCCTCGCCTCCCGCTTTGGGCCCACTGGAGCTGTTGGAACAGGTGATGACTTTAAGAAATGTTGCCTGTTAGCTCAAAGTGAGCACCGCTGACCGTGGCGATCACTGGTGTTTCGTGAAGCCTGAGGCTTCGCCTCGCTTACCGAAAGCAAGCATGGAGAATTCCCTGGGTTTTGGGGGGAGGTCAGTGGGACGGGGGAACTGTGGTTGTGAAGGAGGCCCCCGTGGGGTTTGAATGTGACTTGCTGCTTGAAGCGGGTCCACGTAGACCCCTTGGCAGTCCCATTTGGGCCTTATGCCACCATCTGCTTTCCTTCATCACCAGCCCAGCTGCGTCCCCTCTCCATCTCCAGCCTCGTTCCTACCAGCTGCCTTAACACGGCCGGTCCACTGTGACTCTGGCAGCTGATGTGGGTCTGGGGTGGCTGGGGAGAATGTTGTTGTGGTCCACTCGTATGCTCCTGGTCATCAGGCCTGGCCAGAGGGCCCGTTAGGGGGGATGACATGAATTCGCACCCTTGCTTTTGAGCCTTAACTCAAAAGAGTTAGAGTCTGCTGTCACCTGGCCCTGTGTCCTATGGCTTGAACTGGCTTTCTCAACTGGTTGCATTCCCGAAAAAGTTGTGTGCAAAAAGTGAACTTTGAAGTCCTGTTGACTCAACAGCCCTTCCTCACCCCATAGTACACTGGGCCCCCACCAGGTGGGTGATGGCACCCTATCAGAGGCAAAGCACGTTGTGCAACAAGTACCAGTTGTTGCTGAGGGCCTTGCTAGGCGTCTCGCAAGCGGGTGGGCTGGGAAGCGTAGCTTGTTGTGACCTCAGCAGTTACTGAGAGGCCCTGTGGCCGGCCACCATGGTCGGGCTTCACTGTCAGGCATGCACTGCATCACACCGTCCGCGGCCTGAGAGTCTGCTCTTGCCTCTAACTGCAGGTCTTGCTAGCATTCAGCAGGTGCACGCATCTCACGTATACTCAGGTCAGGGTGAGAAAAGAAAGTTCCAGAAGCTCACAGCGGGTGGGTCCCCTTCAGGACCTCTCCCATCCTGCAGCTGCCGCCCTTGAGAAAGTTCTGACTTGTGACTGGGAGAAAAGTTTTTTATAAAGGAAAAAAAAAATTCAACTGCATTTATCGCACCTGGCCAGAGTTAGATGTTCTGATTCCGGAATACTTCAGGGACGTGTGCTGGGCTGTGCTGGTGGTCCGTTAGCATGTGCTCCAACACAGGACCACTCTGTCTTATTTATAATCTTCTGACTGGTTCCAGAAGAAGCATCCCCATCTGTGAACAAACTGACAAGCTCTGGGCTCTGGCGTTAGTCCGAACGCATGTTCATGTACTTCCAATGTAGCTTAGTGAAGGAAGCAAAGTGACATTTGTTAAGCATCTTGCAGGCAGGTTTTATGACTTGCCCTACGGTTCTCATGTAGACCTCTTTTTTTTTTTAAGATTTATTTTTATTATTTTTTTATTGGAAAGGCAGATATACAGAGAGGAGAGACAGAGAGGAAGATCTTCCGTCCGATGATTCACTCCCCAAGTGAGCACAACGGCCGATGCTATACCGATGCGAAGCCAGGAGCCTCTTCCGGGTCTCCCACGCGGGTGCAGGGTCCCAAAGCTTTGGGCCGTCCTCAACTGCTTTCCCGGGCCACAGGCAGGGAGCTGGAAGGGAAGCGGGGCTGCCGGGATAGAACCGGCGCCCATATGGGATCCCGGGCGTGCAAGGCGAGGACTTAACCACTTGCGCCACCGCGCGGGCCCTATGTAGACCTCTTTTTAAGATTTATGCATTTGCAGGCCCCTCATCCTCTGAGCTACTCCCCCAAGTGGCTGCATAGGCCAGGGCTGTGCCAGACTCAAGCCAGGAGCCAAGCACTCCATCAGGGTCTTCCATGTGGATGCCCTGAGCGCAAGGACTTGGGCCATCCTCCACCACCTTTCCGCTCACATTAGCCGGGCCTGGAGCCTCGGAGACAGCGCCAGGATCCCAGGCAGCGACTGAGCCCAGTGCACCACAGGGCCGGCCCTGAACGCAGACTGCTAACAGCCGTGACAGACGCTAATTAGGGGCCATTCGTGCATGTCCCCATCACTTCACAGAACAATTTTTTAAAAGATTTATTTATTTTACTTGAGTTATAGAGAATTAAAAGGAGAGACGGGCATCTTTCATTCATTGGTTCACACTCCAGATGACCTTGACAGCCAGAGCTGAGCTAGTACCAAAGCCAGGAGCTTCTTCTAGGACTCCCATGTGGGAGCAGAGGCCCAAGACGTCGGGCCATCCCTGCTTTCCCAGGCCATTAGCGGGGGGACTGGATCGGAAGTGGAGCTGCCAGGACTCGAACTGGCAGGCTTAGCTTAAGCTGCTATGCCAAAGCCCCTTTGCACAACATTTTACGTAGAGTGTCTCTCAGTCTTCCCATTGACCTTAAGAATCCATTTTACTATCTCCATGTTACAGGTGGGGAAACTGAGGCACAACCAGCAAGCCTGACTGAATCTAGGTAGTGGCAGCTGCTGTCAGGGAGCTCCTAATGACTTCCTGTCCCTGAGAAAACTGCTCTGCCCCTAGGCGCCAGAGAAGGAAGAATTCCTGGCCTGGCAGCATGACCTGGAAGTGAACGACAAAGCACCTGCCCAGGCCCGGCCCACGGTGTTTCGATGGACAGGTGGCGGAAAGGAAGTATACTTGTCTGGGTCCTTCAACAACTGGAGCAAACTGCCTCTCACAAGAAGGTAATTCACCAGCTGGTGCTCGTCCTGCGCTTGCCTGACCCCTAGGTGCACTTGGTATGCTGGTTTCTAAAAGACGTGAGTGGAGTAGCAGAAGGGCCACCACTTAAAAAAATACAGAATGAGAAAATGATCTCACTTGGTACATCAGAGGGTCAGTCCCAACCTCAGAGAAGCTTCTGCTTCTTGGTTGCATGTCTCCAAGGCCGCTGGGGCTGGAGCTCTGGCCTGGGGTCTCCCGTGGGCTGCCCTGCTCCTCAGCTCCCAAGGCCCGGTTCTCCTGTCGGTAGGAAGGGAGCTGTGCTTGCTTCTGACCTTGAGCGCCCGTGCTCCTGACTGGAAGGTACAGGCTCCGCAGGCCTCGTCACTTCCTGGCACTTCCTCAGGAAGCCAGGCCAGTGTGGCTTCCTGCAGCAAGTTGTCCAAGAGAAAGCATGAGAACTGGTGGTGAGGTACATACGGCTGGTCACGCCTGCTTGAGTGTCCAGGGTAATGCTGGGCAGCTCAGTCCCAAGTCAGGAGCAAAGCCACGTGGAAGAAGGTTCCTGGAATCCTTAATCCCATCCCAGCCCCAATAGAATCAATGGCAAAGGATGGCTTGGCTCTTGATCTGGGGTGGCCGTCTTTGGCCTCCGGGGCCTCAGGGCTGGAGGGGCACCAATGCCTGGGGGACATCATTTTCACGTTAGGAATATGGTTCCCTAGCTTTGGAGCAGATCATGTTTTCTGGAAACCCTCCCGGCCGCTGCTTCCTTACTGCCCACCCTTCTAGCATGAGACCCTTCAACTGCATTGCCCCATTGCTTGAAACCGCTGCTCCCCCTGCAGCTGATTGAGGCTGAACAGGGAACTTCTTGTTTTGGCCCATGAGTTGTCTGGGTGGTCCAGCCAGCTAAGAGCTCTGCTTCCCCCTTCTTTGCAGCCACAACAACTTTGTAGCCATCCTGGACCTGCCAGAAGGAGAGCATCAGTACAAGTTCTTTGTGGATGGGCAGTGGACACACGACCCTTCTGAGGTACCCACCTTGCCCAGGCCTACGGGGCCAGTTCCCTGTGTATGTGTGACCGAGCTAGATGGCAGAGCCAGCATGGACTGTGGCCTGTGTGACTGGGAAGAGCAGGGTGGCCGCCAGGACCGAATACTCCACGGACCTGCCATGTTGTAATTTCTGTGTGTCTCTCCCCCAGCCCATAGTAACCAGCCAGCTTGGCACAGTTAACAACATCATCCAAGTGAAGAAAACGGACTTTGAAGTGTTTGATGCTTTAATGGTGGATTCCCAGAAGTGCTCCGATGTGTCTGGTATGAACGCAGTTATTCTATACACACATGTGCACGTGGGGGCTCTGCCGTCTAGACGTACCCTCCTTCCTCTCTTTCTTGCTTTCTTGCTGAAACCACCCCAGCAGGTGGATGCTTATAGCCATAGAACGAATCCTTGGCTCTGCCCGGTCAGGTTGCTGGTATTTTGCCCCAAGGGAGCCATGAGTCACGGTGCAGGAATGGACACGGACGGCAGTTCCTGGGACAGAGCCAGCGCTGGGCTCAGGCTTGGGGCTAGGCTGAAGAGGCCCTGGAGAAACGTGTGGGTTGGGGCCTAGCCAACTCGCGTCCCACCTGTGCCACCGGGAAAATTTCAACCTTGACAGGTGGCAGGCGGACACCTCCGTGACCTCAGCTGTCCCTTGTGTGTTCCTTTAGCACCAGGGCAGAAAGGGGCTCACATAGGAAGCAGGCTGTGCACCCCAGCTCTCAGCTGGGGAAATATGCTGCCTCCCACAGTCTAAATCCAAAGTTTCTACCCAGACCCCCTAGGTGGGAAGGAACTGCCAAGACTCCTGGCTAGAGTTCAGGCAGGAGGTGTGCACTCTGATCTGTAGTGAACTTCCTCTCCCTGGCGCGTGTGGGAGGTGGTGAACCCAAGAGGCTGGCAGCCCAGGCAGAAGTCAAGGGAGAGAGACAGTGTCCAAATGTCCTCCCCTTCTTAAAGACTGTAACACCAGGCCACACATCAAAGCTTACAGTCAAATGTCTTGCTGTGCACGAAGAAAACGGGCCCCTAGCTGCTGGTGGGCTGGGGTGGGCCAGCCAGCAAAGAGCCTTGCCGTCTGCCGCTGGGCCATCACAGGCGCTCGTCTGGGCAGTCACCTTCTTCAGCTGTCCCACGTGCCGCTTGTGGTTCTGGGTTTTGCTCTGCTTTTCCCAGTTCCCCGCTGTGATGTGACTGGCTCCTGTGAGGGGAGGAGCTGTCCCCTAGAGATGAGGTTGGGGGGCTCGGGTGAGCCAGAGTGCACTAGACGCTCTCTGGGTGGTGGCTCTGCCCTCTCCAGCTGGCCAGAAGTCACTAAGTCAGCTGCTTCCAACAGCTACAATTCTAGAAGCTTCTGAACACATCTGTATATCAAGATAGGAGCTTGAGCATGATGGACTCCAGGATTCTTTTAGAAAGCAGCTTTTCCATTTTGGGTTGGTTTTATTTTTCTGTGGGGAAGGTGCTGTGCCTTACGCAACCTGTTTTCTCCCAGACAAGGAGGCAGCTGTGTCTGCTTCATTGTGACTGGTGGTGGTTGCAGCTTGAGCTGAGCCCCTGAATCTTCTCCCGAGGCCTCAGTGCTGTGGCGTTCGCCAGCCCAGCCAGATGCAAAATGGAGGCGTTCCCGAGCTGTGGAGGGGGGCGGGTGTCCGAGAGCCACAGCCTCCGGGGGGTGCGCACACCTTCATGCACGTTACACAATTCCTGAGGCCTTCCTCATTTCCTCTGTTGTTTACCCTCAGAAACTGTATCCTTCTAGAAAGTAGGAACTCTATATTGAGACAAGCAAAACTAGGTGACAACACTGTGAGTTACACAAGACTGCCCCCAGGACTCAGCATTTTCAACAGACGTCCTGTCCCCCATCTGTCCACAGAGCTGTCCAGCTCCCCACCAGGACCCTACCATCAGGAGCCCTATGTCTCCAAGCCGGAGGAGCGCTTCAAGGCCCCACCCATCCTGCCGCCACACCTGCTGCAGGTCATCCTGAACAAGGACACAGGCATTTCTGTGAGTACCGGGGCACCTGCTCTGCCTGCTGTCCACTGCTCCGGGCGGCCACTGCATGAGCCAGCATCAGCCACCCAGCTTGCCCCTTCACAGTGAGCTGTGTAGGAGTACTCCACCTCAGGCTCCCACACCTTAGAATTCAGTTTCAGCCACTACATTGCCTCCAGAAACAGTGGTGCCCCTGGATCAAAACCTGAGGTATCGGGCCAGTATTCTCCCCTGGGCAGTTGATAGTGCTTGCCAACAGCCAGCGTGTCTCCTAGCTCCTGGCAGGCAGCCAGCTGTCCCCTTTGCGCTTTGGCTGTGTAAATGCACAGGGGCCTGCTTCTGAGGACCTGGACAGTCGGGACAGCCCTGGTGAGGACATCACTGTTGTGTCATCCCAGGACCAAAGGTCGAAGGGCAGAGAGCCACACACTCCAACACGTCTGCTGTCGGGTAACTGACACGGCCTCCTTGTAATGCCAGTCCCTTAGCGAGGGCAGTAAATCATTAGGCCTCGTGTCTCAGCCGTGTTGTGCTAAAGACCCAGTTCAAATACACGCACTTGAACCTCAGCTAAAGTGACCATGCAGCCCCACCCAGTGCAGGAGGTGTGGGCCAAGCTGAGCAAGATGTATCCCGTACAGGTGTCCCCACACAGATGCCTGCAGGGCTGCCAAGGCAGAGTCTCAGGGTTTGTTCACCACCTGCCCTGCTGGGTCAAGCCCTGTGCAAGCGGAGGGCACTGGGCAGGGACAGCACCACAAACAGGCAGCGGGTGAGGGGCTGCGGGGACACTGACCTCTGTCCTAGATGCACTTGGGGGAAAGTGTCTTTTGTGTGTTTGTGTGTGTTGTTCGTTTGTTCTTTAACATTTACTTAAAAGGCAGAGTTATAGAGAGGACGGGGGGGACAGAATTTTCCCTCCACTGGTTCACTCCCCAAAAAGCCACAGTGGCCAGGCCTGGGCCAGACCGGAGCCAGAAGCCCAGGGCTTCTGGATCACGCACATGCATGCAGGGGCTCTAGTACTTGGGCCGTCCTCCACTGCTTTCCCGGGCCACAGGCAGGGAGCTGGATGGGAAGTTGAGCAGCTGGGACCCTGAACTAGCACCAAAAGGGGTGCCAGTATCGCAGGTGGAGGTATAACATACTGTGCCACATTGCCAGCCCCATGTAAGCCAGTGAGGGAGTTTCCTGTTCTGTCCCCACCTCACAAAAGCCAGCATCACTAACTGCCTTCTCCAAAGGAGACTGATTCTGGAGCTAGACCAGCTGGGACTAGAGACCAGGCAGGGAAGGCCGGGCCCCTCTGTCCGAGGCAGCCCTGAGCGCTGGCTAGATGTCGGCACCAGTTACAGTTGTAACTGACTTAGTGCACGCACAGCAGTGCTGTGGACTCAAGACTGCGAGACCCGCATTTAGGTGAGGGGAGAGTGGAACTCGGAAGGTCAGTAGCACCTTCTGCCTGAGCGGCTTCCAGGCCTGTAACTTGGGGGCCCTGCAGGCATCGGGCTGCACGGCAGAGCTCCTGGGGGTCTGCTCACGCCCATCTGACGACCCTGGACTAACAGCTCATCACCAGCAGCCTCACACAGTCACAACCACCATCCTTCTTAGATCCCACGCACCAGCGAGCACATGGAGCATGTTTCTGGGCCTGGCTTGCTGAGAATAGTGTCTACAGGCCCTGCACGGTAGCCTAGTAGCTAAAGTCCTCATTTGCATGCACTGGGATGGGCTCTGGTTCTAATCCCGATAGCCCCACTTCCCTGCTTGTAGCCTGGGAGAGCAGTCGAGGATGGCCCAAAGCCTTGGAACCCTGCACTCACATGGGAGACCCGAAGAGGCTCCTAGAAGAAGCTCCTGGCTTCAGATTGGCTCAGCTCCGGCCTTTGCGGCCACTTGGGGAATGAATCAGTGGGCAAAAGATCTTCCTCTCGGTTTTTCCTCCTCTTTGTATGTCTGACTTTCCAATAAAAATAAATCTTAAAAGGAATAATAAAGTAAATGAATAAAGAAGAGTGTCTTATGCTGTCACAAATGGCAGGGCTGCCTTCCTTGCTAACACGGAACACTGCGGCGGCGTGTGTGTGTTAACGTTTTCCTGTCTGCCCGTGCGCTGTGGGCTGGCTCTTGGAGCGATCATGAGTAATGCTGTAAAGAATACCAAGTTCAGATGTCTCTCACTGACATCATTCCTTTGGCTGTGCTCCGTGGGACCGCTGGGTCATACAGGGGTTCTTGGAACAGCACACTAAGAGAACAGATTTAAGTGATCATTGTGTGAGGTGGTACATATGCTAACATTCCACGTGGCCAGTACGTAACACACACACACGTAAGTACTTTAAAACCTGTCATACATAATAATTACTCTTATGTAATTTTCTAAAAGAAACTAATTTTTTGAGCGGCAAGAGGAGAGGACCCAGCCAGTGACTGATCCCCTGAACACCCTCAGCAGCTGAAGCCAGGAGCTGCTAACTCCCTCTGGTCTTCAGGGTGGCAGGGACCCACGCCCCGTGCCCTCCCTGCTGCTTCCCAGGGCTGTGTCATCAGGAAGCCACAGTCTGAGCAAACAGGACCAAGTCCAAGCACTCCGGCGTGGGACACGGGTGTCTTAACTAAGTCACATCCCCGTTCCCTGTACATACAACCTGTCAGCTTCAAAGTTAATGGAAAAACAAATCTTGCGGGTTCACAGTAAATGGCTGAGACAGTGTGCAGGGCAGGCAAGGGCCCAACTCTGTGCTCTCACCAGACAAACCTGCAGGCGTCCCTCCAAATACCTGCTGGGTGCTGACAAAATGATACCCTTTTTTAAGTTATTTGAATTAACATTCAAGTTAAAAGTGTACAAAAAGAAATATAGGTTTCTGGCTTCTGTCTTCAAAAAAAAACAGCCAACACCCAGTGCCAGTCTCCTGTGTGAGCTTTGGTGGCTCATTTCATCCTTCAAGTTCATGGTCGGAGTCTTACAGAGGTTGGACATCAGCTGGGCTTAGTCTGGCGTATTTCAGTGGTCACTGAAAGTGCTTCCCAGCCAGTTCCCTGGCTCCTGCCTGTGCCTCAGAATAGGATGGTGGGAGAGGCACAGGCGGAGGAGCCCCAGGGCTGCCCAGCAGCTCCTCTGGCAGGCGTGCGGGCTCCCTCCAGCTTATAGAGCATGACTGCCCCCGAGGACAAGCCTTTCTGCTGTGCCTGCTGTGGGAGGATGCCCCGGGAGACCCTATTGTTTCCCATCCCATGAATGTTCACATCTGCCTCTGTTTCCTCAGTGTGATCCAGCCTTGCTCCCTGAGCCCAACCATGTGATGCTAAACCACCTCTACGCGCTGTCCATCAAGGTAAGGGCCCATGCAGGGCTGACTCTCGGAGTCTGCGCCAAGGACTCCCCACTCCCCCAGCAGTAGGATCACCTGGGCCAGCTTCTGCTGGCTCAGGTCCTGGGTGGGCCTAGGGATCCCTGTCAAGCCTCTTCAGGAGTCCTGCAGACTGAGGTTGAGCCCACAGGCAGCCCTGCCTTTGCCAACTGTCACCCTTTTCCTTTAGGATGGCGTGATGGTGCTTAGTGCAACCCATCGGTACAAGAAAAAGTACGTCACCACCCTACTGTACAAGCCCATATGATGAGCCAGGAGCTGGTGGTGGGCTGGGAGCAGTCTACACCACCACGCTCCACATATTCTGGCTTCCCCGACCGAGGGACGGACCACACATTGCTCATCGTGCACGCTCTCAAAGACACTTCACACCTGCCCTGTGCTCCCTGAAGGTGCAGTCTCCCAAGGCCTCCTGGTGTTGTGGGCCTTGGGGGCCCCGAGAGACAAGTGAGTTGGGGGCATGAGGCTGTGCAGCACTGGACAACAGGTGCAGTTCTGAACATGGGGCCTCTCAACCTGCTCGCAGAGAGCCCCAGCTGAGTGCCAGCCACCTGCTGGCCAAGATTCAGGAAGCAGGAAGAGAGGTCACACAAGGCTTGTGCCGCTTCCTGTCCTGGTGCCTGTCATGGCCTGGCTGTGGGTGCTCAGTCATGTCACTCTTACCTATCCTTCATAATCAAAGCAATACGTCGGCTCCCTTCCTGTACTCACAAGGATGCGATTTCTGTAGAAATTCAAAGCTGTCCGATTTCCAGATGAAGTTTTACAATCATCTCTTCTACTATGTGCACTAAGAACTTTCTGTTACCAAAGGCGGCTGGGCCTGCAGCCCCAGTCAACTTGGAAGTCACCAGAGCTAGAATCTAGATTATGGGAGCTGCTCAGCAATAATCTTAAGAGAGCTGCCAAGCCACACAAGCCACCCCCTCTCATGACAGCTGTGCCACCCCACTCGGCGCCAGGGCCCTAGTTGGCCATGAGAGAACCGGGAGCCGCACCCGGGCACCCTGGCATGGCGCCTGTCAGTAGCAGCTCCTGTCCCCACTGTTGGCATGGGTGTGGTTTCCACTATGCACTCGGTAGACCGGAGTTCTGGATACCCTGCTTTTGTTACTGTTTTCAGAACACTCAATTGTTTTCATCTTGACATACAAGTTTGAATAAAGTTTGTAAAGCAAATTTGAACATGCACTTACAGGAAGCCTGATTTTATTTATTACCATCCTTGTGGCAAGTGCATAAGGCTGCCCCTGGGCCACACATGGCCATAACCACACTTCATGACAACTTCAGCAATCATGAAGTGAGGTAATGGCCTAGCTAGGCTGGCAGCATCCTCAGATGGGAATGTTTGCTTGTCTAGCTCCTTAGGGAATCAAGGATCGTGGACCTGGCTGGTGAGGGCAGAGCACTCATGGAATTGGCTGGAAAGCACTCTGTCCCTCCTCCCAGAGTGAGCAAAGGTTACCAGTATCTGCACCTGCCATTTCATGGGCATCAGGACACAGTTACAAATGAATTGGGGGCAGCATTCCAAGCAGGGTTGTGCTGCTAATGGCACTAGCCACTTAGAAATTCCTGGAGTTACATGAAGGAAACACAACAGTCCTGGTTAGAAGCAGCTGTGTTGTGACAGTGCTACTGTGGCCCCACCTGTAAGAGGAATTGAAGAATCTGGCCTGAATCAGCTCAGAGGGAGCCCCTGGCCTCAGCAGAAATGTGGGAGGTCAGCAAGGCCAGTATGTGATGGCTGTACCCACAGTGCAGAAGACAGTGTCAAAGTCAGAACTTGTCTTCTCTCAGAAGCCCCTTGAGTCCTGGGGCTGCAGCCAAGGCACAGGCAGAAAACACTTGATGTGGGCATCAGGTGGCATTCTCCACACTTGTGTGTATATTTAAACTATATATATTTTTTCAAGATTTAAAAGGTAGGGCTAGTGTATTTGTGTAGCAAACTAATCCTCTGCCTGCCAGCACTGGCATCCCATATGGGTACTGGTTCATGTCCAGCTTCCAGTTCCCTGCATACGGTCTGGGAAAGCAGGGGAGGATAGCCTCTATACCCACATGGGAGACCTAGAACTAGCTCCTGGCTCTGGATCAGCTCAGTTCTGGCTGTGGTGGCCATTTGGAGAGTAAACCAGCAGTTGGAAGATCTGTCTCTCCTAGCTTCCATTTGCTGGTTCACGCTCCAGATGTCCTCAGAGTCCAGGCCAAAGCCAGGAGCCCAGGGCTGCTTGAGGATTGCCTGTGTGTGCAGTGGCCAAGGACTTTGGCTGTCCTCTGCTGCTTACTGAGCATACCAGCAGGGAATCGCATCAGGAGAGGAGCACCCAGGTCTCAAACTGGCACCCACAGGGGATGCCAGCGTCCCAGGCAGTAGCTTTATCTGTTATGGCACAATACTGGCCAGAGAACCCATTTTGTTTAGAAAGCAACACACACGGAAATTCCTAATGGCCTGGATGGTTGCCATAGAGCTCAATTAAGGCATGTACCCGGGAAGCCAAAGGAAATGGAAATGACCTTACCACAGAGGAACAGGAATGGCCCACTTTGCACGAGTCCCAGGCTCAGCCACCTGTCACGTTAGGACACCCCGTGACCTAGGTAGCACTCGCTCCATTAGCATATGGGTGAAGAGTGGTTACACGTTAAAGCTTAACTCAAATAGCTTTTGAATGAAGATAGATCTCTCCCTCCAGAAATGTATATGCAAACAAATTTATGGAGCCAAAGGCAAGGCTTAAAAATTACTGAAATGAAAAAAATTTTTTTTTTACTAATATGTAGAACAGGATTGAAAGGTGAATGCAGTATCCCTTGGGAGCTGTGGTGGTTGTTTCCAGGACTCCGTGGGGTCACCAAAATCCAGATGCTCCAGTCCCTTCTGTGACAGCACATTGGACCATAACCATCTCCCTGTACTTGAAGTCGTCGCTGGGTTTACTTACACAATGTAAATCCCATGAAAATATTTGCTGTGCTGTATTGTTTAGTGAATAATGATCCCAAAACTGTACATGTCTGGGACAGTTGGAATTTCTTTTAAAATATATTTCCCACCTGTGGAAGTAGAACCAACAGGGTTGGGGCAGAGATGGAACCAGTATAGTGAAGGTGAAATTTCATTTGGTTTAATGGAGTTCCTTGTATAAAGGAGCACCATTTCATTTCTTAACATGCATTCACTTTTCCCACTATCTAGTCCTCCCCTGACAGAGTTTGAGTGTGTCCCCTGCAAGGTTCAGGTGCTGTTCGTGGGATGCTGTTAACAGGCAGGCCTTTAAGAGGCTCCTGCTCATGTGGATGGGATGAAGACCCTCCTAAAAAGAGGGCACTGGCAGCAGTGAGCTAGCTTGCCCTGGCAGTTACTACCCCATGTGGGCAGCCTTCCACCCCTCAGGATGATCAGACAGCCACAAGGCGTTCACACCCAGCAACAGAAAATAAAACCTTGCCAGCACCTTGTCTGTGGACAAAGGAACAATGGGAAACTAGCTTCCTGTCCAGGAGGAATTACTCGGTGTCTGGTATCTTGTTCCAACACGCCCCTCTGCTTCCGTACTTCCTCTCCTCTACTGCTCCTGACAAGGTGATCCGAGAGAGACAGCCTAGAAACTTCCGCCTTGTAGCAACAACTGTAATTATCTTAAGGACAGAACAAAGAAGTTTGGGACATTTAATCTAAAACTCAACTAACTGCAAAAACATCCACAGGACCCTTCCAGGAGCCATCTCTTATGGGAATTCTACGACTTGGAGCCAGTCTCAGACCTAGCCAACTGCCTCTGGAGTGGCACCTGTACCCCTAGGCCCTGCCCTCAAGGCTGGAACCCACAACTACCTACTTTCCATCTCCTTTAAACACCTGAAGGGCCTTTGCCCCAGTAAGGAGGCTGGCGCTCACTGCCACCTTCTGCCCCCCTGCAGTGAATTCGCCTGTCCCATCTGGGAGACTCCGATCCCAGCTCCTGATGTGCCTCCTGAGAGCCAGTTTCCTTTTTCCTATTGCAAGGCTCTGAACACCACTGTGAGTTACGTAAAGCAGTGAAGTTATTTTTGAAGTTCTTCCCTATACCTCTGGTTACCAATCCAGGGCCAGTGGAGTTCCATTAATAATTGATAGATTCAAGGGTAGGCAAGAGGGTCACCCCCGGACCACATTTCCACTCTTCTCCCTCCCCAGTGTTAGGAAATGGCCATGTTTAATTAGGCAAATGATAAAGACTTTTTTCCCCACATAAACATTGTGTGCCTTGAACCACAATCCACATGCCTCAGACACCACAAATAGTATTCTCACTGCCAAGAAAGTAATACTACCAGGACCATGAGAACAGCTCACCAACCGCCACACTATTTGAATCAAATCATTCTTGGTGACTGGGGTGGTGGTGGTGGTGGTGGTCAGGAGTGTGGAGGTCTCCACTTTCAGGTACGTTGCAGGCTGCTCAGCAATAGCCCATGTGACAACCAAAATGTCTCCACATGCCACCACATTGTCATCTGGGAAAGAGGGAAGCCTAATCTGTCCCAGCCCAGAACCCCCAGCGCCAGCCACTGGGGCCGCCGCATGACCACTGAAAGCTTAGCTTGTCCACCACTGCAGGCCGCCCTAAGCATGGAAGAGGCCCTATTCTGAAAGCCCACCAGCTTGTCGGGGCAGACCACCGTTTGTGGCCCAGGTTTCCCTCTTATGACACTTTCTATGCAGTCAGTGCCTTCACTCTCCTGAAATTCAAGTTGTAAGTGCAGGAAATGCAAGATCTTGTTTAAGAAATCCGAGTGGCAGCTCAGGAGCTCAGGCCTCACCTTTGATGCCACTGAGTCATGTGTCCGTTCGCTCACTTCTTCCTTCTTAGCATCAAACTTTGCAAGTGTTCTGTGGCTGCCAGACATCCTCAGGGTAGTAACTGAAACATCCCCAGGGAGGTACCTGGAAGGAGCATGTGTCTAATGGAAAGCGCCAACATTTGGGCACTTTTATGGCTGGCAGCAAAATAGAAAAAGGGAACCAAGCAAAGTCAGATACAATCCAAATGGTAACCCCAGATGACTTTAGCCAAGATAAACTAGCAAGGACTGACATTTAGCCTCATGCTTAAATCTTTATATATATATATATATTTATTTATTTATTTATTTATTTATTGGAAAGTCAGATTTACAGAGAGAAGGAGAGACAGAGACAAAGATCTTCTATCCATTGGTTTACTCCCCAAGCGGCTGCAACAGCCAGAGCTGAGCTGATCAAAAACTAGGAGCTTCTTTCCGGTCTCCCATGTGGGTACAGGGTCCCAAGGCTTTGGGCCATCCCCCATTTCTTTCCCAGGACAGAAGCGGGGAGCTGGATGAGAAATGGAGCAGCAGGGATACCAACCGGCACCCATATGGGATCCCAGCATGTGCAACGTGAAGACTTCAGACACGAGGCCACTGCGCCAGGCTCTGACGCAGCTTCCTGTGATGGCGTGGGGACAGCTCAAGTCATTAGCTCCCTGCCACCACATGCAAGATCTGCACTAGGTCTCTAGTTCCGGCTTCAGTCACAGCCCAGGCCCAGCCAAGGTATCAGACTGGGAAGTGAACTAGCCTATGGAATATTCTGTGTCTGAGATCAAAATCTGAAGATAAGACTAACGACTAAAAGCAACAGGAAATGAAAAAGGTTTACCATTTGCCAAAAACAATATTTATCTGGCTCAAGCCAGTTTATACTACAAAAATTAAAATTAGCTATTTGTCTTATAGACTTCGATATTCATTCAGCTGGAGACTTAAGTGTTTATATTGTTAATAACCACAATTAACTCCTCCCTCCCACAGAAGTCTATGTTATGAAGCCCTCAATGGCCTTACCATCCTGGGCAAAAGATATCCCAAGCCGACCTGTGTTCCTGGCTGGCTGTGACCAGGGGAGCTGGGCGATCTTCACAATGTCCCGGTGAGGGCTGACGGACGTTCCCAGTGCTGCAGTCCTGGAAATGACCCTCATGTTGTAAATTCATAGTTCATAGTGGGATATTGATAAAACCGCAACAATGCCACAGTTTCAGAACACTGCCCGTCTTTACGCCAGGATTACCAGTCTGCTTTCCCAGCCCACCCTCGAAGAGCAAGAGGCTCCTTGCAGAGGGAAGGCCCCAGGCCTGGACAGCGAGCCCAGGCTGACACCAGGGGGTGGGTGCTCAGGGTCTCTCGAGAAAAGACGACTGCACGGCAGCCAGCGTTTTGAGATCATTGCTTTATTTCACTATTGTTCCACAACCAAGTCCGTTCCTCTCAAGGTGGATCTTGAATGGCTCCCTCGCCTTCTGCGTTCAGAATAAAAAAGGTAATGAAGAAAAAAGCCTGTACTTTTGGAGACCTAGATTCTTACTGATGCTAAGAAGCTTTTGACAGCAATTTCGTGGTAACGGTTATTTCCTGCTGGCATCTTGGTGGCCACACGGAGCTTCCCGCCCCACCCTCTCTGGGAGGGGCGGCTGTCCACACCTGCCACCGTGGAAACCAAAAGTAAGTGTTGAAAAAATGCACCTTTTACAATAAAAAAGTAGAAACCAATTCAATTTCCTTTTTTTGTTTTTCTTTTTTACGAATATAAAGTTTCTTGTAAATATGTACAGTCTGTTGAGCTAGTTCTATAGAGCGGGAAGCATTTTCACAGATGAGACACACGATATACACTTTCAGGGCATCAGCTGCCCATTGCTCATGGAGATCTGAAATGAAATGCCAAGACTGAAAGACCAACGTTCAGGGACCTTTCCAAAAAATACTCGTGGACCAAGAGACGGACACTTCAGCAAACATTCGGTCAGATCTGCCCTGGGGAAGGGAGGGGAGTCGGGGAGAGGGAGGGATGACCCTAAAGACTCCAAGCAACACATGGAACACAACAGCAAGACGCTGGTCAACAGTGCCACGACATGGAGGTTCATGAGCATTTCACACAAGAAAAGCACTTAGGTTAGTTAAGAGACGAGCAGGAAGGGAGCCAGGATTTGGGCCAAGGTTGTGATCGGGAAAGCGACCTGAACTGCGGACACACACGGGTTGAAAACACGGTCATGTTCACCTGCTGCGGTGGAAACAGGTCTACCTTTTGAGCCTACGCCCAGGATGTGCCTCGGTCAGCGAGGCGTGCCTAAGAGGCGCGGAGAATCCAAAGCGAGAGGTGCCTCGTGGGAGATTAAAGGCAGAAGTAAGGCCGCTAGTTAGCTTGCCAACTGCAGAGCCTCTAAGATGGTTCTGTGCCAGCTGCCAGGAATCTCGCCCTCCCCCGAGGGGTGAGAGGGACCTAGTGGGGGCCGCACTGCACCTAAGGGGAGACTTCCCCACCCTGGCTGGGTGGGAAGAGTTGAGCTGCGGCTTCTTTCTCCAGTTTCCTGGTCTCGGGGCTAGCCCTAGGAAAAGGCTCATCTGGGAAGTCACAGTTTTGTGGGAGCAGGAGGGGAGAACCGTGCTGGATTTTGTGTGAACACAGAGTCACCCGCGAAGGAGTCGGCCAGGGAGCGTGGCGGGTGGAGCGGGGACTGAGTGTGGCGAGGGGCTTTGCTGAAATCCTTCTCTGGTCGTAAGGCTTGAGCGTTTTTGTGTTTTGTTTGTTCAGTGCTACAGGCTGCAGCTTGGGGTGGCCAGTTCGTTGGTCAGTGGTCAGAGGGTCTTGAGTCGGCAGGAGCTATGCAATAGGGTGGTCTTCATACAGGTAGGGATCAGCCAGGTCGGAGGGGGGCAGCACATGCAGTGAACCGCCATGCAAACTCCTGGGCAGGCCTCTCCCCCATTGCAGAGCGGGGAGCTATGCCCTCATGGGAAGGAGGTGGGCATCCCTGGACCCCTCCCTGCCCCCCTGCTTGGAGCAGGTCTTTTGCATGCTTTCCTGGCCAGAGCTACAATGGCAAGCGGGGGGAATAGCAGGCTGGGTGGATGATGCCAAGGGGTGGGAAGGAAAACTCGGAGAGGTCCCTTGGCCCCAAGTCACTGCCTCCGAGCTGAGGCCCAATGACCTCCGTACATTCTCAGCTGGTGGGAAGGGAAGCCGGCAAGGCCGCAAAAGGCAATGAGAACAGTAAACATTTGGCTACAGTTTCACCCTGGGTAAAACAGGGCCACCTATGAGAATGGACTTGACCAATAATGAGCCTACGTGGGTGCAGGAGGTTAGCCAACCGACGGGGACTCTTCTACACTACGCTTCAGTAGCAGAGACCTGATGGGGAGATCTAGCTAAAAATGACTGCAACAGGAACTACATTGCTATTCAAATCTATTACGAATTCTGTTGTCTTAAAAACAAACAAACAAAAAATAAACCAGAAATAAAATGAAACCAAAAGAAAAACCAACCAACCCTATGGTCTTTGAGTAGCTAAATAGGATTCTAACCACGCTGTAGTTAGTCGGGGGGTTGCAGTTGGTGTCCTTGGATGAACTGGTACAGGCTAAAGCTTTACAAAAGTTCATGAGAAAGAGTAACAAAGTGCAAAGAGATGACTGCAGGAAGGCGCTGAGGGGGGCTGAGGGGGCGCCTGAGGGGGCGCCTGAGCCGCCTGCACCTCCTGGGGACGGGCGTCTGTGCCGAGGCGGGTCTGTCTGGGCCCAACCGTGCCAGGGAGCCGTTGAGCAGACAGGCGCTGGAGTCCCCTTCAGCGGAGTTCCATAGTGTGTTTGGTATTTTCCTGCAGGTTAAGATGAGGAGTTGTTTTTTTCTGGCTGAGACTTATACTGAAGACTGGTCCCAGACCTAGGAACAGAAGTGGGGAAGAAGGTGGGCGGTTTAGCCAGCTCAGCCCATCCGGCCCCAGAAGCTGCTGCGCTCAACTCACTATCCCGTCCACACAGGAGTTCGCAGCAGCTTGCAGCGAGTGCTGGGGCTTGGGCTCAGGGAAGGGCAGTTGCTGAACAGGCCCCAAAGCTGTCTGTGGATTTCTCTGCTGCGTGCACGCACACACATGCAGTTTCAGTGGTAAATCAGAAGGGAGAAAGACATCTGGAGGGCTTTTCCCTCTTTCTTTACCAGTAAAGGTGCCCACAGTAAACCACAAGCGGCATTAAAGGATGCCCCCCAGGGACTCAGCCCTGCCAAGAGACAGAAAGGTGGCACCACTGTGCAGTGTGTGGTCTCTAGGAATGGGACAGCCTCCTTGGCATAGTGCAGCCCTTCTTCTGGAAACTTCAAAAAGCCCACAAAGAGTCCAGTGCTGTGGCAGGGCAGATCAAGCTGCCTGTTGAGGCACTGGCATCCCATATGGGTGCCAGTTCGAGACCTGGCTGCTCCACTTCCGATCCAGTTACCTACTAACATGCCCGGAAAAGCAGCAGAGGATAGCCCAAATCTATGGGGTCCCTGTACTTGTGTGGGAAGAAGCTGGCTGTGCTTCTGGCTTTTTGAGGGGTGTACCAGTAAAGAGAATAAATTTCGTTATGTGTCCCAAACAAATGGATTACACTATTGTGACTTAAAAGAAGGAACAGCAGGTACACTGGGCCTTTTCCCACCTCCTAGAAACATGCTGTGTGTACCAGCAGATGGGCCTGTACACGACGAACTTCAGAAAGCATGTGGAAAATGTGCATTATTAAGAACTGCACATATATTTCAAAATTCATTTGAAAGGTAGGAAGACAGCAGACTCAAAAATGTTTAGATTTATTTATTTATGGGCCTGGCACAGTGGTTTGCACCCTGGTACAGGGTTCCAAGGCTTTGGGCCATCCTCAACGACCTTCTCAGGCCACAAGCAGGGAGCTGGAAGTGAAGCAGCTGGGACATGAACTGACCCCTATATGGGATTCTGGCACGTGCAAGGTGTGGATTTAGCCAATGAGCCCCACACCCCTCCTTGGGCCTCCACAACCTGGCAGGCACGCAGCCCCAGGTGCTACCTCACCTTGTTCACCTGGGAGAGTGGGGTCCGCACGGCTCCTGCTGGCAGGCGGCCCCTGCTGCTGTCTTCGAAGAGCCTCCCAGGGGACCGTTCCCTCCGTGTGCTCAGCATGCGGCCGGGGGACTTCTCCCGCTCCAGGGGGCGGCCAGGAGACTTGTCCCTGCGCAGCTCTGTGCGCCCCTCGCGGTAGCGGTGTGGTGTGCTTGGCTCTCGGGGGTGGCTAGGGCCTTCGGGTGGTGCCGGGCTGGAGGCTACACGCTTGGTGATGTGCTCGTTGTACGTAGGTGGGCCTCGCTTGTTGGGGCTGCTGGCAACAAAAGGAGGTGGGGAGCTGAGGGCCTCCTCCAAGCCACCCCCCAATGCCCTGGCCTCGGGGAGGAGGAGGAGACAGAGATCAGAGCTGGCATTCAGCCTCAAGGCTGTATTTTCGTGGTAAGGCCAAGGGTGCAGGCAGGAGTTGTGCTACACACCAAGTGCCTGCTGCAGGCCAGGCCTCGGGCTGAGCTCTGGATGGGCACGCACCATGTCATCTCATGAAAGGATGAGACGGCTCTATGAGCTAAGGACAAGTGTGACCGCTGTCACACAGGCATGGGAATCATGGAGCCTGTGGGGAGGCAGGGACTCGCCTGAGCAGGTGAGGTGAGCCACATGGACCTCCTAAACCCCACACTGCAGCCCCCTGACATGGCCTTCCCCAGAGCCTAGGAGGCGCAGAAGGAAGGGGTGCAGCCAGCTGATACCTAGAGGACAATGACCCACAAAGACGTTCCACGTGTGACGTGGTCTTGGAAAGCCCATGCTGCTCACTGTCGGCTGCGGCCTGGGTCCCCTTTCCTGGGCCTCCGGGACCTCTCTTCACAGCAAGGCCCAGAAATACCAGCGGTCTTCAAAAAATGCATAGGAAATACACATTATGGAAGAAGTGCATGGATTTCAAAACTTTTTCCCATGAATTGTTTGAGGTCTCCTGGTGCAGTGAAAGCTGAACTTTGATCTGCTTGGTCATTTCCTTCTCACCCCTTGGTCAGCAGAAAAATGACCGGGGTCCCCATTATGATCTGGGTAGATCTTAGGCTGGGAAAAGGCCACCTCACTTCAACAGGGTCAAAATTACACATATTTTGACTGATCAGGGTTTTATCAAAATTGGCCATCAAGAAAACTAATTTATTTCACCCCAGATATATATATTTTTTTAAATCTAGGTGGCAATGCACTTACATGCTGACTACAGAAAGGAAACAAATATGAATTACATGCAGACATTTCTGCCCTCATCCTGGGATGTCTGCACATTCATGTAGGGTTTTCACAAGATCAGGCACCAGTCATTTCTTGAGAAGAACTTGAGAGCAACTCTGGTTTTCGCAAAGACCCATCTGAAGCCTAAACAGGCAATTCTTTGTCTTTGGAAGAGGTAGGCATTGTACCAATCTGATTTTGTTTTCCTCCAAGCATGACCCTCATTATGGAAATCCCTTTTGTCCCCTGTACAGCCAAGACCCGATCTCCTGGGAAGGATAGCCTGGAACAGGCCGGAGGACCACATGCAGACCCCTGCCTGTTTTTAGGGGATAAAGTACTATTGGCTCACGGACATGGCCATCTGTCTCTGCGCTGTCTGTGGCTGGCTGCCTCTGCACTACAAGACAGGATCCGAAAGTCAAGCCAGAGGGCCCACGGAGCTCAAAGCGCCTGCCCCTTGGACCTCTGAAGAGAACGCTTGCTCCTTCCTGCTCTGAGGAACCAGCAGTGTCTGCTGAGAGGAGGGCACCATGTCGGAGGCCAGGCAAACACATCCTTTCTGTCTCTTGCCACAACCACTGGAACCAAGGTCACCACCTTGACTGGGGCAGGGCGGCAGGGGAGTTTCCTAATGGGTGCAGCCTCTGGGAAGAGCGCAGTCACATCCCTCAGGGCTACAAAGGCATATCTGTTATCGTCTGTCAGTTTCACCTCTAGGGAGTCATCCTACAGCTGGGATTCCTCGAGTCCTCTCACGTGCACAAGGACACACGTTCACAAGAGACTGGAGTTGACCCAAACACCCGCTGGTAAAGGAACAGTTAAGTTAAGGATGGCCACATGAAGGAATGCTAGGTGGGCTCTGGGAAAAAAAAAAAGAAAAAAGAAAAACAAGTTTCAGGGGGACATGAAGCCTGCTCAACATGCTCTCTCATTCTTATAGAGATGGGGAAGGATGTTCTAGCATGGCACAGAAGAGACGAGACCTCTGAACACCTGCTCCTCCACAGAGGCACCGAGAGCAGCAACTTCTCAACACCCTGGGAATGCAGCACAACCCTCTGTGCACCCATTCCAAGGCTGGGGAAAGCCCAAAGGCTCAGGACACCTGGCTCTTTGGCACTGCTGTTTTTCTAGCAGGTTCCTGAGATCACCAAAGCTCAAGGTTGGAGAAGTGCTTGTGACAGCCTTTCGAGTGATTACACAAGAAAAACCACGGAATCTAGGCAAGCACAGCAAACTTGGGAACATGTTCACTGTACTGTCGGGGAGAGGGGTGAGCCAAATTTTTAAAATAAAAATTTAAAAAGAATTCCAGCAGAATAGGTTTAGGAGGGTTCCAATTCCATGGAAGCCACTGACAGACTGGGAGGCCCTGACTTTTTCCTTCCTGCTCAGGGGCTCCTTGTGGCACTCCCGTGTCTTTGGCTCCCAAGCTTAACTACTTCCTGGGGGAGACACCCTCCCTGGCTCCCATCTCCAGGCCAGGGGTCTTCCGGAGACGGAAGCTCCCCTGCGCTGTAGGTACTCACCTTCCTACTGTGTGCCCTGAGGATACTCCAAAGAGTTGGTGAAGAACATCAAGTTACAACCAGGTTCATTTTGGCAAAGATGTTTTGGGGTCCACACAGTTTTCCCATGAGGCACATTTCCTATGAGTCTCTGTAAATCCCCTCCAGGACCCTCTTGTCTCTCCCACCATGCTCTGAGCACTGTCGGGGGTGGCAGGTGGGAGTGAGACAGCACCTGATTTTCTACACTCCACCATTCCACCAGGCAAGCCCAGCAACAAGGAAAGCAAAATACGTGTTGTCAGTTTGGGTATGGTCTGGGGTCCACCATGGGCCCCTCTATTAAAGGTCTGGTCCACCAAAATCTCATGGCAGTGATTAATGGATCAATGCCATTGGCTAAGGGAACTGAATCTAGTCGTGTAACTAAAGGACAGGCCTTGAGGAAGTGATGGGATAGGGTTATTCCTCCTTTGGCTTCACAGACACACCCTCCCTAGCTCTCTTTGCGACCCTGCCTCTCTCCGCCTCCCCTGATCCACCACCCTTGTCAGATGCCATACCCAGAAGCTGCCTCAGCTTGGACCATGAGCCTCCCCAGGTGCAAGCCAAATTCCATCTCTTCCTTTCCTAAGCAGCATGTCTCAGGGAGCTCACTAATCCATCCATTCAAGCAGTGGCAGCATGCTTCACAGCCGTTCCTAACAGCCAGAGAAATGCTTGCCAGGGGAAGGGCAGACAGGCCCTGTGAAGGAGCATGTCTTTTCGGTCCTGCAGATCTTAGAGAGATGAGCGGTCTAAGTGTGAAAAGAGAGCAATGCCTTGGGAACCTGTGGCCAGTAGGGCAAGACTGACTTCTGCTCTGTGGGAAACCACTCGGGTCCGAGCAGTAGGGAGGGGAGCAGCTGGGTACCTGCGGGAGGTGGAGGGGACGCGGTGGTGGTCGGTGCCAGACTCCTTCACCAGGTTCCCTTTGCAGCAAATCACCCGCAGTTTATCCTGGTAGGACGACGCCAGGTAAATCGCTCCCGAGGAAATCGCGGGGCCCAGGTAGCGCGGGTTGGGGATTTCCAGGTAAGCTCGGGCAGGGGTCCTGCAGAGTTCCAGACGAGAGTTCACGTGTACTGTAGGTGGGGGACAAAACCTGCATGCTCCCCACCAACATGTTGACTTTCCAAAGCACAGGCAGGCAGTCTTACCCCAGCGAGGAGCGGGCCTGGATCTCGATAACTTCCAGAGAGTTGAAGTGGGTCACAAACAGGTAAGGTTCTCGGTAGGCTGTGTGAGCACCATGGAGGAAGGGCACGGGCAAAGGAGAGTTGGAACAGGGAAAATTAAAACCTGGCTCCATGCAGCTTTCAAATTCATATCCACGTGCCAGCACACTTGTGCGTGTGTGAGCTTATTCATTGCCACATAGCCTGTTACAGCACAACAGCTCAACTGTATGTTGCAGGGGATCCACTGAATCCCACGCGAGAATCCGGGCAACAGTGCACTGCTAGAAATGGCACAAAGTGGTTCTCCATGTACCAACATACAAAAACAGTCAAAGTTCGTGGCTGGCTGTATAAACAGGGATCAGAGAAACACCTAAAGCATGCTACATTAACTGGTAAAAAAAAAAAATCTGGGCACCATATCAGCATGTGTACTTTCATGTGTCGCATCTGCATCAAGTTTTAGAAGCACAAGAAGGTGGTCAGCTGATGGGCAGAAGCCTGGCCTAAAAGGACCAGATGGCCACATCCTACGTCACACTGCACAGCCCCAGCTCCCCAGTCTAGATGCCTCTTAATACACATTCTGGGAGGTTACAGAAGATAGCTTAAGTAACTGGGTTCCTGCCACCTGCACAGGAGACCTGTTAACAGTGTAAAAAGCACAAGGGTGTGGGGTAGCCGCAGAATCACGGCAGTGATGAGCTGCTGGGCATCACAAGATCTTGCTGTGGCATGCAGTACAACCACAGACAAACAAAATAGGTTACAGTGGCCGGGTAGTGGCCATGTTGAAAGCTGACACAGCCACAATGGTATTTCAGAATATTCACAGATATGTGTGTGCATTTTTCCTCCTGCACCCGGCAACTGTACTTTGAGGGTCTTACAATCCCACTGGACAAAAGCAGGCAGGTCAGCACAGACATGTTCCCTGCAGTGTTGTCCACATTGGCTAAAGGAGTGAGCATGACCTAACCCTCTTGCCAACTTACAACTGGCTGCTTCAACAGCACTCAGCTATGCCATGGATCACCAAGAAGCCTTTTGAAATATGACTGAAATCCACAGGGAATTGTTTCCCTTCTATTGCAAGAGCCTAACAACACTTCCCAAGGCTGGGACTGGTTTTGGCAGAAGCAGCCCCAGGAGCCTCACACTCCCTGCCAGGAACATTCACTCGGATGATCTTCTCACTGGGTGTCTGAAGGAATGCATGAGCACAGCACTTTCAGCACAAAGGATTCCACCTGCAAATTCCCTCCCTGGAAACCCCTCCCAGCACATCAGATGCTGGAAAAGGCTGGGCTGTCTGCACTGCACCTCACTTACCGAAGGCCAAAGGCAAGCGACTCCATTTCAGATCATCTGTGCGGCTACGTCTTCCGTAGGAGTCCACGAACACTCCAAATTCTGCAAGAGGAGGAGAGCAGAGGGACATGAGTCCAACATGTGGGTGACACTGTGACAGTAGACTAGGAGCCAAGCCCAAGGCATTCTGGCCAATACGGAATTGGGCCATGCAAACCTGAAGACCTCAGCCAAGCCAGCTGTTTTATTTCAAGCAAGGGATTTTTGTTTCATTTTGTCTTTCATCTAGCAGTTTATTTTACCTGTCTTAAGACCGCTCTCAGAGAAAAGGGCATTCAAGTGAAAGGGAGGAGGAGAGCAGGAAGAGAAAGAGGGGGGAAAGGAAGGAGACGGAGACAGAAACGTGGGAAGAGGGTGAAGAAGAGAGAAGGAAAGAGCCAGAGAAAGGGGTGGAAGGAGTGGGGGTGGGCTGGACAGGGCCAGTGCCCTAGTTGTGGGGAAGAGAGGTCCTATGGGTGCCTTGGGTGACAGAAGAACAGTCCCTGAGTGCCTAGGGCCCATTGACTACTCCTGGCCCAGCAGGCCCAGGCCAGGCTTCACCACACCCCAGGGTCCTGCTGACTACTCCGGGCCCAGCAGGCCCGAGCCAAGCTTCCCAGTGCCCCAGGGTCTCACTGGCCATTCCTGCCCCAGTGGGCCCAGGCTAGGCTTCCCCACGCCCCAGGGCCCTGCCCCGCCAAGAGCAGCTGTGACCCACCGTGGAAGCACAGTAAGTACTCCTCTCGCTGCCCTGCACCGTTCACCTGCACGATCGAGACTGGGAAGCTGTTGGACGAGGAGGCAAACACGGCAGGCGCCAAGGAGTGGTCATTCTTATCCAGGAACTCTGCAAAGGCACATGAGGAGACGGGCACGTGTCAGGAGCTACAGCAACCCCGGGGCAGGCCTGAGCATGCATGGGGGCAGGGAGACACGGCCCTACCCTCGAGCGTGTACTGCTTCATGTCGATTTCGTAGAATTTATTGGTTCCAATGAGGATACTGTAATTGGTGAAGTGGATACAGCTGCAGGGCTCTGAGGTCTCTATCTCCTGGACAAGCAGTGGGCAGGGGAGGAGGAGGAGGTGAGAGATCACACGGGATGGCCCAGTGTCCCCTGTTGCTCTGCAGGTAGCCACCAAGCCTGCGTGGGGCTCCACATCACGCACAGGCTATCATTGTGCATGCCTCTCAGAGACCCGCCAGCTACTTCTTCCTACTGCTCTTTGCAAACCCAGACTAAGAAGACTGTAGTCCCCAAAGGGTCATAAGCACGGGGACCATGAGAAGATACGATGCCAACAACACAGCATTCTTACTAGAGGAAAGACAAGAGCCCAGAACAACACACCTGACTATTGGGAGGAGTGGTCCTAGCTTTGTCCTGCTCGGTCAGCTCCCAGCAAGAACCTTCCTTACCTAGAGCAACCATCATCGCCTTCGACTATCCCCATTGTTTTTCTAGGCCAATCCTACTATCACCAGAATATCAGGCATGCTTATTCCAAGTGGGGGCGGGAATCAGGAAGCAGCAATGACTTCCGAGAAGTTTCCAGAAGCCAAGTACAAACCCGGGACCACTAGGTATTTACTGGCTGCCTTCTTAAGGAGGCAGTGTGATATAGTCAAAGGACTGGAAACACAAACCACAGTTTGGGGCTCAACTTTGCCAACTCAGGATCTCTCCCTTTCCTGGAAACTGGGTACTACCTGGGTGCTACCCCGACCCTCTGCTGTTCAGAACCACAGTGGAAGGTGTTTAGAAACAACCAGCTCAGTTCCTGGTGGCGTTACACACTCAGTCGAGGCACTAAGCTACCAGCATCTGGCGCAGAATGAAATCTCTGCCCCAGCGGGCAGCAGCCCTTGTGTGTTGCTATTTGCCCCTCGTTTCATTTGTGGGACTGAAAAGCACCAGAGGTAGGTAAAAGCATCCTAGGTAGGTTAGGCTGAGGGTTGACAGGCCCCACCATGTCCCCACTGCAGTCACCAGCACACTCCCTCTGCTCCAAGAAGCTGCTCCTGAACTGTGACGCAAAATGGGGCTCACCTTGGCTTTTCCAAAAGCTCATTCCTAGACACTGCTGTGGTCCAAGAAAAGCTCCTGCCAGGGGCTCTCAGACCTGCCCTGTCCCTGGAAAGAGCCTTTTCCAACACTAGCCCAGAGCAACTCTAGAGCCTCCATCAGCAACTTTCTGCTCTCACAGCAAGGCTGAATTCATGGGGCTGGATGGGTGGGTGGGCAGCTCCTAAACCAGGCAAAGGAAAGCGAGCAACCAGCAGCTCTGGTGGCCTCTCCAGGAATGCCGGGGCAACAGGCTGAAAGACAGCTGGGTGGCAGCCCTTCCAGCCGATCTCTGGGACACGCGGGAGTGCTGGGGGCAGGGGAGGGCATGGGTGAGGCCCCGACTCACTTTGCGAATGCAGTACTTGCTGAGGTTCTCGTTGTAGCGAAGGATGACTACTTTGCTGGGCATGGCTGCACAGATGCACAGCCCATTGTCAATCTGAAAAGCAAGTGGGGAGGAAATAGAAGCAGAGGCGGAGAGAATGTCACCACTGGGAACACAGGCTCTCAGTCCCCATCAGCACTCAGGGTCGTGTGGCTTGGATGCTCGCTGTGTGGTGGGGGGCCTGTCCTGGGCACCTTAGAGCCACTGGCAGCATCCCTGGCCTTGCCAGTAGCACCGCCCAGTTGTGGCACCATGGCCACGTGTTAGCTGTAGGGCAGAGCAGCCTTGGGCCAGAATCACTGCTTTAACTGGGACCCCTCTGACATCACACTGTGCCTATTGGCTTAGCTTAGTTGTTCTATACCAAAGCTCTCTTTTTCTTGAGCTTTGTCATTCACCAAGAAAGAAGAGGGGCCAACATTTCAACCAGTCCAGAAACGAAGGTGGGCAGCTAGGACAAGTGGTGGCAACAGGACGGCATGAGACAAGAAAAACGAAATTGGAGTAAAGTTGGAGTTAATACTTCATGTCTTACTTAGGGTGCATGGGGACATTATCAGGCTCCAGTTTACACATGTGTTCCATGCACTTTGTCATATATTACAATGGAAATCATTTCTGATTACGTTCCTGATTTGGAAAACCTAAAATGTTCATTTCTTACAGAGAAGAAATGAGAGAAATTTTCCTATATTTGGGATGATAGCAAAAATATACTACAATCAGAACAATACAAAAAGTGACCATATAAAAATTTGCTAGATATAATGACAACAGTAGTTACAGGAGAATGGATAGCATGTTCATAATGAAAAAAAAAATACTGAGCTAACGAAGAAATTAGAATAACAGAGGAAAGCCACAGAAAAACGAAGGAAGGAAAAACAAAAATAAATGCAGGAACTGACAGATAAAAAAATGCCATCCTGGAGACAAACAATAAAGCTCAAAGACTTTTTTTCTTTGTAAAGATTAATCAAATCCAAATAAAAGATGTGCCACAAGGAAAATCAGAACTGAAAACAGTAAGAAAGCTAATCTAAGAAAATACAAAAAAGTAGCAAACTCAAAAAAAAGGAGGAACAAAAAATGTTCTCCTTAAGATTAACAACAAAAAAAAAAAGGCCCAGCACAGTGGCATAGTGACTAAAGTCCTTGCCTTGCACACACCGGGATCCCATATGGGTGCTGGTTCTAATTCCAGCAGCCCCGCTTCCCATGCAGCTCCCTGCCTGTGACCTGGGAAAGCAGTAGAGGACGGCCCAAAGCCTTGGGACCCTGTACCCATGTGGGAGATCTGGAGAAGGTTCCTGGCTCCTGGTTTTGGATAGACGCAGCACTGGCTGTTGTAGTCACTTGGGGAGTGAATCATAGGATGGAAGATCTTCCTCTCTGTCTCTCCTCTCTATATATCTGATTTTGCAATAATAAAAAAATAGAATAAATCTTAAAAAAAAAAAGAGGTTAAAAAAAAAGTTGCCAAACTGCTGAGTGTACAGTCCCTTTGGCAAAGTCTACCCTGTCAGCCCCTTGCCGCCTGAGCTCCTCCAGAAGCCCTTTCAGACGAACACCTCCACGTGTCAGCCACACCTCACTCTATATTCTGTCCTTTTGAGGTATCCGGCCACAGTTACATACAGATAGTCCCCCAGCTTACAATGAGGTTACAGGTGGTGACCCGGTTATAGGTTAAAAACAGCCTCAGTCCAGAGTTCATTTGGTGCACTCCCCTGACAAGCAGCATCTCAGGTCAGCTGACCTTAAACATGCTCACAACACACCCACCAGGGCGCTAGCTCTACTCCCACAACGGAGGGGACCAGAAGCCACAGCCCTTCAAAGAACCACGGAGGACTGAGTGGCCCAACAGAAGCCCCTGTGGCTGGCAACAGCTTCCCCACCCAGACACGAAACCTTTGCAGTAAAAGTCTCTGAAAGCCCACTCAACTTTCTAGATTGTCCTGGTGAATAGTAACTGAGTAACCACGTGAGCAAATGCCCAGCATGCAGCCTTTTGCGAGGAGCAAAAGCCAATGCGGTTTTCAACTGTGGAATCCAGGGGCTGAACCAGCCCAGATTATCTTCATTCCCTGAACACCCACAACAGCCGGGGTGGGCCCGGGTCAAAGCCAGGACAGAGATCCCAATCCAGATCTTCCATGTGGTTGGCGGGGACCTGACCTGCCACCTCCTAAGGGCCATATTAGCAGGAAGCTGATATTGGGACCAGTGCTGGGACTAAAATCCAGGCCCTCTAATGCAGGATGTTAGGGTACCCAATCTTCACCACTTTACCAAGGGGTCAATTTTCTTTAAAAAAAAAATGTGTTAAACAAATGTATTTATGTTCCAAATTTGAAGATGGCAAAAACTTTGAAAAAAATTCATCTGACTTCTCATGACCTGATTTCCTGTTACATAAATGCCATACATTGGGATTTATAAACTTCCAGAAATAAAGCATCCTGTCATCCAGTTCAGACTCAGGCTTCCATGTCAGAACAAGAAAAGGCTCATCCCATACACACACACTTTTAAAAATTATCCTTTTAAATTGGTTAATCTTATTTTTCTTAGACATTTCTTTCATATCCAAAACTAGCATGAATTTCACAGCTATGCAAATTATTCCAGATCCCTAAAGGCTGCAGCAACAGGAATTAACCCAGTTTGAGGAGATGAGATTTCCAAGATCAAATGCCACACCTGAAGGACAGTGCCACTTTCTAGAATGTTCTTCCAGCAGCGGCCCCAAGGACTGCCTACCTTGCCAGCAGCGAACAAGTGGCAGCCCTTGACAGCTTCAAAAACATTGGGCGAGATGTCAGGCTGGGCGGGCAGGTGTGACTGTGCCAGGGACTGCTTCACTTTCTTCACATCCACGAGACACAGGGCCCGCTCTTCTCCTGAGGGGTAAACAGCCACCGGTCAGTGTGAGGCCCAGGAGTCACGAGGCGGCTGCCACTGTGGTTCTAGTCACAAGTGGAAACCTCAGATGGCCCACCCGGGATGGATATCGCTTCTTGGAAACACTCGGGACCTGAAGTGGTTCAGATCTGGTGTTTTCCTCTAGACACTGGAATATGTGCATCTCATGAGGTTATCTTGGGGACACACCCACGTTTAAACAAAATTCACTGAGGTGTCACTCACTCCTGCATGCAGCTGGAAGCTCATCTCACACAGCACGTTCAGTGCACCTGCATTTTCATTATGGCCCATTCTATGGGGTCAGTTGTGAAACTTCATACTCAAGGCAATGTCAGGGTTCAAAAAACTTTGCATTCTGGATTTTCCAATTAGGGAAGCTCCACCTGCACACACCCATCTGGCCCATGTTGCAGATCTTTGAGCAAACCTTTGGGCTTCCTGTCAACATCTCAGGTGGATGGACCCTTTTCAGACTTAAACATGGAGAGTATGAGCTGTCCTGGCCGACAAGCTCCTCCATCAGCACAGAAAGGCTGTGACGGGGAGACCACAGGCACCCATCCATGCAGCAACAGACATGGATGTGCCAATACCCCACCATCACGCAGGGCCTGGGAGCTGCTGCAGAGTAGAGAGGGCTGCAGAGACAGGACAAAATGCAAGGCATGATCTCAGGCTGGGCCATGAATCAGGAAAAACAACAGGCCATGACTGGAGCGGAGGGCAAAAGCCTGACAACAGGCAGCAGATCAAATAGTAAGATTACAGTACACATTTCCTGAATGATGTGAAACCATTCTAGATGGCAGCCCAGTGGACGTGTCATTACACTTATCAAAACCCACAGAATTCAATGACCCCAGGAGTGAACTGGGGTACAAAGTGCACAACATGGGCGATGACGTGTCAGATCATGCAAGTCCAGTGGGTCTGGTGGGGGGCGCACAGGGCACATGGAATGAGGGGTCAATGGGAAATGCCTTCCCCTCAATTTCACTTTGGATCTAAAACTGCTCAAAAGAAGAAGGAAAGGGAGGAGGATGAGGCAGGAAAATAGCAGAAAGATCAAAAGTCGATTCCTGACTACATTATTATCTCGGTCCCTGGAAGCAGCCATGCTTGAAATAAGTAACTGGATGTTTTGATCTTCGAGCCAATCAATATAGGACTGTTTCTCCCTAAAAATACAGTGCTGCCAACAAGAGAGCAAAGCAAACTGTACCATGATTATGTAAGAAAACACCTTTGGTCTTTGGTTGATATTCTGAAGAACCTCTGGTTCTGGCTGCCACTAACTCTCACTGTCAGAACAAAGGAGAGAAAAAGAGGTTTTAAAAAAAGGCAGGACAAAATGAGAGGCAGCAGAGAGTGCAGCAGCGACTCTGCAAGTGTCCATCATGTAAGGGACGCCCCGTGGGAACAGGGCAGCCCGCAGTGGCACTACTGCAATCAGGAGATTTCACAGGTCAAGGCACTCCCCACCTGGCACATCGGTGGGATTCTCTGAGCGGGGCGTCAGACAGTGCTAAACTGGACTCCACGGGGGAAGTGGAGGTAGACAGGCACAGTTCATCAGCCGAGGTCAGGGCAAACAGCCATTGCCACTTCACTGTGCCACCAGCGACCCGGCCTTGTGTGCCCCAAGCTGGCATTTGGCCGAACACACAGCTTCCTTCAAAGGCAAAGGACAAGTGCCCTGCCCCTGGCCTTGCACCTGCTATCATGAGCAGCTTCTCCAGGTCCTTGATGATATAAATTTGGAAGACGGCGCCAATTCCTGGGACGTGGGTCAGGGAATTTTTCAAGACGTTCAGGGCATACAGCCCTTCCTCGGTACCCACCAACACCACCTGCGGAGAGGCCCAAGGGCACAATGTCAGCATGGCCATGTCCCCACACAATACTCAGCCTCTTCCTTGCTGCCAGGGCCCTGGAGGCAGTACCTGGTCACTGAAAGGCAGTGTGCAGTTCATGTCCAGCCGGTCATCACCTTCCAGTTTTAGCAGGGAGTTACCAAGCCATTTCTTCTCATCCACAGGAGAAAAGATCAGAAAAGATGCATTGAGGCTGGAGTGCTAGGGATCCAACCAGCGAGCTATTCATGACAACACTCAGAAACAGTTGCTTTGCGCTTGCCCTGAATTTTGCTTTGGGTTCCAAAGGCAACACACGAGCCTCGCTGGTGTCTCTGAGATGGCTGTTAATCGGCAAGGAGGCCTCACTGGACTGGGACATAGACACGAGTGAGCGTGGTCAGCCCACAAAGCTATCCTGTGCTAGCAGGTAAGCGGAAGCTAAAAGAGATTCCACCTGCACAGGGTTAATAAGCTGCATGGCCAGCTCCTTCCCCACCCCACGCGGCAGCGAGAGTGCAGAGGTGTCAGCAGCCAATCAAAGAGCCCCCGCATCTCTGTACCTGAACCCACGCGGGCAGGAGCTCCAAGGAAGTACTGTCCTGGGCCTATTGTGCACACATCAATGTGGATTTTAGTAAAAGGCTCACACAGGCAACAATGCAACAGGTCGGCACTACAGGTCTACTCAGGGACCAGGTGCTCGATCAGCAAGCTCAGGGTTAAGACTGTCCTGAGCGCTAGTCCTTGAGCTGTTGGGAGTTCTCTGGGCCAGGGAGTGATGAGTGCTGTTTGTATCTTGGAACGTTCCTAGGGGGAAGGCTGCCAATCACAGCACACCTACATCTCTAACAGCTTAGGCACGAGGAGGATCTCAGACCTGCCCACAGAAGAACAGCTACTGCAGAAGCCATGGGAAGGCGAAGAGAAGTCGTGCTGGGGCCAGCGGGGCTGCCAGTAGCCCC
This sequence comes from Ochotona curzoniae, assembly GCF_017591425.1. Taxonomy (NCBI): domain Eukaryota; kingdom Metazoa; phylum Chordata; class Mammalia; order Lagomorpha; family Ochotonidae; genus Ochotona; species Ochotona curzoniae. The sequence goes on along the minus strand of NW_024467101.1, from coordinate 13,762,872 downwards.
AGTGCATCTGACTCAAGCTTTCCAACCACGCCAACTCCACCCCGCAGCAGGAGAGTAGATGTACTCTGTCGTACCCAAGAGTCAGCTACAGTTGCCAAATCCCCATGTTGTAAAATGGCTGAAAAGGTTGAGCTAGAGGTGTGCCACCCACTGCCTCGGGGCCTCATCCTTCCCCTAAGACCCTGGCTCAGGCTGGCCCAGAGCCATTTCCCTTCAGGGAGGGAGGGAAGGAAGCCAACATGACCCTCTGTGGGCAGATCAGCACTGAGTCAGTCTCTTCACGGAGACAAGCCCCTGCGCCCACGCCCATACTCACAGCGTCGGCCTCGGCCTTCTCCCTAGAAACTCTCCCACCTGCCACCACCGACTCCAAGGCGGTGACCCAGCGCTGCTTGTCAGGGAAACTGGGAGCTAGCAAGTAGAGAGTCCTCCCGGGCCAGCAGGTGGTGTGTGGGTGGGACTCCATCTTCAGGATGTATGGGACATCTAGGAGATGGCAGAGGGTGCGGCATTGGGGGGTGCATGTCCTCCTTAAATCCAGGGAGGATGGCCCCGAGATGTGAGACTCCCATGCCACCCCTGCTCAATCACGCACTGCGATGGGAACTGGGGAGGGAGCCCAGCCCTGGCTCCCCCTCACCTGCTTTGGCTGTGTTTGCGAGTTCAGAAGCACCAACAGCACCGTGAATAGATACGTCCCCGTCGGGAAGGCACAGCTCAAATTCTTCCACCGGCCTCTGTCCAGCTTGGTGCAAAGAGGAAGGGCAGAAAGAAAAACAAAAGAACAGGGACAAGAACAAAGTTGTGGGGGAGGAGAGGGAGAAGGGATGAGGGAGGGAGGGAGAGAGAGAGAAACAGAGAGAGAGCGAGAGAGAGAGCAAGACAGGGGACGCAAGTGAAGAGGGGCACACGAGAACAAGAGAAGCAAAGAGATGTGCAGAGAAGGCAGAGAGGGAAGATAAAAACAAAATAAAGTGTGTCAGATGCGTAGCACCGTCAAATGTCTGATGACGATGCGGGTTTATGGGTTAGTTGACTGAGGCAGAAGTTCCCAGAAGGTGTATTAGCAGGTGGAATCTTCGGGGCAGCACCCTGCGGGTCCTTCAGGGGGGAGACCTATAGATGTGAGTATCGCACCAATAACCTTTAGAAAAGTCACTTGGTTTTCACTTTTCAAAAATGGGAAAGCGTAGAAGGCGCGCGAGGCAGTCCAAAAGCAAACACAAAACAAAACAAACCAACAGAAACCAAACCCAGAGCCTTCATGCCCACGCCGGCAGGCTTGGACAGGCCACGTGCACTCACAGTCCCCCCTGAGCTGTGCAGCTACCTTCTCGGGCTTCGCTGTCATAAATGAGGACTTTGGATCCCTCCAGGACGATGTATTTCCGGTCCCAGCCTTGCTGCCCTCGCTTGTTATTCCTGGGGGGAAAAGAAAATAAGTAAACAAATAAATAAACGTTTGAATGCCTGAGAATTGGGTCAAAGGGACGGGTGGCAAGGAGGGGGAAAAAAGCCCAGACAAGATGCCTCCCTGGGAAATGTCAGGAGAGGAAGGCATTCTCCGTCTTTCATGTTAACACCTACCCCAGGCTGAGCCGCCCTGCCACCCTACCTGGGCACCTTCATCCATCCCTCCAGGTGCAGGTTGCTGCTGGGCTCCTTGCTCTGGAGTCCTGGGGAGTTCATTTTGTCACGGCAGAAGGCCTCCGTGAAGTGCATGGCGTATTCGGCGGGCAGGCCGCAGGTGGCGGGCAGGCAGGTGGAACACTTGGGATGACACATCACCTGGCACTCTAGGAGGGAACAGTGTACAATCCAACTCTCAGCTGGGCCTGAACCTAACCCAAGGCTTCCCGACCCCAGCTGGCCCCTGAGGCTAGCCCTGGCATCCTATCCATGCCTCAGCTTTCCCGGCTGCCAGGCCTCTGCAGGGAGGAAGGAGAGAGCCAAGTGACCTAATTTGCCTGTCTTCATCCCAGGTTGCCCACAAATGGGTGTGGGAAGGATCAGCCTTCAGATGTCGTCTGGAGCCAGGTAGGGAGAGTCTAGCCTGACAAGAAGGGGCTAGGAATGAGCAAAGATGGGGATACTTTGCAATGGGCTGCGGTCATGAACAGGGGACACATATGCTCACGGCTCAATGGCATTCTCCATGGAAAGGAGAAGCTTGCAGATCAATGTGGCTGATGGCAAGGAGTGAAACGCAAGGCACCAGACAACAGGTACCTGCATCTGACAGCTCTTCGACACAGAGGCCCCCGGCCGCAGCTCTTACCCAGGCATTTGGATGCTTGGCGTCCAAAGTGCACAGTATCCAGACACACAGCACACTTGGTGGCTCGCATGTTCAGTCCCACATTAAATCGGTGAGGAATATTGTGATGCATGCGCTCCTTAAGACGCCGATTAAATTCTGGAGGAAAAAAAAAAAGTTTACAAATCATTACAGTGCCGTGAATGATGCCAGCAAGAAAAAGACAAACCATAGAGGTGTGATGCGGGGGATATATCTGCAAATCATGTCTCTGTAAAGAAATCTTACAGCTCAAAAACAGAAGACAAACTAACTGAAGAACAGGCCAAGAAGCTGGGTGTTTGGCCTAAAGAGTAAGGCATCCCTTGGAAGGCCCGCATCCCGTATTAGTTCCAGGTTCAGTTTCCTGCTAATGCAGACCCGTGGGGGTGGCAGTGATGGCTCAGACAGTCAGGACCCTGCCACCCATGTGCGAGACCCATTCCTAGCTGCCAGCTCCTCACTTGGGCCTGTCCTAGTCTCAACCATGTGGCACTGAGGGAGTGAACCAGTACATGCGATTTCTCCCCTCTCTCCCTCTCCCTACTCCGTCTCAAATGTTTCTGAAAGGGGACAAGGCCAAGGGTTTAAACAGACATTTGCCCCAAGAGGGTAAACAAATGGCCAACAGGCATGTAAATAACTGCTCCCCATTATCAGTCACTCAGGAAACGCAGGTCAAAGCACCAGTTTGAGATACCACCAATCTCCTGCACTGCTCAGGTGAACGGGACATGACACAGCCAGGGAGGGACCTAACCCAAACTGTCCCACGGCCCAGGCATATCCCCGAGAGAGCCCAAGACACATGGACTCACAAAAATATGTACAAAAAGTTTCCTAACAGCAGAACTGATGACTGCCAAAATGTAGGAACGGCCACATGTCCATCCGTGGGATTAAAGGAAAAACAGGGGGTGCTATCCACATAAGAAAATAGTCAGCTAGAAGAAGAAACGAAGTTCTGATTGATGCTACACGCAGATCAATCTTCAAAAGACGCTGGGAAAGCAATGAGTCCCAAAGGGCCACATGTGACATGACGCCACAAGTGCAATGTCCAGAAGAAAGGAGCCGCAGACTAGTGGCCGTCAGCGGTTGTAGAGAAAAGCAGTGACCGTCAAAAGGCACAGAGCTTGGGAGGTTGTTCTTTGGGGGGGGGTCAGTGGGAGGGATAAAAACATTCAAATCTCAGCACTGGTGCTGTGGCGTAGCACGTTAGGCCACTGCTTCAGACACCTGCATTTCATATCGGACGGCTGGTTTAGGTCCCAGCTTCTCCACTTCCTTTCGGTCCAGCTCCTTGCTAATGAGCTAGCAAAACAGTAGAAGATGGCCCAAGTCTTGGATTCTTGCCACCCATGTGGGAGACCCAGATGGAGTTCCTGGCTCGTGGCTTCAGCCTGGAAAAGCCCTGGCTGTTGGAAGGCATCTGGGGAGTGAACCTGCAGAAGGAAGATCTCGCTTTGTCGCTCCCTCCCTGTTGCTCCATCTTTCAAATAAATACAGAAACAAAAAATAAAAACTTTAATGCTCAAAAATTACATTTTGATGATAGTTACATATTCTGTGAATTTGCAAAACAAACAAAAAACCTGAACTGTACATTTAACTGAATAAATTGAATGTAAAGCAAATTATATTTAAATAAAGTATTTAAAAACTGTTAAGGGTCCAGCACAGTAGCCTAGTGGCTAAAGTCCTTGCCTTGCACATGCCAAGATCCAACATGGGTATTTGGAGGAGGGGTCCGGGGGAGGTGAGGTCCCCGAGATGACGTTAGCGGTTTTCCGAGAAGTGGAAAGGCCCATTACCAAGCCATGATGCCTCAAGAAGTCCCTTGAGGACTCCATGCTGAGCAGGTGTCTGCACCCCACTCCTGGGTTCCTCACCCTCGACAACTACAAGCCACTGAAAATTTTATTCTTGGTGAATCGCTTGTCTCCAGGAATCTGCTAAAGCGACAGAGGAAGGACTAAGGAGAGAACGCACCCTCGGGGGTGGAAGACTCCTTTCTGCGGCTGGATGGCGGGGCCAGCAGGCTCATGGCACTGGGCTGGTGCTCAGGCGACCGCACGATGGCGGACATGGCGATCTGCTGCCTCGCGGTGGCTGGCGTGGATGGGTGTGGGTGTTCCGCGGCTTTCCGGTGGGCGGCTGCAGGAAGACGGGTACAATGGTTTACGGTCAGTGGGTTGCCAAGCAGGCTGGCCCCAGGCTGTTTTCCAAAGACCAAAGGCCACACATGACAGCCACGTGGCCACATGCAGCATGCTGCCAGCTGTGTGCCACGCTGGGGGTGCCTGCTTGGCAGGTATGTATGGGCGTTTTGCAAACATCGTCTTCATCCATCTCGCCAGAGGCTCTGCCTGCCCCCTCCGTGCTTCCCGAGACGGGGCGGGGGAGGTCCTACCTTCCTCGCGAGCAGACCGGAGCTCGATGCGGGTCTTCTGGAGGGCCTCCTCGAGCTCTGCACAGCGAGCTTTCTCCTTCTCCAGGGCCAGCTTCAGCTCATTGTACTGCAGAGGAACCTGTGTGGGCAAAGCAGGGTCCTCTTTCCGTCGACTAAATAAACCCTAGCAATGGAAACAGAGATATCTCCTAACTCCTGGAGACTGACACTGGGAAACTAACGACAGGAAACCTGACTGGGGAGAAGCAAAGCACAGAGGCTTGGGGCATACTCACTGTAAGTGCATTTAGGGAAAATGGCAAGTGAAGGGGCAAGGCGGCTGGAAACAAACAAAAAAACAGGGGTGCGGAAGTGTTCGCCAAGAGGGTTGGTTGGAGCTGCTTGCACTGCCACCCCCTCTTCCTTTGACAGTCTCAGGATAGGAGGACATTTCCTATGAGAATCTCTTCCCCCATAAAAAAATGCAATCAGGACAAGTTGGGAGGGTGAAGTCAGGAGAGAGGGGTCAGAGGGCACTCTTGCCTTAGATTTTGTCTCACGATGTTTATGACGAGACCCAGAGGGGAGTGGTTTACCAAACAGAAGCAAAAACAAAGCAAAACAACAACAAAAAAAACCCGAAAAAGGAAAAATGAAGGCTAAACATGACATCAAAAGAAGAAGTGTCATGTGAAAAAAAAAAAAAACCGCAAATGGAAACATTTAGCACACATGGAAGAAAAAAAAAAAAAAAAGAAAGAAAAAGCCAAAAATAATGCAACTGGAAAAGAAAATCAACTAAAAAAAAATTAAATGGAAACACCCTAACTACATCAAATGACATAACTGGGTAACAGTCGCTGCTAAAATAGAAAAGATTAAACATCATCAGAGTCACAAACATACAAGGTCATGCAGGTGCGAGAGGCTCTTCCCAGCAGCCAGCACTTAGCACGAGGCACCTCCCCAGGCGGTCCTTACCCCTGCTGCAAAGATGGCACCCCCAGTGGGGACACCTCACACACGTACCCCGACTCCCACCCCCACTGGTCTCCCATGCCCTGTCGAGGGATGCCAACTCCGCAAGGCCTTCCCTGAGAAAGCTACCGCCAATAAGATGAGCAAACCACCAGCCCCTCAGAGACCTTTCTGGAAGTAAGGACACTTGGCCAAACCTAGGATGAGTGAGGGCTGCAATGATCTGAGACGTCACCTGTTCAGGACTGCTAAAAGCACTCTCCCCACGTGCACCCACATCCAGCCTGTCCACAGTTGGTATTGATTTGTTACAATATAAAATGGGAGGGGCAGGGTACAGCTCTCTAACCAGAGCATTCCATCTCCCTGGGCTCCAGTCTCTGCATGATCCAAACAAACTCATTTCTGAGTCCCTTCTGGACTGAGAACTCTTCCAGAGTTCCCAGCAGAGGACCTACTGGACCCTCTGAATCCCCACCCGTGCAGCCATCTTATCTCTCTAAGCCGCTCACACCCATGACCTGCTGATCCCACTGCAGTCTAGAACACATGATCTTTGACCTTGGGAGTCATGTACACATGACCTAGTACACATGACCTACCCCACAGCTCCTAGGTGGTCACTCCCTTAAAAGAGAGAGGCATCACAACCTTAATGGCCGTAAACATAAAGTAACTGGCTAGACCTGACCAATGGTATCCCAGAAAGGGGCTACTCTCATTCTCTCAAAACCTAATTTTCTGACTACAATGAACAGGAACATGTGCCTTTTGCTTCCTTCTCTGTCCCTGTGGTCACACATGGCAGTGGTACCCACGGAGTCCGGGGTGATGGAGCGAGGCTGTCAACTCCCACTGGGACCCACCTTTTTCTTTTTAGCAGGTTGGTCCATTTTGGCTTGCAGAAAATCAATGAGTTTGGTTTGTTGAGAAATAGTGCCTTCCATTTTCACTTTTTCATGAGAATAGAGAACCTAAAATGCATGGAGAAATAAATAAGCAAAATAACCTCAGACCCAGATGGGAGAGTAAGTCCATAGGCAGTATCATCTGCAACCAGAGTGGAGGAAGTGCCAGGATCCTGGCATATGAGCATGCCACATGGATGGGCACTCTGCCAGGGTGCACACACATTTTTCAGTTCCGACCGTATCACAGGAGGGGGAAAAAAGGCGGGTTAATACATGACTAGATGCGTGAAAAAAAAAAAACAGTAAATGGTGGATGGTAGGATCCAGGTGGTGGTACCAGCCATTACAGCAGAGGTCTCACGCAATGGCACTCTGCCTTGCCCCCGCTTCCTGTACGGGTTCCCACCTGAATGTTCTCCAGCTGGTATTCCAGGTCACTCCTCTCCGTCTTCAGCAGATCAGCCCGGTCGAGGGCCTCTTGCAGCCCTTGGGTCAGACGGAAGATGTGGTTCTTCTGCAGGTCCATCTGCTGCTGCAGTTTGGCTTGCTGGTGCGGAAAGATGAGACAGGGGCTCAGCACCACAAGCCACCTAGCTCATGATCCCCCTCCTCCCCATTCTTATTCCCAAACTAATTTCAGGCACAACACCTAATGTTCAGCTTTTGAAATCATCTCACTCCATCATTAGTAACTGCCGTCTGTTACGGCCCAAGAGGATGTGGGCATGGTTAGAGAAAATGTGCAAGAGACTCTGTAATGGGCAGACGTCACAGGGTCCCCAGAGTAATGGGCACCAGGCTGCAATCAGAGGGAACCTCAGAGCATGGGGCACCTGAGACCCACCTGGAAGGAAGGCAGTGCAACTCAGGGCAGTGACAGCTAAGCGTGCAGCCCCTGCTTTCAAGACGAAGGTCTCAAGTGTTGTCAATAAGAGAGGAACTCCACTGCCCCCCACCCAATGAGCGCTGGTGAGGGATGCTAGCAAGTAGATTTGGTCATGTGTACAGCTCACTCCACTGCAGGCAGAGAAAGGAAAAGCTGAATCTCAGTGTTAGTGTTTGTGAAACCCGCAGGGAAGGAAATCTGATTTAGTATATCAGAAAGGGTTTTGTGCCACTAATTGCTTCTGCATTTCTACACAAAAGTCAACGCAGAGATACAGTGGACAACGAAAGACTCTTTCCCACCTTCCTACACAGTAAGTAGGAGCAGCCACCCTGATCAGCACCATGGCTGGCACTCAACTGGGCCCAGCTGCATTTCAAACATTCCTGCTGTGGGCCAATCCACCTCTTCCTGAGTGGCCTCGACCTTCTGCACACTTAGCACAGCGAGCCACACAACAACAGCCATCGCTACGGGAGTTTTCACACAGTTGATGGCAGGTCCCAGAACCTTCCACCCCGGCAGGCAGAGAGCTGCTGGCAACCTCAGTACACGCTGGCCCTGCTGACTTCATGCCACTTCTCCCTGCCTGCGCCTGTCCTTTCATTTCTACTCATCATCCACCTGTCCTGTTGAGAGGGGGCTGACTGTTGGGCATCATGCTCTAGTGTAAAGAACCTGGCTCAAGTGAGATTTTAACTACTCAGCAACATGACCGTGGGCGGCTCAGTGGCCTCTTGGGAGGGTACAATGCCTCCCTGGATGACGCATGCAGCGGGATGCCCAGCAGTTGGCAGGTGTTTACGGATGCTGGTACTCTCCATCTCCTTTGTCCTTTCAGCTTCTCTCCACCCAGTTCTGGCACCTTCCCACCTGCCATTCCCTTATAGTTCTGCCACAAAGCAAGAGACAATTACTAGTAACTAGAGATCGGCTGGCCTAACCGGAGTTTCCCAATCAAACTACAGTCTCCTAAGACACAGGGAAAAGAAAGAACAGCCAAGACACCCTCCTGATGGGAGCCATGGGTCCCTGCTGCCTGGGTCTCACCCACCAATCACCCTTTTCAGTTTCTCTCCGTTATTTTAGAACAACATTAACTACCCAGCAGGAGGTAGAGAAATGAGAGCTGGGGACAAGAGTCTGCTTGGTAACAGCCAGGCTCAACATCTGCAGATCACTTGCTTTCCAAGACACGAGCTGGTTACTTACTACAAAAGCCAACACAGAAGAGTGACATTTAGGCACTCTGAAATGCTCTTCGAAACCATTCACCTGCTTCCCAGAAAGAGGCGAATGGGTTAGCAGTGGACTGTGAGAAAGGCACTCAGCCCTGGCCAACAATCTTATGGGTGACGAGAGCACCCAGGAGCGAATGCAGCAGCCCGAGACAGAACTGGAGCAGGGAACGATCCCGACTGAGCAAGAAGGAAGGAACAAATGCGCCAAGAAACAGGTCACTCGGGTGGGGCTTCTCCACACTTGCACCGCACACAGGCAGAAGAGCGCAGTGATGTAGAGGAAGCACTGCTGATGCTCTCGCCGGCCAGTAGGAGTCCATACTGTGAGGGGACCCCCGCGGAGCCCTGGGAACGGGCAGAGGGCTGAAGGACCCAGGACAGAGGTAGGATCATCCCACGGCACCCAGTGCTGTGCAGCCCACAGGGGTCTTTGGAAACACCCCTTTGGCAAAGATAAATCCACAAGAAAAGAACATCCAAAGCTTGGAGGAATTGGAAATGTTTCACTTATAAAACAGAAGGCAACTTGGAGGTGGAGAGCTACTTGGATCTAGGCAACTGTCACAGAGAGGATAAAAGTAGCTCCCTTGTGAGCTCATCCCAAGGACGGTACGAGTTAATTCATGTAAAATACTCAGAAAGGCACCTGACACATAGTAACTGCTAAATAAATATGAGGTATTTTGATTACTTATCAAGTAATTTGACTACTCATCAATAGCATTCTCTGATTTGGAGACATTAGACTATTCTCTAATTTCAGGCTTTGGCATTATAGAGTCAATGGGTAGAAGTTTTAGGTTTTAGTTTGAAATAAGAAAGGACTTTCTAAGAATTAGAGATGCTGGGAAAAAAAAAATGGCTTCGGAGGGCAGCATTTTTTGCATGGTAGATGAGTCAAAACCTCTTTTTGTCTCTTTCAAATAAATACATGTTTTAATAAGGGTAGGCTAAGATATCCAAAGTCATCGTAAGTATCCAGGCCAATGTGAACAAGGGTCTGGGGTCTGGGGAAGGGGTTCTGTGCAGTGCATACAGAATCACATTAACCAGCATCCATAACTGAACTGCCTTCTCTGGTGATACATTCCAACAGACTGACAGCTGCTGTCAAGGACCCTGCCAGGGCCCGAGAGGGAACCTGCAAGAGGAAGATCCATGCGCACAGCCTGTCAGTGGTGGGCTTGTGGGTCACAGGAGCCAAAAGCTCCCCCAACGCCGAGGCTCTCACTCGGCCCGATCTAAACATCTCTGCACCTGCACTTGGATAGGATGCTGGGCCCACGCACATCGAGCACAGCCCAGAACCACGGCTCCCAACTGCAATTGGGGACAATAAACCTCAATCTTTATGTCCTAGCTGTTTCAGCTGTCTGTGACATCTGCTTCAAACTCAGTGTCAGCCAGATGTCTGCTCAAAAATCTCCCTGTGAGGTACAAACTGGGAAACTGGGAATGTTCTTGTGCCACTTAGAAGTGAGAACTAGGGAAGCGAGGCAGGCTTCCAGCAGCCTATTCCTGGCGCTGCCACTGACTCACCAACCAGTAACCTTGGACCACAGCACTGAGCTGTCAGGGCCAATTCGCCCTCCTCAGAAGGATGATGGGACAGGCAGTGTTTCTGTTCTTTCTGCTTCCAGCAGGTGGCTGCCAGGGAACACTGTCTATTCATCCTACATAAAAGGCCATAATTCTCTACTTAACTACCAGGCACATTTAAAATTTCCATTACAGGTTCAACATCTCTAATATTAAAAAAAAAATCTGGAATTAAAATATATATTATTTTATAAACGGACCTTACAGAATCAATTTTTTTTTCTCTTTGAGAAAAAGTGAGAGAGACAAAATGCCTGTCATGACCAAGGTGCAGGCTGGGAATCAAGTCACCCATCTGGGTGGCAGCAACCCAGTAACTTAAGCCATCAGCAGTGACTGCCAGGGTCTACTTAGCACAGAGGAACACGAGAACCAGGAGTTAGGATCAGGAATCAAACCCAGATGTACTCCTATATACGATGTGGGTATCTTAATTACTGTCTTTATAAATGCCTAACTCAAAATCCAAAACTTTTTGAGTGTTGATGTAAATGCCTCAAGTGGAAAATTCCACACATGACCCCTAAAGGGGTCACAACATACGTGGTCCGAAAATATTATATAAAATCGGCCTTCAGGAAACTGTGTAAGGTATAAACAACACAAAAATGATTTTCATTTTTAGATGTAGGTCCAACCTCTAAGAAATCTCCTTACATATATGAAGATATTCCAAGATTTTGAATCTGAAACACTTCAGGTCCTAAACATTCTGGATAAGGGATATTCAACCTGTGTGGTATTCTCCAGGCCATTCGATGAACTTTGTGTTTCTATATGTTTGCAGATGTACAGTATTAATTTTATTTTTTTATTTCTCATGGCAAAATGCACAGGGCATAACTGCTCATTAGCCTAAGTCCTCCCGTCTTTCAGTGTGGCATCTGGTGGCACTGAGGACACGCATACCACCATCATTGCTCTCCACAACTCTCCCAAACATGTATGCCAGCCAGATGTCTGTCTGAGACATACATGTTTCACAGTAACATTTTACACAATATTTAAGACTCACCCTAAAAATTTCACTACATTTTGCAAACCTATTAAGAGAGCGATAATACTTCTATCAGCAAATCACCTCAAGGGTGCTGGTTGAACTGACGGTCTCACTATGCAGAGAACTCTAGGGTTCAAGTTCTCATTAGGTAATCTGTATAAAGTGCATTTTTTCCTGGTAGGTCAATTCTAGCAAACAAAGCAGAATCATTAGTGAGTCAATGTGAAACCCTGACTGTGAGCTGGAAGTGGTCCTCCGTTTCTGCAGTGCTTTTCAGAACCCTGTCAAAAGGCACCGGAAATAAGAAAATGGCTGGGCTTAGGGATCAGTGTGAGCTGGACGTCTCCTGTCTCAAAAGCAGGACACAATTTGCGTTGAGTTCATGAAATGTGGTCTTTGACATAAGGTGATCCAGTCTCTACCCTATGTAGGAAGCTTACATTCATGGGTGTCCTTTCGGCATGAGACTTAACACGCTTGGGACCGCGATGCTAATGGACAGTTTTAACTTGCTATTCATTCACCTGTGAGTTTCCTAAGCCTCTCTCTGGCACAGAATCACTGTGAGCTTGCCAATCTATCGTGTACCATGCGGCAGGCTAGAGACTGAGACTCTCCGATCCTCACAACACTCTTTTTTTTTAAGATTTATTTATTTTTATTAGAAAATCAGACATACTGAAAGGAGGAACGACAGAAAGGAAGATCTTCTATCTGATGATTCACTCCCCCAACAGCCGGAGCTGAGCCAATCTAAAGCCAGGAGCCAGGAGCTTCCTCTGGATCTCCCACACAGGTACAGGGTCCCAAGGCTCTGGACCGTCCTCGACTGTTTTCCCAGGCCACAAGCAGGGAGCTGGATGGGAAGTGGGGCTGCCAGGATTAGAACCAGCGCCCATATGGGATCCTGGCATGTGTAAGGCGAGGACTGTAGCCACTAGGCTACCGCGCCGGGCCCATACAACACTTTTTTAAGGTTTAGATACTATCCTGCTCCTCCTTGAAAGCCCCCCATGTCTGGAGGTGCAATGTCTGCTTCGACCTGACCACCAGGACACACGGAGTCTCCATTTCCCCAGGGCCCTTTTGCTCACCTCTTCCAGAAGCCTCTGTTTGAGCTCTCGTTCAGTCTCCAGTTTCTGCTGCAAGCTCCGAGCATTCATTTCAAGCATAGCATGCTTCTTCTCCAGGTCATTGAGCTGGACATGGGGGAAAAATGACCATGATGCCACATCTAGGCCTATCAGATGCTAATAACTTCTAGCAAACTCTCACACGGGGAGAATAACCAAGCTCTAAAGGTCAGAATGACAACGTTGTTTTTAGCCATAAGTAAGTTTTCCAAGGGTTGTTTCCTGAGGTGAGAAATTCCTTCTGAGGAATGGTTCTTACAGGTGAGAAATTCCTTCTGAGGAATGGTTCTTACACGTTACTGTGACAAGTTCTACAGGGGTGAATGCCCACGAATTTATTTATCCGACATGCTTTGGCTGCATTTAATTAAATCATCATACAGTGAATGCTAACTGCCTGCACAGCAATAGAGCTCTGGGCATAAAAGCACGGCCGAGCTCTCCCAAGGGTTTCCAACCAGATCATGACTACGTGGCCTGAAGATAAATTGGATAAAAGAGCTGTGGGAAAGAGAAAGTCATCCCCACTGGGATCAAGAACGGCTGGGCTTGGACTAGCTGGACACACAGGAAGTGACTAGAATATCTGGAAGCATAAGAAACGACTCCTGGAAATTTTCAACAAAAGAATCCATTGGAAAATGAAGAACAGAAATACCAAGTTAAACATACAAGCTCAACTCTAATATAAGAAATTTACTTTTCTCATACTTTAAAAAAAAAAAGGTGAGTCAGCATTGGACAGCTCCAAGTGTGGGAACCTTGAAGCCCATCATTCTGCTCCTGTGAGTTTCTGGTAAGAAAACAGGATTTTCAGACATGGGAAGAAAACAAACCAACCCTACAAACAAGATTATAATACATATAACAAGATTATGGTACACAAAACATAAACAGGATTTATGTTGTTCATAGTGCTTAAATGGCAAAAAAAAAATTGGAAGAAGCCCAGATTCGCAGCACAAATAGGATACTTAAATCAGGTGCTGCCATCCAATTGATTTTTTTTAGAACTGCATGCTTCAAAATGTTCAATAACCCATAAAAGCAAAGCTTGTAATTATAGAATGTTAAAAAAAATGTAAACCTGCATGTATAGTAAAAACCCGTATTTCTACAAATGGTAATATATTTGTGTATATATGCAGACGCATAAACAGAAAGACTATCAAAAATTCTCCACTAATGTAACAGGGTAACAGGTTATTATACATTTTTCTTCTACTTTTCCCATGGTCTCTATATGTTCCATAATGACCTCAAGCAGTTTTTAAATACGAAATTACAAAGAAAATTTTAAAATCTAGATATAATGTGTGTATGTGAAAAAAATGTGAGCCTTGCACTTGTAAAATCTGATCTGTGCTTTTTCATCCATAACACTGAAGCAAAAAGCACCTGTTCTGTATCCTTCTAAAGTCATTAGCTAAAGAATCCAGAACATTCATGCAATATAACATGGAAAGGTCCACAGACAGAGCACATGTATATTTGCAGTGTGAAATATGGAGGACCTGCCTGTGTCATTATGCCATAATGTGCCCTGACCTTGAGGCTTAGGGAAACTGGCTAGCTGTGAGTGCCATCAAGCACCTGCCCAAGGATGCATGCTCAGCACTAAGTCCGTACAGCCCTGTTCGGAGTGAGGTGCCAGAAAACAAGAGAGTTGTTGCCCTAGATAGAAATTCAGGACGTTGGAGCCCAGATAGGGAGATGTTACCATGATAACGCGACACCCACCAACCATTCACACCATCACCATGCAAGGACGTCCCGAGGAGACACAGGTGACATTTCCAGAGGGAACGGATTTAAGCTCATGGAGTATGTTTACCAGGGACTGAACAGAGATTCATGTCAAGTACGGCTTTGAAAAACAAAAAATGCCTTTCCAAGAGGCCGGAGGGACGAGTGCTGACCTTGTCAGAGAGGCTCTCGGCTTTCAGCTTCTGCTCTTTGAGGGCCTGTTGCAGAGCGAGGATCTCGGCCTTGTGTTCCTTCACTGCCAGTTCCACCACCTGCCGAGACTCGGTGATCCGCTGGTCGGCCCTTGCCCTACCAGAGAAACACACAATAGGCCTGCTTTCAGAGCTCCCGTGCCCAGCGATCTGCAGAGGTGAGGCATGCATCCGACCCCGATAAGCAACTCAACAGGCTGAGAGCTACACAGATGCCCAACCTTGTCTTCTACTTCCAAATGATTTCATTCCCTCCTACCGCTGACCAAGCAAAGATGTGACCCATTTCAGGCATTGGATTTAAAAAAAAAAAATGCCCTTAAAAACAAAGGTTCCTGTGAGTACTCACTTGGAAAGGGAAAGATATTGCCAAAGGCAACAGAGCTGTACATGCTGTATCAGGACCAGCACAGCCTCTTTGTGAGCCTGGCCCACTGAAGGAACACAGGTGCTGGGACCATGGGAGACCCCACTGGAGCTGCAAACATTTCTTCTCTATAAACGTGTGCAAGAAACCAGATACTTTAGGGGCTCCAAGCAACTGAAGTGTGACCCAATGAATGGGTCCACAAGGAACACAGAAGAATGGAAACCAAGAGGCCAACTGGAAAGATGTTGTCCCCTCCCCTTTGTAGGTCAGACATTCTCCTACCCCACCCCTCGGCTCCTGCAGGCTTCTCCACAGACAACTCCCTCCGTCCACCCTTACAAACTCCAATATTACTCAGCCTTCCAACATAAACTCAACACCATGTCCTCCATAAAACCATTCCCAGCTCCTTCTTGGCCTGCTCCATACCAAAACTGTTTCTTGCCTAGTGCACCCAATGCCCTGCTTGGGGACATAAATATTAGGGTACCAGAGCCTATCTTCTCCACTAACCTTCTGAGGACAAGAATTCAGAGTTACATTTTCCTCATCTTGGTATCTCATAGAACATCAAAAGAGAACAGGAAAAAAGGAAAAGCCAAGCTTATTCAGAGCTGACCTGCAAGTCAACACGAAAACAGACGAACACAGACTTCTTAAGCACGTAACCATAATTACACCTTCCCTGTGAGCTTGTGTATTTCTTAATGATCATTATAATCATCACCATTAATACTACTGGAGAGGCAGACAGAGTTCTAACTACATGCTCACTCTCCAAATGCCTGCAACTGGGGGCCAGGCCAAGACCAGGAGCCAAGAACTCCTTGCGAGTCTCCCACATGGCTGGCATTGACCCCAGCACATAAACCAACACTGTCGCTTCGCGGGGTGTGCAAAAGCAGCAAGTTGGAATTCCAAGTGGATCCAGGCCTCGAGCCAGGCACTGAGATGCAGGTGTCTTATCTACCAGGTCTAATGCTTGCCCCTGACTTGGATGTGGAAGTCGGCTCCTGCCCCAGAAAGTTCTCTGGAGGATTCTAAGAACAGCCAGAGTAGGAGCCAGATTTGAAGATGGGACCGGAGCTCACAGCGAGGAAGTGGGGAGCCAAAGGGATTCAAGGAAAGCAGAAACAGCCTTGAGACATTTCCCCTACCCCCACCCTGGCCTCCCCGCAACAGCAAACACTCTGAGTGGGTGACTGTGCAAAGAGGAGCTATTTCCACCAGTGTCTCCTGATGCTTAAGGATTTTCATCTTTGCCAATATCTTTTCTACTGCAACTGAAGTGAGCCTAAGATTATCCATCCAACACATCTGGCTGAGTCCCAGAGGTGTAGCTGACACACCTGAGCAGACCAGGGGACCACAAGCAGGAAGCTGACACAGGCATGGTCATCAAAGAAAGACATGATTCAGCAGTCTGACCTGAAGCCATGAGGCTGATTCTGTCCTAGGAGCTATCCTTGTACCAACTGGAGAAGGCACCCTTTCTTCAAGGCCATTTCTTTCCATCTGTAAACTGTCCAAACACCCAACCCTTTCCTGTCAGGAGCTGTGAAACTATCACAGGAATACTTCACACCCTGATGTCTTCGATACAAACAGGCGCCTCAAGCTGTGCAGGCCAACCTGAGCTTCTGAGCCCCAGAGGAGAGGGCTTCCACGCTGGGGGAGTGCGACAGCAGAGCAGGGAGGCCGCCTGAACATCAGTTGTTCTCCAGAAAAACTTTGTTCTCCAGTCAACTTTTCTAGTAAAGCAGCAGTCCCCAACTGGAGGCCACCACTTGGCCCCGTATGAGGGGACACAAGGAACAACGTTTGGAGACATTTTCGGCCATCACAACTTAGCAAAAGGGATGCTGCTAGCACTCTGTGGGTAGAAAGAATGGCTGATGCTTGGTAACCTATGATGTCCAGCACAGTCACCTACAAAAGGAGCACCCAGGAGCTGGGGCAGAGGGGACAGACCAGCACCAGACGCAACCAAGATGAAAATGGTGGTGGTCTGGCAGGGACACTAGAAAACAAACTGAAGAGAGCATCTCTACCTTAACTCCGAGGTCACTGCACAGGCCAAAGGGACAGCGGCCACTGCCTGGGAATCTAGGGCCACTGTCCACAGCAGGGATGACCAGCCCCACCTGCTTTTCCTCAGCAATCTCCCAAGAACCTCCTCGGCCTCGGCCAAGCTGGGACAGCTAGTCACCCTGTTCACCACTCTTCTACTGCAGTCGCCTGCCATTGCCTCCCACAGGCAGGAATCCCACCTGCTCTGCTTCTCGGTGTCCAGCATCCGCTGGAGCTCTCGAACTCGACACTCGAACTGGGACTTCTCGTCCCCGAGGACACTCCGCCAGGCCTCCCACTGCCGCTCCTTCTCCAGCAGCTCGTCGTTCAGGGCCTCAAGGTCCATGACCTGCTCCTCCAGCATTGTGCAGGTGGTCTTCAGCGCCTCCATCGTCTATAAAACAGTACCACCGAGTTACACCTTGTACGAAATGAGGATGTCCCAGGCCCAGGCTCCGAACAGCACGTGGTTCTAACAAACGGACTGAGATACGGCTTCTCTCTGCTCCTCTAGTTGGAGCGGCTAGGACAGAAGGCATCGACAGCCAGCCTTTCCTACTGGTGCCTCAGAGGCAGAGTCCAAAGCAAGGCCTGGGGCATGAGGCCACATGTACGCTAACCTTACAGAGCATTCACTTTTAAGTTGGTTTAAATCAAAATGTAGAAGAACTATACACTTTCACAATGACAGTTCTAAGATCCCAAAACCTTGGGAACAAGGCACAATAGCAGAAAGAGCTTGTTTATGGAACAGACATCAGGAGGTACTCTGAAACTTTGGGGCACACCCCCCAGGAGTCAGGCCTCGTCTATGCTCCTCACCTGCTTCTGACTGGTGAGCTGCATCTCCCTCTCCGTGATCTCACGGCGGAGGTGGTCCACTTCACTCCGCAGCTGTACAATCTCGTCGTTGGCGCCGGAAGCCTCGTCGAGTTGCTTGGACAAGTAGAAGTTTTGGTTGTTGAGTTCGGCATTGTCCTCAGTCAGCTGATTTAGCTGCTCCTCCAGGTCTGTGATCACCTAAAAAAGCAAAGGAATCTGGTGATATGCCCGCTTAACAGTTCCTTTTCAGTAAAGAATCGCTTCAAGAGCTGCGGTTGGCTATCACCGTGCAGCTCCCAAACCCTCAAAGCCAAATCCATGTGTGCATGCCCACCCACTCAGGATGCAGTGGCAGAAGAGGGAAAGCCTCAGTTCCTCCCTAACTCAGGATACACCTGAAGAACACAGCAAAAGCCAATCCATCGAAAGTGATGGACAGGGTCACTTTAAGGTGGTAAATGCAAACTGAGCAAGGAGGAGCGGAAGTCGGATCATCACAAATAGGCTAATTAAGCTAGAAACGGCCCTGAGACCATCTATGGAGGACACTGCTACTGGAGATGACCAATGTGTCTTACACAGCGCGATAATGCTCTTATCATGGAAGACCGGCAGTGAAGGACACTAGAGTTATTCTAATCACAGGCAATAAATGTAATTTCATGCAACAGTGGAAACAGAAACTAAAGGGAAACTCAGAATGACCCTGCAGATACAGTACTGGAACACCTCACTTTAGCAGATTTCACTATACAGCTAGCTATCCGAAAATGGGAATTCATGAATATGAGATTGTGGTTTTACTGAGAGATTTAATCTGGTTTTTGCTCAATTATGTCCCTGTTCAGTCGCACAGGGACTTCTGCTTCAGTATACTTAGCTTTCTCTCGGCTGAGGCTTGATGTCATGGCTTAGAGAGAGCACTCGTCTATCATGCTTTAGAAATTTAAGGGTGATTTTCTAATAATAGTTGGAATGGGGTGCATGGGCAGTAGATTCAACTTTACAGAACAAAACAAAGTAAATTAAAAGGCAACGGCTCTTAAGCCCACAGTTACTCATTGTTTCCAATTTTCAAACTGAGAGCAGACCTACTGCATGAAACACTATCATTAATTTCCACAATCCGTATTTAACCCCTTTGATTATTAATTTTTTCAAAAAAATTCTTCCTGGGCATATGATTTAAGAACATCAGTTAAGTTCATTTGTTGAAGAACATGGCCCAGAAAACACAACTTTCCATTTTGTTAACTGAGCTGATGGTCTTACAGTGTTGTAAGTGGTCTAGTAGCTTGCTTTCTCAGTGTTAAAAAAAAAAGTGAATTGCTAATGTGTTCATTGAGATATGATGTCAGCTACAAGAGAGGAATCAAAGCTGAGCAGACGCTCAGCCCAACATGGCATCAGGGACAAAGGGAGCGAACTGCACATCTGTCATTCATGGCACACAGCTGTGCCTCATTGGGCAGCTCCCTCGTAATGGAGTCTCTTAATGTCAGAACTAAGGAACAACCAACTCCCCACCTGTTCCATTGGTTTGCTTCCTTTACATGGCAAACCTCTTCCATCCTGACACTTCACATCCTATACCATAAATGCCTCTGCTTAACCTCTACTGCATTCCCGAAGGAAGACAAGATGACTAAGGCAAATTGGCCTGGTGAGGGTTCCAGAGACACCCCGCCACCCCCAACTCAGCCACCTCGGGCACGGCTGAGTTAGATTTTCCATCTATGCTTTAGAAGCTCAACAGATCATTTTCTACTCCACCTGTTTTCATTTGTTGCTTTATTTCTTGTGTATTTCTTGACCTTCGTGTGTCACTGGAAATACTGGGAATAATGATGAATGACCCATATGATGCTTCATTTTTAAAGCCTCTTGGGAAACAGACCATAGGGAATCCATTCACATAAGCCTGAATTATTTACCTGTCATTCAGAGATATATTTAAGCCTTTGGGTAACTACTTACTTTCTCTGATTTATTTGTGTGTGTGTGTGTGTGTGTGTGTGTGTGTGTGTGTGTGTGTGTGTGCGTGTGTACAACATATCATGAATCCATTTCTGTCAATTCTTCCATTTCTCCCAAAATTAGAATACATAGTTCCAAAGAAGAAACACTTGAGAAAAGGCCAAGGAGATTCAAGGTTTTTATTGTCAGGATGAGTACTGTGCTGCAGTGGGTTAAGCCACCACCTGCACTGCGCACATCCCACATCAGAGTGCCTGGGTTCTGTTACCAGCGCCTCTCATGATTCCAGCTTCCTGCTAATACACATCCTGGGAGGCAGCAGGTGACGGCTCAGGTGCATGGGCCCGTCACTCCTGTCACTCCCGTCACTCCCGTGGGAGAACCCTATGGAGTTCTAGGCTTCTGGCCTAACCTACCCTGAGCTGCTGTGGGTTCTTGCGGAAAGAACCAGAGGGTGGAAGGTTTCTCTTTCTCCCTTTCTGTCACTGTGTCTTTCAGATAGATTGAAAATATATAAACATTGTTAAAGGGTTTATTACTCTCACTTCAGTGGAGATGGGCCCACTGTAGTGGGAAGGGTCCTTCTGTGTCGGTGATGTCATCCAGTTCTCAAGGGTTCTTGTGTCTCTGGTTTCTATTTCCAGTTTGAGAATGCTGCTTCTATATTTGGTCATCGTCTCTATTTTGCCCACTTGATAAGAAAAGAGTGACATGTCTGGATGAAGTGTCCATGCAGGGACTTGAAGCATTTTAATTCACTCAGCCTTTTTATATATTGTTGGTCCCAGCCAGAACATGTACAGGCGTGACCCTGCTTCAAGTCCCTGGGAACATGGCCCTGCCCACCCCATACACCCATACAGTATAGAGTCAGCCAACATGAAATTGAGTTGGAATACAGGCCGTAAATTAAAGGTCTCCCTGCTTTTAAAATGTCTGCCTTTGTGGTAGTCGTCACTTTATTCTTGCCTTATAGATGTAACTACAAGGCTAAGTGACTTTCCCAAGGTCACAGGGCTAGTAAATAACAAAGCCTCACCTAGCTCTGAAATGAAGAACCTGTGCTTTTCTCCTAAGCTGTACCACCTCTCTCAAACAGATGTGCGCATTCCATTCTTCCTTCAGATCCTCAAAACCAGAAATGATGGAGTAAGACACGCTGTCCATCGAGAATGGCACCCCTTGATTTTATACCAGGTTAACGTCCAAGGGGGATTCTTTATTTGTTTTAATCTGGAAGGCAAAGTTACAGAGAGGAAAGGGGAGATAGAATTCTCCCATCCAGTGATTCACTCCCCAGTAACCAAAGCTATGCTGTTCCGAAGCCAGGAGCTCAGAGCTTCTTCCAGGTGTCCCACATGGGTACAAGAACCCAAGCACTTGGGTCGTCTTCTGATGCCTTGACATGCCCATTAGCAGGGAACTGGATTGGAAGTGGAGCAAGCAAGTTTCAAACCGATACCCATGGGAGATGCCAGAGTTGCAGGCAGACACTTAACCACAACACCACAACACTGCCCTCCAAAGAGGATTCATAAGTCTACTTCGTGGCCATCGTAATATTGTTTCCACATTTCCACAATGATCTGTTTAGTAACAGGCTGTTATTATCAGGCTGTGAACTGTTCAACTCCATTCAGTTCATGCAGAGATGAACTGAAAGGCTGGTTGCACCAACGGAACTTTTTTATGTACATTTTTACAGATAGATTTTTGTGCAAATCTTTTAAGGGAGAACAAGGGTATTATCTACTCTCAGTGTCAAAAAAAAAAAAAAGGTGCTTGTTTGGAGCTCTGTGCTGCTCTTTGAGGCTGTCCTGCAAAGCTCCCAGCTCTGAGGAGCAGAGGTCAGCCTCTCTCCCCTGCAAGAACAGCAGGGGAGCATCAACGGCTCCAGGGCAGGCTGGAGAGCAAGCACCAGGCTAAAAAGACACAGAACTGCAATCCTATTTTAATGCTTCGTTCTTTCCTGAAGGCAGCTATTTGCATATTATTTATTTTTAATCTTATAGCTGACAGATTGATTCATAATTAAAACCGTGTCATATGTTTGCCCACCAACTCCCCTCTAAAACAGACTTAGGTAGGGCTGTAGGTGCCAGATTGAATAAAATCTTTTTTTTTTAAGGCCCTTCAAAATATAGACATAGTCTAGGCTTGGAAATATGACTGTTCCTGAGCTTTCTGAAAGCTGCTAACTGGGGAGCACCTCTCAATTGCACTGTCACGAGAGTCTCCACCAGTGCCAACGGGGGTGGCTCCTGGCAGACACAACCTTGGGCAGCACCAAAAGGAAGGGGACCACCCAGTGTGCTCATGTCAGGGACCTTCCAAGGGGCCTTGAACTTGGCAGCAGTGTTAACTGAGACCTCCTGGGATGGCCAGACACTGGTCAGAGGCTATGGTTTTCAGACTTTTTCAAGTAGCACAGCACTTTACGAGCAAGGCTATGTTATAAGCCCAGTACAAATGTAATGGTAACTGACATTGCTCAGTAGTATCTAAGGACCAGGCTTTGTGCAAGCATGGGGCACACACCACCTCCCTTAGTTCTTACACGAATCCTAGGGGGGAGGTGTTATTGCCAAATTCTATGACTCAGTGTTTTCTAAGTCCTACTGTTTCTGAAAATCTGAATGTATGCTGGAATGAAGCAACTATTTCTCCCCTCACCCAGCCCCCTAACAAGCAGTTCTGAAACCATGCCTCAAATAGTCCATGGTGGATTAGCATGAAGGATACCCGATGTTATCCCCATTTGACAGGTGAAGAAATGGAGGCTTAGGAATGTTACATCACGTAGGTTACCAAGAGACGAGTTAATAACATGAGTTCAGTTGGCCTGATTCCTGCGACCATGACATGGATCACTCAAGCACTACCTCAGCCCGTGAGCGGAAGGATTACTTCCTCAGATTTCTCAACTAGGGAAACTGTCCCCCACCCATCCACCCAAAAGCTTGGCCACAGAACACCAGACGTAAGTGAAGCAGGAATTAGAAGTCGCTGCTCCAGATAAAGCAAACTGGGAGAAGTTAGAAGATATATAAGTTAAGAAAGAAATCCAACTGTTTTATGTATTCTTATTCCAGGAAAACTGAGCTACCAGTTTTAAATGTGGGGGACAGAACAGATTCTTGGGGGACAGCAGGAAATTCCTGAGCAGAACAGTTGACATTCGTTTCTCTAACTGCTTCACTAGTTCCACAGATACGGAGACCCTGGAAGCTCCCCAAGTCACTGTTACATACGCCAACTAATTCACCCGCAACACAGCTACAGAAGTCATTTTTTTATTAGCAGTAGGATTACTTCTAGTGCCAAAAAGATTGGAAAAGGAAAAAAAAAATGATATGTGTGATAGGATTATACTGACGTCTGCATTGAAAACATGTCTGGGGTTACATCAGGAAAAACTGGTCATGTCAACACGCCAGTCGCGAATGGATGGGTGCTTCCCTTGAGATCACCCGGGAGTGTGTGAGAGACGCAAGAGCTCTGTGTCAAATGAGAAACTACAAAACTAGCCCAGGAGCAGAACCCAGCAGCTCCTGAAAGAAGGCAGGAGAGCAGGAGTAAGTCAACAGTCAAGCCTATCCTACTCCAACCGCCATGAGACCCCCCCCAAAACAAAACAAAATAAACAAACAAACAAAAACTGCCTGCAGGGCACCACTGGCACCTGTCAGTCTGGTGCGGACGCAGGCACATGGAAAACCCTCGCTCAAGAGCATTGCCAAAAGTGGTATGCATCAGGGAAACAACGCTAATGTCCAAACGCCAGAGAAAGGATGAGTAATCTACAGTTGTATGCATACACTACAAACACTCCACAGGGACAAGAAGGAACAGATTAGGGACAATGCCAACAACACAGAGCAACCTCAGAGAGGAGGAAGAAGCAACGAATAACAACCAAAAGATCACACCCTGGCTGACTATGTTTCTAAGAGGACAGTCAGGACTAGTCTATGGTATCAGACGTCAGAACAGTTCATTCCCCTTTGGGCAATGGAGGCTGAAGAAAGGTAATAAGCTGAAGAGAGATACCCCGCCCCCAACAAGAATAGGATGCCCATCTTCTAAAAAGGGACTGCTTCGAGGTCTGATCTTATCTAAACCTTGAGTTTCTATGCTCTCTATGGTGGGGGTGGGGATGCTGCTCATTTGCTAACGCAATCACTATTTCTTTGTATCAATCTCCTCTCCCAGATCAAGTGTTTGGTGCAGCAGTTCACACACTGCTTGGGACACTCGCATCCCCTGTTGGAATGGCATGGGGTCAAAACCTGACTCTGCTTCCATTCCAGCTTTCTGCCAATACACACGCTGAGAGGCATCAGTAAATGACTCCAATGGCTGGGATCCTACATGAGATAATGGGGTTCAGTTTCTGGCTGCCGGCTCCCATTGACACAACCCTGGCTGCTGCAGGCATTTGGGGAATAAACCAGTAGCTGGGACATACCCATTTCCTTCTCTCTCTCTCTCTCTCTCTCCCTCTCTCACCTTCATATAAGTAAAAATAAATACATTTTTAAAACATCATCATCCATGGGGTCCCAGAATTTGAACTTGCAAGTTAGGAAGCCAGATTTGGCCTTTTTTGAAGGAAACATTGCTAGGTCTCAACAGAAGGACAAACTTGACTTTCCTGTGTGCAAGGGGCAGTTGAGAGTCGTCGCAGAAACCTCCACAGTGGCAATCAGACCGTTTCTGTCCTGGTCCGGCCCCCTGCCCTTCCACGGGAGGCCAAGAACAGGAGCTATCGTGGACCTTGACTGCGACTTCAGTAACCCACCAGTGAACCACACAGAGAATCATGTGACTTTCCCGACAACCCTCCTCCCTGGCAATAAAGAAAGGCTGTCATTAAAAAAAGAAAAAAACTGACAGAACCCCGAAAGATAGATTATGGCGGGGAAGGGGGTAGGCTCCAAAAGGTCCAAGTCTGACCAGCACTATCTGATCTAAGCTGCAAGTGTGTATCAAAACTCAGTCACTGGTGTAACAGAGAAGCCACCCCCTGGTTCAGATCCACATCATTTGAATCATCTTGGGTGAATTAATACTCACAGTACAGCTGTTACGAAGAGCATCAAATTTGCGCTGGATTTCATCTCTATGTGCCTAAAAGGTAAGAAGTGGATTATAAATTTTTCATCGGGTAGAACACATTCCTATACGCTACGGGTCAAAGTAGAGAGAGCAGCGGATTGCTGGGAAAGCCACAAATCGCTGCCATGGCAGTCCCGGCATCCGCTTGCTAGAGAACTCATTAATCAAGTCATCCCCGACACCAGAAACAGAGGAACATGAGACACCATGTGAATCACAACTGTCTAGACCGCACATGCACGCTCTGCACGCAAATCCCGTGAACGTTCACATTCACACCCAGGCGCTAGCGGGAGAAAGAGGTGGAGAGGGTGGGGAGGAGCAACCTAGGCTGAAGCTCCTGCTTCCTTTCATCTGTCCCATTCCCACTCTGCAAAATGAGTGGCTTTCCTCCCCAGCCTGAGCCCTAAGATGCACAACACACACACACACACACCCCACAGGACAATAGCCAGGACGTGGCATACGGGATTGTTGTTTTCATCAAAAGCTTCCAAGATTACAAAATGCTAAGGGTCCCTTGAAGTAAACAGTCTTTCTCCAAGGCTTGTCCGCCAAACAGGTGTGTTCAGAGCATGTCGTATGTGCCCACAGAAGAACACACCTTTTTCTGGGGAGGGGAGACAGAAAATACCTGAGTGCAGGAGCACACATGGGGGGTGGGGGAAAAACACAATGAGAGGAACAGACAGAAACCAAAGAAAAAGACAGGATGAACAAGACAGCGAGCCCAGCCAAGCACAAAACAGGAGAAAGAGTAGAGGGAACAACCTTTGCAAAGACCGCAGTTAAGACCAGTCAGGTGCATGTGAGCAACAGAGTAAAGTCTGAGTGGCTGCTATGGCCCAATAGCAAGCAGGAAAATTGAGTTTTCTGTTGCCTTTTTCTTTTTCTTATTTCCCTTCCCGGCTTGTTGTGCCCATGAAATAAGCAGAAACACCTGGATGGGCCTTGGGTCCTGACGGTGAACACTGTGATAAGAAGTCCTCAGATCTATGTAGCTACCGATCACAAGACCTACCACTTCCACCACAACATGTTTATTTCTACACACGACGATTATCACATGTGCCGATTTCACACATCACAGGACTGAAGAAAGAAAAAACATGAGGGAGTTTCAAAAGTCCAAGTGAGCATTTAGCTAGTGGATAATACACTCAAAGTCCCACGTTCAAGTGTATAGGCTCAATTCCTGGCTCCAGCTCTGGACTCCACCTACTTATGCAACTCCTCTGAGGAAATGGGTGACAGCTCAAGTAACTGGATTCCTGTCAGCCATGTGGAAGACCTGGATTGAGTTTTTAGTTTCTGGCTTCTGCCTCAGCCCAATCCTAACCTCTGTGGAAATTTGAGTTAAACAGGAGATGAAAAATTGTCCTTGCTCTGTGTGTGTGTGTGTCTACAACCACACAGGCCTGTGCATGCACCTATCTGCTTACCACATAAATAGATGAGACTTTAAGTTCATAGACCTGGCGTGACAGCGTAGCAGGTAAAGTCCTCGCCTTGAATGCACCACGATCCCATATGGGCGCTGGTTCTAATCCTAGCAGCCCTGCTTCCCATCCAACTCCCTGCTTGTGGCCTGGGAAAGCAGTCAAGGATGGCCCAAAGCCTTGGGACCCTGCACCCACATGGGAGACCTGAAGAGGCTCCTGGCTCCTGGCTTTGGATTGGCTCAGCTCCGGCTGTTGTGGCTGCTTGGGGATTGAACCATTGGACAGAAGATCTGCCTCTCTGTCTCTCCTCCTGTCTGTATATCTGCCTTTCCAATAAAAATAAATAAATCTTTTTTTTTTAAAAAAAAGAAAAAAAAATGGAATAAAGGGATAATGTAATTATCTCCAAACCTTTCAAAGTCCCTTTGTGCACACTCCACATTAGATTGCTGATAAAAATATATGTTTCTTCTGTGGGTACTGGCCAGACAATCTCTGCAAAGGCACAGTAGCAAGGTTAAGAAGCAGCCCAAGACAATTATAGACAGGCAGGCAGGGACCAAAAACCTTCAAGTTCGGTAAAGAGCTTGGGCTTCAACCTAAATGAAACTGGAAGCCAACAGAGGATTTTAAGGAGAGGAGGGCCAGGTCTGACTGTTGTCTCGGGCTCCCCATGGACATTATGGGAGACCAGATATAGAGAAACCTGGGAGAAGGTCGTTTTCTGGTACAAGATGATGGCAGTGCAGAGTAGGAGGGTAGCCAAAAACAGATGAGCAGATGGAACTGGGGGATTTCTTTTGGAAACCTAAGTGAAAGGGTTTGTTGATGGATGTGCTGACAGGAAAACAACAAAACAAAACAACAGAGAAAAACCTGGCAACTTAGAATTCTATACCAAGGAGGGGGCAGGGAAACCTAGTGAAATGAAGATTCTGTCAACATGCAAGCTCAAGAATTTGCTACCAGCAGACCTGTGCTATTAAGAAGCATTACCGCAGGTCCCTTAGGCAGAGGAACAATGGCACCCACAAACGGATCTATACAAAACAAGGAAGAACAGTGAAGAAGACAACACAGCAAAAACACCTGCACAAAAACTGAGAAAGTTATAAATGGAACATTTTAGATTAGAATAAACTTCGGAAATAATTGGCCTGTATTTATCTTTATAGATTTAAGAGGTCATGTTTTTTTCCTAAAAAAAACAAAACAAACAAACAAAAAAAACTATCTGCCTTCTTCCCTAACAATGAGATGGGTTAACATGATGTGCTAGAAATCCCATTCACCCCAAGTAGGCACGTAGCTGAGATCAGCCCTGGAAGCCATCAACAGCCTGGCCCCCAGGACCACCCAGGCCCTCCAACGGGTTCCATGACAATGAAGGACAGAAGGCAAAGACACGGCCTAAGAAGTAACGAGACCCCAGCGTTAACCAACCCAAGGTTGGAGGCGGGACGTTTGGTCCAATCAGAACTGCTCGACCATGTCCTCACAGAGCAACAGCAGCTGCTGTCAGCATGCATTTACAAGGCTGCGGCTGTGTTTCAACTGAACCCAATTTACAGAAAGCACGTGGCTAGCTGGATTTGGCCTATGCACTGCAAGTCCCTGCACTAACTATCTAGTGTGAAATCACTCAAAGGCAGAAATGGGAAAGTGGTGGTGGATTTACAGCCTCCAAATCATGAAGAGGAGCCCAGACAGGGCCAGGAGCCTTGGGCCACATCCCCACAAGGCCCTACTGCTCTGCAGATCAGAGTCTGCAACTAGCACCGCCTCCTGTCAAGGCTCATGGAGCGGTCCCAGCAGTGTCTGCAGTGTCAGTCATTTCCATCCGAATCGATCACCAAGGGGTCTTTGGGTCAATTCACCACAGCCAATGATGATCTTCTCTGAGGTGATAAAGTAACAAACCTTTGGTCATGCCGGCCTTGGATCCATCATCAACTGTGAAACACACACACTCACTCACCATGCAGAATGGATCCCATCATGGCTACCAGAAACACTACAAGCATGTATCAATCACAGAAGTGATCTGAGTAAGAAACTAAGACACAGTCTCTCTCATTTAAAACAAACAAAAAAACCAAAAAACAGTAAAATGTCAAAAAAGTAAACAAGGAAACTAAACTCTATAAAGCAAAGCTCTAGGTTCTCGCAATGAAATACCTTAGTGCTAACTAGGTGTTAGGTATTACCGGGGGGGGGGGGGCGCTGTTTGGGGGGAATACAAAATGATTAAGAGGAACTAGCACTGTGGCATGGCATGCTAAGCCTCCACCTGCAGCACCAGCTTCCCCTACAGACACTGGTTCAAATCCCAGCTGCTTCACTTCCAGCCCAGCTCCTTGCTGTGGCCTGGGAAAGCAGCAGAGGATGGTCTGAGGCCTTGGGTCTCTGTACCCATGTGGGAGACGTGGGAAGAAGCTCCCAGTTTTGCATCAGCTCAACTCTGGCCATGGCAGCCATTTGGGAAGTAAACCAGGGTATGGAAGATCTCTCTTTCTCTCTGCAGTCTACCTTTCAAATAAAAAGTAAATACACAAATCTTTAAAAAAAAAGTCTCCAAGAGCTCTTGCTTATGTGAGTTGTGCCTGCATGTGCCACATCAGAAGTTAAAGCAGAGATATTCTTAAAATATTGGTATTCCTTTGAAAATAACAGTAATATTGCCTTTGTGTCATGAGGGTGCATGTTGACACAGTGGAAAATGTCAAGATTGTGGGAATGGTCTGCCCCCTCAGTCCCGACTGACCACTGACCAGGGGCTGGATGGTGACCAAGGGGAGTCATCAGGCTGCAGTCAACCTTACCCAAGGCCCAGGCACAGCCTCTTCCAGCAGGGTTTGTGGATGACAGCTAGTGACCGCACAGCCTTGGTATGAGGGAACACCACAGCACTGCAGACCAGAAGCCAGGATCCAGCTGCCTGACCCCCTCCCTGGCCAGGCTCCTGGAACACGGCCTTCCACAACACCAGCCCATCCCACTCCACCCCAAAGCGGCCCTGATGTCACATTTTGGCTATCGTGCCAATGTCTTATTAATCAAGTACAATCTACAGTGTAACATAAGAAAATGAGAGTGTGCCGTGATTACTGTTTTACATGAAAAGCAATGGCTCTGGGGTCCTGCCCGCATGCTGGGAGTGGGGAGGGGTCCTTTCACTGCTGCCTGTGTCAGTTCTTTGACCACATCAGTATTAGAGCTTGGAGCCAGGAGCACAACACAGGCCCACGAGGTCTCACTGGCGTGCTCGAGCAGCCCAGCAGTCCCACTTGCAGCAATGCTTGGGCCCTATCCCCCACTGTGCACTGTGTAGTCTCCAACTTTCTTCCTTCTAGATCAAGGGAACACACAGGATCTTAATGATCAGGCCCAGGCAGGAACCTTTCTTTCCCACCCATGACCAATAATATCTCCTAAAAACTGCTTCTGTTTACACCCGACTTTGCTGCGGGTCTCCACCTCCTTTTAGCCTCTAATGGCCATGGATTTCCTTGCAAACGTAGTTGGTTGGATGGGAACAGGGAGAGTGGGAAACAAAAAGCACCAGGAAGGCTGACAAGGGATTCCCAGAAACCCTTCCAAGCTCCTGCCACGGAACTCTTCAAGTGCACCATGCACCATCTGATTTGGCCTGGAGGAGGGAAGCCAAACAATGTGGCTGCTCCTTTGCCAGGCCGGGAGGCGGATGGCCTCTAAAAACGAAGCCCACCTGACCATTTGCATTGACTGATGAAGCAGGCTGCTGGGAAGCTCACAAACGTCCTACAAGATCATTTTGATTCGATCCAACGGATGCCGGCACCGGCTCTGAACCCAGGCTCCCAATAACCAGAAAGCAGAATACACTGAATTTGTGACCATTTTCTCATTTTCTTCAAAAAAGTGCATTCTGCAGTGCCAAAAGCCAAGCGAGCCACTGGGGCAAGCACCACATGCTGGCCACAAGCAGGTTCCCAGAGGACTGCAGCAGGAGGCAGGGGATGGGCAAGGCAGTCCACAGCTTCTGCAGGGAACTGAAGTGAGGGGCGGCGGCAGGGTGGGGACTGGTTTTCTAAGGTCCTGGCACCAACCCCTGCTGCTTCTGCAGACAAGCCCCGTTTCCCACAGCTGTTTGAGCCAGAGAGCCCCACTTCCCAGTTCTCACAAGTTGCTTGCTGAAGAAGATGCTCAGAGGTGGCGGATCTCCTCCAACTGAACAGAGTGGTAACTCGGTGCTGAGTGAGGCTTCCAGCAGCCATTATACACAGCATGCGCCAGCAGGCAGCAAGACGGCAGGATTTAAAGGAGTAATCTCCCCATGGATAAGCAGCGGTGACATACGCTCTGCTTTATACCCTCCCTCTTGCCATACGGAGCCAGGATGAGATACATAGCACCACCTCCCCTCCCAGGTTTCCACACAGCAGCCAAGATCAATGTGTCCTTCTCAGCTGCTCCAAAGTAAAAGGATTTGAGGAATTACAGGCCAAGGCCCTGGGGGGAAGAAAAGGCTAGAAGACACTGCATTAGGCACACAGACAGAGCTCATTAAATATGATGTCTCCTTTTCTCCCCTCTAGAGCTTGGGTGTTCACACCGAGGGGAGATATTAATATCTACGCACAAAGCATTAAATAAAGTTGTTGTTGACATTTAAGTGTCTTCCTTCAACAATGCTTTCTGTCTTCCCCCCACTCTCCCAGATCCAGCAAACACGTAAGACTTCCTGGCATGCACTCCGGGCTGCGATTCATTCTCACCTCCTTTCTCTCCACTGCACCCTCCCAAATTACAGTCAAGTTTCTCTTTGCCTTTTCTTCCTTCCTTTGTCCTGTTTCACTGTTTTGCATCTTTCCAGTCAGTTCATTTTGAAACAAGAACCAATATATAACTGTGATTTCTTTTATTTCCACTCCCCAACCCCAACACTGGAGGTTCATGGCATCATTTACTGAGTGTTTTCAGAAATGATGGAACTTAAGGTTGCAGTTGGCCTCTGGCCTAGAAAAATCTAGAATGCACAAACACTTTCCATACAGAAACTACTCTGAACCTTTAGAGCCCCAGAAGCCTCCGGGGCCCTGACTGGCTGCACAAAAACCCCAATACTGTTAGACTGCATTTCCATGCGCTATAGAGGCTGGGATTCCCAAGTTCAACAGCAGCCAATAACTTTTAAAGATGAGACTGTCACAGGGGCCAGCGTTGTTGAGGTGCAGTGCAATCTCAGCAACTCATATCAAAATATTGGTCCTAATGGGCTGCTCTGCTTCCAGTCCAGCTCCCTGTGCCTGGGAAGGCAGCTGAAGACAGCCCAAGAACTCTAGGCTCCTACCTTTGGTCTAGCCCACCCCAGGCTGTCACAGTCATGTGGGAAGTGAAATAACAGATGGATAGAAGATCTCTCTTCCTCTCACTTTGCCCTTCCCTTTTTCCCTCCCTGCATTTAACTCTGCCTTTCAAATAATCTCCTTATGTAAAAAAAGAAACAGATATTTACATTACTTTTCAATCAGGTGAATCAGAAGCAATGAGCATGCAAGAGCTATCTACACATGTAAGCCTGTTCCAAGAGCTCTCTAGAGATACCCACGGATAGAGATGAGGGTGGCATCCAAGTTGAATGGGTATAAACAGGACACCCACTTAGGTACCTTATTTTAAAACCACTGGGAACCAATCAGCTACATTATACCCAGTGAGCAGGGGAGGACGCCCTGACCAGCAGGCATGAGTATGCCCACCTTCTTGGCAGGTACAGTGTTTGACCATGAGAAACGTATGTGCTAATGTGACAATAGATGAAAATTATTCTGTGCTCAAAGCCCAGGGTCCGCCAAGCCAAGCTTCCAAAAGTCACACAGTGTTCTACGTGGCTTCTGAGAAAGAGGAGGAAATGAGAAGATTTTACCCACTACAAGGACCATAGTTGGCACTGTAAGTTGATAAGCTAGTTGCCACTTTGCCACGGAAACTCAAAGGGGTTTTGTTAGTGTGAGTCAGACCTGATGAGAAAGATCAGCTGGGGGAAAACAGTCTTGTTTTTAGATTTCCAGAAAAAAAAAATGAGGGCAGAAACCCAAGGACCTCCCCCACTGAGGTCCACTTCCCGAGAGCACACTCCAGCTGAGTCAGCTAATATCAGAGAAGAATCACTCCCATCCAGATGATTCCAAGTGCATATGCAATTCAAGACACAGAATCCACAGTTGAAGAAAAAGTAACACAAATGAAGGTAATCAAAATAAAAGAGTTCTGGTAGCAAAGACTACAACTTTAAGATACAAGATTTTTTTTTTTCTTTATGATTACTGGAAACTAAAGTAGAAGATCAAGGGAAAGCAGAAGTCAGATCAATGACAACCACTTTGAAAGCAGGAAGGACATAAATAAAGGGGAGCTTTTCAGAATGCTGCAGAGAGCTCGGCTCTGACCGACGACACCAGTCCCAGAACTCCAGCAAAGGGGAAACCTGCGGAGCCCTGTTCTTTTACCCTTTAAACACTTCTGTGGGCCATTCTGGCCCTCTGGGTATTTCTGAGCGAGCAGATCCCTCAGGCGGTGCCACCCTCATCCCAGCTGAGGCCTCCAGCCCCGGAAGGTGCCCTCCCCAGACTCACCGTGAGCGCCTGGATCTCCTCTTCTGCCTCTGCAGTGGTCTCCTCCAGCTCCGTCTTGGCCTGGCGCAGCTGGCTCTCCAGGGCGGCCCGTGCAGCCTGCAGCGCCGTCAGCTGGGACTCCCGCTCCTGCAGGGAGAGCTGCAGCTCTGTGAGCTGGCGCTTCAGCTCCAGTTTCTGCTCCTCGTGCTCCAGACTGACCTGAGGAAGGCGAGGACAGGCCATGCTGATGGCTGCCAGGGAGGTGATCAGAATGCCACCTGCTGCTTTCAGACCACGTGGTGGGGACCTAACTCCCAGCCTTCAACAGGGTGGAGTGGGAGAGTGGGTCCAGGTGGGAGGGCCAAACAGCTCCAAGTCCCAAACAGCTCAGACACCAGTTACAAGTGAGGATATATGAGGGGGCAGAATTAACACTTGATGAGTTAATGTTATAATGGCTACAAGGCAGAGACTTAATCCAACTGTGAAGTATAAAGTTGGGGTCTTAGGAAGCAACTGGGTTAGATTAAGGAATGGGGCAGAGCTAGGGGCTTCACAGATACGCCCAGGAGTGCTCCCTGTCTCACCCTGAGATTCTACTGCAGCTGCTCTGCCACCCTCTCTCCTCAGCAGACACAAGGCCCACTGGGGCCACCTCATCCTCAAAACCATGAACTGAAACGCACTGTCTTCCTTCTTAAGTAGCTTTTCTCAGTTACAGCAACCAGTCAGCTCAGATTTTTTAAAAAAAAAAAATTATCATACTGAGCATGTATATAGACTGTTTTCATTATTCCTTAGCAAACAGTAACTATTTACATAGCATTTATATTGTATTAGGAGTTGGAAGCAAATCAGAGATGATTTGAAATACACAGGATAAAGTACATGTAGTTTGCACAAACTATGCCATTTTATGTAAGGGAGTGGAGGACTGTGGATTTTGGTATTTGGGGGTAGGAATGCATCGGAGTATCTTGGATCCAATCCCCCACAGTCACAGATGGAAAACTGTGTACTCTAACTACCCCTACTTACAAATATCCCAACGCCTGGGGAGGCTTCAAAGGTAAAACCACACACCAAGGACCACAAATGGGAATGACGATAATTACTCTGAACAGAAAAACGTTTAAAGGTAAATGGATGTAAATACTATATTAGTAACAGGGACACTTTGATCATTAAAATGCAAATGGAATAACAGAATGAATTTCATTTCTTTGAAACATCCTGGGCTCTCTGATTTGTTCTCATTAGGTAACCCACATTACTGTCACCTCAGGAGCTCTCCTTCCCTTCGCCCATCCATCCACCTATCTAACTCTATGTTTCACACATTAATTTAAGGATAGTAAAAAAAAAAAAAAAAGAACATGGAGAAGAGAGAGCCTCTACCTTCAAGTGGGGGCAAAATATGAAAACCGATTATCCCTGTACAGTGTGCCAAGGACAAAAGCCAGCCCGTGGGTTTGTCATGGGTATACAGCAGAATGCTAAGGAGCTAACTCCAATCCTGCTGAAGAATCAGTGAGACTCAAAACAAGCCGAGGAGGAAGAGGATTCCAAGCTAGGAAAGCAAGACATCCAATGATAGGGATGTGACAGAGACCATGGCATGTCTGCTGACCTGACCAACACTGACAAGGCCATCCTGGGGCCTGCGGTCAAGAGAATGAGACGCTTGCTGTTCAGGGGAACTGTCCGGAAGTGGAGCACACAGGGGTAGCTCAGCACAGGAGGCTGGGTGCATGCAAAGGACACATCCAGGAAAGATAAGAGAAGATAGACATGCCAGAGACTTAATGTGCAGGAACAACAGGAGTGGTGAGCGAGAGGTGGGGAGGGAAGGCACAGTAATTCCTGTGTTTCTAGATGAGCAATTACAAACAATGAGAACATCAGCTATAGCAAGGAGAGGGAAGAGGAGAGGAAAGGAGAGGAGGGGAAGGGAGGGGAGGGGAGACCAGACTGAGGAGAAAGAGAAGAAATTCAGACGTGGCATGCTAAATCTGAGCCCCATGGGACACATCCACATGGAGATGTCGAACACAGATTGAAACAACAGGCCAGAAACAAGCCAGAGGTGGCTCTGACTCGCTGAGCTCCATCTAGGGAAGAGAGGGGCCTCGGTAAGTCAGAAGAAGCTGCGAACTTGGCTCAGATGTGTACTGCTGACGACTACAATGATGATGATGAGAGTGATGTGACAGCCACAGACACAGAACTCACAACATGCCAAAACAACCCATGATAAGCAAACTGTGGCAATGAGTGACAGATTAGGCACTGAAGCAAACATCACATGAGCTCAAAATAAAAACACAGAACTAGCATTTGAACTCAGGACATCTGGCTCCAGAGTCTACCTTCACAGACAATGCACCTAACACCCCTCACTCTCTGTCTTACTGAAATGCCAATAGAGCAGGCAAGGACCAACAACTCTGAGAATTTCCCTACTGCCATTTGGCACAACCACGAGAGGCAGTGGCAGAGAGCCAAGGAGACGTGGGGGTGCTGAGAGGTGGGTCATGAAAGATGGAGCCAGGAGCCTTGCAAGCTGGCCACTCCCCAGCCTTCCCTGAACAAGAGCTAACCTTGCATACACAGGAGTTAGAGGAGGCCTGGGGCCCTTTAAGGTAGACCAACCTCAAGGCTGAGGCCTCTGCCCTCAATCTCACTAGCAGCAGGTGGCCCAGAGAAGATGAACTGGCCGTGTTATATTTAGAGCTAAACTCCAAAACGCCCAGGGAGAATATAGAGCTCTGAGCCTCTCATCAAACCTTTTTTATGTTTCTCCTTCCATCTTTGGGAGGCCAACCACACCAACTCCCCCCTCCCCCCAAAAAAAGCTTCCTGGCTTCCTGGGGACATTGAAATGGCCCAGAGGAGCTACAGCTGTAAGGCAGGCTCTTGAGAACAGACTCTGTGGAAGCGAAATGCAAAAGACATCCAAAGTTTCCAAGCTATAGGATCCTGTCTGGGTTACCAACACTCACCCAAGAGTAAAGATACAGCCTAACTTGATAAGTTAAAGTCCTACCCCAAGGCTTCTGGAGGAGATGAGACAATGGATATGGTGTGAAGAATCACCTAGAGGATTGTTAAAGACAACTCATTCCCTGTCCATTTCTTTCTACAAAGCTAACACTAAGAAATTTGCATTTTAAATGACATGCTGGCAATGCCAATGCAGGTGTCCAAACCTTGACAACCTCCTCAGATACACCAGCAAGTCATGTTTTCCTGTATTCGGAGAACCAACTTCATTCTGATAGCCCAGTTTGTAACTAAACTTGGATTCATGAAGATTTACATTTACTTCTCAGAATGCCATCCTGGTTAGGAGTCATTTCTTTAAGACCATCTTTGAAAAATCCCATTACAAGTGTGTGAGCACATGTTACACACAAGACACTGGGTTTCCATTCGCAGTTCTCCTGGTCCTGTATTCTACCAGGACCAATTCACTCTGCCTGCCAGGCTGAAAATGCCCAAGACCATGATTTGTTTGTCCTGTTACTACCATCCAAGATTGTTTTACACCTAGATAGGGAAATATTATTTTGAAGATTCCTAACTGGCCTGCAGAAGCCTTTTCATGTACATGCAGTGACTATATGAATGTAACTTCTTGTCTTTAGTCAACCTCAACACATCTGCAACCAAACTGTCTTGCCCTCCCGGTCAGGCTAGGCTGTTCTCTTTAGCTTCCTTGTAACTCCGAGGACAATGACCCCCCAAATGAACTGAATTCAGTCTTGTCCTTGAATGGGACTCTGCCACGGTCATCCAGCCACACTATGTGCTTGATGCTGCTAAGGTCTATGCCTGGCTTGGCTCATGTGGCCCCCCAGGAAACCCTGAGAAAGTAGGACTTGGGCTGCTGCCACATGACAGATGCATTCATTACAAGAGTCCCCTACATGGCCCCAGGAAAGAGACACATTGATGCACCTGCAAAACTAACAAGAAAAGGACAGGACGTGCACATCTAATTCAGATCCATGTGGTCCAGTCTGCATCCTGCCTCCCAATGCACAGTGCCTTCTGCACAGGTGTGGCTTTAGGGGGAAGCATGCCTGTCTTCAGGTCAACAGAACCTCTTGGGAGACAGCTGCTCGCTCTCACCTCCCTCAACCTTGTCTCCAGTTCTAGCAGCCGATTCTTGTCACTGTGGTCTTGGTGGCTGATCTTCTCCAACTGTTCTTCTAGCTTTCGATTCTGGGCTTCTAGTTTGCCAGCTTGTGTCTCCAAGTAAAACTTCTGTTGCCTGAGTTCGGAAATCATCTCTTCCTGGGCCTTCCTGGTGGGGGTGGTGGCAGGGTGCAAACAAAATCACAATCTGGTTAACAGGGAGCATTTCTCGGTAGGACAGAGAGAGACACATGGCCTCATGGAGTGAACCATGGCCATGCCAACATCAGCCCTCTGCTGCCTCAGTCTTGATTGGCTGCACAATCTCAATATGCAGGGGCTGGACACCCATGAGTTCTTCAGCTCTGAGTTTTATATATGGCTGAGGAGGAAGCAAAGAACACCAACATTTCATTCCCTTTTTTCCTTTTAGAGGCTCCACACAAGAGCAGGAATGGGACTCTTTAGAGGACAAAGGTGGCCTCCTAACTCA
Organism: Ochotona curzoniae; assembly: GCF_017591425.1. Lineage (NCBI taxonomy): Eukaryota > Metazoa > Chordata > Mammalia > Lagomorpha > Ochotonidae > Ochotona > Ochotona curzoniae. Next base: position 13,725,450 of record NW_024467101.1, on the reverse strand, counting down.
AAAACATGAGCCTGTGTGAATCAGTTGCAAAGAAAAGAAAGAACCTCTACCTTCTAGTTCTCTGTACATCTTCCCCATTGGAAAATCATCTTTGTAGAGAGATATTTACAATGGTGTGGGTGGGAAAGAATCCTGGAGAAAAGGAATTCATGGGAATCTTACTTTCTTCTAACAGTTTAACAGATTAAGATACAGTAAAGTGCTTCCCTGTATGGACAGTCCTCACTGAACCTCGGACATCCCACCCCAGGGCCTTGCCTAACTACAGTGAGATAGACGGACCAATCAGACACATAGGATCACTTCCTGATCATTAGTAAAGGCAGGTCTGGGGAACAAAGACCAAAACTTTCCAAAAACAAACTATAAATAGCTTCATTAGAGACAGCACAACACTCTATAATCGGATAGTAATTTGAGGTACTTAAGAACCCCCAACTCAACAGGGAGTGCACACATAGAGGGAGACCACTTAAGACAGGGAGGAAATCACAAGAGCGTCCCAGGATTAGGCCGACCCACAGAACTCTAAAACTGCTCCCGCTCGATCAGAGAGAAGCAGAACAGAGTATATGCCCCAGGAAAGACCAAAGTGCAGTAACATATCACGTCAGAATCTGAATACTTACATGTTCCTCTGGGTGAAAAGGCTGCTATTTGCGGCTAGCTTATTGGCTTCAGACAGCTCCACAATTCTCTGTTCCAGGGATCTGATTTTGGAATCCATGGCATTGATCATCTGAAACACAGGGGACCTTTGAAACCCCACAGGTAGACATGAAACTGGAATGGGGTTCTAGTGGGCCTGGGGACTGGGGTCAGACTCTTATCTGAAACTTTGCCAGTGGTGGCAAGGGACTCCAGCAGTCTGTACCCTGGGGATCACAGATATGACCTCTCAAACAGAAAGGACACGGCTGTTTTTCCAACAGGGATGAAAGGCCCTCGCACTGGCTAAGAGGACCCCCACACAGAAACGTCCTGTGAACAAGCCTGCTTACGACTTTGTGCCATCTGAGTGTGACCAGACCTTCAGCTTCCTCTCTGGCCTCTGCCACTGGGTTATCACTTACGGTAAATCCTTCTCGCCCACCCAGCTATGGCTGTTCTATATACTTGATATCAAAGTTTTCACCAATTTAATGACTCATAATAGAACTTTCCCAGGACCATGGTTTACAGATTCTTACATGGAAAGTCTCAATGGCATCTGAGAATAAGATATGTAGTCACAAGGTTAGGGTTAGGTTTGAGAGAGAGAAGTAAGAAGCAAAGAAATGGAGAGCCACCAGGCATTCTAAAGGAGCCCATCCCAGCAGGTGGAAGCCCAGCCCAGTGTGAGCTCTTGACAAAAGAGCACATCCAGGACTGCACCTTTAGGAGAGGAAACAGCTGCAAAGGAAGTTCCCTGCCCTCCACAAACTCCAGGCGACCGCCCAGAGAGAAGGCACCAGAGGAGATGCGTTCTTCTCAGGTGGGTGATTCTTGGCATTGCCAAAACCCTCCTCGAAAAAAACTGGCTTGGCGACTCCCCCACCTACCGCCTTCTGCTCGCTGAGAATTTTGCCTTTCTCATGGGCCTCCTCTTCGTGTCTCTGCATCAGGTTCTCCAGACTCTCCTTATCAGCCAGGTCTTTCTTTATCTGATTGTCCAACACCTGCAGGAACAAAGGAAAAGGTGAGCCTCCTTCGGTGATGAGGGGGAGGTGAGAGGAAGAGGAGGAAGAGAATAAACAGTGAAGAGGTCTGAGGTCACCAAACTGGAGCGAAAAGAAAGCAAAAAATAGCGACTTTATTTGTCAGCCCAAGGAGAGTGCACCAAAACAAAGTTGCCTCCAGGAAGAGAGGGGAGAGGTATCTTCCCTAGTGATCTAGACCTACAGAATCCAGTTCTCATCATCCATTCGTAGGCATTGCCTGGAGACAAGTAGTTCTTATCCAAGGCAATCTTAGCACCTAATGGGAACAAAATTAATCCTGGATACCCCTGAGTTGTGTGCAGGGAGAGATACCCAAGACTGCCGGAGCTTGTGTGACCAAGGCCAAGAATGTTCAGAAACAGCCAGGATGTTACCCACCAAAGGAAATGTAGGTGGATGGTTAACAGATTGAAAAAACAGCATCAAAGAGAGATGGAAAAAAGAGAACCTCTCTCTTTCTTTTGTTAATCTCCTTCAGCAATGAATAAAAAAAAGTCTCTGGTAAGAGAAAGCCTTCCCAGGGGAGGAGATAACATTTGTTCTCGGTGCTTGGGAGTGTCACTGTTAGGCACCTGCTGTTCCCAGGAGGAAAAAAATAAAACAAAACGGTAATGGTGTCACCAACCACCAGCTTCCATCTAATGTTCCGCGAAACATACCACAGCCTTCCCGGTTACCAAAACAAGCAAGAGAGAAAGGAAAAGGGGAGGCATAAAAACCTGCCGGACCCTTTGACCACAGCCTTGTGGTTCACATCAGAGGCTCAAACAAACCCACTTTTCCAGAGGACACCAGTGGCATCAAGAAGGACAACGGGATGTTGGGAATAAAGCTCAAAGAACTGGTGTCACGGTTGGGGCTGAAACCTGTCTTTCTTGCAATGTCTATTGTGAAACGCCCACAGGGGGCATCAACCCACAAAGGAGACCATTAGCAGGGAGGGGGCCCACATTGCTTAAGAAAAGACCCATTTTCAAAGAGGGTTTTCAACTAGAACCAATAAAAAAAAAATAGAAGTTGGCTGAGAAGGCTGGGGGACAGGGTCATGAGAAGAAGAAAATCGCTCAGTGGGACAGGTGACCGTTCTCTTGGAAGTCACAGCACAGTTCTAAAATTGTGAGCAAAAAAGCAGGGTGCAATCTAGGTTATAGGCATAGTTATGACCGAAATGGTCTCATGGAGCCCAGGACAGGAAACACAAAACAGAATAGGCGGTAAAGAAACTGCCTTATACAGGTTCCACTAAAGGAGACAGAAGAAAACACATCTTTTTCTTTGGGCATGGGCTCCACAAAACAAAGTTCTTTCCATCTGGGATGTGGCAGAGACCACGGAAGACCTAGACTGGGTATCTTTCTTCCTCAGGCGTGCTGAAGCAAAGTGACACACTCAGCGCCACCCTGGACCTCAACTTGTGTGTTCATCATTGACAAAGAGGTTGGTGGGGATGAGAAGGGACAATTATCTATCTCTAAGCTAGGACAGCATTCCACAGGCAGCAGGAGGAGGAACAGCAAGATGGTAGGGGAGGCTGAGGGATTCCACTGTAGGCATCTAAATCAATTTAAGGCACAATGTGGCTTTCAATAAGAATGTCAATACAATCACCCAAATCACAGGACGCATTTTATAAAGGATTCTTTTTATCATGCAAATGTGCTGCTGCTTGGAGCCTCATTGTTTCCTGAAAGCTGGTTTATTCTAAAGAGAAAAAGTCTGGAAGCCAGAATGTACTCAAGCCAAAAGCATTGGCAAACTTTAAATGCACTAAGGTAGGAGGTCACATGAGAACATCTTCAAGTCACTCTAACATTATATTCACTTTAATGAAAAACACCCAAAAAACATGCAACAATAAAGGAAAGAGGTTGGGGGAGGGGAGTGGGGAGGAGTGGGCATTAGGCTTACTGGTTGGGAAGCCTACATCCCATATTGAAGTACCTGGGTTCAAGTCCTAACTCCAACCCTGATGCCAGCTTCCTGCTAATACACACCCTGGGAAGCAGCAGCAAGTGATGGGTTGGGAACTGGACTGAGCTCCTGGTTCCATCTTGGCTCAGCTCCACTGGAGAGTGAGCCAGTGGATGGCAAGAGCACATCTGCACACACACTCCAGAAATTAAAAAGGTAAGAAAAGAAAATCCATAGGAGCAGATGTCTGAGGGTGACACGGGCAGTGATACACGCAGACATGCAGATGTGTGGTTCTCCAGGAAAGAACCACTCACCTCTGACAGCAACAACAACAGCATCACCACAAAAATTACAAATCTTCCTTCCACATCTGAAGGAAAGGGGAAGCAGCAATACCCGAGACATAATAGCCCACATCTGACTCTCAAGGATATAAGAATGGAGTCAGTGTCGTGACTCAGTGGGTAAAGTTACCACTTGCAACTTGGGCATCCCATAGTGGAACACCAGTTGCAGTCCCAACTGCTCTGATTCTGATCCAGCACCATGCTAAAGCTCCTGGGAAAGCAGCAGAAGATGTCCTAAGTACTTGGGTCCCTGCTTCCCACTTGGGAGACTAGGCAGGTGCCCGCTTTCAGCCTGAACCAGCATCAGCTGCTGTAGCCATTTGGGCAGTAAAAAAGGAAACAGAGCCTGGCACGGTAGCCTAGTGGCTAAAGTCCTCACCTTGCATGTGCCAGAATCTCATATGGGCGCTGGTTCTAATCCCAGGCAGCCGTGCTTCCCATCCAGCTCCCTGCTTGTGGCCTGGGAAAGCAGTCGAGGACAGCCCAAAGCCTAGGAACCATGAATCCATGTGGGAGACCTTGGAAGAAGCTCCTGGCCCCTGGCTTTGGATTGGCTCAGCTTAACTCCGGCCGTTGCGGCCACTTGGGGAGTCAATCAGTGGATGGAAGATCTTCCTTTCTCTCCTCCTCTCTGTATATACATCTGACTTTCCAATAAAAATAAATCTTTTAAAATTTTTTTTGAAAAGGAAAAAGAAAATCACTCTCACTCATTTTTCCTTTCAAATAAATAAATCTTCCTATAATAAAATATAACAACAAATTAAAAAAAAAAAAACAAATTAAAGGCTTGGTGGCAATCAATGAAAAGGTGACATGTTTCTAAAAGGAAACCGATAAGCTGTCATCCATTTCTGACACTATAGTGGGCAGGATGTTGGGCCAGTGCTTCTGTTGAAAATCATATAAAAATCATGTTGCCGGATAAAACATTCTTGCCAAAGCATCTAAGAGCTGATGAGAGAGTCAGAAAATACACTGCAAAATCTAAGTGGAAACAGGGGCCAGGAGAGGTAAGGATATTAAGCTGCTGTAACTTGAGGCATTTGCTGAAGTGAATGAACTCGAGCTTCTGTTTTGATGATCTCAGACATGTCAGAGACAGAAGCCAAAGTCTAGGGTCAGCCCTCTAGACAGAAGCAGGTTTTTTTTTTTTTTTCCCACAGCCTCCAAGCATTCCCATCACTAACTTTCCCAGGAAAACACAGAACTAATAAAGCATACCACAGCAAAGAGACAACAGAGCAAAAACAGATTCTCAAAATACAGATTGGACAACTATGCCTAGTGCATTTGAAAAAAGCAGACAGACCTGAAAATGAAGGTGGAGAATAGCATTGTTACGAACTGTCTAACAAACTTTGAAAAGAACCAATAAAATGCCTAGAAATTTTTTAAAAAATTAGTTGAAATTAAAAAGTCAATGGATAGATTTAACAGTAGGTTAAACACAGGTAACAAAGAATCTGTAAATTGGAAACTAAGTCAGAAGAGCTAACCCAGATTACAACACAGAGAACGGGATAAAAAAGGATAGACCGGAAGTGACCTCACATGTGCCTGATCAGGACAAGTTATTTTCAAAGAGAACAATGAGAGTGACAGCTGACTTCGTAATAGTAAAACCAAAAGCCAATGGAATACTATCTTCAACAGCCAATGTGGAATTCGATTCACAGTCAACATTGTTTTTAAAAATATGTGAAATAAACAGCTATGTCAGAAAAACAAAACAGTTGGTTACTGATGGAGAGTAACAAGGGTATCCTTTCAACAACAGGAATAGTAGCTTGGGTTTGAAATGTCCCTGAGTCCCCTCCCCTTTTTTTTCCTTTTAAAGCAAACACTGTAATGACTATATGGCCAAACCTAAATGACATTGGCTAACTTTTTTTTTTAAGACACAACTGAGAAATCAGTGACCAAACACAAACAACAACAACAACAATAAAATATAGCCTCTTTAGATTTCAAACATCCACAAGGATAGCTTCCACGAACCTCCCACCATGGAGGAAAAGCAGCATTCACCCATAAAAGTCCTTTAGTTGAGATGGAAGTGACCAGCTCTTCCATCTTCCCAGTGCTTGTGCTGGGAAGAGGCACAAGCAAGATAATACTCCAGGGGGACCCACGGGGGAGGGAGATCAGAAAGTGTCTTTACTTTGATCTTCTCCTCGTAGTGCTGCTCTTTCTGTTTCAGATGAACTTCTAGGTGCTGGGCTGAGACCTGGGCTTCCCGGTGTTTCTCCTCCAGCTCCTGGACACAAGAAAACAGTCAGTCAGGTGTGCAAAGGGAAGGCCAACGTTAGTGGACGCTAGATGGTCAGGGGAAACCTGCCTGCGGCCCAGGCAGCTGCTCCACCGTTTCTAGCCCCTCAGGCTCTTGGGAAGGAAATCCACCACAGCGCTTTGGCCCTGGTTTTCCCAGGATTCACACACAGCAGCTGGGCTTTGCAGGCCTGGAATGGGAAGTCTGTCACCATGACAAGACAAGCAAAGCTGGCTTTTCCTTTTTGCATGGAGAAAATATGGGTGGCAAAGCAATGTTTCCAGATTTAAGGATGGCGCAAAGCTCCTGACTAGTAGCTTGAGCCTCAGATCACTTTCACTGTTAAGACTGCTTTAAGTGAGAAAAATTAATTTACAGTGAGGGTAGAAGCAGTATCTTTGCATTGCTCAAGAGCCCTAGCTAAAAGAAAACTAATGTTCTGATGTGATTCTACCGTTCTGAATGTTGAGTGATGACTCTGAGTGACTGCTATCAGGGAGTCCACGAGTAGCTGGGCATGCGCACATTATGCTGATGGGATACAAGGCACACAGGATCCAAGCTGAACACAAAACACACCAATAATGACGATGTAAAAAAACGCATGCACATTCACATGGAGGATGGAAAGGGAACTTGGAGTAATACAAAGAGCTCTGCTTTCATGCTCTCCCAGGTCTTTGTTTCCTGCTTTTAAACAACATTGTGATTCATTGGAAAATTATACCAATTCATTTGCCAAAGTATTATAAACTGATCTTTTAAAAGGCACTCAATTCACCGAAACCGTCTCTGAACGCACAGATAGTTGCATCAACATTAATTCCTGGGAATCTGGACCCATTAGTTAATTACCAATATCAAAAGTCATTATTCCAAGTTCTCAGCTCTTCACACCATTACAAAATTTTTCTTTGAAGTGGAGGCAATTATGAAAATTCTGAAGGATAAGGAAACTACACAGGATATGTCTATAAAATGGGATTGAAAAAAGCACTTTGGGATTCACGTGCACAGAGAACGTTCATGACTAAGCGTTTTAAATTCTGAAGACTGCGAGCCTTGGCTTTGCTTGGGGAGTGGAAAGAAGGGGCTTTTAAGGAGTCAATCTCCAGGCCAGGCGCACAAGCTCTATCACATTCTACCAGATGCGATCTAGAAACGCTGGATGTTAAACAGAACTTCAATAATGGAAACGCACACCTCGCATGCCCCTCGCGATGACTTCCATCAGAGCACGAGACTGCTCGCCCTGATGCCCCACGTATCTCTTTTGGGAATATTTATCAGAATGGGGAATATCTTCAAACGAGTGACACTTGGGGATCTCTTTCCAAGCATCACCACGATGCAATGGTGCCAAGGCCCCACTCCTGCCCATTGTCTGAGGGACTCTGCAGCCTGGGCACCTAGCCTAGGATGATTCTCGAGCAAAAGGCACCATCTGGTAAGTCAAGTTCCGACCACAAAGGTACTCGGGCAGGTTGACAAGACACATTTGGACAAGGTAATGTACTTATCTTTCCTTGGTTGTCCAAAATCACTTGGTAATCATCTTTTCTTGGTTTCAACCCTCATAAGATAGCAAAGGAATGGAAAGTAAAAACTAAAAATGGGTTTAAACAATCGAACAAAAAACCCAGAGATACCTGAAAAATGACAACTCTAAGGATAAATTCTGGTCTGGATACCAGAACTGCATATGCCTGGCAAGCAGCTAGGTGCTCCACAGCCTGACTTCCTAGTGCTTTGGCATTTTTTGTTGTTGTTGTCATTTTTTTAAACATCTCTTTTCTGTATGCATGAGATCAATCCCTCAGTCTGGGCTGGTCATGCGGATGCTGCTGTCTGCTGCTGTTAGCCCAGCTCCTGGAACAGTGCCTGGCACATAGTAGAAGCTCATTAAATATTTGTTGAATGAATGAATGAACACATCGTCACTGAACAGAGGACCACTCTGCAGCCCCAAGAGAGTTTGCCACTTCCTTTGGAACCGAGCAAGGAGAATGAGCAGGCAGGATCTCCAGGGGTCCCACATGGGTGGGAGATCTGATTTTACCCACAATTGAAACGGACACACTTGACAGTCGCCGAGGGAAACTCTGAGGACGCAACGAAAGAACAGAGAGAGGGGAGACTGACAGTTATCTTTCTGTGTACATGTATACATGGAGACAGGGTAGCAAGGCAAAACAATTTCATTCCGCTTTTAACCTTCTGTTCAATACCTAGGTATTTACAAACAGCCAGAGAAATGCCACATTCTGAAGAACTGGATTGGGTTTAGCGGTAGGCACTGCCTGGGCATGTAAGTTGGTCATTCTTGACTGAATGGTTAATAACAACTCATTTCCCAGAACCGATGTAGTGGCCCACTCACCATCTCCCCTTCTGAGCGTGGGGAGTCCTGGCCACCTACTTCAGAGTCTCCCCTAAGGGCAGTTAGAGGGTGGGTGAGGTATATAAATGGACCCCGCGTCATCACTAAGTCTCTCTGAGGTGACATCAAATCTCTGGCATTGCACTGAGATCACACATAGGGGAGTCCTTCACAGGGTGCCACCTGGGCTAGGGCAAAGCAGTGGCCCAGCTGCAAGTACAATTGGAGCCTTCCTCCCTCAACTTGGATGTAGCAGCCCAAGCCCAAATCAGGACAGCTAGCAAACCTAGATGAAGACCTGCAACCTCTAAGGGAATCGTAAACAATCCTCACAACCAAGGGTGGCAGAGAGAGTGTGGGTGAGCGCGGCTCCGTGACAAATGCTACTCGGAGAGCCACAAGCCTGTGTGACTCATTTGTTCTCTGAAAGCCAGGATCTGTGTTTCAGTCTTGAAGGTCTAAACCCCAATAGCTTTCAAAATTAAAAATGTAACAGTCGTACAAAGCTCTGCCGAGAGAAGGATGAAAACGCTCCTACAAAAATGTACCAAGAATGAAAGGTGCACATTCTGCTAAAAAAAAAAAAAAAAAAAAAAAAATGCCAGGCAATTGCAAACAGAGCCAAAACAACAAAACCAAAAAAAAAAAAAAAAAAAAAAAAAAAACCTACTACTGATGGGTCCGTTACCAATGCTGAAATGTCCAGTATTGGAGTTATCGGCACTATTCTACTAGGTGGTGTACACTGGACCGTCTCTTCTCTTGAGTGCTGGGTAACACCTCCCCTGCTGTGGCATGACTTTCCTCCTCCTTACCCCCTTCCCTTTGTAAACCTCTAACCTGGTGTCTTTGAACTTGTCAACTTGGGTTCCTGCTCACCAGAATTTTATCAGCCATCTGCTGGATCTGTTGGGATTTTGTCTGGATGTCATCCTTCAGTCTGTTTTCTCTACGCTCCATGGTCTCTAGCCTCTTAACTTTGTTCTCCAGAGAATGGCGCCGTTCCTGTAGATCGTGAATCAATCAGAGAGTTTTAATGGAGTAACTGCTACGGGCGTTAACACCTGCACCAAGGCAAAAAAGAGTCCCCAGGAAGCGCACGTTTGAGTTGGAAAGAGAGGTCTCAGGCACCCGAAGCAACGGCAGAGAAAGTACAGATTCTACGATTCGGGTACTCGGTTGTGTAGGTTACAAGAGTGCATTCATTCATTCAAATATTTACCAAGCACCTACTATCTGCGAAACTCCACACTAGGCATCACGGGAAAGAGAAGGGAAGATGACATAACTCCTGCCCTTGGGAAAGGTAAGCCAGACAGACACACGCACTGTAGCTTCAAAGGGGAAGAACCATAAGACAAGCAGGGACCCGGTGAGGCGGGATTTGGGAGGTAGGGAGGAGGGTTTCTAGCTAAAGGGTCCAGTGAAGGAGTCGCCAACGGAGGTGCTTTGGAGGAGGAGCATGTAAGGCATTTTGGAGCAAGGAGGGTAGAGGGTGTTTCGCTCAGTGGTCAGGCCCTAGCTCATGTCCTAAGCAGATTCGAGGAAGGCTACAGGCCAAGATATGTCAGCTGGACAGGTAGGTGAAACGGCAGCATTTGTGAATCAAATGCTCGACTCGCCTGGACCAAGTTGGGCTGCACATAGGGAACATGGATATGGGTTTGGGATGGGGCAAAGGGTGTTGCAGGTCCCAAACTGGCTGGGAGAAAAGAGGTTAGACAGGAACAAGAGGTTGACAGATTTCTACATTTGCTCAGATTGGAGGAAAGAGGCCTGGGGAGCCACAGAAATGGCAAGCAGGAGAGGAAGGACAGAGGAAAATGTGGCTGTCTTTACAGCACCACCTGAGTCAGTGAACGGCAGTGTCCCAGGCTGGGCTGAGCAACCATACGGATGCTGGTGGCCCTGACCAGCACTAGGACACTTAGAAGAGATGCAAGCCTGTGGGAAAAGGTCCATTCTGAATTGGAAACACCACTCAAACACCCAGCTCAGGCTTCAGGCGAGTGCTGGAAAGAAGGCAGCCAGAAATGTGGGCGAGGATGGCTACAGAGAATTGTGTTCCAGAAGGTTCTCGCCAGGACCGTGATGGGTGAAAGCCAAAGACCCAGCAATAGGAATAGAAAAAGACAGGGTGTTCAATTGAGTTCCAATCATTCTTGTGGAACCAACGCCAAGGGGAGGGGGAGACAGAGAGCAGTTAGGAGAATGTCACTTTTTTCACTATGCATGCTTTTGTTTTCAGTTTCTGCCTTGTTTTGTTTGCAGTGGAAAAGCACTCATATATTTTCTGGGCTAACTGCATCAATGGTTTCTACTACAACAACAACAACAACAAAGAATTTGAAGAAGAGGCCTGAGAGGACAGACAGCAGCCCGCGAGGTGGCAGCACACAGGCCCACAGGGACGGCCTGGAAAATTAATAGGGGTTGGCGGAAGAGAGGGAAGACAAGGGAAAGAGAGAGGCAGAGCTCAGAGACAGAATCGTGGCCGGCCTGCAGGGATACAGACCCTCCCAGACACCTGTGCAGGCTCAGCAAGGAAGAGCTCTCTCGTATTGAGATGTGTTTCTCCTAGAAGCTGCGGTGACAGAGCCCACACTCCTCTTGGGGTCTCTCCAAGGCTCTTGAGTTTCAAAGGGGTCTTCCAAAGCAAAAGCATTCTGGCCCAACATCAGTGAGGGATAGCTTCGCTATCTCCGACCTTCAGGCACAGCCAAAGGCCAGCAGCGGTCTCAAGGTCGCGCATGCCTGGCTGTTGCCTCTGGTCAGGGCAAGGGGCCGAGGTCAGTCCAGCATGGGCTGGAGGCCCCCTGCTCACCTCGGCTTCCACCAACTTCTTCTTGATGCCTTCGGAGGAGTCCTCCCGGTTCTGTAGCTTCTCCAGCTCCCTCTCAGCCCGCTCCTTTGCCTGCCGGATATTCTGCAGTAGCTCGGTGGCCTCTGTGCTCGCTTTGACAGCCTACAAGGGCAAACAGAACACAGGACACACACCCAGGTTCATACCCACCAAGAACACACCAACAAAATGGAAAAAAGAAGGCAACACTGGGTGCCACAGGTGACACGTGCTTTTCAAAGCACAGGAAGTATTTATTTTATTCTCTAGCCCATCTAATCTGAGGCATACTCTTCTAAAATACTATTGGATGGAGAATCCATTCTATAATTACAATGCCTGTGTTGTCCTTTCTCACGGTACAACTGATGATGGGATACAGCATAACCATTAGCATCTTCCACTATACGGCAGTGCAGTGAAGAAAAATAAAATGCTTAGGTAGACGGATTCACACAGGAATGAATGCATTTAGTTTTGAGTCTTCATCTTGATTTCTGTGATCTCATTTACTAGTTTTGTTTTGGGGAGTGCATAACATAGTTGTAAAAAAAAATAACAGAAGGACTAGCACTGTGGCAGAGTAGGTAAGCTTCAGTCTGTGGCACCAGCATCCCATAGGGGTGCTGGTTTCTGTCCCTACCATTCTACTTCCCATCCAGCTCCCTGCTTGTGGTCTGGGAAAGCAGTTGAGAATGACCCAAGGTCTTGGGAACCCTGCGCCCACATGGGAGACCCGGAAGAGGCTCCTGGCTCCTGGCTTCTGATTGATTCAGTTCCAGTCATTGCAGGCATTTAGGGAGTGAATGAGTGGATGGAAGATTCTTCTCTCCCTATAACTCCCTTAACAAAAATAAAATAAATCTTTAAAAGAAAGGAAGAAAAGATAAAAGCTATTATACATAAGTTAGTTTTTTTCCAGTCAGTACCTTTCATAGGGCATACCAGTGTTCGTTTTCCTTCACAAAGCCACGTTTAAAAGAACAATTAAACCTCTCCAAGTTAATTATGTATTTGCTCATTTTCACTTGAGTCCTTACTACAGCCAGGCTCTGAGTTCACAAGGCTGATGTCTTTATATTTGCTTGCTTCTATGTTAACATTTCAGAAAAGGGAAACTGTGAGAAAAGTCCAACCTGAGGGCCCTGGCTACATGCAGTCACTGAGTTCCTGCAAAGTGGCTGAAAAGTAATTTTTAAAAAAATTTTTTGGAATATTTTAATTAAGTGAAACTTGTGCTATTCCAACACATTAATTTTTTTAAAAGATTTATTTATTTTTATTGCAAAGTCAGATATACAGAGAGGAGGAGAGACAGAGAGGAAGATCTTCCGTCCAATGATTGACTCCCCAAGTGAGCACAATGGCCAGTGATGCGCCAATCTGATGCCAGGAGCCAGGAACTTCCTCCAGGTCTCCCACATGAGTGCAGGATCCCAAAGCACTGGGCCATCCTCTACTGCTTTCCCAGGCCACAAGCAGGGAGCTGGATGGGAAGAGGGGCTGCTAGGATTAGAATCAGCACCCATACGGGATCCCGGCGTGTTCAAGGTGAGGACCTCAACCTCTAGGCCACACCACTGGGCCCTCAACACATTAATTTTTAAGCTTAAGCATAATTAACTGAAAAACTGAAGCAATATAAATGCATTAATACTGAAACATTCTATAGGAGAGTATCAACAGTGATAATGTTTTTGGATATATTGGCACCAGAATCCCTGGATTTAAGATCCAGGCTCTGCTTCTATGTCCAGCTTCCTGCTAATGCAGAGCCTGGGAGAGCAGATGACGCCAAGTCGAGGGCTCCAGCCATCCATGTGGGAGACCTGGGTTGAAGTCCTGGCTCGTTGTGGTCGAGCCCTTGGCTATTTCTAGCATTTGGGAAGTGAGTCAGCAAATGCAAAGCATCTCTCTAAATATACCTTCACTTCTCTCTGCCTTAAAAATAAAGTTTTTAAAAGAAAGGGGCAGGGAGGAGCCCAGTTCAGTTCCCTAGTGGCTGATGTCCTAGCCTTGCATGTGCTAAGATTATATATGGGAACCTGTTCGTGTCCCAGGGGCCTCACTTCCCATCCAGCTCTCTGTTTGCGGCCTGGGAAAGCAGTCGATGATGGCCTAAAGCCTTGGGATCCTACATCCAAGTGGGAGACCCGGAGGAGGCTCCTGACTCCTGGCTTCAGATTGGCTCAGCTCCAGCCGTTACGGTCACTTGGGATAGTGAATCAGTGGATAGAAGATCTTCTTCTCTGTCTCTCCTCCTCTCTGTATATCTGACTTTCCAATAAAAATAAATAAATCTTGAAGAAAGGAAGGAAGGAAGGAAGCAAGCGAGGGAGAGAGGAAGGAAGGGAGAGAGGGAGAGAGGAAGGAAGGGGTAGGCAAATGTGGCCTGTCTATACAATGCATGTCATTCATCTTTGAAAAGGAAGGAAATTCTGAGCCAGATTCTACATGAATGGGACTACTTAAGGACATGATGACAAGTGAAACCGGCTAGTCACACAAAGATGAATGCTACACTACTCCACTTCCTTGTGGCATCTACAATAACCAACACCACTCAGGCAGTGGTGGAAGGACAGCTGCCCAGAGCCAGGGTCAAAAAGGACCCTGCACTCATGTATGCTGGACATTGAGTGTTCCCATCACAGAGTGCAAGAGTTCCAGGCGTCTGTTCCCCGGCAGTGTAAACACGCTCAGCACCACTGAACGGCACATGCTAACACGGCAATTTAACAATCTGTGTTTTTTAGCACAATAAGGAGGAGGAGGAGGGAAGAAATATGAAAAGATTCTATGAGCGGCCTCCAAAAAGTTCATGAAAAATGTGGATCATGGAAAAACTCTGCATGGATTTCCAAATCTGTCTGCGTCAAATTAAAGTCATCCTCTCACTCTGCCTCCCGTGAGCTTTCTGTAACATCCTCCGAGCCAGCAAACATGTTCACAGACGCTCGTGCTGCAGATGACATGCCTCAGAGCCACCTTCGTCCTGGCCCTTTCCTCAGGCAGGTAAGTGCACGAGGTGATACACGCTGAGCCTCACCATCAGCTTGAGGTCATCCTTTTCCAGTGTGCACAGGTAGGGTACACACACGCATGCATATACATACATATGTATTATATGTATTTTGATAGTGCATGCAGATTGCATTTATCAATTAGGACTTAATAAAGTTGGTGGGAGGATATGTACAATTTTTTTCATTATAAGAACCTGGCCCCTCTCTCTGTACAGATGACGCCAGCGAATTGCCAAGTGTCCGTTGTTACTCAGGGACCTGGCACCTCTCTTCTAAGTGTGCAAAATCGGGAGCCTGGTCCCCCAAGCCCCACCTCCAGCCTCTCGGGTTCTACGATAGTATAATTAGAACCTTTACTTGAGAATTTTTAAAAATAAGCACTGCTGACACATCTCAAAGGGCAAAAGCATATTGAGAACTCCGATGCTTTCAGGTAACACGCACTCCCCCTTCTTTTTCTTTGGAGCTGGATGACTAACTAGGTAGCTCTCATCACTCGTTGCTCCGGGACCAGGCAAAGCATTTAGGGAAGTGGATGGAGTCCCCTGAAACATCACTTCGGGCTTACCTTTTCCAGCTTCTCTTGGAGTTCCTGAATTTTGAGCTGTTGTTCAGCATTGATCTATAACAAAATCCCAAGAAATAAAAACCAAAGGCAAGTCAGAGTTAACATTTTGTGCTACACTAAGGGCAGTCCTACTTTCTTGAGGTTTTTGAATGGGGTCTTTTTGCTTTGTTTTCCAGAACCTCCACAAGGCGGGGGAGGGAAGAATGGAGGCCTTCCATGGAAGACTTTGGCTGTCCCAGTACCAATCTCACCCTATTTCTCTAAGGCCAGCAACACAGAAACAGCACCCAGAGGCAAAGTCACCCCATACTTCAGGCAGCAGCTTGCTGTTTTATGTAATGCCCGGGTTTATTTATGACCGTGAGCAGACAAGATAAAACAGGGAGTTTAACTCTTTAAGAATCACAGCTAATGCTAACTGTGGTCACTCAGGGGAAGATCAGCAAAGTGAACCTGGAATCTGCTACTCAGGCCGTTGCCACAAAGCTCCTAATCAAAGAATGGTCATCAATAGTGATACTTGAAGAAATAAATACCCCAAATGTCAAAGCCAATCATGAAGAAAAAATATACCTTCTCCAGTTTGGAATATTCGCCGACTTCAGGCTTCCCCTGATCCTTGGCCTGCAGTGAAAAGTGACAGTGACAGGGAGGGGTCAGAGGGAGGTTGGATAATGAGTATCAAACCAGAGTTAGATAGAAGTTTCCAGTGCTAAGTATTTTTTACCCCAACAAAGTTGGAAAAAAAGAGGAGCTGGAAGCTCCCACCCCAAAGTAGTAACAGGTAGAGATGTTAATTTCCCTGATTTGATCAACACACACACTGTACCCATATGCTGAAATATCCTATTGCACTCCCATAAACATGCACCATTACTACTCATTAAAAAAAAAAAAAACACAACTTTATTAATGATCTCAGCACAATGGCTCAAGTGGTTAATTCCCCCTCACAAACACTGGCATCCCATACGGGTACTAGTACACATCCCAGCTGCTCTACTTCCCTATAGCTCCCTATCTGTGGCCCGGAAAAGCAGTGGAGGATGGCCTGCACACATGTGGGACACCCAGAAGAAGCTCCTGGCTTCAGATTGGCTCAGCTCTGGGCATTGCAGCCACTTGGGCAATGATCCAGTGGGTAGAAGATCTTTCTGCTTCTCCTTTATTAAATATCAAAGGGATACAAATGTTAACTTGATGATCTTCATACATTCAATATATATGTTGAATTACCCTATTATGAGCATAAATATATAGCTGTGAAGTGGTAAATTCTTTAAAAAAAATTTATTTATTCTTATTGGAAAGATCTTCCATTCACTGGTTCATTCCTCAAGTGGTCACAATGGATGGAGCTGAGCCAATCTGATGCCAGGAGCCAGGAGCTTCTTCTGGGTTTCCCACTTGGGTGTAGGATCCCAAGGCTTTGGGTTATCCTTGGCTGCTTTTCCAGGCCACAAGCAGGGAGCTAGACGGGAAGCTAGGACATGAACCAATACCCATATGGAATCCCAGCACTTGAAGGTGGAAGTTTAGCCAACAGAGCCACAGCTCTGGACCCCCAAAGTAGTAACTTTTGAAAAAGGCACCACATATTGCAAGATCATATCAGTCAAGAGATCAGTAGACAACTTTGTTGTACTTTTCTGGTCTCCAGAGTCAAACCAATAACAATAAATGATAACATTACCTCCTACAAATAAGGACTGTGGGCTCTCCAAGACAGGCCATGATGCCTCCTATCTGCAATCCCATGACTAGCATGCCCTTTGTTCTGACAGAGGTCAGCTGTCCCTGCCCCCATCGGGCCCCCTCCGAAGTGACCTACCTTCATCAGCTTATGCTGACATTCCGTCGCTTTCCGCTTGAATTCCTCGGCTGCAAGCCGAGACTCTCGCAGCTCGGACTCATAGAGATCGCTGCGCCGTCTGGCAGACACAAGGTCCTCTTCCAGCTGATTCATCATCAACCTCATCTCCTCCACCTGAGCCTGGTACTCCTAAAGAGCAGGCAATGGGACAAAGGGAGACTTGGAGTTCCTCAAAGAGCAAGGCAGCAGTGAAGAGGGGAGAACAGCAGCCAATAGGGGCAGGCCTACGTGGAAGACAGAGATTGCCAAAGGACCCAGCAAGGGGTTCTGGGAGACAATGAACAGAGAGGGGCACCTGTGGGGCTGCATCACATGCTTGGAACAGCAGTTATGACATTGCTTGGGACACTCGCCTCCCAGAGCAGAAATCCTGGGTTCAAGTCCTATCTTCCCTTCCAACTCCAGCTTCTAGCTAATGAGCACCCTGGGAGCTAGATGATGGCTCCAATAGCCGGACTTATATGACCCATGTGGGAGATTCCTGACCCAGTCCTGGACGGTGTAGGCCTTCCAGAAATAATCAGTGTGGGAGGGGGAGGGGAGTAGGAGGTGGTGGTGGTGGTGTGTGTATCTTTCACATAAATAAATATCTAACTGAAAATTTTACAGAAAGAGACTCTGAATAGCAAAGGGAGTGGTATCTGGGGAAGAGGAAGGAGAAAAAGAAAACCCAGTCTCTAACTGTGTGTATGCAGAGCGGGATCCCCAGTGAGACCACAAGGAACACAGTGCTGGGGGCGGGGGGAGTGCCCCGGGGAGTGGGCTGAGCCGTTCCTGGCACCTGCAACCCTTTGCCGAGCTCTGACTCCCAGCTCCTCTGCCACTGGCCATGCATCTGCAGAGACCACAGGGCATGGCCTAATGCCTGGCTTCCTGCCACCCTTGTGGGAGACCCTGTTGGAGTCCTGGGTTCCTGGCCTCAAGCCCTGGCTGCTGCAAGCATTTTGGTGGGGGGGAGGGAGTGAATCAGGGAAAGATACTGCTTGCTCTTCCTTTAAAAAAATTCTATAATAAAAAAATATTTTTAATCCTTTGAACAAATAATAACTCACACTAGGCTTCGACACAGGACAGCCGAAAGGGACGCTCTTCACACAGCTGAGAAACTGCTTCCACGTAGGTTCCCTCCAAGGGTAATCATTTATATAGATTTGTCCTTTACAAGTCAGGTACCTCTAACACAATTAGATATGGTTCTAGTTTTAAAATTAACCTTTCCAGCAGCGCAAAGGGGTAATTGGAGTCTCAGTGGAAAGCCTCCTGGAAGGTGAAACTCATCATTGTCAGTTTCTCACCATTAATTTTTCTGGGTCCAAACCTACAGGGTCAACTTAGCATCATCACTCCCGCCCTGCAAGTCACCCTGAATCCTGGAAGACTCACAAAACCCTGGCTCTGGACACAATCACTCGGGATGAAAGTGCCAAGGAAAGGATGCTCCTGTCCCCTCCCGCAAACCCTCATGGGATTTTAGGGATCCCAGCCAGCCAGCCTGCTCCTTCCCAGGGGGACACTTCCAAAAGCAACAAAGAACACTTCGGTTTGAGGCTGCTCAAGATTGGAGGTGCCACAAGAAATGGACAATGACTTCAGCAACTTTGGGACGAGATGTGAAAATATTCCTTTTTAGCAAGAGCAGGGCTAACTGTAAGAATTATGAATAAGCATTTGTCTCATCCAAGGGGGCGGGGAGTGGGGAAGACACCCAAGGAGAAGAACAGGAAATGTAAGAGAGTGTTTGTGATCTTGACAACATGCAGTAACATCCTTGAGGTCTGTTCTCTCAAGGAACAACTAAGCCAGGATAATTTTTAATCAATAAGTTGCAATTTATGATTCTTTTTTTCTTTACTAACCAGGTACAAAGGTAACCTTTCACCCCCACTACAACAGCAGATCCTTCTGGTATACACTGAAGCAGAAGCCAGGTTCTTAATAAAGCATAGGTTTTCTGGGACAGGCCTCGCGGCACAGCTGGTAAAGCTGCTGCCTGCAGGGCTGGCATTCCATATGGGTACCAGTTTGTGGCCCAGCTGCTTCACTTCCGATCCAGCTCCCTGATGGTGCACCTGGGTGAACAGTGGAAGATAGCCCAAATACTCGGACCCCTGACTCCACGTAGGAGACCAGGATGAAGCTCCTGCCTCCGAGGATGCTATGGCCCAGATGCTATGGCCATCCAGGGAGTGACCCAGTCGATGGAACCTCTGCCTCTGCTCAATCTCTGCAGCTTGGATTTTCAAATAAATCAATCATAAATCTTTTAAGGAAACAAGGCCAGGCTGGAGCAGGGGGTCTCACCTCACTCCCTCCCACCCACACTGTTTCTGGGCTCGAAGCTCACACACGGTATCTGGCGGTATCCCCTAGACAGGGGAAAGCAGAAGAGACAAAGATTTCCACAAACATCTCCCAGCTGTGTGAACGCTGGGGACAGGAACCAGGGGAGTCAATGGGACATCCTTTACCTGGAGTTGTCCCGGATCCCTCAGCCAGGACCCCACTACAAGATGTCAGCAACTAACCCTTCTTCTATCCCTTCATCCATTAAAATTACACATGATGGGACCAGTGCTGTGGCACAGCTGACTAAGCCGCTACCCAGGACCCCAGCATTCCATACGGGCACTGGTTTAAGTCCTGGCTGCTTCACTTCCCATCCAGCTCCCTGCTTGTGGCCTCAGAAAGCAGTCGAGGATGGTCCAAAGCCTTGGGACCCTGCACCCATATGGGAGACCTAGGAGAGGCTCCTGGCTCCTTACTTCAGATTGGCTTAGTTCCAGCCACTGTGGCTATTTGAAGAGTGAGCCAGGAGATAAAGGATTTTCTGTCTTTCCTTTCTGTAAATCTGCCTGTTAAAGAAGAGAAGAGAAAAGAAGAGAAAAGAAAAGAAAAGAAACGAAAAGAAAAGAAAAGAAGAGAAGAGAAGAAAAGAGAAGAAAAGAAAAGAAAAGAAAGGAAAGGAAAAGAGAAGAAAAGAAAAGAGAAGAAAAGAAAAGGGCAAGCAAGCAGTGGAGGACGGCCCAAGTGCTTGACACTGCGTGTGGGAAACTCAGAAGAAGGGCGACCTGCATAGATTTCCCCTCTCTCTCTGGCTCTCCCTCTATGTGCCTGCCTTTCAGATAAATAAATAAATTCCTCTTTTTAAAAAATTACATGTGCTAACTATATTCATCTAAACACAAAGATATCAATACTATCTACACTTAAAGTGATTTTGACCTCAAACCTCAATCAATAACCTGAAGGTCCCTAAGAGTCCAGGGGGTCCCTGCGGCTGATGTGCATGCTGGGAAGCCAGCCACACCCAGGAACAGATGCCAAGCTGCAGAGCCCTCAGAAAGTTCAGACAGGGCCTGGGCACCTTTAACCGTCAGACTCACTCTGCTGTCTGACTTTATGCCCACAGAGGGAGCATGTGATTGTGGTGTTCTGTCGAGAGCAATGAGCCAGCATCTGGGCCCCTCCCTCCCCACCCCCATCTCTCTCCTGAGCTCCAGCCTCCCGAGGGAGGGAAGGCAGTGTCTGCCGGGCTGCCCTCCACCGAACTCACAGTAACGCATTTGTGGGTCTCTCTGATAATCTGCTGGCTGCTTTAAGGAAATCCTGGCACTGTGCTTCAGGGGCAAGCCTGAGAGGGAGAGGGCAGGCCCACCTCAGCATGGAGGGCTCTGCGGGTCCCGATGAGGCAGGGTCACAGTGCAGGCCCAGCCACAGCTCCGAGTCCCACGGAAACCAAGTGTCCAGAGGTCGGAGTTTGGGGAGGCAGCAGGTACACTACTGTCCACTCCGAGACCCTGGCATGCAGCTGCTTCTGAGGAAAACACCAGTAAGAGGGTCCCAACCAAGCCATCACCCAAGACTCCTAGGGATTCTTCTTTCAAACCAGATCCGAAGACTTGAGGGCGAGTAGTCTTGGTAGAAGCTGCACAGAAAAAGTCAGCTTCGGAGACAAAGAGATCCCAAGCCTGGGAGGGTTCAGTATGTTGCAAACCAAATACTGGAAGTCAGCTGCAAGCATGAAAAAGCCTTTTCCTGGTTTGGTAGCATCCCGTGTTCGCTCACAATGCTTCCTGCCAGGGCTCTTGAAGAAGTCCTTCTTCAGTAGTGAAAAAAGTCCAAGAAGTTTTTGACCCACCCCACCCCCCGTGGAACTTTTGGAGATCATTAAACCTGAAACTCCATATGATCACCAACTGTGAGATGAATCATAAAAGACCCGTCTTTGAATTCGGCCACCAGCTGCTCCCTCTGGTGGCCAAAGGCAGCTTTCATTTCCCCGGGATATCAACAAAACTCAATTTCCAAACACACTGAACTGATGGAGTTGGGTGGAGGTGGGGAGAGAAGGGAAAGATACAAGAACCCTCCTTCATGCAACTTTTAAGATGAAAAAACTGTCGACAAAAAGGGGCATGAGTCACCTGTCACAGCAGATGTCTCCCTGTGTGCCCCTCAATCTCTCTAGGGCCAGGGCTGTGCAGACACGTGACAATCCATCTGCAAAGTTAGTTCCCTGTGCCTGCGTTTCTTTCTAACGCTTCTAGGCAAGCAAGGGGACAATAATGAGTCACTCAGAGACGGGAAGGTGATGTGCACATTTTGCCAACAAGCCACACAAACACAGCAACTCCTACCTTAGAAAGTCAAGGATCAGGTTACTTGCCAGAGATGGCCGGGTCTGTGCTAACCCAGGGATAAAACCCTGCTTTTTTCTTTCAGTGTTTTCACTGTTTTTTTTTTTAAGTGAATGAGGGTTGCCTGGCAGCTGATAATTCAGCTCCCCAATTACTCATTGCCATTGCTTCATTAAAGTTTCTATTTACAGTTTCTTCAAAAGACAGAAAAATCCATGCTAAAAGGGAAACAATGAGGCAATATAAAAATGAGCCATCTACCCAAAAAAGACTCTTTTAGAATTAGGGGGGAGGCGAGTGGGCTTTTTAAAGGTGCACATTTTTTTTTTCTGGACTCACGGAGAACATTCGTCCACAATCAGACATGCTGTGTTGTCCGTGGCTCGGCCAGAATGACAAACCTTCCTTTCTACAACACTTCTTTGCAGAAGCAAAACTAGGAATTGCCTTGGTTTCTCTCCCCGCCTCCCCTCAAAACAAACAAACAAAAAGAAAAAAACCTATAAAAACAATTTGGGGTTTTTGTTGTTGTTTTTTAAGCTTTCAATTGGCAAATGCGTCCCACACAGAGCTGACAGCATGTGGCTCCAGCTTTGTGGGCCAGTCTCAGGCAGCACCTGTCACTCTGGCCCTTGCAGCAGGAGAGCCGCTATGGTCAACATGGGGGACACTGACCAGGCGGTGCTCTCATAAAACCATACTGATCGACACTGAAACTTCGATTTTACAGACTTCCAAATGAAAACCCATTCTTACTGGGGAGTTATTTGCCCTAATGATTGAGAGTCTACTTTAGAGCACCGGGTCTGCTTCCTGGCTTGAATTCTCAAAGCCAACCTGCCAGCACAGACCCCTGGAGGTCTGTGTAGCAACGACAGCCTGGGTGACTGCATGCCTGCCCCCCACCCATGTGGGAAACCTGGACTGTACCCCCAGCTTCCAGCTTTACTCCTGGGGGAAAGGCTGACTCACATGGATTTGGAACATGTGCCAGTGGCTGGATGGACCAACCTTTTTCTTAAAATTAAAAAAAAAAAAAGTTTTAAAGGTCTCTTTAACTGTGGGCCATATCTGTCACAGGGCTGCTCTTGCTCTAAACCGACATCTTTCTTAAAAGAAGGAGACATTATGGGGCACAGACTCCACAAGCAACCAGGAGAACACCACGACTTATGTAAATCACACAGAGCCTAAAGTTTCCAAATGACCTACATACCTCCCTCCGTTCGCCCCCCTGCTGCCCACACCGCCTCTCTCTTGGTGTATCTCAAACTCGCCTCTCCGGAGATGAGGGCACTGAGCCAGCAGGGCGCTGGGCTCGGCGGCCATACCTGCTCTTTGATCTCCTGGAGCTTCCGGCTCTGTTCCCTGATGTCATGGAGAAGCTGCAGTGCTTTGTCATCCTCCTGGGACACTTCCATCCGTGCTTGCTCCAAACTTCGCTTTAAGCTCTGTAGAAAGCAAAAGTGTTAACCTGGATGCCTAATGGGGCCGGCTCTGTTTGCGACAGAGCTGCAATGCTCTTCGTGGACCCCAGTGTGGAGCCAGGGTAGGACTGGCCAAGGTTGCCAACAATTCCCAGGTGGGTGCCGAGTCCAGTTTCCGTCCTGCAAAACCTTTGGGTTCGAGAAGCGTAACGTGGCTGTGGGCATCAGGACCCAGCCTGCCTCCTGCCTCTGACTACCTGCCCTCACACATACTTACACGCTTGGGCCTAAACACCAACGCACTCCCTCGGCCGTGACCACCACCGCCAGGGTGGCATCGACTGTCTTTGCCTGCAGCATCGCCATCTGAGGGCTCTCGCAAAGCCCCAGTGACTTCATCCTCCTGCCCAGTTGACATGGAGGACTCCGAGACATCTATTTCCACCCTACCCCCGGTCCCTGACCACTTTGCATTTGTAAGATCCCCTTACTGCTTCCACGGAACTGAAATATGTATCTGAGAATACAGAGCTGAATAGCTTCACCCACCACCGGCAGGCAGCCAAGTCTGGAAGGGAAACATAGCAGTTATTCTTAATCAGCCACGTCCTATAGATTTCCTCTCCCTTGTAAGAGGGGGAAAAAAGAGAGAGAGAGAGAGAGAGAAAACTTGGGGAAAAAAGTGTGATTCAACTTCTTCAGATTGTTTAATTGGACACATTAAAGAGACACCTGAATGAAGCATCGAACGAGACAATGGAGGAGACAGTCTACTCTGGTGAAGGAAAAAAAAGGATGAGTCACATGATAAGTAATGGCAGGGGGCCTGGGTTTTACAAGTGGAATCTTCGCATCCCTGGCTCTAGGCTCTGCTTAGCAGAAAGTTTTCTTTCTTTTTTTTTTTTTTCCTTGTACATGTCTGGGAGTTTGGTCCTAAGACACAAGATTATAGACCAGGGAGGCTGGGACGGGAGGTCTTGGGTCTGCTGCCACTTCCTACCATGGCAGCTCACTCCTGTACCAGGCTCCACGGTGCCCTGTGCCCTACTGGGACTTGGTGCTGCCAATGGTTTAGCCTCGTTTCTTGTGACCTGGTGCCTGGCTCTCACTGCTCTGTGCTACCTGTCTTTCTGAGCCCTGTCCCTGGCTGTGATGTGCCTCGTGAAGCCATCATGACACAGAATGAGACACGCACGACAGGAAGTGCCACCTCCAAGGGAAGGGGGCTTTGGGGGAGGCTCACACTGCATTCTGTGATGTAGGTAGCAAGGTCCTGCTCCAGGAGGGATCTCTGAGTCTCAGAGGCCTTCAGCTCCACCTCCTTCTGACTAAGCACAGCCTCCACCTCTGACACTCTCCGATGTAACCGGGTCATTTCCTGTTCCATCTGCAACAAACACATCGACAGGTTAAAAAGGCCCGCGGCGGCCCGCCGGGAGCAATCAAATCTCAAGCAGCCTCCCGGAAGCCATGTGGTGGCCCGGGCTACAGCTGCCTCGCCAGAGGCCAGGATGTGAGCAAATACCATTGCGTCTTCGCCCAGGAGCGCACGCTTCTTCGTAAGGACAGTCACCGAATGCTAAGTCACTCCTCTCATCCAAGTCTCGCTCCACTCGCGATCACTTCTCTACCCCAGTTAGCAAGGAAGTCACACAAGGTACCATTTGCCACTGGGGTGTGTGTGTTTTGCTTTGGCTGGGTCAGGTTTTGCAGGCGTCACTTTAATTTTATCCCAAATCCATCTTGGTCCCCCCCCATCTCCTTGCAAAGATCTAGAGGATAAATCCAGGACAGGGCAAGGAGTTACAGAAGCGTCTGTCCTCTTAGGAGTCCCAGGCAAGTAGTGCTATTAGTCTCCAAAGAGTTGCCCGCGGGCAGGAACAGTGAGTGGCGTTTAGGAGGCGTTGAGCATAACCAACAGAGCGGCCGCAGTGAGAGAGCAGGAGTGCTCAAAGACTACGAAGACAGACTTCGCATCACTCAAAGCAGATGGGGTGCATGTCGGCCACAGGAGAGGGCCCGGCCACCTGCCGGGAGGAGCACACATCTGGCTGGCTCGCGCTGAGAAACGGGCCGCTTTAAATCCAGGGCCTCCTCGGGTTAGGACTTAAAGGATTTACAGCAGAGTCAGGGCCCAAGCGAGCTCATCTCCCTCTGAGCAGCTTGGAGGCGCGACTTCGGCGAGGGAGGGGGCGCCTCGCTCGCTACAGATCAGGTGGCTCAGCGCCAGCCGTGGCCCCCGGCGGCTCCCTTGGCATAGATGGACGGGAGGATCCTGGAGCAAGGAGGGAGGCCGGCTGCGGAAATAAATACCTTGTGACACTTGTCCTGAGAGTCCTGCAGCTCTTTGCTTTTGATGAGAAGTTTCTTTTCCATGGAGCTAGCCTTGGCAGGGGAGTCCAGACTCGATACAACAGACCTAAGTAGAAGAAAGCCGGTGTCAGGGTGACCAGCGGGTAAGTGGGCCTGGCACGCACCAGTCAAACACTCCTGCAGTGGAGACCCTATCTCCGCCAGCATTCCATGGCTGCTGCTGCTGCTGCTTCTAACAGCATCAAGGCCACAAGCCAGGCAAATGGAAGGACTCTGGAAAAGAGGAGCCTCGGGTAATTTTCACTCACCATGGACAGCCTCTCCCAGCCTCAGTCTGCACATCCACACAGTGGTATGGTAATAAAAGTGCTACACTTGCTGCATGGGAGAACATGAGCACTGAACACACAACTTCGTGCCTGGCGTGCCTCTGAACACTCACTCACTCACCAGGTGTGTGCAATCTACCCCTTTTGCTCCAGAAACTCTTCCTGGTACTAGCATGCAGTAGTGAACAAGACAGATTACACCTCCACCCAGCACCCACTTTGTACTAACAATCTGTAGAAAGCAGACACATCAGCAAGAAGGTTACAGAGGAAGGTCACTTTGGGGACAAACTGAAACATGAGCATGTGATATGATGCAAGAAGTGGAGCCGAGGGGCTCGTTTTAAACAAGGCTGATCAAGAAAGCCTTCTTGGAAGGGGCAGTATTAAACCCACGATCTGAAGCATAAGATGCTGACCACACAAAGTTCTGGAAGGAAACAAATTTCAGAGAGAAGGGGGACAAATGCTGATGCTAAGGCCCTGAGGCAGGATAGAGACGACACAGCAAGGAAACAATGATTGCTGTTGCTATGCCAATCAAAGCATTGCTTGCCAGCAGCCATTGTGGTTCCTCTCATGTTATAAAAATAGCTAGTTAGTGCTGGGAATAGTGTGCCACAGCACAGTGGGTAAAGTTGGTTAGCGCTCCCATTGTTCCACTTTCAATCCAGCTCCCTGCTACCGTGCCTGGGGAAGCAACAGAAGATAGCCCAGGGCCTTAGGCCCCTGCCGCTCATCTGGGAGACTGGGGTAGATTTCTAGACTCTTGCCTTCAACCTGGCCCAACCCTGCCTATTGCAGCCATTTGGGGAGGGAATCGGTAGTTGAAAAGTTTTTCTCTCTCTTTCTCTGCCTTTCCCATAAATAAAATATTTTTTTTTTAAGAAAAAGAGAAAATAACTAATGCTTATGAGGTTAGGTCAAATAGCCCTCCCACTCCTTTCCCAAAGATGCCCACGTCCAGAGGGTTGCCACTAAACAGCCAAAGGGACTTGGCAGTCACTACTGGTCAAGGACCTCAAGGTGGGGAGATCATCCCAAGGTAATCACCAAGGCCCATGGAAATCAGAGGCGGACAGGCAGAGGAGACACACCCATGGAATGCAGGCAAGCTCTAGCAACTGGAAAACAAGGAAACAGTGCCCCAACACACACCAGCAACCTGGCCGCTGATAAATGGCTGCTCCGCAGGGAACTGGGGAGTGGCCCACAGGATGCTCTCCTCATGGAAAGGACATCTAACCCGCTCAGTGTGTACACAGTAACTCACACTCTGAGCCCTTTCCCCAGAAGTGGTTAACTACACACAGGGGTGGGTGTTCTGCTGGGGCAGGCATTGTGGAGCAGTGGGTTCAGCCGCTGCTTGCGACACTGGTACCACATACTGGAAAACCAGCTTAAGTCACACTTCTGATCGAGGTCCTTCCTGCTGATGAAGCCAGGAAACAGCAAATGATGACCCAAGCATTTGGGCTCCTATCATCTACATGGGAGACTGGGTTGGAGATACCAGGTCCTGCCTTCAGACAGGCCCAGTCCTGGCTTCTGCAGCCATTTGGGAAATGAACTAGCAGGTGGGATATTTCTCTTTTTCTCTCCCTTTCCAATAAGCACATAAAAGAAAATGAAAAAATCCTCACCCAACACCGTGCTGCTCCCTTGTTGGTTCTCTTGGTACACACCATGGGACAGGGAAGGAACA
Source organism: Ochotona curzoniae (assembly GCF_017591425.1). NCBI lineage: Eukaryota > Metazoa > Chordata > Mammalia > Lagomorpha > Ochotonidae > Ochotona > Ochotona curzoniae. The sequence continues at coordinate 13,698,117 of NW_024467101.1, read as the reverse complement.
AGGCCGAGTGAAAGCACAGTGGTTTTTATGCACACAGGGACAGCCTCGCTGCCCCACAGCCCTGTACCTAGTATCTTGGTGACAGGCTGCAGGCACTGGGTGTCAGTGAGCACTGGGTCTGACCAGCAGCTGCCATGAAGGGCTCCTGGCCTGAAAGAGGTCAGTTTCCACAGCAATGTAAAACCTCTCTCCTGGGCAGCTCCTGGCCCAACAACAAGGGTGGGCATGACGGGTGTCAGCTCCCAACACTCACACTCGGGCAAGCGGGGAGCCGATTCCTGGAGGCAGCTGCTTCATCCCACACCAAGCCCACCATGCCTTGGCCTGTGCCAGCTCTGAGCCCCAGATTCCTCCCCTACACAACAGGGCTAATTCTCAATCCACTTCCTGCAGAGACAACAGGGGGCCAAGCAGGCAGAGCCCTCCCTCGGCGCAGTGCCTGGGGATCTGTGAGTGATGACGGATGTCCACCATCACTTTCATCATGTCAGGCAACATGGAGCAGCGCATACGCCTCTCAGACTGGAATGGCAGAACGCTGGGGCTGGGTGTGCTCTGCACTGTTACTCACTTGCAGACAAGTGTTGCAGAAATGGGCAGCAGGGATTGGCATCCCAAAATAGACCTTTTGGAAAAAAACCTGCACGTTTGGCTAGAAATGTTAACCAAGCTCTACACCTCTCACCATGCTGTCTTCTATCTAAATGCTTTCAGTACACACACACACCCTGTGCATACACACGTCGTCACACACAGGCACACACCCACATGTACACACACACATAAACCCACATACACCCATGCACACACATGTAGCAACGCACACTCACGCATACACCCACAAGTACCCACACATGCATCCGCATACAGATGCACACACACCCACATGCACACACATGTACCCACACATGCACCCTGCTCACTCAGCCTATTCCATGGGAGGCAAGGTGGACTGTGTAACATTCCCTTGACTTGACTGTACCCTGCCATCATTACTGACTGCGCTCTTACAGTCGGGCTAGAGAGTGAGGCTCACCCCCTAAAGGAGACAAGGACAAATCATAGACAGGGTCCCCAGCCCTCTTAACTCAATCACCTGCATTTCACGCCGTCATACGCAAGACGTACGTCATAGATGACCACTCAGCCACAGCTCTTTGTGGCCAAGCACCGACTGGCACCCGTTTAGGAGAACAACAACATGCAATGCTGTCACTCATGATGGTGGCAGGGGGAGATGTGACTTAGGAAATGGCATGACATGTGGCTGGTAAGGTGCCCGGTGTTTGAAGTATGCTGCTGCAGGAACAAAACATACTGCTGATTTGTACAAACGTGCTTCGAGGTCACTCACTCTACAGAGCCTGGCAGGCTGGAGACGTGCAGCCTCCGCCCGCCAGAGGCTAACTCCCTCATTTTGCTATTTTGATGCTGGACCAACGCTGTTAGGAAGTTCTAAGTACAACAATTAAGAGCCCTTCAGAACAAAGGCACTGAAGAAACCATTCTTTTTAGAATAAAGATCACAACTGAAAGAAAAAAAATAATAAAGCAAGCTATGGGAAGAATGTAGTGACTAAAGTTGGCTTGCAGCAGCGATTCTGTAAGCAACTAGAGCACAGGTCAAGACCAGAGGGGCGGGGCAGGCTCATCATCATGCTGTCCCCTCCTGGCCTCAGCCGGGGCTCACAGCACCAGCACCTGAAAGGTTTTACACACATGGAGAACCCCCCTACACTCCCACCCCGAGGCCAACTCAGTGTGCAACATTGGGAATACAGACCCAGGCAGCACCCTCTCTGACAAGCACCTGAGTGACTCTAACATGTAGCCAGGACTAAGATCTTGCCATTTTCAGTAAAGCTTTGACAACTTACAGGACAGGGCCCCGCATGGCAGCATAGCACAGTAAGCCACTGAAGATCCTAGGTGTTATCTGTTTTTGTGATTTCTGCCTTACTTGCTTGGCTGGGGGCTGTGTGAACTCCAGGCCTGGCAGTCTACGTGACACCCGGCAGGACACCTGGCAGAGCACTCCTCAGAAGGAGGTCCCCGGTGTGAGATAAGATTCACTGCCCTATAGCCCATCAGTTTGTACTTTTTGAAAGTTGCTTACTTTAAACCCACCAACAGAAACCTGCCAGCTTGCTCTTTAAAAAAGTTAACAGTTAAACTGACCAATCATGACTGTGTAATTACATGGAATTGGCCTGAATGTATAAGAAGCCTGTGCTGTTCAACCTCACTCTCTTTTCCTGCCCCGCTGGGCTGGGCCGGGGGTGGGGGTGGCTGGGAGGCCTAGGTTAACCTGAACAAACTGCCTTTATGCATTAGCACCGACTTCATACTCGATGATTTTCTCGGGATCTCAAAATTTGGCACAACACCACCACCTGTAACACCTGTCTCCAGTATCAGAGTGCCAGCTAAGTCCTGGCTGCTCTGTTTCCACTCCTGCTTACTGTTAATGAGCCTGGGAAAGCAGCAGAAGACGGCCTCAGTGCTTGAGCCCCTGCCACCCAATGTGCAAAACCCAGATGTTTAAGGTCCCTGCTTCAGCCTGGCCCAACTCTAGTCATTTTGGCCACTTGGAAAGTGAAATCAATGGATAGAAGATGTCTTTCTCCATTTCTGACTCTACCTTTCAACTGAGTAAATTAATTTTTAGTAGATTTTCAAGATTTATTCATTTTTATTTCAAAGGCAGATAAATGGAGAGGAGGAGAAATAGAGAGGAAGATCTTCTGTCCACTGATTCACTCCTCAAGTGACTGCCACAGCCAGAGCTGCACCGATCTGAAGCCAGGAGCCCGGACCTCCTCTGGGTCTTCCACACAAGCACAGGGTCCCCATGCCCTAGGCCATCCTCGACTGCTTTCTCAGGCCACAAGAAGGGAGCTGGAGGGAAGCAGGACCACCAAGATTAGAACTGGTGCCCATATGGGATCTCAGAGCATGCAAGGTGAGGACTTTAGCCACTAAGCTACCACGCCAGGCCAAGTAAATGATTTTTTTTAAAGAAGAAATAAGAAAACTAGTCTTCTTTGCTAAAAATAAAATAAAATAAAATATTTCCATGAACTTCCTATAAGAGAAAATGCACTAGAGAAGGGTTTGACTCAACTTAAAATACCTACATTCTACTACTTTTCCAGAAACACTTAAGGGAATTAAATTCCTAGCTCCAATGGTTTGCTCTCAGTCCACGTTTCCCAAGGAAATACACACACACACACACGCACACACGCACACACGCACACACTCCGGTAGACATGCTACAGCATTATCACAACTCATTTCTTGTCTAGGATTTTTATTAGCTCTCCTTCTGACTTTCAAAGCAACAGCGAATTAATGCTGATAATCGCATTATTCTAGGACTGACCATCATGGTAATCACTGCATGACAGTCTCCGTTCGCAGAGCCCACCGCCTGCAACCAAACCGAGCCCTCAGCCGCAACATACTCAGGCTGGTCTAAAATTGTCCTTAAAAGCACCACTTCATCAGGCCGGGTGTTATTTAAAGAGCTGATACTAGTGTTGCTTTAAGGCATGGTATTTTTAAAGAGTTGATGCTATTGTTGCTTTGAGGCATGGTATTATTTAAAAGCTGATACTAGTGTGGCTTTGAGGAAAAGTGTTTAAAAAAAACAACACTCCTGTAGACAGGCTGCTACTCCAGTGCTATGAGCCACAACCTGTAGAAGGAACAGTAAGGAGACTATCTTGTGATGAAACTCCATCAACTCTGAAGAACCTTCCAGAACTTGCCTTTGTGCTCAAAATTCTCAAATATGAGCCTTTTTTCTTTATCATCTTCTGTGCACTGAGGGAGTAGCATATGAGAACATAAAAGTCCTATAGACCCCATTAGAGATACCAGTAAGACCAGTGGTCCTCAACCAGGGGCTGCCTGGTAGTTCTCCCCAGCCCTTGCCCCCTGCAGGGGTCTCATTTTGATTTTCATGACTGCAAGTGACGTGGCTATTGCCATCTGGTAGGAGGAGGCCAGAGATGAGAACTGCCCAGGCTGAACAACCCTGCCAGGGTGGCTGCACGATTCCAGACTGGAAGCTGTGGTTCCCACCCTCACCCAGGCAGCCCCACAGCAGAAAGAGAACTTTGGTCTCCAGCAGGAGTGCCACTTGCTCCATGCCAGGCAGTGCCTGTGCTTCCCATGTCCCCTCACCGAATCCTCTTTCTATGACCCTCTGCCCACAGCACCTAGGCTGAGGCACAGCTGACCCCACAGACTTAACCTTCCCCCATCACTCCGGGGATGACTTGGGGGTTGGTGGGTGGGCTGGGTGGGGGGCAGTGGAAGCTCTGCAGTCAGCAACCTTGAACTCAGGTTTCAGCTCTGCTGTTTCTGGGCTCACGTGAAACATGAGAAGTTCTGCAAAGGCTGAGAGGTTCAAGGTCATGGGGCAAAGGGAGAACAGGTCACACACACAAAAAAGGTGACCTATCACCCACGGCCATTTATGTTCAATGCAAGACCTAAGGCCAAGACAGCCAGTGACTCAAGAACATCCACAAGCCAGATGGCACTCCACAACCCCAGAAACAGCTCAACCCAAAGTAGCAATTGATTGGGTCAGTGCCGAGGCATAGTAGGTTACCTCTACCTGCAGTGCTGGCATCTCATATGGGTCCAAGTCTCAGATGCTACACTTCCTATCCAGTTCCCTGCTGATGGGCTGGGAAAACAACAAACGATTGCCCAAGTCCTTGGGTCTCTGCACCCACATCAGAGATCTAGAATAAGCTCCTGCCTTTAGATGGGTTCAGCTCCAGCCTTTGTAGCCATTTGGGGAGTGAACCAGCAGACAGATGATCAATCTGTCTCTCCTCTCTCTATAAACCTTTCCAATTAAAAACAAAAACCAAAACAGGCATCATTCAAACCCCCTTAAAAAAATAAAAAAGAGCAACTGTCCCTCCAACCCACAGTGGTGGTGGTCAGATGGGACAGGGCAGGGAGGGGAAGGCTAGTGGAAGAGCTGTTCATGAAGAGACAAAACAGGAGAGGGAGAGACCCGAAGCTGGAGACCCAGGTCCACTGCTGCCCTGGTGCAGCCCGGCCAGGACGTTCCTAAAAGAACAAGCGGGCTGCCCACATACTGCCTGCTTGTGGCAGCAGCACCTCAGCCAGTCGTCCCTGGGGAGAGGAAGGCACTGTGAGCAGCCGCCATGCAGCCGCCCGCCCCCGCACAGCAGTGCTGTCACTCCCAGCACAAAGCCAAGTTTGGCTTCTTCTCCCCACTCCTCATTCCTCCCCCCAGCCCCGCCCCAAGCTTCTATTTTCTAGAAAAATTTACTCTGAAATCCACCTCTCCTCCTGAGACACACATCTGCTTGAAGATTATCTAAACCCAGAGAGCTAAGAGAGGCTTTGGTGCGTGACCCTGTGGGAGGGTGGTTAGGCCACAGAAGGGGACAGATTGCGTTCCTGAGAGCTGCATTGCATGTGCCCCACACATTGCTCTCCACGGAACTCTGACACTTCAGGAAAAAAAAAAAAAGATGCAGTTTCCTCAATGACGTGCCTGTAACCAATCCTGTAACTCCTCCCAAGAGAGTCCTTGAAAAGCCATTAGCGCAACGTTTCCTTCATTCTATGTGGACACCAGCAGGTATCTGTTTTGGGTACTTCCTCGTCACCACTGTGGCAGCTGACATCAAGTCACCCTTCTATTCTAGGAAGAGGACCCTCCACCTGCAAAACACGCCACCGAATCACAGAGCGCGAGGATCACAAGCCGCAGATATTCTTGACATAACCAAGAATGAATCCTGGAGGCTAAATCAAGGGGAATCAAAATTAGCTCAGCTGAGGGCCCCACATTAATTGTGGCCAACAGCACTAAAAATACAGGCAAACCACAAGATGTAATATGGTGCAAAGAAAAAAAAACTCATCAGCATTCTGTTTCCAAAAATATATTGGCTTTTAAGATTGAACATTATGAAATTTGTGATCCAACTCTATAAATCCATTTTAAGACACAGTGGTGTCCATCAGGAGCCCTTGGAAATGTCAAAAATCACTGCTCCCACTTCAAGAACTTCCGAGCCCACCTGGTTGACCCACACCCATGTGCGCACACACACATGCAGCATGGGCAGCAGTGGTCTCCAGCTGCCTCGGAACCCTTGTTCTGGAATGATCAACACACAGCTCAAAAGTCATTTATCAAAAGCCAGACTGTTAATGAAAGCAGACGACTTTTTAATCCAATTCCCACCTTCACACCAGTGCCAAGCTTTGCAGGTCAGCTTCATGGACATGATGCCACCTCCTGCTAGCATCCGGCAACAGAGTGACTTAGTTCCTGGCTCCAACATCATACTCCTGCTATCTGCCCTCCGCAAAGCAGTCTAAGGGGCCATCTGGACAACAGGAGTCAGATATTCCATGTCCCTATTCAAAGTCCTACAAAACTTTCCCACTCAGGACAACTGAAACTACTGTGCAAACCATGAGGCCAACCTCAAGGTGGACCATGTGTCTCCACTGCCCCCGTGTGCCTTCTGCACACTGGACGGGCTATAGGCTATGTCTGCTTGCAGGGTCTTGGCCTGGGATAGGCAGGGATTTCAACCTGCTTGCATCCTGTCATATCCCCAAAGCTCAGAAAGGTCTGAGCACACAGTAGACACTCAGATACGGGAGTGAGCAAATGACTGGCTGTTCATCCCCACCAAAAGGCAAGTTCTACGAAACTCTGGGACCTGGACTCCCTGGTGGTCACTGTTGTCTTCCCGGCTTCTAGAACAGCCTTTGGGCACCACAGGTGTGTGGTGGTGTCAGCATGGGAAGCGACTCCACCTTCTTGAACACTTGCTGCTCAGTTCAATGGAGGCTTTCCCCAGATACCCAGTCTAAAGTGGCTGCCCCTGGCCAGCCCCACTGCTGTGCCCTGACCAGCACCTGCAATCACCTCCTGTGTGTGCCCTTTTACCTCTGGCTTCCCTTGCTGCTAGAGGGCACAGCCCCTCATCTGTCTTGCTCACAAATATGCCATAAGACCTGGAACACTGCATTTGTTAAGTGAATGAATGGACCAATGGAGTGGCGGCACTGCTGTGCCCCAGGCAGCTGCAGTTAAAAGGTCATGGTGGGACAAAGAAAGCCAATGCAGAGTGCATGACATCAGCGCTGGCACAAAAGATGGCCAGTACCGGGGCTGGGACAGCAACGTCACAATGACACACACCTTCTCCCATTGAGGGAAGCTCAAGGACTGGGAGGGTGAGTGGCAGCATATGATACTATGCACCGTCTCCCCTGGAGCTGGAATTCACAAGGGCAAAGCACAGGGAAAAGCACAGTCTTAAGTGACATGTCACAGACTCCAGTTGGAGTAAGAAATTGGATGGGGATATTAGGACATCTGTCAGGCGCCCCACATGGAGCCAGATTCTCTCAATGGGCAGAAACCAGCAAGATGTCTCTATAAAGCCGAACCAGGGAGAAAAGGAGAGTCAAGTGCATCCTAGCCCAGCCTCACGGCTACGTGGATACAGCAAATAGAAAATGCAGGCTCGCTCCATTCCTGGCGCTGCTGCGAAGTGCTCTCCACAAGCCTATCAGATAGGCACTCCCTGTGCAGGCCAGGGAGCTGGGGCTGTGAGCAGCTAAGTGGCTCGTTCACAGGCACCAGCACCCAGATGTGAACATGCAAACGACAGATTCCAGTACCTGAAATATTCACAGTCTCCAAAAAATAAAAGATGTGGATATCAGCTCTGAAGGGAAAAGCTGGCAACACTCTGCCAGAAGTGGGCTGCTTGAACCTAAGAAGTCACTGGAGTCAGCAAAGTTTCCTGATCTGTGAAGGGGAGGGGTTCTCCTTGCTAGAACCAGCTAAGGCCAGTCCTCGGGAACCTGGAATTGTGCTAGGGGCAGGGGGAGCTCTCAACAAAACCAGCTCTCTCGCCTTCATTGCTAGGCAAGCCTAGAGGTCCTGTGCAACCCAGCTGAGTCCTGTCAGATGGCAGGGTAGACAAGCTGGTGTTCTGAAGCAACCAGGGCCCAAGTCCTAGATCTGGGCATGAGAGATGTCAGGAGAGTGACCGAGCCTTGCACCATCCTCATCTTACCATGGGGATAATGCCAGCTACCTCACAGAGAGATTGTGGATCTCTGAGGGCGGAATGAGATCACTAGGTATGGGATGCAGGCGGCATCATCAAGGCCACACAGGCGGGGCTCAATAGATGATGATAAACTGTGCAGGATGAATCGTCACAGACCCTGGTCACTTTAGTCTAATTCAACAGAACAAAATGTTCAAATTGTCAGAACAAGGCACTGTTTCAAGCAAAAAGAGGAAGACACGGCCCTGAACACAATGAGCTCTGAGCAGGCTGGCCTGTCTTAGCGGCGAGGAAGGGCACCCACTGAGGAGGAGGGCTGGAGTTCCAGCACACAAGGCTTGAAGAACAAGTTCAGGAGTGGGCCTTAGTGCTGCATGCCCACGGGACTGCTGCACGTCTCGGCAGTAAGTGACATCATCCAACCTCTGCTTTGGAAGAATTCCACTCCCCGAGGGTGGAATGCAGCCAAGAAAACTCAGAGGCAGAGCACTGACTGGGAGGCTACTGCAATGGTCCAAGCCAAAGTGAGGACAGAAGGGTGGGTGCACCAGTGTCACCCCACACATTGTGGAGGACTCGGCAATCAATGGGATGCTACGGGGGGAAGCATGAATGTGCTTCAGATGCCTTTCTTCCTTCCTACAAGAGGGGAGAGGGTTTGGAGGGAAAAATGGGAGTGTCTTAAGTGCAGAAGGAAAGACTTGCACCTCATAGCTTCCTGAAGGACCAAGTAGGCTTATATGTGTAAAAGAGGGAACAGAGGGGGCTAGCACTGTACTGTAACAGATAAAGTTCCCACTGCTTCCCGCTCCACTTCTGATCCAGCTCCTTGCTAATGCACCTGGGAAAGCAGTGGAAAATGGCCCAAGTACTTGGACCCCTGCTCCCACGTGGGAGATCTCAAAGAAGCTCCTGACTCCTGACTTTGAACAAGTCCAGTTCCAGTCATTGTAGTTATTTGGAGAGTGGACCGGTAGATGGAAGAGATCTCTCACCTTCTCTTCCTCCCTTCCCCCAACTCCTGCAGCTGTATCTTCATAAATGTCTTTAAAAGAGCATGAGGGACCAGAGGATGGATTGGTAAGAAATCAGCAAACACCACCACCAGTGATGACAGTGTATGTGGAGAAGTCAAAGTTAAGGTCAAGGATCTGGATGGGATTACCAAAAAGAGACCAGCAGGACAGAGTGTTTAGCGTGGTGGTCAGGATGGCTGCAGTCCTTATCAGAGAATCTAGTTTTGCTTCCTGGTACCCACTCGTGACTCCAGCTTCCTGCTAATGCACACCTGGGGGATATCAGATGATGGCTCAAGTAACCAGGTTCCACCACTGATGTGGGAAACCAAGGCTGAGTTCTAAGCTCCTGGCCTGTCCCACAATTGGCTGTTGTGGGCCCTGGGAGGGTGAACTGATTGATGGGGAAGGGCACACACACACTCTCTTGTGTGTACACACCACTCTCTCTGAGTCTCAAATGAATACATGGATGAGGACAGGCTAGAGAAAGGACAAAGGGTGGAACTTCAGGGGCTGGTGCATTTGCTTCGAGTCTGATACTGAGGAAGACAGCAGCCACTGATGACGTGGCACTTTGTTCCCACCAGTGAGAACAGCAGGCTAGGAGGTCACCGTGTGACAGAGAACAACACAGTTTTGCAGGTGAAACATGTGGATAGGTGGTACTGTGTGGCCAGGGATAAACCACTAGATTTGGGCGTTCTGTGCATTTAGCAGCTTCAACAGCATTTTAGGAAAGGAAAAAGAGGCAGCATGTGCAGGCTGTTCTCCCAGAAAGCTTCCTGGAGGTCAGCAGGTGAAAGGCAAGGAGAGCAGAGAAAATGGAGATAAGCCCACGTAGGCAAAGGAAGAGAAGCCAAACTGGCGCCGAGCTAGGGAACACACAGCACCGTTCCATCCATGGCTGCCTTCTTCAGGGAGCCGAGGCAACCATGCAAATTAGCATGTACAGGCCAGCAAAGAAGGAACCTGCCAGATCGTGGGGAGTCTCATCTTCGGGCCTGGGCCCAAAGCAGGCAGGTGACATTTCCTCAAGGTATCCCAGACAGAGGAGAAGGTGATAGGATGGCCCTGCCAGGGCTGCAAGGCAGGCAGGCTCGCACGGCCTAAATACAGCCGAGAACAAGACGCGTAGAACAAGACATGCCTCAGAGAAAGAAGGATGAGCGAGGGGAGAGAAGAAAAACCCACAGGCAGGGGCGGCTGCTAGACATCTGTTCCAGATAATGGCTGGAATAGGCACCACAAGGCATGGAGGGCAGAAGCCGGGAAGGGTCCTCACTCCACGTGGGAAGTACAACAGATGCATGCCTTCAGGTGCCAGCAGAGACGGGCACTGTGGCTACTGAGAACATGAGATCACAGATGAGACTCTTCGCGGTAGAGCTCTGGATAGCGGACACAAGGACAGAGGCTTTGGCAAGCAATCTCTAAGGGCGGATCCAATCTCCCAAAACACTTCCAACTACAGGGAGAGCTTGGGCTGTCCGCCACTGATGCAAGCCATCCCAGGGTGGCAGAAAGCAGAATGGAGCAAATGCTACCACAGAGTCATCCACAAGCTGAGAGGGGTAGCCAGAAAAATGACTTGGGTCCATTTACCAAATGCTGCTCAGTTGAAGACAGTGGAGAGGGAGGTCTGGGCAGTTTTCTGTCCTTAGGGAGCTCACACCTGGGCTAAGGGCAACTCTGGTGGAGAGAGGCGCACCAGGTAACAGCCCCTTCAGTACAAGAAGACATCGGAGAAGGCCAAGAGCTGTATGTCCCACCTGTTCGCTAAACTTGCAGAGACTGAAGATAAAACCCAGCACACGAAGACCTCCTTGTCAGCCCTCATGCTGGCCTGCCCTGAACTCAGCTCGCTACTCTGCACAGTGGGCTTCCACTTCTGATAAGCGCCTTGTACAAACGTCCTAGTTTCTCCTGCCTGTGACATTTATACTTAGCAGCACAGCACAGCAGCTGATAAACTGACAGTGCCCGGGTTCAAGTCCCAGATGAGCCACTCGGAGCTAAGCTGACCTTGGACAAGGTGCTTTGTCTCCCCATGCCTCAGGTTTTCCCCTCTAAAATGAGAAGGACGAACTTCCTTTTGGGGAAAAGCAAATGAACTCATCTCGGAACAGAGCCTGCTGTGGAGTGGGGACCCCATGAGGATGACCAATTCTCCCCTGTATTCTTCTCCATGGGTCCAAATCCAACAGAGCTGACACCAATATCTTACCTTCCATGGGTAAACCCATTCACTGAGTTCCAGTACATGTATTTACTGAGAGCCTACCATGTTCTGTGCTCCAGAAAACACCAGGGGGAATAAGACCTAGCATGGAGGTCACAGTCAATACATGGAAGATCACTTGGGCAGCTCAGCAAGAACTCTGAACGGGCATTGCCCTGTCAAGACTTTGCCTTATTCTGCCTTGCCAGTATGACCTGTCCAGCATGATGAGAAGGCAGCCTCTCCGGAACTGGGCCTTCCCATTTGATCCTTCCCCCACCCCATCCTCAGAGACTTGCTGCCTTGGCCAACAGGTATTTGGCAACTGCATATTAACCCTCATGATTGGTCAGGACTTGTAAGCGTCTCTAGAACAACCAAGCCCCTGGGGCCATGGAAGTTGGGTTCCAACTCAGACACAGCTCCGCACTTAGCTGTTCCCAGGTTCTTCCCATATTACGCTGGCATGTACAGATGGTCACTACACATACACAGACTAGCATATCAGCGACAGTCAAAACCATTCACAGCAGATGTGTATCAAGGCTTTTCCGATGCTTTTGCATATTTCATTTAACCAACCCCGACCCCACTCCTCGCTGATGGCCCCAGGAGAAAGGTGTCACTGTTTGCCATCCCCTTTTAAGAAAAGTGACATGCAAAAAAGCCCAACAGGGCCCGGCGCGGTGGCGCAAGTGGTTAAAGGTCCTCGCCTTGCACGCCCGGGATCCCATATGGGCGCCGGTTCTAATCCCGGCAGCCCCGCTTCCCTTCCAGCTCCCTGCCTGTGGCCTGGGAAAGCAGTCGAGGACGGCCCAAGGCTTTGGGAACCTGCACCCGCGTGGGAGACCCGGGGGAGGCTCCTGGCTTCGGATCGGCATAGTATCGGCCCGTTGCGCTCACTTGGGGAGTGAATCATCGGACGGAGGATCTTCCTCTCTGTATATCCGCCTTTCCAATGAAAAAATAATAAAAATAAATCTTTAAAAAAAAAAAAAAAGCCCAACAGAGCAGGAAAGAAACACCATTTGCCAGGCCTCCGTAAGGCTGGGAAGGCAGTGGTGGCGGCCACCCTACACTCCACCACTGTGTGGGAACGGCCGGTTCCCTCACCATATTTCTACACCCTCCAAGAGGAAAGGAAAAAGCCCTGAGAGAAGTCCTGCCCCCAAAACAGCCAACGCAGACCCTGTCTTCCCACAGATTCCCACCTCATCCAGCTCCCACTGTTCCTCCAACCATTCCAACTTCTCCAAAAAACAAAGTCCAGCGCTTGAGGAAATAACACAAGCAAAAGACCAAGTGGTTTATAGTGTGCAGCGGTCTTGCTAAAGCTTTGCAAAAATGCACTGCCTCATGCAGTAAGGGCTTAAATGGGGCAGCGCCTCCACCTAGGAGGAAGGAGGGGAGACCTAAAGAAATGCACACCATGCCAGCAGGGGAGGGAAGCACGCTGAATCTGTTTTATTTTTAAACCTTTAACACGCTGGCTTGTTACTACCCTACTATGGTAGAGTTTAAGCAAATAGGCTCAGAGGAACACACAGGCATCCAGAGCTTGGGGATTTGATTTGGCTTATTGTTGGTTAAAAAGAGAAAGATGTGGGTCTGGCGCAGTAGCCTAGTGGCTAACGTACTCGCCACGCAAGCGATCCCACGTGGCTGCCAGTTCATATTCTGGCTGCTTCGCTTCTCATCCAGCTCCCTGCTGGTGGCCTGAGAAAGCAGCCTAGGATTGCCCAAAGCCTTGGGACCCTGCTCCCACCTGGGAGACCAAGAAGAGGAAGCTCCTGGCTCCTGGCTTTAGATTAACTCAGTTTTGGCCGTTATGGCTACCTGGAGAGTGAGCCAGCAGCAGAAGATCCTTCTGTCTGTATCTCCTTTTCTCTGTAAATCTCTTTCCAATAAATATAAATAAATCTGTAAAAGAGAGAGAGGCACCAGACAGATGCTCCCGAAAACTACCTCTGCTGTTAATACCACCCTGAAGTCAGCCGAACCTTAGCTCTCTGTTGTTCCTCCCACTAACACCAACTGAACTGACCAGGGACTCCCACCAGGCCCCATCCGCTGAAACACTGAGTTCAAAATTCCTGCCAAGCCTAAAATAATGATGCACTCAATAGCTGGCTTAAAGACAGGCTGGAACCCCCCAAAAGAAAGGAACCTTACAGGTGAGGACTGATCACCATCATCAAAGTCATCCTTACTGCCAAGGTCTCTACAGAAATTCCTCTGGCCGTTTCATTTGTAACAAGTGCAGGGTCAATTCAGGAAGCCTAGCACAGCAGGATCTACAGCCCCTCCCTCAGTGGTGTCAAAACAACAATAAAACAAAGAGTATCAGGTCTTACTAAAAGCCTGTGATGCCAAAAACAGGGAGGGGGAGAACGACAAGAGGAAACAGAGACGCAACGGTGGCACCCCCAGAAAATGCCCCCTCGACCCGCTCCCAAATGAACCTTGTAACTGCGCCAATAGAAACAGCAGAGGCTGCTGGGTAATGTCACCGCTGCTTCTTTCAGTGCATTTCTAACTCATCCCGATGCGACACACCCAGGGTCGCCGGCATCCAACAGGTGGAGTGCCTGTCTACCACGATGCTGTAGTTTTCCCCAAAGCGCTGTCCACAGCAGAGGTCGCCAAGTGCCATGGTGACATCACGCGATCACAATGCCAGAGGAGAGGAAGTCTTTGGAACTCCAACCTCAAATTGCCATGGTGAAGATGGAACTTGGGTTTCCTCAGAGATGGGGCTGTCCGCGGTTCCATCCTCTGGACAGGAAACAAGGTTCTGTTTGCTCTGGATCTCGTGTTTATGAGCATCAGATGAAACCTTCTGTCGGGACACACACAGAAGCTCATCTGAGGCTTGGCAGGCGCACTTTGGAATCACCAAAGGAGAAACAGCAAAGCTTCACAAACATCAAGCAATGTCAACACCTTTAGGAGGGAAGGATGGTGAGCAAATCAGACCGTGCTTGGTCTGATTTACCCGCTGCCTGGGCCTCAACGCTGAGACACCCCTGCCAGAGAGCTTCCTCGACTGAGCTCCCTCTAAAAAGCAGAAAGACGCAGTTAGTGTCCTCCTGGAACCTAAGCGATTAATCACACGAGACCTCCGATTAATTACAGTGCCTGAAAGCCTCCACATCACTCCTACATTACCTTCACCCCATACCTAGCGCCCTCTACCCATATCCTCGCAAGTCACACCTAAAAGGGAGCACCCACTCTGGCCCAGCTGGTCTAGGACTAACCAGAACTTGCTCCCCTACAGCACCTTCCTGTCTGATCCGTGACCTTCAGCATGCCGTGTGTGTCAAGGTTATATACTGCCCACTAACCACGCGCCCTTCAACGTTGGTCCTCTGCTTCCTCCCACCTGCCCTCCTGCCAGTGCACAGACCTCACCCTCCCGCCCCCCACCCCAGCTCTGCTGAGCTGCTTCCAATCCCTCGGGTGGCAGAGTCCACAGCTAGTGAGCTTTCTGCCTCTCCTTGCCATCAACCAGTCTGTTTTGGGCTTATGGGGAAAATCCACCACAGAGATACAGTCAGTGCTACCAAAACCCAACCCGTATTCTAAACCCAGACTGTAGGCAGGGGAGGGAAAGAAGAACACACAATATCAAAACCCCTCTCACATTTGATCACAGCCTGTAGTCCAATTTCCCCTGTCAAATACCCAATTCCCCACCAGCACCTGAAATGACTGTCCAAATAGATGCTTGGGGGAAACACCATCCAGGAGCCAAGGAGCCAGCCCCTCAGACCGAGGGCTAAGCTACAGGCACGCCAGCAAGGGAACCAAAGCTGTCAAGGAGCAGATCCGATGCTGTAACCACCGAAGTAACCCCTGAAGGCTACCCGCGAGAGCTGCAAAGTAAGCGATAGCAGCCAAGGGAAAAGACCTGCCTGGGGAAGTTGCTCATCCGAAAACAGAATGTCAGCACAGCTGGCCAGGAACGAAGCGATCCCTACCGGCTCCCAATCCATCCAGGCTGCTGCATTCTACAGAAATTCTACGGGGCCAGCAGCCAGGACGCTCAGGTCCCAAGCATTGCCTGTGCTGGTGCATGGCTCAACAGCTTGGAGAAGCAGGCAGGGAGACCCACCAGCTCAGGGAGATTCCCGGGGATGTTCCTATCTCCATATCCCCAACACCCGGTCTGCTGAATCTGTTTGCTTCCCTGCCAAGCCCAGGTTCCGTGAATCAGGGACTCGCCCCAGCTACATGCATCACACTCCCTCCCGGCGAGGGACTGGACTGCCAGGTCCCTCATCTTGCAGCAGACTTGGAGAGCAGCCGAGCACCGTCTCTGGGCAAGCTCTGCTTCAGCCACTTGCAGCTCAGTTGAACCCATCAGGACACCTTGAGCTTATGAGACACCGTGTTTGACCATCTCCCCACCTAGCCCCCCCACCCACCAACCCTACACAGCCAAGACAGTAACCATCCACCCACCTGAGACAGACACACTGGTGGTGACACGGATGGATGGCTCGTCTCAATTCCTGTACCCTCGCCTTTCAGCCAGGAGCCAGACTGTTAAGACTTCCCCCCACCACCACTACCACCCTCCCAATCCGATCACCACCACCTCCTTCCCCTCTGAAGAAGAGCAAAGACTGAAAAAACTAACCCAAAGTGCCCAGTCGACAATGACGACGCTCCCAGCAGGACAAGTACCCTGCACACCGCAGAATGACAATATTCACAGCTGCCCCCACCGAAACCCAAACAGGTAGCTGACTTGCCAAATGCAGGCTCACCAGTATGCCTCCCTTCCCTGCACTGCCCCCACTTCCCAGTGCGGCCAGCACCACCACCACTGCCACCACTACCACCACCTTTGGCTCCCTATGCCTTTGCCTCAATGCAGGTTCTTTAGCAAAAGTCAGATTTGTACTTACTCAGATCTACCGAGAATTCCCAGCGCCTTGCTGTATGCAAACCCCACGAATGGCAGATCTTCGCCTGAGAAACCCGAGGGGCTCAGCTGGCACGAAGAGGAGGAAGCCCACGAATTCTTCTCTGGTTCATCAAAATTGGAGGTGTCATCGTCAGACTTGAGGGTGGGAACGAAGGGAGGTGGAGCTGGTTAAAGAAAAACAAGAGAGGTGGGGGGGAGAGAAAAAATTTTTTTCAGAGGGATTTTAACACTGGTGCGGAGAGCAGCGCCTTACTCCTCCGGCGTTGGCGACAGCACTGCAGCGCCTGCTTTCAATCCAGCTCCTCCTCGCTCAGGCAGACCCAGCCTGGGCTCCTTCAGCAACAAGAGATTAACCCCTTCCCTGCCAACATGGCCACCAACCCGCAGACAGAACGCCTTCCCGGCCCGGGCATGGGCAAGGATAAACTCAAACAGGTCGCCTGGACCACCTGGAGAACTTGGGCAACTCAACGGGAGCCGGCCACCCTCCCCTCTGGTCTTTCCAGAAGGCCTTCCCTAGGAGCAGCCGCTGGCCACTGCCTGGGTGCCAGGCGAAACCTACACCTATTCGCTGCGTTTCTCTTGCAGACAGGTGCAAATTATTGGTATTTAGTGCTGATGAAGTGAGACAGAACTTCTGCCTTCCTGCGGCTTAACTGGAAGAGGGCGGGAGGACAGGGAAGGCGAGAGCAGGCTAGGGGCGCTGGGCAGCGCTGCAGTCGGGTTCACTCATCTCTGCATGCCACTTGGGATCTCGGCGCCCACTTTCCTCCGTCTGACTGCCCTGCTCCCCGGCGCCATGGCGCCCCCCTGGTCCGCCGCAGTTTCATCAGCATAAGGAGAAACCAGGCGGACAAAGTTGCTGCTGGTGATTTACAGCTCCCCCGCGCGCGCCCGCCGGGCCGGGAACGCACGGGCGCACAACTGCGGCAACCCTCCTACCTCGCCAGGGCACGACTCCCGGCTCGGGGCACCTCACATCCTCTCTCGGCGGCTGCTGAGACCTACTAAGCTCGCTCGGTCAGGGCGGTGGACACTGGGCCATGGGTCACCAAGACGCTACCCATCGCCGTGGTCTCCCGAGGGCCACTCTGGCCACAAGCGTTACCATGGCTGCGGGCCCAGGCGTCCGGGCGCGCTGGCCAGGGGGGCGACTGGGCGAGCCGGGCATCACATCCCCTCAGCAGTGCAGGCTGCCTGCTGCCGGCTGGGGCTCAGGCTCGCAGTGCCGGCTCCGTGCGTGCTCGGGCTCTAACCTCCGCCTGGCTAGCTGTCTGCGTGGCAGGGGCCAGTGCCCGAGCTGAGTGACAGAGCAGCATGAGTCACGGCCCGCCAGGGCTCGCTAGAGCTCCCCCTAGGACACTTGTCACAGCCCTTCGGCAGCCCTGACTTGTAGCTTTAACTCCTCCGGTTCTGGACAAAGCCGTGTACCACAGATGAGCAGCAGTCTGTTTTCTGCTTACAGACTCAAAGAATCTGTCTGCAAAGTTCCCCGATGACAACAGCCCAGGCGGTGGCGGCGGAGCTGCAGGGCTGCGGAGAGGGGAGCAGCTGAAACAGGGGGTCTGGCTGCCAAAGCACGGAGGTTGCAGAGTCAGGTGCACCCAGACAAGGTGGGCGGGAGGAAGGGGCAACCAGAAAGTTCCCTAACACCTCCCAGCGCTCTCCCCTCCGGAGGGAATTTACAGCTACTCATTTAATACTTTAAAATTTCAATCAGATGTAATGCTTCAGCCCACATCCCACGTGTACTCTCACCGGTATTGGCTCTACCCAACCTGATTTCAATTTCCTAATACTTGATTTTTAAACAAAACAACAACAACAAAAAATTCCCAATCCTGAAATAAGAGGACCCAGATGGAGGGAGACTGGAGAGCCATTTATGGATGACACTGTTGTGGAAACATGACAGTCCATGATACACAGGCCGTGGACTCTGCGTTACAATCCCAGCTCGGCCATGTACCAGCTCCGTGGTGCTCTCAGTTCAACAAGGGAATAGTTCATCTGGAAGCACCTCTCAAGTGCTGAATGTAGCGCCTAGTAATCAGTAAACACCCTGTAGAGATCACTGGCATCCATTTATGATTGCTAGTACACAGGGGATGTGCATGGGGTGACAGACCTCACAGTTCTGGGAGGAGCCTGCCTACCTGCCCAAGGCGCAGGAACACATCAGGTGGATGCTGATGCTAATCATATCACATCCTCTCCTTCCCAGCAGCGGTTGAACCCCCTTGCTACTATATCCTTCATTTATCTTGAGCAGACGAAAATAGAACTCTGTTTCTTGAGTGAGGACTATGATTAACTGAGGCGGTAGGATCCACCCTCCGTGAAATAATGATTTCCGAGTTCCATACTATAAAATAAGATTCATCTGCACAACTCCAACGCGCTCAAAACTAGCTTAACATGGTCAAGATTGGAAAAACAGAGAATCTGCCAGTGGACAGCATGAAGGTGCCAACTCAAAGTGGACTGGGTAATAGGTGAAGCAGTCGTCACATGAATTAAAGGCTAGGGTGTGGGGGCAGGTGTTTAGTACAGAGGTAGAAACACCTGTGTCCAGCAGCAGAGTCCCCTGATTACCAGCTGACTCCAGCTCCCTGCTAAGGCAGACCCTGGGAGGCAGCAGTGACCATCAGTGCCCACCCATCCACGTGGGAGGCCTGAATTAAGTTTCCAGTTTCACCCCAGCCCAGTCCTAGCTGGGACAGGCATTTGAGGGTAAGAGCTCCTATGTTCTCTCCCTGCCTCACAAATTCATTTAAAGAAAAAAAAAAAAAAAAGAGTGTAAGCCTCTGGAGAGGTCATCGGTTAAGTACAAGAAACACTGAAAAAGGAATTTTTAAGGCTATATATAGGCAGAGGAGGGGAAAAAAAAAAAGAAAAAAACTCAAGCCAAAAGGAATGCAGAAATGGGAATACCCTGCCCTCCAGAAAATGACAAGGATGCTCACCTTTGTGCAGCCCTTTGGGGGGAAAGAAGACTACAACCTCAGGTAGGGCAGCCACATTTACAAGGTTCTGAAAGGTGTGGGGATCACAGTTTAAGAAACCAACATGAACCAACAAGTCACTGAAAGATGAAAGTGGAGAACAAAGTCAGTGTCTTATACACACACTTGCAACAATCCCTACTACAAATGAGTTTGCATTTTTTTAAAAAAAAAGTAAAAGCCAACAACTCCCTGTAACAAACCAACCACTGCAGGATACAAATGGCCATGAGGCAGCAGTGACAGATACAAGAAACAGAGAATAAGCCCTAGAGATGCAAGAGAGAATCTAAACTGGACAGTGAGATAAAATTTTATTGTTAAGGTAAAGTAGAAAATCTGATAAACAAGACACTTTGAAAAAGAATCAAGCACATTGGAAAGGAATCAAACAGAAGTTACAGGAATGGAGAGTTGCAGATGAAGTTAAAACCTCTCTGGATGGATCCACTAACAGGTGTAGCTGAAGAGAAACTTAGGGAACCAGCAGTCTGAAGTGCGGAAATCACCGACACCCATGAATGTTCATGGTTCGATCTGTGGCCTGGCAGCATCGACACTATCAAGAAGCTCACTAGGAATACAAACTCTCAGACGCTGCCCCAGACCCAATGAATCAGGACCCACATTCCAAAAGCAGGATCTGCAAGCAGCTCATGGGCACATAATGGTTCGGAAGTGTTCTTACAGAAGCCAACAAACAGATGCCAAACATGAGAGGTCAGGAGACAAAGAATCCAAACGTCCAATGTTCGTGCAACAGCAGCGCCAGAGAGTAGAGAACTGGAGTTAAAATCTGGATGCATCGTTCTCAAAGGACTGTGTGAAACCTGAGCAAGTCTAAAAAATACCAAGGATGTGACCACTTCTGTCTCAGGGAGATAATTTCCCCATATCTTGTGCCTTGTAGAAAATCTCTTGATTCTCTTAAGATGAAGTTTATTCTTTTTGCTTTATGAAAGGTATTAGCAATTCGCGAATACTCCCCAATATTTGGCACAGTATCAGCCTTCCACATAGCAGGTGCACAATATACATTTTCAATACACAATACACATTTCAATACACAATACACATTTCAATAACTAGAAAAATGGGTTTTACAAATAGAGCACCTAGCACGATGCAGGCCACACAGAAGGTAATTGATAGATTCAAAATGGCAGAATAGGGTAAGCACACGTTTAAACAAAGAAACATTAGCGAGCACATTCCAGGAAATAGGAGAGGACAGAACAACAGCTGAGAGGCACCTGGAGACTGACACACAGGAAAGCAACAGACACAACGGTGTGGTATTGCAGAGACCAATACCCCAGTGTCATTCAGCAAGTACGATCTGATCTGCACTGGCAGCAAGAAGTTCACTAGCAACAAGGTGGGAAGGAACATTCATCAGGGGCTCAGGATGTGAACCCAGACAAAGAACTGCCCATCCTGCTGGTCTGGTTATCTTGGTTTGACCAGGAGCAAAGACAGAGCAGCAAGTCCTAGGTGAGCAGTGCAGGAACAGGGTGGGTTTCATAGCACAGTCCGCCTCCCTTAGAGCCAAACTGGATGCCATTTTGTGTAGGGAGGCAAAGGCTATGGGACAGGACTGTGCATGCACTGACTTTGGCATCGTATGGGTCAAAACAGGTCTGTGTGGCTGCCAAATCTAATGGCCAACAGGCTCCAGCAAGATCTGCACCACCAACAACCTAGTTAAATAGGACATCTGGTGTCTCCCTAATACTAGGAACAGCTCTAACAGCAAGTGGGAGAAAGGTTGTAAAGACAACAGTGCAGCCTCAGCACAGTATCACAGGAGGTGGAGAGTGGTGAGCCAGGAGTTGGGGCTATGGAGACCAAGGTGGAAGTATAAGAATCCAGACCTGAAACTCGCTGGAGGGAGTGGCACAAGTGACTGCAAACAAAGAGCTGTGTACCAACTGCAATAAGTAAAACCGAATTGTAGACACAGCTTAGAAACCTGCACCAAGGATAAGACTCTGCTAACCAGAAGTACCATTACCAAGAGCAAAAGAATGGACAGAGGCACAATGAATATTACTGAAGATTCCCCTGCAAAGGAGCAAAACCTTTTGCCAATCTCAGAGTTAAAGGAGGAATACATCAAGAAAATGGGAAATACAGAATTCAAAACACTTGTAATAAAGCTTATCAACAACGA
This sequence comes from Ochotona curzoniae, assembly GCF_017591425.1. Classification (NCBI taxonomy): domain Eukaryota; kingdom Metazoa; phylum Chordata; class Mammalia; order Lagomorpha; family Ochotonidae; genus Ochotona; species Ochotona curzoniae. The sequence goes on along the minus strand of NW_024467101.1, from coordinate 13,676,661 downwards.
GAAGCAGGTAATGCAGGCGTTCAAGGCATATGTCACACTGGAAATCAATCAAATGAAAGCTGATATATCAGAAATGAAGAATATAGTGGAGAAAATTAAAAGTACAGTGGAGAGTCTCCCAAACAGAATGAAGGAAGCAGAAGAAAGAATCTCAGAATTAGAAAATATTTCCTGTCACCAGGGGGAAACAAACAGAAAGCCTGGAAGCATTGCTGGATCAAGCCAAAAAAAAGTATTCAAGAATCGAAAGACGCTATTTAAAGGCCAAATATAAGAGTTACAGGAGTTCCAGAAGGTGCAGAAAGAAAAGCTGGGTTTATAAATGTTCTTAATGAAATCATAAGGGAAAATTTCCCTAATCTAGAGAAAGAACTGGGAAACAACATCCAGGAGGGGTACATAACTCCAGACAGACTTGACCAAAAGTGATCTTCACCACACCACATGATAATCAAACTCTCTTCAATCAAATCAAACATAAGGAAAAGATCTTTAAATGTGCACGGGGGAAAAAAAAATCAACTGACATATAAAGAAATGCCAATTAAATTCACAGGAGACCTCTCCCAGGGAACTCTATAGGCCAGAAGAGAATGGAGTGACATATCCCAGATTCTAAAAGCGAAAAAATTGTCAGTCCAGGATAACATACTCAGCAAAGCTTTCCTTTGTCTTGGAAAATGAAATAAAATTATTTCACAGTGAAAAGTTAAAAGAATATTCCTCTTCCAAACCTGCCCTACAAAGGACACAGAGAAGAGAAATAACACCCACCAAAACCAAAGGCAAATGTGAAGAACATCCCAGTAAAATAACAGAAGACTAAACCAATTAACAACCCATTGCTAAAATGACAGGACCAAATTATCACCCATTCATATTAACCCTGAATATTAATGGATTAAACTCATTAATCAAATGTCATAGATTAGTAGGCTGGATTAAAAAGTCATAAACCCCTCTATATGTTGCCTACAGGAGACATATCTCACTAACAAAGATCAGTGGAAACTTTATCTCATGGATTTTGATTTTTTAAGTTTCATCTCTTCAAAACACTTTATTAAATTCTTCACTAACTCAAGGATCATACCGTAGCATCATTTTCAAGAAGGTTCTTGATTTTCTTTTTCATTTCTTCAGTGACACAGTCAATCAGTAGCATGTTATTTAACTTCATGCTGTTGTTAATTTCTTTTTTTCTTCTGTTGTTGATTTTGTTCTGCAGCTTTTCATTTAAAGGGATGTATAGTAACTGTGTAATGGAGACTACCATATCCAGTAGCATGATATTTGACTTCATGGCATTGTAAATTTCTATTTTTCTTCCTGTTGTTGATTTTGTTTTGCAGCTTTTCATTTAAGGGGATGTATAGTAACTGTATAATGGAGACTATCAGATCCACATGTGAAGATACAACAAATGCAGTATGCATCTCTACTTCCAGATCAAAGATGGGCTCCCAATGAAACCGTTAACTATATCTTGACAATAGGATGCTGGACTTCTGCCATTGTCCACAGCCGTAATGATGGACCTATGACTGTTTATGAGGAACTATACTATAGTATTAATATAGAAGAACTCAGTGGGGATGAGCTGCTTGGGGAGGGAATAAGGGAAATCCCAGGGCCTATGGAACTGTATCACAAAATTATAACAATAATAAAAAAAAAGAAGTAAAAAAAAGAGAAGCTAATTGATGTTCGAACTGCATGAAGCAGCTTCAAAAGTCGAGATTGTTCTGTCTGAAAAATATGTTAATGAGTATCTATATTAATATTTTCTGATCAACTATTATGAAACCATCAGTTCCCCCCACTGCCATATACCACTCCAATCACGAACAACAAATAAATCACCTATTTTGATCTATTGTTCATTGTCAAAAGCCATTAAGAGAAACAGGGAGGAAACACTCTGCTCCTCCCTGTTGAAGTACGTCAGGCTGTCTGAGGTCACGTCAGGGCACGTTCTCTTTAGCGACTGAGGCTCTACAAGTCACTTCTGAGAGGATTTTTCCCCAGTTGCAAGATAAATGACAGAACAAGGCTTTCAGAAACAAAGAGCTATTTTAAGAGCTGTCGTTAATTTCTTTTCTATAAATTCTTTCTTCCTAACCTCCCCCCCCCCCTGGTTTTTTAAAATCCTGATATTCATGCAAAGCTTTGAGGGGGAAAGTTTATTATCTTCAAAAATTATTTTTTTTTAAAAAAAGAAAATCTTAATAGATTTTGTCCTCTCGCTGTTTGCTTCTTTCTCACATGTTCCATGAAGCAACAGTCACCACATTCTAAACTTTAACTTTTCAGTGTGCCAGACAACCATGAAAGAAAAGATTTCCCCAGATCAGTGAAGGTCTTATTGTATGCTTTCCCCACTAGCACACAATCTATTGTGAAAAACCTAACACCTACGATGGTACCTGACTGTCCTCATTCAATGTCTAACACTTACTCAGTGAAAGGAATGGATGAGTAATGAGAATCTCAGATGCTGGATAAGTTTTTTAAACCTAATGTGTTAGCCCATGCAACATGCCACTGTAGGAAATGCATGTGCTGACATGCCTCACATATCCTGGTTACTGACATAGTAAGAAACACAGGGCCCTCACAGTGGTCTAGCAGCTAAAGTCCTCGCCTTGAACGCACCAGGATCCCATATGGGCACTGGTTCTAATCCCAGCAGCCCCGCTTCCCATCCAGCTCCCTGCTTGTGGCCTGAGAAGGCAGTCGAGGACGAGCCAAAGCCTTGGGACCCTGCACCCGTGTGGGAGACCTGGAAGAAGTTCCTGGCTCCTGGCTTCAGATCAGCGCAGTACCAGCTGTTGCGCTCACTTGGGGAGTAAATCATCAGATGGAAGATCTTTCTCTCTGTCTCTCCTCCTCTCTATATGTCTGACTTTGCAATAAAAATAAATAAATCTTTAAAAAAAAAAAAGAAGAAAAACAGGTGTTGAGGGGGCCATGCCACGTTTTGCCAATGGTGAGTGTGGTGGGTTTTTGTGGACTCTTGCAGGAAAAGTGTCATGGAGGTGACTAATCTCAAGAGTTGGTTAAAAGGCAACTGCTTGGGCTGGGGGTAGGGGAAAAAGTCACAACCACAAAAGTCAGAGCAGTGAACCAAGGGAGCTGCAGGTAACAGAAAGTAAGTGAAAGTGAAATCTTCGCTGGACCTTGGAGAGCCAGCCCTGTATTGTATTGACAGCAGATAATGCCAGCAGGTTAGAGAGCCCCGGCCTGATACATCCGTTCCAGCAGTGACAGCTGGAACAGGTGTCTGCTAGAAATCTCTTAAGGGACATGTCCACAAACATCAAGGTGACAAATTTTCCACTAAGGAAGTGGTGACGGAAAAGCAGAAGACATGGACGAATAGGAGATCGGTTATAGAAACAAGTAGCAAAGTTCGACAACTGATGCAAACAGGGAGATTTCTAGACAATCAAACGACCAACTCTGAGAATGAGAACAAATCTGTGAAGGAACACTGCAATAAGGGAACAAGAGCAAAACATTCGGCAGCAGAGAGCCCATGGGAATGAACCCAGAGAAGTCAGGATTGGCAAACAGAGTTGGGTACCAGAAAATGAATAGGAACTCATAATATGAGTCGTCCAAAATACATGTCTTTATACGTGGCTTGTTTGAATCAGGATCCAACCACTGATTAAGCTAGGGTTTCGCTTTTAAGCTGTAACCCTGCCTTTTTTTTTTTTTCAAATACCATTTATTGATTTAAGGAGTTGCATCATGTGTCCTTGGATAATTCCCACCTTCTGGACGTGGCTGACTGCATCCCCGTGGCATCATTTACGTCTCTCTGTCCCCTGGTCCCTGTAAATTGGCTGTTAAACCCAAGGCCTGACAGACATTCATATGCAACTGCTTCTGACAAAATACTGGCCCAGGACATGCGGTCGACTTACTAGTGCATGACATTAGGGGGCACACAGTGTCTGCCTGTTGCCCTTCTTGCGATCTTAAGAATGATCCACGGCTTCTGATGCTATCAGCCTCACCCCTGCACTGTAAAGCTTGCCGCAGTCTTTCACCTCATGGTTTCAGCAGCCACTAGTGATCGTGGCCAAGGGATTATTTCATCAAGGACTACACAGCTCCTCATCTCATCACTTCCTCAACATTTATCAGTACATCAACAGTTTGGTTACCCTGGTGTACAATTCAAATAGGAGGGCCAGACCGATGCTTGCTTTCCTTCCCTATATTTAGCAACAGTCAAAGTAATGAGTTGGGGCCTTAGCAACCTCCAGGAATGACCAATGAGACTTCCTCCTCAGCATCATTATGAACTCATGAATTTTTATGTATTGGATGTGTTTCAGGCCACTGCAGTCTTTTTAATGCTCAAACTGTTCCATCTTAGGACAGTGGAAGCCCCTCTATTAGACATTCTTGCCGGAAAAGAAGTCAAATCGGAATTCATTTTTAGTCTTCCAACTTACAGGGGCTTAAGAACAACTACGAAACCACCAGCATCACCATCACCACCCCCCTGGTGAGGAGGCAAGGAGATGAGACCAACATGTAGGGGACTGTCTAGAGAACAACGCCCTCGCTTCTTCGCCACAAACTTCACGGGAAAACTGAAGTAAAAGATCATGTGGCTCCAGGCTGAGTTGTGCCCAATTCCAGCTGCCTTCTGCTGTGCACCTTAGGAGGCAACAAGTCAGATGACCCAAACTGCCAGGTCCCTGCCAGTCATGTCAGACGTGGCTTTGCCCTGGCTCAGTCCCTGATATTGTTGGGCATTTAGGGAGCGAACCAGCAGATGGGAAATTTCTGTCTTTCTCTTTAAAAAAAAAATACATTAAAATTTTCTATAATTATTAAAAAGCCAATATAAGTTCCCGTGAACTTTTAGAAGTCCCCTCGTGTGTGTGTGTGTGCACGTGTGTGTGTGTGTGTGTGAATTTCAGAATTTTTTAACATTGAAAAACAATTAAGCCTCTCTCCACAGCTGGTGACAGTCCAAGACAAAACTAACTTTAAACCCAAGTGTTGGGGTGCTGGCAAAGATGTGAAGGGAGAGTACTTACATACCGTCAGCGGGGATGTAAAATGGTACAGCATTTTGGAAAGGACTGGCAGTCTCATTTTAATTTTTTAAGTGCTTATTAATCTAGAGGCAGAAAGAGAGAAAGAGCTACAGATTCCCATTCGCTGGTTGACTTCCAAATGCCCGTAACAACCAGAGCTGGGCCAAGGCTGATGCCAAAAGTCAGAAGCGTAATCCAGGTCTGCCATATGCAGACAGAAGTAGGAATTAAAAGGCAACTTAGCCACAAGTTTGAAAATTCACTCCCTGAAAGTTTCTTATAAACTTAAAAAATATGCCAAAGATCTCATCTAACCACTGCATTCCTAGACACTTCCCAAGAGGGAAGAAGGCATCCACTAACATAATTAGATAGGTTGCTCCCAGAAGGGGGCACATGCAATCGGGAGCCCTCAAGGCTGCCTCTTGGTTTTCTGGGGTTGGTAGAACCTTGGTGCTCAGAGTGCAGTGCACAGAGCAGCAGAATCAGCACTGCCTGGGAGCTTCAACAGTTAAAAAAAAAAATCACTTTAAATAGCCAAGAGCTGGGACAACCCAAATATCCATCAGCAGGTAACAGGACAAGCAAGCTTGACATAACCATAAATGGAATGCCACTACGCAATAAAAAGAAATGAACAAAAACACGTTCATGGAAGAATCAGAATGATGTGAGTGAAGGAAGTTAAGACAAAATATGTACATTTCATATGATTCAATTCGTATGAATTTTAAAGATACAAACCAAGCTGCTGTGATGGGGTGGGGGCGGGGGAGATCAGTCATTATCTGGGACCAAGAGCAGGGGTGCAGTATAGTAAGTAACAGGTCACAAAGGTATATAAGGAAATTTTGGGGGATAAGGATCTGTTCCTTACCTTGAGTTTGGTGATGGTTTCTGAGAGACATTTCCCAGGTTTATCAAGTGCACATTCAAAGTACCTGTGACTGACCAGTATTGTCATGTCTGTATTCATCAATGAGGCCGTCCCCCTCAGGGAAGAGAGGGGGATCATTTGTCCCAAGTTCTTCTCTGATCTTAAGAGCTTCTACTCGGGTTCCTACAGGTTTATTCAGCTGGAAGGGCTGAATAAAGGGAGGAGGAGCCAGTGGGCCTCACCAGGACTGGGCATTCTCTAGACCGTGCGTTGCTGGAGGGTAGGGTGATCAAGCTTTGAAAGGAACAGCCCAGCTTCTCCAACTTGGCCACATACAGGTGTGCAGGAAACAGCCACCTGACCATTCTGCCCCTCCTCGTTTGCATCAGGCCCCTGTCAATGACAAATGACCCACTATTCTCCTCTGCGTGGGAGGATGGGTAAATCTGCCAGGGACCTTCATCCAAGGCTACCAACGCATTGCATTCTGATCACTATTGGGCGTGTGTGTGTGTATGTGTGTGTGTGTATGTCTCTCTCTCTCTCTCTCTCCAGAGTCTAAAGGACAGGAAGGGTGGTCTCAGATCCCACACTGCAAGGGCACAGCCAAACATTCCAGCACCAGGAATGAACAGAGTTAGCCAGATTTATTTTCTCTGAAGCGAAACACAGGCAATGACTTTCAGGGCCTCAGGCATGAGCCACCTGGGCCTGGCACTCACTGTGCTCAGGCTTTCATCCCTGGAACTCCTGTTAACCACCCTCTTTAGTTCTCCACGACCTTCACCCTTGGAAAATGAGCGCAAATGCAATCAACACATCTCATAGCACTGATTGGAAAGCTGGCGGCTGAATAGAGCCCCAGATGTTTAATATCATTCGGGATCTTTGGCAAACTGTTTCTATGTTGGCTTGTTTCTGAAGGTTTTTTTTCTTTCTTTTTTTTTGGCAAGTGAGAATTTAGGAATTAGGAGCTGTAATCTTAGGAGCTCTCCCAGGGACCTATCCTCTCCTTTCTCACCTTCCCCAGGACAAGCACTGCTTGATCTCATCTGGAACTGAGGCATGCAGCTGGAATTTGGGATTGCACTCTTAGACTGGTACTGAGCAACTCATGAAAATCAGGGGGGCACAATCAGAGACTGTTGGAGAGCCACAGTCACTGCATCATGGGGCTCATTTGCGGGAAGCCCACTAGAGAAGCTCCTCAAAGCTCAGTCAGTACCCAGAAAACCTGGGAAAATTGCCTATCCTAGACGGAAGCTCCTGTAACTGTCAATATTCTTTTTGCATTGGCCACTAGGAGGCCGAGTCCCAAATCATCCAACTTGTAGTAAGGCAGCAGGAACTCCTTTCTATTTTCAACCCTGATTGTTTCCCTGACTCTCCTTTCCCCCAGGTTTCTGCATTTATTCATTTTTAGATTCTTAATATAGTAATTACCTCTAGCATAAGCTGTGAACAATTTACCTTAGTATAAAGTAGAACATTACACATCTTTAAACTTCCTATTTGAGAAAGGGAAAAAGAAATGGGAAGAGAGAAAGAGAGAGAAATGGAAGGAGGGAGGGAAGAGAAGAAGGTGGGAGAGAGAAAGAGAGAAATATCCCATCTTGCTGGCTCATTTGCCAAATGGCTGGGAGCCCAGGAGCCAGGAACTCCATCCAGGTCTCCCAGGTGGGTAGCAGAATCCCAGCTATTTGAGCCATCACCTGCTGCCTCCCGCGATGCGTGTTAGCAAGAAGCTAGAATTGGGAGCCAAGCCAAGACTTAAACTCAGACACTCGAATATGGGATGCGGGTATCCCAAGAGGCATCTTAACCACTGCGCCAAGCACCCGCCCCCTTAACATCTCTGCATATAGCTTCTAAATTCACACTGGAGGGGGGAAGTCCTATCACCCTAATTCATAAGCATTTAGCTCTTTTTAGCCTATTTTCTCCTATCAGTGACTTACCCTCTAAAAACAGAACAGCTCTCAGGAGAGACATAAATATTTGCCTGCACGACCCATAAGTGACTCTATGCACTACTGTCTTTATTGTTCCTTTTTTCACATTGTAGCAGGTGGTGTCACATGATCCTGCTCTAGAAAACGGAACTTCTACCATCATGACAGCGTCCCTCCCCCTCTCCCCTGCTCATACCCCCAACACAGCTCTTCTCCACTGCCCCTCTTGCTCCTACCCCCTGATGGAACTGAATGTCTGATAAGAAGACACATTCAAGGGCCAACCCAGCCCAACACAGAAGTGTTTTTGACCACTCTCCTCCACAAGAAAACCATAACATGACCAGACACCTGCCCAAATGACAGGCACTACTCGCCCCCCCAAAATCAGCAGCCTTGTGAAAGCCCCAAAACAAAGGAACATCTCTAAAATGATGCTAAAGGAAGATTCCTAAAACAAACCAACAGAAAACTAAAGTTAAAACAGAAGATGTCATTTTCAATTGAGCTAAAGAGTGTTGTCCATCAGACATCAACAGCAGAGCAGCAAATTCAAAAAATGAATATGGTCATGTCTTACAAAGACTTTTCCTTTGTTTATTCCAGGGATGCAGGAAACAAATCTGCCAGTTAAAAAACCTGCATAGTGCAAAACAGAATAAAGATATTGCTGTGTCTGTAGGCTTTTAGTTTATATGGTGTTTATATCAGCATAGAACATTCTGAAAGTTACAAAAGAAACTGACAACTGCCATTCCCTTGAGGAAAGGGGGTTGGGGGAGGAACGGGAAGGAGATGTCTTTCCCTGTAACATAAAATTGAAATGTCAGGGAGACCTGAGATCAACTCCCACTGCTGCCAACCCCTTGGTCCACAGCCTTAGTCAAAGAGGCTCACCTCTGCAGCCCTCAGCATCCATCTTCATTTGCACAGCGGGGCTAATTACAGCACCTACCTCAAAGTGGTCTGGGAGGAGTTAGTGGGGCAACAATGTGCCTAACATGCTTTGTAGAGCCCTAGGCACACAGCAGGTGTTCAACAACAGCACAGGCAATAATACTGCACACTCACAAAGAGCACTGAATCCATCCAGCCTTCGTTCAAAATAATCATGGGAAATCAGTAACACAAGAGGCAGGGGAGACGTGAAAAAGCCATTTTGCTATCAGCCAGTAGAGATGAAGTCAAATCAGACTAGGAAGGATGTAAAGTTTGAGACAAAAAGATTCAAATTCCTCCAAAGTAAAGCCTGAAATCCAATAGTTCCAAGCAGTGCTACCCACCCCTGGGAGTCCTTAGCCAAAAGGCAGCTTGCCCCAAACCCAGAGCCCAGGAGACAAAACAAGGGAGACCCACGAGGATGGACCAGAAGCTTCCAGCTGTCATTTCCTCCTCTCGCAGCCCTTCACCGCCATGCCTGTGAACAGGCATCACCTGGGGATCTTATTAAACTGCAGATCTCTAACAAGCTCCAGGGTGATGTAAATGCTGCCGGTCCGCAGACCACACTCTGAGGAGCAAGGTCCCATCGACCCTAGAAAACATCTTGACTGCTGCTTAGCCGGGGCAGCCTCGAGGCCTTCTGACAGCACGTTCCCTCTCCTGGGAATAACCCAACTAATTCTAAGCTGACAACTCCCACTTGCAGTGAAATCCACCCCCGGGACCCTTGGCGATGTCTGGAGACGTTTTTGGTTGTTGCAGCTGCAGGAGGAAGGGTATGACTTCCATCTACAGATGAAGGTCAAGGATGGTGCTAGACATCTTGCAGCTCAAGCAACAGATGCTTAGGCCCTGAGCTCCACTGAGTCTGAGCCCCATTCACACTTGCTCCTTGATGGAGCCACAGCACCTAACACAGCACTTGGGAATACCAGAGACACTCAAGCATCAGAATACGTCCTGTGGCTTCAGAAGTTACGACAAGTCTTGAGGCTTTTAAACAGACCCAGGAGTTATTCTCCAGTGTGACACTGTTTATTGACAAAACGAGTATCATAGGGAGCTGGCACTGTGGTGTAGCCAGTAAAGCCACTGCTTGCAACACTGGCATCCCATATGGGAGCTGCTAAATGTGCCTGGCTGATCTACATCCAATCCAGCTCTAGGGCCTGCAAACGGCCCAGAAAAGTAGTAGAAACTCCCCGGGTATTTGGATCCCTGCCACTCACGTGGGAGACCTGGATGAAATAAGAATTACAGAAGCGCGTATTTTCCATTTGCTGTTTCACACCCCAAATGGCTGCAACAGCCAGAGCTGGGCACATCCAAAGCCAGTAGCCAGAAGCTTCTTCCAGGTACCCCAAACGACAGCAGAGGCCCAGGGCTGCTTTCCCAAGCCACAGGCAGGGAGCTGAATGAGAAGTGGAACAGCCAGACCCAGAATCAGCACCCATATGGGATGCCAGCACAGCAGGGGAGGGATTACCCTGATATGCCAGCACATCAGCCCCAATAAATGTTTTTATAAATAAATAAACATCACAAACAATACTATTAGTAGCAATCACTTACACAAAAACATTTATGATGTTGTAGAAAGCAAATGGGCTTCAGAGTCACACAGAATTTAGCCCCAATCTCTCCTGTTCACTTGCTGCATGACCTTGAACAAAGTACCACAACGTGCACATCTATAAAATTGTCACCATCCTTGTATCCGACGGAACTGCTCTGCAGTGGCATATGAGGATATGCTGGCATAGAACAGATGCCCCAACCGATACTTCCTGTCATACTAATGGGCTAAAGCAAGTAGCTCAGTAAATGATTATTCACTGATTACTGTATGTAGTTATTTCTACATACAAATTTATGTATTCATTTCATGTAAAGCCAGGAAAGTCTGGATTGTCTCTCCTTTAGGCCAAAAGCCATTATCTCTCAGGCTCATTGAGCAAGTACAAGATGCTGTACTTGTGCTTCACCTTGGTCATTCAAGACCAGGTAGTGATTAATGGTCAGCAGTAACAGAAATGACACTGAGTCGGGAGGGAAGGACCTTCGTGTGTCATCAGCATGGAACAAGCACTCACTGGCCACAGCAGCCAGATGGAACGAACTCCCTGCCCACAAATGCGTGAACCTGAATACTCAGAACAATGCTGCAGGAAGTTGTGCCTTTCTGAGAATGGTGAAAAGGAGATGGCTTGAGAGGAACAAAGGCCATGTCATCAGTGGCCAGAAATACGGGTTCTCTAGAGTCCTTCAGTGTTCCAGGCGAGGACATGTGATCAGCCCTCACCTTACGGGATACTCACGGCTGAGACATGCTGGTCTCACCAGTGCTAGTGATGTCTGATGCCTTCAGAGGGAGCTGGCTAAAGAACATGATGGAAAGACAGCATACAATGCAGAACTCTCCCATTAATAAGAGTAGGAATGTGATGCCACCCACAGTAGATGTGACACCAGAAGCACGGAAAAGGGGGTTCTGATTGGTTTTGGCCTCCAAGATGCCTGGAATAGTCAGGTTGGATACAATCAAAATCTCACACAGCAATTGCACAGTCCAAGTCAGCTGGTCTACTAGCAAAATCCCTGCTGAAACCTGGATAGCAGCCGTGAAAATGATGAGTAATTTTAAGCAGCCGAAAACCCTTGTATGAAGCTGTGAGTGAAATGTTAGAATAATGGGTGGGGCCGGCACTGTGCCATAACAGGTTACGCCTCTGCCTGTGCTGCCAGCATCCCAAATAGGCACCAGTTTAAGTCCCAGATGTTCCACTTCCCATCTAGCTCCCTACTAATGTGCCTGAGAAGGTAGCAGAGGATGGCCCAAAGCCTTGGGATCCTGAACCCGCAATGGGAGACCTAGAAGAAGATCCTGGCTCCTGGCTGAGGACTGGCCCAGCTCTAGCCATTGCAGCCACTGGAAAGTGCACTAGCACATGGAAGATCACTCTCTTTCCTTCTCTCTGTTGTAATTCTGCCTTTCAAAATGAATAAATAAATGTTGAAAAAAAAAAGAAGAAGAAGGGGCACCCAATCACCTACAAGTATGGCAGGAACCCAGCACACAGCCCTGACTTGCTGTCCTTGTATGAGTCAGAGCCTTGGCCCACAGGATGCAGCCCACAGTAACTTCTCCACCTGATCTCAGGGACAAAGTCAAGGGATGCTGCTCTCAGTAGCCACACCCAGCTGTCACACACAAATTTACCAAGGCCTAGACCCTGCACGGTAGCCTAGTCCATTATTCTAACATTTCAAAGTGAGGCTAAAGCCCTCACCTTACACATGCCAGGATCCTATATGGGCACCGATTCTAATCCCGACAGCCTGGCTTCCCATCCAGCTCCCTGCTTGTGGCCTGGGAAAGCTGTCGAAAAAGGCCCAAAGCCTTGGGAGTCTGCACCCACGTGGGAAACCCGGAAAAAGCTCTGGGCTCCTGGCTTCAGATCGGCTCAGGACCAGCCATCACAGCCACTTGGGAAGTGAATTATTGGACGGAAGATCTTCCTCTTTCTCTCCTCCTCTCTGTATATCTGACTTTCCAATAAAAATAAATAAATCTTAAAAATTTTTTTTTTTACCAAGGTCCACCTTACATTGCATGAATGCATCCTGCCAGGACCACCTCTTGCGTTAGCTAGCTGTAGAAAATTACTACCTGCTGAGTTGAACAGTACCTCCTTCATTAGCTACAACAAGGAAAAGAATAAGGGGTTGAAACAGCAGAGAGGCTAATGCTGCTTTCACCAACAGACAGTCTCATATTGTTCAGAGTAGAAATATTCCACTGCCTGGAACCACATGGTACTATTTAAGCAGCAACCATGAACTTGGACAACTCAGTGACTTCAAGTGTTTGGGCTGCCAAAAATCACTCAACATGTGCTTATGAAAAGTGTGACTGGACAAAGGCATAATTTATCGTAGCATTACATTGTAAGAAAAGAGGCTCAAATAATAGAGTTCAATCAAGTTTTCAATGATAAAGACTCTCAGTTGATTGTAAATTATGGGGATCATGTGTGGGTGAAAAACAGGAAAACTTGCCAGGCAACCCTTAATTAATACTGCACCTCTTGGCAGATCAGGAATGCCAGATAATCACAAGGCATTAGCTTTCATGGGCATGCAGGGCACAGTTGCAGGAAACTACCTAAAAGGATCTTAGCAGGACTAGTCCCATCAAGACTAAACCCCAACATCAATATGGTACCCTGGAATGACTCCAGCAATATGGCACCTGGAGAAGAAAGGGACATGAGGAGACGAGCATTTAAACAGGCAGGTAAGCTACCTATTGGTATGTCTGCACCCATATGGGTACCTGGGATAGAGTTCTGACTCTGCTTTCTGCTCACGTGCACCTGGGAGGCAACAAGTGATGGCTCAAGTAACTGGGTCCCTGCCACTTACATGGGATACCTGCCTTGCATTTATGTTTCCTAGCTGCAGACTTTGGGGAGTGAATCAGTTGACTTAAGCACATTATCTGTGTGTTTGTGTGTGTGTGTGTGTGTGTGTGTGTCCCTCTCTGTATCCTACTCTTCAAATTATAGGCAGAAAAAAAGAAGTAATGAATTAGGAAACTGCTGAAATTCAAATACGTCTTAAGTTTAGTTAACAGTTACTGACCAGTGTTAACCTTAATTTTAGACTAAGGTGACACCGTTAACAGGTGAGACTGACTCGGGAAAAGGGTGAGCAGAGATTCCCTCTCTGAATGAGTGCTATAACAATCTAAAATTATTTCAAAATAAAGCACTTACTAAAATTAAAAGAAAAAATATTTAGGGCAAATGCATTTTGTGTGTCTTCACAGCCACTATATTGAGAGTCGGGAGTCCACAGAAACCAATGATGTGTTTAGGAACTAGAATTCTGCTAGGAGAGAATTCCCTGGGATAAATGGGGCCAGGAGCATCAAGGAGGGCATGCTACGTGGAAACTAGGCACACAGCCATGGACAACGTGAACAACGTGGAGGCCCCGTGTGTGACTATGACTGAGATGACCAGCACATCACAAGGCCAACTCTGCCCAAAGAGGGACAGCAGGCACTACTCTACTCAGATGCGTGGTATCTGCTGCCACTGTATCTGAAAAAGGATCCACGTCCCCACTTCATGTCAATGTCAAATCACCTAGGAGACAAGTTAAAGACACTAAGAGGAAGGAAACGTAGTACCATTTGTAGTGCTTAGGAGGTGTGCCACATTGGAGCCCTGGGGTGTGCCCTCATCAGGCAGCTCTCTCAGGAGGACTGGGCCTGTAAGCCTGAGTAAGGCCCAGCCAGTATCCATCCCATTGCTTCTTGTCTCGCAGCACGGCCCATCCTCTCGATCTTACCCTATGAACCTCCAAAATCGTGTGCCACAATGCACCTCTCTCTTTTCTAAGTGGCTTCCCTTGGGTCTTCCTTCATGGTAACCAAAAGCTAATTAATACAACAGAAAAATAGCTAGAGTTATAATTCCAGTAAACTTAAAATCAGTCAACAGCCTGAAAGGAGAAATTAGACAAAATCTGGGAGTCTGACGAACAATTGGACCTCCATATCTGTAAATTCCATATCCATGAGGTTCAAGAAACTGCGTACTAAAATCTTTTGCTATCATTCCCTAAATAATATAGTACAACAACTCTTTCTATAGTTTTTACAGTGGGTTAGGTAATATAAGTAATCTAGAGATGATTTAAAACACATAGGAGAACTGGGTAGTTTATATGCAAATACTAAATCATTTTATCTTTTTTTTAAGATTTATTTATTTATTGGAAAGTCAGATATACAGAGAGGAGGAAAGACAGAGAGGAAGATCTTCTGTCCGATGATTCACTCCCCAAGTGAGCGCAATAGCCGATGCTATGCTGGTCCGAAGCCAGGAGCCAGGAACTTCTTCCGGGTATCCCACGTGGGTGCAGGATCCCAAAGCTTTAGGCCATCCTTGACTGCTTTCCCAGGCCACAAGCAGGGAGCCGGATGGGAAGTGGAGCTGCCGGGATTAGAACCAGTGCCCATATGGGATCCTGGCGAGTTCAAGGTGAGGACTTTAGCCGCTAGGCCATGCCGCCGGGCCCTATCTTTATTTTTTTTTTTAAAGATTTATTTGTTTTTATTGGAAAGGCAGATACACAGAGAAGAGAGGAGAGACAGAGAGGAAGATCTTCCATCCAATGGTTTACTTCCCAAGTGGCCACAACAGCTAGAGCTCAGCCAATCTGAACCCAGGAGCCTCTTCTGGGTCTCCCACACAGGTGCAGGGTCCTAAGGCTTTGGGCCATCCTCAACTCCTTTCCCAGGCCACAAGCAGGGAGCTGGATGGGAAGTGGGGCTGCCAGGATTAGAACCCATACCCATATGGGATCCTAGCACATTCAAGGCAAGGATTTTAACTGCTACGCTATCGTGCCAGGCCCCTTTATAAGGAACTTCAATATCCTTGAATTTGGTATTCCTGAAATGCAAAAACCAATTCCCCCATGGACAGTAAGGGTTCACTGTAATACTAAAAACAACATCAGAGTTTACCAAAACACAAAATAAAGTCACTCTGGTAATTAATTACCATTCGCTGACTTAAGGGGAGATAGACCGTGAGGCATAATCAGCACATTCATGCATTGAAAAAACTAGCTGCTTATTCAAGATGATTACAGAGATAAAAAGGCAAAGCAAGAAAAAAAAAGGTACTTGAATAACATCTAAAGGAAATTCTATCAAGCCTTTTAAAAAGCATAAAAAGGGAGAACGTACTGAAAATCTATTACTGAAAAGGCCTGAACCCCGGGGAAGATGGAGACCTACAAAAATCAGAAAAACAAGACAGTGTGGGGCTATCAGAAGAACAATGTTGACCCAGAATGGCTTAGGGTAGGGGTAGCCTACCGACATATCTCGGCAGCAGGCCAAGAAAACCATCAAAGTGGCTTGTGGCCACACAGCACTGGCCCCTTACCACATACTCACACTCATGTCCCTGCCAAAGGCACACAGGATTCCAACCACAACCCAGGCCTCCTAGAAGCCCAGTTTTGACATACAAAAATGCGTTCTGGTGATGGGCGTTTAGCCCAGCAGTTAAGATACACCATGGGACACCTACATCCCTCATCAGGAGGCCTTGTTTGAGGCCAAGTTCCACTTCTGGTTCCGGCTTCCTGCTAATGCAGATCCTAAGAGGCACCAGGACAAGGCCTAAGTGCTTGGCAGTTTGCCACATGGGGGAGATCTGGGCTGAGCTCCTAGTTTCTGGTTTTATGTGCATTTAGACAGTGAATTAGCAGATATGGGAGCAGATATGAGATCACGAGCTCTCTATCTTTACCTTCCAGTTCAATAAATAAAAATGAAAAACAAAATTGAGTTCCATTTCCTCACCTCTCCCATCAACATAACTGAAAAAACGGGTCCACTGCTTTTCTACTGGCTCTGGTCCCTGCCGTTCTCCAACGAGTGATTAGACTGTATTCAATCAACAGCACATTCAAAAACAAAAATGGTTCACGTGAACAAAAAAACTGTAAAAACCACCAAGTTGTAAACCAAAGGGCATTTCTGCTTTGTTGATAAGAAGTCGGGTCTTTGTTTTTAATGAAGTAACTCAGTCCACGCTAATTGACTTCAGAGTGACGTGTGAAAGAATCCATTGTACATCTGCAGCACGGATTCCACATGCTTGTGAGCAGAGACACGTGTTACAGAAGCAAGCAAAACAATACAGTGAGGCACCTGTGGTTTTACAGCAGCCTTGGTCAGGAACATTCTAAGATACTGCCCAGCCCCGATCTTCCTCCTAACACGTGAATGGAATTCTGACATTCCATTTTCTCCAGTTTTTTCTGGAAAGAAACCACCAAACCTAAAAGCTCCGCCATCCTGCACTTCTAATGCACTGCCAGACCACATGGGAAAGGCCGCATAAACACGGAGTTGAGTCAAGCTCCCACTTCTGTGCAATTTTAACGTTCAAAGATAGTTACATTACTAGCCTTTTCCATCCTCCTGTGGATAATCAAAATCTTTATGCAATTTTCCTCAGCTTCTCTAGGCCCACGTAATTACTGATTGCTCCTAAGTACTTCTTAATACCGACGCCAGAATGTAAGGGGCAGGTTCGACTTACACTCGCGGATGTTATTCCAGTCAATTTTAGAGAAGAATGGATGGCAGCAAAGACCTTCGAACTTCAGTCTCTCTTTCTGACCACACAGCAAACTTTGAATCAGATCAAGAAATTCACTGCTGACTTTGGGTTCATCTGGAAACTTCAAAAACCGCTGTTTCAAATGAAGGGAAGGTAGGAGAGAGAAAGGGGAGGGAGGAGAGGAGAGGGAAGGGAGGGGGACAAAGAGGGAAAGAAAATACAAAAGGAAGGAAGAAATGAAACACAATCATTATTTCCTTAGTGGTAATTCAGCTTGTCATGTTCCAAAGTTAACTATTTCTCACATATGCAAGTTTCTTTAGTTTCCTTTTTAAAGACACAAGTTCTGTGTCCTCTTTACTTTGGACCAAAGGCATGTTCCTGAAATAAATGGCCTGTGTACATCAATAGGCCGAGTTCACGGCTGACCCCTGCTCCCCTCTCCTGGTGCATCTCGCTGGGCTCCCACTGCTCTCTGCTGTCCAACAATGATGAGCTATTTAAAGCTTCCTGAACAAGCCGCGCTGTTCTCTTCCCTCTGCCTAGCTTGCCCTCCCCACCCACTCAGCCTGCCCTGGCTACATTTTCTGCCCCATCACTGCCTTGTGCAAGCTCTCTCTGTATCCTGCTTCGGTAAAGGCACAAGGCACGGGGACTTGTGCGTGATGACGGAAAAAGATGGGAGAGAGGGCCTTCTCCTTCTGGTTCATGGCTACAAACCGGGTTCCATGCAGTATCACTCAAACTGCTGAATGACTGAATCTAGATGAAAGAAAGAAATCGGCCCCAAGGGTCACCTAAAAGGAAACTGTAAATGAAGGAAAGACTGAGGAATAACACATAGCAGGGGTATACATTTAGTATAGTGGTTAAGATGCTGCTCAGGATACCAGCATGCCGCGTTCCAGTGCCTGCCTCAAGTCCTGACTCGGCTCTCTATCCCAGCCTCCAGCTAATGTGCACCCCACGAGGCAGCAGGCAGCTCAAGTGCTTATGTCCCTGCATCCCACACAGCAGGCTCAGGTCAAGGTCTGGGCTACTGGCCCACTCCCAACTGTTGCAGGCATTTGGAGAGTGAACCAGTAAATAGGAGATATCTCTCCATCTCTATCCCTTTTTGTCTTTCAAATAAATATTTTTTAAGAAGAATAACAAATATAGTGTGTATATGTATGTGCATACATTCTATATTAGGCACTCCAGAAAGGTGGGACTGGGTGAGATATTAAAACCTAGAAACTAAGTTCTCTTTTCCCTTTTGGTTGAAACTAAACAACATGTATTTATCATATCCTTAAGAAACAAGCTTAATATAGTAGCAAGTATAGTTATTAGAAAGTGGCTCAACTTCATATATGAATACATACATACATACACACACATCACGTCACATACACAAACATGCTACCATATCTAAAATTCAATTCCACTGCCTAGCGCAGTGGCTCAGCAAGCTCATCCTCCACTTTCAGCATCCCATATGGGTGCTGATCTAGTTCCCTGAAAAGCAGAAGAGGATGGCTCAAGTACTTGGGACCCTGCACCTACATGAGAGACCCAGAAGAAGCTCCTGGCTCCTAGATTTGGACTGGCTCCATTTCAGCCATTTAAAGCTGTTTAGGGAGAGAACTAGCAGATGGAAGACCTCTCTCCCTTTCTCTCTCCTTCTCTCTGCAACTCTCCCTTTCAAATCTGCTTTTCAAAGAAAAATGAGTAAACTTAAAAAAAATTGTACTACTATATCGAACTGTTAGTACTAAGAAGCAATATAGGGCCCGGCGCGGTGGCGCAGTGGTTAAGGTCCTCGCCTTGCACGCCCAGGATCCCATATGGGTGCCGGTTCTATCCTGGCAGCCCTGCTTCCCATCCAGCTCCCTGCCTGTGGCCTGGGAAAGCAGTCAAGGATGGTCCAAAGCTTTGGGAACCTGCACCCGCGTGGGAGACCCGGAAGAGGCTCCTGGCTTCGGATCGGCATAACATCGACCGTTGTGCTCACTTGGGGAGTGAATCATCGGACAGAAGATCTTCCTCTCTGTCTCTCCTCTCTGTATATCCGCCTTTCCAACAAAAAAATAATAAAAATAAATCTTTAAAAAAAAAAAGAAGCAATATAATGTAAAATCAAGAGAATGGATTTCAGAACCAAATAGTCTGTGTTATTTTGGAAAAGTTATTTAACCTTTCTGTATTATATTTTCAATATATCTATAAATTAGAATAATAATGCAACCGTTTCTACCTTACAGGATAATATGAAGATCAAATTAATAAACTGTATTCCATCAATCCTAGACTCAGATTTATTCACATTCAATAGCAGTGAAATCAAACATATTTTTATAATAAAGGATCATACATTAATTGGCAGCAGAGTGCAGTCGTACAACTTGACTAGCAGCTGAGATTCAACGAACTACAATTAGTGATGTTTGAAATAGCTTTTGGCACAAAAGCAAGTGCTAAGTAAGTATTTTATTATTATTTTCCAGTGAAATACTGTTGGTTTATATATAATCATTCATTCATACAACTTTCTTAATTTTTTAAGATTGTTTTCTCATTTTATTTATTTGAAATGCAGAGAAAGAGATACACACAGAGAGAGATCTGTGGTACACTGGTTCACCCCCCGCAAATACAACAGCCCAGGCTGGACCAGACCCAAGCCTGAAGCCTGAAAGTCAAATCCAGTCTCCTGTGTGAGTGGTGGGTCTCCAGGCACTTGAGCCAACATCAGCCGCCGTGACACAGCAGCGCCAGGACTTGTACCCAGGCATCTCTCTGATACAGGATGCTGGCATACCAGGTACTATACCAAATTCCCATCCCCATTCACACCATCTTTAAGCATCTACTGATGGCTCCTTACCTGGAAATTCATGATGTTGTTGAAGGTCCTGGCTGAGGTGCCCTCCGTGAATGGGGACCTCCCATAAACCATCTCATAGGCGATGACACCCACTGACCACCAGTCGCAGTCCAGGCTGTAGGAGCCTTTCCCGTCCCCGTTCATCACAGTTAGCATTTCAGGAGCCATGTAATCAGGGGTCCCAATTGGGAGTTTGGCATTCACCTAGAAAACCATCGATACAACGAAGACAGCAAACTTTCAATTAGCCTCGAGTAGGTTGCCAACGGCGGCAGTTGAGACACAGGCTGACCTGCTGCTGATTGCCATGCTCCCAGGCACTTAAACCTCTTGTCAAGTGGCACACTGACAGGAAATGCAAACGCTGTCCTAATCAAAAAGAAAGGAAGAGAGAAAGAAGGCAAAGGGCCGAGAGCTGAGGACTGGCACACAAATGGTCTGGACGATGCCGTCCATAGACAAGTGACTGATAGGACAGGATTTCTCTCATGGAAACAGCAGAGTGTTTATCAACTCTGAAGATGGATGCAGCAGAGCAATCTAACTGTCACTGGAAAACCGGCAGCCGTCTGGTGACGTGCTCTTACATACCTGCATCACATATCACATTTAAAAACCTCGGTAACCCATATCCCTTCCTTGGGCCACCCACAGCGCAAAACATGACAAGTGGCTTCTTCTGGGGCCAAATATTAATGAGTTCATTTTCCTCTGATCCTCCCGCACTGTTCAGAAACCCAGGGCTCTCCAATCCAGGGGTGCCCAAGCACCTGACCTTGGCAAAGAAACGCAGGATGTAGGAGGCCTTTTCAGTTAGGAAGCTCAAAGTATTGCACTTAAACGACTGTCCTTTTTCCCTGACAATTGTCCTTCTGACCGCTCCCATGTTTAAATGCCCTGTGTTTCTTGAAATCATGCTGATGAAAGCAAAGGACATTTCCTGCCCCCTCAGTCTCACCCCCAACCCACTAGGCAACGTAGCCAGCTGACAGCCCCTTTGGTCTTCAAAACTGTTTTGAAGTTTCCCTGAGCCATGAAACCTAACTGTAACGATCACCTCTTCCACCTGCCTCCCTACTGTAGTCATATATCATGTTGACCAGCTGTTCCATAATCTCACATCATAAACCATGAGGCAGCATATGCATTGCGTAAACAATGTTCTTCACGTTAAAGGATGGTAAGTGCCCTGGAGGAAGCCAAGAGAGTGAGCAGATCTGGCCACAGACCTTGAAGGCTGAGCCTTATAAAGCAAGAAAGCAGATTTTCTTTGCTTCAATTGAACTAGGAATGCAGGAAGAAATGGATAGTTCAGACAGCACACTGCCAGGGATGAAGCTGAATAAAGCTTTTCCAGTCCACAATCTGGACGTCATCATTTCTCTGGCCAAGACTCTCTCAGGAGAAGAAATAAGGTTTTCTCTCATTTTCCTCCATCCCCTTGCTTTTTACTATTTGTAACACATCCCTGGAATGTTTGCCCTCCCCACCTGCGTGCTCCCTACACAGCAATGTGATATTGCTGTTGCCAAGTCTGCTCAGCTTTGCTTTGGCACACAGGGTGAAGAAGACTCAAGCTTGAGGGACTGAAACTGACATGGGTCAAGGGGAAGCCTTGATGTTGGATTGTCTGCACCAAGCCCACCACCAGCATGTACGGAGGTGTTAAAGAGCTAGCACAGACTGAGGGTTAAACTATAGGGTTTTGGCTACAATCAGCACTGACAGTGAACAACAGATATTTTTTAGAAGATAACAAGAAAAAACTGTAACATTTTGGTTTGGCTATTATAGCACCACTGTATCTTTTTTTTTTTAATGTTCACCCTTTATGCTTAACTACCTTACAGGACCCTTGCTACACAACTGTCCAGTACGCACCATCAATTCTTGCTGCACTTGCTGAACACAAACTGTCCACAAATATTCCATTCCCCTTGTTTGCAGCTCATAGGGCACAGCTGCTTGCTCACAACCAGAGAATTCAAAGGAACTTGAAGGGGTTGCAGGTACCAAGGTGACCCAGACAAAAAGCGTTAAGTTGTCAATGCTTCATTTCCAAACTAATAACTAGACTTACCAAAGACAGATTAATTCCCCCAAACTCATTCTTGTTTCACAATGTATCTGTGATTCTATATATTTATGTCCAACAATCCTCTAGATTCTATTATTAATTGGTATCAGAAAGATATGAAAAGGAGAAATACACATAGACTCACCCTTTGTACATCTCCTACAATGGTGCTTAATCATGATTAATAATGGTCTTTAATGATAATTAAGGATTACTCAGGTTTCATTAGTCACATTAAACCTGTTCACCATGTCATCGCACATCCTACCTAGGACTTCCCACCACGCGCTTTCCCCTCCTCCTGGGGCAACTCAGCCAGTTAATCTGGGTGAGACACTAACAGAGAACATCCTCTAGGAACCCACTCTGCCTGCAGCACACGGACAGCTCCCCAGCAGTATAAGCCATAGTTAATTCTCATGACGTTAATGGGGAAGAAAATAAACTAGTTCAACCAGAGATAACAAGAAAAGAACTAGGAGATAGGAGAGTCTCACCTGGGGGAGAGAGTGAAAACGTAAGGGAGGGAAGGAGAAAGAAAGGTAGAGGGACGGAGAGGGGATGGGAGGAAAAGAGAGGGAAGGAGAGAGGAGGGTAAAGGAAGAGAGAAAGGGTAGAGGAAGGGAGAGAAACAGGAAACACTTTTCCTAATTTTCCTCATCTAGCTGCCCAAGGCATTAAACCTACACCTGCCAAACAGGGAAAGGAAACTTACGCTGTGAGTCTGTGGAAAACAAACCCAGCCTTTTAGCTCCTACATAAATCTAAAAAGGGCTATCTCCTCTGAGTTTCCAGCTGCTACATGGGGGCTGAGTATCACTGACTGTGCTGTAATGCGTTTCATTTACAAGCTCCTTACGACTGTGTTCAATAGAGATCAATGAGATAGGCTGAACTGCTGCTGGCTGCTTGCCATGCTGCTTGCCGTTCTTTGACATTCCAGCAAGGTGACATGGGTGACCTAAGCACACAGCAGGTCTTACGGTCACCAGCAACCCCCCTTCCTATTTACTAACGAAAAGAAAAGACTCCAAAGCAACATCCTCAGTAAGAAGCCTGTCAGAAAGACAATGGATGACGGAACGTGCGACAGATCCAACACTCACACAGGGGGTGGCAGGATTTGGGTAACATGCAGTGATTTCAGTAAATGCAGGTTACATTTTTACATAGCATATTTGGAATATAGAAAATATTGAGGCCCTGCTATGGGCCTGTAAAACATTCTATTGAAAGGAAACATGGGTTTAACCCTATGTTCATCAATCAAAAATATTTCAATAATTATGATTCTATAGTATCCACCCTTGACTTCCTCTAAATTGCAGACTGTTGCTCTTTTGTAACAAAATGCAAAAAATAATAATAACAACAAAACATTATTTGCTTGTAACCCTCTGGCCCAGTGAGCACCCAGCAAAGGAGGCACAATTCTCTCGAGTGGATATCTGAAGAGCCATGCCTCCTTGACCACAATACTCAGTTCTCCTGATTCCTGAGCCACAAAGAGTCCTAAGAGCCTTGAAGCTCCTGGCCTGGACTGCAGGGTGCTACAATCAGAGGAACTGAAAAGGGCAGCTGGCAGCTCTGAGAACTCCAAATGAACAGGAGACCTGTGTGTCCCCCACGCGTCTGAGCACAGGGACGCAAACACGGCCTTGTCCATCACTCCTTTACTCAGCGACTGTTCTGTCATCGTCCAGCTTTCCAAGTAGGATTTCTTGCTGCAAATGCATCTCCCTGCTCTAATAATCAGCTTTCTGATACCTCTCAAACATGCAGGCATCTCAACCAGGAGTTACCCGAGTCACCTCTTCCTGACCTTAACCCTCTCTCCCAGGGACAACATCACGCCATGTCTGCAGAGGTTTTTGGTTGTTATGAATGTGGGGGAAAAGGCACTGCTGGCATCTAGAGGGTAACAGGCCTGGAAAGCAGCCAGACATCCTGAAATCCCCAGGACGCTTCCCCAATCACAAGGAATCACGCAGCCCGTAATGTCAACAGTGCTGAGGTTCTGCTGTCTCGCTCTGTGCCTGTACTGCCTGTACGTCAACGCATGTCTGAAGACAGGTGTCTATGAATGCCACCAGGGTAACAAGAAGAGTCACATCATTTATTTTTGCAGCGACTGATTCCCCTGAATTCAATACCTAAGTCCTCACATCTGTTTCAGAATTATCCACACAGTATTAAATGCAAATACTCTGACATTCTGATTCGTAACATTAATGGCCAGGTAAGTTGACAGTCTACAAGAAACAACAGCACTGAGGTAGAGAAATCCTGGCCTGGGACAGTCCAGTGTTGCTTTTTTTTCCTCCTCTTAAAAAAAAATTCCCAAATGCAAGGCTTGTTATCTCAAGACGGGTCTGAAGAACAGTCATAAAATGCAAAAAGCCAATAGGGCTCCAAGCCTTCTTCTGGCCTTAGCCTAATAATAACCACATCTCCTCCAAGATATGTAAGGGGGAGGAGGAGCGCAACTTTACCTACTGTCCTTGATAGAAAGCACTGAACTCCGAGCCTGGCAGCATGGTTCTCTAACCTCTTGATTAGTGCATTCTACTCCAATCACTATTTGCTGGAGAGGGAATGAAAGGCCAATTTCCTAAGGATTTGTCCAGGTCACCAAATGGCTCAGTTATGAAAGAAGTCTTAAAAACCTAAGTCCATCTTCTCTCAGACCTATCTTTTTTGCATAATTCACATTTCAGTAAGGACAAATTTTATTAGAAGATTTCTTTAAATCTCTTTTTTTTCTTTTAACTTTGTCATTTTAAAGAAGTCTCCCCGTGGATAACAGCTGCCCTCCTGCCTCCCTAATTAGCATGTGGGATATAGCTTGATTTTTAACAAGTTTTAAGATTTAAAAATTATATTCTGAGCTCCGGGTTTTTAGCACTTAGGGATATTTGGATGAAATGCTCGAGTGATTAATTTCAATTTTGCAGCACAGGAAAATACATCAAAATATTTTAAAAGTAAAAAGATGATGTAACAGAAAACAGGCTATAACAGACAAGGAAAAGGAAAACAAAATCAGTCTTTCCTTTTGAACCAAAATAAGAATATTCCTAAAACTGTTTTTGAGGGTGTTAGGGGAACTACATATAAAAGGTGCCACAACCTGGGAAATGGCCCTTATGGCCATGCTAACCCTCCCCGAACTCCCACACAGGCTCCAAATCTTATCTCAGTACTTCCCAAACATATAAAGTCCAGAAAGCTTTGTAGTATAACCTGTGCTAATAAGCTAGCTCATTCCGTTCTGTTACCATTTTATTTGAATTCATCTTAGCAGCAGATCCAAAATCCACCAGCTTGATGTGGCCCGTTCGGTCAATGAGAATGTTCTCGGGCTTGACGTCTCTGTAAGGAAGTTGGAACAATGAATCAGCACTGCCCTCCCTGTGCCAACCAGCAGGCAGTAACTGTTAACCTGGCATCTGGGTTCCACCAAGAACCTTAGCTTCTATTTTCCTCTACACCTGCTGATGGGTGTCGACAAGGAGCATACACATTGCCAAGCAGATCTTAAGAGGAAGGAAGGGAGGGAAGGAGGAATAGAGGCAAGTACCTGTTTGTTTGTTTGTTTTTAATTATTTTTATTGCAAAGTCAGATACAGAGGAGAGACTGAGGAAGATCTAGCAATCGATGATTCACTCCCCAAGTAACCGCAAGTGCTGCCCTGATCCAAAGCCAGGAACCAGGAACCTCCTCCAAGTCTCCCACGTGTGGGTGCAGGGTCCCAAGGCTTTGGGCCATCCTCGACCGCCTTCCCAGGCCACAAGCAGGGAGCTGGATGGTAAGCGAAGCCACCGGGATTAGAACCGGCGCCCATATGAGATCCCGGAGCATTCTAGGAGAGGACTTTAAGATGCTAGACCACCACCCCAGGCCCACATACCTGTTATAACTCAGATTATTTCCCCCAGAGATGCAGATTTTACATCACAAAAGCTAAGCCCAGGGTGGGCACTTAGCATAAATTAGTGACACACTGTGGGGGCCCTGCCCACCCCCCACCCCCATGCCTTTATCAGGATCCTCAGATTCAATTCCCACTCTGGCTCCTTACTCCAACTTCTGGCGAAAGCAGGTTGAGAGAGGCAGAGGAGATGGTTTGGATACTTGGGTCCTATCACCTAGGTGGGAGACTGGACTGAGCTCCTGGCTCCCAGTTTGGGCCTGGCCCAGTCCTCACTGCTGGGAGCACTTGGGGAGTATGGCAATAGATAAGAGTGCTCACACATTCACTCATGTGCCCTCGTGTTCTCTCTGCCTCTCAAGCAAAAATTATATATATAAAAAGAGAGAAGAAGGGAAAAGGAAGGTACACAGGCAAAAAAGAAGCTGCAGAACTTGCCCAAGGTCATGTAGCCCGATGGAAAAGTTAGGTAGCCAATGGAAAAGAAAAAAGCCAAAGAAAGCTGGTTTCAGGTTTCGTGGTCAAGCCATCACAACACTGCAGACAGACAGGAAACATCCGACAAGTGGGGATGTGAGGAACATGCATCATTGGGGAGCCCCTGGACAATACTGACAGGCGTGGTTGGCTCCTGTATAGGCCAGTTCCTTCCACAAATCACACCTGGTCTTTCCGCCACCCACCCCAGAGAAGCCAAGCGAGAGTTCTTTGTCTTAGCAGGTACACAAACAGAGCTTACTCCCTGGCAAACTGAGGAAACATGACCATTCCAGGCCTATTTTTCACTGTTGAATGGGCAAACTGAGGTGTTTGCCATCTTGAAAAGTTTCCCCTTTGGCCTATCCCAAGAGGGAAGGGCTAAAAATCAGATGAAGCATTATTCAGGTACTGAAGCCATTTGCCTGCTCATTAGCTATGCAGGAACCCCTGGGTGATGCAGATAAATCCTCAGCAAGGTACCAGAGAGCCCCACTTACCGGTGAACGTATCCCATTTGATGGACGCTGTGGATGGCCAAGATGAGTTCAGCCAGATAGAACTGAATTGTGTTTTCATCTAATTGGTCCTCATATCTATTCAAGAGGGACAGTAAATCCCCTCCAGGTTGATACTCCATGACCTGCAAAGAATGCCAGAGTTATTAATTTTTCACATAACAACAACAAAGGAATACTTCAATAGGATCCTCAAATACCGCTGGATATGTCACAACCACAGTGCCTCCACAAGGCAAGGAAGAATTGTGAGGCACAGGGAGAGTTATGAAGTGTGGTCCTTGTGCTAGGGGAAATTACATCCGTTCTCCCAAGAGAATCAATAAAATGCAAGACTAGTCCCAGACACCAAGCACAGTCACGTTTGCAACATAAGCTTGCAAAGTTTGAATTAAATCCACCCACTCCCCCACCCACCCAAGTCGACACCCAGACATTCCCCAGGAGCAGGTACACAGCATGGATGCATATTCCTAGAGGGCAACAAACTCCCTTGCATCCTTTTTTTGCTCCCTTCCTCAGGCAGCAGGTTACAGGAGGCGTGCAGAAAACGTGATGCCATCTTTTCCTGTGTGGTTGGCTTAGAAGATGAACGGCAGCCTCCAGGAAACACTTAAATGTGAAAGATAGAACCTCTGACCTATAATTCCACATCTACCAATTCATGGTCCAGGTACACTAGTCTGCAGATGGATAAATGGACACACTGCAGTGTTGTAACACACACACAAAACCTTGGAAGTCAGCCAAACATCTGTCAGCAGGATCCTGAGTGGAATACGATAACGTCTCAATCCTGGGATATGATGCAGATATTAAAAAATAAGTGGGTTCCAAATATTCGTGTAGCCATGGGAAGCTGTCCAAAGTAACATAGGCATGAGCTTCAAAAAGTTTGTGGAGAACATGAATTCTTTCCCTCTCTTCCAGGAGTCTCTTGTAAAGTGTCATCCTCTACAGGATAAGGTGTAACCCTCTTCTTGTGAGAAAAACAGTGGGAAAACACACACTGCAAATGTACACAGGGGAAAGTCAAGAACAACATAATGCCTCAGGTGAAAATCTGTGATTAGCAGAAACAATGTTTCCTATCCCGAGGAACTGAAATCCTTCCTCTTTTTGATGATCAGTCAACACCTGGCGCGCAGGCCACTTGGCTTTTAGCTTTGCCCTCACCTTCTCCTGAGCCATGTCCCCAGAAGGCCTGGCACCAGTGTCAAGGCCCTGGCTACCACTTGTTCCTCACCTTCCTTGCTCCTTTATTATAGGATCTTACCTGCTCTGGATGCCGAGAAGCTCAGCCCCACTTTCACCATCAGTGCACCGTGTTAACTCTTCAGAGTGCCCCACCTCCACAACCCCATGCTTTCTCAGGGAATGTCTTTTGTCCTGAAAGGCCTCAAATCTTTTCTAGAAAAAGATGATATCTGAACATTTCTTAAAAAACAAACAACAACAACAACAACAAAAACCACTAAATCTATCAAACTACATCAGTCTCCCAACATTCCACATCAGTCTCCCAACTCTTCTTTGTACTTAGGCCAGAATCAGGAGAATGCTCTGGACAAGTGGACGTGGAGCATCCTAAAGACCCCTGGCTGCCAAGTGAACACTCCAGAAGTCAACCCTGCACCAAGTCATCCTTGAACCTGAGACTCCTAGGGAAGCCAAGGACCTGCCCAGGAATTCCCAAAGGCTCCGTGGCCTCGACCCAGATCCCTCGGCTGACACTCAGCCTAACAGTGGACATGAAGAATATGGGTCCATTTGCACGGCAACTGCTGAAAAGCACAACTGACTGAGGAACTAGTAAGTGTGAGGCTTGGAAGGGGCAGCCCCCCCAGCGCATCTTCAGTTTCCCCCAAATTCACAGCTGACGTAAGTCGCTCATCCCCGTTCTTCAGCCACCTGGCTGCCTACAGCTCACCCACTCATCCCAACCTGGTTCTCCTCGGGCCCTGGGTACGTGGGTGAATGCTAATTTATACGTCTGTTTTAAATATATATTGCCATTAAAAAGGTCTTAAACATAAAAAAAAGGGAATTCATAGATAATAACAGAAGTACTCGTACTTTTAGAACGGAAATGTCTTAAAATAATAACAATACATATTTATGACAGGTTGCATTTATGAATTTCCTGTGGCTCAATTAGTGGTGTGAGAAAACAGGCTGGCTTGTGGGTTTGAGAAAGTCACACGTACGGAAGGCATTACAACTTCAAGGAGGTCAAGGGTGAGTGCCACTTGTTCCTCGGCTGCTGCTCCAGAAGATTCTATCTGTAATGTCTAGATGAACTGTTCTGAAAATAAGAAAGCATCCCTAAAAAAAGGCAAAAAAAGATATGTGTTCCTTGCTCCCATTCAGAAAAACCCAGCTGAAACCAGCCTTATCTACATGTTAAATCACTTTCCATTCCTTTGGAAACCAGGATTGACTGGCCAAAAAAAAAAAAAAAAAAAACCCACAAAACACACACACAGGGCCTGGCAATGGTAGCCTAGTGTCTAAAGTCCTCACCTTACACATGCCAGGATCCCATATGGGTGCCGGTTCTAGTCCCAGTGGCTCCACTTCCCATTCAGCTCCCTGCTTGTGGCCTGGGAAAGCAGTTGAGGACGGCCCAAAGCCTTGGGACCCTACACCGTGTGGGAGACCTGGAAGAAGTTCCTGGATCCTGGCTTTGGATCAGCTCAGCACCGGCCGTTGTGGTCACTTGGTGAGTGAATCAACGGATGGAAGATCTTCCTCTCTGTCTCTTCTCCTCTCTGTACATCTGACTTTGCAATAAAAATAAACAAATCTTCTTTAAAAAATCAGCCAACATTACAACAGGTTCCACATCATGGAGCCAAAATAGAGCAAATGACCAACCTCTAAACAGAACAGGTCCCAAGAAACTAATCAGACTTGTTCTAACAACACAGTTCCAGACCTTATCCAAACCCCAAAATGACGTCATCAGGGGAGAGGTGCTCATTCTATTATAAATGCAGCCCAAAGGGAAGACAGTTTGTTTGCAATCAACTGCTGTGGTTTGGATTTGGTTTGTGCGAGTTTTCCCCAAAGTGCCATGTGCCTAGACCTTGGTCCTCAATGTGTCAAAGTTGAAAAATAACAGGACTGGTAACAGGTGAAGCCTAGTGGTAAGCTGTAAGCCTGGCCCTTCCCTGCTCACTGGCTTCGTGTCTTATCCATCACGACATCATTTATCGGAAGGTGACTCAGCCAGAGGCCCTTAACCCACAGAGCCAGCCAGCATCAAGCTCTTTGGACCTTCTGCCTCCAAAACTATGAGCTATGCAAACCAATTTTCTAAAATCCCCATCTCAGATATTTCATGATGCTAATGGCAATCTGAATAATATTCGAACCTAGCCTTAATCAAAGGCATGCTGTTGATCTTAAAGAGATAATAAGAAACCAAGAGTTGAGGGCTTTCTGCAGACACTCTGGGACTGCTGAAATGGTATCAAATCACGTGGCCCCAGAAGCAATGTCACAAGCTGAGAAGCTTGAAGTCTTCAAATCTTGAAGTGCTAGCTGTGTACCAAAGACCAGGACAGCAGGCCCGGGCTGTATCAGAGGGTTCTTCACTGCCACTGAACTTGTCGAAAACGGACTTTGAACACAGAGAGCTGGTGAGGTGCTGCTCCTTTACAATGTGACTGCTAATCCAAGGAGACTGTGAGCAAGGCTTTCCCACGTCTGCCCATACAATCAGAATTCCTGGAAAAAGTGGTTTTTTGAAAAATGATAAGACACACTCATTCAAATAAAGACTCCAGTGTCAGGTACTGTTCTAGATGTGAGCAAAACTGCGGCAAATAAAACACAGGAAACCTGCTGCCTTCGTGGAATCGGCATTCCAGTGGAATGGAAAAAAATACTTTAAATTATTATAATAATAGAGCGGGCATTTAGTCTAGTAGATGAGATAGCCATTTCCCTCATCAGTACCTGGGTTCAGTGCCTGGCTCCGGCTCCTGACTCTTGCTTTGTGGGAATGCAGACCCTGGGACGCACGAGATAATCACTCAGGTAGATGAGTCTCTGCCACCCACAGAGGAGACCCTGGTTTAGTCCTCAGCTCCTGGCTCCAGCCCTGGCCCAGCTCTGCATGTTGCATGCAACTGGAAAGTAAGCCAGCAGATGGTGGTTGCGTGTGTGTGCGTGCGCTTGCGTGTGTGTCTGTGTGTGTGCATCTTTCACTCACTGTCTCTCAAATAAACCAAACTTTTACAAATAAATAACAAATATGCAGCGTAAAGCAGTGGGCTATATCTCCTTCCTATGCCACCTTCTTAGGGAGCAGGGACATGCATTTTAAGGAACCACTGGTGTGCTTCTGATGCAGCCACTGCAGCCGCTGCAGCACGGAGACTCGCAGCTGATGAGACTATGCAACCAGTGTGGCTCTCCACTCCTGCTGAATTCAAGGTTTGTACAGCAGAGGTGCCCTTGAACAAAGCTCAGCTTTAATAAAACAGCTCTAGCTTCTGTTCTCTCTCTCTCTCTCTCTAGCTTTTCTATATATCAACTGACAACAAAGGGCTGGAAATAACCAGTCCATCGGCAATGAAGATTCCACATCCTTGCAAGGGCTGGAAATATCCCCTGCACACAGTGAAGAGCCGCAGGTCCTCACTGGCATGGTAGTCACCAAGGCACAGAAGCCACAAGACCGTGGACATAAGAGAGGGGCAAGGTGCCCTTCAGGGAACCAGCCCCACACAGCATGGCAACCCCGCTGATGGCAGAGAAAGCACGGCAGCTGACAGACAAGCCTGGCTTGGAGTTATAACGGACTTGCTCTTTTAAAGCAAAGACATTCCAGCCAACAGAGACGCCCCTTCTGATGGCAGCAGCTGCAGATGCTAATTAAAGGGCAAATCTTACACGTGTTCCCTTTGCAAGGCGTGTGACTGCCTCTCTACTGGTGTTTGCATCGAAACACCTTGTTAGTAGAATGACACTTTATCCTTTCTATTGCATCTAAACTGAAGAACAGAGAGAGTGAGTGTGTGTGTGTGTGTGTGTTCATGCATTCACATGTATGCACACTGACCCAGATGCATGCTCAAACACACATGCCCACACATGGGGTTGGAGAATAGTTGAAAGTCTTTAAGATTTGCTATGGTGGGAGTGGATCTCCTTAAAAGTCATGTGTTGGAGAGGTAACGCCCAAAGTGATCTGACCACGGTATTGGGAATTGGAACCTTTGGAGATAATCAGAGTTGGATGGGGTCATGAGGGTGGGTGGGGCCCCAGGGATGGCAAGAGTGAATTCACAGGAAGAGGAAAAAACTGAAGCCCACCCGGCCGCACGATGTCCTGTGCACGTGCTGCTACAGCAGGAAGGCCCTCATCACGTGCTGCGCCGAGGCCAGCACCAGATTCTTGGCCTACCCATCCTCCAGAATGGTGAGCCAAGTAAACTTTCCTCTGTCTACACGATCCAGGACTGGTACTTTGTTACACTGACAGACTGCAGATGAAGACAAATCCTCTACTGCCGTTTGCATAGGGCATTGGTAGAGGCATGCTGTGCTAGCTGCCTCTGAGAAACATCTCCTTGAAAGGTTCATGCATTCAGCATGACTGGAAGCGCTGTGAAGAGATGGAATGATACGGCTGGCATCGTTATCTGCCCAGTGTTCCTCACTTCTGGCTCAGGGGAGGGGAGGGCACCTCTAAACAGACTGGCCCCCGGCAGAGAATCAGACTATCCTTCCTGAATGGCAAGGTGACCATGAGAAAGACAACAGGCTGTTTATCTCAGAAAACGTGAATGCAGCCTGACTCATTCATCTGCTAGGGAAAAAAAAAAAAAAAAGCCTGATTGAGAACTGAATCATCTACAGTCAAGGCAAGAAGCAGCATCCTCCAACCAGGTAATTGAGGACATTAACTAATAAAGGAGCTGTTTACACAGCTTCCAGTTAGGTTCAAGGAAATAAACATGAGCTGACAAGCACACTGCAAGGCCAGCAGGTGCAGGGGAACGGGTACAACGCGGGCTTGAGAGGAGGAAAGGGAATTCAGACACCTGCCTGACTGCTAACAGCCCACAGGGAACAGCAATCACCAAAACGGCAGCTGCAGGGGAATGGTTCACAAGCGAGGTCCCCAGACCAGGCCCAACAGCACCACCTAAGAACTTGCTAGAAATGCAAAGGCAGGGCCAGAATGGTGGCATGGCAAGGCAATCCTATCACACTGGCATCCCATACGACTGCCGGCTCTGGTCTCAACCGCTCCACTGCCCATCCAGCTCCCTGAAACAGCACAGGATGGCCCAAGGCCTTGGACCCTTGCACCCACGGGGGAGATCCAGGAGAAGCTCCTGGTTCCCAGCTCCAGACCAGCCGAGCTCTGGCTGTCACGGCCATCTGGGGAGCGGACCAGTGGCAGGAAGATTTCTGACTCTGTCCCTCTCTGTGTGTAACTTTGCTCTTCAAGTAAAATAAATAAATCCTCAAAAAGCAAAGTGCAGCGCAGGTGCTGTGACACAGCCAGTTAAGCCACTCCTTGGGACACCCGTGCCCATTATCAGAGTGTCGGGGATCGGCCTGCCTTTGATTCCAACCCAGCTCCCTGCACCTAGAAGGCAGCAGGTGACAGGCCAAGCACTTGGCTTTTGCTGTTCCTGTGGAAGACACAGAGCTCCCGGCTTCAGCCCAGCCCGGCCCTGGCTGCTGCAGGCATCTTAGATGTGAACCAGAGAACAAAACAGCTCTCTTGCACTCTCTCCCTCCCTGTCCCCCTCTCTCTCCCACCCTCTCTCTCACATTGCCAGACCCCCTTTCCTATCACTCTGTCACTCTGCCTTTCAAATAAATAGTAAAGAAAAGAAATATAAAATCTAGAGCAGGTGTTTGGCCTAGCAGTTAGAAAGGCTAATTAGGGCCCAGTGCAATAGCCTAGTGGCTAAATCCTCATCTTCCTTCCGCCGGGATCCCATATGGTCATCGGTTCATACTCCGGCTGCTCCACTTCCCATCCAGATCCCTGCTTATGACCTGGGCCAAAGCCTTGGAATCCTGGTCCCACATGGGAGACCCAGAGGAAGCTCCTAGCTTCAGACTGGCTCAGCTCCAGCCATTACAGCCACTTAGGGAGTAACCCAGCGGATGGCAGATCTTTCTCCCTGTATCTGCTTCTCTCTGTATATCTGCCTTTCCAATAAAAAAAATTAAAATAAAAGAATAAAAGCCAAATTGGGATGCCTGTATCTTACATAGGAGTACCTGTGTTCAAGTCCTGACTCAAGGTCCTAATCGCAGCTTTCTGCTAAGGCACACCTGGCAGAGAGCAGGTGACAGCTCCAGTGCATAGATGGATGACACCCACAGGGGAGTCACTGACAGGGTTCCCAAACACCTGGCTCCCCTCCTGGCCCGGGCACTTTACAGTATACCTCCATAACCAGAACACACACCAGGCGATTCCAGGGCACAGAGAACTCCCTGAGGCAGCAACATACCCAGCAACTCCATTGGGATGACTGAAAGGGGGTATTAATGCCTCCTTTTTGCTGATGAGAAAATGGAAGCCACAAAGGACAATGACTCTGGAAAGACCAAATAAAGCACGCGATGAGAGCAGAAGTGACAGTGCAGGGACCCATCCCTGTCGGGGTGGGCACCTGGCTGCCAAACACTGGCTGTGGGAGACGTAGCACATGAACACAGCCAGGAGAGTTCAGAAAGAGGCTTGAGAAACGAGATCAGCTGGGCTGACAATCGGATGGGAAAGAACAAATCCCAAATGGAAAAACGGAACATCAGAACCAGGGTTCTATTAGCAGCAGCGCTGGGGATGCACCAGAACGAAAGAGTCTTCAGTAAACTCACAGAAAATGCTATGTTCCCCTCACTCCAAATCCATCCTGTTCTTCAGCTGAATCTCGGCTGCACAGCTCAACGGCACACCAGACAGCCATGCAGTGAGGTGACTAAGCTCTGACCAACAAAATGCGAAAGGAAGTGATATGTCCAATGGAATTTGTTGCCTCTGAATTTCTGTGCTTTTCTCCTGTTAGCCAGCAAGAACAAAGATGTAGGCTGGTTCAACCATGTCACAGAGCTCACCAAAACCCCAAAGAATGGGAGTGCCACAGATAGAAGAACCTGGGTCTGTGAATTATCACAGAGACAGACCCACACACACGCTGGGGAAGAACTGTGAAATCAACAGAGGAGAGCTGACAGCAGGGGAGGGAGGTGGGGTACAGGCTGAAAGCCAAGGTGGCCTCCAGAGGTCATGAGCGCAGCCAACGCCGAGAAACGCTCAAGGCCCCAGCGGCAGCAGATCCACACGTGGCGAGCTGCAATGCGGTGCTTTCAGTGCGAGGCCCACTCCTTCGTGGAAGGGCACCGAAGCAGACACCTGTTGCACAGAACTGAACAGATTTCTTTACGAACCGCGTCTATGAGGCACCATTTCCGTGGGCCACCTGCCAGGAGCCGGGCCCAGCCTTGTTATACAGGACCAGATGTGACAGGGCCATTGGCTATGGTTGTCTATATACACCAAGAAACGGTAAGCCCCATTCATCGGTGTGTCATAGCAAAGGGGAACTTTTGAACTATCAGAAATCCAACAGGATGCAAGTTTTGTTGCCTTGCACTGCACTCCAAATTTTGAAAAACATCTCACTAAGTATATCTTGAATTATATATGCAAGGACAAAGTGCTTACTGTTTATATAAGTAAAAGGGTATGTAAATCAAATTATGAAATTAATCGTGCGTTCATCAAGCTGTTTAGCTGGTAAAGCGCTACCAGCAGCAAGAGAGAAATAGTCGCTCACCTCATGGAAGAAGTAGCTTAGTGGATAGGACCAACACTTGCTCTTGAAGAGGAATATAGAGTGCTATGAGAATACAGCAGGAGGAGCTTCACCCCAGCGGCACAGGGCCAAAAGAGAAAGTTCTGGAAGAAGCAACATGTGACACCTGCCACAAAAGAAGGGGAAGAGTTGGCTAAGCCAATCAGGGAGTGAGGGAACAGCACAGAGAAAAGGGAGTGGCAAGGTCAGAAAACAAAAAAAAGAAAGGGGAGTGAGAGACAAAGTCCCCAGGCTGAAGACAGAAGCCACGGGGCCCATGGAAGCCCCATGCAAGATCTGGGCTGGGCTGCATCCAGCAGATGGGAGGAGGGTAGTGGGGTGGAAGGAGAAGGCCTGCAGGGAGGGCACCACAGGTGGCAGGAAGAGCTCAAAGCGGGCACCACAGTGGTGCAAGCGAGACACGGGGCTCAACTCCCAGAGCAGAGGCAGGACCAGAGACAAGGCACTGCCAGCAGACAGAGATGGGGTGCAGGGGGAAGAGTCCTGATTTTTTTATCATTGATTTAAAATATATCTTCCATTATATTTTGTAAGCATCACAAATTGATGTGCAATTGCCCGAGGAGCTTAGCACCATACAGAAGTCTCTCCAGACTTCAAAGATGTCGTAATCGGTTTGGTGGTTAATTGATGGGAAGGAATTTTCAGCGCTTAACAGTGCAACAATGGGAATGAGCACGGTGGCAGGCTAATCCACCTCCTGAGGTGCTGGCATACCATCTGAGCACCGGTTCAACACCTGGCTGCTCCACTTCAGGTCCAGCTCCCTGCTAATGTGCCTGGAAACGCAACAGAGAATGGCCCGGGTCTTTGGGTCCCTGCACCCACGTGGGAGACTCAGAAGAAGCTCCTGTCTCCTGGCATTGGATTGGCTCAGCTCCAGCCATTGCAGCCACTTGGGGAGTGAGTCAGCAGATGGAAGACCTCTCTTTATTTGTCTTTCCTTCTCTCTGTAAAATGTGTCTTTCAAATAACAATAAAGAAATCTTATTTTTTAATAACAATAAGATGAACTCTTGGGTAGGCATTTAGCCTAGCACTTAATAAACCACTTAGGACACCTGTGCCCTGCATCAGGGTGCCTGGGTTCAATTCCTGGCTCTAGTTCCTGAATCTAGCTTCCTGCTAATGTAGACTCTACAACACAGCAGCAGTGATGCAAATGACTGACTTCCTGCCACGTTTGTGGGAGGCCTAGACTGAGTTCCCAGTCCCCATCTTCAGTTCTAGCCTGGTCCTAGTGCTGTAGATAAAAATCTCCCAGTGGATGGGAGACTTTTCTGGTTCTCAAATAAATTAAAAAAAAAAAATTTAAGTTTGTTTTTCTACCCAGAGGGTAAGAAAAAATGAGTTGATGAAACAGTATAAGGCACACCAGGAAAACTATGGACTCTCTAAATTTCTGAAACAAAAATTAGAGCCCTTCCCAACTCCAGGTCTTCCTGTGATCTGTGTTGCCTTGAAAATGAAATTTATTGGGGACTAGCATTGTGGTACAGTGTGTTAAGCCTCCACCTGAAACACCAGCATCCCATGTAGGTATCAGTTCAAGTCCCAACTGCTCCACTTCTGATCCAGCTTCCTGCTATTGCATCTGGGAAAGCAGCAGAAGATGGTCCCATGTAGGACACCTGGGAGAAGCTCCTGTCTCTAGTCAATCAGTAGATGGAAGATTTTGTTCTTCCTTCTCTCTTTGTAATTTTGCCTTTCAAACAAATAAAAAATAATTTTAAAGAAAGCAAGGAAGGTGAGGTTTACCCTCAGAAGCTGATGCTCTCACTCTCTTGCAGAGCTCTGTTTAAAAAAAGAAAAAAATCCAAAAGAACAGTAAAGACAATGGATGAGGATCTCAACCCAATCAAAGACCCTGCTGTTTCAGGGCAACTTCCTTCCCGAAGGCTGATGACCAGTCCCACTGGCTACCACACTCACAGGTCACTGTGTTGTGTGAGCATCGCGTGCACCTGCGTGAACCTTGCCTGCTGCTCCTGGACTGCTGACTCACCCAATCCATCATGATCGCAAATGCTGGAGACGGTGTTAACACA
Organism: Ochotona curzoniae; assembly: GCF_017591425.1. NCBI lineage: Eukaryota > Metazoa > Chordata > Mammalia > Lagomorpha > Ochotonidae > Ochotona > Ochotona curzoniae. Next base: position 13,638,889 of record NW_024467101.1, on the reverse strand, counting down.
ACGGGTGGGGTTCGTGAATTCGTACAGGAAGAATTCTAGGCTGCCAGAGTTTTTCAGCTCTGTCATAATTTCACAGGACCATTGCTGGTGATGCAGCCGCCATTGATCCAAACCTCATTATGGGCTGTGTGACCACACAAGCAAACCGGGGCGGGGAGTGGGGGCTCTGCAAGCCACAGAGAACATGGCAAACACCGCATGGGCCTCAAACACGCCAGAACATCAACAACCCCGGAAACACATCTCGGGCATCTTTGCCTGTGTCAGAAAAATCAACAGGGACGATGCACTGTTTCAGTCTGAATGTGCCTGTGGCTGTTTTTAAATTTGCTTTTATATGAGGAAAGCTGAATGTCCCTTCCTTTGGTCACTGTTTCATAGGCCTTCCTTGTTTTCCTACTAGACTTGAGCCTTCTTGCTTCTTCTCTGTTGCACTCTTTATTAAACAGAGCCATGAAGCTTTGGACTATACTGCAAATTGAAAATATCATATCTCTAAAGATCAATAAAGTACTAAATTTAGAGGAAAAAAAAAATCATCTGTGATGCTGGGGGCTCCAACGCCCCCGGTCCTGAAGAAGGAAGGCTTCCAAGACAACACACTGCAAAGGATGCTTCAAGCCAGACACAAAGAGGCTAGGTCCAATTCCGAAGCAGCATGTGCTGAATACACGGAGAGCCTTCCGGTACACCTGTGTGTGACAATGTCCTCACTCGGCAGGTGAGGGGGGCCAGGGAGGAGTCTCAACTCATGGGAAACCCAGGCTAATCAACTGCTTATTCTAGGCCAGGAATAAGGGCGAAGTCCCTCAAAAACACCCAGTGAAAATTCAAATTAGATGGGATTCCACCTCCCCCCCACCCTTTTCTCTCACATGACCCCATATAAAAGGTCATCTCCATTTTCAAAGTCACAGAGCAGTCTTGTTTTAAGGCCTGGATGGGGGAATGTCTGGCCCATAGGCTATTACAAGGCCTACAGAATCACTTGGTCTGGTCCTTCCAAGGCAACCACAAGCAGAACTCAAGATTCCAACAAATCCGTTTAGTGGGCTCATTTTTCAAATTGATCATTTTGTAACGGCCCACAAACGATTCTGGAAATATCCAAATGGCCTTGGCTGGTTCCCCACCCGTTTCAAGGGTTAACCCAGGAATGAAAACTGTTTCTAGCATACACTTTGAAATCCACAAACCTAAATCCCCCAAGAGGCTAAACAGGGCCTTGACATTAATTTTAGCATTCTATTAAGTTGTGCTGGATGCACACAAGGGAAAGCTGTCCTCGCTGGGCAGAATGCAGGGGGTCAGTATGTGCTGACAGGGACAGTCGCCTGGGATAAACCGGTGAAAGGCAAAAAGTAAGCTGAACAGCCAGAGAGACAGCAGCAAGCCATTTCTGCTTAAAAAACAAAAACAAACAAAAAAACCCCCTATATGTCCATGCGTATATAGAAATATTTTTCCCTTGGGGCTCAGAAAGAACATATACAGCCATTAGCACGTGGTCCCCTAGAGAGCAGGAGTAGGAGAAAGGATAGAGGACTTTCCTGTTACTTCGTCCACACCTGCAATGCTTGCATCTCCTGCCTAACTGGCACATAGCAAGCACTTCTTCATTGCATACACGGTGCAATTACATCACAGGTACATAACGGGCAATAGCCAAACCAGGATAATTAGCAGATCCATATCTCAAGTATTTATCGTGTCTTTGTGTTGGGAACATTCAAAACCCTCTTGTAGCTGGAAGTATTGTATTCTGAAAAATACAATAACCATTACCTGAACTAAATCGCTAAGCCTGCTGTGTGGCGGACCACAGGATCCCGGGCCTCCTGTCCAATCATTAGCCAGTCCCTGCTTCTCTCTCACGTGTCCCTACTCTTCCCAACCTTGGGTCATTACTATTCTACTCTGCACTGAGAAGATAAGTTTCTCAGCTTCCACATGTTACAAAGAAATTCTGCATTTTCTTGTATCAAACATAACTATGTTAACTTGCAAAGGCAAGTTCCGTTAAAGGTAACTGCAAACTATTCCCAAACCAATGATTTCTCATGATTGCCCTCTGAGCCACAGCTCCAGTATCCAACAATAATGAGGCTATTTCCAAAGGGGTTTGCTCTTCATCTTTAACATGGGAAGGATGAGAAGATAGATAGCTGTAAGCCAGGGAAGCGACCAAAAGAACCTCAGGAGCAAGAGCCACATTCGAGCCTGCAGCCCCTGAACACAAGAACACTAGAGGTGAGCATACACAGACTTACCAAGTAGAGGTTGTTTTTGTCTTGGAAGGCATACTGTAATTGGGGGATCCAGGGGCTTGTGCTCCAAGACAGTATGTTTCGTTCTTCCTCAAAAAATGAAACCTGGGGAAAAAAAGAAGCCATTTTAGTCAATTATAAAGAATTAAAAGGAGTGGTTGGGGGTGGTATGGGAACAGTCCTTTTCTCTTTATAAACTGCTGTTTCTGATTGAAAAAAAAAAAAAAAAAAACACGGGGCAGGCAACGTGGTGCAGCAAGTTAAGCCACTGCAGAGGATGCCTACATCACCTACAGGGTACCTGTCTGCATCCCGGCTACTGCACATCAGCTCCAGCTGCCTGCTAACCCATCCTGGGAGGCACAGAGGATGTCCTAAGTGTTTAGGATGGAGTTTGGGGCTCCTGGCTTCAGCCTGAACAAGTCCTGACTAATGTGGACATTTGGGGAGTGATTCCTCTATTACTCCCTGTCATTCTGCCTTTCAAAGTACCAGATAAAAATACATAAATACTTTCAAAAAATAACAAACAAACAAGAAAGTCATCACTTAGCATTTCTCTTAATCGTGTGCTTACTTAGCTTACAACGTTTTGGCCAGATCTGTGGTATTACCTCTCCAGTCATTTGACATCTTTCTTTAGAGCTAATTCACTTGGGAAAAAAAAACTGAATAGACTTCTCTTCCAGTTTACTTTCCTGCATACTCAGTCCTAAGCCATTAGGCAGACTGGAACAAAGTGAGCATTCATGCCAGAGAGAACCGTGGTGCCCAGAACAGGCTGCCAGGCCCAAGCGGAGCAGGTAGAGAGCAGCCAGGTGTGCAGGGGCGGCCTAGAGCAGGAGATGTGAGCCCACCAAGCAGAGGACGGGAGTTATGATGCATATTAACATACAGAACAAATACAGTTAAGGAGAGAACGCCAGAGAAAGGAATTACAAACACGGAAAGAGTGTAAGTAAAAAGAGCCGTAAGAAGTTGAGAATTGGGGGTATTAGAGTGAAGGCATGGTTCTTCAGCGAGACACAGAAATGAATAAAGATGTGTGGGTATGTACATAGGACTGCGTGCACGTATGCGTACGATGTATATTCACATCTGTACTTCTTACTGCTGTCCACAGGCAGTGATACCCTGTGAGCAGTACAGACACGCAGTGCCCAGATCTTGGTCTCTAAGCACCATTTTGCACAAAAGGAACAGGGAACCTTGTAGAAACGTGAGCAACATCAGACAAATCTTAAGTTTTACAAAATCAAGTGGCCTGTAATTTTCAGAATCACCAAGTTATCATATGAGTGCAGGGAAAATTCGAGGAATCGTTTCCAAATAAAGAAAACCAAGAGACAAAAATACTAAACGGGATGTGTCATCCTGAACTGGATTGTGTATGATTTTTTTTTTCTTCATTTTATTTGAACGGCAAAGAGAAAAAAAAAAAAAAGGGAAAAGATTTTTGCATTCATTGGCTCACTCCCTACAACAGCTGGGACAGGGCCAAGGCTGAAGTCAAGAGCCCAGGACGGAATCTGGATCTCCCATGTGGGTGGAGAGACCCAAGCACCTGAGTTATTACCTGTTGCCTCCCATGGTGCACACCAGCAGGCAGCTGGAATTAGAAGAGGAGCCAACAAGAACCCTAAGCACTCCAGTAAGAGATACATAAACCTCATGTAGCACCCTGACCACTGTGCCAAATGCGCAATCCTAGGTCAGTGATTAATAAACACACACCCATTATGCCCATGAATTTCAATTTTTCACACCAAAACACATTTATCTTTTAATTCCACTTTGCATGAACTACAGTCTCTGGCTGTATTTCTCAAAGGAACCCTAAGTTAAAATTGTTAGAAATTTGGGATTATTTCAAATTTCAAAAAAAAAAATCAAACATACTTTCTTCTGATTCGTTCTAACACTAATAAAATCATAGGTTTGGAGGCTCTGGTTTAATATTAAGGATTTAAATATCTTTACACAGTCTGACCACCATACTGTGAAAATCACCTCACCCACTCCCAGCGACAGAGCTAACGCATCCCAGGAACGCAGACGCAGCTCGGCAATTTTCCACCCGGAAGTGCTGATGTCCTTCCCCTGTCCGGCTCACAAAAGGTGCTCATTGGAGCTTGGCTGCACAGAACAGTCTCCACTCTTGCTTGCTTTCCACTGACTGTCTGACTTCTGGAGCCTCCGTCACAGTTGGCGGTCTCTGGGGACTTCTTCCGGTTGTCATAGAACTCTGGGCAGGCATGCAGCCTCGCCTGGCTGACCACAGGCCTTGTCAGCAGGACACCACCTCCCCCGATTTCCTGTCTGGCCTTTCCTTTCACTGGCTCCCTGTGCTGGCTTCTCTGTCCTCACACACCCTAAGAATTTTAAATCCTTACCATGACTCAGTTAAACGCATCCTCTCAGCAAATGCAGGGATGCACGGATCTCACGAGCGCCTGTGTCTGTAGGATTTGTCCCCACTCTCCCCATTCAACACAGTCTCTTAAAACCATCTGCCTGGCCAGGGATGGGATGGGGCATCTTGCCCCACAGGCTGTATGAGGCCCATGAAAATCATTTGGTCTGGCTCTGCCAAGGTGACCGCAAGCCGGACTTGAAACCCAGCACACCTTACGAAGGCTGGTGTTGAAGCTGACAGTTTCATTTGGCTTGCAAATGACACTCGAAGTATCCAAATGGCCCTTGGCAGAAACAAGACCCCCCACCCCCGCTCCCACCCCACCCCCCAACCCCCCAACACCTCCAGGCCAGGGGTACAAAGCTTCTGTCTGGGATAACCAGAAAGTTCTCAACATGGATGTCAGCCACAGCTGTGCACCACACTGTGAATGCTCTTAAGACACTGAATTATACATGTGGAAATGGTTACCATGTGAGTTACATGCTACATATATCTGACCACAGTTTAAAAAAAAAATTCTTTGAGATTTTCCCCCAGTCACCCCATTATAGATTGAACAGGCCTCGGCTCCCCACACTGCTACAGATGTTTGAATGCCACAGTCTAATGTTAACCCTTAATGGGTCAGTGCCAATATGGTTACAGTGTTCTGTTGGGGGCAGACCACTCACAGAGGCCCAAGGCGGGGTCTTGGGAAAGCCAGTGGGTTAGACTAGGTTGCTGTTGAGTCAGGATGGCATTGGAAGGAATGTGTTCCCTGCATCCCCGTCCATCCCAGCTCGCTCTGTGACTTTCCCTCCACCACACGCAAGGATGGCAGGGCCACCCAGTCTTGAATTGTAAGACTAACAGGATCACCCAGTCTTGAACCTCTGAACTGGAAGCCAAAACCAACCTTTTCCTTCCCAAGAAGCTGCTCTCCAGAATTTTCTAAGTAATGATTGACAGTGGGCGGAGTTTGCATTAGACCTGACACATCACTCAGACCTCCGACCGGATGAGGAAGAGGCAGTGTAGATCCGGTACTTCACCTGCACGGCACTCCCGGCCTGGACGTCAGGAGGGGTATAAGCACCGCCTGCTGGCTTCTTTGGGCACCTTTGTCACCCGCACCTTTTCATCCCTGCGGCTCCCTGCTTTCTCTCTGCCTCTCCATGGAGCTGAGAAAAGGCCCGAGAACGGACTTGCCCCAAATAGAGGCCCCTTGTCAATAGTCGGCCGAGGTTTTTTTTCTTATCCTGGTGGTCAGTGAGCCTTATAATGATAAGCTGACTTACACACCCCTCACTTGGCACATGTCTTCGTTTTGCCCCATTTCCCAGTCTGTTTGTTCTAAGCCACAACACACATACGCCATACTAGTACAGCAAGATATATACACACGCAGTGTCCTAGTACAACACACACATACACACATGTGCTAAGTACTACACACGCACCCTTCCATGGCTTTCCAGTACCACACACACCACCTTCTAGTATCACACATAGTATCACACACAGCATACTACTAGAAACACACACAGCTTCTGAGTAACAAACACACCCACATATTCTAGTTCCACAAACACAGCACTCTAGTATCAAACACACATACACACTCACCCCACATTCTAGTACCACATACACACACCAACACACACGGTGTCAAATTCTCAGACCTCCAGAGTATCACACACAGTCAAGTTTGCACCTGTTCCTTCCCCTCACGTCTACCCGTCCAGAACCCAACATTCAACTCTCCTCAGCAAGAACTCTTCCTCACTGTCCCGGGTGGGGATCACCCACAACACCTCCCTCACAGGGCTGCTAATGAATTTGCTAATTCCATTCCCCCTCTGCAATGCTTAGACGGTGAGCATCTGCTTCGTATGTTTGCATTTTTTCCCCCGTCCACTTCCAGGGTTGTCTCAGAGCCCTGACGGTAACAGCCATGCAAGTTCAATTCCATTTGCAGGCTCCCTGCAGGGCCGGGCACGTTATCCGACCCATGAAGCACGTGAGCACATCTGTCACTAAGGAACAGCTTTGAGCTCCAATGCTAACGGACGTCTCTCTCTCAAACACTGCAAACCAATCAATGCACCTGGGGACACGACCACGTCTCATAGAGAGAAAAGCACCACAGCTGAAGAGATGGCTTCTATGCCTGATCGCAAACAACCAACTTGCTCACCATGTAATAAAGCTATTTTCTCTACCTCCTTCGGTGGCCTGCTTTAAAATCAAATACACAGGCCCATGACGTCAATATTTGGAAAGTGGACAGAAGCCAATGCTGACTGACTCACCCCACAATGCACATGTCCCTGAATCCCCAGCTGGTGGCCATGAAAGATATCTCCAATCCATTAGGAAAAAGGCCAATACGGTTTTAAAATAAAATACAACCAGAGAAACATGATTTTTAAATAATAATAATAATAAAGGGGAATTCGGTGAGCTTTCAAAATTAGCCAATGTGGATTCAGAAAGTAAAGCTGACACCACAAGAGACCTTTCATGTCACAATAGCCAGTCACAGAGGTGAACTTGCTAGCTCCTAGATGCCAACTTAGCAGATTGCTATCTCTGTCACGAATATTCTGGAACAGCCAAGGGAAGAGTGTGATGTGAAAATGTTCCTACCTGTTCCTGAGCCAACAGGGCCTTCTTCTTCATGACTTTCATGGCGTAGATGTCACCAGTTGCTCTCTCTCTTACCACCTGCACTTCAGCGAAGTGCCCACAGCCTACAAGGCTTCGGACCTCGAAGTCTTTCGCCGAGGGCTGCAGCTCCCGTAACTCAGCTATGGTGTCAGAATCTGCAGGAGATGGAAGGGTTACTCGCAGGTAAATACAGCCCTCCAGATGCATGCATCTTTATGAAAACGGAAATGGGGGAAAACGTGTTCTTATGTCTCACCCCGCTCTCAAAAGACATTTAGTCACTTTCTCATCCATCACGAATAATTATAAAATCGGCACCAAAGTGGTTTTATATGTTAAGTTAAAATTAAGGGCTCCAGAAATTCCAAAGTACAGTTTCCATGGCAGCTATGATTTGCATCCTGTAGAGCAGGAAAGAGAGAGGCAGAATAAAAATCCATGCTTTTCTTTTCCTCTCTAAAGGCTGCCGGGCAGTGTGTGGTCAAGCAGGCTTATCAGCATGTGGACGGTTTTACAACATGACATAAAGCAACACGATTCCCATTTCAATTAGCTGTGAGCTGGCTTCTAGCTCACTCCATTTTAATTGCATATGCTCTATGCAGTTTAGCCCACCAGCCCCCATTTTATTTCCCTTGGATTCTATCAGTAATGACAAGGTTTTTACTTGCCTAATGAGCAACAGTGCTCAAAGCACAAGGACTACGGGACTTAGCCCAGGGAACCAAACACAGCCCTGATATTTACTCTGCAGGGTTGGGTCTGCAGCTGTCTTTTTCCTTTGTCTAGAGTTGTACTTCCTTTTCTAAGTCCAATTTGTCAAAGATCTTCAGAATACAAAGCATAGACTAAGTGGGCGGCAGGTTTGTAACTCAATACAAGAGAGGTCTTCAGAATGTCCATGGAAATGTTCGTCATTATCTTTTCATTATGTTGCGGGCACAAGGCTCTTGGCTGGGTTTGCTCCAAATTCTTGACTACACCTACACACACACACACACACACACACACACACACACACACACACAATCCAAGGGGAAATGTTTGTTAGGCAAAGTAAAATTTCTTGAAAGGGAGATGCACAGTGCAGGCAACCTCTCTTTTCTTGGGGAAGGTGAAGCTACACACCCCATCAAAGCTAGGGTGATCCTTTCATAGGCTAGGGAGTGGTGCCCGATTAAACATTCAAGGGAGGCAGTACTGGGGTGGGACTGCCATGGCCCTTTTGAGGGGGAAGCTCAAGTGTCACGACGTCTCCCTGTTGAGCTGGAGCGCACACGTGGTCATCTCCAGGCAGGCGTCACGGTGCCTCACGCATGATGCAAAGGGAGGCTCAGGTGCATGGTGGAGAATGGGTATGCTGAGCCCGTGTCCACGTTGGGTGCTTTAGGCCAGCACACACAGAAGAGGGCACAGTCTGGGTGTGAGCATGCATGGGTGCTGCTGGGGGTCCTCAGCTATCTGCCCACCACGCCCGTTCCATTTCTCCGTGAACTTTCTTACGTGCCCTCATACACACTTCTCAGCACTTTAAATGCATTAAGCTGAGGCATCACTGGCCATGCAGCAACTTGTCTAACCTGCAAAACAGAAGGGGAACAGCAGTGACTGATGTGAAAATTTAATCCTGCACAGTATGGGGAAACTGCAATGTATGCCTTATCAAAACCAAAGGAAGGCAAATTCATCCTGGAGTTTTTTGGGTTTGTTTTTTTTTTTTGAATTTTTGATCAAAATTGTCCTGGATGATCTTGGCCATGCTGGAGCCCAAGAAGCTGATCTAAAATCTCTCCACAGACATACAAGAGCAGCAGGTGCTAGAAGGGATGACCATTTTGGCAGGTGAACACCAGATAAAGCTAGGAGCAGTCAGCCCACCTTACTGATGGGTTCCACATCCACAGGCTCATCATTGGTACATTCAACCAACTGCAGATGGTAAATGTACAAGGGGAAAAAAAAATCCAGAAAGTTCCAAAATGCAAAACATGAATTTGTAGCATGCCAAGCACTTCACTGAATCTATACAAAGGAAATGATGGGTAAATGTGGGCACTGTACTAAACAGAATAAGCCATCTAAAATACATGCATAGGAGGAGAGAATGTGCTTAGGTTAGATGTAATTTTTTTATATTTTATATAAAGGACTTGAGCATTTACAGATTTTGGTATCTGAGGGGGGCGGCAGGAGGGAACGGCAGCGAGCGGGGCTGGTCCTGGAATCACACTCCCGAGAATATCAAGAACGTACATTCTAGAATCACACGCAACTCAAGTTGTCCACAGAATGAGAGGGGCTGAATCTGACAAAGGGAAAGCCATTTCATAGCCACAGTGGATGAACTGCACTTTGATGAGTTAGCCAGGCCAATCCCAATAGTTAGTACTCATTCTCTTTCTCTGTTGCAAGAGTAAGGCTGAATTCTCTTGTACAGAGGGAGGGTCTTCCCTCCATCAACTCCAGACCACATCTCTCCCTCAGCCGACCACCCTAAAGACACCTTCCCTTAGGAACCAAGCAAGAAGAATGGGTGGATCTGCAAGTGTTCACTGTGAACAGTCTGTGCCGGCCTGGAGACGCACCACTAGGTCAAGCCCTGTCTTCCTTCCCCTGCCCTTTTTCAGTTTCTTTCCATCTAAGTACTTGAGTTTTGATTTATCCTTGGCCAAATAATGCCGGCTTGCAACTTTCTGAGTGGAACCTGACTCGTCATTGCTCATGCACAAGGCCAATTTGTCTTAATTCTCTACCAGGCCGTAGGCCCCAAAGTTGCTTGCGGCATCATCCAACTTAACGGCTTTGGATCTGTCGCTGTAGAGGACCAGGTATCTCCATCATACAGGGAGACAAACTGCTTTGCCAGCAAAGGCACCATAACACTCTGTCAGAATGTCAAGACACTGTTCAGATTTCCATTTTTTTGTTGTTGTTTATCCAAAAGCTTTAGTTTTTTAAGCCTAACAAGTGAACAAGTGACATATTGAACTCAAGCCTGTGACTATTAAAAAAACAAAAAAGATTCCTTCACAACTTCTCTCCCCATCAGCTGCTTCTGTGACTCCAAAGTCACATCATCCTTTATCCCTGTGCACTCTAGGTTACAGCACTTAAGAGCTCAGTGGGTCATGAATACTGAGGCAGAGATAAGGACCCAAAGCCCCAGAATGTAGACACTGCCAAGAGGGCAAAAGCTGATACAGCCGAGTCTACCTTGAAATTCGGTTATCTGCCATCTCAACCTCAAGGAATCCCTCCGTCACAGGGATCCACACACCTGTTCCGAGATAAAAGGACAGTAGTGGGCATTTGGCAAGGGGATTACGATGCTGCTTGGGATATCAACATTCCATATTGGAGCGCCGGGTTCAAGTCCCAGCTGCAGTTCCAATTCCAGCTTCCTGTTCACACAGATCCTGGAAGGCAAGAGGTGATGGCTCAAATGCCTGGACCCCTACCGCCCACATGGGGGTCCAGGGAGACAAGGAAGGAATTCAGGCCCCTGGTTTCCATCTGGCTATTGCTGTCATTTGGAGAAGTGAACTAGCCGATTAAAGATCTTTTTCTCTCTCTTCTCTCTCTCTCTCTTTTCAAATAAATGAAACTAATATGAGAAGGGAGTCTGTGATTCTATATTTACGGCAGCACAATCTACAATAGCAGAGACATGGAAACAACCCAGATGCCCATCCAAAGAGTGGTTAAAGAAACTGTGGTGCATCTACTCCATGGAATATTACTCAGTCAATAAAAAGAATGAAAATATACCATTTGCAACTAGATGGTCCCAACTAGAGACCATTATGCTCAGTGAAATAAGTCAATCCCAAAAAAGACAAATACCATATGTTCTCTCTGATATAACGAAACCATCATACAAATTGGAATGTATAATGATGGAGTAATGGAGACTACCATATCCAGATGTGGGGACACAGTGCAACATGCATCCTTACTTCCAAACAGAAGATGGACTCCCAATGGAAGTGTTGGACATATCTAGACAATGGGATGATGGGCTGCCTGACACTGTCTGTACCAGTAATGCTGGGGCACACTTAAATAGCAGGCTGATGGAATTGTAACTCCTTATAAAGAAATGTACTGTTGGGACAATATGGGAAAAATCAGTCGGGGTGTGGGAGCTGGGAGGGAGGAGAATCCCAGACTATACAGAACTGTACGATAAAATTCAAAAATTAAAAGAAAAGCTAATATTTCCATATATGTGGAAATATATAATGTACATTACATACATTATATATAGTATATGTCCATATATATTATATATATATATATATTTCTATATATATATAAAAGAGAAAAAAACAAGCTCATGATGAAAACAGCTGGACCCGGCCTGGCTGTTGCCGGCATTTAAGGAGTGAACCAGGAGAATTGGAAGGCATCTCTCTCTTGTTTGACTTCTCAAATACACAAAAATAAAAAAGCTGAATAAACTAGGAACAAAGATAATTTGGTAAATGTTGAGAAGAATGAGGTAGCTCAATTTCCATGAGAATGCATATAAGATGGAAGAGTTTGAGGGCCAGGGAATCAAAAGGCGAATGCCAAAGATAGGCATTCAGCATAGAAGTTAAGTTGCTGCTTGGCAGGCCTGCATCCCCTACCGGAGAACCAGGAGTAGAGGCCCAGCTCCACCCTGCATGCCAGCTCCCTCTAACACCGACCCTGGAAGGCGTCAGGTGGCGATAACTCAGGTGGTTGTGTTCCTGCTCCTGGCTTTGGTATGGCCCAGTCTGAAGGGTGAAGTAGCAAATAGGAGGTTCTCTCTCTCTCTCACAAATAAACAAACATAAATTTTAAACTTAAAAAAAAAAAGTTAAATTTGTTTTGGTACAAATATTTTTAATGCCAGGCATGGTTTTTTCATATTATTACTTTCCATGAACTTTCGGAAGACCCGTTGTATTTCCTCTGGGCAGGAAATTTGCTCTGCTTGCATCATGGCTGTAACCCAGTAGGAAGGTAGAAACCGCCACCTAGGAGGTGCCAATAAATATTTGTTCAGTAAATAGCCTGCTAAGTCAGTGAAACGAGCAGCAAAACATTATCCACATATGACCTATTTCTGTGTAAAATTAAACAAGAATGATGTCAGCACAGGCCAAAACAATCATTGGAGTTAGCAGATTGCTACAGAGAGATGCATTACATTCGTCTCCTTGCCAGTGGGTACGTTTGGAAACTTTCCATAATCAATATTTTCAGGGAAAAAAAAAAAAAAGACTGCCACTTGCCAAATCACTGACACTGGCTGTCTCAGGGAAGACTCCAAAGGGCTTTTCTCTCATTGTGGTACGTGGCACGTGTATGCACGGGCTGTGCTGTAGTCTGAACAGCTGGTCCTTCTAAAACAAGTATGCTAAAACACCCTGTGTGACAATACTAAAGGGGGAGGTGGCGGGAGCCCTCTAGGGACACGATGGAATCCTGAGGGCTCCATTTGGATGAACAATGAGGATCAGTGCCCTCAGGTCCCAGGCCTGTGCCCGGCACTGTGGCCTGCTGAGTTAAGCCACCATCTGCCACACAGATATCCCATAAGAGAAAAAAAATTGTTCAAGTCATGTTGCTCCAGTTCTGATGCAGCTCCCTGCCAATGTCCCCAACAAAGCAGCAGCAGATGGTCCAAGTCCTTGGGCCCCTGCAGCCACTTTGGGAGATCTGAATAAAGCTTTTGGCTCCTGGATTTGACCTGGCCCAACCAGGGCTACCTGAGCCATTCGGGGAGTGAACCAGGGGATGGAAAATTCTTTGTGTGTCTATCTGTCACTCTTTAACTGTGCCTTTCAAATAAAATAAATAAATCTTTTAAAAGTTTAACTTTGTCTTAGTTTGTAATAATAAGAACTTTTTTTTAATCCTCACAGGTCATTCTTGGCCAGTTAGGTCTAAAAGTCGCAAGTTCTCATACAGTAAATGTAATGCGAAGCTGGCAGAACCGCAGCTACTGACCGTCAAACCTTCCAGGAGAGCCTAGCTTCGATGACGAGGGACACTCCCCAGGCATACTTGAATACCACGCCTGCTGCTGCTTACACAGAGCGACGTGGTGCTCAACGGTTGTCACTTGCTTCGTTCACTTAGCCATACACCCACTCAACAAGCATTTATTGAGTGCCTCCAATTTTCCAGCCACTGTTTTAGGTCCTACGGATATCAGCATGCCTAAGAAAGACCAAAATAAAAGCAAACAAACAAACAAAAATCTCTGCCCCAAGCAGCCCAAGGTTAGGGCCTTTTTTTTTTTTTTTGCTAGAGGCACCAAATTGGAGTCACATGTCCCGTTTCATTTCCTCCAATGAGTCCCCACAGAAGATCACCACCTCCTATGGGGAGACTGAAGAAATGTGGGCACCTGCAGGTGATGGACATGCCTGTACGTGGAAAAGATTTCAAATCAGAAATGGAAAAAAAAAAAAAGGCCATTCTAATGTAATCACTCATTCTCAATCATGGCCTCTTCACAGCGTTCCCCAGGAAGCCACTCCAGAAATATGAAACAGTTCCTTGCCAGAAAGCTTATTAGAAAAATAAATAAATAAATAAATCGACATTTCGTTAGACCTGGTCCCCTGGTTACTGAGCATATCTCGGTGACGGGCTGCTAAGTAACCAGAGGGCAGCTCCAAGACCAATGAAAGCACCTGGAGCTGGCTCGTGTGAAACCGGCCTTGTCATATCATCTCCTTCCCTTCCCTCTCCCTCACTGAGAACTTAAATACTCAACGAAAGAAGGCTGAGAGCTTATTCACACAAATACCTCAAGCAGATCGTAAGGACACGTATTAAAGCTGCAGAGGCTTAGGTAATCATTATTAGGTAACACTTGCTTTCTACTTCATGCCAGGCAGCTAAAAAGATAAGCCTAACCTGTGCACTAACTCATTTAATTCCCACACAGCCTTATTAGACACGCATTCTCTTCACTGCAGGCAAATAAGGTGTAAGCAGCTGGGTGACTGGCCCAGCAGTAGAGCCACTGGTTGAGATGGCTGCAAACATTGGAGCGCTGAGTTTGAGTCCCAGCTCCACTCCAAAGTCCAGCTTCCTGCTAATGTGCAACTGAGGTACAGCAGGTCCCTGCCACCCACATAGTGGACCTGGATTGGGAAACCTTGATTGAGGTCAGGCTGGCTCGGCCCAAGCCAGTATAAGCATTTAAAAAATGAGCCAGCACATGGGGATTTTCTTTTGATCTCTGCCTCTCACACATGAAAAAGAAAAAAAAAAAAAATTAGTGGAGGTCAATCACCACAGAAGAGATATATTGACTTTGTTCCCTGAGCAGCCCCAGCTCTTCTGGATAACTGCATTGCACACACACCCTTCCCGACCCATTTCAACAAGCCCTGGCCACCACAATGCCCTGGTCCTCTGGGGTCCAGATGAGACCAGCTATAATTCTCAGTCTCCTGCTGGTCAAATGATCCAAAGTAGAGTCAATCATCATTCAATCCCAGTAGGACAGAAGTCACAGGAGAAGGGGGCACAGGGGCCAGACAGAGAGACCACATGAGAAAGGAAAGACCCTGAGATTTCATAAAAGGAGGAGAGGCCTGGCCACCCCGTGGTCCTCTAGCCCGGCCCTCCAGCCACAGCACCAGATACTGAGCAATACTCCACCTCACACATTGCAGCCAGGATGAGCCCCAGGGCACAGCCACCTTGGTCAGCATCCCTCCCCAGCAGAAGAACCCACAGCTAACGACCAGCCACCAGAGTCACATGGGAGGACACCAGACCTACAGCGTTATGCCATTAAAGCCAGGCAGGCTGGGCATTCCCCACCTGCCCAGAACATGCTGGCTCAGAACATTGTCTGTGTGGAGGACCGCTGGACATTGTCAAACACTGAACATCTCTGCTCTCACCTATTAGACATCAGGAGTGCCCCTCCCACCCCAGCTGTGACAACTAAACCTGTCTTCAGACATTGTCAAGTATCTCCAGGTGGCAAAGTCACCAGTGGTCGAAAACACTAGTGTAAGTCAAAGGGTGGGTGTGCCCACCCACCACACAGAAGGCAAGCAAAGCCAGAAACATCACGAAACAAGGCCAGACTAAAGTTTCCATGGCCCTAGATGTTTTTGTATTCACTACCTTCTTCTTTCATTAAAACAAAACAAAACAAAAAAAAGAAACACTGTACTTTCTGAATATTATCAAGCTGAACATAATTCAGAATTATATGCAATTGTGGCATCTACCTTTCTTACGATTTTTAATTAAATTAAACTAATTAAGAGCAAGTTAAATCTTATTACAATTAAATGCTGCAGTCCCTGGGGCAGTGTGGTGACGTAATAGGCTAACCCCTTGTCTGTGGTGCTGGGATTCCATACAGGTGCTGATTCATCGATCAGCTGTTCCATTTCCCATCCAACTCTCTGCCTGTGGTCAGGGAAAGCAGCAGAGGATGGCCCAAAGCCTTGGGACCCTGTACCCACATGGGAGACCCAGAAGAAGCTTCTGGTCCCTGGCTTCAGATCAGCCCAGCTCGAGCTGGGAAATGAACCAGTAGATGAAAGATCTCCCTCTCTCTCTCCTAATCTCTGTAACTCTATCTTTCAAATTAAAAAAAAAAAAAATTAACATGTTGTATAGTCCCTAAGCAATGTGCTGACTATGCCTAAATAAGTCCATCAAGATGGGCCCAGAGAAGCCATATGTTCCTGGAACCAGGCAGGCCTGGCTGGCTCAGCTTCACAACTGAGTAAATTCATTCTTCAAACTGAGTGTCTGTCACTTGCAACCAAGAAACCCGATTCTGCTCCCTGAACTGCAGCAGGTGCAACCGGAATACAAACATGAACCCAACTGGGTCTTTCTTTCTGAGACCAGAGCTCCTCCTCGCTACCACCCACAACTTAACGTATTCCACATTTGGCATCCATCCTTCTCACTCCCTCTACTGCGACAGTTTAAAAAAAAAAAAAAGGTTCCCCAAACTTACACTTCCGGACGAAGTTGCTCACGTGCTTAATTTTCATGAGAGCAGGCTGGCTGCATTCTTCGAAGAGAACAAAGAGGGCATCTAATATCCCTTCCCGGGAGAGAGGAGACATCTGCTGTTGAGTCATAAAGGGTGGCTTCCCCTAAAAACAGCAAGCAGCAGATGGAGACACTGTCAATAACTAAAAGCTTTGATCAATAACATCCATGCAGCGTAAATTACCAGCCACCAACTCAACTCACTGCTCACGACACCCTACCAGCACAATTCTGTGGCAACGTCAATTGACTGTCATTATCATGCGGCCGATTCCATTACTGTGGGTTTCTGCCTCCAGTAGTTGGGGAAAAAAAACCCACAAGTAGCCCAAGAATAAGAACATGTCCTTCATTCTCCGTGGTCTGAAGTGTGTGGCCCCATCTTCCCAAACCCTGCTGGTTCCAACACATCTCCATGTCTTAATGACAGGAAACCATGGTTGACACTTCTTTGGTGTGTGACAGGCTTTAATAAGATCATGTCGGTCTCTTTGATTCACTGGAACAATCTAAAATCATGTGATTGGAGCGACTATCACAAAGCCAAATTTATTCATGATGGGGAGCAACAGCTACAAACTGGCAGACTGTGTGTAGCCCACAGACATGTTGTGTTTGGCCTGTAATGTGTAAAATCATTTCAATTATCTGCCAATATTTAAAAATCACGAGATTTTACCCAGAAACAAACGAAGACAGAATGGGTGGCTTCTCCTGCCACGGCGGTAGCTCTGACAACCCTTGCTGGTCCCCTGCACACTCAGGTCCCCTGCACACTCAGATCCCAGCACACTCAGGTCTCAGCTGGAGACACTGACCATGGCTGCCCTTCATGGGATCCGGCATGTTCCAAGCCGACTCCCCCTCTACCTCTCAGGCCACCTGACTCTTAAGCCTCCCTAAAGCCACGAATCTACAACCCCTGCTCCTTAACAGCGACTCCACGTGTCAGGCCATGGGAGTACATCTCAGTCTCTACGCAGCGGTGGCTGGTGACACTTCAGCTGACTGCAGGTGTTTCCTGCTCCCTACTCCATGAGATGGAATTTAGCTCTCTGCCCCTGAGTCTGTGCTGATGCTCACTGTGGTCATCAGAATAACACAGCAGATACCCCAGGTCAGCTGAGCAGGGGAGCCCTTAGGAAGCCTGGCAGCTTCTGCCTTGGCTATTTTAGGGAATCTAAAAGAGGCTTCTGCTAACCTGGGGCTCAGAAAACTACAGCTTGTGGGCCAGTTCCAACTCTCCATTGGTTCTTGTAAAGCGTTACTGGAACACAGCTACAGCCACTCATTCACACTCTGTTTAGGGCTGCTTTCGTGCTACATGCGAGAATGCATGAGTGGTGACATGACCCACAAAGGACAGGATATTATGGACCAAAAAAATTGCAAGGTCTATGAGGGCCGCAGGTGGCAGAGAGCACCCACATGCTCGATTCCCAGACACAGCCACAGCTGCATGTGGCAGCCCCTGGAGGGGCCGAAACACCCAATTCAGCTCAGCCAACCCCACAGAATCCTAAGGGAAAAAAAATCCTTGTTGTTTCAAGCTTTGTGAGTGGTTTGTTGCCCAACACTGGATAGCACAACATAAACAAACTGTTTGCAATTAAATCACTAGAGAGAGAACTTAAGACACACACACACACACACGCACACACGCACACACGCACACACGCACAGGTTCTCTGCTCCTAACTTCTCCCTTGTGAATTAGAATTTTCTAGACCAGGGGTCCACATGGCAGTCCAGCAGTTAAGCTGTTTTTGCTGCCTCTCCATTGGAGCTCCAACTGTTTCGCTTCTTGCCCAGCCTCATGCTAAAGTATCTAGGAAGACAATGAAAGATAGTTCAAGTGCTGGGTCCCTACTAGCCATGTAGGAGACCCAGATGGAGTTCCTGGCTCCTGTTTTTGGTCTGATCCAGACCTAACTAACGTAGCCATTTGGAGAGTCAATCAGCAGATGGAAGATCTCTCTCTTTCTACCAATCTCTGTCCCTCTTCTTAAACAAATAAGTCTTAAAAAAAAAAAAAGCATTTTCTAGATTATATCTTAGAATCCTTTATTAACAAGTTCCCCCAAAAGAGACTTCAGTGGATTTTCCAAGCACTGGGTCACAAACCCTGTCACTTCAGTCATAGTTGCTCCTTAGAAAAATAAGATTTTGTTTCCTCTCTTCTTCAATGAGTGCAGATCTGCTACAGCAGGAGTTACCAAATATAGCACTGATTTTTAACAAAGTTTTCAACAGCCTGCAGTAAAATGAGGGGAAAAATGAACACCACACAATATCTATTTTATAAAGCCAAATGTATTTAAATTTTAAAATGGTCCTTTATGCTACAATGACGTTCTTCCTATTTGGTATCTTAAAATGTCCTTCCTTTATAAAATAAAGGGGCCAGAAGACAATAAATTTTTCTTTTTATTAGTTTTTTTATCCTGACTTGGCACAATATAAAGTGAGAAATCCGTATGTACTCAGCAACTTGAAGCCTCTGTTAAAGATTAATGTATTTATTTATTTGAAAGACAAAGTGACACAGAACCATTCACTGGTTCGCTCCTCAAGTGGCTGCAACAGCCATCCTGAAACCAGAAGCTAGGAACTCCTTTCAGGACTCCCACACAGGGAGGGGCCCGAGGATTTAGGACATCTTCTGTTGCTTTCCCAGGTTTATTGCCAAGGATCCAGGCTGAAAGCAGAGCAGTAAGAACCTGAACTGGTGTTCTGATATGGTATGCTGATGTTGCAAATGTCAGTGCAATCCGCAATGCCACAACACTTGTCCCAATTTGTAACATTTTGCTGGCTCTGAAAGTTGGCCAGCCTCTAACATAGAACACACTGGGAAGTACTGTTGAGCCAAAAGGAAAACGACAAATGGAGACCCAGTTAAAGACTTACTGGGATGGAGTGCCAATTTGCTACTGGGTCTAAAGTCCAATGAAACAGCAGTGCTAGGGGAGAGGAATAACTTCACCTGGCCACGCAGGGAAGCGTCAGGGGCATGCTACAAGTACAGAGATGGCTTTTCTGGGGACAGCAAGGGAACTCACTACTGCAGCTCAGCTGTGCTTTCTCCCCAATGGTTCAAATGCTATAGACTTGGTCCCAGAGTAGCAGTGTTGAGGTGGCAACAGCTTTCGCGGGTAGGACCTAGCAGGACATAAGCAGGTCTTCCAGAGGGATTAATGCTTTCTCGAGAGTTGAAATTAGTATAATTTTTTTTTTTAAAGCCAGCCTGGCCTCTCTGGTCTCTGCCCTCTTCTCACTGAGTAACCTCTTCTGGGTGTGCACCTGCCACTATGATGCATCCACCACACAAAGCCATCACCTGCGCCAAGTACAGGCCAACACTGGGCTCTTGAACTCCAGAACTAAGAATTAGACAAACTCCTTTTCTTTACAAACTACCCAGGCTTGGGTATTTTATTATGACAAGACAAAATAAATGAACCCAAACACTCACCTGGAGTCTTTCCTGTTATAACAAAACTTAACCGTAAGGTACATTTCATTTCCTAGCCTCTAACACGGGTGGCAGGGTGGCCCAGGGGTTACACGGCCAACTGAGGGATCCAGCCAAAGTTGGAACCTGGCTCTGCCACTGACCAGTTGTATGCTCTTGGACAAGTCCTTACCCCTCCAAGCACACACCTGTGCCCTGCTCTGCTTAACTGAAAGTGTGAGTATAACAGATCTCACCCTGGGATAAAATGAGATCACAGGAGCACATGGAGTCCACGCCCAAGACATTGGGAGCCAGACTATTATGTCATTAGCCCAACAGGAGCCCTTCGTAAACTCACTAAGTGTTTTGTTATGGACTGGAGACGTTTTGGAGTGAACTAATAAAAGGGCTAGAGAGTGGCAGCATCCCAGCCAGCTAAGGTTAGAGATGGAGACGATTCCCTTGGGACATAAAAGGATGGCAGGGATGGCACCATGGCACAGTTTACCTTTTTCATTTTTTGCACTCTGATCTGTTAGAATACCACCAGTACCAATATTTTGGTGGGAAAAACTTCCCACAATACAGGTGTCCTACAGAAGTGTCTTCCTAAATATTTTTAAGAAAGTTATCATGACTATGAAGAATATTACCCTGCACTCGGTGTTAACACTAATCACTCAGCTCACCAAGAGCCAGGAAAGGTGCTAAGGGCTTTATACATGGATGATCTCCTTTAACCTTCCTAACAACCCTGAGAAACAGGCATTTAGACCTCTGTTTAAAAATTAGGAAACGAGGGCCTAGCACTATGACTCAATGACTAAATTTTCACCTTTCAAGCTCCAGGATCTCCTATGGGTGCCAGTTTGTGTCCCAGCTGATTTACCTCCCATCCAGCTCTCTACTTGTACCCTGGGAAGGCAGTAGAGGACAACACATAAGACACATGGGACACCCATGTGTGTGGAGACCCAGAAAAAGCTCCTGGCTCCAGGCTTCAGACCGCCTTAGCTCTGGCCATTGTGGCCACTTGGGAGTGAATCAGTGGATACAAGATCTTTCTGTCTCTCTTTCTCTCCATAAATCTTATCTGCCTTTCCAATAAAGATAAATAAATCTTTAAAAACAAAAATTAGTAAATGGGGCGATGGGACTGTGATAAAGCACATAAAAACTCCACCTAAAACCCCAGCATCCCATGCGGACTGGCTGCTCCACTTCCAATCCAGCTCCCTGCAAATGCGCCTAGGAAAGCAGCAGAGGATGAGCTAAGTGTGTGCACCCCTGCACCCATGGGGGAGACCCAGAACAAAGATCCTGGCTCCTGACTCTGGCCTGGTTCAGCCCTGGCCATTGTAGCCATTTGGAGAATGAACCAGCAGATGGAAGATCTCTCTCCCTCTCTCTGCTTCTGCCCCTCAGGGGCAAGCACTGTGGCCCAGCCAGCATCATAATGCCAACATACCATAAACAGCAGTTCAAGTCAGGCCGCTGCTCCAATTTCAACCCAGCTCCCTGCTACTGTGGAGAATGACACAAATACGTGGGCTCATGCCATCCATGTGAGAGGCCTGGATGGAGCTCCTGGTTCCTGGCTTCAGGCTCGCTCAACCCAGGCCACTACGGCCATTGGCGGGGTGAACCAGCAGATCCAAAATTTCTGTTTCTCTGTTGCTTTCCCTTCTTCAACAAAAGGAAAAACTTTAGTACAGACATGAAAAAGCTAAGAAACAATGAAAAGATCTCCCTTCAAAGGGCAAGCGATCTACTCCAGTCTGAACTACATTTTTCCAATCAGTGCCTAGAAAATACCACCAGAAAAGCAACGTCCATCTACACTAAGAGCCAAGCTGAATGCCCAGGGCAGTCCCGAGGAACAAACACGAGTGAGCGACACGGGCAGGGCAGTTCCTACCTGGAAGAAAAGGTTCAGCCGGGAGGCCCGGCTGGCGATGGCTTCTGCAGCCCCAGCGTCCGGGAGATTCCGCGCTCCATACTTGAACTTGAGCATCTCCTCACTGGTGCTGAAGGGATATAGGAAAAGGTCAAGTGTGTCTGACATTTTCAACAAGAGAAGCTCAAGACATCCTGCTCTCCTCTAGGTATCAAGGACAAGCAGCTGAAATCAGCCCATACCGAGGCTGTGGGCTTTTTTAAAAAAAAAGATTTGAAAGACAGACTTACAGAGAATGAGAGAGAGAGATATCTTTCATCTACTGGGTGGACCCAAATGGTTACAGTGGCTGGGGCTGGGCCAGGCAGAAGTCACAAGCCAGAAACTTCTTCAGGGTCTCCCGTGTGGGTTCAGGGGCTCAAGTCCTTGGGTCATCTTCCACTGCTTTCCTAGATGCATCAGCGGGGAGTTGGAGGGGAAGTGGAACAGCCAGGATTTGAACCAGCACCAATACAGGATGCAGGTGCTACGGTGGTAGCTTAACACACTATGCCATCATGCCGGCCCAGAACCTAGGTTTCAAGAAGGTCAGTCTGGCCATGGAAATTAACAATTAGATTGTAAACTTACCCTAACAGGAAACATTTGTCTGACACGTATCTGTCACTCAAGGGCATCTCTGTCCCTACATCATAAGAGCAGAGCCACCAGATGTGACTATACAGTCACTGATCGAGTGATAAAAATACGGGGCCAGCATCATGTACAGACCAAGCCACAGCTTGGACCACGAGCCTACGTGGCAGCCGTAGCCCTGGTCATTCTGTACACGAGCATCACCAAGGGCAGGCTTCCACCCCTGGAACCCACACAGGAGACCTGGATGCAGCTCCTGACTCCCGGCTCCAGCCTGACCCAGCCCTGGTTGTGGTGGCCATTTGGGAAGTGAACCCAGCAAGATAGTAGATCTCTCTCTCTCTGGCACGCTGCCTTTCAAATCCATAAATGAATTTTAGGGGAACAAAAAAAAAAAAAAAAAAACCCACAAAGGAGCAGACCTCACCAAGCTGATTTCTAGGGCAAGCAGGGTACAATACCCCGGGCACTGGTTCCAAGAGGTAGGTCCTGGCTTCTCCCAGGTCAGGGAGGCCGAGAGGGGCTGGGGTAGTAGGGATGGGGCAGACCGGACCTGGGCAGGGAGGGCCACATACAGAACTAGAGAACATGAGGTAGAACAGGCAGGCCCAGAGAACCAGGATCAAACCCTCCTGGCCCCGCGCGGCACCACCCGCCAGGCCACCCCGGGCGCCCGGGGACAGAGTGGCCGTGCGCTCCAGGCTGACAGACTGACTGACCCTCCTTCCAGGCCCCCACAGTCCCGGCGGACAAACCACACCGCAGGACCCAAAGCCGGGGCTTGGTGAGAAGGGGGCGGCTTTTCCTCTGGCCCTGACAGCCGGGAGGAGAAGAACCGGGGGACGGAGCGGGGGACCCCACACTCACGCTCAGCACCCCCACACCGGCGGCGTTCTACTCCACCCCGCGCCTCCCGCCGTCGCGTTTGAACCAGGGGAGCGGCGTGGGGCGGAGCTCAGCCGTGTCTAGACCAATCATCAGTCGCGCTCCGATGATAGACGTCCGCGTCTCTGGCAGGGCCCGCCCACGTCCTTAAATGACGGAGGAAGTGAGGACGGAGACCCAATCAAATTGCTCTTCCCTTGACTCACGACCAATGGGGGAAGGGAAAGAGCGAGGCCGGGCGGGACAGCTCTTGGGAGTTTGAAATCGGCGGTTAGGCAAGGACGCCGCACTCAGGGCCGCGGTTTGTCTCTCTGGACAGCTTGAGGACGCCGCGGCGGCACAGTTCCCGGCTCTGAGGAACCCCCTGCAAGGAGGAAGGCCATTCTAGACCTGGGCTTGCTTCTGGTCACTCCCGGCTTCTGCTCTACAGCTAGAGAGCCACGTGTCCTGAGCTTGAGCTTGTCCCAGCTCGGGGGCGACTGTACCTGGAGGTCATGGAACCCGCCAAAAAGGTCTCTGGGGTGTGGACAGGTGCTCAATTTCGTTTAATTAGGGCCCTGGAAGTAGAATTGAAGTAGGAGGAAGCTGGAGTCTGCCTGTGGATGGGGAGCCCCCTCCTCCGGACCCCCCCCCCCCCATCAGGCACAGCCAACTGACACTGACTATTCCTTGGAGCAGTGTTTCCAAGAAGACACCTCCGGTCACTTACAAAAAGAGATCTGCAAAGATTGCATGGGAAACAAAAGATTGCATGGGTGGAACAAAATGGGGAAGACCCCCTCAAAAAAAAATGGGAGCCACCCAAATGTATCTCAGCTATCGACAAAATAAAAAATGGACACTTGAAATGTCAGGGAAAACAAAAACCAGATAGTTTAGGAAGAGATCCAAATCACGGTGGCAAAAACAGTGAAAGGAAGCTGACACTAGTCCCCTGGGGTTCAAGTGGAGCCTTTTAAGGTGTTGTTGCGATGTGTTAACCTGGGGGCAATACTATGGATATTATTGTCAGTCAATTCTGGCTCTGTGTGTGTGTGTGTGTGTGTGTGTGTGTGTGTGTGTGTGTGTGTGTGTGTAGGAAGTCCTACAGGGCAGAGCCAACCCTTCCCAATCCCCTCTGATCCCCACATTAAATAGAACTGAAAATTTGAGTTGTTCTCTCTCTCTCTACTTCCCCAAATACACATAAGCATCAGCACAGACTTAAGACAAGCTTGTTGCAGGGCCAGCATAATGGCCCAAGTCCTTGGGACCCTGCATCCCACACATGGGAGACCCAGAAGAAGCCGCTGACTCCCAGCTTTGGACCAGCCAGATTCCAGCCATTGTGGCCAAGATGGATGAGTCTCTCCTCTCTCGCTTTTTTCCTTTTTCACTCTCTTTCCCTCATCTGTAAATCTGCCTTTCAAATAAAAATGTATACATCTTTAAAAACAAGACTTTTTTTCTCCCAAACACATAGAACTCACTTCTTGTCCCCAGGATGATCGTGGTAGCTGTGTGTTGTGTTCTGTTTGAGAGACAGAACTCTAACCCTCTGATTCAAACCCCGATGGCCACAACAGCTGGCCAACAACCCAGGAACTCAATCCTGGCCTCCCACATGGGTGACAGGGACCCAACCATCTGAGTCATCGTCACCGCTACCTACTAGGGTGCAGGTTCGCAGGAAAGCAAACTGCAAACAGGACTTCACCCAGCTCTGGTTGCCCCAAAGCAGTGTCTTAACCACTCTGCCACATGCCTGCTGGGTAGTTACTACTTATTATCTCACCACTGCCACTGTTTCCCATGCACCTCCTCTCGTCTAATCCACCTGGTAGACATGGGAAGAATAAAGATACAAGTATAATTCACCCTGGGTCTTGCAGGTGCAGCTGATGGAGCTGAGTGTTATGTTTCTGGGTTGATGGCAAGGTTTTCCCTTTGGCACAAAACCCACTCTGAGGGGGCATTAGAAATTCTTTCAGCCTCTGGTTCTGCTCTGTTGCAGCAGCTGAGCTGGTCCAAGGGGGAAACATGTGCAAAATGAGAAATGATTCTAATGACTAGGAGATTAAGCCAAAATGTGGGGGTGACAAAAGGAGAAATGCAAAATAGGTTGTAGACTATTGATTTATCTGTTGACTTCATATATATAAAAAAAAAAAAACTCCAAAAGGCTGTAAAAATGGATCTCATTGACACTTCTGTTGTTGCTTTGTTCTTGCCCAGCCACATACGTTAGATTTCAGGCATCCCAAATTGAAGCCTTTATCAGAACCTTGGGACTTGTTCATCTTAAATTAGAACACGGCATTTATATCACTGTCCCAAATACAACCTAAATATCCTACAGGTTTCCTGTTAAAACAATTACAGACCTCTGTGAAACAAGATAATGAATAAACTGCAAATGAAATGATTCTGAACATACAACAAGAGCCCAGCACAGTAGCCTAGTGGCTAAAGTTCTCACCTTGTATGCACCAGGATCCCATCTGGGCACCAGTTCGTATCCCAGATGCTCCTTTTCCCATCCAGCTTGTGGCCTGGAAAAGCAGTAGAACAAAAAAGCCTTGGAACCCTGCACCGCATGGGATATGCTGAAGAAATTCCTGGCTCCTGGCTTCTGATTGACTCAGCTCAGTCATTGTGGCCACTTGGGGAGTGAACCAGAGGGTGGAAGATCTTTCTCTCTGTAAATCTGACTTTCCAATAAAAATAAATAAATCTGTAATTAAAAAAAAGCACACACAGCATAGACGTCATTAACTCTGCCAAGTTTCTCGTCAGGAGTAGTGACTATGCAGAAAGTTCATGGAAACTGAGAATAAAACATGATCAGAGGCCTAAGATACACCTAACAGAATGATCCATCACCTGAACTGTGCCAAGGGGGCACGTGCTATAGCATGGTAGGAGAGACACCTGCTTGCCCACCAGGTCAGAGTGTCTGGTTCAATTCCACGTCTAGTTCCTGCTAAAATACATGGCTGTGCCCACTTCTGATCCCACAAATGTCATTGAGCCTTTTTGAACGTAAACACACGTGCACGCGCAGCTCTGCCTATGAGGAGATATAAGAGCTATGAGATCTGAAAAATGCCTTATAAAATTCAATGCCAGCCAACTCACAGACAGGAAGCAAATATTTGTACATAACATCTCCGGGAAGAAGCCAGTATTCAGAACGTCTAAAGAATTCTGACAATTACAAAATTTTAAAAAGACAAATAACTCAATTTTAAAATCATTAAAATAATTCTTTAACAAAGAAGATATGCAAATAGCCAATAAGCACATGAAAAGATGCTCAACCTCATCAGGCCTTAGGGAAATGGAAATCCAAGAATGGCTGTAATCAGAGAAACAATGCCACGTGTGCATCGGGATACACGAGGAGACTGAACCCCGTTCACCACTGGTGGAAATGTGAAAGCGGCACAACTACTTCGGAAAATAGTTTGACAAAACCTCCAAAAGCTCATGATATGTATCATCGTCAGTATCCATAGGACGATTTCATGCCTCAATGAAAACAGACTGGGGCCAGCACAGTGGTGTAGTGTGTTAATCTTCCGCCTGTAGCACCAAATCCCCCAACAGGTGTACCAGGGATCCCAGGCTAAAACCAGTGCTATAAGGTAGTGAGTTAATCTGCTGCCTAGAGTGCTGGCATTCCACAGGAGAGCTGGTCCAAGTCCTGGATGGTCCACTTGCAATCAAGCTCCCTGCTAATGGCCTGGGAAAGCAGTAGAGGATATAATCCAGTGTACATCCACAAAGGAGACCCGGTAGACGCTCCTGGCTCCCAACTTTGGACTAGTCCAACTTTGGTTGTTGCTGCCATTTGGGGAGTGAATCAGCAAATGGAAAAATCAATCCCTCTTTCTTTCTAACTCTGGTTTTGAAGTAAATTAAAATAACACGTTTTAAAAGTTCATGGCAATTGGGCCTGGCATGGTAGACTAGTGACTACTAAAGTCCTCGCTTTGCATGTGCCAGGATCCCATGTGGGTGCCGGTTCGTGTCTCGGCTCCTCCACTTCCCATCCTGCTCCTTGCTTCTGGTCTGGGAAAGCAGCCAAGGACAGTACAAAGCCTTGGGACCCTGTATCCACATGAGAGACATGGAAGAAGCACCTACCTCCTGACTTCTGATTGGCTCAGCTCCAATCATTGCGGCTACTTGCAGAATGAATCAGTAGACAGAAGACCTTCCTCTGTGTCTCTCCTGCACTTTGTGTATCTGACTTTCTAATAAAAACAAATTTTAAAAAGATCATGGGAAAAGGAATTTTAGAAAGTTTATGTATAAGGGGCCTGCTGCTATGGTTCAATTAGCTAATCCTTCCCTTGCAAGTACCAGGATCTCATATAGGCACCAGCTCAAGTTCTAGCTGCTCCACTTCCTATCCAGCTCCCTGCATGTGGTCTGTGGAAGCAGTAGAGGATGGCTCAAAGCCCTAGGACCCTGCACCATGTGGGAGACCCAAAAGAAGCTCCTGGTTCCTGGCTTTGTATTGACTCAACTCCAGTCAATGCAGCTATTTGGGGAGTTAATCAGCAGATGCAAGATCTTTCTGTCTCTCCTTCACTCTGTAAATCTGCCTTTCCAGAAGTTTATTTAGGTACAAGAATAGTTTTGAAATCCATACCATTTTTTTATCATGCACGTTTTCCATGAATTTTTATTGATGACCCTTGTGCTTTATTTAAGGCAGCAGATCTCATAAATTCACCAAAATTTTAAAATTCTAACAGCTTGTTAGAAACTTCACTCTGATCCCCTCGCTTTCTGTGTGTTTCATCACAAAGGAGAATGAAAGATTTTCTGTCTGTGTTTTTCCTTCCTTCTTTGACCTCAGACAGAGTATTTAAGGAGGGAAGTTAAATTTTCAAAGTGCAATTAAATGGCAATTAGCCTTCGTGCCATTTGATTCTGAGCAATCTTTCTACCGTGGTTGGGCATGTCCGTTGGCTATAATTTCTCCAGAAACATGGGAAGCTGTAAAACAGATCTCTCATCCTTCAGTTTACTAACTTTAGAAATGCTCTTTTTTTTATTTTTAAGAAAACTATTTATTTGAAAGATGGAGCAGCAAAGAGCACAAGGAAGAGACAGAAAGATCTTCTGTCAGTTGGTTCAGTCTCCATCTGGCCGCCACAGCAAAGTCTGGGCCAAGCTGAAGCCAGGAGCCAGACACTGCATCCGGGTCTCCCATGTGTGTGCCAAGGGCTCAGGCACTTGGTCCTTCTTTCACTGCTTTCCCACGCACATGAGCAGGGAGCTGGTTGGGAAGCAGAGCTGAGACCCCCACCACTGATACAGGATGCCAGTATCTCAAGTGGTGACGTCATTGGTTGTGCCACAACACTGATACCAAAACACTGAGAGCTTTTCATCATCCTAAATGTATTCATAATTAAAGAAACTCACGCACCGGACTCATCTCAATTGTTCTCTAAAAACAATTTGTAAAAATAATAGTGTTAATTGTTGGAGTGGGCATTTGGCATAGTGATTTAAGATGTAACTTGGAATAGCCACATCCCTGATCCAGGTGCCTGGGCTCCTTTTGCAGCGATGCTTCCAATCTTCTATTTCTGCTAATATGTACCCTGCGAGGCAGCAGGTGACGGCTCAACTCTTTGGGTCCCTGCCACCCATCTAAGAGACCCGGATGGAGTTCCCAGTTCGTGGTTTCAACCTGAGCCAGTCTTGGTTCTTGTAGGCATTTGGGAAGTGAGCCACCAAATGGAAGATCTCTCTCTCTCTACCTTCCAAATTAAATGAATGTAATCTGAATGCTGTCAAATCCTCACCGTCTCCCCAGCATTTGATTTCACAATGAGTGCCATCAGTCTGGAAAATCTTCCCAGAGGTTAGACAAATATCAATCTCTCAAAATTCATGAAAAGCATATACGTGCGAACCGTTGTGTTGGTTCAGAGAGAATTTGACAGGGACAGACGCAGAGCCAACAGACAGAGCGGGCACGCGTTCCTCGTCTCCTCTCCAAGGCTGCCTCAGTTCTCTGCCAACCAGAACACCATGATGTCATTCGGCCAAGCCAACCCTTCCACCTCTCTGGAATTTCTGCCTCCTGATTTACCTCTTCCCTTCATAGCTGATGGACTCAGGTGTTTGCTCAGAATGACAATCAAGGACTAAAACAACGGTCTTAAGACGTGACTTTGAACCCCAAGAAGACAAACCCATTCTCCTGGAAATACAATGAAACAGCCTCTCCCCGCGCACACACACCTTACCCCATAGCTTTCCTTTGGATTTGTTTTAGTTTGGCTTGTCCTAATAGGTTTTAAATAAAATTGACTCACTATGCTTCTTGTCAATCTAATGCTTAATATTTCTCTCTCTCTCCCCTATAGCCACCCTCCCACCCCCAAATACACACACGTACGCACACACTAGCCCTCAGTGTCTTGCAGATTCCTGGCCTTGGGGAGCCCCCCGATAGAGCTGTAAGACACCCCGAAAAAGCCACTTAAGAAACAAATAGGAAATACAGAGACTAGAATGATTAGTTGGGGGCTGGCGCTACAGCCACTGCCTGCAATACTGGCATTCCATATGGGCGCTAGCTAGAGCATGTCCTGGCTGCTTCACTACCAATTGTGCTGCTCTCTGCTGAAGCTCCTGGGAAAGCAGGGAAAGATGGCCCAAGTGCTTGAGTCCCCGCTACCCACGCGGGAGACCCAGGAGAAACTTCTGGCTCCTGGCTTCAGGCCTGGCCCAGCCCTGACTTGCTGTAGCCATTTGAGAAGTGAACCAGCAGATGGAAGGACTCTCCCTCTCTGCGTGTTATTTTACCTTTCGAGTAAATAAATCTTTAAAATAACAAACAAGGGAGAAAGGAGCAGCCTCACTGAGAGAGTGATGTTTGAACGAACAGCCGGAATGAAAAATCCAGGCAACACTCATGGTGTTGTGTAGCCATGCTCACTCACCATCTTCAGGACTTATTCCCATCCGAAACAAACTCATCCACCAACCTCCCCCTAACCCCGAGGAGCCACTCACTGTCCTATTTTCTCATCTCCCATTCCACTTTCTAGCTAGATGAATTGAATTGAGGTCCCGCACAGAAATACCATCACATTATTCCTTTTGGGGTCTGGGTTATTTCCCCCATCCAGACAGCAATTTTTTCCAGGTTCACTCGTGTTGCTACCGGAACATCCTTCAGCTGCATGACCTTGTCATGTTCTTCTTACTTCCTGACGGACTCCTGGAATTCACTCTCGGCCTGTCCCTCGCCCGCATCTGCGTGAGGGAGCATTTTTGCACCTGCGTCTGTATGGAGTCCCCTGTTCTCGGTTGTTTGGGGGTGTACAGGGCGAGGTCCTAGGTAGGGTAATCCTGTTTAACTTCTCGGAAACCCATCAAACTACTGCCACCAGCGGTGGCCTGGGCCATCTCTACTTGAGCTGAAGCGCTGGGGCCTCGGTTGAAGTTTTGCCTCACCGAAGCAGAAGCGCTATCTAGTGGCCCAATGGAGTAACTGCAAGGGCAGCCCCTATTTCACACTGGTCCCGACACCTTATTGCCCTGGTGGTCTAACTGGCAGTGCCAGGAAAGGCAAGGTCCAAGCAGATCCATAAAGGCATGAGCCTAAAAATATAATGTAGATGGGATTTCACCCCAATTGACAATGACTTCTCCATTCTCGGCTTAAAAAAAGATTTATTTATTTTTATTGGAAAGGCAATTACAGAGAGAGGAGAGTCTTCCATCTGCTGGTTGACTTCCCAAGTGGCCACAATGGCTGAAGTTGGATTTGCCCAAAGCCAGGAATCAAAAGCTTTTTCTAGGTCCCCCACATGATGAAGAGGACCAAGGGACTTGGGCCAACCTCTGCTGCTTTCCCAGGCCATTAGCAGGGAGTTGGATCAGAACTAGAGAAGCTAAAACTTGAACCAGAGCCCATCAGGGGTTAAAAATTTCACAGGCAGAGGTTTAGCACACTATGCCACCACACTCCATGCCCCCATTCTCTCCAAGATTTACTCATTTAGGACCCAGCACGGTGGCCTAGCGGCTAAAGTCCTCGCCTTGCATGCACCAGGATCCCATATGGGAACCGGTTCTACTCCCAGCAGCTCCACTTCCCATCCAACTCTCTGCTTGTGGCCTGGGAAGGCGGTTGAGGCTAGCCTTAGGCCTTGGGACCTTGTATCCACGTGGGGGAGACCCAGAGGCAGCTCCTGTCTCCTGGCTCCTGATCAGCTTAGTCCAGCCATTGCAGCCGCTTGGGGAGTGAAGCATCAGACAGAGAATCTTCCTCTTTGTTCCTTATCCTCTCTGTATACCTGACTTTCAATAAAAATACATAAATCTTTTAAAAAATATTTACTTATTTGAAAGACAGAGATACAAAGGGAAAGGGGACTGGACAGTGAGAGAGAGAGGGAGAGAGAGAAAGAGAGAGAGGGAGATCTTCCACCTGCTGATTCACTTCCAAAATGGTTGTGACGGCCAGGGCTGGGCAGGTCTGAAGCTGGGAACTGGAAACTTCATCCAGGTCTCCCGCGTGGGTGCAGGGGCCCAAGCAATCAGGTCATCTTCCATTGCTTTCCCAGGCACATTATCAGAGAGCTGGATCAGAAGTGGAGCAGCTGAGACTCAAACCAGCACACACATAGAATGCCAAAGTCCCCGGTGCCAACTTAACCCTCCGCCCCACAGCACCAGCCTGGTCTGATTCTCTGTCGTCATAGAAAGTGAGGATCCTGCTATTCTTCACTCTTGGGGACCTAGAGGCTCTGAAGTTTTGGTTCTCAGCTCCAAGCCCTGGCTGCAGCCTCTGGAATGATCCTATTGCAAAAGCAAGCGAGACTCCGACACCCTGGAGACATTGCTTCTCCCCCAGAGGCCTCCAGAGACACATGTGCTCCTGGTGTGACAGCGTGGGCCACCTCTAAACCAAAATAAATTCTGGAGTTTCAGGTGAGGACACCTGCAACTGGCAGATTCCAGGCCACGCTAGGCAGGAAGTGAGAGCACAGCGATGAACTGATGGCGTCAACTCCCACGAGCCGCTGTTATTGATTCGAAAGCTCTGGAGAAAGAATGAATGGAGGCATCAACAGATTCGGAGAAAAGCGATGCTGGCACGCTAATGCCACCAGTTTCTCTCGAGTCTCTTCAAGATGTATCTGCAACCATTAGGGGCATTTCTCTTTCCATTGGGGTGCTCGCTGGTGTATTTTGAAAGCTGAAACGTCTCCTTCCAGGCTTGAGGGCGATGGCGCAGTCCAGGAGAATTCCCCTCTCCTTCCCATTAGCAGGTTCTGAAAAGGCTTTGTGTCTGCCAGAATGGCATCCCTAGCTCTCTCTTCCCTCCGCCGAGCAGGAAAAAAAAAAAAGACAAAAAACCAGCACTCCCGGCACTGACAAGAAGTTAATGCCTCAGAGAGGCGCTCCGTCAACCTTCCCCTCACATCCCTCAAAGAACAGGATCGATGAGATTTGAAACTTATCGGAAATACGCAGGGCAGGTGATCCGCGACGGTAATAGAGGCCGCTCTTCGCTGGAAGCGGCGGAGATCCGGTCTTTGTTGTCTGAGCCATTGGAATGTCTTTCTATTCATGGATGTTGATCAATAAAAGAGCAACACTCAAAGGTGTTATGAACGCCTATTGTAGACTCAGCGCGGGATACCAATCAGATCTGTCCGTAGGAGTCCCGCGTTTCTGGGGAATGATACGGCCACCTTTTCCCACAGCCTGTCTCAGCCCATGTTAATTATCTTCCAGCTACTCTAAGTCTGGAACACAGGCATGGCAGCGTTTAGAAAGCAGCCAACGTCAAGGGGTCAGCTTGGATAGTGGTATGGTGGCAAGCC
Source organism: Ochotona curzoniae (assembly GCF_017591425.1). Classification (NCBI taxonomy): domain Eukaryota; kingdom Metazoa; phylum Chordata; class Mammalia; order Lagomorpha; family Ochotonidae; genus Ochotona; species Ochotona curzoniae. The sequence goes on along the minus strand of NW_024467101.1, from coordinate 13,605,810 downwards.
TTGACTGGGGAAGGGTCTGCCACAGTGGCTGGCAGCTGGAGCTGTGGCTTCCTTCCAGCTGTCAGTGGATGCCACCCTCAGTCTCCTACCACTTGGTTCCGTTCGCGGAGCAGTCCACACTCTGGTAGCCAAGGGAGAGCGCCCCTCAGCAAGACACACCTGACAGTCTGATGTACGTGATTGTCGAAGTGACCGCCAGGATTAGAATCGGCGTCCGTATGGGATCCTGACAAGGTGAGGACTTTAACCACTACGCTGTCGTGCTGGGCCCAATAAATAAATCTTTAAAAAATACAAACACACAAAGAGAAAAGGTAAAATCAATTTTAATAACACGTTTTATTCAACTCAAGGTATCCAAAAATGTCATTTTCAAGATGTAATTGGCGTATAATCCATCCATGGACATTAGACGCTTTTTCTTCTATACCCAGTTTGGTGTAGGTTTGACACAGCACACCTCGATTCAAAATGACCACGTCCCTCTGGACCCACACGTGGCTGGTGACGACGGGTCAACCCTAGCCAGTTGCAAGCTGAAGACGTGAAAGTGGACGCACTGAACCCATCCATGTTCTGTGGGGATGAGGAGGGCGCCCAGGAGGGAAAAAAATAACACCAACACCGTTTGAGTCACTGGTTCGAGTGTCACTTGAAATCAGTGCGAAGCTCAGAGAGCTGCCAATGAAGAGCCAGGACGCTCAGGACCTCTTCATTCATTTGCGTTACAATGTCTGTCACTCCCAGATAAGAGCATCTCGACCTGGGCTGAGGACGGCTGGTTAAGAGAACAGTCTCTTCCGGATGGAAGCTGTGAGCCTGGACCTCTCCCCCTTAAGCAAGTTATGCGCTGCCGAGGCTGGGTGATGCCTGGTGGGCTGGAGGCTATAGGAGGAAAAGGAATGGAAGGTTCATCAGGAAGTCAACCAAACTACCATCGTCAAATCCCAGCTCTGGTTGTCAACGACTGTTACAGCGTTAAATCTTCCTTGGAGCCCACTGGCATGTATGAGAGCAGAATGGGATGTGGGACAGACCGGACCAGTCTGTTGCACATACTGGCAAGCACAGGAACCAGGGCTGGGAGCGAGTCTGGTGGGGGTTATTGAGGGTTGCTCCAACTAGGCCCTACTTCCCACTGGTGTGCATGAAGGCCGAGTGTGGTCAGGGTTGAGCTGGCCTACAGCACCCATTGGATTATAGAAGAGAGAGGGCGGGAGACAAAACTGGCCCAGCAATTACAACTACCAGTGTTTGCATGGGCTGATGTGAGTGACAGACTGAGCCGGACCCCACACTGACAAGCACACACAGGAGTCAGGTCTGGGATCACTCCAGATGAGGTTTCTTTGGGGATCGTCGTCCCAACTGAACCACTGGACTCAGAACTCCAACCTTGGGGAGAAATTGCAGGATCTGTGGTCTGACCATGGAGTACATGCATCAGAACTGTGTTTCCTCAGTGGCTTAGACGGAGCAGTGGACGACATACCCAGATGCACATGGAGGATATGGCAGTCCATTGGAACCAGCAGAGGACGTCTGGTACCACAGCAGAGGAAGGAAAAAAGAACAAAATGGTTAACTCCCCCAGCCAAGCACTGACAGCAAATATCTGGGCAAACGGAGATTCTAAGGTGGACTATGTCAGGCAGTGGACCTTGGAAGGATTTTCTCACCCATGAATCAGTGGGACTGATGGCATTTCAGGATTACCAAAACCGCTTGAGCAGATCCCTCGGAGCATGCTCCACACTGGGGACTCTGGGATGACGTCAGATGGCCATTCCCCATCCCTGGGGACTGAGGTAGTCGTGAGGCTGGTGTGGCTTCCTGCACCATCTCCACCCTTCCCCCCAGACACAGGAAAAAAGAAAAAAAGAAAATTTGGAAATGATTTCACCCACTTTCCCCTTAAATCTCGACCCTTTCCACCTTGATCAACTATGTAAGCATCATCAAAAAAAATTTATGTATATAAATAATCTTACTTGAAAAATATTCTTTTGTTCTTGTTGTTCTAGCATACTCTCTCGGTAGATGGCTCTATAGGCACAAACCCTTCTTTTTCTAAATTTATTTAAAGATTAATTTATTTTTATTGGAAAGTCAGATAAACAGAGAGGAGGAGAAACAGAGGAAGATCTTCTACCCACTGATTCACTCCCCCAGGGGCCACAATGGTCAGAGCTACGTCGATCCAAAGCCAGGAACTCAGAGCTTCTCCTGGGTTTCCCACACAGGTGCAGAGCTCCGAGGCATTCAGTCATTCTTGACTGCTTTCCCAGGCCACAAGCAGGGAGCTGGATAGGAAGTGGGACCACCGGGACACGAACCAGCACCCAAATGGGATCCCGGCACATGCAAGGCAAGGGCTTTAGCCATTAGGCTGCTGCACTGGACCCAACACATAAAACCTTAAAAGACGTTAGTAAGTACCTTGCAGGGTAGATTAGTCATGTGCTAGCCAATGTTTAAGAACCACTACCCTGGGAGTAAGGAGACCTACCTAATGTGTAGAGCATGCCGCTTTCTCAAGGTGTCCACACTCCGCCACAGTCAATGGTAACCCGTCACTTGGACTTCAGGCAACATACCAGTGGGAGAGAGGGGCAAGGTGGGGCTTTGCAAACCTGAGTGAACCAGCTCCCGCGCCTTCCCCACCGTGCTAGCTCAGACATGGATGAACGCTGAGATGCTTCCTTGAAGACAAAGGGGAGAAAGGGGACGAGAGGGAAGGATGATCCTTCAGTTACCAAGCTTTTGTTTTTTGTTCTGGACATTTTCTTTTTGTCTTTTTATTTATTTGAAAAGTAGGGAGAGAGAGAGAGAGATGCTATGTACGTTGATTCATTCCCTAATGGCTGCAACAGCCAGGGCTGAGCCAAGACAAATCCAGCAATCAGGAAGTCCATCCAGGTCTCCCACATGAGTACAAGCGCCCAAGCGTTGTGCCATCCTGTGCTGCCTTCCCAGCTGCTTCGGCAGAGAGTGATATTGGAAGCAGAGTAGCCAGGCTTTAAACCAGGGCTCCCATATGGGATGCCGGCACAAAGGCTTCAGACTAACATACCACAGTGGTCCCACAAAGAGCTGTTTTCTCGCTATACTCAGTATAACCTGGCAAGGATCCCCTGGCACTTAGAGGAAGAAGAATCGAGCCTTAGAACATAGCCCAAGCCACCTGTGTCTGTTCTCGCTTCTCATAGCTGTGTTTTTGTTATGAACCTTCGTATCAGACACTATTTTGTCCCATCTTCCGCATGCAGCATACTCTTCGTGGCTCAGCATGGTTGTTGGCATTCCCACCAATCACACTTTAATTCCAGCCTGAAGGAAAAAGTAATGTAAAAATCAAATATGAACCTCTCTCCAACGGAGTACTTCCTGGAAATTGTACATACCACCTAGACACGTGGCTTAACTGCTAGGGAGGATGGACATACAGTTTTTATTCTTGGGGAAAAAGAAAAATAGGGAAAATAGCTATTGGGATAGGCTAGGCAGCCTCTGTCCAAGGTGCTGTTCTAACAGACAACCAAAGGATTTGGGACAGGTACGAACTCCTGGGGTTCACTGCGTAGGACCTGGTCACAGGGACCAGTTCTGAATTTTGTATTCAACACATATGTGTGAGTTCCCTTATTCACTTTATCTTCATGACGGGCCCTGACAGGTATTGGATGTTTTCTGCGTAGCCAGCACCAGGCTAAGAGTTTACATTGTTATCTTGTTTAACATATGAGCTCATTTAATCCACAAAACTCTCCCACTGCATGGGTACCATTATTACACTTCATTTTTATTAAAGAAATAAGGTGGGTGCTGGGGGTAACAGGTGTTTGAGACACCACTTGGGATGCCTGTATCCCATATCAAAGGGTCAGGGTTCGAGACCCATCTCCACTCTCCATTGCAGCTTCCTGCTCATGCACGCCCTTGGAGGAAGCAGGTGCTGATGCCTCAAGTACTCAGACCCCTGCCAACCTGTGGGATGCCTGGACTGAGTTCCCAGACCCTATACTTGGTCTGGGCAGGCATTCAGAGAGTGAGCCAGTAGAAAGAAAATCTCTCTCTCTCTCATCTTCCTCTTTCCGTCTCTCCTTCATATCCCCTTCCCTGTTTCTCTCTGTAACTCTGCCTTTCAAATAAATAAATAAATCACTTAAAAAATACACCCAGGTCCTTGCTAAGTGTACAGCTGAGTACTTTGGGGAGAGTTCAGCGACGTACACAACCATCACTGTAACCCAGTTTTAGATTACTGTCATCATCCTGATAAGATCTCTCATGTCCCTTTAGAGTGAATTCCCACTGCCACCCCCAGCCCTAGGCAATCACTTTTCTCCTTTATGTCTCCATCACTGGCTTCTTCTGGGCATTTCCTATAAGTGGAATCATGCCATCTAGGGTCTTTGTGGTTTTGCACTCTCTCTCTGTGCATAATGTTTCTGAGGCTCCTCCACACTGGGGTGTGTCACAGGACTTCTTCCTTTTATTTCTGAGTACCATGGACAGATCGCATTTTGTTTATCCATTCACCAGTCAACAAGATTTGGGTTGCTTCCATGTGGAGTCCATTCTGAACACAGCTGCCTTTGCACAGTCACACGCTCCTGCTTGCAAGCAACTATGTCTCCGTTTCTTTTCAGTTTTAGGGAGTGGGAGTGTTATACGTGGTGCCATGCTAAAAAACATGGGCTTTGTGAGCTATGACTATTTGAAGATACAACAATATGGTTAGGACTCCTATTCTATTTGGCAGTTCTAAATCAGGCTTTATTAACCTCTGCACTATTGATATTATAAGCCAGATCATCCTTTGCTGGTGGAGGAGGAGGGGAGAGGGGAAATGCCCTGGACATGGCAGATTGTTAAGCAACATCCTTGGCTCCCACCCACCCTGCTGCCTAATAGTGACAACCAAAAAAACACCCCCAGACATTGCCAAATGTCCCCTGGGAAGCAAAATTACCTCTTGATGAGAATCATTGGGTTGGCGCTTACTCCACAGATGGCAACGCCAAGTCCGCTTCTGACCTGGCTTACGTGGCAGTCCTGACTTCCACGCTCAGAACAGGTGTGCCTGGGTCCCACCTTGGAGAGCTCAGCACCGACGTCCTCCATGTTGCTTTATTTAATTCATTCTAAATCAGTCGCTCTCTTGTGGCTTGATGTGTGTTTGTTCTCAAATCAGGCCAGCAGAAGTGGAGGATTACAGATGGCCAAAGCTACCGTTTCTATCTCCTTCAGGTCAGTCCATCCAAGTGATATTTATTGCTGAATCCAAGATGACGTGTAACAGGCACTCTGTGTGCTTACACGGCTCTGCTTACAAGAAGCACGACGCAAAACAGAGTGGATGCTCGTTGTTTGAACTCCAGGTATCTTTTCTAAACAGGAGTGCACTTGCATTCTAAAGGAGTGCTTCTCCCTGAGTGTAGGCAGCTGGTGGGGCAGAAAATATAAATTTGCAGCCCTCATACTGCCCGGAGGTTCCTGAAAGCCCCTCTGGGTACAAATGGGGGTGGGGCTGCATTCCTGCTATCTATTGCTGTGCAGTGAGCAAGACCATAGGGAGAGGCTTAAAAGTAACCATTTGCAATTTCTTAGGATACTGCAGGCTGAGTTCCTGCCTGTGGCTGATGCATTCACCTGGAGGGTGGGCCGGGCTAGAAGATTCAGCCTCACTTGATCTGCAGCACTCAGTGCTGATAGAGCTCGAAGGAGGCTCAGGTCTGTCGAGTTTTGGAAGGTTATCTGCAGCATGATGGTCTTATGGCTCCAGGAGAGTGAGAAGAGACACTAGCAGATTTCCTAAGACATGGGCTCTGCTGCTGCTGCAGCCAACCTGCCCCATCCTGCTCATTAAAGCAAATTATCAGGAACAATTCCACTTTGAGAGGCTGGGAAAGCAAGCACCTGCTGAAGGGAACAGAAGCAACGTCTGTTACAAAGAGAATGTGATTTGTTTCTGGCCAAGGGGAATGTGACTCACAACCACCCCAGCCAAGTGTTGACAGCAGATACCTGGGCAAACGGAGACTCTGAGGCGGACCAGGTCAGCCAATAGACCTTGGAAGGATTTCCTCATCCTTGGATCGCTGAGATCAACATTGTTTCAAAACTGCTGAAACCACTTAAGCAGAGGCCTCAGAGTGTGCTGCACATCGAGGGTCCTGAAATAACATTGGGTGGTCTCCCATCCCCGGGGTCTGGGGCAATTGGGAGGCTGGGTGCAGCTTCTCCCCTAACTTCCCCTCTCCCCCCAGATATGAGAAGAAAGCAAAATATTGGAAACAAATGTCCCACCCACTTTCCTTTAACCCTTTATCCTTCCCATCCTGATCAACTATGTAAACCTGTAAAAAAAAAAAAAAATCCAGCATATCATGTGACATGGGTCACTCCAATTAGATACTTCCTTTTTGTTTTATTTTTTAAAGATTTATTATTTATTTTTATTGGAAGAGAAGAGGAGAGACAGAGAAGAGGAGAGACAGAGAGGAAGATCTTCCATCTGCTTACTCACTCCCCAAGTGGCCACAATGGCCAGAGCTGCGTCGATCCAAAGCCAGGAACCCAGAGCTTCCTCGGGATCTCCCGTGTGGGTGCAGAGCTCCGAGGCATTGAGTCATTCTTGACTGCTTTCCCAGGCCACAAACAGGGAGCTGGATGGAGAGTGGGGCACAAACCGGCACCCATATGGGATCCCAGAGCGTGCAAGGCTAGGACCCCAGCTGCTGCGCTACCGTGCCAGGCCCTACACTTTCTCTTTTATCAAGTTTTTAATCCTGGCTCAGCCCTGGCTGTTACAATCATCTGGGGAGTGAATCAGCAGATGGAAGACTTTGCTCTGTCTCTGCCACCCTGTCTTAAAAAAAAAAAAAAAAGAGGAAGATAGCCCTGTCTCTAGGCATTTAGTTATATGAGTAAATAGATAATAAATTCCCTGTATTGTTTGGCTTCAACCTAGAGCTAGGCTGCGACCCAACACACCCTCCTGATAGCCATTTAAATGATCAGGACACACCTTGCAGTGCCTGCTGCAGTTCCACGCGTGAAGTCCAATGTCGCATGCAAGTGTGCTAAATGGCAGGTACTCACCCACTTAGGGTCTAAAGAAAATGGCTAAAGCACATATCCAGACTTCACTTGGCCTTTTGATCAACATTCAGTTCACTTTTTCACAACAGGCACCTCTGGAATGCCCACTTCATGTCCACCATTAGATAGTCCTGTGCCATCCGAACGCTGGTCAGCTGACACCTCATTAACCTCCCAGTAAAACATGGCTAGTTTCCTGAAGCGGCTCCAACAAAGGCAGCTGACCTAACAGAATTCTGTTCTCCCACGGCGCTGGAGGCTGGAGGTTCCAATTAGGGTGCCCGCAGGGCCACACTTCTTTAGAAAGCTCCAGGGGCGGATGCCCCCCAGCCATGCCAGCTTTGGCCTTTGCCTCTGCCCTGTCTTGGCCTGGAGCAGGAGAGACACAAACGAGGGGTGAGCCAGGCGGGATCAGAACACAAGAGGGAGAGGCAGCCCTCAGTCGGGGTGCCAGCTGACACCTGCCACAACTTGGTTACCTTGCATTGAACTCCACCCTCCAAAGTTCCTCTGTCTCCTGCCATTTCCCCCATTGAGGACCAGTGAGCCCTCAGGGAATATGTGCAAATCGCATGCAAATCCTCACAAAAACCACTCCCCAATGGGATGGTGCTTGGAGGCACACTCCTCCTCAATAGGATGAGTGTTCTTGTAAAATAACCCCAGATTCGAGGGTCCAGAGTGATAGCCAAGTGGCTAAATCCTCACCTTGCATCTACCGGGAGCACATATGGGCGCTCATACATGTCCCAGCTGTTCCATTTCCCATCCAGCTCCCGGCCTGTGGCCTGGGAAAGCAGTCGAGGACGGCCCAAAGACTTGGGACCCTGCACCCGTGTGGGAGACCTGGAAGAAGTTCCTGGATCCTGGCTTTAGATCAACTCAGCAGACAGAAGATCTTTCTCTCTCTATCTCCTCTCTGTATACTTGACTTTCCAATAAAAAAAAAAAAGTTAAAATTAATCTTTTTAAAAGTTAAAATAAAATGCGCCCAGTGTGGTAGCCTAGTGGCTAAAGTCCTAGCCTTGCATGTGCCATGATCCCATATGGGCACCAGTTTGTGTTCTGGTGGCCCTGCTTCCCATCCAGCTCCCTGCTTGTGGCCTGGGAAAGCAGTCAAGGACGGCCCAAAGCTTTGGGACCCTGCACCCACGTGGGAGACCCCGAGGAAGCTCTGGGTTCCTGGCTTTGGATTGACGCAGCACTGGCCATTGTGGCCACTTGGGCAGCGGGTCAGCAGATGGAAGATCTTCCTCTCTGTCTCTCCTCCTCTCTGTATATCTGACTTTCCAATAAAAATAAATAAATCTTTAAAAAACAAAATAACCCAGAGATCTGCCTAGCTGCTTGCATCATGGGGTGGGGGTTACACAGTAGCAAAAGGGCTGGCAACAAACCGCACAGTTCTGCTTCTCATCTTGTTCACCTCTTGCAGAAAGTGGTGCGAATAGGGACCCCGCCCTTGCGTGTCCTTTCCTCCTGGGACCTCAGCTCCCAGCACCGCCCGGAGCTTAAGTTCCTACCACATAAATGTCTTGAAGTAAGGGACTTGGGGCTGGGGGCAGCACTGTGGCATAGCACATTGCCATCTGTGGCATTCCATCAGCCGAGTCTCTCTTCCCGTCCGGCTCCATGCTATGTGTCTGGCAAGGCAGCAGAGGATGGTGCAAGGCTCCTTGCTGCCCAAATGGGAGACCCAGATGGAGTTCCAGATGCCTGGCTTGGGTCTGGCCCTATCCCAGCTGTTGCCGCTCTTTAGCGAGTGAACCGGTGAAGGCCAGATCTCTCTCTCTCCCTCTGCATCTCAAATAATTAAACTTTTATTATCGTTTATGAAATGACAATAAGAGAAAGGACTTGGGCTCTACTTCCTTTCTGAAAGACCTGCGTTCTACTCCGAAAATATCTTCCCTGTCAACTTGAGACCGCCTGTGTTTCTGGAACATCCACATTTCACACCTTGAATCCTCGCATCTCCGGATGCAGCGCATCTGAAAGCCGAGCGTGGAGGAAGGCGCGGCGCGTCCACCTTAGGGCCGTGCAGGGTCACGCCCCCTGCCGATCCGTCTCAGAGCCTCTTCGCAGATGCCCGGAACAACACTGTTTTCACAGCCAAGTTCTTCTCCTGATTTTTACTACACTCGCGCTGTGCACCATGTCCTCTTAGTTATGCAAAGATGTACTCCCAGAAGAAGGATCATATTCATCATACATTTTAGAGTGTCTAATTTCAGATATCACAGGAAGTTTGGAAGAAAAAAATGCAACACAAAGAAACCATCAAGCATTATGATGTGCGTATTTTTCCAGTTGCTTTTCTATGAATGTCTTCAAAATGAGCTTGTATAAATAATATGTTTGTTTGTTCTTTTTAAATTTATTTGGAAGGCAGAAGAATACACACACACACACACACACACAGATCTTCCACCCACTGCCTTACTGCCCTAGATGATTGCAACAGCTGGTATGCCAGGCTGTAGCCAGGATCTCCCACACGGGTGGCAGGGGCCCAGGCACTTGAACCACCATCTGCTGCTTTCTCAGGAACATCAGCAAGGAGCTGGATGGGAAGCCGAGCAGCCAGGTCTCACACAGGCACACATACGGGATGCTGGCATCAAAGGCGGCATTTTAACCTGCAAAGCAAGTTCTAGAATGCATGCTGCCCTGGGGGAGGGATCCTCATGGCAGGCCTTCAAGACCCTCTGCTTGGAGGCTTTTCCGACCCTGACACACCGGGTCCCTTGAGGGAGGGAGGCTCAACAGGCCTCAAGGACCATCCCATCGGGAGGTTAGGGTTTTTTGAGCCACACGGGTGCCTGTAGCCGGGCAGCCCAGCTGCCACAGGTGCTGGGCCAAGACCCTCGGGTCGCCTGGGTGTGCTGCCTCACAGAGGGTCTTGATTTGCAGGGGATGATGGGATCACACAGGTGACAGTGAGAGATGACCTGTGGTTTTTATGCCCATATCAGGAATTACAGCTGAGGGACTTCCGTTGATAAATCCATAACATAGATACGTATGTAGGGGCCTGACACCAAAGTGGTTTGGAGGGGAAAACAAGAGTGAGAGAAGCAGAATCTGGGGGGCTATGTGGGCTCACCCCCGTAGGACTACAATTTCTGCTGGTTCCTCCAAGAACTGTGGATGGGGTCAGGCTTTGCTGGGGAGCTCAGGAGGTGCCCCAAACAGGGTTGCAGGTAGCGCTGGGGTGCAACAACCAACAACAAGAACCAGAATGGATGTGGCCAGTGGAACAAGGCCACTGTTCCTGTCACGACAGGAGGTGGACAAAGTCAGCTTAGGCCAACGACCTACTGGTGTGTGCAAGAACTGCCACTGGGAGGAAACTCGGTGGAAGAGCTTGGGAAACTCCTTCATTGAGACGCAGGCCCTGCAGGTGAACACAGGACTCAAGGCATGAGCAGCCCAAAGAACGCCAAGCTACAGTACCCACTGGCACACATGTGGGTCAGGTTTGGGTACAGCCCAGTCTGGGCCTGCACATAACACCCATTGGCAGATCTGAGAACCAGACCAGGGAGGCAGGAGGAGCCAGATTGGGCCACAACACCAGGCAGTTCACATTAGGACCTGGACAGCAATCAGGCTGGGCTGGGATAGGTTGCAGCACCCGCCAACAGGGGCTGGAACAGGGGACAGACTGCGCAATAAGACTGTGGCCGCTCTCCCTCTTTCTGACTCTTAAACTCAAAAAAAAAAAAAAAAATTAAAAACACAAAATTAAGGAGAAATAGACTGTGGCACCGTAGTGTGGCATATGAAACATCCGTCTGTGGTGCTGGTATCCCATGTGGGTGCTGGTTCAAGTTCTGGCTGCTTCATTTTGATCCAGCTTTCTTCCAATGCACCTAGGAAAGCAGACGAAGATGGCCCAAGCACTTGGGTATCTGTACTCGTGTGGGAGACCCCGAAGAAGCTCCTGGCTCCTGAGTTTGGTCTAGGTTAGCTCTTGCCATTACAACCATTGGTGAGTGAAGCAGCAGGTGGAAAATTCTCTCTCTCCTTTTTTTTTTTTTTTTTTTTGTAACTCTGCCTTTTAAATAAATACACCCTTTTTGAAAATTGAAAACATAAATGTTCTATCTCTACATAAGCTCCATCAAGTTCAAGATTCTTTTGTAAATCAAGCTGTTTAATCCATCCCTAAAGAACTGAGGGTTCTAGAGGCAGAAGCCTGCCAATGCGCGGTCTTTTTTTTTTTTTTCAACATTACTAATTAAAGAGAAATGGGTAGTTTTGAAAGTGGTGGGTTTTGTCGTTGTTTTGTTTTGTTTTGTTTTTGTTTGTTTTGAAGATTAAGAAACAAAAAGAAGTCAGAAGACCCTCCAGTAAGGCAGCAGCAAAATGCCTTCAGCACACCCAAACCCCACGGCCGTGACCTTCACCCCTGGCCGAGCCACGTGCTGGTGCAGGTGCCTTGTCTTCAGCAATCTCCGTGAAGGCCGTGCTCCATCTTCTGCTCAGACACTTGTCCGAAACACTTCCGCATCTTGATTCCATTTGTTGAAAATCGGCCCTTGTGTCTCTCCTCTTGTCTGAAGCTGACCCGAGTGCAGCAACAGTTCCGGCACTCATGGCTCCGGGTTCATGTTTTTCTGCTGGAATTCAAATTGAACAAGCCGAACCAACTGAGATGCCTATCTTGTCGGTTCTTTTTTTTTTTTTTTGGCTGCTAATTGTCAGTTCCCTTCAATTAGAGCATGAACGAGATGAATTTTTTTCCTCGCAAATTGTGGTGAGCGGGTTGCTACTGCTGTAGGCATCGTGTTCAGGATCATCGAATTGCTTTATTTTCTTTTAACCTCGCTGCATTTTAAAATGAGTTCCCCATGCTTCCGCTGTTGGTTTCTTTGTTACAGCAATGATCTCACCTTCCGGCTTGCAAGCTCACTGTAGATGAACATGGTGTTTGTTCTTGCTTTCATTTGGACTGTTTTCAAACTGATGTCTGCGCCTATTTAATGCCTCAGACTAGATTCTGCTCAGACATGTTAGAACAAGTTAGCGTGAGGAATATTTCCTTGCTAAAAAATTATGCAATCCATCTATCTTGTTTTATTAAACCTGTTATCCATGAATGTTTTTGAAAATCCCTCATGGATGTTGACAAATGATTTGTAAAATGCTTAGAACAGTGTCTTTACATATTGCATGTCTGTATGTGTGTGTTCTATATAGCTAGGTCAATATCTTCTAGTTAGTAAGCAATATCAGTGTGATGGTCCAACTGGCTAATCCTCCACCGCCAAGCTCTGGCATCCCATACGGGCACCAGTTCATGTCCCGGCTGCTCCACTTCCCATCCAGCTCCCTGCTTGTGGTTGGGAAAGCAGTAGAGGATGGCTCAAAGCCTTGGGATCCTCTACTCGTGTAGGAGACTCAGAGAGAAGCTCCTGGCTCCCGGCTTTAGATTGGCTCAGCTGCAGCTCTTGTGGTCATTTGGGAAATGAATTTCTGGAGGGAAGATCTTTCTCTGTTTCTCTTTCTCTCTGTATTACTGCCTTTCCAATACAACAAATTTGTCTTGAAAATTTTTTTTAATTCCCTTTTGAAATCTATGCTTCTGAAATCCATGAGTTCAGCTTATGTAACGACAATTTTGAAATTGAACAAGGGTAATAGGCAAGGAACTGTGTGATGCAAAAAATACTTACTCTGGTGGCCAATTGCTTGGACTCGTCTCCAGTCATCCCGGCTTGTTGCATAACCTCGCCCACGGCACCTGCAACACAGCCAGCTGTGAGCAGCGTCCTTGTGTTTTTGTCCCTTATTTATCTCACGAAACAAGGAGGGAAAGAGCTGTGTCCATTCCCAAGGGAGCTGGGCAAAAGGCCAACCATGGATCTCAGCTACTGCAGACGAGGCCCCGAAGTAGCTGCCCCGCCGGCAACACAGACCCCTGCGTGTGAAGGCACGCGTGAAGGTGCAGACCCCAGCTCTGCCCACACTCAGAACCTTGCACAGCGCTGTGCCCGGCGCTGGGGGAAAAAAAATGCAGGAAGTGGTTAACTCTGCAGCTCTCCCACGGATGGCAGCTCCCCCCACCTCCCCAAAGAAGGTGTTTTCCGCCTTCCCCTGCATAAAACAATGATGTCTGAGATCAAATTGCAGAGAACACATTAACCATTCACTCCCGCAAACACCCATTGTTCAGGGGCTGTTTAACCGGTGTAAGCGTCTCTTAGTCCTGACAGCAAACACAATCAGCAAGAGAGATGCGCGTAACCCCAGACCTGCCAGGATTCTGGTGTAAGTGGTTTGGGGTGGAGTCTGCTCATCTCGACTGTGTTTTTTTTTTTTTTTCTTTTCTATTCCCCAAGTAGCGCTCATGTGCAGCCTGGTCTGAATGATGCTAACCTAACCTAGCTTCTCATCTTTCACCTGCATGCGGGGAGTCGCGGGGAGTCATTGTAGCCACCCAGAGTGTCTGAATTGGTGGCTTTGCAGTGAGACCCTATAAGGGGCATTTGTAGAGAATGTTCCCACGCCCTCTTTCTCTGTTACCTTTTTTTTTTCTTTTTCGTTTGAATGACAGAGTCAGAACTCTCATCTCCACCTCCTGGTGTTTCCTTCATGAGTGGCAGTGACCCCACCACTTGAGCAAGCCACGAGTCAGAGGCAGGATTCAAACCCAGGGATTCCGGCAGGAGACTCGGGCATCTCACCTACCAGGCCAAACCCACACCGTCTCTACCCAGTCATATTTCAGTGGTTGGAAAAGGAGCTGAGAGTGGAAGCTGTCAGTTTCCGAAGAGCGCAAAGCCCACGGAGGAGCCACAGGAAGCAATGGACACAGGTGGCTTAGTGCGCTCCTCCCGGCAGGACACACCCACGGTGCACACACACATCTTCACGCACCGGCTTCCTTCCACCTCTGTGTCTACACACCCCGTGCATGGCTCTTCCTGGAGGGCTCAAAGAGGGTTTAGAGAAGCAAGCAGCCTTTGCACTGGACCCCAGAACATAAGGCGCTCCCCAGCATGTAGTAAGAGAGGCATTTTAGACACGGAGAACGTGTGAAGGCGTAGAGGGGAGATGGGTGACATGGCATCACTGGAGTGTGGGACAAGGAGGTTTAAAAGAGTCAGGTCAGGAAGTGAAATGAAAGCCATGGCATGTTCAGCCGTTCTGACCATAGCGTGTCTCAAAGCAGGATCTAAGAACTGTCGCATGACGAACCACCTGGGGTGGCCCTCGAGTCCAACAGTGAAGACGCCAATTAGGACCGCCGTTTCCCTCTTTATTCCAGCTTTCTGCTAATGCAGAGCCTGAAAGGCTGCGGTGATGACTCCGAGAGTTCGGTTCCTGCCACCCGCCTGGGAGACTTGCATTGAACTCCTGGTTCCTGACATTGACCCTGGTCTTGCCCTGAACCTCTCGGGCATTTGGACAGTGAATCAGGAGATGGGGGTTATCTCTTCCTCTCAAATATTTTTTCTTAAGGCAGATTTCAGATCCTCATCCAAAAGTAAGTGAATTGAGCACATGCCAGAAATCCTTACTTCCACAGAGTCCCCAGGGTGAGACTCAGGATTAATTTAGACAAAGAAGGGCCAAGGAGTAAGCAAGGGTGGGATATGGTCAGTTGGAGCGCCCAGGCAGGTGACTCTGTGGAGGAAGATCATGAGAGGGCTGCAGGAGATCCAGACCAGCAGTTCAGAGCTACACTGTATCCGAGGCTCCGGGGAGGTAGCCAGGAGGTAGCAGGGAGCTGAGCCTGGCTGTGCCTGGGAGGCACCGGCAACCAGACTTGATCCTTGATGGGATGGGGGGAGCGAAGGAGAGGGGAAAGCCATGCATGACCCTGAAAGCTTCTCCCTCTGTGACTCTCACTCAAGATCATCAACGGCATCGACTGGGCGGAGCCTCACTCTCATCAGGAGCTGAAGAAGCGAAAATGGAGGAGTTTACTCAATGCTGATTTCTCCATCAGGCATCAGCAGGTGCCATCAGACTGTTTTAATTGACTTTGAGCACAGAGGAAGAGAAGTAAACAAAACAGTAATGGATTCAGTCTGGGTGGTATTTGTCTTTATGCAAATACAACCCGCGAAATACAACTTGCAGTATCTTTTGGAGGAGGAGCCCATGGTGGTGAGAGAGAGAGAGAGAGAGAGAGAGAGAGAGAGAGAGATAGTGTCCTGGTCTCACAAATGTCATAGCACTCAGAAGGTAAAAACTAAGCTTAATAAATCCTTGATTTTGCAGAATTTTCTGGTCTTTCCTAAATCCCTTGGGCAACCCTTGGAAACGAAATGACTCTTCCAGAATAAATAGGTTTGAAAGCCTGAGATAAATCACACAGGGTTAGAAAGGAACCCACGATATTGAAATCCAGTTATCCAAATACTTTAAAATCCCAGTCTGGGAGATATGCATGATTTTATTCATGACGGAAATAATGAGACGGAGCAGCAAGTCTTAAAAACTGCCATGTCTTCGACATCAGCAAGGACATGGATTCTGTGATAACAGCAGCGAAACCACACTCCGTACACAGGATTCAGCGACTGCTGTCGGTGTCTAAATTATGGGCCCCACGGATATTTCTGTGATTTGTCATCTACACTTACAGCCTGCATGTGGCAGGCTCGGCGCTGTAGCCTAGTGGCTAAAGTCCTTTCCTTGTATGCACCAGGATCCACCATGGGCACTGGTTCATGTTCCGGCTGCTTCACTTCCCATCCAGCTCCCTGCTTATGGCCTGGGAAAGCAGTTGAGGATGGCCCAAAGCCTTGGGACCTTGCACCCACATGACAAACCCAAAAGAAACTCCTGGCTCCTGACTTTGCTCCGGCCATTGCAAGAGCTTGGGGAGTGAACCAGAGGATGGAAGACCTTCTTCTCCCTCTCTTATTCTCTCTGTCAAACCAGACACTCCAATTAAAAAAAAAATAAGAATAAAATAAAAAAAAAGAAGGCCATGTGCCCAGCAGCTAAGATGCACAGTTCCCACAGTTCAAGTTCTCCTTGATTCCAGCTTCCCACCAGGGCAGCCCCTGGAAGGCAGAAGGTGATGGCGTAGTAGCTGAGTCCCTTGCACCATGAGGGAGAGCCTGGACTGAGACCCCCGCTTCTAACTTGAACTTTGCCCGGCTCCAACCATGGTGAACGTTTAGGGAATGAAACAACAGATTGGAGTTTTCTCTTTGTAAGTCTCCTTCTGTTTCTGTCTCTCTGGCAATTCTCCCTCTCTTTCTGCCTCTCAAACAAAATTGTTGTTGAAAAAATGAAGTCAAGAGTTTTGATTTGGGTGCAAAAACTTTTGAAGTCAGCACACACAAGAGGCCTTACACATGTTCATAGCAGGACAATGTCAGCATTCCCATATGGGCATTCAGTTGGTGGGCCCCTGCACTCACATGGGAGACCTGGAAAAAGCTTCTAGCTCCTAGCTTTGGACTGGTTCAGTCCTGACAATCACAGCATCTGGGGAATAAACCAGTGGATGGAATCTCTCTCTTGCTCTCCCTCTCTGTGTCTTGAGAACACAGAGCCACTCTCCAGAGAGCAGACTGGGTAAGAAGCCCAGGAATCTTTGCAATGCCAGAGAGAATCCAACCAGGTCCTATGATGTGGGATGCAGGAGTCAGAACCACGAAGCTAAATGACTATTTTCAAGCCAGTCTGCATTGGCTTCCTGCCCCCTTGGAATTATGAGGTTCTGACCAACACATCTTCACAAAGATGTAAACCATGCAACCAGGAAAGGAACTGGCATCATGGCATAGCCAGTTAAACTGTCAGCTGTGATGCCCACATTCCAGTCCCAGCTGCTCTGCTTCTAATCCAGCTCCCTGCTGACGTTCCTAGAAAGGCAGCTGAAGCTATCCCAAGGATTGGGTCCCTGCCACCCATGTGGAAGACTTAGTTGGATTTCCTAGTCCCTGGATCCTAGCTCCTGACTCCTGGCTTCCACCTGGCCCCGTCCTCGCCATTGCCTGCAGCCATCTGAAGAGCGGACCAGTGGGTGGGAACTCTCCCTGGCTAACTCTGCCTTTCAAATAAATAAACAAACCTTTAAAAGACAATTTCATAGAAAATGCATCCTATGAAGAAACTAAGCATGCAATTTGAACTTTTTCTACCAGAATAAACATCATTTGATTCCAAGTATTTTTGAAGACTCATTGTAGCTGTATTCCCAAGCCAGGTGTCAATGTTCCAGTTCCTGGAATGGGACTGAAGAACAAATCATCTGTTTCAATATTTTTAATATTTTCCTTTCTTCCTCCGTTGCCTCATCAGTCTCCATCCCTTTTACCTGAACACTATTTCATAAATTCCCCAGGTTTAATCCCATGGCCGATCCATATTGACTTAACTCTGAGCACAAAGATTGTCACTTCAAATCTCCTCAGTGCATTTAAAAAAAAAATCATTCCCTTAGTTAAGAGGAAGAATGGCGAAAAGACTCGTGGGGTCGGGAAGGTGGCTAGATGAGAAGGAATGAGTGACAGGGCAGTCCCCTTGTTAGAAAAAGCCAGAAAAACCATTTTTCTTCCTCTCAACCCCCCGGGCAAACCAGAGGGAACAGCCAAGGGGAAGCTCGCTCTTTGCTGCCATCTGGTGGCTATGGTTGGAGAGTTCCCGCAGGAAAAACTGCCCACCAACAAATAATAAGGTGGCATTTACTGTGTTCAGGTTTCTGGGCCCAAGCCATCTACAGATGATTTCTCACCGTGATAAAGCATTTTCAGCTACCACGTTTCAATTTATCCCTATTTTACCCCTTTGAGGCACGCCCATGTGACAGATGAGGAAACAGAAATTCAGCTCGCTTAGGTCCAGGGCAGAGTTCCTAGGAGAGGAAAACGCGGCTTCTCTGACACTTTAGATGACTCCAACAGACAGCTGTCATTTCTCTGGTTTTGCTAGGACTTGAAGACAGAAAATACAGCTTCCTCCCACGCTGCGGAAGCGTGGACCCTGAGGAGTGACTAAGAAAACTGGGCCAAGAGAGAGAAGGAAGAAGTGACACCTCTTACGTTCTTTTCAATTCTCATTGTGTTGGTTTAAAGGGAAATGCTTAAACTTTACAGCTCAGCTCAGTGAAGGACAAACCATCAGGATCCTGATGTTGGAGGGAACCCTCCTAAAGCCAGTAGTATCCTCCACATAGCATCCCCACCCCACCCCTGCATTGCATTTTGTTCACGGGGGCCCTTGGAACAGACAGTGACAGAGCGATTCCGGATGTCTGGGGAGACCCGGGACTCTGCACTTCTAACCAGCTCTCACACTTGCAGTAGCAGCGAACTAGGGGTTGGTACATTTGTTCTGTAAAGGCTGGATTGGTTTTCGGTTTAGCAAGTCCTGCAGCCTCTGTGCTGACCCCTGGAGTCGGCTATGGTGACTGCACTTCTTCCAGGAAGGCTCAGAAGTCTCCTTGGGCAAAATGGGACAGAAAGATGTGACTGGCTTCCAGTAAAATCCTCTTCTCCCAAACAGAAGAGTGGGCATTTGGTCTGGTTTATAGGATACCTGTGTGTGTGTGTGTGTGTGTGTGTGTGTGAGAGAGAGAGAGAGAGAGAGAGAGAGAGAGAGATTTGTGCTCCACGTCACAGCCCCTGGGTTCGAATCCCACTTCCAGCTCCTGACTCCAGGTTCCTGCTAATGCAGACCGTGGGAGGTGGCTGTGATGGCTCAGGTAATTGATTTCCTGACATCTACAAGGGAGATTTAGGTTGAGTTCTTGGCTCCTGTTTCCAGTTCCCACCCAGCCCCGGCTGTCTTGGATACCTGGGACTTACCTATGGGTAAGTGGTTTTCTCTCTCTCACCTACTCTCTCCTCTCTCATTTCTCTCTCTCTCTCTCTCTGTGCTTCTAAAAGACATTTTAAAACTTTTAAAAAGAGTTTAAAATTTTTAAAGCAAAGACTAGCTGGATTTGACTTGTGGACTAGGTACTTGGTCAATCCCGAATATTCCTAACTCCAGAGGACTTTGATGTACACACGGAGGCATTTGCTAAGATTTATGTGAAATATTATTTTTTTTGGAAAACTCAGATACTTAAACCCAAAGATCCTCAACACCACCCCACACTAAACAATTCAGTATTCACTTAACACTTCCTATTGGGTGTCAGTCTGACATCGGATTCTCAGAAAGTGGCAGAGCATTGAAAACACGCGCACGGCATTGGTGCAGAGTCACTAGTCCAAACATCCCAAATCGTCCAAAATCTGAAACTTTCTGAGCATCAGTGTGGTCTCATGTGACTGGTCATAGTCAAGTGTCAGACCACAGAATTGGACGCTGGGTCCGACACAAGTTCAGGCGACCGTGTCCCATGTTGGAATGTTTGGGTTTGAGTCCTAGCCCCAACTCCCAACTCTAGCTAATACCGACCCTGGACAACAGCAGGTGGCTGTCCACGTGACTCCTTCCTGGCACCCACATGGCAGACCTGGATGGAGTGCAAGGTTCCCACCCTGTTGCAGACTTTTAGAACCAAAGCTGCGAGCTTTCTCTCTCTCTCTCTCTCTCTGCCTCTCAAATAAATGAAAGTTTTAAATGTCTGAAGCATTAAAAATACTGGAAAAAATGACCTAAGGCTTTATGTGGAAGTTGTATATGAAACTTACATAAGTTTCATGTATACACTTGGATCCCACCCCCGAGTCATCTCATTATACACAAATATTCCAAAACCTCACAAAAAAGTCCCCAATTCAAAAATCCTCCTGGATCCCAGCGCAGTAGCCTAGTGACCAGAGTCACTAGGCTCAGCTCTACCTGTTATAGTCACACTTGGGGAGCGAACCAGTGGATGGAAAAATCTTTCTCTCTTATCTCCTTCTCTCTCTGTAAATCTGACTTTCCAGTAAAATAAATAAATAAATAACTTTTTAAAAAGCATTATGGGCCCAGTACAGTAGCCTAGTGGCCAAAATCCTCGTCCTGCACATGCCAGGATCCCATATGGGCACCAGTTTGTGTATTGGTGGCTCCACTTCCCATCCAGCTCCCTGCTTGTAGCCTGGGAAAGCAGTCGAAGACAGCCCAAAGCCTTGGAATCCTGCACCAGCAGGGAGACCCAAAAGAGGCTCCAGAGTCCTGGCTTCGGATCAGCGCAAGTTTGGCCACTGTGGCCACTTGGGGAATGAATCATCAGACGGAAGATTTTTCTGTCTCTCCTCCTCTCTGTATATCTGACTTTGCAATAACCGTAAATCAGCCTTTTAAAAAAAAAAATACTTAGCTACATGTTTTCGGATAAAGAATACTCAGCCTGTCCTAGGCACCATTTTAAGTTCTTTATGTATGGTAACTACCTAATCTACACGGCAACCCTCTAAGGCGGTGCTATTAGTCATTTTACAAATCCGCACGTGATGGCTACTTGCATGATTTTCCCCAAGCCGCACCAATACCTAATGGAGTCAGCATTTGACTCTGGGCCGAGCGAGCTTCCCCATTTCATTCCCTCCTTACAGCACATTGCACGCTGCCAAAGCCTGACTGTCAGGCCGAGTCTTTTAATTCCAACCATTTTACATTCCGCTGCTGAGGATTCTGTGTTCGCCTGGTCAGGGCTTTTCTGTCTCAGCTTTATTGACATTTAAAACCAGGTCATTATCTACCGTGGGGAGCTGTCCTGTCCGTTCCAGCAAGCCAGGCAGCACTCTGTCCTCCTGCCCACGGGAAGCCAGTGGTACCCTCCCCCCCAGTTGTGACAACCAAATACTGCTGTTGTCCCTCCCTGGGGAGGGAGAAATGTTCTCAGCTGAAAACCATCAAGATGGATCGGCGTGTAATTCAAGGCCGCCCGGCACCATCTGTTTGTGGGAGTATCCGCTGGCACAAGACTTGGAGGGGTGATTTGAAAAGTAGGCTTTGGAAGGCAATCATTAAAATATTCAAAATATTTGCATTGGAAAGGAAGGGAAATGGATTTGTTATTTATAGTCTTGGAAGTGTGTGATAGATTCATTAAGAATTAAGGGTTGACAGTGCATAAAATTGTATTTTCCCCAGTGATAGGCATGGATTTGGTAGCTGCCAGCCCCCCAACTATCTTTCATAGACATGTACCGGGAAGCTCCTGGTAATTCAGCAGGGGTGTGGGGCTCTGGCCTTGGCCGGCTCAGTCTAGACCTTAGCCCCTTGACTGCAGTAACCGGGCCAAAGGTGTCTTGGTTCAATGAGTTCTGTGGCTGATGAATGATCTGGTCTCAGACGCTTGTTAGAGCAACCTGAACAGACCAAGACAAAGGATGAGCTTGTTCTAACGGATCTGGAGGGTCAGGGCAGAGATGGAGGGCACCTAGCTTTCCTGCTCTTAAGCTATGAAGATAGGGGTCTGCAGTCCACTTTCCATGGCCCCAACTCACAAGGAAACTGACCTGATCCAGAGAAAAAGGCTGGGTGAAAAGCACAGAGATTTCCTTTTGATGCCACAGGGAAGCCAACCCCGGTTCTATGATGTGGGATGCAGGAGTCAGCATCACAAGGATCAAGCCAATTTGCAATCTTTTTTTTTTTTTTTCCCCTGCCCCTTGTAACTGTGAGGTTCTGACCGGCACATCTTAGCAAAGAGGTAAACCATGCAACCGGGAAGGAGGACGGCATCCCGACACAGCGTGGGAAGCTTGCCACCTGCAATGGCCGCTTTCCGGGTCAGAGCACTTGGACTCTGCTTCCGATCCAGCTCCTTGTCCAAGCTCCCAGGAAGGCAGCTGAAGATGGCCCAAGTCCTTGGGCCCCTGTCACCCATGTAGAAGACCTGGATGGAGTTCCCAGCTCCTGGCTCCTGACCATTGCAGCCATTTATGGGAGCAGACCAGCACATGGGAGACTCCTTTTTCTTTCTGTTTCTCCTGTCTTTGTCAATCTGTCTTTCAGATGAATCTTTTTAATAATAATTTTTAAAAAGACAACAACCAGGAGAGCTAATGACATTTTGACTTGCAAATATGCTGAACTAAGAATCCCTATGCAAAGCAGATGCAGATTTACCAGCGGGCCTGTTTTGTAAATTCTGATGTGGCTCTGACATAATTCTCTCCTGTCATATAAAAATGGCCTTATCTGTTGAAATCCTTTTTATTTCCTTTCTCCCATATGGGAGACTGAGATGGAGCTCCTGGCTCCTGGCTTTAGTCTGGCCCAGACCTGTCTGTTGTGGCCATTTGAGGATCTCTCTCTCCCTCTCTCTCTCTCTCTCTCTCTCTCTCTCTTTCTTTGTAATTCTGCCTTTCAAATAATTTATTTTTTAAAATGCATAAGACACCAGTAAATTCAATAATTCAATGGCAAGAGTTTGACTTCTAAAGACTAGACTAGTTTTTTTTTTTCTATCTCTAGTTAGTGTTTCATGAAATAGATCTACCATGCCTGCCTATGAAGGGAAAAACATGACAGTGCAAAACCCCAGACACCTCCGTGCCTGTGGCCTAGCACTTGAACAACTTCTTTCTGGTTCATAGACTGTAAAGAAGTCGCGCCATTCCCAGCATCTGAAATTCCCGGGGAGCCCAGTTTCCAGCCTTGCTGGCAATTCCTATCTCCATGGGAGTGTTTATTAGGCACAGTTTGCTAGGACACCTACAAGCCCAGATTAAGCTCATAAGCAGGCTGCTTTTGAATTGCCCATTGGATGTCCTTAGACGTACGTAGCCTGCTAGGGACGCATTTGAAACACTATCTGCAGCTCTATCTTTAGACCCTACCTCCAAGCTAGTGCTCACGAAAAGAAAAACACCCAGAAGATGGCGATTCAAGGGCAGCCTTGAGCTTATGAAATGCGCAGTTCTAGTCTAATGGTGCATTTCCAGCCGATGGTCTCTGTGATGTCTTAGGATATAGGATTCTCTCTGACTCTTCCAATAGCCTACTGGGTGACAGGCAGCAGGTCCAGGATGGGAAGGGCCACAGACAAAGGTCTCTCTGTATCTGGTTACAGAGTAAATTTCTGGACAGTTCTGTGAATCTTTGTGCTATATTCCCCTTTTACAAATAATAGTAATAATAATACTAATAATAATAACAATCAAATGTTTTCTATGAGTGCATTCAACACAGGCAAAGATTCCCTGTTCCCAGGTCACAGGATAAGAAAAAATAAAAGGCTCAAAAAGACAACAAAAGTGCTAAACCTCATTTGATATGTATATATTTCTTTATAGTCTTTTGCATTTCAGAGAAGATTTGAGGCTGTTTTTAAGAGCCAGCTAGCATGAATTGCAAGTAGGAGAGGAACAACAAAAAGAAAGTTGAAACATGAATGAGGATTGCAATGGGGTCAGAAGGAAGTTCCACACAGAGGTAAACACGGCATCATGGCTGGTATAAGCCGGTTCGATTGGGGCCCTGCCCAGAACCCCTCCACACTCACCTCTCTACACCTAACAAGGGTCATGTGACTCCCTAAATGAGGCTTTTGTTCTGATCACGGAAGCACACCTGGCCAGCAATGAGGACAGCCTAGAGGACCCAGAACGCTCATGTCCCTAACTACAGCCTCCACCCATGGGCGGCTGGGAGTTGGTAACTGAATGCACCAGCTCCTCCTGCCCTCCAGGGGCCTGGCGCTGAGCCACACTGTGTATGTCTTCCAGAGGTGCCCAGGAGAGATGAGCTCCGAGCGCCCGAAGGCTCTCTTTCTTTCTGTGTCTCCCTTCCCGGCTCCCCATACTGCTGCCTCCTAACATCACCTCCCAGACTCTCTGCACTTGAGTCTTTGCCTCACTCAGTGAGAATTCCTGGGGAAGACAACACAAAACAGCTCTCTAAGGCTTCTCATTGGTTCCCTCTAGAACTCCAGACTTTGCTCCCACGTTTATGGGATTATGCTTCTTTCCTGGAAGGTGGCAGGTGACGGCTCAAGGATTCATCACCCACGTGAGAGAATCCAACAGTGTCCTTGGTTTCTGCCTTCCACCCAGTCTTGCTGCAGTGCCATGTACGCAAGTTCAAATTTTCAAGTAGCAGAATGAGAAAAGCAAGAAAAGAAACAGGTGTGATACATGGTTTAAAAATTGTTTATTTTCATTGGAAAGGCAGATTTACAGAGAGGAGAGACAAAGAGAGCATTCTTCCATCCAGAGGTTTACTCCCTAAATGGCCAAAACGGCCACAGCTGAGCCCATCCAAAGCCACCAGGAGCTTCTCTCTGGACCTTCCACTCAAGTGCAGGGTCCCAAGGCTTTGGACCATCCTCTACTACTTTCCCAGGCCACAAGCAGAAAGCTGCATGGGAGGTGGAGCAGCTGGGATGTGAACCGGTGACCATACAGGATCCCAGTGCTTGCAAGGCAAAGATTAGCCAGTTGAGTCATTGCACCAGGCCCATGAGACATTTTATTAAACATATTATAACCAAAACAGTGTCCTTTCAACACACAAGCATTATATAATAAGTTGCATGGGATATTTTACACTTTTTTGTGTAATAAAGTTTTTGAAATGTCAGTGTATAATTATACTTCCTATACTTTCGGTCTCTCTCAGTTGGGGAAGGCAGTTTGGGTTGGAAATAATTCTTTTGTACTCAGAGCTCAGAAAAAACACCAAACAGCCGTTAAGACAGCATGTTGGATACCAACATACCGTATCGGAGTCCTGACTCCGCTCTCAATCCCGGCTTCCTACTAATGCACAGCCTGGGAGGCAGCAGGTGTTGGCGCCAGGTCCCTCAGTCACGTGGGAGACACAGATCGAGCACTCAGCTCATGATGTCAGCCTGTCTGTGTCCCACTAATTACCAGCATTTGAGGAGTAAACCAACAGAGAAAAAAAACTCTCTCGTTCCAATGAACTTCAAGTGACAACTTGAGTCCCCCCATCACACTCTCCAAAGACTCAACAGCTCCAGGCTATGATGTCACTGGGCTCAGAACTAGACTCTTGGAATGCAGGAGATCCAACTTTGTAGACGATTGATTTCTGTTTTGTTTCCTAACACTTCACCCACGCTCTCAAGGTGAAGTGGCCCTGTTTATTTCAGCACCACCTGGCAGCCACTGAAGTGTCACGCTTCAATTTCACAAGAGGTAACCATGAATATGATTGCTGCTGTTCTGCATAATTAGAACTTGGGTGGTGTGTGTGTGTGTGTGTGTGTGTGTGTGTGACAGGTCGTTGGGTATGCCACACTTCGGAGTAGGTTATGAATCTTGACTTGTATTTCCTTTCTTTTTTTAAAAAAACATTATTTATTTTGATTGGAAAGGCATATTTGCAGAGAGAAGGACAGTTAGAGACAGTGGTCCTCCATCTGTTGGTTCACTTCCTTGTAAATGCCTACAATGGCCATACCTGAACTGATCTGAAGGCAGGAACCTCTTCCGGATATCCTACAGGGGTTAAGCAGCCCAAGCACTTGAGCCATTCTCCACGTCCCTCCCAGGCCACAAGCAGGGAGCTGGATGGGAAGCACAGCAGCCAGACACAATCCAACACCTGTATGGGATGCTGCTGCTGCTGCTTACAGGCAGAGGATCAGCCTGTTGAGCTATCACACCGGCCCCCCCAAAATTATATTTCTGAAGGGTGTGTGGGGCATCAGATGTTGTGTCTGTGCTACGAAGGTTCCCCCCACAAAGGTCTCCAGAAACTCTGCCTTCCAGGGACTCATGGGGCAACGAGCTCAGTCACCGGGCATGGCGATGATGAGGGGGAGAAAATCCCACAGAATTCCAAAGACAAGTGCAGGACACTGGAGAATCTGACAAGCTTCCCCACCCTGTCTCAGACAAATCAGTGGTTTTCCCTTTCCCTTCCAATTTTCCAGAGATGAAGATCCACAATCATTTGTTTTCTCATTGTGCTGTCGTCTCTCAGGTATCCAGAAGTATCTTTTTTGAGTTTTATCAAGACCTCTCCTGGGGCAGACACTGGGCCTGGTAGTTAACATGCCAGTTAGAATGGCCACATCCCACAACATTTTTCCTGGGTTCTTGACTTTGGCATCTGTGTGGAGCCCCTTGCCACTGCAGACCCAGGAGGTGTTGGTAATAGTTCAAGCAGTTGGGTTCAACCACCCCGTGGGAGAGCTGGGTTGAATTTTTGCCTCTGTGTTTTCAGCCCACAAGTCATTGTGGGATTCTTGGGAGTGAACCAACAGATGGGAGCATTCTCTCTCTCTCTCACACACACACTTCTCAGATAAACACATAAAATTTGAAAAATTTAAAACAACTTTAATGAGTTTATCTGCCAAATCTGATATCATCCAACGATGGTTGTTCCCTGAATATCAGAACCTTTTACCCAGACATATCTCTCTTGTGTCTTCTCCTTTTTTTTTTTTTAATGTAAATATTAACTTATTTTAGTTGCTTGAAAGACAGACATCTCTCATCCTCTGATTCATCACCCCAGATTAACACAATAGTCAAGACCCCAGCCAGCAACACGGAACTCCACGCGGGTCTCCCACATGGGTGGATGGGGACCCAGCCGCTTTGGTCATCCCGTGGTGCCTCCCGGGATGCATGTCGGAAGGAAGCTGGGGTCAGCAGTGGAACCCAGACTGGGAACCAAGCACTGTGATGTGAGATGCACGCCTCCCAACTGGTATCTTTATAGATGCGACTATTCACTTTACAGAAAGCCTGGGCTTTTTCTTCTCTCTCTAGTTTCTTTGTCTTTCTAGTTTCCCTCTGCTTCTCCTCTTCCGCTTCCTTCCTTTGTCAACCCGGATAGAAGAGCAAAATAAAACCTCCATTGGTTAATTTTTTTTTTTCTTGGCCAACATCCTAGTAGAAACGTATTCAAATTCTACCTTCCAAAATGGAGGTGACAGCTCTCTGCATCAATACGTGCCTCCCCTGTTTGTGAACAGCACAGGCCTTGTGTCAGCATCTTTACAAACAACAATCAAATACAAACCGTGGGAGCATGTTCGATCCTGTTGCTGACAAATGTGATGACGTCGACAGATGTCTCAAAATGACAAATACTCCTCCCTGGAGTTCTTGTCATTTATGCCTCTTTCAAGGTTAAACTTGGGTATAGGCCACATTTGGTTTGCAAACTTTTGATTGCAAGGAACGGAAATGTTCTATGAGACAATATGAGCATGAAAGGAAAGAAAAAAAAAAAGCCAGGGGAGGGTAGGGGGAGAGGGAGAGGAAGTCACTGCGAGGACACTAGAGATATTTTATGGAAACAGAAGAGTTGGAGAACTAAAATTTTGAAAAGGAAGGCATTGGCCCTGGCAATGGCCTAGTGGCTAAATCCTTACCTTGCAAGTGCCAGAATGCCGCATGGGCACCGGTTCATGCTCTGGCTGCTTCACTTCCCATCCAGCTCCCTGCTTGTGGCCTGGGAAAGCAGTCGAGGACGGCCCAAAGCCTTGGGACCCTGCACCCACATGGGAGACCTGGAAAAAGCCCCAGGCTCCTGGCTTTGGATTGGCTCAGCTCTGGCTGTTGCAGCCATTCAGGGAGTAAACCAGTGGATAGAAGATCTTTTTGCTTCTCCTTCTCTCTATCTGCTTTTCCAATAACAATTAACAAATCTTCAAAAAAAAAAAATTAGAAAGAAAAGGAATGCACCAGAGTGAGTTTTGAGAATTCAGCAGCAGTTCATGAACTTGGGCTCTAGGGTGTAGCCCTTCACAGCCCTCTGTTCCAGAACTCCCAATTCAATTTGACTTTCAGGTAAACAATGAATAGCTTTTTAGAATAACTACATCCCATTTAGGGACATACATTGCTTATCTGAAAAACAAAAATGGGACATAGTTATATATTTTTAAAGTATTCATTATTGTTCCAATGGATGCGCTACATTTTCTCTCTCTCTCTTTCCACCCAAGGGTTTCTGTCCATCTGTAAATCACCTTGCCCAGTCTCCCCTGCTCTAATAGCGGTCAGGTGATCAGGTTCTCATCCTAACCGTGTTAGTGAGTAGAAGCGAAAGGCACCATCTCAACCACTTGTCTGCTTGAATCCTCTATTTTCCTCCTTTTCACAGACTTGGCCGCTGGTTCTGAAGCTGGCAGCCTCTCTTAAGCTATGCAAATGAAGCCAGTGCCTGCCCTGAACCCCACAGCAACAGAAGAGGATTCCAAGTCCGTATTCAGGTACATGGCCCATAGTTGCCTCCTCTCCCCAAACCAGCTTCTTTCTATGGACTGGAATATGAACGTCTCCAACGTGTGTAACCTCCTCAACTCAGGATCGGTTTGCTACAGTTATCCAGGAAATGAATCGTCCAGGTTGCTTGCAGGGCCCTACAGCTCTGGCCATCACTCTGGGACCAAACCCCTCACGTGCGAACCTTTGAAGGACACGCTGAAACCACAGCCGACCTAGAGCAGTTACCAACTTTGGTATCTCCAATCATTGAACTTTAGCAATATAATTTCCAGGGTTGATTCTCTTTCCAGAACATGTCTGATGTAGTCAGCTTATCATTATTTCCACTGATGATTAAAAGTGAGCCTTCTGTGGTGAGAAAATCTTTCTGTTATTTATTTCTTAGCCTCTTTTACCATCACCCGCGGTCAAGTTCCTCTCACTACAGGAAGCAACTAGATGATGTTGCCGTGAACCTGTTTCGTCTGAGTAGTCCACTGGCGCATGGTCTGCGTGGGTGAATTTCAGAGTGGAGAATTCCCCTAAGAAAATGAGTTCAACGTTGACTTTGATCACTTTCGCCCCTTTCAGCTGGCTCCCCGCAGGGTAGGAAAGCTCAAAGGATCTGTTGCTGCTTTTAACTTCTGGTTTGAGTCACGCCGATTAGGTTTCAGCACCTTTAACCGAAACACAAGACATCCACCCTGAAGGCTAAGTGTACATCCTAATCTACAGGGCCTTGCCGAGAAACCCGAGTTATTTTACAAGTAAAGAATATGCTTTTCGTTTCTGCCATGCGCAAGCTCAGCTATGGCCTAGCTGAAGCCTACAACGAGAGTGACAAAATGACGTACTGTCAGATGCCAGGCAAGGTTTTCTTCCATGCCCCCAGCTCACGCCCACCTCGGTCTCTCTTGCCAGCCTCTATTTTTTCTCATCAACACAAAGAGAGTCCACAACAACAACTTAAGAACGAACCTGTTTCTTCACCTGAGTGTCTGTACTTGCAGAAGCTGTCCTGTTTGTAATTAACTATCCTTGGAGCTTGGGATAACAAAATGTGAAGCCAGGTTCAAGCAGCAGGTGGGAAATTTCCTTCACAGATACTTTCTTTCCCTTGGGTGGAAAAAAACCAGAAAGGACTGGACAGCAAACACGGGCTCAGAATTCATCATGAACCACGGCTAGCATGCATCCGCCTGACCCAATCCAAGTGTGGTGAACTGACAGAGAAAGAGGTCATCCGTCATCGCCTCTAGCTGAGCCTGGAAGGAACGAGGCCCAGGAGAGCTCAACCCACTTTGGATAAACACGCACTAGTCCCTGTTAGCTTTTTCTCCCCACAAACCCAAATGCCAGACACAGCAAGTGAGGCACACAAGAGGCCTTTATTTCAGCGAGGGAGGTAGCGTGGGAGAGAGAGAAAGAAGCTGCTTGGATCTTGCGAAGATTTGCTCTCCAGCTGTGAGGAGTGCAGTAGGCAGAGGGCCTCCAGCTGTCAGCTGCTTTGGAGTCAGCCTCCCTTAAGACGGCATTCTTGCTTGGAAGCTAGCAGGATAGGGGTACAGAGCTCCCTGCTGGCTTCACCAATGCTCTGTTGGATGGTTCTGCAGTTGACATCTGCCTTTTCCCACTCCTTAAACACCTTCCCAATATCTGTTTCCAGAGAATTCAACCTGCAACATGGGATGGATGCGTTCCCTGCTCATTAGCAGGGAGCTGGATCAGAGGTGGAGCAGCCAGGACTTGAACTGGAGTTCGTATGGGAGGCTGGCTCACAGAGGCTTGGCCCACTATGCCTCATGAACTGGAGTCCATATGGGAAGGCTGGTGTTACAGGGAGAGGCTTAGCTCAGTGCCAGTCCCAGCTACCATTCTTATCTGGTTGTTACTGCGCTGTAGGAACTCAGTAAATGTTTGTTGAGTAAATAATTCAAACTCTTAAGTGTTTACCGAGTAATTTCTATATTGACTATTCAGAAAAGAATAAGAAACGCTGTCTTTGCTGGAGTTTCTTGTCTACCGCCTTCACTTCTTGCACAATAGGCCCGTGGAATGAATGACCATATGGGTAAGAATAGAGGCAGCGTGAATGATGCTCTGCCTTTGTCATGGCTGAATATCTGACTGCTAGCAGGAGTGATGGATATGGTATCGATACTCAAAGGGATTGACCTTGCTTACCAGGTGGCAGGTCCAGGACATCAGTCAGACCCCTCCTGGTTTGGAAAGCTTAGAAATTTATTCCTTTGGCCCAATGTGATGGCTCAATTGGCTAATCCTCTGCCTCCAGAGGCCTATTCCATATGGGCACCAGTTCATTTCCTGGCTGTTCCATTTCCCACCCAGCTCCCTGCTTGTAGCCTGGGAAAGCATGGTTGATGGCTCAACTACCTGGTTCCTTGCCAGCCATGCGGGAGACCCAGATAAGTTCCAGGCTCCTGGCTTCAGCCTTACCCAGCGCTTCCTGTTGTGGCCATTTGGGGAGTAAACCAATGGATGGAAGATTTCTTGCTGTAATTTTTTTTTTCAGAGTAAATATATAAATCTTTGGAAGAAAAAAAGAGAGAGAGAGAGAAAGAAGGGCCTCGAGGGAGATGCTTGGGACTGGAGGATCTGCCTTTGGTATTCATCCTGGTCCTGGTTAGTCCTGGAGAGATTTACAAAAGGCTTAGTGTAGCCCATACCTATCTCTCTGGCTCCCTGCATTAAACTGCGATCCCTCTGTTTTCACACACATGACACCTGCTGTGGGACTCTCATGGGAGCCAGCACTTTGCTGTTTGCATTTTTAGCCTTCAAAAGAAGAAGAAAACTGATGAAAACAACAAAGTGGGGTTGTGGCTGGTGTGGGTCAGCGAGCTAAGCTGTCACTGGCAAAACCGGAATCCCATGTTGAAGGTTCAGCTCAGGTTCTGATACTTTGCTGCCCTGGTTCTGATCCAGCTCGCTGTAATGTTCCTTGAAAGGCAGCAGAGGAAAGCCCAGGTGCCTTGGGCTCCTGCCACCTGCGTGGGAGGCCCAGGTGGCGCTTTAGGTTCCTGGCTTTGACCTGGCGAAGTCATGGCCATTGCAGGCTTTTAGGAAATGAACCAACATTTTGATCTCTCTCCCGTTCCCCCTTCTCACTGCCTTAAAAAAGCAAAACAACAACAACAACAACAAAAAAAACACAACTCTTTCTGGATAAACATTTCTTCCTTTCAACAATAGAACCCATTTTCCCTCGTTCCCTTTAGCAAAGATGAGATTAGCTGCAATTTTCAAAAGAAGATCCTCTAGTAAGCAAAGGAAGTACTAACAACAAGAAAGGAAAAAAAGAAAATAGAAAAATAGAGGATTCTGAGTTTCCGATCCTGTAAAAGCTTGAAGGCTGCTGGAGCCGCCGGTCCTGGTCTTCCCTCCCACTCACACGGCTCCTGCATTTAACAATCCTGTTCCCTATATTTGCTCCCACCCAGAAGTTCTCATCACCTCAGCCTGGAATCTCAAACTTAGGAGAATCACACACTGTGCCTCTGAAGACATAAACCCTGGACCACTTTCCTGGAGCTGGGGAATTTTTCTGTGTTGCAGTTACCTGGAGAGGAGTGAGCAGTGCCTTTTGTCACGCAAGTCAGGGCCATCAACCCTAGTTCCGATCAGGTTTCCAGGGAAGATCAGGTCAAAGCTAGAACCCCAAAATTCCACCCAGATCTCTCACATGGGTGACAAGGACCCAAGTATTTGGTGGTCATCACCCACCTCCCAGGGAGAGAATTAGCAGGAAGCTGGATTCAAGGTGAAATGGGATTTGAACTCAGATACGGGGAAAAGGAGTGCTAACATCCCCAGCAACCATTGACCCCCTTGGGCCGTGATGCCTATTGTCCTGTTTTACTGGAGAAAAACAGAGAGACACAGGATGCAGGTGTTCCAGCTGGACCAAATGCATGATCTCACATTAATGTATAATTAATGAATTTATTTTTATTAAGTGGAGAGGCTGGGATACCAACCAGTGCCCACATGGGATACTGGCACTTGAAGGGGAGGATTAGTCAACCAAGCCATGTGCTTGGGCCACCCTCCCCCACACACTAATATTTATTTATTTATTTATCTATTTATTTATTGCATCTTGCAGAGTTGATTTTATTGAAACATTTCTGCAGAGCTGACAGGGACAGGATAGGGTCCCTGCATTCCAATGTCCCCACGAGACCCAGGCCAAGACTTGTCTGCCAATTTCATCTGCAACGCACGCTAATTTTTAAAAACCATCCACAGCCAGCAAATCAGTAAATGATTACAGAGTGCCACAACCTGTATTTCCAGCAAATGTTCTTTAGAGATTTAATAAAATCCTTCAGTGCAATCAGAGTTGATCGTTACCTTCTGTGAAATAACAGGGCAGGCTATTCCATCTTTCATCTTAAATAATCCTATTCACAAGCATCTTCATTGTGGGTTTTGTTTACCAGCTGCTTTGTATACCAGCTCCACTTAGCAATTCTCTGAACCATTGGCTAAAGTCCTCACCTTGCACACACCAGGATACTGTATGGTCACCGGTTCGTATCCCTGCAGCCCCACCTCCCATCCAGCTCCTGCTTGTGGCCTGGGAAAGCAGTTGAGGACAGCCTAAAGTCTTGGGACCCTGCACCTGGGTGGGAGACCCAGAAGAAGCTCCTGGCTCCTGGCTTTGGATTGGCTCGGCTCTGGCCATTGTGACCGCTTGGGGAGTGAATCAACAAAGAGAAAATCTTCCTCTCTGTATATCTTCCTCTCTATATATCTGACTTTCCAATTAAATAAATGAAATCCTTTAAAAAATGTTGCTTGGGGTGCTCATGTCCCATGTCACAGTGCTGGGCTGGAATCCCCACTCTACTTCCAATCCAGTTTCTTGTTAATGCTACCCTGAGAGGCAGCAGGTGATGGCTCAAGTAGTTGAGTTCCTACAATCTAAATAGAAGACTCAAATTGAGTTCTTGCTCTTGGCAACTGTTGTGGGCATTTGGGCAATGAATCAGTACATGGAAGATATCTCTCTTGTCTATTTGCCTTTAATAAAATTAAAATAAATAATAATAAAAGGGCCCGGTGCGGTGGCGCAGTGGTTAAGGTCCTCGCCTTGCACGCCCAGGATCCCATATGGGCGCCGGTTCTATCCCGGCAGCCCCGCTTCCCTTCCAGCTCCCTGCCTGTGGCCTGGGAAGGCAGTCGAGGACGGCCCAAAGCTTTGGGACCCTGCACCCGCGTGGGAGACCCGGAAGAGTCTCCTGGCTTCGGATCGGCATAGCATTGGCCGTTGCGCTCACTTGGGGAGTGAATCATCGGACGGAAGATCTTCCTCTCTGTCTCTCCTCTCTGTATATCCGCCTTTCCAATGAAAAAATAATAAAAATAAATCTTTAAAATAATAATAATAATAATAAAAGAAATTCTAGGTCCATGGCAAAGAAAGAACTTTTGTTCTTTACTATTTTATTTATATGAAAGGAAAAAGACATCTCCCCTAAATGTTCACAATAACTGGATCTGAGCCAGAACAAAGCCAGGACTATGCAGGTTTCTCTCATGAGTTGCGATGGCCTGGATATTTGAGCCATTGTCTGATGACTCTCAGGACTGTGCTAAGTCATATACAGAGACAGGACTTAAATCTATACCTTCCACCTTTGAATGTGGGTGTCCTACAGCTTAACCACTGTACCAAATGTTGCCACCCAGAATTCTTAAAAGGGACAGGAGACAAGACAATAGACAAAGTGACATCAAATGGGTCCAAAGACCCAACAGTTTTGTTTCCTTTGACCCCTTTTAATCAATTAAATTTGACAACCTCAAAGTTGGCAATAAATTTGCAGGAAGGTTGAAACATACATCTGTGTGAACTGCATGGTTAGTCATGATTGCACCAACAATGGTATGATTCTCACAGTTGCTACAGTGACTTTGTCAGGTTATTGAAAAATGGAGCTAGGGGCTCTCTCTGTTGCACGCTGGCTTTGTGTTATCAGAGTGGAAAATGAGGAGTAAGGAGTTCTTGGGAATAAGGAAAAGAGACCACAAGAAGGAGATGACCAAGATAATTACTCCCTATGTGTCCTTGCACTTTGAGAAAAGGAGCTATGCAGATTTCAATGGAAAAGAAGCCCAGGAGGTCAGAAGATCTCATAAGGTAACAGTATCGCTTTGGAGGATTTCCTATCAGTAACAAGATTCAATGTTTACAACGTGCTTGCTATGAGCCTGGCTCTGGCCTACAGACTATTAAACTCAGAAATCCGATTTTTTTTTTCTCAGCACATCAAGAATGAGTCCATGTTTTAGAATTGGATTCATATTAGTTAATTAGAGCTTACAAAGTCCAATGCTTAGACCTAAGATCCAGCTGATTAATATTTATGGAAAAGCAACTGAAGCTCTTGCTGGTATTGGCAGGACCCAAATCATTCTCTATTTGCAGGCAAAGGAGCCAAACTGCAATCTGGACACAGTGTCAGGAGCGTAGGGTTCAGGCAAGGAGAGTTAGATGAATGGGTTAAAAAGGCATGCCTTCGGTTAGCTTTTTGGATACCCCACCTCTCAGCACAGACTCACCAATGAGTCAGCAACAATAGAAGTTCACTGCTGAGCTATGCTTTCATAGGACTCTGAATGTTTACGTCTGTATGGAAGCTTCTTTTTCAATGCTTCCAAATTGAGTATCTCCCCTTCCAGGAGACAAAAAGAGCTTTTAGTTGTGATAAACAGCTGGATGCAAGCCTTGCACTGGTTGGGGGAGGACTGTAGCTCTCTATTCTTGTTTATTGCATAGTCATTGCATTGATCCCTTTGTTTTTGCACCAACAAAAGTGTCATATTTATGAAGTTCGCAGAGCCTAGTAGAGTCATTCTATAGGGCGAATCTTCAGGGATGTTGGTGGAAAGAATGAGAGCGAAGGAATGAATGAATGCATCCCCATGTCAGAGGACTTAAAAACAGTTCTGCCACTAATAACAACGACAAAAGCAACTTGACAGTTTTTAGGAATGACTGTTTCTCAAACAAATTAAAAATTGAATTCCCATTTGTTGTACAAATTCCATTTCTTTTTTTTAATAAGACTTTATATTGGAAAGGCAGATTTATAGAGAAACAGAAAGATCTTTCGTCTGCTTGTTCACTCCCCATGTAGCTGCAACGGCCAGAGCTGAACCGATCCAAAAGCCAGGAGCCAGGAGCATCTTCTGGGTCTCCCACATAAGTGCAGGGTCCCTTGGGTCACCCTCCACTGCTTTCCCAGGCCACAAGCAGGGAGCTGTAAGGGAAGTGGAGAAGCCAGGACACGAACCGGTGCCCATACGGTATCCTGGTATGTGCAACAGGAGGATTTAACCACTGAGCCACCGTGCCACGCCCTGGAAATGCCACTTCTGAAGATGTACCCAAAATAACTCAAAGCAGGAGCTCAAAAGATATATAAAGGTACTTCAAAACATCATGGAAATGGTATTATACAAAAAGTCAATTTGGGGATGTTGTTTGGCACGGCAGTTAAGACATTGCCCGGAACACCCGTATCCCGTACCGCAGCGCCAGAGTTTGCCTCTATTGCAGTTTTTAGCATGCTGCTAACATGCACCCTGAGATGCAGCAATGAGTGCTCAAGTACCTGGTTCATGAGACCCACAGGAAGACCAGCATTGTGCTTCCAGGTCCTGACTCCTGCCTGGCCCAGCCCTGGCTGTTGCAAGCATTTGGGAGTGAACTGTGAATGGAAGATTCTTTCTGTTGCCACCTCTCTGCCTTTCAAATAAAACAAATATAAATGAATAAAAATCGGGGGGGGGGGAATTTATTTCAGTGCAAACATTTTTGAAATCCACAAATTTTTTTCATAATACCCATGTCCTGCAAACTTTATGAAGAGCTCCCATATTTGTACACCTATGTTCACAGTTTCTTTATTCACAGTAGTCAAAAGGTAGAAGCAAGCCAAGTAATAACCTGCCAAGGGGTGTAAACATGACCAATAGATAAATAGATACGATTATTTGACTCAGAGCTAAAAACAAACAAATTTGGATATACGCTAACTACATGGATGGACTGTGAGGACAGAACGACAAGTGAAATAAAGCAGTCACAAAAATAACAAATATTGGAGAATTCCACTTATGTAAGATATCTAAAGTAGGCCTATTCCTGTGGCAGAAGGTAGAATAGATTGCCAAGGGTTGCAGGGAGGAAAGATAACAATTACTATTGAGTGGATGCTTTGAGTTTTGTTTTGTAGGATGAAGAATTCTGTACCTGGACAACAGTGAGAGCTGCACAATGCCGACGTAGTTAACACCACAGTGTTAAAAACAGTGAAGAAATAAACCTGATGGTTTGTATGTTTGAACCACCACCCAGAACAAATAGAAAAGTAGTTCTTCCAGGCTAATGTGTAATTTTTTTTAACAGCTGTTTTCACAAAGCCACTGCTGTACCAGCTCCTCCTGCATTTGTCCTCTTAGCACCGATGAGTTTGTGCTGTCAAATGTTAATTCTGCTGCAAACTCTCACTTGGCAACATTGTATCAGCTAAACCATAACATGGTGCCACACAGAAGGCAGCATTTCACAACAAGACCATCAAGAACACTGTCACCGCTCGCCAATTAAAAGGACAGAGTTTTCAATCAAGAAAATAACCCCTGTACTCACGGCTGACAAAGAAAGCAATTTGACATTGGGTTGACACCAACTCTGACAATTTTAACACGCCTGGTTTAAAAAAAAAAAAAAAAGACTGCAAGAAATACAGCTACCAGCTGAGTACAGCTGAACAAAATCATCATAAGATTAGCAGTTTTCTGACCCACTTACCAAAAAAGAAAAAGAAAAACGCTGAATCACTCCATTGAGACCCCAGGGAAATGCAGATTTATACCTTTGATGTATTTCTTGGTTTTCCTTCAACTAAATTAAATTATGTAACCAATTCTTTTTTGAGTCTTTGCCATCTCTTCCTTTAATTGGGTGATTTCGAATGGCCTCTTGAACATGAGCTTTTGCATTCTTGATTTTTGCAAGTGCAGATGTGGAATCAAATGCGCGCACAGCCTTCTGTGCAATTATTTCCTAAGCCCACTGGCAAGGTGGCTTCTCTCCTTAATCCTCTCCTTTATTAGAGCGAGAATGAGCGGGTGGAGTGGGTCGGGTGCCCTGTGCTGCAGGTGGGCGTTGGAGAAGATGGGAAAATGGCCTCATGAAGCAGGCATGCTTCCTTTCACACTGACACCTGCTCTCCATCCTGTGGGGGTGAGCAATGGCCAAGTCAAGGTGAGAGTAGTAGCCAATGATCAGTTTGATCACGATCTTTTGCACAAACCATGTCAAATGTGTGCGGGGGTTAGTCGAGGGCAGGGGGCACGGGAGGGAGTGTACAGGAGGTTGGTCCTGAATCGCTTGCCCACGGTGAACATATAAAACACATGAGCCTTTTATACTGTGGTACCCAGAAGGATCCCTGTTCCTCTAAATCCTAGAAATGTACTGCATATTTTGTAATGCTTTTAATATATGGCTTAATATATTTCCAGTACTGCCTATAAGAAGAGCTATTTCTATTCATATTTTCTGTCCCTTATGGAATTATAAACCTTCTGAGGGCACAGATCACAGAATCTTTGTTTGGACACACACACACACCAATGATTTCTACCATGGTATGATAAATGTTTTAAGAAGTTAACACAAACCACAAAGCCCACTCTTCTACAGAACAAATCCAGCCTTCTGAGATGGAAGGTTTTAGGTGTTGTTTCTAATGTCTTCTTGGGTGATCACTATGTGTTGGCAATGTGCTAAGTGCTTTTTTCTCACACGTTATTCACTCACCATAAAAATCTATCAGCGTTTAGTGTGTGGTAGCCACTCTGTTAGATGGGCATTTTGCCTAGCAGTGAAGGCATTGGTTAAGACACACAAATCCCACATAAAAGCACATGGATTTCAGCATGAGCTCCAGTCCTGGACCCCAGCTTTCTGCGAACATGGGCTGGCTGAGATAGCTCAGGGGACTGGTTCCTGCCATCCACATGCGCAACGTGGGTTGCATTCCTGGTTCCCAACTCCAGCCTCAGCCCAGATCCAGACATTGCGCTATTGGAGAGCAAACCTGCGGACAGAGTGTCTCTCTCTCTCGCTCTGTGTCACTCAAATACAAACAAGTAAGAGTCCACTAATGAACAAAATTATTTGCTTACACAATGCCTGTAAATAGGAGAGGTCAACTAACTTGTCCGATGTTATTCAGTGAGTAGGTAGGGGGGTCTTCACTTGAGCCAGGGCTTACACGAGAATCATGTTGTAAATTATTGCATTTCCTATGGCATGTGCTATGGGCAAGCCATGGTAAGACCAATGAATGTCTAGTCTGACTATTCCCTTATATAAATACAGGATCCTCCCTGAAGATAGGGACTATGCTTTCTAAAATTTTCTAAAATCCTAACATTCTCAGATAATGCTAATACCAAACTCACCAACTCCCAATGGTTACTTGATAAATTCTCAATTAACCAGCTGATAAGCATGAAGTCACTGACATTTCCTTACAGTTTAAAAAAAAAAAGAAAGAAAAGAAAATGAATTTGTCTGGGATTGGCCTTAGGGGATTAAGCTACCTCTTGCCTCACCAGCACTCTGATCCAGCTCAGCATGTATACACTTTAAAAAGGCAGCAGAAGAGGGTCCAAGTGCTTGGATCCCTGTCACCCACGTGGGAGACCTCGATGGAGTTCCAGGATCCTGACTTCTAGCTGGCTTCTTCTAGTATTACCTGGGGGGGGGGGGAAATACTAGCAATGATAACATAAACTATGAAAAACAGATTAAAAACATTTACCCTATCTACTCTCAAATGTGTTTAGTTGTCCTGGCAACTAAATGATATCCAGTTTCTACAATCAGTTTACACCAAAACTGACGGAAAATATATATATATATATATATATATATATAGGAGGAAATTCACTTAAGAAACAGCGTGAGCTGATATGAGCAGTATTGGAAAGTATAAATAACTTGCCTGCCAAGAGATTAAACCAGAATGCGATGCAGAAAGAACAAGAGATAACAAATGTTTAGCAAATTCTTGAGATGAAATAGAACTAGGAAATGTTTCAAAATAGCTTCAGATGAATGATGTATGTAGCAAAACACATCAGCAGTGTGTTGGAAGGCCAAGATCATTGACAATGCGAACGCACAGAAAATTAAACCACAAATCTCTTTCGATGTGAGCATCAGAAAAAACCAAAAATAGCCAACCCGAGTCTAAAGCAATCATTTTCTGATGAGTTTGGGCAACGGGGACAGCTAAATCATTAGTAGAAAGAGGGAGGGAAGAGAAAGCAATTTAGTCAATGTTGGGAACAATTCAGCCCAAAGCAAAAGCGCTGTTTGCTTATGTATTTGCCTGAATGCTGTGGCTCTGCCACAGGCTGGTTTTCTGGAGGAAATTTCTAAGTGCAGCCAAATGCACCCTTAGGCTTCCATCTGAGCCTCTTACAGAGGGCTCCCATTTGTACCTTTTTCAAGAGACAAAGCCCAAATTACAGAAGCCCGTCACTTAACAATCAGTGCTTCTCATCCTTGGCATTATGGACACTTGAGTCCAGACTCAGGATGTTAATGAAGCAGGAGTGTTGACTTCGCCCAGGAGCGGCTGTGCTGTCCAGCTGGGACAACTACTAATGTCTCCCAATGTTTTCCGTGTTCCTGGGTGCCTTTGGGGTGTGCCTGCCCCTGTTTCCAAATCACCAAATCATCCCAAGCTCAGACACACTGGTTTAAAGAATGAAGGAATGATGACCCAGCTGTGCTCAAACATACACAGCTGCTTCATGGCAGATCAAATCTAGAAACCCCACGTTGGCACTCCAATAATCCTACTGCATCCCAACTCTAGTCATTGGCATACCACCATCCTGATTATTTTCACACTTAATACCATCTGTATCCTTGATTATTTTTATTGGAGTTGGCTTGCTCTTTTATTCTTAGCAGAAAGGTAGATTTACAGAGAGAGACACAGAAAAAGATCTTCCACCTGCTGGTTCACTCCTCAAATGGCCACAACAGGTAACAGTCAGAGCTAAGCGGATCTGAAGCCAAAAGCCAGGAGCTTCTTCTGGGTTTCCCACATGGATGCCAAGGCTTTGGGCCTCCCTCTATTGGTTCCCCAGGCCATAAGCAGGGAGCTGGATGGGAACTGGAGCAGCCGGGACACAAACCGGAGTCTCTGTGGGATGTGGACATTTGCCAGGGGAGGATCAGCTAGTTGAACCATCACATCGGGCCTAGGGTTGGCTTGCTTTGTAACTGAAATTTATTTTGAAAGGAAACAGGTATATACAGGAAAAGAACAACATAAATATTAGAAAAGATCATACCATCAGAAGGAGATAATTATGTTCAGTTTATTTTTTTAAGATTTATTTATTTTTATTTGAAATGGCCATAATGGACAGAGCTGGACTATTCCAAAGCCAGGAGCCTGGAGCTTCCTTTGTGCATCCCACACTGGATTTGGGTCATTTTCTGGACTGCTTTCCCAGGCACATTAGCAGGGAGCTAGATTGGAAGTGGATCAGCCAGGAATCAAACCAATGCCCATAGAGATGCTAGTACCACAGGTAGAGGCTTAGCCTACCGCACCACAGTACCAGCCCCAATTATTTATTTATTTATTTACCAAACACTCAACATTGTACTGACCATGGGTCTGACCCTATTAAAGTACTTTCTATATATTAAATCTTTCTATCTCAAGAACAACTTTATTAGGTAAGTACTATGATGATTAACATTTTATGGATGAGGAAACAGAGACATAGAGACCCAAAGTCACCCAAAAGTGGCAGAAGTGGGATTCCAGCCTAGGAAGGCCAGCTTGTGAATCCATACTCTCACTTCTTTTCTAGGATTTTAAAAATTTTCTGATTTATTTTTATTGGTAAAGCAGACCAGACTTGTGGAGAGGAGAGACAAAAAGATTTTCTTTCCTGCTGCTTCACTCCCCACATGGCCCACATTAGTTCAGCTAATGCTGAGCTGATCTGACCCCAGGAGCCAGGAAGCAGGAGC
This sequence comes from Ochotona curzoniae, assembly GCF_017591425.1. NCBI lineage: Eukaryota > Metazoa > Chordata > Mammalia > Lagomorpha > Ochotonidae > Ochotona > Ochotona curzoniae. Next base: position 13,564,533 of record NW_024467101.1, on the reverse strand, counting down.
TTCTTCCAGGTCTCCCACACGGATGCAGGGTTCCAAGGCTTTGAGCCGTCCTCTACTGTTTTCCCAAGCCACAAACAGGGAGCTGGATGGGAAGTGGAGCAGCCGGGACAAGAACTGGTGCCCATATGGTATCCTGGTGCTTGCAAGGCAAGGATTCAGCCACTGAGCCATGTGGTGGGCCCAAGATTTTAAAAACTTGGAAGATAGTTTTAGAGAGAAGGGGAATACAAATGGAGAGTTAGACATAGATAGATCTTTCATTCGCTGGCTCAGTACCCAAATGGCCACAAACTGGGCCAAGCAGAAGCCAGGAGCCTGCCACTCCATTCAAGTCTTTCCCACAGGTGGCAGGACCACAAGCACCCGGGCTATCTTGCACTGATTTCCCAGTACATTAGCAGGGAGCTGGCCTAAAGTAGAGCAGCCAGAGTCCCGGGGCTCACAGGGGACATGGGTATTAACAGTGACAGCTTCATCCTGTGAGTCCATATCCTCAACCACTCAGGGAGAAGAGCATCAGAATTTCATTTGGTGCCTGGACACTCTGGTGAACTTGGATACGATCCTCTTAGTAACAGATGTGGGGTTGAAAACAATAGTGGGGAGGAAATGACAGGAAGCAAGAAAAAGACATGTGGACCTGGATAGAAAGCCAATCCTTGGGACCAAGGAGTTCTCACCTGGAAGAGCAAAGCTGAGGGTGAGGAGGGACAGAAGGTAGAAGGGAAGGAGGCAGGGCAGGGATGTATACTGTGTCTCAGGATAGGGACAAAACGAAGCTTCAGTCCACTTTCTGGGTAGCAGGAAAACTGTCCTCACAGCAGCCAAGGCAGAAAACTGAGTAAAGACTGATGGTGATGAACAGCAGGCACTGAAAAGTAGTATTTTCCTTCTAAAATTTGAGAACCAGCAAGGGTATACACTCTGCGTTCTATGCGACGTTGAGGCAACTCATCTTCAAACTATATGCTTATATCTATATATAGATAGATATCTACATAAGAAGCTTTGGGTAACATTTTAGGAATTCTTGAGATCTTCATGTTTTCACAACTACTTCTTCACAAAGAAAACATACAACTTAACAGACACGCACACACGCACACACTCACACACTCCTCACTGTGGCACAAAAATACAAGCCCAGAACTGGAACTGTGCTCATTCTGTGTTCTGCCAGCTCCTTCCGTCTCCTCAACACTCTACTTCTCGAAAACAAATTTTCTGGGAAATGTTTTGTCTTTTACCCTTTCCGTGGTTTTTCTTTTCTTTTCTTTTTTTTTTTTTTCAGATCAAGATGTTAATGGAAGCAAACAACTGGGAAAGTTGGAAGAGTGTTATCACATTTGGAGCTATCAAGATGGCTAAGAAGGAAAATTTCATGCTGCGCCCTTTCGTGATGTCACAGCACTTCTGCGGAAATCCATCCAAGGTGTGTTAAGTGAGTCATGCTCAAGTTCACCCAAATCAACTTCAAGGTAAATATATTAAACAGGGTAATACTTAAAAGCTAAAAATGGGAAGTGAAGCACAGTAGTGAAGAGTAAGGCTTTTGGAGTTAGAGCTATCAGCATCCCTGTGTAATGTGCCCTTTACAGAGCTAGTGTGAGGACTGAATGAGATCATGCTATATACAGGATGTGCAAATTGACGCTACATGTATCTTAGCTGCTATTCAGGCCTGAAGCAGAATAAACGCAGTAAGAAGCTTCTTAGAAATCTACAGGTTGTCACATGCTTGCATTGCCTGAGTTTTAAATCCGGGCACTAACTTCCAAGCAGGCAGGTGCAGGTTCATCTTGTGACCTCAACGCTGACCTGACAAGCCTGAGTAGCTCTAAACCAGCAGTTCTCAGAGTACAGTACACTGATCCTAAAAGTCCCAGAGAGGCTATCAAGTCAAAACTGATTTTTATCATGGTTGTGATCACAGTCATTCTGATTTTATTAATAATGATAAAAATATTTTGTCATGATCCATTTACCTCATAATATCTGTTTGAAATTTTATTTTCATTCTCTTTGAAAGGAGGAAAGACCTTCCATCTTTCATCTTCTGGGTCACTGCCCAAATATTCACAACAGCCAGGACTGGACCGCACCAAAGTCTGGAGCCCAGAACTCAGGTGAGGTCTCCAACGTGGCTGGCAGGGACCCAAGAACTTGAGCCATCACTCCCCGCCTCCCATGGTCAACCTCAGCGGGAAGCTGGATGACAAGGAGAAAATCCAGAATCCAAACCAGGATACAGGAGACCCATATGGAGACTTAACCATTGCACCCAGTACCCACTCCAATTTTTGTCTTTTGACACTTTTGATGTTCTCAATGATGGTGCCAAACAATGGCAGGTGACAGTACTCCTCTCTTAGCATGAATCAAAGCAGCGGTATCCAGACATGCTGGTGGACACGTGGTTCTTCCCTCTCACGTGTTCATAGAGGGAGAAGGGTATTTTCAGTAAAGAAGTTTCCTGATGAGGCAGTGATTATAAATTGCATACCTCCGAGCAGACACCATTGCAATATTCCACATGATGAAATAGAAAGGATTCGCAAAGCACTTCTGCGTACTGAAACACATCAGGGCCTGGAGGGGAGGTACCTGTACTGCCGTCTGAGTTGGGAGGGAAGCAGCCATGTTTTTCACAGAATACCGTTTTTACTGGAACAAATGACCGACACACTATGGCCTTTAGGATGTACTGGCCAGTTATTTTCTCAGGAATGAACCAGGGAAACCGTCACTTCAAGGCACGTGGTGATCACCATTTGTTACCGATGACTAACATTTGAGTTTTCTGAAGAAAATAAGAACTTTGGAAAACTCCTGTCTATCTCAGTGAATGTAACAGCCTCCCCCCTCATGCTTTAAAGACATTTAGTATGAGATCCATAGTGACAAAAATAAATGTGATTTTTTTTCATAGTGCAGAAAATTCAGACAAATGTGCATAACTCAGTGCCCAGGGCAGGCCATTATAGAATCAATCATATATTGGGTAAAAGAACCATTTAGGAACTGGCATGGTAGCATATCAGGCTAATCCTCTGCATGCAATGTCAGCATCCCATTTGAGCGCCAGTTCAAGTCCCATCTGCTCCATTTCTGACCCAGCTCCCTGTTGGCCTGGGAAACCAACGGAGGATGGCCCAAGGCTTTGGCTCCTGCACCCATGCAGGAGACCTGGAAGAAGCTCCTGGCTCCCGGCTTCAGACTGGCCCAGGTCTGCCCATTGTACTTTCTAGAGAATGACCCAGCAGATGGATCTCTCTCTGTGTAACTCTTTCAAGTAAAATAAATAATAAACAAATGTATGTATGCATGTTAAATATGCCTTGAAAAATTCACATTAAGTTTTCTAATATTTATTTATTTTTATTGGAAAGTCAGATTTACAGAGAGACGGAGACACAGAAAGATCTTCCATCAGGTGGTTTACTCCCCAAGTGGCCACAATGGGGCACTGATTCAAAGCCAGGAACCAGGAGTCAGGAGCCTCTTCCTAGGCAGTTCTACCAAGCAGGTCACCCACACGGGTCTCCCATGTGGGTAGAAGGTCCCAAGGCTTTAGGCCGTCTTTGACTGCTTTCCCAGGCCACAAGCAAGGAGCTGGATGGGAAGCAGGGCCGCTGGGATTAGAACCGGTACCATATGGGATCCTAGTGCGTGCAAGGTGAGGACTTTAGCTGCTAATCTACTGCGCTGGGCCCTCATGTTAGATTTTTCTAGCATTGCCTGTACCTGTACAATACCATGATACACTTAAGTATCAGAATGTTAGGCTTGTAACAGTTACTAAAGGCTATGCTACTGTGATAATATGGGGGGGGGGATGATAGAAGAAAATAAGAGGGAGAAATGGGAGGGGGAGGGAGGAATCCCCATACCTATAAAACTGTATCATGGAAAATAATAGTAACAATTTAAAAATGCATTAACATTGGAAGATAAAGAAATGGATTTTCTCTTTTTTTTTCCCCCTAAAATATTTATTTATTGTCATCTACTTTAAAGACAGAGAAAGAGAGAGAGTAAGAACCATCCAGCCACTGATTCCTTCCCCAAATTTCTGCTTCAACCAAGTCTGGGCCAGGCTTCAGTCAGAAGTCAAGAATTCACTTGAGTTCCTACACGGTTAGAAGGGGCCCAAACACTGGGGCCATTGACTGTTCTCTCCAAGGATGTATGGCAGGAAGGTGGATCAGAGGTGGAGTAGTTAGACATTGAAAGAGTATTCTGATATGAGATGAAAGCGACCCATGCAGCAGCTTAACCTGACGTGCCACCACACTTGCTCCTGGGTATGGTTTTTAGATCCCATATTGCAACCAACTTTCACAAAACTATCATTTGTCAAGTTTAGGTTTAATATCATAGAAGATACTCACATATATATAAATCTGAAAATACTATTCAAATATGATCAATACATGTCTGAGACTAGATTTTCTTTATATGTTTCGATTAGAGTGTCAGTACAGTGAATGGAGAAGTAAATACCTCTTTTAGACTTTGCCTTTCAGAAAAATAAGAACCGGTAGAGATGGTTTGACCCCTTCCAGGGTGGGGTCACAGATCTGAATGGATGAAAAGAATCAAAGTGCAAGGTCATGCTGAAATGAGTCAAGAAGGAAAGAAGAGAAGGCTCGATTCTGGCTCTTGGACGCACCCTCCACAAGGCAGCACAGGGAGGCCACTCCCAAGCTGACTGCAGGTCACCCACGAGGCTCCTGGATCGCTGTGACCATCGCAGGACGCCTTCCTCCTTCCCTAAGCCAACCAATCTTGGACCCTAATCACTGATCATCTTCCTTAAGACCTGCCACCTTACAAAGGGCAACCCTCACTCTGATCTGGGCAGACAGAGGGCACCCCTCAGATCTCAACATCCTCCTCTGTGAAGTCGAAACAACGACGCTATGGGGTGTCCGTGCAGATTAAGATCGGCGTAGCAAGTTAATCGTGCACCTGTTGACACTGGGCATCTCATGGGGGAGCCAGCTTAAGTGTCAGCTATTTTCCACTTCCGGTCCAGCTCCCTACCAATGGCCTGGGAAAGCAGAAAAGAGTGGGCCAAGGCCCTGCACCCTCGCGGGAGGCCTAAAGGAAGCTCCTGACTTCTGCTTGGTTTGGCTCCAGACGTGGTGGCCATTTGGGGAGTGAACTCGCAGCTGAAAGTTCTCACACACGCTCGCTCACTCACCCACTCTGTAACTGCCTTTCACATAAAGAAGAATAATAAATCTTAAAAATGATCACTTAAGATCATGCACACGCAGTGCCGGGGAAAGGATGCACGAAGAAACCAGAAAAACTACAGTTATGATCAAGGAAAGTCTTTGTGTCCTGGCTCCAGCGTCATGCAGCCCCTTCCCGGATTTCTGCTCACGGAGCCGGGTCCTTCATATCCCTGAGTCATCCTACCTCCTTCCTGCCTCGCTAGAGCGCCCTCTCCTGACGGCTTCGCCCCTGTGGGCCCTCACTCCGAAATGCCGTAATCCGGACTGTTTTCTGGCGGGGGGCGAGGCCACCTCTCTTAAGAGAGGAAATGTCCTCCTGTGCCCTTGGGACACAGAGAGCGACCACCGGGCAGGTTGTCGGCCAGGCTGAGCGACGGACACCCTGACCCGGAGCCATACGAGAGACCGCGACCTCAGGGAGCAGTGGGGCGGAGGGCGACCCCCTCGTTCCCGGGGCGAGAACGAGGCTGCGGGCGTGGCCACGCCCCGTAGGTGCGCGCGTGAGGGGCGGAGCTCCGTCGTGAGGTGGGCGGTTTTTAGGCCGGGGGGGCGTGGCTGCGCCCCGCGAGGCGGCGAGGTGGTGAACAGGATGCGGCCGCCGGCTCCTCAGGTGTGTGCGCGCGCAGCCGCCCCGGGGAGCTTCCCCCTCCCACACACACACACGCACACCCCGCCCCCCGACACCTTCTCTTTCTCGTATTTTCCCCCCACCCTCCGGCGTGAGGCAGCGCAGGGGTTAAAGCCGCCGGCGCCACCTGGGTGCCGCTGAGGAGACTGTGGAGCCGGCGAATCCCGCGCGGGCGCGGCGAACAGGTGCCCGCGCGCGTCAGGCGCCGGCGAGGGGCGGGGAGAGGAGGCGCGGCCGGAAGCCCGGCTCGCCCGGCTCGCCCGGCTCGCCCGGCTCGGCTCGGGCTTGGGGTGCGGCGGGGTGGGGTGCGGGCGGGCCGCGCCGGCCTGGGGAGCGAGAGACGAGCGTTTATTGATTGATTTATTATTATTTATTTGTGTGGGTGGAGGGCGGGTTGGGGGAACGGCAGGAAGGGAGCCGGCCGGGCTTTTTTTCTTTTTTTTTTTTTGGGGGGGGGCGGCGCGCGATGTGGAGCCGCCGCCTCGGCCCCTACAGCAGCAGCAGCAGCCGCCGTCGTCGCCGTTGCCGTTGCCGCTGCTGCCGCCGCCGAGCTGAGGGACATGGAGCGCGGCTGCCGAGGGCGGCCGCCGGCAGCAGCAGCAGCAGCAGCGAGCGTCGAGGCCACAGCGGAGCGCAGCCCGCCCCGTGAGGCGCTGCCGGGCCGGCGGCGGCAGCAGCAGCAGCAGCAACAGGGCGGCTGAGAAAACCCCGGCGGCGGCTTTTATTTTATTTTATTTTTTTATTTTATATTTTTGAGGTGGGGGGGTGCCCTCCTCCTCGCTACCTCCTCTCCCAGGCTTCGCATCCCTCCACCCACCCTCAAGCTTGCCTCTCTCCCCCTCTCCGCCCCTCGCAGCCCACCACCTCCCCTAGGCGCGCGAGCGGGATTAGCAACAGCTGAGCCCCCCGGGGCCAGGGGCGCGTGCGGCCGGTGCGGGGGAGGAGCGGGCCGGTGCGCGCCGCGCCCAGGGTTTCTCGGGGACCCCCGGGGGGCGGCGCGGCGGGGGGCCCCTCCCCGCTGCAGCCTGGCGCGCGCCGGCCCGGACCGTACTGCACCGCACCGCACCGCACCGCTGCGGGCTCTCTCCCCGCACGCACGCACACACATCCAGCCCCACGCGCGCCCGGGTGCGCGCGGGCCATGTCCGCCTTCTGCCTGGGCTTGGCCGGCCCCGCTTCAGCACCCGCCGAGCCGGACAGCGCCTGCTGCATGGAGCTGCCCGGCGCGGCCGGCGACGCAGCCCGGAGCCCCGCCGCCTGCACCGCCGCCGCCACCACCGCCACCACCGCCGCCCTCGTCTCCTTCCCCGGGGGTCCCGGGGATCTGGAACTGGCGCTAGAGGAGGAGCTGGCGCTGCTCGCGGCCGGGGAGAATCCTCAGGCCGAGCCCGAGCCTCCGGCCGAGGAAGGGACCGCACCGCAGCCACCTTGCCCCCAGGACCCCGAGCTGCTCTCGGTGATCCGGCAGAAGGAGAAGGATCTGGTGTTGGCGGCCCGGCTGGGCAAGGCACTGCTCGAGAGGAACCAGGACATGAGCCGGCAGTACGAGCAGATGCACAAGGAGCTGACGGACAAGCTCGAGGTGAGGACCTGGGGGGGAGGGGAGTGGGGCGGGGCGGAGGGGACAGCCCGGGCTCCCCTCCAGGGCCCTGGGCAGCTGGGGAGACGCTCGCCCCACCTTCTTCCTGCCTCGCTCCGCGTCCCAGCGAGTTCCTCCAACGGGAGGTAGTAGTCTGGATTCTATGTGATGGTCAGATGAGGACAAGAATTGAATGCACCTGACTTTGCCACCGGCAAACAGGTGCGGGTGCTGGGAGCCGTGCTATGCATGCGGGGTACACAGGCTCTAAAATAGAGCTTACAGTATGACTAATTTTTACAGCGCCGAGGTGAGAAAGCCGGGGAAGCGTTTCAAACACCCTGCAGGTTTGGGGGGGAAGTGGTTAATCTCTAATCAGGGTGTTAGCTTAATGCTTTCCAGTTGGGGCATTAAGGCCTCTAGATGCCCTTGTCTTTCTTAAACTTGCAGGCAGCTCAGAGTTGTGGGAAGCAAGTGCCCCTGAAGGAGTTTTTTATAGCCTTCAGATACCCGGGGCTTAGGAGCTGTGCTTGCCCGGCAGAGGTGGGGCGCCCAGGCTCAGCGTGTGACTGCTGCTGGTGGTGGGTTTAATTTGGACCTGGGTATTTAGTTATTATTTTTCCCCCTGAGTTCTAATTCTCAGGCTTGCGGTTGGAAGGCTAAGTACAACCCCTGGGGACCATATTAGAACTGTGGGCGGGATTTTTTTTTTTTTAATCGTTGTAAATCTCTTTAACGGCATCTCCGGTATTTGCCCATTCCTTGGCCTGAAGTCGTTTGGAGCTCTCCCTGTCTGCTTGCTTGCCCTGGACCAGAGTAGGGCCTTGACTGCCCTACAGCATGCCAGCATTTCTAAACAATTAAAAAGGTTTGAGGAAAAATTGAAGGAGATGGGAGTCATCTGTGACAGTGGAAGGTGTGAAAATTCAATCTTTTCTGCCTTTTTGTTTTCTGCTGTTACTCAGATTGGTTGCACCCAGCATTTTTGGTTTTTGTTTTTTTGTTTTCATAAAACGAGAGTGTAGTGCAAACCTGAATAACGCCTCAAAGTTTGAGCCTTGTCAGGTGCCGTAGCTCTGCCACTTGTTGCAAGAAAGAATGTGGTTCCAGGAACAGTTCTAAATGTTTGTGTGTGTTTGCAGCACCGGGGGCATATCACTGGTACAGTCCAGCGGGAAAAAGGAAACTCGGGAGGGGCTGGGTAGTTCCCCTGGCCTGTTTCCTGGGTCTGCCAGCCGATGAACCCGCCAGATAGCTGTCTGCAAGCCCGTCTGTGAAACCCATCGGTCCGCTCCCCTAAAAAGCAGCCTCCTGAAAAGGATCGTTTCATTTCCCTTGAAGTAGAGGTCCAGGAATATAAAGGACAAGACTTCGGTTACCCAGCTCTGTAAAGAAGTACCGCAGGCAGAGATTGCTTCCTGAGATTGGAAATCCTTTCAGTGAGGGGTTTGGCCTAAGAGACAGCCAGCGTCCTTAGCAGGGTCACGAGGTGACTAGTGGTAGATTTTGTGGTAAGCCTGACTGTGTGGTTATACAGACACATCCTGGATTCCACCCAGAGCCCCCGCACGTGTAGGCAACAAAGGAAAAGGATTCCAAAATTACGTGAAAACAAAAAAAGGTTCCATGGGAAAAGAATAAATGATCTGTGATATTTTGTTACTGACCTGATGGACAATAACAAAATAGTGCCAGAAGCCCAGAACTGCTCATGCCTCTATGGAGGAGCACTTGAACTCTTACTATGGAAAGTTTAAGTTCTCAGCTCAGTTTGGACCCTACTGATCTGCTCACTGAAAAAAGGTTAGAGTGCTGAGTGAGGATGTGTGCTTTCACAGTAAGGCGTGACCAAGTCAAAGCATTTGTTTTTAAGAGGCCGAATCTGCATCATTAATGAGTGATAGAGGTTCAGTTATACTGTTACTCCCACATACTTTTTTAAATCATCAGGAAAGTTTTAAAGCTTTTTAGTGTACTACCAAAAGTACAGGTATCTTAGACAACCATTAACTTCTAAGTTCTTTTAATATATAAGGTAAACTCACATTTACAGGACACTGTTAATATCTGCAAATGAGTTTTCCTCACAGTATATTTCTTGAGCAACCCAAATTTCTGAATGTTGCACTTTCAAAACCCTAATACAATCTCTGTATTTTCCATTATGTTATTAGCTTACATTCAGAGATTTAGGAGTAGTCCTTTAAAAAAATTCTTGTTTATTTATATTGGAAAGAGAAAGATCTTACATCCACCAGTTAACTTCCCAAGTAGCTGCAATGGCAAGAGCTGAGCTGATCCTAAGCCAGGAGCTTCTTGTGGGTCTCCCTGGGGGATGCAGGGTTCCAAGGCTTTGGCCGTCCTTGACTGCTTTCCCAGGCCACAGGCAGGGACACGAACTGGCACCCATGTGGGATCCCGGTTCATTCAAGGCGAGGACTTTAGCCATTAGGCTGTCATGCCAGGTGGAGTGGCCCTTACTTTAAGCAGCATGACTTCCCAGAAACTATCAGAATGTTGGAGACAGTCACGTTGTTTTCCAGGTAGGTTTGGGAGATGAACAGACCTGGTATTGGGCTCCGAGGGAATGGCTGCATCACTGTTACATGAAGCTGGTTTGGGTGTTAATCCTCCCTGCTCCCTGCTACGAAATTGGCATCCTTCTAACTGAAGGACAGATTGATCATTTATTTAAGTCTTTTCTAGTTAGTAATTAACATGAACTACTTCTCCAGTTCTTTGTGCCAAATCCAAAACACTTTTTTTTCTCTTAACACATTAATTACTCAGGCATTTTACCCATTTACCCATTTAAAGCCTCTGTTTTAAAGACTGATGTAGGCTTTTTTTTTTTTTTGTAAGATTTACTTATTTTCATTGGAAAGGTAGATTTACAGAGAAGAAAGACAAAGTCTTCTGTCTGCTGGTTCACTCCCTAAATGGCCACAATGACTGGAGCTCAGTCAAACCAAAGCTAGGAGCATCTTCTGGTCTCCCACATAGAAACAGGGTCCCAAGGACTTGGGCCATCCTCTGCTGCTTTCCTAGGCCATAAGCATGGAGCTGGCAGGGAAGTGGAGCAGCCAGGACACAAACTGGCACCCATATGAGATGTCAGCACTTGCAGGGGGAGGATTAGCCATTGAGCAATCATGTGGACCCCCCAATATAGTCTTTAAACCATGTTTCTACTGCTTTTTTCAGCTCAGTTTAATCTCCTTTTGAAGGGCAGTATAGCAGAATGAGAGATTGTCCATCTACTGGTCAACCACCATTCCTACCCAGGCAAATGGTCTCAGCAGCCAAGGCTGGACCAGGGTTAATCCAGCAGCCTGGGTCTCTATGCAGGTTTCCCATGGGGGATGAAGGTGGCCTGGGCCCAGTAACCTCAGCCATCATCCACTTTCTCCAAGAACACATTACCAGGAAGCTGAATGAAAGTAACCAGAACTTAATTTACTGGTTAAACAGAAAATTAGATACCGTCCCTTAGTTCATGTTCCCCAGATGCCTATAACCTCTGGAGCTGAGCGGAGCTAGGAACTGATGACATGGTTTGGGTCTCCCATGGAGGTTGCAGGAACCTGTGGCTTGGGTCATTACCACCGTCCCCTGGGATCTATGTTCCCAGGAACCTGGTGCTAGGAGCCCAAGCCAGGAATAGAACCAGGTACCCCAGAGTGGAATGCAGGCACAGTCACTGTTCCCTGGGAGATTTTAACAGTATAGCTTTCAGGGTTAAAACAACCACTCACATTCATTGGGGACCTTGAAGATTTTGTATATTCTCCGACTCTGGACTACATTCCATCTTATTAATTCAAGTGTATGAATCAGGTTTTCATATGCTTAACATTCTAAAGGGATTTTTAAAAATTTCTATATCTACAGATAAAAACTTATGTACAGCCAAGTCCTTCATTTTTTTTTCTAGAATATGATCCAAGTAACTTGAATTTATATACATTTTTCCCTCAGGTCAAATATTTGTCATACAAAGATTGGTCATTCCTCTAGTTTTCCTTTATAAAATTGGATTATTATTGCAGAACTCTCCTTCCTCAGTTATTTCTTTCTTTCTTCCTAGTCCAAAATTCTCAGGATTCTAGGATTTTTTTTTTAAGATTTACTTCTTTGAAAGGCAAAGTTAACAGAGAGAGAGAGAGAGATTTCCCACTTCTCAGATGGCGACACCAGCTGAGGCAGGACCAGGCAAAAGCCAGGAGCCAGGAACTCCACCCTGGTCTCATGTGGATAGCAAGGGGCCACTGCTTTCCTAGGTTTGGTAGCAGGGAACTGAATTAGAAGGGCAGTCAGCACCCTAAGCAGTGGTCATATGGGATGCCAGTGTGTCATCAGGTTGTGGCTTAACTCTGCCACAGTGCTGGCCCGCTCTAGTACAGTTTGTTAACAGCAGGAAAGAACAGGTGAAAAATGCATCCACACTGATGGAGTCACTGTGAGTGAGGGAAGCATCCAGGACTCTTGATTTTACAGCAGCGCTCATTTGTCTTCTCATTATACATTTTCTTTCAAAAATCATGTCCTGGACTTAGGTAAAAAAAGAGTGTCACTTTTTTTATTCCTTCTCCCCCCATGAGTACCACCTGTTCACAGACCCTCCCCCATGGCGAATTGGATTGTTTTTAGTTGCTTGGTTGGGATGTTCAGCAGCAGCTGTTTGCTGAGTATTTTTAAGTCTCTCTGTTCTTTCAGAACACAAGCCTAATTTATCTGGCCTCTCAGTAACACTGTGATTACTGAGTTTTATGCTGTTGCCTTCTGTTCAATCTTTTTTATTTTGGAAAAATTTAATAAAACTAAAGATCAGTTTTAGAATTGCAGTTAGAATTTGGTTCTGTATTCCATGTCTGTGAAGTTTTTAAGTGACCAAAAACGTTTTCAGCTTTTTGAGGGGAAGTTTGAGCAATTTAAGGGAAGCACAGAGCAGAAACTTCCACTGTTGGATCCAGGTCCCTTCCCTGATTTTGCTGCTTCCGCTGACTCCGGAATGAGGCTATGTGAAGCATAAATGAATGTGATTTTTTTTTTCATTAAATATATTTAGAGTGACTAAAGCGAAATGAATTATCCCCTTAAAGCAGTCTACTTTGGAGTCAGTGAAAACTGCCTTTGCTAATGTGTTCAGAATTTTCATTTTGGACGACTGTTTAGCTGTGTTGGCACGTGGTTTTGACTGTGCTCAGTCGTGGTAAATTTTCATGTTTGGGCGATGAGTTGACTCAGCAACAGTAGCAGGATGGTAGGATAAACGGGGATAATCTATTTACTAGATGTATTTCAGAAGTGACATAATGGGACACATTTTTCCTGCACAACTATAAAGATGGCCCTTGAGGCTTGGCAAAGAAGACGCTTCCTTCCAGTGAGTGTGGCTTTCCAAGGGCGAGAGAGCTGAGTTCTCTGAAAGGGAAGATTCCTGTGCTCGCTTTAGTTTGTGGAAACAGTCTCAGTTGTTGGTTTCGCCCTTCAGTGCATCAGAATTTCCTGTAGAAGCAAGTATATGTGCATAGATTAGTGCCAACACCCCCTCCCATTCTCGGGTGAGTCTCAGTCTTAATCGGGGCCCAGGCGGGTCTAGTTTTAACAGTCATGGCAGGACGTTTCTGAGAGCACCAGAAGTTGAAGACTTGTCTCTGTTGTCCATTTCATGTACTCCTTGAGATGTATACTTAGATACTGCATATGCTTTTCAGGCAGGAAAGTGATTAGTCTTACCATAACAAAAATATATTCTTATTTCCTTCAGTCTAAAGGATGCATTTTTATGATTATGATTGAGCTGCTACTTCATCTGCATCTTTCCTGTATGCCACATTGGTTGTTCACAGTTTATATTTTATCACTCTCGGCCAGTCGAATGAAAACTCCGTGAAGAAAAGGGTTGTGGGCCTGGTGCAATAGCTTAGTGGCTAAATCCTTGCCTTGCATGTACTGGGACCCCATATGGGTGCGTGTGCACTAATCCTGGCTGCTCCACTTCCCATCCAGCTCCTTGCTTGTGGCCTGGGAAAGCAGTAGAGGATGGCCCAAAGCCTTGGGACCCTGCATCTGTGTGGGAGACCCTCTACCTGTAATACCAATATCCCATACAGGTAGTAGTTCATGTCCTTGATATTCCATTTCTGATTCAGGTTCCTGCTAATGGCCTGGAAAGCAATGTGAAATGGGCCAAGTGTTTGAGCTTGTGCCATTCAAGAGTGGGGCAAGACCTGGAAGAAGCTCCAGGCCCGGCCCTTGCTAAGGTGGCCACCTGGGGAGTGAACTGGCAGATGAAGATCTCTCCCTCTCTATCAAAAAAATAAACAAACCAAAAAACTAGATCAGAAATAAATACATACATCTTGTTAGTAGACCATGATTAAAGTAGGCTGGAACCTGAGCTTGCCATGCTGTTTGGGAAATGAAGTGCCGTATGGAAGACAGCAACAGATACGTGCCGAGCTGTCACTGCAGGCGTTAGTCGCTTGACTCAGACGTGAATACCAGCTGTTCCATTTACTAGTTCTGGCCTTGCACTACTCACCTCTAACTGCTTGTCTTGCTTTGCCTCGTTTTTAAGATAATCCAGAGGGTCTCTGGGAGGGGAGGGCAGACTGGCACTGCTGGTTGGATTCCAAACTGCTCCATTGTGACCCAACGCCCTGCACTTGGCACTCACAAGGAGACCCCAAAAAAATGGTGTTCCTGATATCGGTTCCCCCATCTGGGGAGAAAGCCGGTGCGTGGAAGCTCTCTGTGTCTCCTTCTAACTCTGCCTTTCATCTAGACAAATTGATTTTCAGTTGTTTAAAAAAAAAGATCTCTGGGTTTCTTTTCATCTCTGAAAATTCTGTGATTTCAAGAGCCTGTGAGCCTGCTATGGGTAATAATTGATTCAAAAAAGGGGTCTCTTCAAAAAAGTACCTGAGTAATTTGGGTTATGAGATGCACTTCTAGTTGCTTGCTAGAGGTGACCAGTTGATTAAGTAACTTGCTAAGTTTCAAGTGAATTCCAAAATGTGGAGTCTCATGCCTCCTGTAAGAATAAACAGGGTAACATTGAGTGTTTTCAGTGGGAGAGATGTTCCTTTGTGAAACCAGCTCCTTCCCTGCTCCGCATCAAGGAGATATTTTTGTAACTGTGAATTGGGAAGCTTGTCCTATTTGGCAGTGTTTTGTTGTGTGCTGACTGGGTAGAAGAGGAGTGCAAAAAGAATATAAAAAGGCTGTGGGATACAGTTTTTAATCTTATTCACTTTTTTCTTTTTTTTTTTAACCCAGCACTTAGAACAAGAGAAGCATGAACTGAGAAGACGATTTGAGAACCGGGAAGGAGAATGGGAAGGGCGAGTGTCTGAACTGGAGAGTGACGTGAAACAGCTGCAGGATGAGTTGGAGAGGCAGCAGGTTCATCTGCGGGAAGCAGATCGAGAGAAAACCCGGGCCGTCCAGGAACTGTCGGAACAGAACCAAAGACTGTTGGATCAGCTCAGCAGGGTGAGTGGCGGATTCGGGATCGATGGTGAAGTGGCTTCTCTGTGATGTGGGTCCTGCAGGGGTGTATTGTAAGAGCAGTGCTAGCGTTTGATGCCTTTCGTTTTTGATACCAGCAAGGTAAGTGTTCCAGCTGCCGGAGCTTCTGCCATACCCAACTGGGAGTCAAGAACCAAGACCTGTCAGTCTGTGACAGTCACTTGACTTGGGTGTTTGCTCATTTTCAAAATGAAGAAGCTGTGCTTAATGGTTTCTGAAGTTCCTTATTGTTCTGTGGCTCTGAAAGTTCGATTTCTTAAAGTCGTTAGTGAATGATATTAATTCATTAGTTCATATATTAATGGTGCTGTCTTTAAACAAAAACTTAGGGAACATTGCTAGAGCAAGCAGTTTTCATTAATGTTGCATTTGTGAATGTATGTCTGAATTGTGTTTTAGTTTCATATTAAGTGAAAACTACTTGAATAGCATGGTGTCCTTAAAGTATTAACTAAGGTCAAGACTGTAAAATTGCAAAGAGAAGATTTCGGTTGAATAAGTAGAGACCTAGTTGAAATACAGAATATACCTTTTTAACTAATACAGGAATGCTTTTGCTACGTTGATTTGTAAATCCACCTCCATTTGACAGTTAAGACCTTTGTTTACTTTTGTGCCTCAGTCCTTACATTTACCGGGAAAAAAAGAACAGCTCATCCATAAGCTCTAATGTTCTGTTGTGAGCATGGCCTGGTCAGGGTGGTCAGTGTATGGTCTCTGTCTTTGGGAAGGCCCAGCTTGCGCCATGTGTACCAGAGTCCTGGATCTTCCTCTGATTTGGTAAGAGTCAGGATACAAAGTTATTTCCCTAGTTTGTGTGCTTCCCATTGGTGTTCTGAGACCATGGAAAACCTTCATGCCTCACAAGGAAGTGTGAAGTAAACGCTACCAGTGTGGGAGGGAGAAGATGGAGAGGGAGGAAGAAAGACAGAAATGATGTCTATAGTTGGAAAACAGATGGTGGCGGGGAAGTATGAACCTATTTGTGGAAAGTCAGGACTCGGAAGACAGAACTGCTGGTTTACCTGGGGTTCCTGTCTAGAGAGCCTGACCACATTGGATCAGCTGGCAGGCAGAGTTGGCCAGTTGAAGAAGTCATTTCATGGGACTGACTCATTAACAGCATTTCTGATTTCGTTCTAAAACCCTTTTCAGCATCTGGGATATGAATCTTGATCCTTGTAAAAAATTTAAGGTTTTTTTTTTTAAGTCTTATTACTTGTGAAATATGAACCAGAAAGGCCTGGGGTTGGTTTATTTGTTCAAAGACATTAATGCATATTCTGAGCCATTGTTCCTGATGGACACTTAGGGAACAAATGAAGCAAACCAGAACAGTTAAAGGGGAAGCTAAGATTTCTTGAGGGTTAAGTTCAAGTTCCACTATAAAGTGAGCAAAAGCAGTCTTGACCCTACTTTCTGGTCTAGTAAAAGCTGAGAGGGCTGACTGCAAAAAGCAAAAGGACAATATGAAAGACGATACAGCCTGAGCTTGATTGTACTTGTGAGTAACCGGGTGATCTTGTTGGTGACAGCTTGTTTAAAAATGGAGGTAAAAAATTATGCCACGTACAGCAATGAAATTAACATTTATATTAAATGATATATGAAAAAAGGATTGTTTTGGTGTTGATGGTTATTTTACTAAAGCAGTGTTTTTATAGTTGTTCGTTTCTTGAATCTGTAGAAAATCCTGATAAGCTGTTCCCAAAGCAGTGTAGGAAGATAACATTTCCACTAGACCCAGATTCTTGTTACTCTCTGTGGCCTTGAATAAAGGCCCTTGCTGTTTTGTGGCTTCCTTCCCAACCCCCCCCCTTGTTTTTAAACATTTATTTTTTTTATTGGAAAGTCGTTCTCTCCCCAAATGGCCACAATGGCCAGAGCTGAGCCAGTCTGAAGCCAAGAGCTTCTTCTGGGTTTCCCACACGGGTGCAGGGTCCCAAGGCTTTGGGCTGTCCTTTTCTGCTTTCCCAGGCCACAGGCAGGGAGCTGGATGCGAAGTGGAGCAGCCGGGACACAAACTAGCACCCATATGGGATCCTGGTACATGCAAGGCAAGGATTTAGCCACTAGGCTATCATATTGGATACCATCCCCTCCCCCCTTTTCCTTTTAAGCAGGACAAGTCCCTGGGGTTGCTACCAGCAGCAAGTTTAAATTGCATTTTATTAACTGAGTATTCCAAAGCAAGAGGAGTTCAGTACTTTGAAGTGAATTAGGATTCTCTTAGGACAAGATGGCAACCAGCAGAGATAGCAGACGGCTAAGGTTTGCTTGAAATGTGCAGAGTCCTCTTCCTGTGTGCAGGGCTGTGGTGGGAGTGGTTCCAGACCTCCGTGGATGCTTGCTGTCCCTTGGTGTAGTGTTTTTGTATAGCCTGTACATATTCTCTCATATGTTTAAATCATCTCTAGATTAATTATAATACTCCATACAATTAAATATTGTGTAAATAGTTGTTAATCATGTATTATTTAGGGAATAATGACAAGTGGAAAAAATCTGTGTTCAGTGCAGGAGCAGTGATTTTTTTTTTTCCTGAATATTGGATGGCTGAATCCATAGATATGGAGACTGCAGATACAGAGGGCTGTAATTAATTTTATAGTTGAGAAATGTCTAATATCTAAAATACCATAGTACAGTATTTTTGTGATATCATCTGGAGTGTTTTCACATGTATATAGCAGTTAAAATTCACATACGATAGTGTTTACCTTTTTAAAAACATCCCTTCAAATTTTAGAGAGCTCCCCCACTTTCTGGGTCAGTTCCCCAATGTCTGCAACAGCCAGAGCTGGGCTAGACTGCGCCCAGGATCCAGAAACTGAATCCAGGTCTTCCCGTGAGTGAGTGGAACCCAGCCGCCTTGAAGCATCACGGGCCGCCTCCCAAGGTCGCGCAGGCGAGAAGCTGGCATCAGGAGCTGGGAATACAGGGTGCATGTGGCCACTGCTAAACCAAACGTCTGACCCAGTATACCTTTTAAAGTGTTCCATGTCGGTTTTTAAGATAAAATTGTGAGCCATGGGCACTGCCTTATGATAGAACATTTTGTAGATGCCACAAAAGAAGATTGGCACCCACTAACAGTCACCACTCATACCTAAACACTGGAAGCCATTCATCTGTTTCTGTGATTTTGTGTACTCTAAACACTGCATGCGAGTGAAATCAACCATAGGTAGACCACTGTGCCCAGTTCTATCACCTAATGTTGTCAGGACTTTTCCAGACTGTGCCATGTCAGCACTGCATTCCAGTTCATGACTGAAGAATGTTCCATGTGTATGAGCATAAATCTTTTGTCCATTTGTCAGGTGACAGATATTTGAGTTGTTTCCATCTGGGGGATAATGTGAATAAGGCTGCCATGAACATTGATGTGTATACACATTTTTGTGGGGAACAAGGTCTTTTCAGATCTAAAATAGGATTGTATTGCTGGGCTGTATCGAGAGGGGGGAAGAGTTAGGCGTTGTTCTCATTACACACTTGGGAACACCTGAGGGACGGGAAGATCCCTGACTCAAGTTCTCTTCCAGTTCAAGACTGAGGAGATTTCCTTCAACTCCATTTCAGATTTAAATTGTGTGTGTATGTGTGTTTTTCTTGAAAGGCACAGTTATAGGAAGAGAGGGATCTCCCCACCTGTTGGTTCATCCCCAAGTATGCATTAGTCAGGACTGAGCCAGGCCAGATCCCCAAGCAAGTGCTTCGTCCAGTTTCCCAGGGACCCAAGCATGGGGCCCATCTTCTGCTTTCCCCTGGGCACATTAGCAGGGAGCTGAATTGGAAATGGAGCAGCTGGGGCACAAACTCTTGCCCATGTGGGATGCCAGCATCAAAGCAGTGACTTGATCCACTAAGCCACAGTGCCAGCTCCTCAATTTCCGATTTCTAAGGCAGTAGTCAAGATCATAGACTTTGCAGCCAGATCAAATACCAGTGCTGCTACTAGCATATCAAACATGACTTAGTTGCTTGAACATGGGAAATTAACATTTTTGTTCTTACCTTTTGAATTACAAAAACAGCTATGTTATTACAAGTACCTAATGGTGTTTTGAGGAGTCAGTGAAATAATGCATGTAAACGCTCTAATAACCACAGTGCCTGTCATGTAGTGAGTGCTTATAAATAGTAGCCATCATTACATCTGCATTATGTCGGTGAGATTTCTGTGTGTGATCACACTGTCTCCGTAACAGACGGAGCTCAAGTATCTGCAGCACCCAGCAAGTAATATATATAACATACGTAATATATTATTATATATATTACATATATAAACTTGACCCTGCTAGGTATTGAGGCTGGTGTTTTGTGACACCCAATATTCCCTGGTTGCTGTTACATATATCCTAGGGATAGATATCTTCAGTTGCTCATTTGACTAAATGTTAAGCTATCTTCTAATTAATAACATTCTGTGAGTATTACTTTTGAAAATTGGGGTAACATATTTGGAGAAAGCAGTTCACTTTATAATTTGGAAGTAACACCATTGTGGCTTTGGCAGTGGCTTTTTTTTTTTTTTGAAAGAGTTTCACAGAGAGGATAAACAGAGAGATCTGTGTGCTGGTTCATTCCCCTCATGGATGCAAAGGCCAGGGCTGAGCCAGGAGCTCCTTCAGGTCTCCTGCATGGGTGGGAAGGACCCAAACGCTTTGGCCATCCTGCACCCCTTTTCCCACGCAGAGACCTGGATCAGAAATGGAGCAGTTGAGACTCGAACCGGCGCCCATATGGGATGCTGGTGCTGCAGGCGGCAGCCTAACTCACCATGGCACGTTAGAGAGGGCAGGCAGGGGCGGCTTCTCAGAGGAGGCGATGTCTGAGAGGAGCACTGACGGGTGAGAAGGCAGTGGTGGAAATCTTTGATGGTCACTGTGAGACGTGAACTCTGCGAGCAGAGACCACACCCATCCTGATGGGGTGGAAAAAACTGTCTTAACAGAGAAGCATTCAGTAAAAGACTGTTGGATTTTCTGTTTGATGTTTGTTACATTATTGCAAGAAAGAAATGTTCAGGAAGGCAACGTGCTATCTGTGCACTGTGAGGAGAGCAGTGACTGGGTGTTTCAAAAAGCCTTAGTCTGCAGATGTGCTGCTTACAAGCCAGTAGTCAAAACATATGTGGGTGCAGGGTGTGGGCAGGCAGGGTGTGGACAGTGGTGAGTCAGTGGCCTAGAGGACTAAACTGTCCTTATAGATCCTCCTGGCTTTGCCTAAAACCCAGCCTCCCCTAGATTGAGGCAAATTAATAGCAGTTAGGAGGGACAGAGCTCTTGTGTATTGATTTAAAGCCTGCAAGTTCTTTTGTTGTGTGGTGGTCCCCATCCCTGTAAGCTTGCTTTCCAGTTTTATTTAACCCAGGAAGACAGTGGTCCTAAAGTTTTAAATAAAAAGTTCCAGAAATAATTTCTAAGTTTTCTGTGCACAGTTCTGAGTAGCCTGGTGAAGTCTTGAACCATCCTTTGTGCAGCATTTCCAGGTTGTGTGGGAATGTCCATCAGACACTTCATATTGGATGGGTCCACAATGATGGTACCACAGTGGTTGAGGTCAAGTCACCTTTGTTTTACTCTATAAAGATCCCAAAATAAAAGAATGATGAGGTTGGCAATTCAGTCATGCTAAGGAGGAGCTAGAAAGTGCATCCTCTAAGTGTCATCTCATGGGGCTGGAATGTGGGGTAGCAGGTAAAGCTGTTGTCTACCACACCAGCATCTCATGTGGATGCTGCTGCATGTCCTGGGTGCTCCACTTCCAACCCGGCTCCTTGCTAATGGCCCAGGAAAAGCTGCAGAAGATGGCCCAGGGCCTTGGACCTCTGCACCTCCTACGGAATACTCAGATGAAACTCCTGACCTCAGCCTGACCCAGCCCTGGCTCTTGTGGCCATCTGGAGAGTGGACCAGTGGGTGGAAGATTTTTCTGTCTCTGTCTCTCTCTGTAACTCTAACTTTCAAATAAATAAAAATTTTTAAGTAAATAAAAATGTCACATCGTGACAGGAAGAAGGACGAATAGAGTACAGGGTGAGATTTTGCCAGAGAAAGACCATGCTAACAAATTTGATTATTAGAGTCTTGTTAACATTCTAGTTTATTGTCAGTTACTCTTTTCTAACTGTGCCTCATTTTTAAGTTAAGCTTTGTATAGCTATGTTTTCTCTGCCCAGTGGATAGTGACAGCTCTGCTGTGTTTCACTCATGCTCTACAGTCAGTTGATCCCTGTAGTGACTTACCCTGTCATCGTCTCACCTCATATATAGATTTGGAAATGAGAATCTCTGCTCTTACAAAAGAATTGTCTTGTCTCATGGGGGACTTGGCTGTTATTTGGGTGTGGGTGTCGTGGCTTTCCCCCTTCCTGGAAGCATAAAGGCACACTGGACTGCAGAACTCCCTGATTCCAACTGCAGTGTCGTCTAGTCCATTCTTACAAAATGCTCTGTCATGTGGAGGAGGTGGCAGCTGGAGAGTCCCTTGTGGAAAGCTAAACAGTGACCGCTTCTGAACAGAGCCCCTCCCACCATCTGGAGTTGTTCCCTGGGCAGCCTTCTCTGCTGCTTTGCAGAGTCAGACTCTCACCTCAAAATCATCATTTGAATGCTTCATTTATTTAGGCGTTGTGATGAATTCCTTTGGCTTCTGCTTTCCCAAGCTGCTTCTCATTGGGCC
The DNA here is from genome assembly GCF_017591425.1 of Ochotona curzoniae. NCBI lineage: Eukaryota > Metazoa > Chordata > Mammalia > Lagomorpha > Ochotonidae > Ochotona > Ochotona curzoniae. The sequence continues at coordinate 13,542,854 of NW_024467101.1, read as the reverse complement.
TTCCTTTCCTTTGTGGGTCTGCAGGTTTTTCAAACTCTCCATAATTTTCCACACAGAGTTGTGCTCGTGTTCCTGGTCCCCGTGGCTTTAGCTTTTTATAGTCTTTGTGCCAAAGCCAGGAGCTGTACTGGGGGCATTCTACGGCTAGAGCTGTTCAGGAGGCCCCAGTGTAGCTAAAGAGTGATCACTGTGTGAACCCCAGCTAAGGAGAGGGATAAAAGGCATTCAGCAGGAAGCTAGGCCTGGGGCCAAGACCGGGAGAAACCCACTACTGAGGTTTCAGCCACGCAGACCCAGAGGTACCTGAGGAATGATCTTGGTGATGAAGAGATGACAGTAAAGAACAGAGACCCACTGTAGTTCGTGGGAGGCCAGCAGTCTGGAATCTGTGTCTGTGAGAGGTAATCACTCCCCAGTGGGAGGTCTTTTTGTGAATTTAGATCCTGTCAGAACCGGGGTCACTTCCTAAGAAATTGAGCTTAGAAAAATCCAATAGATTCTATCTCAGGAATTATAATTTTGCCTCTATCCTAAGGTTCTTACGTTTTCTAGATTTTTTTACATTTAAATACACATACGTGTATGCACATTTTTGAATGACTAAAAGAAGCAGTGTTTAATGTGAAATTGAGACAAAATATAAATGTTAAACAGTAAAAAGTTCCCGTGACTATCTCCTGCAAAAAGATTGGTGGCAGTTTGGTGTTTACTTTCTGTGTTTTTTTTCATACATAGGCACAGACAAACATGAATACTTTTTTAATTTTTTGCTTTTTTTTTTTAAACAAGATGGCTTGGATTTTTTTCACTTGCTGTATCTTGAGCTCATTTTCATATTTCCAGAAATTCTGTGAAGTGTGTGTAACTGATAGGGTAACACTGTGCTATTAAAGGGCATCTGTGCTGGTTGCAGTGTTCTGGTGCTACAGGCTCTGCTGCCTTGATCATCCTCCTACATGTATCTTTGCACTCATATTAGCATTTTTCTTTAGAAACGGGCTGGCTAGGTCAGGAGGTATGGCATTTAAAATTGTTCATAGTGATTATCATACTGCCTTCCAAGAATGTTTTTTCATAGTCTGTGCACTCCTTAACATCTGTCTGTGTTAAGACCAAAGAACTTACTCTGCATGCGTAAGTAGTACAAGGGTAAAGAAAACCGGTAATTCTCACTGTAACGTTCAGGATAATGATTACTGGTGGAGGGGCGGGGGAGTGGGCGTGCAGCGGTGATTTCAGGGAACGTGGCTGGAGGAGGCCTCTGCAAAGTTGACTGTGTTCTACTTGGAGATCTTCATGGGAATCGGGCAGTTGCTTTATAATTAGTTGTTAAATAATACATGTTTGACGAACTAAGCAGTCAGTTACCTGTTCAGAGCGAATCTGCAATCTACAGCCCTACTTAGTCTACATCCTGTGCTAGCCAAAACAGTGGCCTTTCCTGACCGGCCCTCACCCATTCTACTTCTTACTGTTGGTATTTGCTGCTGCTGGTGTTTCTTACATGCCTCTTAACTTTAGTGTCACTGGGGTGAAAACTCCAAAGGTTTGGAATTTGTTTCTAGCAGTTTCTGTTCATTAGATCCAAGGTGTGCTCAAAAGATTAAAAGTCCCATTGAGAGAATCCCTTCAGCTGACGTGGAACAGGGCGCTCTTGGGTTAAGGGACTTCTCTCTGAAGATAGCGTCTCCTCTTTGATACCTTTGCTAATTAGTGGGTCCAGCCCATGAGAGTGCTGTTGCTTACTCCTAGTGCACGGGTGTTTTATTGGTTTTCTTGTCTCAATTATTTGAACCTGTTTTTCATTAGTTGTCCAGGGAGTCCTACTTTATATCCGTGCCTTCAGGCTCGTTGTGTTGGTTACAGCCGCGTCTGGTTCTGGCTGTGATTTTCTTTTCCAAAGGAGGAGAGCCCAAGATTCTAGTGCATTGAAGGGGCTTCAGGTAATTCTCAGAAAACTTCAGTTAAAAAAATTAACATTTTCCATGAACTTTCTGAAACTCTTCCATGCTAAGTTTAAATTTTGGAGGTGGCAAGGCCTACGATTCAAGTAAATTACTGTAGGAGGGACTGTCAGCTTTTTTTTAGCAATAAAGTCTGAATTCCCTCAGCCCCTAGGGACAACTTGTCAATATGTGTTGGAGAAATGGAAACAGCTCAGAAAGTCACCTTCACCCGATGCAAGGTGATCTGCAGATGGTTTGCAGGTGGGAAGAAGTTAGATGCTTACAAGCAGAGAGAAAGGATAATTAAAAGAAAATTAAACTGTGTTTTGTTACTTTTGCTAGCTAGTTACACTCTCTGGCCCCTAAATATTATTGCTTTGAGAAATAAAAGATCTGTATTCAGTGAATAAATGCAGCCAGCAGAAGAGTAGGTCACCCTTTGAGCCAATAATACCTTTCTGTTAACTGGGTTCTGGAAGCCTATCCAGTGCTGTTTCATAATTTTTAGAAGTAAAGCAGTTTGGACCAGCAGTTTGTAAAATGCTCTGCAAATTGGCTTTTAAAACTTGTGATGCTTTGAAAAACCATGGCTGAAATAGACGTAGTGTATATAAACACCACACTTAACATAGTAGAGACCATCAGGGCCTCTGTCTGTGCTGGCCTAAATGGAGACACTGGCATTAGAGCCCCTTGCCCTCTCTAGCTGAGGAATATTGTGCAGTTGTGAGTAGGCTGTATAAAAAACTGGTTGTAACTATATCACTTGGTAAAGGGGAGGAAAAATTTTCAGTAGGTGATGTCCTGGGTGAAAGGAAACATCAAGGCCCAGTGTGGTACCCTAGCGGCTAAAGTCCTCATCTTAACACACACCAGGATCCCACATGGGCACCGGTTCTAATCCCAGCAGCCCCATTTCCCATCCACCTCCTTGCTTGTGGCCTGGGAAAGCAGTCAAGAATGGCCCAAAGCCTTGGGACCCTGCACCCACGTGGGAGACCAGGAAAAAGCTCCGGGCTCCTAGCCATGGATCAGCTCAGCTCCAGCCATTGCAGTTGTTGAGGGGAGTGAATCAGTGAACGGAAGATCCTCTCTCTCACCTCTTCTCTGTATATCTAACTTTCCAATAAGAATAAATAAATCTTAAAAAAAGGTGGGTGGGGGAGAGTTTCCTGAGTCTGGCCCATATCAGAGCTCTGTCCCAGTGCCACCCTTTGTCATGAAAGAGGTTGGGACATGCAGGCCCACGTAGTGGCCAGGAAAAAGAAGAGGGATCAGTGAACAGCTGGCCAGTCCCAGTCTTACAGTGTCAGGAGAAAAGATTCTTTCTCTGACCACATGTTTTCTGGGGGAGTTGAAAGAACCAGTTTCAAGTCCCTTCCAGTCCTGACCAGAGAGGATTCTAGAACTGACATAGTAATAACAGTGCCCCCCCTTTTTTGGGGGGGTATGCATACACCATTCTACCCAAATGCAGACTGTTTGGTGTTTTTGTACCTGGACAGTCCCTGGTAATCACAGAGCTGAGTCAATTCTTTAGAAGTTGTGAGAATAAAAAGTTTTTCTAATTGCCTTGGAGTGGGTAAGATAGATCCTTTTATGGTTACATTTGGTAGGTGACACTGTTATAACAGATAAACCTTAAGAACCTTGATGGCTTTACATGATGCAGGTTTCTCATTCCTAGGAAGTCCACTGTTGCTGGTTGAACATGAAGGGAAAAAAATAATGTCTTACATAAATGGAAAGGATTGACCCGGAAAGCAGGAGACCTAGGCTGTTCTAACCCATGCTTTGTTACTAACTCCCCGACCTTGTGGAAAATCCCTGCTCTAAGTCAGTAAAACAAGAGGATTGAGTTCAGTGGTTCCTTCGCTCTCTAAACGTCCACATCGGTGTGTGTAGTCTCGGTGAGAAGGATAACTCTTACAGACGTTCTTGCATGCTATGTACGTTGTGTCGGGTAGCTTTAAAATGCTACCTTCTTTGCATGAAGATCATACTTGCCATGCTCTGGGAGCAGGGGTGGTTTCTGTTCTCACCCACATCACTGCCTCTGTAGAACAAGCAATAGAGACTCACATCGCTGGGTTGCACAACAATTAATGTTCCATTCCAGTCATGACACATAAGGTGCTTTTCCGGCACGCAGTTGTCGCTGTGGAGAATGAGGAGGTGTTTATGTGCTTTTCCTCTTTAAAATTGTGCATCGCAGTGCTGAGGTTTTATGAGGTTGATACTCCTCAGCTTCTTACGAGTCAGATTTTCCGCAGTGCCCTAGTGTGGATTAGTTGCATTCAGTGCTGCATGTTTGTCATTTGCAGAACTGGAAGAATTCCCCTTACAGACAACCTCTCGTCATCAGTTGCTAGGTTACAGCTTTTTATATTGTCCCAGTCTGATGATGTTACTATGGATACCATTTATCCTTCCTATGGCACCATTCTGGTCAGACTCACAGCACCTGCAAGACGTAACTGTGATGTCAGAGACATTTTAGCATCTTATCTTTCCCCACTTTCTATTAATAAGATCAAAGTAAACATTGATTCCTCGTGCTCTAATGCTATTTAAATTAAGGACACAAGGTATTAGCTGAGACCTGGACAGCCTATTCCTCTATTCCAGTCTGCAGAAGGAAAACTAACAGATGATGCAATACAGACGTGAGACCTGCCATCCGTGCCCAGCTCCTGCTTCCATGGACCGGTGTCCTTTGGGAGGGTTGTACGTGGAATGTGTTTATTACCTTGATAGTACTCTCAGTTGGGCACATTTGGGAACGAATATCAAACTCTTGATTTACCTAAACAATGAAGCCATTGGGCCAAGTTTTTTTTTTTTTTTTCATTTAGATTCACACATGACTATGTTTGCCTTTCTGTTAGCTTTTTAGATAACATGAAACCAGAGAATGTGTCTTTAGCAGGTTCTTATCCCCAGCAGTGCGTTAGTGCCGCGCAGGTGGCAGGGATCCAGAAATGGGTTATTGATGTGTTCTGAGGACTGAAAGGACAGATGATGACTCATTTGACTGGAGCTTTCTCAGACTTTCGGGATGGTGAGAACCTCTTCGCCTTAGAGTCACTGACGAGCAAGGCTAACCCATCGTGTCTAGCTCTCACTTTGCCTGAATAAACCACCAAGGCCCAAGAGGATGTGACTCATTTAAGGTCACAAAGCCAGTGAAGCTGTGGTTGATGCAGATGTGTGGTTTAAAAAAGGAAAAACTGTGCCAAAAACAAGGTAGAAAATATTTTCAGCTAATACCTTGTGTCCTGTGTTTACGTAAGTGGTAGCACTTTGTTTTATACAGTCTATTCACTCAGCTAGCTGGCAGTCCCACATTATTTTCAAGTTTGGGTTTTTTTTTATTAAAAAAAAAATTTTCTTTTTAGAATTTGTTTTTAATGGGTGTTTTTGTGAACAACACAACAGTTACCTTTTCAGATCCCCTCAGAGCCTTGCAGTCTATTTGAATAGTTGCCTTATTTCTCAAACCAAATTGAAATTGAACATAGCATAGGATTGAAGCCAGTCTTTCAAAATTGACATCCCTTTTGAAAGCCGGTACGATTTGAGTGAGAAAGCTATTCTTCGCATGATGTCACATACCTAAAGGGAAAGCAGTTCATTTACCAACAGAAAAAAAAAAAAAGAATGAAAAATGTCTTTACTAATTATGAATTTATGGATTCCATGAGAGACAGGCAAAGCAGAAGCCCTCAGGGGGGGACACAGAGTTCAAGGTGACCAGCCATCGCGCTATGACCAGAGAGTTGAGCTACTGAGTTTTCCTTTTCATTTTCCTGCAGTGCACCCTTCTTTGTCATTTTCTCCATGCAGTAACCCCCAGTGAGTTCCCCACTTGAAGTCCTGCCCTCCCGTTTTCCTATTGTCAGCTGCCTTACTCCCTGGCTGCGAGCACCTCAGCGCTTTCCAGGGACTCGCCTTTGCATAACAAAGGCGGCTGCCTACCATCTGGACCCGGCCCCAGGTTCCAGGTCTCCTGCCGGCTCTCCCATTACCATTGCATTTCTGCAACCAAATCAGCTTGTTTCCTCAGGATGCCTTGCGCTTTCCCACCTAGCCTCCCGGCCTCCCACGGCCACCTGGTGCAGTTCCACTATCCCACCCCCAATCCTTAGGCTCAGCTGTTACTTCATCCAAGATGCCTTTGACGTTCTCGGCCCAGCAGCTTTGATCTCTGCCCCTACCAGAAGCACTTGAGTACCTTCTTCAAAATCATTGCTGCTTGCCACTCCCTGCCCCTGTGGTCAGTTCATGTGCGTGGCAGGTTTGACTGCTCTCTTGAGGCTGCTCTGCGGAGGACTGAGCACTTCAGTAGAACGCTGGGTGTGCTTAGGACTACATTCAGTCTCATGGTTCATGTGTATGCAGATTTGATGGATTATTAAAAGAGTTTACCCATCCGTAGAGTTTAGCTTTCACTTTATTTAATACAGCCTCTTTCTAGGAAGAATTTCTTCACCCTGTCTAGATCACTGGTTTTCATTCGTTGAGTGTAAAAACCTCTCACTGCTTTGAGACCTAAAATATTTTTGAGTAGGCATATTAAGGTATAACTTACAGAATATAAACTTCACCCATTGTAAGCACATAATTCAAATTTTTGAAGTAAATGAATAGTTGTGCAGCCATAACTGTAATCTACTCTTTTAAAAAAGATTTATTTATTTTTATTAGGCAGATTATAGAGAAAAGGTGAAACAAAGAGAAAGATCTTCCATCTGCTGTTTCACTCCCCAAGTGGCTGCAACAGCTCGAGCTGAGCCAGTCCAAAGTCAGGAGGCAGCAGCTCTGTCTGGGTCTTTTACGTGGGTACAGAATCCCAAGATTTGGGGCCATCCTCTGCTGCTTTCTCAGGCCACAAGCAGGGAGCTGGAATGGGAAGTGGAGCAGCCACAACACAGTCTGGCACCCATATGGGATCCTGGTGCTTGCAAAGGGAGCCATTGTGCCGGGCTGTACAATCCTCTTTTAAATAATTTCTGCCAAGTGCAAAGTTCTTTCCTCATTCTCTACTCCTGCAGTTCTAGGGCTCTCTTACCTGTCTCCTGCCTCTACTGGTTTTCCTTTTTTGGGTATTTCATATTAATGTATCACTGTACAGTTTTGTGTCACACTTTTAGCATTTAGCATGTTTGTGAGGGTTATCGTGCTGTAACACATAAGTCATTTGAATTGCTGAATAGTATTCCATCTGTGATTAGATCATATTTTGTTTATCCATTAACCAGTGAATAGATTTCTGGATTGTGAATAGCATTGCTATAAACACTTGTGTACATGCTTTTTTGTGAACATGGCCAGCAGACAGAGAGCTCCCAGCTTGGCAGTTCACTCTCCAAGTACCATCATATGCGGTACTGGGCTGGGCTGAAGCTGGGAGCCAGATCCAGGTGTCCCCACAGGAGAGGCAGGAACCCAGCTTTTATCTGATCCATGGCTTCTCCCCTGGAATACCCGGCAACAGGATGCTGGAATCTGGGGGCCAGACCTGCAAATGGAAGCCAGGTCCTCACACATGGGACATGGACGTTCCAACCTGCATCTTAATTGCTAAGCTAACTGCCTGCCCCTGTGTCTACTCTTCCCCCGCCCCTTTTAAAAGATGTATTTATTCGACAGAAAGCAGGTGATTGTAATATGTAACCAGGGATGAGCATTCTTATTCCAATGTAAAGCAAGACTGGAGACAGCTGCTGTTACCTAATTTTAGTGTCAGCAGCTCATGCTACAAGTATTTTAATTACTTGATCAATATAGAACAAGATGGACTCCCGGACCCTGTCAGAATGACGCCAGGCTGCTGGCGGGTCCTCTGAGGTAAGCCTCGCTTCCACCCGGGCAGCACATCTGTAAGGAAAAGGTTACATTGTGGAATGAAGCAAAATGGCCTGAATCTTGCTGAAATCAAGGCATATTTCTTCCTTAACTACTCCCAGGAGGCGGCGCGCCGTGGTGAAATGGATGTAGGTTTTGGTTGTGTTGTTTGAGGTTCAAGAACGTTTTCCTCATCTAGAAAAAAATAGGGATTTTTTTTAAAGGTCAGGCATGCTATATACCTTTTAGGGTTGATTGTCTTCTGGACTGGAGAAATCCTTATTCATGTTTTGTCTCAGCAATTAGGAATTAAAACCCAGGGACTATGAAGTTTCTATTTTAGACTCATTTTTATCTCTAGTACTAATCATAGTACTCTGCACTCAGAAGGGTATACAATTTCAAAAGTTAGAGGCAATTTTCTTTTTTAAAAAATTGGCTGACTGCTTAGGTAAATAATTCATAGACATGCCACTGTAAGTGTTGCTATCTATGCTTTACTCTGTTGCCAGTAGACCTTCATTTTGTGTGAAATAAGATTTGTGGTCTGAGTCATGTGATGTCATACAACCCAAGGACAGAAACAGAAGCATTTTAGTATTTCCCAAAAAACACTTCAGTAGTTAGAACAAGTATGATACAAGCAAGGAGCAGGTGTGAGTGATGACTGAGAAGAACAGCTCTGATGGAGACAGCACCGAAACAGGTGAGGAGGGCGGCAAGGGAAACATGAACGCCACGGGTGTAGTTCATTTGCATGGTTTGGTGTGTTTTTGCTTGTTCCATCCTGAGAAGGTCTAGAAGCAGTGAAATACAGTAGTGCAACCTAGTATTCAGGTTTTGATTCTGAGTCTTTGTTCCTCACAGAAAGGAGCCACCAGGGCTCCTTGGAGAAATAACCAGTTCCAGGTCTGCAGCTAGAGTTAGACAGGGGGAGCCTGAGACAGCATGTCAGCGGAAGCAAGAATGCCTTAAAAGCCTAGTGCAGTAGTCACACCTGTCTAAAACAGACCGGCAGAGTCAAGACGACACAACCCAGTTGGAAGGGACTGTTGGTTAGTTGTGGGTTCTTTGTCTGGGTCCACCTCCTGAGCTCCCGGTGAACATCCCTTCCCACCTTGTTGCTTTTGGAGATCTGACTGCTGGTGCAGTTCAGATAACACTCGCTGAGTGCCACTGGGGTATTGGCCACTGCAGCACCACATTGTTGTGTCTGCTGCTTTCCCGTGTCTGTCAGTCTGCAGGTGCCCCTCTGCTGTCGTTCTGTCCTCTCCTATTTCCTGGAATGTGCCCGCTCTGCTTCACACTGGCTGATGTTTCTTCGTCTGTTTAAACATGTCCTTACCCTATTCCATCAGCTTGATTCTTCCTCGCCAACAGTAAAATTTACTCAGACATCAACCCCTTACTCTCAATATTGATTGAAGGAAATAATTAAGCTTTTCTGGAATCAAATGATTTGAGTTTTTAATTAACATATAAACTTGTCCTTTATCTGTGTTAGGTAGCTTCACTGTTTTGATCCTAAATTATTGCTTAAGTCCAGATCTATTGTAAACCTTCTACTGGTGTGTTACTAAGAATTCATTAGGGGCCTGGTGCAATAGCCTAGTGGCTAAAGTCCTCGCCTCGCACATGCCAGGATCCCATATGGGTGCTGGTTCTGGTCCTAGCTGCCCTGCTTCCCATCTGACTCCCTGCTTGTGGCCTGGGAAGGCAGTGAAGGACGGCCCGAAACCTTGGGACCCTGCACCTGCGTGGGAGACCTAGGCTTCTGGCTCTAGGTTCCTGGCTTTGGATCAGCTCAGCTCTGGCCGTTGTGACCGCTTGAGGAGTAAGTCAACAGATGGAAGATCTTACTCTGTCTTTTCTCCTCTATATCTGACTTTCTAACAATAATGAAATAAATCTTTAAAAAAAAATAACTCTTTAGTGAGGCCAGTGTTGTAGCATATGGGTGAAGCCTTTGCTTGCAGTGTTAGCATCCCTTGTGGGCAGTGGTTTGAGTCTCAGCTGCTCTACTTCCAGTCCAGCTGCCTGTTCATGCACCTGGAAATACATTGGAAAAATGGCCCAACGCCTTGGGCACCTGCACCAGCACGGGAATCGTAAATGGAGTTCCAGGGTCCTGGTTTCCAACTGGCCCAGCTCCTGATATTGTAGCCATTTGGAGAGTGTGCTGGTAGATAAAAGATCTGTCACTCTGCCTTTTAAGATCTCTAAAAGAGAAATAAAGAATAAACTAGGAGATGTTTAAAAAGGGGTAGGTGGTCCCATCAAGTCTCTTCCTGGTCCTGGAGAAGGCCCCAGTACTTGGTCTTGTGACAGTAGTACTAGCTCACACTCAGATCCTGCGGAGCACAACAGAGCTCACCTGGCTGGCAGCTGCTGAGGTTCCCACGGCCTGAGGCTGCTCCCGCCGGCCCGGCTGCGGAAGGTGCTGGGTAGAATACCAATCAAGAAGGACCACAGAGCTCTACTTGGCACAGAATCAGGTCTAAAAGTTCATCTATGGCATTTGGCCTGGGCACAAATGTGAAATTGTATTCCTAATGTGTGGTTTTATCAGCCTGGCTCTGAGTACAGCTCTGTGGTTCCTTTCTGTCTGCCCAAGGTTAGAGGAGGGTTGATAGATGCAGTACCTTGGCTCCCCAAAGTGTGACTAAATGGAGTCACACGTGGATGTCACAGTCATTATTAGGCCTTATGCAGTCCTTGGGGTGCATGCCAGGCCAATAGGAAGCTAGCAGCAGTACACAGTAAATCAAGTCCATTCCCCACCCGCTCTCCAGGACAGAGGCCCTCGTACTGGGATTCAAGTTAAGGCATCCATCTGCACACAAAGCCACTTGAAGCCAGGGAAGGGGGAATGTGGGTGACTCCTTCCTGTTTCCTTCCGGGTACCTTTGATTCTAACATGGCTCACACAGCTCCTGAGAAGGTGACTGGCTGTCTGAATAGCTGACTGCCAGGATGGCTGATGAATGAGCTGCTATCCTGCTCAGCTGTCTCGGTGGGGTCTCGATACGGATTTCTTGATACGGATTACATTGATGCTGTAGATCACTGTGGCTGCCATGAGCATTTTAACTATATTGTTCCAGTCAGTGGGCCCGGGATGTCTTTTCTATTATTTGTCCTCTATGATTTCTTTTATCAATGTTTTGTTTTTGTTGAAGTCATCCTTCAGATTCTTAGTACAATTTATTCCCGGGTATTTGTATTAGTTGGCTTTTTTTTTTTTTTAATAGTGAGTACCTTATATAGTGAGTACATTATAGTGAGTACCTGAGGGAAGCTACTTGTGAAAGAAAATTTGGAAACTTCACAGTCTAGAATGATGTGTTTCCCTTGGTCTGGCATCTGATGAGAGCTGTGGATGGCAGAACAAGTGCAAAGGATCGCATGACGGGCCAAAAATCAGAGATAGCACCTGGGGCTTCTTACATAACCGATGCTTTCATGGGAACTGTTTTCTAAGGGCATGCCTTCAGGGACCTAAGTTCCTCCCACTAGGCTCACCTCCCAAATACCATAGTTGGATCAGGTCACCACCCTAAAGCCAAGCCTTTAACACACGAGCCTTTGGAAGTCACTGATACTATCCCTTGTCCCCAAAGGTTGCATGCCCTTTTCACAATGTGAGATGCATTCATTTTGTCTCTACTAATTCCAGAATCTTCATTCAGCCCAGAGTTAATTCAGAAATTGAAAGTCTCATCTGAGACTCAAGGCAAAACTGTTAGCTTTGAACCCCTATGAAATAAAAAAAACAAGCTGTATGCTTCCATAGTACAAAGACGGGGAGACAGGAAAACAGAATTGACGAGTCATAACAGAGCAAGACCAAAACCAGCAGGGGACGTGTGAAGTCCCGAACACCCCAACACAGCATCCTGGGCTTGCTTCAGAGAGGGGAGTGGTCCCCCGCTGTGCCCTGCTGGTTACAGGCCCTGCTTCAGTTCTCGCAGGAGAGTCTTCTCTGCTGCCCCACCAGGCGTTGGCCTGCAGGGGATTTCTGCAGTGACTTTGCTCCTGTCCCTGCCTGGGTCTCCCAGGTTGTCTGAGACATTCTTTGAAATCTGGATGGAGTTCCCTGGGGCCCTGTTGGTCCCTGCCCACATGACTACTCTCTAAGGCTTCACACTCATGTCAGTGGCTTTCACAGGGTTGTAGCTTTACTCTGTCAGTGTCTCATGCTGATAGTGCTAACTTCCGGAGCTCCACTGTGGCTTTCCTCCCATAGCTTCACCAACCACTGCCCCAGGCAGGGACTGCAACCTGTGACACTGTTCTGCCTCACCTCCCAGGCTTCCCTTTGAAATCTCAGTGAAAGCCACCAGGACCCCTAACACTTGGATTCTGCAAAGCCAGCAACACATGGACACTGGCACAGACCCCACCTGGTCCCACTTGCAGGCCCCCGTGCTTTGCCATCTTGGGGTGTCTTGGGGAAGCTTGCTGCAAGCTCTCTAGGGTTTCATGAAACACTTGTACCCTTGCAGGTTTCTGGGCTGCTGTGGGGAGGGACAGCCTCAGCGGTCTCCACACGCCCTGAGTATCTCTCTCCCACTTCTCCTGCCCTGTAGACAAAATTCCTTTTTATTTGTGCTAACCTCTTTAGCTCCATCTCACTTTCTTGTCTCAAGTAAGGTTTTTCTTGCTTCTCTGGCTCTGAATCTGTGGAATCTTTCCACTCAGTTTTCTTTTGTTCCCGGTCCTCACAATAAAACTTAGTGCAACAGCAGCCAGTAACACCCAGGCTGCAGCCTGATCCTTTTCTGCCCTCCATCTGTGAGTTCACCCTTCCACAAGGACTCAGGACAAGAACACAGTGCAGCCAGGTTCCTGGCCATGCGGTAGCAAGGGTGGCCTTTAGTCGAGCTCCCTGTAGAACCTCATTCTAACTCACACCTCATGAGCAGGGCCAGCATCTCATGGGTGTCAAGTTGGTCCTGGCTGCTCCTCTTCCATTCCAGTTGCCTGCTAATGTACCTAGGAAGACAGTAAAAGATGACCCAGGTGCTTTGAATAATCGGTGTGTGTATGTGTATGTGTCACATTGCCTTTTAAGTTAATTTAAAAAAAACTTATAAAAGCCCTCATGAGCGTAAATTATAGCATCCACATCCTGTCTGTCGTGAGCCCTCCTCAGAGTCACCCACAGAACTCTGACAATACTTGGAACGATCTCTAACCTGCTACCTCCAAACCCTTCCAATTTATTTTGTGGGGGAAGGGAACCATTTTTTCCAAGGCTCTTCCACAGCCTCTGGGATAGTTAACAACCCTGTCCTCAGAGTACAAGTTTCACATTTCCATCACTGTCACAAAAACCCGAGAGAAGCTGGCCAAGAATGAAGAAGGTTTATTTCAGTTCATAGTTTTGGAGGTTTAAAAGTTGACAAGGAGAGTGGTGAGTGGCAGAAGCAGAGCGAATGTAAAATACTTGCGTGTTTTTTATGTTGGCTTTGTATCCAACTTGGCTAAATTTGTTCATCGGTTCCAAGAGTTTGTTGTTAAAATCTTTGAATTTTTTTGTTTTTTACCTGTGTGATCCAAACAGGGATGATTTGTCTTCCTCCTCTTCAGTTTGGCTGCCCTTTGTTTATTTCTTTTGCCTAATTGCTCTGGCTCAGATTTCCAGGACTGCGTTGAATAGGAACAGTGAAAGTGGACATCCTTGTTCTGGATCTTAGAAGCAACACTTTCAGTTTTTCCCTGTTTAGCATATTTGCTGTGAGTTTGTTATATATGAGATTTCAAAATTTTTGTGGGGAAAAAAAAAAGATGCAAATACAGACTGTATCCCAGCAGAAGTGCCATCAAGTATAGGACACTTTGCGAGGCATGATGCCAGCCATCTAGACCGTTCCAAAAGAACTAAGAGCCCTAAGCCTTTAACCATATCAGTGCCACCCAAAGAAGAATGGGTACCCTTTCAAGATTTCTTTAAGTTTATTTATTTAAAAGGCAGAATTTCAGAGAGAGAGGGAGAGGCAGAGACAGGTTTTTAATCTGCTGATACACTCAAATGTCCACAACAGCTGAGGCTGGACCGGGCTGAAGCCATGAGCCAGAAGCTTCATCTGGATCACCCATGTGAGGGAGTAAGGGCCTGAGCACTTGGACCATCATCCGCTGCCTTCCCAGAGCTGGATGGGAAGTGGAGCAGCTGGGACTCAAACCAGTGCTCTCGTGGGATGCCTGCGTTGCAGACAGCTGCTTAATCTGTTACACCACAGTGGCTACCCTATATAAAGTTTTTTTTTTAAGATCGAAAGCAAGGGACTGGCATGAAAACTCACCTGGCTAATCCAAGCCACTGATATCGCATATGGGCGCTGGTTCATGTCCCGTCTGCTCCATTTCCCATCCAGCTCCCCGCTTGTGGCCTGGGAAAGCAGTGAGGACACCCCAGTGTGTTGGAACCCTGCTTCAGTGTGGGAAACCAGAAGAAGCTCCTGGCTTTGGATCCACTCAGCTCCAGCTATTGTGGCCATTTAGGAATTGAACCAGTGGATGGAAGAGCTTTCTATCTGTTTCTCTTTTCCTCCATAAATCTGCCTTTCTAATAAAAAAAATATATTTATATATATATGTATATTAATCAGTAGTGGGGCCCGGTGTGATAGCCTAGTAGCTATAGTCTTCTTGTACGCACCAGGATCCATATGGGCATGGGTCCTTATCCTGGCAGCCTCACTTCCTATTCAATTCCTTGCTTGTGGCCTGGGAAAACAGTCAAGGACGGCCCAAAGCCTTGGGTTCCTGCACCTGTGTGGGAGACCCGGAGGAAGAGGCTCCAGGCTCCTGGCTTTGGACTGGCCCAGCTCTGGCCATTGCGACCACTTGGGGAGTAAATCATCAGACAGATCTTCCTTTCTGTATATCTGTCTTTGCAATAAAAATAAATAAACCTAAAAAAAATCAGTAGCAAAAATTGTCAGATGGTGTTGCATTATTACTATAAGAGATTCCTAATGATTTCCCATAAAAACTTGCGGAGTTTCCTTGGTTTGGTGAGAGGAATGAATAGGATTTGTTATGGGGGACTCAGAAAACCTCTCCTGGCTGGTTTTCTGCTAAAACTTTGGCTTCCTTAGGTTGCACATAGTCAACACGCAGTGACTGGCGTTGTGCTGCAGTGGTTAAGCTGCCATTTGGGACTGTCAGATTGTACTTCCGAGTGCACAGTTTGGGGCCGCACCTCTACCTGCAGTCCATCTTGTGAGGCAGCAGGCAGTGACCAAGTGTGTGGTCCCTGCCTCCCACAGGAAAGTCCTGGGTGGAGTTCCAGGCTGTTGACTTCTCCCGGGACAAGCTCTGGGTGTTGTGGACGTTTGAGTCAACAAACAAAATGCCCTGATCATGCCATGAAAAAAAAAAAAGTTGTCAGCTGCTTGCTGTGGATGAGCCCACTTGGCGGCCGCTGCTTTGATCGTGTTCAGTGTTCAGAACCGTTGTGTTAAAGCGGTGTTGTATCTTCCTTTACAGTTGTTGAATGATTTGGGGTCTTGATTCCATTTGTTTGACATTTCCATTGAAAGCTCTTCCCTTGCCTACAGGTGATGTAGGCGTGATAGTTCGATGCTGTCAAAGAGAAAGTGGGGATGTGGACTGTTACTAGTCTTGGGTTTTCTTCATTTAGTGCATGGACAAGATTCATTTTTTTTCCCTCAGGCATGGATGTGGCTGGTCTGCGATTGTGGGCTTCATCATAATCCTGACATCATGGTTTAAAGACAAGTCATCCATTTGTAAGTTGCTGATTTCATAGGGCATATGCTGTAAAACACCAGGAATTTCACCCTTCCTCTGCTCAGTCTTCATCATCAATTTGATATTCATTCTTCTTTCACTTCTAGTAGAATTTATGTTTGGTAGTGGCTTTTTTCAAACTTAATATCTGTCTTAGGCCTCATACCAGAGCCTGTTCAGACATGTTCTAGCTAGTTAATATGCATTTGTTTTGGGACTAAGAAATTTTTTTTGAAAGCCATGCCTTGTTTGTTCATAATATATATTTTCCATGAACACTTTGTGTGGATTTTTTATATGGTCTTAATTGTGGGGAGATAAGTTCCTTTAATACCAAGTAGGTTGAGGATTTTTATCATAGTCATTGAAAGTTACTGCATGTCTTTGCTGCATCTGTTGAAATGATTATACATCGATAAGCTTGATTTATTCTACTGATAAGTGTATGTTGAGGAATCCTCATATCCTACATGAATGTAATGTGTAATTTTTTTGTATGCCATTGGATTTAGTTGGCTAATAGAATTTATGTATTTATGTTCGTCAGGAATATTCATCTGATTTTTATTTTTCTGTTTGTGTTGGGGTAATGCTGCCCTCATAAAGTGAATGGCAAAATTCTTATTTTGTATTAATTTAGGAAGGATTTCATTGATTATCTAAATATTTCCTAGAATTCAGTTCATTCAGACAAGTCCTAGACATTCTTGGTTAGATGTTTTATTTCTCACTGAATTTCATAGTCTGTAACTGGTCCTGGACTTCATGATTTGAATTTTTGTGGGACATATGTACCCAGCAATTTATGTCTTTGTTCTTGTTTTCTGACTTGTTTGGTATTAAGCTGTTCATAGTAGCTACTGATGATTCTTTGCATTTCTTTTTCGCTTTTTTTTTTATTCTTTGTATTTCTGTTGTATCTGTTGTAATAGCTCCTCTGTGATTTTTTTTTTTTTAATTTGGTTCTGTTCTTGCCTAGGCTGACTAATTTTAGTATCAGAAAATCAACTCTGTTGATCTTTTGTATTTTTAAAATCTAATTTATTTTCTGTGGATTTTATTGCTCTTCTATTGAACTAGCATTATTAAGCTATTTGAAACTGTCTCTTTTTGGTGTAGATGTTTGTTGCTTTCCTTTTAGTACTTTTTCTATGTTTATTATTTAGAAGACAAATAAGCAGATCTTCATCCACTGGCTCACTCTAAATGCCCTCACAACAGCAAGTGCCAGACCAGACCAAGGCCAGGAGCCTGGAACTCTACACCAGCCTTGCCCGTGAGTGACAGGGACGCAAGGACAGGCCATTGCTCCTGCCTCTGCAGTGCGTAGTGGCAGAAGGTGGATCAGAAGCAGAGGTGCAGGGCTGGAGCACAGGGACTCGTAGGAAGCAGAGCTTCCCAAGCAGCAGCCTGATCCGCTGAGCCTCAGTATCAACCCCTGGAGCCCACAGGGTTGTTTTGTTTGGATACGTGTTTTAAAAATTTTTTAATTTCCCTTTTGGTTTTTTTTTAATTTTAAGAGTGTGTTAATTGCCATATTTCTGTACTGTTTTTAATGTTCTTGATGACTTCTCTAGTTTTATTACATTATGGCTCTAGAATCTACATATATGCAATTTTGATTTTTTTATATTGTTGAGAGAGACTTGTTTTGAAACCTGATAATGGTCTATCTTGGAGAATGTGTCACATGCTGATGAGAAAAAAGTGGATTTGGATGGAGTTTTATATAAATATATTAGGTCCATGTGGTGTATAGAGTAGTTTAACTCTGTTTCTTGGTTGATTTTTATCTGGATAATACGACCATTGATGAGACAGGATGTGAAATACTGAATTATTACTATATTGCCATTCATTTCTCCTTTTAGTCTAATTTTTATATAATTGGATGCTTCAGTATTGGTTGCATTTATACTTATGGTTGTCTTTTCCTCTTGTTGGATTGAGGCTTTATTAGAAGGTTTCTGTTTTTGCAGTCTGTAACTCAGTCTTTTTCTGATTAAGTATAGCTATTCCTGCTCGCTTGTTTATTTGTGTAACATACCTTTTTCCAACCTTTCACTTTCAGTCTGTGTCTTCATTAGAAAGGTTTTTGGAGGCATTCATAGAATGTCTCATTTTCTATCCTTTTTATCCACTCCATATATTTTGATTTGGAAAATTATTTATATATGAGGTTATTGAAAAGAACGCACTATGACAGCTTTGTTGTTCCCTGATTGCTTTGTGTGTTCTCTGCGCCTTCCCGTCTCTCTCGTTCATTTTTGCTATTTTGGTGGTTTTCTTTGGAGATGAGAGTTTCTGTAATGGAAAGATTTTCCTTTTTCGTTTGTGCGTATGGTTTACCAGTGAGGTTTAGTCACATGGGTGCTTTGTGGTACAATTCTTGCTCTTTTGTTTCCAGACATAGGATTCTTTTAAGCATTATGTAAGAGGTGATATTAAGGAGTGAAATCATTTTAGTTCCTAATGAATTGAATCTGGCAAAAGTCATTTACAAAGAGTACAGAGCTAGATGCTGCCCCACATGTTGTTTGGTGACTGGCAGGGCGTTACTTGGTATAGTGCCCTTTCTTGACCGTGTGATAGTGGCAACACCAGGAAGTGTGTGCCTTCTGAGAAGCACCTATCAGAGATGGGTCAACAGAAGCATGTGAGCAGACTGCTCAAGACACAGAATTTGAAAGGCAAAGAAAGGGTTGAGAGAAGCCACCATGGCAGACAAGAAGATACTGGGGCAAGCAATAGTTTTGTGTCTCCATTATGATATAGCATGAGGTCAGTAGTGTCACCTCTGATGTGTCTGTGATAATTGTTTAACTTGAAACAAAGCTTGAATTCAAAGCTTTAGCTGGCTTTTTAGCTTACAGAAAACCCACAGGTTAGATCAGGTGTCTGTAAACTACAGCCCTCAGACCAAATTCAATGCAGGGCCTATCTGTATGTGGCCTTTGAGCTAAGAAACTGGTTTTACATTTTTAAAGTATTTTTTTTTTAAATCCAACCCAAAACAGAGCTTATATGTAGTCCCTGGATCTTTAGAGCTTGTAGTCCTAAACATCCTACAGCAAAAGTAACTGGAACTGTTCAGTTCCATAGGAGGAAACACACAAACTGTAGGACACAATGTTTTCATGTTTTCACCGCACTGGGTATCAGGAAATGGAGGGCAGTGATTCCTGAGAAGTAGAGAAGAAAAGGTGAGGCCAGGGTTACCCCTAGACTTCCACCAGCAGGAAGACTTCCACCTGAGGAAGAGCCCACGGACTCCCCGAGGTGATGATTAGACCAGTGCGGCTACGCTTCATACACTGCACATTCAACTCAGCAGAAGCATGGGAGCCAACTGCTCCCGACTCAGAGTGGTGCCCACAGCTCAGGTTCTGTCCCCAGTACTGAGTCAGAATACTGAGGACCAGGTTTGAAGGTGAAAGAAAAAGAAAGTTTAATTGTGAGTCCTTTGGAATGTGTTACTTTAGCAATAGGAAAATAATTTGCTCTGGATTGAGTACTTCCTGTACCTGTGTAACAGAATTCCTTTTGGAAGAATAGAGAAACAGAGGTATGGAATGACAAAGATCCTCCAGTCACTAGTTCACTCCTCAGATGTCTGCAACATCTTGGCTAAACCAGACTCAACTGGGAGCGGGAATTCTGTCCAGATCTCCTAAGTGGATGGTAGGATCCCAGTTGGCTTGAGCATCGTCTATTACCTCCCAAGATACACTCTAGCAGGTAGCTGGGATCCAGAAGCTGCCAGGATTCAAACCCAGGGAACCAAGGCAACTTTTTAACCGCTGTATCAGATGCAGGCTCTTGTAACAAACCTGAAAAATGGGATTCAGAGGAATCAAACTGTCTTGGAAATGTCCAGTGCTTCAAAGGTACAATTCACAGTGTTGGGCATCTAGAGATGATGCACAAGGAGGCAAAAAACATGCTCTATGATAAGGAGAATAATCTTGAAACTGACAGATGTTAAAGATTAACACGGCGTGACATTCAGAGAGGAGTTGTGCCTATATTGCAGCTTTTTCAGAAGTTGAAACGTGAAAGATTATAGAACAGATTTTTAGAGATGAACAATACTTTATCTGAAATGAAAAATGCAGCAGATGGGATTCATGCTAGATTAGACATTATAGAAGCAAAGTGAATCCGAGGGTTTAGCAACAGAAAGTATCCAAAGTGAAATGGGAAAAGAAGCATCAGTGAGCTGTGGAATAACTGTAGAAGGTTAATATATGTATCATTGACTTCTCAGAAGAGGAGTATAGGAAAAATATTTGAAGAAATGGCTGAAAACTAACCAAATTTTATTTACAAAATATATAGCTTATAGGTTTGAAAAAAATCTCAGTGAACCTCAAATGCAAGAAACTTTAGGACTATTCCACTGTCATTTGTCAGTTTTCTGCCTCTAAACCCCGTTTAGTGCATGCTTTGAAATGGACAGACTGATGCTTCAGTCTTTCTTGAAGTGTGCGCTGTATTAAGCTTTCTTAGTACAGGATCTCGAAGGGTCATGATAAGAGGTAGACACTCCTGTCTCTGGTGCAGGTGCACGGCCGGTGTATGGGAGAGCACATAGGGGTGCTGTCTTCCTTTCCTGAGCTCCTTCAGCCTGTGCTCAGAAGGCATCCTGCCCACTCTGGTCAGACTCCCAGCTGCAGAGCACTGATGGCTGGTCAGCTGCTCCCCACCTGCCCTCCAGGTTGTATACTAAAAATATGTGTGGGTTGGTAGCCTAGTGGCTAAAATTCTCACCTTATATGCACTGGGATCCCATGTGCATGCCGGTTCATATCCTCGATGCTCCACTTCCCATCCAGCTCCCTCTTGTGGCCTGGGAAAGCAGCCGAGGACGGCCCAAAGGTTTGGAACCCTCCACCCATGTGGGATACCCAGAAGAAAAAGGTGTGTGCAGTTCATTGTCTACCAGTTACACATCAATGAGATTATTTTAAAGTATGATGTATTGGTACAGCTAGGATTTGAGTATTCAAGTGTCAGATGATATTAAGGAGTTATTTTAATTTTTATTTAAGATGTGAAATAATATTAGGTACATACACTTGCAAGGTCCTTATCTTTTTATTTAGAGCTTCTTATTGAAGCAACTTTTATTAAAAAGATTTATTTATTTTTATTGGAAAAGCAAATATATGGAAAGAAGGAAAGACAGAGAAAAAGATCTTCCATCAGCTGGTTCACTCCCCAGGCAGCCACAATGACCAGAGCTGAGCTGATCCGAAGCCAGGAGTCCAGAGCTTTCTCTGAGGCTTAGTTGGATAATCCTCCCCTTGCAAGCACCGGGATCTCATACGGGTATCAGTTCATGTCTGGCTGCTTCACTTCTCATCTGGCTCCCTGCTTGTGGCCTGGGAGAGCAGTAGAGGAAGGCCAAAGCTTTGGGACCCTGCACCTGCATGGGAGACACAGAAGCTCCATGTTCCTGGCTACGGATCAGCTAGAAGATCTTCCTCTCTGTATATCTGACTTTCTGATAAAAATATGTAAATAAATCTTTTTTTTAAAAAATCCGATTTATACTCAGTAGATATTATTGACAATAAGACTTTTATTGTAATTTATGCCCCAGTAATTTCTCTTGGGCTAAGTAAACACCCAAAATATCTTAGGTCCCCATTAGACTCATTTAGTTGTTTTCATCCAGGACCGAAAATAACATCACTTAACATTTATTTCTAATTAACAGGTTTGTTTGCTACTAATTTGCAATCGTGGTAGAAAGATGGGGGAACAGCAAAAAGACACAGGTTCAGGGACACTGAAATGTTGAATGTATCCTCTTAAATGGATACTTTTAAGGCAGAATTTTAATTGAAAAGTCGTGACTATTAAGTGACTATTAATCGTGCTCTGCCTCACCCATACCCTTATTCTTTTAATCACTCAAAAATTCATCCAGAAAACTGGCTACTTTGAAAGCTAGCTGTTAAGTGGTTTTGTTTTTCTCATAATGTTGGATTATCAGGGTCATTTCATCAAAGATCTGGAATTGAAGTGTGTGTCTGTCATTATCTCAGACTACAAGCTTTATTAGAAATACAGTGACGTAGTCTCTCTGATTCTCATTTTCACTGGAGTTTTAGCTAATAAGAAATTACCTCTAATTCTGTTTTACTCTCTGCCTGTAGACTTATTTCGTTTGACCTTTATACAGTCCCATTGTGAACCATTCATCCAAGAACTGCTTCCCCTTCCGTCCAAAAATAGGGTCTTAAAAATTAAGAAGAAAAGCTGTTATTTTATGAAATAAGGCAACATTCAGCAGGGACTTGCCAGTAATTTAACAGTATAGGCAGTTTATAGATGCCATGGTTACAGGTAAACAAGGAGTTAAACTAGAAATTAGCAAGGCAGGCTGGTAAAAAGAATGTTGAGGTGATTGTGATCCAAGAACTAAGAAGACTCTAGCAATGCCTGCTGAGCAAATGTAGGCCTTGAGCTGAGGGTAGGGCCCTTAGAACTGTGACTGTCAGTGTGTGGTCAGAGACCCCTGGGGAACCCTGCTGTAAGTCACACAACAGTAGCCTGCTCAGTCATCACGGGTATGCACAAGATGTACTGTGGACCCCAGGGCAGTCTTTCTCTCTGCTCTGAACTGCAAAGCTGTCATTTTACTTGAATGAAGGCTTGTGCCATTTTCTCTTCTCAATAGGTAGAATGTAGATCCTTAAATTTCATTCTGTGGAAAGCAGCCTGTGGCTTTGTGATTATTATAACTAAATGTTCTTCTTTATTTTTAACTTGGTTGCTATACATGGACCCTGAATTGAAATGCAGATTTAAAATTTTTAGAAGTATTTACAGCAGCTTTCCTCAAAGTATGTTCATTATAGCCTCGATGCCAAGAAATGTGTCTCAGGATAAAAAGATCTTGTGTTTGAACGAATCTAGGAAACATTTAACACTGTATCGTCGTAGGGATTCTAGACCCTTCTCACCCAGTATTTCCCAAATGTTTGACCTCAGAGAATTGGTTTTTGTTATTAATGCATACTCACCTTTTTTTCTTCAGTTTTATTGAGGTATAATTCACAAATGAGAATTTCATGTATATATACACATATATATTCACACTGTACAACAGGAATTGATGTGTGTATACATTGTAGAACAACAAAACTGCAACAAAACTGATTCATATTTTACCAGTGTGTGAGAGAGAGGATACTAAAATCTATTTTCATGGAAAATTATAAGTAAATAATACTGTATTAGCTGTATTTCTTAGATAGTAGTGGGAACACGGCATAATAAGTAGATTGAACTTGAACAGAGATGTAGATTCTCCTTACTGCAGCCCCATGGTTTAGAGGGAAGCCCACGCCCCCATTAAGGGAGTACAAGAACCCAAGGAAAGGACTCACAATGCTGATAGTCGCTGTTTTCCAGGAGGTGAGTGTATTTTGGACAGTGGGACAGATTTGTGTCACATGGAGCTACCAGGGTGATGAGGATGCTTCATCCTATGTTAACTTACACTAAGCTCTCCTGTAGTAATTTGCATTAAGCTTTAAGATTGACAAAACTTGTATTTCCCTGATTAGAATCCTGTGAGGTGGAAAACAGACACAGGCCTTGTTACAAAAGAGGAACCTTGAGTCCATGACTTGGACTCACGTAGTGCCCTTGATGGATCTGGAAGGCTGGGTTCAGCCTCAGGCCAGTTCTTGTGCCCTCATCGCCGATGGACTTGCCCACATCTGTGCTGTGTTTATAGAGAAATGCATATTTTGTCCCGCCCACTTGCTCTCACGCGTGACCTAAAGCTGCATGTCTACCCTTGGTTCCCGCAAAAGCTGAACAATAAGCAGCCTAGCAGCCTGCATGTGGAGGTCTTAACAGTTTAAGTTTTGCAGTCAGAAAATCAAACTCTGGGCTTGATCAGATTTAGATTTGACCAGTAGGACGTGCTTTCAGATCTACATTCAGGGCCTTGTTTAGCTTGTTTCTGTTTCATAAAATCATTTATTGAGGACTGAATGCCAGCTATAGGCAAGATATCAAGCTATGTGCATTTTCCCTAAAAGCTTTATTCTGAAAATTTTCAGAGAAGTTTTAAGTAGCTTTCACTGAATACTTTAAATGGCCCTCACCTGTGTTTTGCAGTTAAGTTTACTTATTGTGTGTTCGATCTTGCAGCAGTTCTGTTCATCTGTGACTTCATCTTATGTTTTGATACATTTCAGAGTAATTTGGCATCAGTACACTTAACTCTTAAATAATTCAAAATGGTATGAGTTCTTCAAAAACTTAACAGAAAATGGACTTAAGTTTATTTTGGTGTAAAAAATGTGATTTATGCATAGATTTTCCTAATACTCATTTTTCCATGAGCTTGTTGAAGACCCTTCATCATTACCTAGAGGTCAATGCTTATTTAAAGTTCACTTTTTGTTTGTGTGCTTCACTTTTTTGTGTGCCAAGTACATTACAGGTGCTTAGGCAAATGTCTACTGAGTATGTCATGGATCTAAAAATTAAAGGGTGCAGACATTTATCTCATAAGTTAGGATAACTACATACTGTATTGGAGTGCTAGGTTTGAGTCTCCACTCTGCTTCCGGCTTTCTGCTGATGTATCCCTGGAAGACGGCAGGTGCTGGCTCAAGTACATGGATTCCTGCCACCATGAAGGCCAGATGGAGTTGTGCTCCTGGCTTGAGCCTGGCCATAGCTTGCCTGTTGTGAGCATTTGGGTAGTGAGCCGGGGGCCTTCTGATCTCTGTGTCTCTTACTCTCAGTGGTTCTGCCTTTCACAGAGATTTTTTTAAAGTTCAATTTCCAAAAATGAGAAGGTTGGACTCCTCACACTTATAAAAGTGGTAGAGCCCATACAGTTGGTTTTTTTTTTTTAACCCACACAGCTTTAAAAGACTATTTGATGTCTGCTGACTTGATAAGTCAAAATTCCATCCACTGATAACCTCTTCACCCTGTTATGTGTTTACAGAACCTATGTAGAACTTTCTGTTCACACAAACCCAGAAGGCAAGAATCTGGTGAGAAATGAGCCAAGTTTAAGTCAGTACCCCTTTTCCTCATGGTAATGAATTGGATTAGTTTAGGATTGTGAATGGTGTCAGAAACAAGGAGCAAGTGCTGGGACTTAAAGGGAGGTTTGTTGTTGTTTCTAAGAACCCGTTTATGGCCTAACGAAGCTGCTATCCATATAGTCCTGTTACTCTAGCTGACTGATGGGTTAAAGGATTGTCAGTGTCTGGCCAAATTCTGTACATCTTCCAAGTTCACTCTCCTTGAATACTTTCATCATTGTTTTAGGACATAGTGTTGTGTTTTATCTAAACTCATTATCATTTACTACCTTGGGAACATTTTGAAATTTTTTAACCTTTTATTACAAAAGTAGTACATATGCAGAGAAAAAAAAATTAGAAGACAGACAGCAATTCCAGACTAAAAGCACTGCATTTTCACATTCTGGAGAACTCCACTGAAATTGCTTAATGCAATTCTGTTTTGTTTTGTTTTGTTTTAAGGCACTTACAAAGAGATCTTGCATTATTGGTTCACTCTCCAAATGGCCACAGTGGCCAGGGCTGGGCCAATCCAAAGCCAGGAGCCTGGAACTCCATCCATATCTCCACGTGGGTGCAGGGGCCCAAGGACTTGGGCCATTTTCTGCTGCTTTCCTCAGGCATATTAGCAGGGAGCTGGATGGGAAGTAGAACAGCCAGGGTTTCACCTAGCATTATACGGGATGCCAGTCTTGCAGGTGTCAGATTAACCCACTGAGCAACAGTGCTAGCCCACGACTATAGTTGTTTAAGCCAAAATACGAACACTGTTTTGTAACCTCATTTTTAGGTCAGTGATCTCTACCTTTCCAAAACCCCAGTAATTTTTCATGATCATAACCAAAGTCATGTTGGTGTTTATCTCAGTCAGCCTTAGAAGTCAGCCTCTGCAGTGGGTTTACACATCTGTATCCAGTGCAAGACCTGTGTTGTGTCCCTTCAGAGCTACTTGTTCTAGTGCAACCCATCCTTTCCTTTTTATGCCAACAACATGTTGAAGAAGCTGGGCCAGTTTTCCCATACAGAGTTCATGTTCTTTATTTGGCTACTTCCTCACATTGATGGCTCATTCTTCTAACCCTGCTGCTTCCTGTTAACTGTATTTTATATCTAAAGGCTCGATGAAGTCAAGTCAGATAATATTTTGGCTGGGAATGTCCGCCTCTGAGGCATTGCCTGCCTCGTGTAGCTGAGTGTCCCTGCAGACCATGCTTCTGCTTGGTTTTGGTTTTATCCTTTATTCACAAAAGGTAGTCTACAGAGTGTTCAGGCATGGACTTTTAAGATTGGGACACGGTTTTTCATCCTTTGTGGTCATTGTGCATTTTGATAAAAATGGCATGTCAACAACCATATTTTCTTTTTGAGATTATATATTATATGAAAGGTAAAGTTACAGAGAGGAAGAGACAGATTTTTCATCCACTGTTTTACTTCCCAAATGACCACAATAGTCAGAGCTGGGCAGGACCAAAGCCACGAGCTTCTTCTAGGTCAACCATGTAGATATAGGAGCCCGAGCACTTGGGCCGTCTTTAGCTGCTTTCCCAGGCACACTAGCAGTCAGTTGGTTTGGAAGTGGAGCCGTGAGGTCTTGAACCAGCACCCACATGGGATGTTGGTATTGCAGGTGGAAGCTTTACCCACTGGCTCACAGGGCCTGCCCCAGTTATCAAGTCAGATTTTCACATGTAACTTTCCTATGTGGTTTGATACATATAACTTGTTTTCTTCTGATTTTAGAAAATCAACCAGTATAGTTATAGACTGAAATAAATATTTCATTTCCTAAAAATGAAATTAGGAAAGCATTCAAACATGATTGGAATCTGCCGACTATGGAAACGGCAAGCTAAGAATTCTTTTCCCGTCCCTGATTTAGGAACATGTGAAACACAGATTGTTTAACTGTAACTTGGAAAGGCAGGAAGGGCTAAATTTTAGTTGAGCACAGCACCGGGGGGGGGGGGGGTGAGAGAACTGCCGTCTGGTGCTGGGTCTCCCTCCTGAGTGGGAGCACTGATCTTGAACAGAGGCATCTGGTCCTAGGCAGCTGATCCCCAGGGAGGCAGGACATGTGGCTTTATGACCTTGTTCAGGGCACAAGGTCATCCAAGGAACTCCCTCACTGCGATTTGGCTTCAGTCACTTGTTCCTCTCAAGGAATAGAAGGGTCTTAGGCTTTTTGTGTATTATCCCACTATTCCTGGGTACCAGGTATTAGCGCTGGCCCAACTAGGTCTTCTGTGATGGAAAGTGTGGGCTGGGTCAGGTTCACATGTGGTGCCCACAGTCCTCTTCTGAGTTCCTTCAGGTGGCTGGCTGAATCCCATTCCTTGTGTTGTGGGATTGGCACCCACGAAGAGGTTGCCCTTCTACCCAGGCTTTCGCAGCAGAGCGGTTTGCCCCCATCTTGTTTTGCCTTTTTGGAATTTTTTTAATTACTTAAAAAAAATTGATTTCTTTACTTAAAAGCTGGGGAGATGAATCTTCTGAAATCTCGTTCACTCCCAAGTGGCTGGCATCAGTCAGGACTGGGCCAGGCCTCCTACACGGGTAGCAGGGGCTCAGGTCCTCCAGCCGTCATCAGCTGCTTTCTCAAGCATGTTAGCAGGGAGCTGGATCAGAAATAGAGCAGCAGGGACTTGAAGTAGCACTCATTTCGGATGTTGGTATTGCAGATAGCAGTTTAACGAGCTGTGCCACAGCATCAGCACTTATATTAATGACTTCTTAACTGTTTTTACAACTCATCCATGTTGAATGTGTGTTGCTAAATTAATTTCATGACTGTATCGCTTGTTGTATGGATATTAACACCGTTTGTATTTTACTGGTGTTGGCTGTTTGCAGAGTTTAGCTGTTAACAAATAATGCTATTATAAACCCGTCTTAGGTGCATATTCTGGGGCATGTATCAGAAGAATATACTGCTAGGAACTTCTAAGTACATACATCTTTGCCAGCTTCTCCCAGCTATTCTCTGAGGATAGATTTCTAGCAATAAAATTAATGGATCGGAAGGTGCAGCCAGGGAATGTAGTTTCAGGACTTCGTGAATGTACTCCGTCATCAGTAAAAGCCTTGGAATTTCTGCTGCCATGTAAGCCAGCAGTTCAGTCTGTGGAAGCGACCCTGTGAGTCAGTAAGCGCTAGTAGGGTAGCATTTAGATTTGTTTCTTTCACAGTTTCATCTGGAAGTATATTTCATGCTGTGTGAAGCCCATTCTTCTGATTTATGCAGTAGTCATGGCTGGAAAGCTCAGAACTGTTCATGAGTCTCGTGACACAGAAATGCCGTTTTCAGATGTGTCCTGAAGGAAGTGTGGAGTATGCTTTCTTTGAGTGTTTGTTGTTTAGAACTTCGGTCAGTGGAATGGTTTTCAGTTGTGCTTGTGCATGTGCTTTCATGTCATTGCTGCTCCGTTAGCAAGGTGCAAGGGTCATCCCTGCTGTCCTCATTCACTTGTCCCACCCAGTGCCTGCTGCACCGTTGCCTGGCCTGTGGTTACTGTTCAGTAATTGCATGTCAAATGGTGTTGGTACCTGCTGTTTGAAATTGTTATCTTTATTGTATGAGAGTACTTGAGAACATTGAAAGAATATGTATAGATATTTTTAAAAACTATACATGGATTTCAATCCCTTGCACCGAAATAAACATACTTTTTATTCTATTTTTCCACAAACATTTTGAAGTGCCCTGGTGTTTGCTTCCTGGACTGGCTTTGAGAGAAGAAATGATGTAGTTAGCTTCTCTAACTGATTGTCTCAATGTTTCTAGCACCTTCTCTGTCACTGTGAGCTCTGAGGCAGCAGGGTTATTTGAAATCCAGTTTTTTTTTTTTTTCACTTGAAATAATTCTTCTGGCATTTAAATGAGCTTGGTCTAGAAGCTCCAAGTTTTTGTTTTTATCTTTTTAGAAGCCTTCCTGCTCCTGAGAATTTTTCAGGCTTGGAAGACTTCAGTTTATTAATATTCTGCAGCGTGACATCCCAGATCGACATGGAAGTTGGTTGACAGAAAGGAAGCAGAGGTGTGGTTAGAGTGAGACAGCGCTTTACACCTGAGAGCCTTAGGCGTTAGCTAATCAGTGTTCCTGCACCTTGGAGAAGCAGGAAATGGCTTTGCACTATGGGCATGTGTAATAGCTGGGAAAAGGAGATGCTTTTCATCTTTTAACCCTTTCTGAGAAGGTGACATTCACTTGGAAACAACTTTATTTGTAAATTTGCAAAATCATTGAGACAGATTTGGAAGGATGGTTTACAAAATACATTTTTCTTAATGTGTAAACTAATTTTTAGAATTTTAAAACACATGATTATATACATATTTGTATATATTATTTATAAGTATATGCATGTTTAGGGGGTACCATTGCTGTGTATATATACACATTGTAAAATGTCCCAAGTAAAAATAATTTTTGTCTTCAGACATTTAACATTTCTTTGTGGTGAAAACATTTGAACTGTCATCTAGGGTTTTGTTTTTTAAATTCTGTTACCAAGTTTGTAAAAAATTCATTTTTTCTTTGTATGAAAGAGAGACAGTGACCTTAGATTTGCTGTCTCCCTCCTAAATGTTCACAACAACCAAGGCTGGGTCAGACCCAAGGCAGGGGCCCAGAGCACAGTTCGGCTCTCACACTTGAGTAACAGGGACCCAAGAATATGAGCCATCACCTGCTGTTTCCAGAGCGGACATTAGTATGAACTGCTTCAGAAGCAAAGGATCTGTGACTTAGACCAGGTATTCCAGTAACCACCTCACCACCCACCCTCCCATGGTGATTTTTTGTATTTAGGGAGACATATAGTACATTGTCTGAAGTCTCTCTACTATGGTAGAGCCCCGGGATGTTCCTCTCTCTGTAAAACCTGAATTTGTTCTCATGGACTCCTCGTTGACTTTCCATTTTTCTCAGTCTACAACTTGAAATCTTCTGGTTTCAGCTTCACAAAGCAGTTTGCAGAGGTAGCAGGTGCACCTGCCTGGCTCCACCTACCAGGCATTGGCAGATACGTTGTCCCATGTCTTCCACAGCTTGAGGAGACAGAGGATGACCGGCCTGTGCTGTGGGCTTGCAACAGCCAGGAATGGAGGCCAGGAGTGGGGGATCCCATCCCAGTGTTGCTTCTCCTGTTTTCTCGTAAGACAGAGTGCTTCCGTAATGTTTGCCCAGAGCACTAGCCATTGCGGTGCCAGTTCCCTCCAACTTGAGAAGATGCAGAGAGTGAGCTTTCCAAATTGTCCCTTAGAGATAATTTTTTGAAATAAAGGATTTACTTCATTATTATTTGTCATCAAAAAAGACTCACGAGATGCCCACAACTGATACTGATCAAAACTGAGATGTTCACAGTGAAAGATTGATGTACGTGGCATTTTTGGGTCTTAATTGTTGTTTTCAAAATAGTTTTTGGACATTGTCAAAAGCATTTTACTACATTTGATTACTTAAACCAAAACATAAACCAAAGAAGAAAAAAATAGCAGACTCTCAGTTTCTGCTTGCTCACTCCAAATGTTTTTTTTTTAAATAATTAATGATTTTTTTTTAAGATTTATTTTTATTATTTATTTTAATTGGAAAGGCAGATATACAGAAAGGAGAGACAGAGAGGAAGATCTTCCGTCCGATGATTCACTCTCCAAGTGACCACAAAGGCTGGTGCTGCGCCGATCCAAAGCCAGGAACCAGGATCTTCTTCCAGGTCCCAAGGGTGCAGGGTCCCAAGGCTTTGGGCCGTACTCGACTGCTTTCCCGGGCCACAAGCAGGGAGCTGGAAGGGAAGCGGGGCTGCCGGTATTAGAACCGGCGCCCATATGGGATCCCGGGCGTGCAGGGCGAGGACCTTAACCACTTGCGCCACCGCACCGGGCCCCAAATGTTTTATTTTTATTGTTGCTGCTCTTTGTCATTTTTCAGTCTGCTGATTGTTGTGAGACAAGACCTTTTCTGACTGAATACTAGAGATTGCAGGATGAGTTGAGTCACATTTTGCTTTTTGGTTGTTTTGTTTTAAGGAACTAACAGTTTACTGTCATTGCAAAGCCTTATTTTGGGGAGCTAACTTACTTTATTGGGAAAGTCATCTAACTTCTTTGAAGTGCAGTTTCCTCAGATAAACAATAGGTTAGGGACTAGTGATGTAGTGGAGCAGGTTAAACTGCTTTTGCAACACCGGAATTCCTGTAGGACTACAGTCCACGTCCCAGCTGCTCTGCTTCTGATCCAGCTTCCTGATAATGCACCTGCTAAGGCAGCGGGTGATGACCCAAGTGCTTGGACACCTGCCGCTCCTGTGGGAGACCCGGATGGGTTTCCTCATACTGACATTTACCTGGCCTAGTCCTTTTGTAGCCATTGGGGTGTGATCCACCAAAGGCAAGATCTCAATCTTTGTCTCTCTACCTGACGATTAAATAATTAAAAAAAATTTTTTTAAGTAAGTTAATACCTGGTTAACAGACTATTAGGATGTAATGAAATAATGTATGTGACAGCACTTGGAACCTGGTGCCTGGCTCAGGGTAGGTACCCGGAAACCTAAGATCTAGAGGACCTTGCAAGGTATCCTCATTGGATGATTATATGAAGGCCTTTTGAAGAAATAAAGAATTGAGAGAGAAAAGCAACAACCAGGAGTGGAATTTTGAAAAGGCTTTGTGGAGGCTGTAGAGTTTAAAGAACTTGGCTTCAAGCTGTAGGTATTGTAAGGATAAGGAAAGGATAGATTGTGCTTTGGGAGAGGAATTTGGATCTGTCATCCTCCGGCACTCAGGGAATCTCACCAGCTTTTTATTCCCACATACTCTCTCTGTTGCCTCCCCCAATGACTCTGCAGAAACCCTGTAGGGCTAATCCTTGTTAGTGTCACTACTATTTATCCAGCAGCCATCAGATGATGCATAATCTGGGAGGCCAGATGGGAGAAGTATTTTCATCATAAATACCCCATTTTAACGGCATAATGTCCCACTGGTAGATGATTAGATGGACTGCTTTACATTTAGCAGATACTCTTGAGGGAAAAAGAAATTTGGCCATGAATTTTGTTCTGTAAAGAAATAGCATTGTACTGGTATTCTGTTTGATTTATGCAAAATGAACATCAGGTGAATCTTAGAAGGGAAAAGTGTTATCAAACTTATATAAGGTATTGTGACTACTAATTAGTAGGGGAAAGGTTTAAATCAGTGGGGTGATCTATCCTCAGTTTTACTTACAGATTAAAGGGAAAGTTTTAAAGATTTATTTATGTTTATGGGAAAGGCAGTTTTTCAGAAAGATCGAGAGGCTGAAAGATCTTCCATCCACTCGTTTACTCCCTAAGTGGCTACAACAGTCAGAGCTAAGCTAATCTGAAGCCAGGAGCCAGGAGCTTCTTCCAGGTCTCCCTTGTGGGTCTAGGGTCCCAAGATTTTGAGTGATCCTCTACTGCCTTCCCAGACCATAAGCAGGGTGCTGGATGGAAATATGTCCACATGACAGAGAAAAATTAAAGGGAGTAAGGACACTTTGATGCAGGTAGGGCAGGGTGAGCAAAGGAGGCCTCTCTGATAAGATGGCATTTAAGAAGACACCGTAGCCAGGGGAAGACTGTTCGAGGCAGAGAGAGGAAAAATATACAGGTCAGAGAGAATGCAGTAGATAAGAGGTCAGAATTTAAAAAGAAGAAGAAAAATTATTTGAAAATCATATCTATAATATTTACGTATTGACGCACTAGTTCACTCCCCAGATGGGTTAAATGTGCTAGGTCACGCCAAAGCCAGGAACTTCCTCCATATCTCCCAGTGGATGGAAAGAGCCCAAACACTTGGGCCATCTTTCACTGCTTTTCCCAAGCCATTAGCAGGGAGCTGGATCAAAAGTGGAGCCACCTTGGGCTCGGCGGCGTGGCCTAGCAGCTGAAGTCCTCGCCTTGAACACACCAGGATCCCATATGGGCGCCGGTTCTAATGCTGGCAGCCCCACTTCCCATCCAGCTCCCTGCTTGTGGCCTGGGAAAGCAGTCGAGGACGGCCCAAAGCCTTGGGACCCTGCACCCTTGGGACCTGGAAGAAGATCCTGGTTCCTGGCTTTGGATCGGCGCAGCACCAGCCTTTGTGGTCACTTGGAGAGTGAATCATCGGACGGAAGATCTTCCTCTCTGTCTCTCTTCCTCTCTGTACATCTGACTTCGTAATAAAAATAAATAAATCTTTAAAAAAAAAAAGTGGAGCCACCTGGACATGGACTGGTAACACCACACCACAATGCCAGCCTAAAGAGATTGGAATTCTACAAGATAGGGCTCTGTTTTACCCAAAGTAAGAAAGAAAACTTCTACATGGTCTGACTTTGAGTTTTTATTTTGTTTATTTTCATTTTATCTGATGGAGGACAGATGAAGAGCCCTTCCATCCATTGGTTTACTCCCCAAATGCTTACAACAACCAGGACTGAGCTAGGCCAAAGCCAGGAGCCCAAAACAATCTGGGTTTCCTCCAAGCGTAGCAGGGACCCAAGGATTTGAGTGCCATCAGTTGCTCTCCCAGTGTGCATAGCTGCAAGCTGGATGAGAAGCAGAGGAACCGGGACTGCAACCAGGAACTCTGATCTGGGATGTGCCAAGTGCCCACCTAACTTAAGTTATTAAAGGATTTCTTAGCTTTGTGGTATGTAGGATTGAAGCTAGGGCAAGAGTCAGAGCAGGGAAACCATGCAGGTAGTTAGGCAGGCAGTAGTAAGTGATGACGACACTGGCTGGAGCTGCAAGAAGTGGGCGGCAGATAGGATGCTGGATGTTTATTTCACTCAGGAAATGATCGTACACCACTCATGCAAATATGGCCCTGACAGCTTTATAAATGTCAGCTTGTTTGATGCCTACAGCAGTCTTCTGAGGGAAATTGCAAAGGTCCTATCTGAAGGATTTGTAGACAGTTGGATGCGGAATGTGAGGGGGAAAAATGATCAATTTGGACCTGTGAAGTGACCATGTCCTGGGAAGAGGAGAGGAGGGAAAGCATGCTCAGGGTGAAGCCCGCAGACAGGAGTTTGGGTTGCAGCAGTGTTGGGTGGGTGACACAGATTGGCTGTCCCAGAGGATGTATGGAGTAGACACCTGGGTGTGGGAACTGGAGGTCAGGAGGTAAATTACAAAAGCATACTCACAGCATTCAGGAAGAAGTGCCAATGCAATGTCTTATTTTCTGTTTAGCCTGATCACAGGTAGACCTGAGGGCTGTGTTTTCCCTTTGACCCTGGTCATATTTGGGATCTGAACTCTGAAGACTAGCTCTCTCATTTTTGAGTTATTTAAATTATGTGCCTTCATTTCTTTTAGCTTCAGCTGTTTGGTTTGTGTAACAATTGTGTTTAGGCTAGTATTGTGGTGTAGTGGGAAGGGGCACTGGTTTGAGTCCCTGCAGCTCCACTTTCAATCCAGCTCCCTGCTAATGCACCTGGGAAAGCAGCAGAAAAGGGCCCAAGTACTTGGGCCGGTACACCCACATGGGAGGCCTGGAAAAAGCTTCGGGTCCTGGCTTTGGCCATTGTAGCTGTTTGGGAAGTGAACCAGCCAATGGAAGATGCTCATTCTGTTTTCCTTCAATTGACTAATTCTGCCTTTCAAATAAAAAAGATTTTTAAATGGGCCAACAGTATCCCATAGTCACCAAGATAAAGTGAAATGACATAGGCCCAGTGCAGTAACCTAGTGGCTAAAGTCCTCGCCTTGCATGTACCTGGATCCAATACAGGTGCCAGTTTATGTCCCAGCTGCTCCACTTCCCTTCCAGCTCCCTGCTTGTGGCTTGGGAAAGCAGTGGAGGCTAGCCCAAAACCTTGGGACCCTGCACCCGTGTGGGAGCCCTGAAGGAGGTTCCTGGCTTTATATTGGCTCACCTCCAGCCGATGTGGCCATTTGGGAAGTGAACCAACAGATGGAAGACCCTTCTCTCTCCCTCCTTCTCTCTGTAAATCTGAATTTCCAATAAAAATAAAAATAAGTAAGTCTTTTTAAAAAATAAAATGACATGTATGTCACTTGAGTAGTGCTTAGAGGTAAAAAGTGCTTAATATTTCTCCAAGTTTGGGCGTGGCACAGTAGCCAAGTGTTTAAATCTTTGCCTTGCATGTACTGGGATCCTATATAGGCGCAGGTTTGTGTCCCAGCTGCTGCACTTCCCATCCAGTCGGAAGGTAATGGAGGATGGCCCAGAGCCTTGGGACCCTGCACTTGCGGGAGAGACCCAGAAGAGGCTCCTGGATTCAAATTGGCTCAGCTCCAGCTATTGTGGCCACCTGGGGAGTGAACCAGCAGACAGAACATCTTTCTGTCTCTCCTACTCTCTGTATATCTGACTTTCTGATAAAAAAAAAAAAAAAGTAAATCAAGAGCCTGGCGTAGTAGCCTAGCAGCTAAAGTCTTCATTTTGCATACCTGGAATCCCAGATGGGTACCAGTTCCCATCCAGTTCCCTTGTGGGCTGGGAAAGCAGTGGAGGATGGTCCAAAGCCGTGGGACCCTGCACTTGGTGGGAGACCCAGAAGAGGCTTTTGGCTCCTGGCTTCAGCTCAGCTCAGCTTCAGCTGCTTGGGGAGTGAATCAACAAATGGAAGATCTTTCTCTCCTTTTCTCTGTATATCTGACTTTGCAATGAAAGTAAAATACATCTTTTAATAAATCAATCAGTCGGGCCCGGCGCGGTGGTAGCGCAAGTGGTTAAGTCCTCGCCTTGCACGCCCGGGATCCCATATGGGCGCCGGTTCTAATCCCGGCAGCCCCGCTTCCCTTCCAGCTCCCTGCCTGTGGCCTGGGAAGGCAGTTGAGGACGGCCCAAAGCTTTGGGACCCTGCACCCGCGTGGGAGACCCGGAAGAGGCTCCTGGCTTCGGATCGGCATAGTATCGACCCGTTGCGGCTCACTTGGGGAGTGAATCATCGGATGGAAGATCTTCCTCTCTGTATCTCCTCTCTGTATATCCGCCTTTCCAATAAAAAATAATAAAAATAAATCTTTAAATAAAAAAAAAAAAAAAAAAAATCAATCAGTCAATCAAAAACTTTTTGCAATACATTTCCCCAGGTTTAATTCGCTGCAGTCAGCCCAGGGTAGCAAAGCATGAGCTGCTCTGGTTAGGGTGGAAAAGTCTGGGCATCGAGCCTTCTGTTTAATTTCCTGTTGTGAGTGGTGGAGATTGCAACGACGACAGGCTCAAAAAAAAAAAATCAAGTCCATCTCCCCTCGGATGCTAATAACCTTATAAAATAAGGAGCTTACATGAGGTCTGTAGAGGGCACAGGGGAAGAAGTTGTGGGTTCTGAGTATTAAATGGTTCCACATACCAAAGACAGGGTGAAGGTGTGGGCAGGAGCAGTGAGCAGCAAATCCAGGATCAGTCACGGGTGATTTACATCAAAGCCAAAAGTAAGTCGGCCCAGCCATGGTGATGACCTCCGGGAGGAAAGAGTGCCCTGACCAGGGCCGGCCATTTAAGTCAAAAAGAATTATCTCATATTCCCTGGTGAACCTGGTGGAACCTGGCTAAAGGAGCGCTCTGGGGTTTAGCTTAATCTTTCTTCTGTTTTCCAGAGTCATGGCTTTCTCTAAAATGAACTTACTGAAGAAGTTCAGATCTTTTTGTTTGTTTGTTTGGTTTAACACAGTAAACATCTGAGCATTTAGCGTGTGTCCTGCACTTGATTAAAGAAACAAAGGTAACTGGGAGATACAATTCCTGCCCATAAATCTAAAAGAGAAAACTCCCCAAGCATGTAAACAAATAAAGGGAGCATTGATAATATGGGTGTCGTAGAGTTTGACAGGGCTGCAAACCATGTGATTTTACCCTGGAAACAAGATAGAACTTGGACTTCAAAGGAGTCCAATCAGGTTAAGAATTTCTCAGGTAAAAATTTCCCAGGAACGACATTGCAGAAGGGAGCACACGCTGGGCAGGGCCATGAGTGTGGTGGTTGGGAGAAAGGAAAGAACAGGATGTCAAGAACAGTTTTATTTTAGAGAGAGAAAAAATAAATAAATAAAACCTGTCAGTTTGGAAAGACTTTTTTTTTTCTGTAAACCATGCAGCTGCAAAGAATATCTTAATTTTCTATACTTTCTAAGTCTAAACTTTCTTTGTAAGCTCTATGACCAAAAGAAAGCAAAATGAATGTACTAGCGTTTTCTCCATCCGTTCATTTTGCTTTCTTTGGGTCACAGAGCTTACAAGAAACGTTTAGACTTAGAAACTTTTTGAAATCCATGCGTATCTTTTTCATAATAGCCGTTTTGTATGTACTGTGAAAAAAATTTTGTGTCAAAACCGGCTCATATTTTTAATTTCATTTTCCATGAACATGTTGAGTTATCCTTGTGTTTTCCATCCTGAGCACAGAGGAAGTTTGGGGCTAAGCAGTGCCCCAATTTCGCTCGGGTACATTTTGATCCAAGTCTCCCTTACTCGCCAGACTTGTCAGAGTTTCTGTTACCACTGTACTACTGTTGGTGAGAGAAGCAGAGCCCCTGCACTCCTCCCTGCAGCACTGGGCTGTCCTCTTCCTTCCTCAGTCCCTGGGCCAGAGTGCCTCAGACTGTTTTAAGGCCTGCCCTCAATTACTTTTAACCTTTTAAAATTTTCTGTGCCAGCAACTTGAATATCATATCTTCAGT
The DNA here is from genome assembly GCF_017591425.1 of Ochotona curzoniae. Classification (NCBI taxonomy): domain Eukaryota; kingdom Metazoa; phylum Chordata; class Mammalia; order Lagomorpha; family Ochotonidae; genus Ochotona; species Ochotona curzoniae. The sequence goes on along the minus strand of NW_024467101.1, from coordinate 13,505,557 downwards.
CAGTGTTGATATTTGCAAAAGGTGATCAGAGCTGTCTGACACGAATGAGCTGAAAGTAGTAAGACATGGTACTGCCTGGGCACAAGACACTGTTCCAACCACTTACACTACTGGATTCTCATTTTTAGTTGTTAGGGAACCAAGGCAGAGATCGCTTCTCGGCCTTTTGGCTAAGATCAAGTGTGGAAACCAAGGCACTACAGCAAGCTTGCAGAGAAGAAAAAAAGACTATGTTTATTTAGGCCATGGGTTTGGAAGACATTTTTCTGACTAATGTAAATCGTATGTGTGTGTATGGCGGGACAGGAACCCCACCGTTCGTGGTTTGGCCTTAACTTTCTTCCTCTGAGTGATGCCGTCCTCCTTGAGGAGCAAACTGCTGTTGGGCTGGCTCTCCTGTGTGGGAAGCTTCCCAGAAGCCCAGAGCCCGCTGTGGAGCCATGGTCCCCAAGAGTGTGGTTAGCAAGCATGTAGAGCATTCGATTCACAAACAAAAGATACTGTTATATAGCATGTGTACAGAAAAAACACAGTCAAATCTAGACATCTGAAGGATATCTGGTCTCTGTGAAAGGACACAATTGGCTTTGAAAACATGCATTTGCTGCTGGCAAATGGTAAAATTGTAATTTTTATCTGTGTCTGCCCTTCATCAGCAATGCAGGCACATGACTGGCCACCTGACTGGGAAGTGGCCATGGTGCCACAGCCCAACACCAGTTCTGCGCTGATGTCTGCGCTTCCGCCTCCTTGTCTGCCACACAAGACCAATGCCCCATTCCTGCTTCTCAGGTCCTGGGAGGTTCACATAAGTACAAGTTCAGCACCTTTGAGAACAGTACATCCCCAGGCACATCCAAGGATGTTTTAACTTAAGGGACTCTGGAATGAAATTTTTTGACAGGAAGAGAACAGTGTTTATGCTCTAGGAAGATTGCCTTGAGAGGAGTCTGGACAAGGAGAGTATTTCTGTACCAGCCCTGTTGGAGTCGGAGTCCTCGGGGCAGCTCCGTGGGCCTTGTGCTCCTAGGGATTTGTGTCAGGATAGTAATGCTGGGAATACAGTCAGCTGCCTGTGTTACTCCATGCTTGGCAAGTGTTGGAAACCCTGTGAAGAGCTGAATGTAATACAGCCAGGCGGCAGCATGTAAAGGGGATTTTCCTGATGGGTCTTATGTTGTATTTGAACAAATTTCAGGAGCCTTAAATGAAAGTGCTTCACACTTTAAAAAAAAAAAAAAGTCTTGCCAGGTTGGACTTAATGTAAAGTTTTGTCTCATAGTAATCAATTGAAACTTTTTCAAGTACAAGAAATTTCAGTCCCAATTTGAAGAAAATCTAGCCCCAAATGTACCATTCTGATGGCCTCACTTGGTAACATCTTGGGCAACTTCCTTAGTGTGTTCCCTCCTGAGTAAATGTCAAGGGTGGAGAAGGAGCAGTAATTGGGCTAATGCGTTGATAGCGTTTAGCACAGTTCTGAGCAGATAGTAAGAACTCAGTAAACATTACAGCGGTTCTCAATTTTTTTTGGCAAGGATGAGTGAGTGACTAATGTGTTCCTGAGTGAACTGATAAGCCACGCTGCTCACGGTGTCTGAAATTAAATTCAGGATTATAAGAGGATGATGATTTGATTTTGTTTTGTGTTTTGCAATTGTTTAAGAAGCAGAGCTTGGGGCAGGTGTTTGGTAGAGCAGTTAAGATGCTGTGTGTGATGTTTGCCTTAATTTAAGATGAAATGATGTCAGTATGAAAATAGTCCCTTAAATGTAATTTTTTTTCTAACATATTGATTACTCAATACTATGTCCACTAACTCCATGACGTTGTGGATTGTTGCTGATGTTATGTTGTGGCTTTTGATTGGTCGGGATGACACTCTGCTAGCTCTACCTTCAGACCAGAGATGGTCTCCACAAGAAGCTGTTGAACTTATCTGGACAATAAGATGCTGGACTCTGTGCTTGGTATATGCTTGCAATGCAAGAATCTCAACCGAACTTGAACTGTGGCAATGCAACAAGGTGGAGGAATCCACCATGAGGGAAGGGTTAGGGGAGGGGTAGGGGGAATCTCAGTGCCTAAAAAACTGTGTCACATAATGCAATGTAATAATAATAATAATAATAGTAAAGATGCTGTGTGTGCAATGCCCGCATCCCAGGTTAAAATACTAGGGCTCGATGTGCTTGGGTCCCTGTCATGCCTGTAGGAGACTTGGACTCTTAGGTGCAGGCCCTGCTGTTGCAACCATTTGAGAAGTGAACCAGTGGATGGAAAAAATATATCTCTGTCTCTATCGCTCTGCTTTTCAAATCAAATTAAAGAAAGATAAAAAGTAGAGCTAAATATACATTAAGATTTTCTTGTAGCTCTCTAATCCAAGAAGGCAGCATTTATTGAATCTGTGGAAGATTTCCCTTCCCCAAAATATGGACATTTGGTTATTAAGAGCTTAAAGATGCAGAGAGGCACTACACAGGGAATCACGGTTGAATTGTCCCTCATTGTGCAGGCAGCCGACCCTTCCACAGGATCACCATCCTGCTGCCTCCACAAGCCCCTGCCAGCTGTTCCAGCCCATGGCGCTCTCCCAAGAACCCAGAAAACGTGCTGACCCCTTCTGGCCTCAGAAAAGCATGAAGACAGTTTCTTGTTCTGGAACTCTCCCCTCTTGCTGCCCTGGGGAGGAACCAGAGTGCATGTGTTGCCAAGTGAGTGCACCTTAAGCGGACAACGCTCCCACGGCACCCAGTGGCTTTTCACTTTCCATTGTCTGAGTAAATGGGCTGGGTTAGAAAATCAGCACCTCACCCAGCACACTGCAGAGAATTTAAAAATTGAAAATAATAACAGTCCTTGAAGGCCAAGTGTCCGACCCATGTGACAGTTAATTTCACATAGAGCTCATGTTGAGCATTTGTGAGAAGTGCTGGGAGAGGTGGTTTGCCTGAGTCCTGCTGAGGAAGTTGATGGCGAGAATAAAGTAATATTTGAGACTGTAGGTATATCTGTCTTATTTTTCTCGTGGTTTCTGTCCCTTGTGTTTGCTGAGCTTCCGCAATGTGTAGAATCATAAAGCTAACTGGTGTCGTAAGCCTGCTGTGCTCCAAGCCTGTTACGGGTGAGCTGGGCTGTCATTTATGGTGCAGACGGGGTAGAGATTGTCTAGTTCTGGTGCTGGAGAGTAGAGCAATGGTTCTGTAGCAGGTGGATGGATCCTGTCATCCCACCCAACACCTTCTGGAGTGGGAAGCACAAAGAGATACTTGAGAAATTGAGGCAGAAATCTCGGCCAGCCGGGTCTGCACTGCGTTTGACTCAGCTCTGAAGGTCTCCTCTGTTGCAGGCGTCAGAAGTTGAGAGACAGCTCTCCATGCAGGTCCACGCTCTCAGAGAAGACTTCCGGGAGAAAAACTCGTCCACTAACCAGCACATCATCCGGCTCGAGAGCCTGCAGGCCGAGGTGAGCCTCCCGGCGGGGTGGTGCTTGGAACTAGAGGTGCCGTTCTCACAGCAGGCTTGAACAGGAAGCCCTCTGACCTGGAAAAGAAAGGCCTGCTCTATATCAAAGGCTTCAGAAGCTCCATGGAGAGGCATGTCTGTGAGAAACTAAATGGGCAGCACTTGATCCATGTTCCTCTCCGTAGCCTGTTGTCTGGAAGAGGAGAGTTGCTCAGTGTGACTGCTGAGTGTGTTGGAAGCATGAGTGACCTACGTTTTACTGACCATGCTAATCCCTCGAGCCAGTCCCAAACCATAGCGCGGGAAGGGCAGCTTCCCTCTCTGCATTCCACTTTGGTCCAGTTCAGTCCATCTTAATGGACTACACAATGAAGATAATAACAATTTTTAGTCTGAATAGCTTTTGTGACAATTTGCTGTATGAATATAAGGATACTTCAGGAAGTTTACAGAAAAATTGAAATAAAAGATAAAGCTTATTTTGGTGTAAAAAAGTTTGAATCTACTTTTTTTAACATAATACATTGTACATAGTTTTTATACATTTTTTTCCCATAACTTTTTGAATACTCATCATATATTTGAATTTGTTTAATGTCTTGTACCCAAAAATGTTGTCTTTTAATTCTATTTTCCAGAAACTTATTGAAGTATCCTCATACATGGGAAGCACCTAGTGGTAGCTGGGATGTAGGGATATCACTGAAGGCAAATGGGAGGTTGGAACGTGCCACCAGGATCCCTGGCCCTGAGGTAGTTGGAGGAACCAAGAGAGCCCCTGGGGAGCAGTACTGGGCGAACACACTTGCAGGAGGCGAGGAGAAGGCCAAGGTCACATCAACACCCCAATCAGAGGCTTCCACGCAGCCTTGCCCTCTGGACCCTCTCAGCAGCAGCCCTTCGTCTCAGCTGGGCTTTGAGAGACAGCGGAGGACAGGTTGAGTGAGGCCCTCCCCTGTCTTCAGGAGTCAGCTTGCCAGAGACCCTTCCAGATGGCTGCTTGCCCACTTCATCAATGACGTGAGGATGTTGTTCCTAAAGTCTGTCAATGTCTTCTCTTTTCTCCTGCTTCCCACTCCTTCCCTTCCTCCTTTCTCTTGGAATTCCTACTGGTATTGAGCAGCAGGTTCTTGAAGTAAGTAAGCTTGTTGGGGTTGGCATGCCTATCTGTGACCATTTGTGTGCATGACTTTGCCATCCAGCTGCTTCTGCCAGGCTCTGACCCCTTCTGAGACCCTCATAAACAGGGTCACTCCCAGGAATGCTGTTTGCCAGATGTGGTCACACGCCCTGGGGTGTGCAGGGTTGGTTGAGGGAACCAGCTTCGTACCGGTTCCTTGCTTCATGTGTTACCACTGCTACTTTTGAAAGCCAGGCTGTGAGATTATTGGTTACAAAGATGTTGCTTCATGTAGCTCTGAACTAAAGCTTTTAAAGAGTCAGTTGTGTGTCAGAATTGGATTAACTCATTACCTCACTAAGTGAAACAGAAAACAAAGCGATCATGGGAACTATGGGAAACAGAGTTGATCTACGGGAAGGAACATTGGAAGGTCAGAAGGTGTTCAAATGAAAATGCGTTAGAGTAGGAATTCGCTTCACTTGGGTAACTCTGCCTCAGTGTGGGGTAAGAGGGGGCCCATTCACAAAAGGGGCTGGCTGCTCTGGCTCCCTCTGCCAGGTGCCTGCTTGAGAGACAGCGTTTCTTTGTCTGCTGCGATACCTGAGCTCTGGACAAGGGCCACATACCTCGTCTCCCCAGGCCAGCATCCTATCTGATTGACTGGTGGCCAGGGAAGATGTGTGTCCTTTGGTCACAAGTAGAGTGTGGAGAGTGAGAGCGGCTCAGAGCGGGGGGAAAGGCGGCCCTCAGAGGACTCAGCAAGGCAGGACCTTGGGGAATTGTTGCCCTGGCCACACTGGAGCGTCTAGAGGACACTTTAATCATGACCCGAGAGGATTTATGGGCCAGAAGCTGGCATAGAACTCAGGGGAGCTGGTGGAACCCCCAAAGTTCCTGCAGAGCTGGCAGGCTTTCTGGAACCCCTGTGTAGAGCGGTACCCTCGGTGGGGAGCATCACTGGCCCAAGGGAGCTGCTGTGCAGCTTCTCTCCCTGCAAGCCTGGACCCCCAAAGACTTGGCACTGCTTTCCTGTCTTTGCCCTCTGACACTGAACAGCAGACAACCCTTCCCAGCAGAAGCTTTATGCATGTCAAGACTGACTGGTACCCATCATTCAGACACATCAGCCTGTCTCATGAAAGAATAGAGTTTGCTTCACTTTGTGAATTACTTGCTCAGTGGAAATCATTATTCACAGTATCATGTCCTACCCCTTCACAGTTCCTCGTGCTCCTCCCAGTTCCTCTTCTGACTCGAAGCTCCAGATTTGAGCTGAGACCTCCAGGGCCGGAGGGGCACTCAGTAGGAGAGGGATAGCGGGGAGCCCTGGAGTGTGGAGCACAGCAGCCTGTGGCCTTTCGTGGGCATGCGGTTGAGCTTGTGACTTGAGCAGGGAGAGGAGTAGTGCAGCAGGTCTGATTCCGCCTGCCCGTGCACGTTGCAGGGTTGGGGTGAAACTGAGGGCAGGCAAGGTGAGGCCGCCTCTGTGTTATCTCTGGAATTTCCAAAGCACCCGCCTTCCCTTCCTCTGCCTGGCATCCCACATTCCAGCTTCCCCAAAGCTTCACTCCCACCCTTCCCAGACACGTTTCTAGAGGGGAGGGGTTTGCTTCCCCAGCTTAGGGTTTCCTGTTTGTTTTCTCAGAGACAGGGACACTGAGTCCTTGGGCAGAACACTTCATGTTTTGGGGCTCCCCCCCTCCTTCCTACCCATCAGCCCAAGTGTAACTCCGTACCCGCTGTGGCTTTCCACCCTTGCAGATCAAGATGCTGTCCGATCGGAAACGGGAGCTGGAGCATCGTCTCAGCACCACCCTAGAGGAAAATGACCTCCTGCAAGGAACCGTGGAGGAACTGCAGGACCGGGTGCTGATCCTGGAGCGGCAAGGCCATGACAAAGACCTCCAGGTACTGGGGCACAACGGCTCCATGGCAGGACAGGACCAAATCCAAGGAGCAGTTGGTTGCTTGGTCAGAAGGAAAATGACAGGGGGCACAGGAGCTGTATGTGAGTGAGTGACAGAGGTCTCCCAGTGGGCCTGTAGTAACCCCTCAGGTGCTGACCGGCTCGGCCATTCTGGCTGTGCGCACACTAAAGGTCTGATTACCCAGGTCATCCCTGCACTGTGTCCTGAGTCCCAGCCTCCCAGAGCAGTTCTGCAGGGTTCCTTCTGGGCTGTTAATGGGCTCATCATTGCATCGCCAGCATTTGTGACATCTGCTAGAAGGGAACCTTGGGTTATCTCAGCTCACAGCTCCCCCTGCTGCTGGGATGGTGGGGTTAGTTGGCTGGCACAAAGCTGAACAAGATGCTCTCCACTAGACATGTGTCCTGCTTCTGCCGGTCACCCGGAAGGGCACAGGCCGACCCTGTGTGAGTCTTATTGGACCTCAGAGAGGTCACCATGTTTGTCCTAACTTGGGGACTGTCACCAGGCTTCACCTTCGTGTCCTAGTTCAAACCATCTCCACGGCAGAGGCAACCCCTCCACGTCCTGCAGAACTGACCTCAGACTGGCCTGATAGTCCCCGGAGTCAGAGGCCAGGGGTATGTTGGGCCCCTTTGCAACCCTCTGCTTGTCCCAGGGCAACAGAGCCTTCTGAGCGGGGGAGGTCAGGTGAGCCTAGGATACTGGAGCATCAGGCATCCCTGCCTAAAGGTCCAGCCGTGAAACGCCACCATGGGCTGTGGGATGAGGAGAATGGCATCTGAGGCCAACGCTACTTGTTGCTTGATACCCTTAGGGAGGCGGCCATCTGAGTGGGACACCTCTTACAGGAAATGACCAATAGCATTTCTCCCTCCGGGTTTTTGTCCCTTGAGCTGGTGACTGAGCACATAGTAGGGCTTCAGTAAACAATGCTGGGTGAAATTTCCGGCAGTTTTTAGAGTGGAGAAGTTTGCTGCTTCCCAGGGTTGGCAATAGTAGTGATGAATGCTAGCATGCTCCTCATGGGAAGACAGAGTGCTCATACCCACTTCATAAAGCAGAGGCTTAGGAAAGTGAAGGAGGGGCCCAGTGCTGTGGCCCAGCAGCTAACGTCCTTGCCTTGAACACGCTGGGATCCCAGATATGGGTGCCGGTGCTAATCCTGGCAGCCCTGCTTCTCATCCAGCTCCCTGCCTGTGTCCTGGTAGAGCAGTCGAGGACGGCCCAATGCTTTTGGACCCTGCACCCATGTGGGAGCTCCTGGCTTTGGATCAGCTCAGTTCCAGACATTGCGGCCACTTGGGGAATGAGTCATCGGATGGAAGATTTTCCTCTGTCTCTCCTCCTCTCTGTATATCTGACTTTACAGTAAAAATAAATAAATCTTAGGAAGAGAAGTGAAGGAGTTCTCCAAAGCTGTGTCACCCTTAGCAGCTTCCAGATCACTTCCCTCCCACTTGCTCAGCCTGTTACTCAGTGATAACTTTATGTGTTGCCTGCCCATGAGTGTCAGTGTTTGAGCAGTTGTTTCCCCATCAAGCTCATTCAGGAGACTTGCTGAGACAGGATGTGGACAGGAGAAGGAGAGGTAACAGAACACAGGCCTAAAAGAAGCCTTGGTCCAGCATGAGCTCCCAGATAAAAAGTCTCTGTTTCAGATAAGGAATGGAGGCCCTGGGAATGGGGGAGAGAGCCAGGGTTGGTGAACCAGCATCAGGTACCCGGGAGCAGGAGCACAGTGGGCTGTGTCTGCAGCAGTGAGAAGCCCAAGGCTTGCCATGTGCCCATCCCTGCCGCCGTCTGCCTGTCCGCTGTCTTCTAGCCACCCTCCTTCCAGAGCGAGCAGTGACGCTCACCTGAGGCCCTGCATTAAGGCCAAAGTCCCCCTATAATTTGGAAAATCTGAATTTCTGACCTGTGTTCTCCTCTTTCCTGTTGATAATTCTGTTGTTTCTGACATGTGAAAGTCTGCGTAGGCTGCCACCGGTTACCACTGTCCTCCAGAAGGGCCCTTCTGCTGCTGCAGAGAGCTGAACCGACATGGGAGTTAGGCCTGGGCTCGCTGAGGTGGTGGCTGCGCAGTCCTCACCCAGGCCTGTGCAGCAGAAAGCTCGCAGCCTTGGAGTGTATTAAACCCTGTGACTGGAAACCCTGAGATGGGAGTGAAGAGAAGACTGAGCAGGCTGTAAACCACCCGCCGACCAGGGAAGCCTGCACTTCATGTTTCACCGTGTAATTGGTGTCCCGCTGTCAAAATCAGATTTCTACACCACTGATCAAATCCAACTTGGTCTGGCTTTGTGTTGCTGTTGTTTTCAGACCCGAGATAGGAATAAGAATTGCTTTTTGACCTCCCAGTAAATAACATTTTGGTAAACTCTTAACTTCGGTTTTGTCCCTTGAAGGACCACTTTACTTCCTGTCTGCTACGCAGGAATCTTCCAGGGCCGTGCAGGACCCAGGCCCTACTCACCACGGGCGGCCCAGGAAGCAGGCGACCTGGAGCCTAGAACTGGCTGTGACGCTCATCATTATAGGCCAATCACTTAGCGTCACTCTGGCTCTGCTAGGAGAGATGCTCACCTCTGCCCCTATGCTTGTTGTACGCTGGAACCTAGTGTGCCAAATCCGATGTCATCCCTGTTGTAACACTCGGTGCCATCTGTTTTGTGTCAAGAGTGTATTTTGTTGGAAGTCCTTACAGTTAACAGATTCTCCCTGTTCTGGTTCTGTTTTTCTGCATGTGTCTGTCCAGTTGAGGAATTGGTCCCTGACCAGAGTGTGCAGGTCTCTGCTGGTGCTTTGTTCTTCTGCTGTTAGACTCTGTTAAGCACCTTTGAGTGTGTATGAGTGATTGAACTAATTTTGTCCAGTGCGTAAGATCGTGTGCTTGCCTGTGGTCAGCTTCCCCTGCTGAGAAGCGTGTAGGGTTGTCTAGAAAATCATTGGGAAGCATTTTGCCAAATTAATATGCCGTTTGTAATTGTGCCAAATGCCTCCTAGGAATGTCTCTCTTTGTTTTCCATAACGCTGATTTATTTTTTTTCTTTCTGGGTTTCCTCAAAACTGGGGCTGGAGGAGTTCCCACTGGACTGGCAGGCAGTGCTGATCCACGGGAGGCACAAAGAGTAGGCTTGCCAGTTACTCACTCATTCTCCGAGCAGCCAACTTCCCAAGCCTTCCTAGGGAGGGCTCCCCCAGAAGCTGGTGCCATTCACCAGCCGTTTTCTGGCTGAGACCAGGGAAGGCAGGACATTGTCAGACTGGCCAAAGGCTCTGCAAGACAGCCTGCCCTCCCTGAGAACCGGATCTCTGAGGTGCTGCTGCCATCCTCCCTTCGGAGACCATCCTCAGGAGCCCCAGGCCAGGGCTGAGGCAGACCTGTGCCAAGGCCACTCTCTCCATAGAACATAGGAAACCCTAGAAATGTCTGATGAAAGGCTGCATTAGTTAAATCGCAAGCTCTTCCTGTTCTCAGTCCCAGCATCTTGTCAGTGAGAGGTATAACCCACAAATATCAAGAGTAGGAGAGGTTCCTCTTGGGCATGTGGCCTTGTGCCTGGCAGCTGGCATGCTGCTGGATGCTTCTACAGTCAGGAGCTGCTGCTAGGCCATAGTACAAAAGTTAAAAGTTGGTCATGCCATGAAGAGAGAATAGTTGGGTTGTCCCATCTTCAGCTGTAGAGACCTGACCACAATAGGGGGCCCTGGGGTGGACCATGCCCAGGAGCCACAGGAGAGGCAGAGCCGCACCCCTCAGGCGTCATCCATCCCTGTGCTGCTCTCTCCTCTGTACCATTGGTGTTACCGCCCTGCACCGAGCTTCAGTTTTACCCTCGGGAACCTGAGGTGTTGGATCCATTGGTATCAGTGGCCCAGCCAACTGTGAGACTGTAGGCTTACGTGAAATATCTTGTTGAGATCATTTGAAATTCAGGGATATACATACCCTTCATTAACACTTCATGTTATTGTTTAAAAATTATTTCTGTTAGTTTTGTGAAAGTCTAGTGGTGTGGTGCTATGTGCACAGTTGCCTGCTTGTCCCTGCCTGGGCCTGTGCCATCTTCATAGCATCTATTGTCTCTTCACTTGTATTATTTTAAAGGAAAAGTCAGAATTTTAATAAGTTAACCTGTAAATTAAAAATACTCCTAAATAGTAGAAACATTTAAAAAGGGGCGGGGGGGCAGCTGGAGGACTGGCCAGTGCTGGGCTAAACCTCTACCTGCGGCACTGGCATTCCATATGGATGCCAGTTTGCATCCCAGATGTTCCACTTTTGATCCAGCTCCCTGCTTGTGACGTGGGAGAGCAGAGAAGGATGGCTCAAGTTCTTTGACCCCTTCACCCATGTGGGAGACCCACAGGAAACTCCTGGTGTGTGTGTGTCTGTGTCTGCATGTCTGCTTTCTTCTGTAAAATCTGCCTTTTGAAAAATAAATCTTTTTAAAAAATCTGATTAACATGGTAGCACAGTGGGTGAAGCTAGAACTTAGGGTTCTTGCAACCCATATTGGAAGGCTGACTAGAGTCTTAGCTATACCACTTCTGATCCAGGTTCCTGCCAACACCTCTGAGAAGGCGGCAGATGATGGCTCAGGCCCATGGCCCCTGCCACCCATGTGGGAGAGACCTGGAGAGAGTTCCTGCAGCTGGCTTTGACCTGGCCCCAGCCTGACTGTTAGGTGTTTAAGGGGTGAAGCAGTGGATGGAAGTATACATTCTTGCTCACTCTGCCTCTCTCTGTTGGTGTACTTTTCAAATAAATAAATCTTTGAAAATAATAAAAATATGAATACGTTACTATTTAAAGTACCTTTAAAATTTAGCATAGTTTCCCTAAATATCCTTAGTGTTTAGATTTTCAGTTGTCTTACAAATGTCATGTTTTTCACTTTTTTTTTCCAAATCAACATACAACTAAAATAGACCTGTACATTGCAAATAGTTGCTAGACCTGTGAAGTCTTTTTTTATAATCTCTAGGTTCTTTTCTTGAAATGGGTTTGGTAAAGGAATGGAGTTGTTTGTGTTTCAACATCTCTCCAGTCTAGATGTCACTAACCGTGTCCCCCGGTGGACACCACTTGCCTCCCTGGTCTTCTGTGAGCTGGTGGCTGAGCCCCGAAGCACAGTCAGGGTGAGGGTCAGTTGTTGCAATTTGCCTTTCCACTTGGCAAGCCTCACTGCCTCTGCCCCTCTCTCTGCAAGCTGCACCAGAGCCAGCTGGAGCTCCAGGAGGTGCGGCTCTCCTACCGGCAGCTGCAGGTGAAGGTGGAAGAGCTCAACGAGGAGCGGAGCCTGCAGAGCTCTGCCGCCACCAGCACATCGCTGCTGTCGGAGATCGAGCAGAGCATGGAGGCCGAGGAGCTGGAGCAGGAGCGAGAGCAGGTGCTGGCACCCCCTCCCTCGGGCCTGGGACGCGGCAGGGGCACTCCCCACCCCCCTGCTGCCAACCTGGTGGGAACTCTTCAGACCTGCCAGCTGGAGCATTGTGAAACAGATTTGACTAAAGTGTACCTAGCCCTCCATTCCCCTCCCACCTTGACACTGGGCAGAACTGCCAAAGGGCAGAGTGTCCGGGCAGAGCCACTTCCCACTCGGCCTCATTCCAGTTCCTTTCAGGAAGGAATTAGTGGCTAATGATCAGGCCCCTACTATTTTTATTGTTCGGGAATATTCCTAATCCATCCCATCCAGCCAAGTGGCCGCTCTGTTGCCCATGGCCACTCATTTCCTAATTGTTTCCTGACTCCCTCCAAAATGACCTTGCGATAGAAAGAAGTGCTGTACATGGCAGGATAAAACCTGGGAGTGGGATAGTAGATGTACTGGGCCCAGAAAAATTGTCATCATGGCTTGGGACAGTAGATTTGGAAGTAAACTGATACCACCTTCCTCCTAGAACTGGCATCTCCAGGCTCAGGCACTGGGGGAGGGTGGCCAGGTGGTGATGTCCCCAGCAGTCCGAACTCAGGGGTGTCTCTCTGTGTCCCGGACAGCTGAGACTGCAGCTCTGGGAAGCCTACTGCCAGGTCCGCTATCTCTGCTCCCACCTTCGGGGAAACGACAGCGCCGACTCGGCCGTGTCCACAGACTCCTCGATGGATGAGTCTTCAGAAACCTCATCCGCCAAAGATGTGCCAGCCGGCAGCTTGCGCACTGCCCTCAACGAGCTCAAGAGACTCATCCAGAGCATCGTGGATGGCCTAGAGCCCACGGTAAGAAGCCAGGCTGGGGCAGGCCTGACCCCATGGTGCCTGGGCTCTGGGAGGTGCCAGTCCAGCCCAGAAGGTGCAGCTGACTCTGAACCTGTAGCCTTTTAAAATAGCTGTAAGAGTTTCCTCTGCACCCTCTTGATTTGCTTGAGAACAGAGAGCACCATGTTCAGGCAAGGCCCTGAGTAGATGCCAGGGAGCAGAGGTCCCCGGACCACCTGCTGGGTGATGCCAGGGTGCTGCTGGGGTCTCCTCAGATGGTTAACGTCCGCAGTGACTGAGCTCTCCTTGGAGACTTTGAGTGCACCTGTCTGGCAATGGGAGACTGGGGCACCTCTGCAGAGCCCTTGGATTCTGTGGTGGAGTTGAAGGATGTGAATGAAGCAGCACAGCTGGCTGGGGTGTACACACACACACCCATGCAGGAGGGCCATGTTCCCATGGTTCTCCCGAGCAGACGGGTACATCCTCCCAACTTGATAACCTCGTTCTCCCAGATCCACTCCATACACCTGCTGCTGACTCAGGCTGCGGTTTGTCCTCCTCCTGGTTCTCCCGTGGGATGGTTGGGCTTTCCTACCCATTCCGGGTGCTGTAAGACAAAGGGGGCAGTTCCTATCCCCTGCTGCACTAGAGCAGGCCGTGGTGGGAGGAGGGTGCCGTCAGAGCGAGCTGTTACTCATGTACTCAGCTTCCTTTCCCTGAAGCTTGAGATGGGAGTGAACGTGCAGCCACTGCTTGCATATTGACACTGAGCAAGAGGCTCTCTGCCTAAACCTTCTTTCTTCTCCCTCTTGCCTTTGCCCTTTCTTTTTCTCCCTCCCCTGTTGCCTGCCCTCCACTCTGTCTTGTCCTCCCCATCTCCTGTCAACTGGTGCACTACCCCCTCTGTGGCCGGCTCCCTCGCTCTCCTGCTGTCAGAGTTCCCAGAGAATTGATGATGACTCCTTAGAAGAACAGATAAGGCAGACCAGTGAGGACTCACGAGCCCTAAGGGAACTCATGGAGGGAGAGAGGGGTAAACTGAGGCAAAGCCTAGAAGAGCTGGAGCAACTCCACAGCCAGGTGAGCGTCCCCTCCTCAGTCCCCTGGGGAGGACTGGCACATGCTGCCCGGCTCTGTAGGCACCCTCGGGAGTCCCCCTGGGGACTGCAGCCTGAAGCTGAGGGGAGATGGGGGTCTTCAGGAGGGGAATAGGTGCCCTGGTTCCTGGTCACTTGTGGATACTGTTCCGAGCAGGTGCCTGGCAGAGACACTGCCCAACTGAGAGATGGTGGGTCTTGCCTGGCCTCGTCCCTCCTCGAAGGTGCCCTGTTGGTTGGCAGTGCTGGAGCCACTCGCTGTGGCCTCGCTGCTGCTTCCTGTTGGGTCATGAGGCCTTGTCTCCACTGTATGCTGCTGTGAGAGCTATGAGATGCTAAGGCTTGTGGAGCAGCCCTGCCAGAGAAGAGCTGCGTCAGCACTTTGTCTCAGTTCCGCCGAGCATGGGCATGGATGCAGGGGAGGAGCACAGCCACATTTAAAAAATCTTGTTGGAATTTGTTTTTATACTGTGTAAAAAGCAGAGAAACAGGGCTCTTTCATCTCTTGGTTCAGTCGTCAGATGGCTGCTGTGGCTGGGGGTGACGTAGGCCTTGGCAGTGCCCAGGACCTCCGTGCAAGTCTCCTGTGTCAGCAGCAGGGCCTCAGGGTGTGCAGCAGCAGGCAGCTGGCTCACACGCAGTGTCGCCAGGGCCTGGAGCTGGGCACTGGGTCATGGGGTGCAGACGTTCTGAATGGCAGTTGAGCCACTCTCTTGCCTATCTCCCTGCTGGCCTTCCCTTCTCCCTTCCTTGCCCAAAGCTGCCTGTCCCTTCCTGTTACATGAGATTTCTGTGAGGGAGAATTTAAGCCTGACCCTGACTTTCCATTTCAAATGTACTTTAACAGAAGTAAGACTTGTCTTTCTTGGGTTATCCCAGTAGCATCGCTGACATTGTCTGGGAAGATGCTGGGAGACCCACCCACCACAGCCATGAGTGTACCCATCTTTCTGTGAGTGACTTGGCACCAAGGACAGAGATGCCATGTGAAGCCGTGGCTTGCTCTGGCCAGACCCTGGGCAGTGGGGCTCGGGCAGGGGCTGCTTTGCCCAGGCGCTCAGGTACTTTGCCTTGGGACATTTTCCAAACCTGGCCCTAACCCCTAGCCCAAATACCAGCCCCTTCCTGCTCTTTAATGTTCACTGACTGGGGGAGTTTGCTTTGTTTTTTGCTTCTCAAAACTATGAAATGAGAACTTCACCAAAAGGTGCCAAGTATAGGCAGCTAGGGTGTCATCTCTTACCAGGGAAGTTTCCTGAGAAGCTCGGCTGAGAGCAGGTTTGAGCCGGTCTCTGGATTCCCCCACAGGGACTTCACCCGGCGATGGCTGTAGAAGAGTGGATTGGGCTTTCCCTGCAGGCATCCTGTCCCAGATGCTCAGAGGAGACAGGCCCCTGGCCTCAGCACAGGCACCATGCTGCCGGTCGGAGACCAGAGTCGGTGCCAACGCCCCGGGGCGGAGGGTTGGGTGAAGACAGTCCCCCAACAGTTGTAGCCAGCGCTACAGGCACAGTGTGGGGCCACCCCAGGGGTCTTTCCGTATCTGTTGAGCCATTTGCTGTGTGCCTGGTACAGCACCCGGCCCTGAGAGGCATGAGGTGAGTGGGCAGGTCTGTGTTTCCAGATCTCAGAGCTGTCTTCTGACCCTTTAAGGGGCAGTGTCCAGCCGTGGTAGTGGGGACCAAGTGTCAGCCAGCAGCAGCTAATGCAGACTAAAATGTCATCACGTAGGTGATCAGGCCTCTGGGCCCGTTGCTTGCTCACTGAGAGCTGAGTCAGATGTGGGACTGGAAGCTGAGCAGCCAGCAGCAGCACTCGTCCCCAAAGCCTATTCAGGTTTTTCCCCCATTAGTTGTTTTTTACTATTATTATTATTGTTATTATTATTATTAAGTCAGATTTACAGAGAGAAGGGGAGACAGAAAGATCTTCCATCAGCTGATTCACTGCCCAAGTGGCCACAATGCACCAATCCGAAGCCAGGAACCAGGAGCTTCTTCCAGGTCTCCCATGTGGGTGCAGGATCCCAAGGCTTTGGGCCGCCCTCAATTGTTTCTCCACTGTTTTCCCAGGACACAGCAGGAAGCTAGAAGGGAAGTGGGGCAGCTGGGACGCAAACCGGCACCCCATAGGGGATCTTGGTGCATGCAAGGCGAAGACTTTAGCTATCTTTAGTAGGCTATCGAGCTGGGCCCTCCCCCATTACATTTAATAGGGAATTTTCCTCACTGGTTCACTCCCTACATGCCTGCAGTAGCCAAGGCTGGGCCGGACTGAAGCCTGGAGCCCAAAACCACATCCAAATCACCCTCATGCATGGCAGGAACCCCAAGTCGAGCCGTCATCAGCTATTTCCCAGAGTTTCATTAGCAGGAATCTCGAATCAGGCAGAGCATGAGTGGGGCACAGAGGGTTAGGCCACGTTCAGGTGTGTGTGTGGTTCAGGTATGTCTGCCAGGGGGCACTTGGCTATGTATGAGATCATTGGCAGACCATGTGAAAGTATCAACATAGAATCAGCCTGCTGCAGATGCTCGGACTTTTGCTTGCAGTTGTCATGGCAGGGCCACAACAAATCATTTCTTGGGCCTTGCATGGCCCGCAGGGCGGGGCTCGCACACTGCCGGGGAGTGGAGTCCTGTGGACCAGCCGCTGACTGCACGGGAGCCCTGCCTGGAATCCATGTCTCAATTTTTCTGAAAGAATTTTTGGTGGGGATCAGTTACTTTTATTTCTGCGTTTTATGAAATGTGTGTCTCACAGAGGCCAGTGCCTTGTCCCTTCCAAGGCAGGTGGCTGGCTGGTGGGCATTAGCTGGATCAGCCTCTCCGGCCCAGCGGACCGGCGTGTTTCACGTGAACCACGGTACATGTTGGGTAGTTTTACCCATCTGTGGCACAGCTGGCAGCCTGGCAGGCTGGCTCTCGCCCATGACAGGGCTTATTTGCTTTGTGGAGGTCTGGTGCGCTCTGCCAGGTGGGTTCTGGCTCTTGGGTTCCAGCCTGCCAGGCTGCTGAGCCCGCCTCCAAGTAGGGTGACTGCCCTTGTCACCTGCTCTCACCCATGCCCTCAACCCTCTGGCCAGGGGCGTGTGCAGGGGGCCAACCTGCCCACTCAGCCATGCTCTCCAGCAAAACTGCTGCCTTGGTCAGTTCTCAGTTCGCAGCATTAGGCTCTGATGTCCCCTTCCACACTGCTGAGAGCACAGAAATCCATCGTCCATGGTGGCAACAAGTTTTCTTGCATCCCTGTTGCTGCTCAGTGGCTGCTGCCCCCGGGGCTGACCGCCCTCCTCTCATCAGCAGCCTTGGTTCAAATCCCAGCTGCTCTGCTTCCACTCCAGCTTCCAGCTAATGGCACCTACAAAGACAAAGGGCTCAAGTGCTTTGTCCCCTGCCACCAGGGCTCAGCCTGGCCCAGCCCTGGCTGTGTGGCCATTCTCTCCCCACCCCCTCCTCCCAGCCACCCCGTTACCCGCACCCTGAGCTGTACCTTTCAAATAGGTAACTCTTTAAAAAGAAAACGAGTGTGGAGGAGCTCCGGAAGGTGCCCTTGTGGGAGGGAGGCAGGCGGGCTTTGAGGAAGTGATCCTACCTTGGGAAAAAGTGCAGGTGTTTGGAATACTAGCAGGAGGGCAGGACCAGGCGCCCTGGCTCACGTCTGGACTGAGAAGGGGTCCGCACCCCTCTGTTGTTCAGCGAAGCTCCACCAGGCAGGGTTTCTGGTTGCAGACAACAGAAATCTGCTCAGCTTAACTTGAGCAGAAAGAGAATTACTGAATTACATCTGATAGCCTGGAGAGTCCACGGGGAGGCGGGGGAGCCCAGCTCGTGGGAAAGGAACAGTGGGTGCTGTGCCGGTGAAGGACCGCCTCACTTGTGGCTCTCTGGACTCCCTCCACAGGCGACGTTAGCTGGGGACACGGTGCCTGGCCATTCCAGCTCACCTGCCCCCAGAAGGGAGACATCTCTGTCCCTCAGAGGGGTCATGCCTGGTCATCCAACATGACCATGACCCCCAGGATGCCCCTGGAATCGATGCCGTGTGACGAGTAGTCATTATCGCACAGGGTCCCCTGCCAGGGTGGAATGAGCGCTGTACACAGTCCGCATTGGGGCTGCACGGAAAGCTGGGACAGACTTGTGCTCACAGGGCCACAGGGTCGCTGTCGTGTGGGTGGGCTCAGCCCGGGGCCCTGACGGAGCTGCCAGGTAGAACACCTCAGCACCCAGGCTAACCTCCATGTTGTCAGGCCCAAGGAAGCTGTGGTGCCAACCACGGAGCCTTGGACCACAGGGCAGGCTAACAGACAGGAAGTTCAAGATGACAGCATCATTTAGGTGTGTAACTTTCATGTGGCTTTAACCTTGGAAGCTGAGTGAGAAAGAGAACCAGGCCGTGCTAGGTGCTGCCACGGTCAGTTCAGGGCCCCGTTGGGTGGCAGCATTGCATGTTGAGAAGATGGCTGGAAGCCAAACTTGAATATAAATGTGATCCAGAGCCCCGATTCTCCTTGTCTTCCTTCACCAGTTACCTGGGGTGGCTGAGGACATAGGGGGGTGTTCAGAGCTGAGTATAGGAGTTCTGGCCTCGGAGTTGCAAGGCCAGGGTGAACTTCCTCAGCCCCCTGGATTTGGGCATGGCATGTGGCATCCAGCATGTGGGAGCTGGGCCGCAGTGGGCTGGTCCACACCCCCCCGCAACCCACCACCCCACAGCAGCAGTGACGGCTTCCTGTTCGCTCCCGTCAGGTGACACTGCTGAGCGTGGAGATGAGCGCCCTGAAGGAGGAGAGGGACCGGCTCCGAGAGACGTCGCAGGACAAGGAGCCCAAGGAGCAGCTCCAGAAGGCCATCAGGGACCGGGATGAGGCCATTGCCAAGTGAGTGGGGAGGGCTCACTTACATGCATTTTCAAAAGAAAATTAAGAACCAAATCATGCAGAAGAACTGCAATGTGAAAATTAGCTTTCCTGCTACCTGCCCCAGTGCTAGTCTCTCCTGCCTGGACAGACGCTTCCATTGAAAACCGGTGTGCCTTCATACACGCTGTGTGATACAGTGGTGGGGTTTTCTTTTCTTTTTTTTTTTTTTTTACGATCTATTTATTTTCACTGTAAAGTCGAATTTACAGAGAGAAAGAGGAAAGAAAGGTGTTCCGTCTGCTGATGCATTCCCTAAGTGGCCGCAACGGCTGGAGCTGAGCTGATCTGAAACCAGGAGCTTCTTCCAGGTCTCTCACACAGGTACAGGGTCCCAAGGTTTTGGGCTGTCCTCCACTGCTTTCCCAGGCCACAAGCTGGATGGGAAGTGGAGCTGCCGGGATTAGAACCGGCGCCCATATGGGATCCCAGCGCATGGAAGGCGAGGACTTTAGCCACTAGGCTACCGTGCCAGACTCAGATACAGGGTTTTCTAACATCAGTGGAACAATTCTACATTTCTTGGCCTTTTTTGCTGTCTGTCTCTTAGACAGATTCTCAGTGATATTATTTAGACTTTATCTGTTTTTATATTTACCTTTTTCTTTTAAAATTATGAGCATTTTCAAGTGTGGTTCAGGTGTGATTCAGGTGTGGTTCAGGTATGTTTTCTGTCTTCCAGTCCCACACTGATCAACATGTGATCCAAGTAGCTCATCTTTGTCCTCTGCTCCCTCCACCTCCCTGCCGGATCAAGTCATGATGCCGGAAGCAAATCATTGCATTTGAAAAGAAACAGTGTTTTTGGATACATCCATTGGGGTCCAGTGTGAGTTCAGTTTCTCTCAGTTGCCTGGTGAATGTTTCTGTAACAAAGTTACAGAAAGTTTTGAGGGGAAGCCTGGTGGTGGAGGCACAGTCAGGCCTGTGCACAGGAGAACAAGTGGCCCTTCCGGCCCCACAGCCTTCAGAAATGGGGACCCAGCTTTGCCCCTTGGCCCGCTGGTCGGCAGTCGGGGCTGGACAGAGCCAGCTGTGCTGTCCGTGGCCACTTGCCACCCTGCAGACTCAGTCACCGGGAGGTTGCCCCTGGCAGGGAGAGCTCAGGAGATGGGGCCTTGGTCCTCTCCAGCCCCTATGAAGATTGATTTCAGAGTTAGGAGGGACATAGAGGGGGAGATCTTCCAGCTGCTGTTTCACTCCCCAGATGTCTGCAAGGGCTAGGGCGGGGCCAGGTTTAAGCCAGGAGCCAGCAGCTGTACCCCAGGCTCCGCGGAGGGAGGTGCAGTCCTGCCTGCAGCGTGCGCATCAGCAGGAGGCCTGGCTGGTAGAGGAGTGGGCTGGGACCCAGGCCCTGGGATTTGAGGTGCAGACACCGCACTCTCGGTCTGCCCAAGAGTGCTGGTTTTATATCCTTGCTGGCACAGGGGCCTCACTGAGAACAAAATGAACCTGGCACTGACAGTCTGCCTTCTAGAACCTAGAGGAGTCACTTACTAGCGCTTTGATTTGCCCTTGTACAGATGCTTTCAATAAATGTGATGGCTGCAGGCATGGGGGGGGGCGGCTTGGGTGTCCCTGCGCTCCTGAGCTAGGGTTTCGAGATCCTGCAGGGAAGGGAGCGGGGAGCCCCTCGGGATTGGCCTGCTAGCTGCCGGGCACCCCGTTAGTCAGCACCTTCCCCAGCCTCCAGGCTGCACGTGGCACCACCTGCCGGCAGACACCTGCAAGCGCAGGGCCTGGTCTAGCGCCCCAGGACCGCCGAGCGTCCATGGCAACGGGAGCCTCGTCGGCTGTTTGCCGCGCACCAATGGCAGTGAGCGTGGCAAAGACACTGCTGCGTCTGAGCCACTGGCATCCATTGGGCAGATTCGGGTCCTATTTGCGCAGCCGCAGTGCGCAGAGCCGAGGCTGCTGCTGAGCCGTCTGCAGCGAACCCTGCAGGGCAGGCTGGTAGGGCGCGGTCCTGGGGCCTGGTGACCCTGTGGGTGCCAGGCTCAGGAGGCGCAAGCACAGGCAGCAGCCCCGGTTGGGAGCCGCTCTGCTGCCCTCACACGGTGCAGCAGCCCTGCCCAGCGGACACTGTCCGGGGACCCGGCAGCCGGGAAGTCTAACCCTCTGCTGGGGCTAATTAAGGGTTATTTCTGTGAGCGGCAGAGAGTGAGCTTGGGGCTGCTAGCTTGTCCTTGCTTCGCATGCGCCGGGATCCCATATGGGTGCAGGTTCATGTCCCGCTTGCTCCACTTCCCATCCAGCTCCCTGCCTGTGGCCTGGGAAAGCAGTGGATGACGGCCCAAAGCCTTGGGACCCTGCACCCGCGTGGGAGACCTGGAAGAGATTCCGGGCTCCTGGCTTCAGATTGGCTCAGCTCCAGCCATTGCTGCCGCTTGGGAAGTGAACCAACGGGCGGAAGATCTTCCTCTTTGTATCTCCTCCTCTCTGTATAGAAAAAAAGGATTTATTTGAAAGGCAGAATTAGAGGTCTTCCATCCGTGGGTTCCCTTCACCCATGGCCATCATGACCAGGGCTGTGCCAAGCCCGAGCCTCCCGCCACAGTAGCCCTAGCACACTCGGTATGAGTGTGCACAGTTCAGCGGGAGCTGGGCCCCGCTCGGGGCTGTCCCCCTCACCCAGAGATGCTCAGCTCCATGTGTGTGTGCCCACCTTCACCAAAGGGTTTGTTTCCTCCTTTTCTTTGTTTTTAATTTTATTTTCTATTTATTTCTCTCTGTTGACTGAGACGCAGAGACCCAAAGGCAGAGCGCCCACCTTGGCTCCTTCCCCCCGTGCCAGGCCAGAGCCTGGATCCGGGAACTCGGCCCTCCGCCCCACTGCAGAGCCGGCAGCTGCTGCCTCCCGGGGTGTGCAAGTGGCAGGCTGGAGCGGGAAGTGGAGCCAGGACTGAAACCCCAGCTCTTCCTGCAGCGGTGCCATCCCTGCCAGTGGGTCCACCCTTAGGCCAGGGACAGCTTTATTTAAAAACTAACCTGTCCTGGGACCATTTCTTGACTCTTTCCTAGCTGAGCGCAGCCAGGCTTGTCAGTAAACCCTGTCCCTGTGGCATCCCCTGACTCTGTCACTTTCCTTCCCGTTTCTTGGGCACTGGGCTCAGCTCACCTTCGTGCCTGTCAGTGGCTGCAGGTCGGTCTCTGGGCCTTAAGATTGGGAAGAGTAGTAGCTGGCACCTTTGGGGTGTGAGAGGCCTTTGCCCCCTCTGGGTTCTGGTCCCTTTGGGGGAGCTGGCCCTCTTGCACTTGCATCTGTCCTATGTTGGAGGGGACTAGCAGTGGTGCCACCTGCAGGTGGATTAGGAGTCTTGGCACACACAGGGGCAAGCCTGTCAGACTGTCCGTGCTGCTGGTCTGTGGTCACAGTCTGTCCACCCCCGGGAGGAAGCGCTGCCCCCTGGGCTCCAGGCTTGCTGTGGTTTTTCTCCACAGGAAGAACGCTGTGGAGCTGGAACTGGCCAAGTGCAAGATGGACATGATGTCTCTCAACAGCCAGCTGTTGGATGCCATTCAGCAAAAACTGAACCTGTCTCAGCAGCTGGAGGCCTGGCAGGTAGAGCGGGGCCATGAGAGCCATGGCGGGGAGAAGAGGGAGATGGTGCCGAACAGGACGTGGCCTGGGGCTCCTGGGGTTCCTGGGGCCCAGTCCCTGGGGAGAAGTCCACGGTGCTCCCCGGCTGCTGCTGCTGGGACCGGCGGACTGGGGCTCGGAGCTGCGGTCCCTGCGGCATTGCTCTGGCCTGGAGTGGAGCAGGAAAGGAGTCAGGTTGCCACGAGGCAGGGGGCAGGAACCGCATGGGCCCAGAGAAGCTGCGGCTAGATATCGTCCGCAGCGCACTATGCTGAGGCTGAGGCAGTAGTTAGAATCTGGACATTAGGGTCGGTGTCCCTGCCTGAGGAGTGCTGAGCACTCAGAAGCCACCGGAGCCTTTGGAGGGGAGCTCTGCATGGGCCATGCCTCCCAGCACCTCGGCTCCTGCGCCGCTCACCTCCCTTCTCTCTCTTCTCTCCTGGCTACAGTTTGCTTCCTCAGGGCTTTTTACTATCTGGCTCCTTTGGTTTCTGATCTAGTGGCCTTTCTCAGTTCCCGTATCAACAGCTTTAGTTGTACACCCCTCCTGCCTTCGAGGTGAGCCCGGGTCTGTGTCCCCAACCTCCCACTGCCATCACCATCCTGCCCCCGTGGCCGCCGTGTTGTGTGTGCTGGAGCCCGGCGTCATCTCTGTGCAGTGTCCCCTGCCATCAAGCCATGGCCTCTCCCTCATCACTCATGTCCGGTGGGCTGACGGGCCGTCCCGGCTCTGACAGGCCGGCTCTGGTTTCTCGACACCGCCTCCTCACAGCTGGATGGTTTGACCTCAGGAGCCACAGCAGGTGTGGAGGGAGGGGCAGCACGTGTATACCCAGACCTTGCCAGGTCCGACTGCTCAGTGCAGTTTGCAAGGTGCCAGGAAAAGCCGTTGGCAGCTCTGAAAGGACTTTGTTCCCAGAAGACATATTCCCTTATCATACATCTTTTAAGATCTATGTATTGGGGCCTGGTGCAATAGTCTAATGGCTAAAATTCTTGCCTTGCATGTGCCAGGATTCCATATGGGCACCAGTTCATATCCTGGCTGTTCCACTTCCCATCCAACTCCCTGCCTGTGACCTGGGAAGGCAGTAGGGGACAGCCCAAAGCCTTGGGCCCCTTCACCCACATGGGAGACCCAAAGGAAGCTCCTGGCTTCGGATGGGCTCAGCTGTGGCTGTTGTGGTCATTTGCGGAGTGAATCAGTGGATAGAGAATCTGTCTCTCCTCCTCTCTGTAAATCTTTCCAATAGAAAGAAATCTGTTAAAAGTTTTTAAAAAATCTGTAGTGGTTTTAAAGAGGTAAAAATTGGCCATCTACTGGTTCACTCCCCATATGGCCACAATGGCTGGGGTTCTGCTAGGCCAAAGCCCGGAGGCAAGAATTTCTGGATCTCCCACCTAGACGCAGGGTTCCAAGAATGTGGGCCATCCCCCACTGTTCTCCCACATCATTAGGGAGCTGGATGGGAAGTGGAGCTGCTGGAACCTAAACCGGCGCCCATATGGCATGTCAGCTCTGCAGGGGTGGTTTTACCCACTGCACCAGTGCTGTCCCTTCCGCCATTGTGTTTACCAGTGTTTAACAGTATTGTGCACATGCTAAATGTGCGGTGCCCGGAAGTAAGGGTCACATATTGGCGAAGAGCTGGCGATGTCAGATCTGAGTGACTAGTGGAAAGGAGGAAGGTACCAAGAAGGATGCTGAGCGTACCAGCTGAGGAAGGGGACAGGCCACACTTGGGCTCCTCCCTGTCTCAGACACCTGATGGGCCAGAGCCTAGGGTGGACTGGGCTGCAGCCGACAAACTGCAGGCACTCACCCAGGGCAGCCCAGAGCCTGGCAGGTCCGGGCTGAAGGCACTAGATGTGTCTTGGGCAGCTGCTGCTGCAGGCTCCATGAGGCTGTCTCCCAGGCCAGGTTGCTGGACCCGAGGGCTGGCAAGGTGAGGCGCGCCAAGCCGGGCACTGGACCCCGGAGCTTGGTACAGGGGGTGGGGGTGGGAACTGTGCCTTCGCTGGCCTTACTGACACAGGTGTCTGAAGTCAGCCAGGAGTGCGGGGTCAGATGGGGAGAGGGCACTGAGAAGCCAGCCCGAGCCCCGAGGAGACCGGAAGGGTCACGTGGATTGTGTGCGTCTTGGCATCATACTCACATGCATTGCTTGGTCGGGCAAGCCCCGGCTATGGCTGCTCCCTCATCTCACTCTCCATCCTCATCCCATGGCCTCACGACATTGGCCACGTCGGCCCAGCTCAGCACCCTGCACTCTCCCCCGCAGGATGACATGCACAGGGTCATTGACCGGCAGCTGATGGACACGCACCGGAGGGAGCAGCGCCGGCCTGCCGACACCTTCTCCAGGGGCCCCAGTGCGGGGCGGGGGGATGAGCCTGGCCCCGCAGAAGGCAAGCGGCTCTTCTCGTTCTTCAGGAAAATCTGAGTTGAGAATCGGGCTGCCCTCTCTGCTCCCCCAGGACCAGTAGACTGGCCGTGGCTGAGCTGGTGGCACAGCCAGGGGCCCCCTCGGGGTCCTGGGGCTCAGTGAGGTCCCTGGCCACCCCCCCCGGGCCGGGTCAGCCCCTGGGGTGGGGGACAGGGAGCTGCACTCTGTCGGGGATGGAGGAGAGCTAGGGACCGTCATGGCCTCTGAAGGTCGCTTTTAGATGGCGACAGATGGCGAGAGCCCTGTCCTCACACCCCCGGCCAGGCCCACACTTGGGCTGCCCAGGATCCTGTTACTGAGTAACAGGGCTCAGACTGCCTCCCAGGTCAGCCCCTGAGGGACTGAGCCCACCCCGCAGGAGCTAGCACAGGGAGGCTGCACCTCCCTTCTTGCCCCAGCCCCTGGCCCAGCAGTCCAGGGCAGGTAGAGGGCTGCTCCCCCATGTGCATGCACCCCTGCAGGCAGGAGGCGAAGCCCAAGGCCGTGGGGCCTACAAGCAGGGCACCCAGGCTTGGCCGAGGCCGTCCCAGGCCCCTGGCGTCTGGATCCCAGCACAGCCCTCGTCGCCCCCAAGCAGGGCTGACCGCAGTGCGTGCCCCAGGTCCTCCTCTGGCTGTCATCCAGCCCTGTGTCTGCTTGGGCTGGGCTGGGAGGGGGCTCCTCCTCCCGTTGCCCCCCACCCTTTCACAGACGACTTCTTGGCCCAGCCAAGCAAGTACAGGCCACAGAATGGTCCCCAAGGGATCTTTGGCCAGCCACCGCCCCCTCAGCCCCGCTTCAAGGGCAGCATTGGCACCGTGGTGTGGATCAGGGAGGCCACCGGGCACCCTGACACACTCCCCAGGCCTGCATCCTGCAGCTTCTGTTCCCGCCCGAGCCACCAGCCGCTCACCACGGAGCAGCAGGCGCCCTCCAGCCCTCCCCGGGGGAAGCACAGCAGGGCAGAGCGGAGAGAATGTACCTGTAGATATGTAGATACCACAGTGCTGTAATTTTGTATGTAGCAACTGTGTAAATACATGTATGGATTTTATAATACACATATATATAAATCTATAAAGGCATATTTTTAGATAAACAGCACACCACTGCTTCTTTTGAAAATAGTCTAAATAAGAATAAAAAGGATTTCTACAGAGCCTCCTGCCTCAGTCCCTGGGGATCTGAAGGGCTGTCTGGGTCCAGGCAGCTGGGGTGGCAGCAGTGGGTCCCTGCATCCAGGAGGCCACCTCACTTTGCTACCCATCGTCACGGACACGGCCAGGACGGGTCACCACCCCTACCTACCTTCATGCTCCACCACCGGGCCCTGCGCCCACTGCCCAAGGGGCACCAAGGGCAGCGCCCTTGAGCTTGGCAGCGACTTGCACCTAAAAGGAACCGCTTCAGGCAGAGGCATCTGCAGCCTGTTTCTGGTGTGAAGAACAAACACGGACCTTCGCCTGGCATCTCCCAGTGCTCCCAGAGAAGGCGGACTTGGCTTTGGCAAGTGTTGCGGGGTCTCGGGAGGCACCTGTCCAGTGCAGGACACAGGCCAGGAGCAAGCTGGACACGATGGGGCAGTAGGGTTGGGGGAGCGAGCAGCCAGGCCCCCTGAGAGCTCAGTGCAGGGAGAGCAGACGGACCCTGGAAGAAATCTGGCAGCTTGAACCTTTATTTTTAGTACTTTTTTTAAAAAGCATCATTAGAAACTTTCAATACAGAAATAATCCTAGCAAACCATTTAAAAGTTTTGTTGTTGGACAGGAATTTCACATCAGGTCCACCAGGACATCCGTCGGTCCAGCCCTGAGTTCCCCACCCCCACCCCATAACCCCATTCATGCAGAACCCTCCACGGGACAGGCCCCCCCATCCTCCCACGGTCACCCCTACCACCTGGCTCTGGCCGTCCAGACTCCTGGGCTGGATGCTCCCACGACCCCCTCACAGCTTGACCCACCCACACGCTCCCCCACCAGCTCCTGGGATGCCCAGAGGCGGTTCTGAGGCAGGGACCCAACTGGGCTCCATGCTGGCCCGCCCGCAGCTCCAGAGGGAGCCCTGGCCCCCAGGATGGACAAGTGGAGAAACAGGTGAGAAGAAACCCCTAGTTTTATTGATTAAAAACCCATCCACAGTGTTACCATGGAGACTGCAGCGCTCTGCAACGTGATTGTCCAGTCAGGACTTGGCCTGGAAATGCCTCGGAAAGGAAATCTAAAAGACATCATGGTGCTGAAATCAATTCTTCCCAGGTTACGTGATCCTTTTGGGGACAAGGGGGTGGAGGCAAGGGGAGCTGTCCTCCAGTGCAGGGGACCCTGGTGTTTGCTCCAGGGGCGGGAGTGAGTTGGGCCCCATCGCCCTGGCTTCTGCCACTCGATCTCACCCACAGGAGTTCCCCCATCACCTCCGTGGTCTCAGGCAGCCCTGGCACCAAGCTCCACATTCGGGATGTCTGGTACTCACCACAGTCTCCTGGTGCCAGGGGGTCCTTTTTACCAAGAGGCGACCACGAGCCCCACAGGGACAGATAGTCATTTACTTTCTCTAAAAACCCTGGGCCCAAAATGGGGTGGCCACAACTTTTGTTGCTGTGCCAATCAATCTTCAGGGACAGAAAATAGTTGAGCAACTTAATTCACTTGATTTGGCTTCATTTTCTTTATCAGTTAAAATAATGCTGTGAATCCTCCTAATGCCCACTGCGAGCCCGTCCTGCCTTCCTGCCAGGAGGGAGGCACACCGTGCCGGCGTGCAGCCATGGCTCCCCTGGGGGGTCTAGAAGGCAGGACAAGAAGCCTGCTGACTGAACAGCAGGGCTGACTTCCTCTGAAGGCAGACGGCACGGCCTTCCTCAAGTCAGATCTCCCCAGCTCCTAGAACGGTTCTGGGGGCAGGATGGGTGGGCAACATGCACCTGACAGGAGCCAAGACCCTGGAGGCCGGGACAGAGGCTGACAGCCTGCAGAGAGAAGGCGCGCCAGGGAGCCACTCCACCAGCCAGCTTGGCCAGAGATGCAGCCAGAACGTGACGCTCTCCCCTCCAGAAGCTGCTGGCGGCAGAGTGGCTGGGAAGATGGCAGGAGGGTCTGTCGCAGTAGGTTGGCATACAGGAAGCAAAAGCCAGAGCAGGACGAGGGTGTGCAGCTGGTTAGAGCAATTTACACTATGTACAACCTGGTCAGCCAGTCCGCTCAGCTGGCAGCGTCCTTGTCAGGTCCAGGCGCCTCAGCCAGGGAGGGCGTCAGTAGGAAAGGGCAGGCTCGTCCAACACCTTCTTGGCACTCAGGGAGGGAGGAAGTGCCGGTGGCGCCTCCCGATACAAAAACATGGAGAGAATTCTTTAAATAACGGCAGGACAGAGGCTGTCCCCGAGGCTCGGCCCCGGCCGGGCAGGCCGCAGCGCAGTCTCTGCGGGCATTAGCAGCAGCGCTTCTTCCGTTTACTGTTCTTGGTGAGCTTCACCACGTCGTTCTGTTGCTGCTGTTGCTGCTTGGCCAGGTTATCTTTTTTGGCTCGCAGGACCAGCTCTGTGATGCAGTTGAACATCTGTGCGGGAGACAGGGCAGGGCGGGCCTCAGGCCTGGCGAGGATGCCTCCTGCGGCCCGCCACCTACCAGTCCGGGTGAGTTGTTGCCATCAGCATGTGGTCCCTGTCTCAGCGTGGACCCACTTAGTATTTCTCACCACCACAGTGGAGCAAAGGGGATATGCAAGCCACTGTGGGAACCCCGAGTTCTGTTCTCCCCCTACGCTGACACTGCCCTCCCCTACCAGTCCTCCACCACCCTGGTTGCAGCAGCAGCAGCCAGCTGCCAGGCAGTCCCAGGATTAAAAGGGTCAGCGACCCCCTCGCAGCATGCTATGCCCCCGGGCCCAGCAATGCTGCGTTAGTTGTGCCCAGTACAAGGCAAATGGCAGGACTGAGACGTCTCTCCTCCTAGTCAAGGAGGTGGGGACACGCGCTTGGCCTCCCACACCCCCCGCACAGGGAGCCCAAGGTCTGCCCAGCTCCCTTCCCATATCACCTACTCCTCTTCCATTGCCAGGAACCAGGAAAACTACCTACTCAGTTTCCCTCCATTCAGCCAGAGCAGCAGGTGACACAAAGCTGGGCCAACAGCTACTGTGCACACCCTGGTGCTAAGCACTTGCTACCAGGCACCACAGCTTGGGAGAAAGGGCCTCCCTTCCCCCACATACACGTGCAGCTCAGAGAGCTTACCTCCTGGGTTTTGATGCAGGTCTGCCTCAGGAGCCTGTGCAGCCCAAATCCCTAACGCAGTGGGACCCCCTCCCCCCTACTTCCTAAGGCCTCTGTATGACATGGCAGGAGGCAGGACTCCCAAGGAGGGCTTGTGGCTGAAGGTCCAAATTTTCTCCCCTAGGCTCCCACCTGCTTCCCAGGAGGCCAGGGAGTAGAGCCTGCAGGCGTGCGTCTGGGAGCCACAGGGAAAGCTGGGCAGGAAGAGGTGAGCTGGGGACCGGGTGGGACCGAGAACAGCTAGTCGGGTAAGCGCCTGGAACCCTGCTATCCCACTTGACAGATGCAACTGACTCCCTGGGATAACTGAGGTAGAGACAGGAGCCCGGCCGATCTCTGGTACACACTGACTGGAGATGCCAAGCAGGCCGGAGTGGATGGAGCTGTGTGGCAGAGCAGGCTGCGTCAGCCTGCTGCCCCCTCCCCACCTGGGCCTCAGCCAGGCCTTACCTCCTCCACATTGACATTCTCCTTGGCACTCGTCTCAAACAACTGGATCCCCATCTGCCCGGCAAATTTGTAGGCGTCTTCCGTCTCCACCACTTTCCGCTCAGGGTCATCGTTCTTGTTGCCCACTTGAAAGCAAAACACAGTCAGCCCCACCCGGTGAGAGCTCCCAGGTCACCCCATGCTCCTGGCCCCGCTGCCCCTGGGGTCCCGCCTCACCTAATATCCGGCAGACATCGTCACAGTTCTGGTTGATTTCATGAAGCCACCGCTTGACGTTGACAAAGGACTCGGCACTGGTGACGTCATAAACCACAATGACCCCGTGTGTGCCCCGGTAGTACCTGGACAGGGAGAGTCGGGGCTTTAGCCCAGGTGAGCAGTGCCGCCACCAGGTCTGGGTGCGCACCCGCAGCCCAGGGAAAGGCGCATGCCAAACACAGGGCAGTGCCTGGGCTGGTGAGGCTGTGCGGCCGCCCCGCAAGACAGCTGCCTTCATGGCCACACAGCCACCTTGCCCCTTCTGCCGCGGGCCTTGATAGGGCTGGCAGCCCTGTACCCTGGCACAGTCTATGGGGCAGTTGGGTACCTCCAGGCACGCCACTGTCCAGCTGCACAGACCCCAGGATGCCCTGGGCGTGGGAGGGGGCACAAGTCACGTACCTGCCACACCATGGCACTGCCTGGTGCAGTCCCTCAGGATGCCAGGGAGGCACACCACGGGGCACAGGTGGCCTCTGCCTGCCCTCGGCAGCCCCAGGTGAGCAGCCCCGGGCTGTGGGTACTGCTCGCTCCTCTCCGCAGGGTCACTGCCTTCACCTGCCCGCCTCCATTCCCTCAACAATGAAACGGGTTCTCCCTCAGCTCCTGGGGCGTTTGGGAGGAAGATGTGAGCAATCCACATGGGGTGCTGCTGTCGCCCTTGGTGCCCCTGCCCTGGATGAGGCACAGAGAGCCTCACTGTGCTCCGGGTCCCTCCTCTTCCCCCCCCCCGCCCACCTGCCAGGCTCCAGACCCGGGCCCGCACTCCTGCAGTCCTCGGCTTTGGGAAGGCCCGCCAGCTTCCCTAGCTCTGGGCCTCAGGACTGCAGTAGGTGGGAGGTGTGAGGAACAGGGCGGACACAGTGGGAGAGGGACACGCCTGCCGCCGCTGCCTCTGGTCACCCCTCGGCATCTAGGGACACGGCCAGGGGCTGGGAGCGCTGGATGGGAAAGCAGCCGTTCCATCCGCACTGCCACTCATTGGCACTTGGTCCGAGTCAGGCTCCGTGCTGGGCAGACTCCCTCACTGAGGCCGTGGCCCAGGGCCTGCGGGACGGCTGTTTTCAGGAGGCTGAGAGGGGTGTGACAAGTTGGACTCGAGGCCCAGCGGCTCCCTCTCCTCATCATTTGGCCCTGCACTCCACTCAGGATCGACAAACGTCAGCAGAGAGCAGCACGCGCAAGGTGACAGGTGCCGCCGGCTAGACAGGCTCAAGGATGTCCCAATCAGCAAAGGTCATCGATAGCCCTGGCCACCAGGGACACGCCCCAGGCACCGAACCCTCCCACGGTCGGCGGCCAGGGCCTCAACCCTGGCACTCCACACACACGGGGCCACCCTGCAAAAACACATCTTGTCTCAGGCAGTGGAGTGGCCTGAATAAAATGGGGAGCTGGCCCAGCTTCTGCCAGCCCCGCCCTGCCAACAGGCGCTGCCTTCATGGCAGCCAAGCAGGGCTTCTGCTGCCCCGCCCTAGGCAGCGTCTACACCCAGCAGGAAAGCCCGGCAGAGGCTGGCTGCCCCGTGCTAAGGCAGGAGGCGGCAGGGAGCAGGGCCATGCCCTGGGTCCAGGCCTGAGCTTTGGCCCCTGAAGGACTCAGTCCCGTGCCTGCCTGACCCCAGCTGTGTCACTTTGCCCTCTCTGGACCTGTGCTCATGTCTATAAAACGCAAACAATCCCAGGTTCCTTATCAGGAGTCGGTGAAACCAAGTAGGTGCAGCCCTTGGTGACAGTCCCAGCCCACAGTGAGCAGGTCAGTGCCCACACTGCTGGCCAGCCTGCTCCCAGAGGTCCAGGTCCGCGCTGGCCCAGCTGCTGCAGACTCCCGAAGCTCAGTCACTCCATCCCAAGCAGCCTGACCCCGGCCCACGGGCCTCTTGGGCCACTGCCAGGACAGGGTAGCACAGAGCCCCCCAGCAAGTCCATGGGCTCTAGGCGTTGAGGGGTCACAGCCCAGCGCGGGACATGGCAGGGATAGACACGCTCCTGCCAGCACGGCCCAGGGCTGACCCAGCCCTCGGCCCAGCCAGCAGCCTTGTGCTCTCAGCTGCCACGGGGGCTTTGCCCCTCACCCTGAGTGGGCAGCCATGGTGAGGAGGAAGAGGTCTCTGACAAGGGCATTTACTCCTCTTCCCACTCCCAGAGAAGCAAGCTCCAGGGACAGTAGTGTCATTCTGCCACTGCAGCGTGGGGCCCAGGCTCCCGAGCCCCCAGCCATACCCTCTTCTGAGCAGGCGGGGTGGGCACAGCACAGGACCCGGAAACAGAGCTGCCCGTCCAGGCCAGCCCTAAGGAGGAGCCCTAGGACACCAAAGCACAGAGGTTAGGCAGCTTGCCTAGGGACACACAACGGAAAGCTGAATTGGAAACTGTGCCTTCAACCCCTGCACCTTCCCGGCCCCCATCCCAGACAGGTAACCCAGACCCCTCGGCACACTGCTTGGAGCCCAAGCTTGGTCCTCCCCTCCCATGTGCAGAAAGCCCCACACGGGCTTGAGCAAAAGCAGGCCACAGGCCAGGGGGCTGGCTTCCCAAACACCTTTGGGAAGATGGATGAAGGGCCCCATAACAGCTTCCCTGGCCTGCCAAGAGACAGCCACGTGTTGGGACCAACATAGTAATATAACACGTTAATCCTCTACCTGTGGCACTGACATCCCAGACAGATGCTAGTTCAAGTCCCAGCTGCCCCACTTCAGATCCAGCTCCCTGCTTACGGCCAGGGAAAGCAGCGGAAACCCACATGGGACATCCAGAAGTAGTCTCTGGCTCTCCAGTTTTAGACCAACCCAGTTCTGGCTGTTGCAGCCATTTGGGAAGTGGTCTAGCCGATGGAAGCTTTCTCTTGTCTCTGTGTCTCTGTCTCTCCCTCTGAAGTAAAATAAACAAACCTTAAGAAGAGCCCCCTGGGGCCCGGTGGTGTGGCTTAGCAGCTAAAGTCTTCGCCTTGCACACACAGGGATCCCATATGGGCGCCGGTTCTAATCCTGGCAGCTTCACTTCCCAATCCAGCTCCCTGCTTGTGGCCTGGGAAAGCAGTCGAGGACGGCCCAAAGCCTTGGGACTCTGCACCCGCGTGGGAGACCTGGAGGAAGCTCCTGGATCCTGGCTTCGGATCGGCATAGCATCGGCCGTTGCGCTCACTTGGGGAGTGAATCATCGGACGGAAGATCTTCCTCTCTGTCTCTCCTCTCTGTATATCTGACTTTCCAAAAAATAAATAAATTAAAAAAAACTTTTTTAATTAAAAAAAAGAGAGCCCCCTGCAAGGAGGGTGGGTGACAGGAACCTGCACAGCCTGTCCCAGGTGTCAGCGCAACACCTGCCAAGAGCTAAGTGGTGCCAGGCCAGTATTCACTGGGGCAGGACACTGCACCACTGCAAGGCCCACACTGTCTGTCGCCATCTCAGGGACAGGAAGTGCCCGAGGCAGGCTGCACAGCACTGTCCCGCCCGCCCCCAGTAGCACAAACCGCTAGTCCCTGCCTCCTCACATCTTCAGAAAGAAAGGTACAAGCACCCCGCACTGGGCCACAAGTGAGTTCACGTCCCGCCAGCCTCAGGACACACCTAGTGCCGTTTCCACCACAACCGGGCACACGACCAGGTCACGACTGCACCCGTGGCCGTGGCAGGGGTTCAGGTGGGAGCTGATGTGGCCGACTTACGTGGACGTGATGGTGCGGAAGCGCTCCTGGCCGGCCGTGTCCCAGATCTGCAGCTTCACCTTCTCCCCGTTGATCTCCACTGTGCGGATCTTGAAGTCCACCCCAATCGTGGTGATGTAGCTGCCTGCACATGCACACACATCAGCAGAGCCCAGCACAGTGCCCGGGCCCGGGCCCGAGGCCCCAGCACACGGGGCAGAGCCATGGGCTCTCCGACTCTGCCTCACTGATCCTAGGTTCCCAGGACACAGCCCTGGATGAAGAAGATGCTGGGCTGGAGCTAGAGTGGACAGAGCCACCCTGGAGCAAAGGCAACACATGGGATACAGCAAAACATTTCAGAGATTAGCAAACACTACAAAGGGACCAGAAAGGGGATTCACTGGGGCAAAGGGTCAGTGGCACAGCAGCTGACATGACACACTCTAGGTTTTCCTTCCGGGTCGCACTACCTCCCAGCACACCTGCAGCCTGAACGCCCCAGGCCATGGAGACACCAGCACACACAGCAGGAGTTGCTTCCCAGGACATCCAGACCGCAGGGGGGCCAGGTGGAGGGGCCTGGGCCACATCTCTGGACCTCTGGGACATCTGCAGGAACTGGGACTTTGTCCTGAGTGGGGTGGGCAGGCGAGGGTTTCAGAGCCCATGGCCCTGAGCCGCACCAGCAGCAGCTCTCAG
Source organism: Ochotona curzoniae (assembly GCF_017591425.1). Taxonomy (NCBI): domain Eukaryota; kingdom Metazoa; phylum Chordata; class Mammalia; order Lagomorpha; family Ochotonidae; genus Ochotona; species Ochotona curzoniae. Next base: position 13,471,477 of record NW_024467101.1, on the reverse strand, counting down.
CCACCTGGGGGAGCTGGCCTGCAGAGCGAGTGGCCAGTGTGGCGGGCAGGCTTAAGAGGGCCTGAACGCTGAGCACAGCTGTCCCTCAGTGGGAGCTGATAGTAACACAGGAGACAGAACATTCAGAGATGTGACTGGCGCAGGGCACAGGTAGGATCAAAGCAGAAGCTGAAGTGCAGACCATGGCAGCCTTCTGAGAGGAAGTCACATTTAGAACAGGTGAGGACGGAGAGAGAGATCAGCTGGGGGAGGAGCCACAGGGACAGCAGCAGAGGCCAAGGCACATCTGGAGAACAAGCCAGCACACGGTGCTCCTCTAGTCCTGAGTGATGCCAGCAGGGACAGGGAGCAGCAAGCAACGCCAGCCAAGCAGCAGTGTGAGGAACAAAGCTGGAAGGACGCTGGAAACAGAAGACCAGGGTGTTCAACCGGGGATGCTTCTGTCCCCCGGGATACTGGGCAAACCTGGAGGTTCTTGGGGCTGGAGCAACTGGGAGAGCGGAAGCGCTCCTAGTGGGCGGAAGGCAGAGCACGACCCCAAGGTGTCCAGCTGAGAGGCTCCTCTGCAAGGCCAGCTCAGGGGAGAGACCAGGAGGAGGGGCACATCAAGCCTCAGAGTGCCAGCATCCCAATTGGGCACTAGTTCAAGTCCCAGCTGCTCCGCTTCTGATGCAGCTCCCTGCACATTACCTTGAGCCCTTAGATGCATGTGGAGACCCAGAAGCTCCTGGCTTTGGACTGGCCAAGTTCTGACCAATGGGACCATTGGTTGAGTAAAACAGCCAATCAAAGATTTTCCTTTTCTTTAACTCAGCCTTTCAAATAAATGATTAAAACAAAAAAATCAGGGAGAGTACACACCATGTTCTAACTCCGTTTTCCCCAAGCATTTTGGGAGATGAATTTAGGTCTCTGGTGGAGGCTGGGCAGGGGGTGTGGAAGCCTCTACTCAACCAACAATGAGTAAGATTCCAGTAGCAGAAATGCAGAGAAAGACAGTGAGGAAGTCCCAAGTAAGGAAAGCTGATCGGACAAAGCATAGGGGGACGTTTCAACATAACTGATTATCAGCCTTCAACAAGACAACAGCCACAGCTGACACCGACAGAGATGACGCATCCCAGCACTGCGACCAGCACCCTCGAGGCAGCTTCCCAAGCACCCAGGCCAGAAGGACCATTACGATTCCCACAGCCCAAGGTCCGGAGGGGTCAGCTCCGTCCAGCACCCCTGGCAGCGGCAGCGGCAGCAGCGCTGCCAGTGCTTCCCCAGGGCAGCTGGCCTGAGCCCACCAAGGGACCCAGAGGGCAACAGAGCCCAGCCCTTAGGGGCTGGCAGACCCCAAGCGGCTGACGACCAATAAGCAATCCATGTTCAACATGCAAGGCCACGTTCAACCACACCAATGAGTGAGAAATACAAACTGAGACAAGACAGTGCCTTCCGCCTGTCAGCTCAGCCAACACGTGGACAGCCTCTGAAACCCGGCGCTGATCGGAGTCCCGGGGAACACTCTGACCATGTCTCCAAGACAAGCCCGTAGCACCTGAGACGATGCTAGATGCACACAGTCTGTGTGACTCAGTCACCCTGCTTCTACAAAGACTGGCACAGGGCCACACCAGCAACACATCCCAGGTAACACCACGTCAGTTAAACAGCAGCAACTTGGACCAAGCACACCGGCTCAGTAGGCTAATCCTCCCCCTGTAAGCATAGGTAGCCCCACTTCTCAATCCCAGCTCCCCGCCTGTGGCCTGGGAAAGCTGTCAGGGACGGCCCCCCTGCACCCGCGTGGGAGACCCGCAAGAAGCTCCAGGCTCAGCTCCAACTACTTTGGCTTTTTGGGGAGTGACCCAGTGGATAATCTTTTTCTCTCTCTCCTCTCTGTAAATCTGCGTCTCCAATAAAAATACATCAAACAATAACAAAACAGCAACTAGGAACCACGCACAATCCACAGCACTCCAGTGAGCTAGGTACAGCACAGGGTCCATGTTATGAAGCAGGGTCAGCCATCACCTTCAATGCCTGCACTGAAGTTCAAGTCCCAGCCGCTCCACATCTGAGGCAGCTCCCTGGCAATGCACCTGGGAAGGCAGCAGAGGCTGACCCGAGTGCTTGGGCCCCTGCGCCCACACAGGAGACCCAGATGGAGTCCCAGGCTCCTGGCTTCAGCCTGACCCAGTCACAGCTATCGCAGCCATCTGGGGGAGTGAACCAGCAAATGGAAGATCTCTCCTTCTCTTTCTTCCTCTCCCTCTTTCAAATAAATAATCTCTAAAAAGAAAAAAATACATAATATACACAGCATACATACACACACACACACACACACACACACACACACAACTGAAAAAGAGAAGGAGCAGCAGCTGTACCCAGGTGGGAGCCGCACTAAGCCCAGGCTGCAGCGCAGGACAGCTCTGACCCCTCTCCTGGATTCAGACGCAGCCACAAACTACCTGGCAGCTTCGCTTTTTACTGTTGGGCTGGGGAAGACCTGAGTGGAAAATAATGGCCAGGCCAGGGTCTTTCTGAACAAGTCAGACCTAAGCATTCCGCCACCACCACTGTCCCTCCTCTGGCAACCAGAATGAGCAAATGTCCCACCTCAGCCAGAGGCATGGGTGCTCCGGTGGCAGGGGCGGCAGCCCAGCAGCACCCCAGGGGGAAGACTCACCTGAGAACGTGTTGTCCGCAAAACGCAACAGCAAACTGCTCTTGCCCACACCTGCAAGAGAGAGGGTGCCAAGGTGAGGGGGCGGTGGAGCCTCTCCCCCAAGAACTTTTCACTCCAGGAGTCCGGGGAGATAAGCCCATCCTTCTCAGGCCACTTTTGACCTTCCTCGTCACCGACCAGCAACATCCCCCCAGCGCCCCAAGCCTTGCCCTTCACCATCCTGCAGGTCAAGCGCCGAGACAGGAACTTGCACGTGTGCCTTGTGCTGAAACAAGCACGAGGAAGGCCAACCAAAGGGGACAACATCAACACCCCAAGTTTGTCCAAATACAATCCCCAGAAAACTGCCCATCACTATGGAGCTTCACTCCGTGAATCTGAAATGAGGAAGATCACTGCAGATGGGCCCAGCACAGTAGCCTAGTGGCTTAAGTCCCTGCTTTGTATGCATCAGGATCCCATATGGGCACCAGTTCTAATCACAGTGGCCCCACTTCCCATCCAGATCCCTGCTGCTTGTGGCCTGGGAAAGCAGTCGAGGATGGACCAAAGCCTTGGGACCCTGCACCCGCATGGGAGACCCAGAAGAGGCTCTGGCTTCAGAGCGGCTCAGCTGTGGCCACTGCAGCCACTTGAAGAGTTAACCAGCACACTGAAGCTCTTTCTCTGTCTCTCCTTCTCTCTGTAAGTCTGACTTTCCAATAAAAATAAATCAATGAATCTTAGAGGGAAAAAAAAGCACCACAGTACTACTGCCAGGGAAGCAAGTGAGGCCCCACAGCCAGGCCAGCTCTCCGGGCCAGCAGGGTGAGCGTCGGCCTCCCAGCCAGCAGCCCACAGGCAGACCAGCACAGCCCCATGAGCGGAACCCGCACAAGACTCCTGTCCCCTTCTCTTCCACACAGCGCAGCTTGCCCTGTCCTCCGGCTCCATCCTGACCCCAGCCATCCCCGAGGCCAGCCGGGTCAACTGAACACAGGGAGGAATTAGCACACGTCCAGCTCTGCCTGTAACGCCAACTGCATCTTTCATGCGGTGCAGGTTCTGTGCTGTTGAGATGACAGAACTCCCACCTGCTGCCTCAGGCCCTGAAGGGGCTGCATGCCCTCGACCGGCCAGGCTGGAGCGGGAGCCAGGAGCTCACGTCCCGTCTCCCACACAGGTGCCCACTTGACTGCCTCCAACCACCTGCTGCCGCCCAGGGTCTGGAGCCAGAATCAAACCTAGGCTCTCTGATGGGGGCTGCCAGCATCCCATGCTGCATTTTTTTTTTTTAATTGCAAAGTCAGATATACAGAAAGGAGAGACAGAGGAAGATCTTCCATCTGCTGGTTCACTCCCCAGGTGACCGCAACGGCCAAAGCTGAACCAATCCAAAGCCAGGAGCCAGAGCTTCTTCTGGGCCTCCCATGCAGGTGCAGGGTCCTAAGGCTCTGGGCTGTTCTTGACTGCTTTCCCAGGCCACAGGCAGGGAGCTGGATGGGAAGCAAAGCCACAGCCACCGGGATACGAACTGGCGTCCATCTGGATCCCAGTGCATGCAAGGCGAGGACTTAAGCCACCAGGGTATCACACCAGGCCCAAGCTGCATCTTATTCACTAAGCTAAATGCTCACTCCCAAAGTTTTCATTTTTTAAAAAAAGATCTTTTTAAATTGCAAAGTCAGATATTCAGAGAGGAGGAGAGACAGGAAGATCTGATGCTTCACTCCCCAAGTGATCACAACGACCAGAGTTGAGCCAATCTGAAGCCAGGAGCTAGGAGCTTCTTTCCTATCTCCCACAAGCGTGCAGAGTCCCAAGGCTTTGGGCCGTCCTCGACTGCTTTCCCAGGCCACAAGCAGGGAGCTGGATGGGAAGCAGGAGCTGCCGGGATTAGAACCGGCGCCCATATGGGATCCCGGCACGTCCAAGGCAAGGACTTTAGCTGCTAGGCCACCGCGCCGGACCCCAGCTGCTCCATTTCCAATCAGCTCCCTGTTAATGTACCTCGGAAAGCAGCGGAAGGATGGCACAAGTGCTTGGGACACTGCGTCCATGTGGAAGACTCAATGAATTTCTAGGCTCCTGGCTTCAGCTTGGGCCAACCCTAGCTGTTGCAGCTATTTGGGGAGTGAACCAGCAAATGAAAGATCTCTCTTTTTCTCTCATCCTACAACTCTGCCTTTCAAATAAACTAATTTTTAAAAAACAGGGGGCTGGTGTTGTGGGGGTGGAGGAGAGGAGAAAGTGAGAAAGCAGAGGCTCTGAGCAGCTGACCTAAGTGCCTCTACCGGAAGTGTGGGGCGACACCTGAATGCAGGGGTTGTACTTGTTTAGGGACAGGGAAAAGGGCCCCCCAGAGCCTTTAACATCTCACCCCCAGACTCAGTACAAAGGCCCTCAAAGCTACTGGGGGGAGGGGCACATGACAACCTGCACGTTCAGCTCAAAGCTTCTGTCCGATTCTTGAGGTCTCCACCCCACCCCCAAGCAAGCACCACTGTCACAGAGGCGGCCCCCTCCCCAGGGAATCCTCTCACAGGATCCCCTTGGGAACCCCTCCGAGTGAGCTGGCTGTCAGGGGCTGCCTGCAAGAACCCGAGTCACGACCTCCACCTGGTCCCACCTCTGCAGAGGCAGGCTGCAGGCAGGTGCAGCGGCGGCCGGCAGCACTTCTGCTCTGGGCCACTTCCTCATTGCTCCGCCATGAGGCTTCCTGCTAAGCCCGAGGAGGCCCAAGTCCTGGGCTGGGTCCTCCACCGTGGCCTGCCCCAAGCCAACACCCGGCTGGCCCTGACAGCTCCTGTTTCCTCCCAGAGCCTCCTGGGTCCTGCTTACTCAGCTAAAAGCCCGCATTGGACCTGTCAGTTCCTCCGAGACGCTGCCTCACTCACCCTGCGCTCACAGTGCTGCGAGCTGAGTCCAGCACTTGGTAGGGGCCAACAAGGCACTGCTTGACGGCAACAGAGGACACGTTAAGACTGCACAGATCCACTCTCTCACACCCATGCCAACATGACTAAGGCAGCCCTGATACAAACTAAAGTGCTGGTGGAGGGCACAGAATCCTTTTTAAAAACAAAGGTTTACCTAAATTCCGTACATCTAAGACACACGGGGGGAGGTGCTCCATGCAGTAACAGGGCATATCCCCCTGTTTAGGGCCAGGCATCTCGGCAGCGCAGCTGTGAACCACTAGGCTGGGGATGCGGAGCAGCTGGTCAACCCAGAGTGAGCAGCATACAGGATCAAGTCCCAGCTGCTCCACTTCCAATCCAGCTCCCTGCTAACACCTGGAAAGGCAGCAGCAGATGGCCCAAGTGCTGAGTCCCTGCCATCCACGTGAGAGACCCAAAAGGAGTTCCAGGCTCCTAGCTTCACCCCAGCCCAGCCCTGTCTGCTGACTCAACCATCAGCTGAAGATATTTCTCTCAAGCGCCCTCACTCTCTCGCTCTTTCTACATTTCAAATGCATAAATGTCTACATTGCTCTCCCTCCAAGAGGAACAGATCATGCCACCAGCACCCTCCACAAGCAACACCAGCTCCTAAATGCCCCAATCATTTAGCCCGAGGAGGAAGCACAGTGCACCAGTCTACTTTTCACAAATCCAGTGTCCGTGCTGGGAGCACGAGCCTTGGTGGCCTTGATGCTGCCTGGCCTCCGGGAGACACCACTCAGTCATCAGCACACTCCTCCTGCCCGCTCCTCAAGGCTTCAGCCCCAGCTGTGCAAGGTCCCGGCTCCTGCAGCCAAGTGCTCCCAGCACGAATCCTGCTCCAGCACCTCCTTCCTATAAAACCTCAGCCAACGGTCCGGAGCAGTAGCCTAATGGTTAAAGCCCTCACCTTTCAAACGGGCACCAGTTCATATCCTGGCGGCCCGGCTTCCCATCCAGCTCCCTGCTGTGGCCTGGGAAAGCAGTCAAGGACGGCTCAAAGCCTTGGGACCCTGCACCCACAGAAGACACCCAGAAAAAGCTCTGGCTCTTGGCTTTGGATTGGCTCAGCTTTGGCCGTTGCAGCCACTTGGGGAGTGAACCAGCAGAGAGAACTTTCTCTGTCTCTCCTTCTCTCTGTAAGTCTGACTTTGCAGTAAGAATAAATCTTTAAAAACAAAATCTCAAGCAAGGCACATCTATACTCACTGTCAGGGCCTCAGCGAGATCTGCCCGCCACTTCAGGCTCCAGGTTCCAAGACCACGTGTGGCCAGCCCAGGGAGGCACAGCCTGAGCCCCAGAAAGAAACAGACCCTCAGCTGAGGGACACCTTGTGGAGGTACACTTGCTGTGCCCAAGTGGAGAGAAGCACAGAGAATCACAACGAAAGCAGTGTTCACTGAGTGCCCCCGTGCGCTGGCGTGCCACCAGCTGCTCTCACACACATTAGTTTAGATGCCACCAATACACTGTCACCTCCACTCGGACAGCAGGTGGGAACTGGAGGGGAGCGCACTACCTCTCCAGGCGCAGGCACGCTGGGCTCTGAGCTCAAGTGCCCAGGCTCAGCCTCAGCTGCCCAGGCGTCTCCAGGGTGCCTGGCCTTAAGAGCCAACAGCAAAGACCAGTCTCCTCTCAGCAAGATGGGCCCTGCCGGCCCAGCCTGTACCAGGAGCCCGACCCCACAAATCCTGGCCCACACCTGACTCCTAAGAAATCAGTAACTCCATCAAAAGGCCCGGGGAGACAGTGGGTCCTAACCACCCTGCTCGGAGAGGAGGGCCAAGAGGCCGTGTCTGCTAGGTGAATTCAGCTTTCCAATTTGGGATGCCAAAGCACAGGCAGGAGACATCTTACGGAGGGATAAAGACTCCTGTGGCACGCAGGGAACCTGCCACCTCCAGGAGGCAGACGGCACAGCTTGCTAGGTCGGGTCCACACATCAGTCCTCCTCCTCACTCCTCCCGGGCCACAGTCACTCGGCCAGCTCTCTGCTAGTCCCTAACCTCCCTGCTTCTCCACTCTATCAACCATGGAAACCTCAGTCATCCTCCACCTGCTGCCAATTACCAACCCTACCCTGCCCCAGCTTCACAAGGAAAACCAAAACCGCCCCTGCCCTGGCCTGGCTTGGACGCGCTGGGTTCCACAGCCCATCTGACTGGGCCCCTGTCCTTCCTTAACCACCCAAGGGATCCACCACCGGCCGGGCCATAGCCTCCTGTCACGTGACCCCTTCCCCACCTCAGTGCACCCACAAGGCCCACAGCCACCGTCGGCTGCACTCCCGGAACCCTTCTAGGGCCCGGCCCCCCTCCCCGACCTCCTGGTCTCCCCACCAACCTGCTAGCCTGTCCCACCTCCAAACACCTCTAAGGTCCTTCCCCAAGGACCAGTTTTGTCTAAGGAGACCGGATACTCATTCTTCCATTCATTCATTCATTCACAAAATCTGCCGGCAGCCCTCGCTGGCTGCCGCTGCACTTCTACAGACACTGGAGATGGCGCGGCCGCGGTGGCGGGCTGGGAGTGAGTGGCCGGAGCAGGTCAGAGGTCACCCACCCAGGCCCTCAGGCTCACTTCACTGAACACACACAGTGGGCCCAAGAGGCAGGGTCTCCTAGCGTTCCAGTCTACAGAGGACGCCGCTAAGCCAGGCACCGAAGGGACCCTTGGCCGGGAACGCCCCGCCGCGGCCCTGCCTCATTCATCCACAATCATCCCCACCTGCGGCCAGCCCCGCGCGCCGGCCCGGCGACACCCCCCATCTTACCGGGGGCGGGGGCGGGGGCAGGGGTCTTCACCAACGCCCCAGGCCAGCCGAGCTCGGGCCAGCCACGGCGGGCTGCCCGCGGGCGCCTTCCCCTTCGCCCCACACGAGGTCCCACGCGCGCGCGGGGCACTTCTCCCTCTCTATCTCGTCCGACACTCGCACCACCCAGCCAGGCCCGGTCCCCCATTTCTCAGAGAAGCTCCGCTGGGGGCTCTGCGAGGGGAAAAGCCGCTGGCCCCAAGGTCACCGAGGGCAGCGGCCGGACCTCCCCCACCCCGCCCCGCCCCGCCGTCCCCCTGCCCACCCGTCCCCAGGACTCGAACCTGGGTCCCTCCAACTCCCAAGAGCTCGCGCGACTGGACCAAGGTCACACGTGAGGCGGCGGCGGCGGGCGCGGCCCGGGCTCCCCACCCCGCGCCGCCCGGCCGCCCCTCCTCGGCGCGCCCCCTCCTCGGCGCGCCCCCCGGGGGACCCCGCGGCGGCCCCGCCCCGCCCTCCCCGCGGCCCGCGCGCCCGGCCGGGCCCCGCACCGCCTCCGGCCGCCGCGGCCCTCACCGCTGTCGCCGATGATGAGCAGCTTGAAGAGGTGGTCGTAGTCCCGGGCCATGGCGGGCGGGGGCGGCGCGCGCGGGCGGGCGGGGTCACTACGGGCCTCGCAAACCGCAGCTCCCTCCGGGCTGCTCCGGCAGCGGCGGATCCACTTCCCGAACAAACAGCCGGAACTGACAGAAACACCTCCCTCCGCGCTCCCTCCTCCCCCTCCTCCTCAGCGGCCGCCGCCGGTGCCACCGCCTCGCTCCTTCCCGCCCCGCCCCGACACTGCGCAGGCGCGGCTCCTGAGGACGGCTCTGCGCAGCCGCAGTCCCGGCCAGCCGCGCCCTCGCCGCGCGCACGCGCACGCGCAGCGCGCAGGCGCTCTAGTGGAAGTGGTTTTTTTTTTTTTCTTTTTTTCTCCCCCGCCCCCCGCCCGGCTCTCGGGCGCGAACCCGCGTTCCTCGTGTGTTCTCGGGCGGACGCGGCCGGCTGCTGAGGCGGGGGTTGCTGGCGGAGAGGAGCCTCCGTGGAGCCCTCCTTGCAAGAAGCGGAGGATGCTGGACGTCCGCGCTGCCTTCATCTCCAACACCTGTGCGCGCGGCGGAGCGGACGGGCGGGCGGCTCCCGGGGCGGGGCGCACGCCGAGCTGCCGGGCCCCCGAGCAGGTGGATGGACGGACCAGGGCGGTGGGTGGGGGGAGTCCGAGCCGCGTCCCGGCCCCGTCCGGGGTCCCCTCGCGACACCGAGGGCGACCGCCTCCCATCTCCCACCTCCCGGGTGCCCGCCGCGGAGCGGTGCGTTCGGGAGGAATGAGGCTGCTCGGCGCCTCGGCGGCCCCGGGCTACCCCAGTCGCTCCCGCCTTGACCATCGGCGTGCAGGGCGCTCCCGCTGCCCTTCTCGCTCCAGTCCTTTACCACCTGTGTCCCATAGCCCTACTGCTTTCCGATAGATCACCTGTTGGACGCTTGTACTTACCGTAACTTATTTAAAGGACAGGCAAGGAGAGCTCTCCTAGCCACTGTTGTCTCCCAGATGTCCGCAGTGACTGGGGCTGGGCCCCAAGTTTTTGAGCCGGTCACAATGCGTTAGTAGGAAGCTGAAACCGGGAGTAGAGCCAGGGCTTGAACCCAGACGCCCCCACGCAGGATGCTGCAGCTTCCCGGGGCCACCCTCCACCGAGCCCCCTTTCTCCTTGACTTGCTACGATGTATCGTTTAACAGGTGCATGGTGCTGTTCATCCAATTAAACCGCCCTGCTGTTTGCCATGATCTTGTTGCTCATCAACAATGTTGCAGCAAGCAGCATCCTTGAAGGACACGCATGTGTGGGGCTCCTGAGTTAATTTCTCCAAGGAGCTGAAGTCCAGTGGACGGGGATGGGCGCTTGAAATGTGGGAGGGAGGGTACTGGCTGGGGGAGGGCAGCAGCTCAGGGGAGCTGCTGGTCAAAAAGCTGGAAAAGTGCCAACTTCTTTGGCCCAGGCAAGTTTTAGGAAATAGAGGGCAGGGGGAGGGGAGAGACGCCTCAGTGCAGACACAGGGGAGCACCTCCATACCCTCTGGCTTGAATGCCACCCTGGAGCTGTGGCTGCATGCCTTAAAAGCATCGTGCAGGGTTCCTCACAAAAAAGCTGCAGCTGTGTGCATCTCTGAGTTCCGTGGGAACTCATGCTGTCCATCAGGGTCACTTCGCGCCGACTCATGGGTACTTGAAGCCATTTCCTATTGCAGACACCAGCACATATTTCCAAGGCAGCCTCCTGACACCCACACTGCAGGATAAGTTTGGGAAATAAAGTAAAACGGACCATTATAAAGTCAAAGACTTGTCATTCTCCCTCGATGCACCAGCAACAGGCGCTGGTTCCTGCACTGATTCTCTGCTTGATGAGGGCTGGTTCTTTTGTTTTGGGCTGCAGATGGCAGGGGAAGCAAAACTGGAGCCTTTTCCCCTCCAGGAGTTCACAGCCCTGGCAGAGTTAAGACATGCTCATGGAGAGTTAAAAGCTCACGATTAATACAGTAGACCAAAGAGCTGTCAGATAAGCTGTGTAAGACCTCACGGGAAGAAAGCTCCCGCCCAGTTAGCAGGGCTGGGGAAAAGGTTTCGTGGGATAGATTTGAAGATGGCAGCAGTATGAATGTCAGGTGTGTTTAGACAGCCTCTGTCACAGCTGTGAGAGTCATCCGTTTCACGTTGGAGGGGGAGCTCCCTGGAGGCCATGCTGTGTGCCTGGAATCCCAAATCTGAGCACATTTGTCTCTGGAAACATTGTTGCTCATTTACTTATAGTTCTAACAGGAGCTTTGTTACAATGTCTCCCTCAGAAGATACAAAGGTACTCCTCTCCAAAAAATATGGAAAATGAAATTAAAATTTAAGCATATTTTGGAGGGGGAGATCAGTGGCCAGCACCATGGTTCAACTAGTTAATCCTCCACCTTGGAGCACCAGCATCCCTTAGGGTTGCCGATTCATGTCGCAGATGCTCCACCTCTGATCCAGCTCCTTGCAGGTGGGAACTGGAGGGGAGCACACTACCTCTGCAGGCGCAGGCACGCTGGGCTCTGAGCTCAAGTGTCCAGGCTCAGCCTCAGCTGCCCAGGCGTCTCCTGAGTGCCTGGCCTTGAGAGCCAACAGCAAAGACCTGCCTCCTCTCAGCAAGGTGGGCCCTGCACCTGGCTTTGGATCCGCTTATATATATCTGTCTCTTTCCTGTACATCTGCCTTTCCAACAACCAAAAAAAAAATTTTTTTTTAAAGAAGCTTGTGGATATGTAAATTACCAAAAACAACATGAATTTCAAAAATTTATTGAAACAAAAATAAGTTTCTAATTCCCACTTTTCTGTACAAAGACACACCCATGCACGTGAATTTTCATGACCAAAGTATGAGTACTGTGATTGGAACTTTGTGCCACTGACCCGAGCAGCTGGTGCGGGGCTGTGAGCTTCTGCAGCCATGGTGGTGGGGAGACAACAGCAAGGCTTGGAGCCAAGGGCAGTTACACGACTGGTGAGATGATGTCAGGAGAGCAGGTGTGAACAGCAAGGAAGGCCTGATGCCAAAGATGGTATGCAAACAACACCAACCAAAGCTGCTTTTAAAAAGAAAACCACAGAATTTACCTGGTGACCAGCTTCATTCAGTGATTTGGTAAATATTTGCACATTTGCTGGGTGTCAGCCATGTCCCAGAACTCACAGTATGGTGGGGGCAGACAAGCCACTCCTGTGCCAGGTGCTGCTCTGAGAGAGGGGTTCCAGTGGTTAACTAAAACTTCAGAATCCCTGATCTCCAGGAGCTTGCGTTCTGGGAGAGAACGCAGGCTGAAGAGAGAAGCCTGAGAGAGAACAAGGAGGAGATGGGGGCCCCACGCAGCAAGCTGAGCCAAGACAGGTAAAAACGAGGAAAATTCCATCCTGTGTGTCTGGTAGAAGTGCAAGCTGGTCCTTTGTCCTGTACTTGCAAACCGGCCACCGACCCAGAGGTTGTCAGCAGGCCCTTCCCTGTCCCCTCCTGGCTCCCAGGGATCAGTGGGGACCCCATTACCTCATCCATCTCGGCATCCCTTGGGGACCGACACCCTGGAAGGCACTTAGTGTCTGTTGAAGCCACACTGGGAATTTGGAATTGCCTGGAAAGGATGTCACAGGAAATGGAGTTGACCCCTCTCTCTCAAGGTTTTTTTTTTTTTTTCTCTCCCCTGAGGTTATCTGCCAAATATGGGGTCTACCTCAAGGTGGATGTGCCTTTCCCATGACCTTCAAACCATTCTATCGACTTCCTCATCTTTGGGATCAGATAAGTGGTTTTCTGAGTATGGCCAGGAGACTCTGTTCCAAAGAATCAGTAGATTAAGACATCTCCATGACATGAAGGTGTTGCTTGCCTTTCTAGCTCATTATTCACTCAGAAGTGGTGCATTTTCCAAAGCCCACATGTGACAGACTGAACACAGAGCAGACATGAGGCGCCAGATATTAAGCATGAGACAGTGTTGCTCGCCTCATTGACATAGTTACTGGTTTTGGACCTCAGAGTCTTAATACTTTTAGAATGCTTGGCACAGGTCCTGGCTCCTGCGTGCAGCTTCCCGCTGAGGCAGACCCTGGGAAGCTCCAGATGATGGCCCCAGTACCTGGGTCCATATCATGGAGACCACATGGAGTTCCAGGCTTTTGACTTTGGCCTGGCCCATCCCCAGCTATAACAGGAATTTAGGGACGAGGCCAGCAGAATTCTGTCTCTCAATTTTAAAGGATGATAAATTTATAATAGATAAAATACACATAAGCAAGACCCTCTGGGTAAAGTCAATAATTCCTAAAAGTATGTTTGAGAAACCAAACCAAACAGTCAAATATTGGCTCCCCACCTCCCATCTTCCCAATTGCTCTCTGTGTGTGTAGATCTAAAAGGCAGGAAGGATCTGATAGGGACAGGTGTTGGGCACAGCAAGTAAGCCACTGATCACCTAAGGACACTCACAGCCCGTGACGCAGTGCCTGGGTTTAAGCCCCAGCCCAACTGTCCATTTCAGCTGCCAGCTAATGCACACCCTGGGAGGCTCAAACACTTGGGTCCTTTTCACCTTCAAGAGACACAATGGAGTTCCTGGCTCCTGACGTCAGCCTAGCTCAACCCTGGTAACTGGGCGTGGTGGGGAAGGACATCTCACACAACACACACTGTTGTGTCCTGGTCATAAAAGGAACCTAAGGCTTTTCACACTCGTAGAGCTGCCCCTCCAGACTTTTCCTGACATCACAGGAAATGAAAATCCACACACAACACGGTAAGGAGATAAGCAGCCTGGGGTCTCCCGTCCCCCACCCCACTTAAGGGCCCTTCCTAGTGGCTTGGCTGAACGAGGGGACCAGCACGTCACCCATTCACAGGATGGTGACTGGGAGAGCAACCAGAGAGAGGCACAGTTCAAACAGAACCACCCATGGAAGGAACTGGAAACCCAGTTGCTCCACAGCACCATGTACCCACTACCTGCCTAGTTGCCTCTGTCAGGTCCACTTTCCTAATTAATTTTTGTATATATATAGAATGGCCCCTAAGCCTGGGTGACCAGAAAAATCAAGAAATAAAGGGTTCCTTTTCAGTTCTGCCAACTGGCTCCATGGCCTTGGAAATGCTCCTCTGTGCCTCAGCTTTGCTCCTCAGAGGCGCCCTTCTGCCTGCTGCTAATCACTGCACAAGCTGAACTGTGGGATGCAGTCCTCAGCATCCTAGCAGACAGTTCCTTCAGACAGAGCTTTTCTGTTAGTAGTTTAGAATGATGGGCTCAAGAGGCTAATGCTGCCAAGTCTGGTCCAGCAGTGTGTACAGCTATGGGCTCTGCACTGCATAGGCATCAGGCAGTAACGGGCGCCTCCTTTCCCTGGCGCCCTTTGTTTTCCACCATCCACCTGAGGGCCCCTGGGTGCTGAGGCCACACAGCAGGCACATTCGATGGACATGACCACCCTGGGAGAATGCATGGTCTCTACACACACAGGGAGGAGTAGGCTCAGGTCACACGGGCATGACAGTGACAGGTTAAGGTTCAATCTAAGCTTCCATGAGGGTCCACCACACCACACCACACTCCACCAAAGGACTGGCGTCCTCTTCCATCCTTATTACTCTCAGATGGAAAGATTTGAAAAAATTTTATCTACATCCAAATAAACTCATTCCTCAAGAAACCCACAGCAGCTCTAACTGCCAATCTTGTTTCAAATTCCACCCAGTGAAACAATGTTTCCAAATCGCTTTATCCAAAGAGATCAAGCCTGCAGCGGCTGGCCCCTCTGAAGGCCTGCAGCACCTCAAGTCTGCACGAGGGAATTTACCTGTAGCTTTGGTTCATTACACCATCCCACATTGAAAAATCCACCTGGGTGTCAGTGTTTCCACATTCCATTCAGCACAGGATTTGGAATACTGTGGCGACCATTTCCTCTGGAGTAGCTCAGGGCAGTCTTCCACCCACAGACAGAGCCATGGCATGTCTCCTCCAAAGAATTACAGAGTCTTCAAGGACTATCCAGCCATCTTCTCTGAAGGCTCTCCCAGTCTTATCCTGTCCCCTCAGTCAGCCAAGCCACTAGGAAGGGCTTTAAGTGGGAGTTTTGGGGGGGGTGGAACCCCAGGCTGCTTATCTCCTTATCTCATGTTGTATGTGGATTTTCATTTCCTGTGATTGTCAGGAAAGGTCTGGAGGGACAGCTCTAAGAACATGAAATGATGATGCCTCAACAGCTAGCACAGAAGTGAGACTGCGGGGGGAGTGACCTCTGTGCATTTCCTCTCTGGAAAACGGTAAGACCCACACTTCCCAGCATCATGGTGAGGACTATGTGAGATGCAGTCAGGTGTCATCTGCTGTAATTCCCACTGATACTAGAGGAATACACGGCCCACACTGGATGCTGAGGGCTGGTCCAATGTCCTCATTCCAAGGAGGATGAGATGCCCCAGAGCTGAACTGACGAGCTCCATCCGCCAGTAGGACACACGGCTTTCACTGCTCTGTGCCAGGCTGCATCTCCTCCAGGGTATCGAGGCTGGGCTGCCATTTGCAGGACTGCTGTGGCGCTGTGGTCTTGACTGTGCCAGCCCTTCGCAGCTCCCTCCTGGGAACTCACACCCTTCTTTCAGTCTTGGAGTGCACTCTAGCCCGCTCTGGAAGCCTTTGAGTCATCTCCGTCTGTGAATCAACCTCCACCCTTCGATTCTGAACACGGAGATCTCAGCCTCCTCCAGCTTCTGGGACCAGAGGCTGGTGTTTTTCCTTTGGATTTTGTTCAGTTTCTTCTACCTCCAAGGGCAGCTCTGCCCAACTGTACACGGAGGCTCTGAAAGCCAAAGGTGGGCAATCTAAGCTACCCCTGGAGGAAAATACTGCAGAAAACCCCAGGAAGAAAAAAAACCCAGGAGCTCGGCAGGTGCTCAGCCCACGCCCCCCTCCCAACAGGAAGCCTTCCTGTACCTCAACCATGGCTTACCATAGAGGTCGACACAGATGCAGCACACAGCTTGCTGGACACAGGCCCTGAGCAGCTGGGAGCGGCACACTGGTGACCAGCTAAGTCCCAGAAGCAGAGAACAGTTACCATGGCTACCAAAAGCTGCAGCACTGACTGTGGGCTGTGGGGATCTGCTCAGCTGACCCTTCAAGGTCCTGGGATTCTACAGTTACCCAGAGCCTGCCGAGACCAGGCCGGCTGCGAGGAGAGGAAGTCCTGTGACACAGGAATCACAGATTTCATCCCAGTGTCTTAGAAGTCACCTTGTCTGACTCGTGGCCAAGTGCTAAGTCACAAGCTTCCTTTCTCCCTCTGCTGCATTATTAACAAGCAAGGCTCTGCTTTTTTTGGTACGGCGCTTCATACCTTCTCTACAATGAGTTTGCTATTGCCCTTTTTTTTAATCCTCTCCTCCTTTCACAGCTCCGGCCAGTCATCCGGATAGAGGTTTTGTTCCCTATTGTGGCTGGGGGAGACAGCTCAGAAAAACTTGCGTCACCAGGCCTGGTTTGGGGGTGGGGGTTGGTGCTCCAGATCAGACAGGACGCATGTGTCACGAGCCTTCTAAGAATCAGGAGGAAGGAAGTCATTCATAAAGCAAGCCGATGCTGGACTGCGATTCGGGTTTCCTCTTCCAAGTCCTTCGGCTACAGGAACGGGCTCGTTCTTACTCCATGCAGGAGAGCGTTTCTGTTTCCTACTTGACTTCTAGACGCTCCCTACCGTTCCAAGTCAGGACAGGGGCCAGGAAACGCTCCTCCACCCGGGTAAGAACACGGGCCTGGCTGCATGCCACTCCTGACCCAGCCCCAGGACAGCCATCTGCAGCGTCTGATAAGGCTGCCAAAAGCAGGGGGGATGCCCAGAGGTCAGAATGCTGCCAACACTCACAGGAACAGTTGCATCCTTACTCCTGATGCAGGAAGCTCCATGTTAAGTAACTGAAGACTTAAAAAATATACGTATGTATGCTTTCTGCTTGTGTCAAGATTAAATCAAAGCCTTTATTAAACACTCCTCCTTCAAGCGGCCAGCAGGTAAGCTCCGATCCCTCCCCAGACTCATGAGCTGCCGGAAATGTGTGAGCACTGTTTCCACGGATGGGGTCAGCCCCGGTCAAGCTGCCCAGGATTGAAACAGCAAGCCAAAACACGCCACACTGGGCAGTCCTCTGCAGTTCGGTGCCCCACTGGAGGATCTAGTGGAAGGTGGGTAGCGCTGGCCCTTGACCAGGGCTCAGAGACAGGAGAAGAGGCACTCCGAGGTCCCCCCGAGGTTCCAGACTCCTCAGTGCGGGACTGGTGGTCAGCCCCGGGATGTCACCTGAGGCGTCAGCACGCGCTTCTCCTTCTTCTCAGAGAAAGGGGCAAGATGGAGGAGGCAATTTGCAGTTGTGTGTGGGTTTGATTTAAGGCTTTGGCTGTGGTCTGCTGATAGACACTTCCTGGGAACACCAGCCCCAAGCTCCCCATCGGAACAAGCGTTATTTTCAAAAATGAAAACATTGAACAAGGATGCGGAGCTGAAGCACTGCGGCGCAGCCCAGGCTTATCATGTCAGAATGGTGTCATCCACTTGCTCCGTGGGGTCGGCCTGGCTGGCCAGCTTCTTCAGGGACCTCCGATTACATTCACTCAGAACTTCCAAACTGGCCACATCCAGGATCTTGGAGACGGCCTGCAGGGCGGGTGGGCATGAGGAAACACAGTCAGGAAAGATGGCTTTAGATTCTCCAATCAAATCAAGACCGAGATGAAGGGCAGTCCTTGGCCCAGTGGTAAAGCCACTGCTTGGATACCGCATCCCCTCGGGCAGTGCTGGGATGGGAGTCTCAGCTCTGCTCCTGACCCTGGCTTCCTGCAGGAGCACAAGCCGGGAGGCAGCAGGTGAAGCCTCAAAGTCAGGTCCCTGCTAAGAGGGAAGCCTGCATTGAGTTCCAGGCTTCTGGGGAGCAAACCAGCAGACAGGAGCTCTCCGAGTGTCAAATAAATGTTGGGGTCAGCACTGTGATATAGCAAGTAAAGCCACTGTCAGTGGCACTGGGAACCCCTTTGGTTGTTATTTTGAGTCTTAGCTGCTTCACTTCTGATCCAGCTCCCTGCTAATGTGCCTGGGAAAGCAGCAGAGGATGGCCCAAGATCTGCAGCACCAATAGAAGCTCCTGGCTTCAAACCAGCCCAGCTCTGGCCATCTGAGGGGTAAACCAGTGGATGAAAATTCATCCCTTCCTCCTGTGACTCTTCCAAATAAATAACTCTTGAGAAGAAGGGGCCTGGCGCAGTAGCCTAGAAGTTAAAAGTCCTCGCCTTGCACACAGCAAGATCCCATATGGGTACCAGTTCTAATCCCGGTATCCCCGCTTTCCATCCAGTTCCCTGCTTGTGCCCTAAGAAAGCAGTTGAGTATGGCTGAAAGCTTTGAGACCCTGCAACTGCATGGGAGACCTGGAAGAGGCTCCAGGCTCCTGGCTTTGGATTGACACAGTTCTGGCTGTTGCAACCACTTGGAGAGTGGATCAATGGATGGAAGATCTTCCTCTCTGAATATCTGACTCTCCAATATAAATAAATAAATGAATAAATCTTTTAAAAGAAAAAAAAAAGGAAGAAGAAGAAGGATGGATAATGTGTTAACCTCAGAATCACTCATCCTGAGCTGAGGCAGTTAAAGTGACGGTGCTCCGGCGGCTGCAGGCCGGGCCTGAGGGAACAGCGCGAGGGCCTCACTGGGCTCTGTGCTGCACTTTGAGGCCCTGAGACATTTTAATCTCAAGAAAGGGTTCTGCTGCCTAAAGAAATCTAAAAAGCACAGGAATCCTATTTCCTAGGCCAGGCGCCTGCATTTCAACCTGCTTCCGGAAGCTAAGCCGTGAGCCGAGGTGAGGACGGGGCTTCAGGAGTGCCCAGCACAAGGACAGCCTGGGGAGGCTCTCCTGTCCGGTACCATCCGGCACCCACCTGAAAGACCTCTTCGCCTTGCCGCATCTTGAGGAGATTGACAATCGCCTGGTCGCTGTAGGCCCTCACGACCGTGTTCTTGTCCTTGGTGTTGTCAAGAAGGGCCTTTAGGATGGGCTTGATGGTCTGGGGGTCCAGGGCAGGCAGTGGGTCCCTGTTTGCCCACCAGATCATCTTCTCAGCCACCAGCCTGATGTCACTGGATGGGTTCTGCAGACACTGTAAGGGGGACCAGAGCACACATCCACTCTGATTCCCATCCCTGACAGAGCCCCCACCTTCCCGTGGAGGTGTGACAGGGTGTGCCCCATCACCTGTCTGTGTCCCCTAGCTCACCCCTGCTACTGTCATTCTCATGCGATACACTTCCTCCAACAGGCCATGCCCCGGTCTGCCTCAGCTCAGCCTCAGTTCCTCTTGCCTGTGATATGCTTGCCCCTGATCATGACTTGGTCAGTTCCTGCTCTCCCTTGCAGTCTCCCCTGACAACCCCACCTCAACCAGGGCCCTCCCTTGTGGGCTTCATGTCAGGTGCCTGCCTTTGCACCTCAGCACCTTCCTGGGTGAGTCCTGAACATGCTCAGCAAATACTCAGCAACTATACATGGCACACACAAGTAAGGGCAGCTCATGCTGCCACACACTGACCCACCATGAGTAAACCCCGGGAATTCTCAGAGGCTCCCAGGTAGAGGTGGCCACTCTGGTAACTAAAGTCCATACCTCGGAAACAGCACGCAGGACTGATTACAAAGGCAGAGCCTCAGGCATAGCTCCATCTCATGAAAAGCAAGAATCTGATTCTGACCTGAGTACATATCTAAGAAGTGTGAGAGCCCCCATCAGATTGCCTGGTGTGCACCACAATAACCACACTACTAACTGCCTTCCAGCTAAAGAAGAGAAACAGGATGAAGAGACTTCGTAAGCTTTGAGCCCATTTCTATCCTTGACTTTACAAAATAGGATGCACAGGGGCCAGCATTGTGGCACAGCCAGCTAAGCCTCCACCACAGCACTGGCATCCCAAGACAGCTCCAATTCTGATCTAGTCCTGCTAATGTACCTGGTAAAACAGAAGGTGGCCCAGATGTTTGGACCCTGCACCCAGGTGGGAGACCTAGAAGAAGCTCTGGGCTCGTGCTTCAGATTAGCCCAGCTCTGGATGTGGTGGCCATTTGGGAAGTAAACCAGTGGATGGAAAATTCTGTTTCTCCTCCTAACTCTGCCTGTCAAATAAAATAAAACTAAACCTTTAAAAACAGTGATTCTTAACTAGCTTTATCTCTATGTGAGAAATCTGATCAAAAGTTGGGAAAGAAAAATATATACTTTGTGCTGTGTTCCTAAGAGTGCAGAGAAGGCCCAGAGGCAACCCACACACAGGCGGCCTACCTGGCCCGGGGGCCCAGCTGCAGTGTTCTCTGGCCCTGGGTCTTCCCAGGAGCCAGGCCTGGGGGCTGCACAGTCCCCGCCCCACTCACCTTAATGAACAGACTGGAGAGTCTGGCCGGCAACTGTCCTCCTCCAGTCTCAACGTGGTACCTCATCAGGAAGCCCATGCCCCGGACCCCGCTCACTGCAATGGGGATCTGGGGGTGGGGAGACAAAGAGCCAGATGGGATAGCATCCCACTCCCTCCACAGAGCAGCAGAGCCAGGTCAAACCCATTCCCTAGCAAACTCCAAGGTCCCTTACCCACCCATCTCATCTCTTACCACAGACGCCCTCTCATTTAGATCGGAGGTCCCAGAAGTCAGATCACGAAATGGTCCAAGGAAGAGGGACCAGAGGCCTGACTAGAAGGGACCACTACAGCCTCAACCCAAAGTGTTCCTGGCCGAGATGATAAAGTCAGGGCTCACTGGGACCAGGAGCTGGTCCAAGGTACAGCAGTTTCCAAGCAAGGTAAAGTAAGAAGCCAGGCCTCCCAGCACCCAGTCCACAGTTCCCCTCCACGGCTAAGTCAGCAAGGTCAAGGCTGTGGGATTTTGATGAGCAGAGGAGTGAGGGCCCTGGCTTCCCCAAAGCCTCACCCTGTCCGCCATGGCACTGCTGAGGATCATCTCCTGCACTTCATTGCCGTATCTGCCTGCACAGAGTCTGCCGGGAGCCACGTTCACAGCCACGGAGAGTGCCAGGCTCCGGCCATGCCGAACCATCCAGTCAATGCCAGACACATCCGCTGGGCGTTAAGACAACTGGGTAAATCCTCATGTTTCAGCGTGCCCCCACACCACACAATCCACCCTGCCTCGGGACCCATGTATGGAGTCTGAACACAGCCTCCCCGCAGCACAGTAAGGAGAGGACTCTTCCACAAGGCCCCGTATGCAGCTGCGTCCTCTGGACAGGGAGACTCAGGACTACAGGGCCACTCAAGGCAACTCCAGCAGCAGGCTTCCCAAGGAAGGACAGTCTAGCTGCTGACAGGTCCTCTGAGAAGAAAAGATGTAGTGTCCATGGACTCCCCCCCCAACCCACACAGAGCTGAGAGGCCCACGTCCCTGAAGGGGGACTCCCCAGACTCTGAATGAGACCTACCCAGCAAGCACTGCTGAAGAACATTGCTAAGTTCCTCTTCTGTCAAAAAGGCACACAGCTCGCCAAGGCACCCGGCTGAGGAGATCCGAGTGTTGTCCTTAAAAGGCAGAGAGGGCAGTGAGGGGAGTGAGTGGTGCAGGCAACACCACCAGGTCCTCAGGACCCAGAGAGAGCAAAGATGGTAGCAGGGACAGAGCGGGAGGCAGGATAGGAAAACCAGTCAACCGGAAGCTACAAAGGCAGGCCCTGCTTGAGCACTGGGGTTCAGTGCAGACGAAAGCGCCCCTTGGTGCAGAGTTAACAGTGACGCATGCAGCACCTCCCCCAGTGACAGAAAACCCTAGTGTGTGTGCACATGGTGGCCATCATCGCAACGGCAGGAACAAGTACATTTGCACGGCCCCTTTCTTCTTGGGCAGTCCAAATGCTTCCTACCTGTTAGCTCAGCTTCTATCAGCAGCAAGAGAGGGGGACCGCCCACCCCTGGCCACACCCTCTTCTCTGTAAGTCCTGAGTTGTTATCTGCACCCAGAATACCCCAGGCTCGCTCTCTACTGTGTTGGTGCACTACTGACACCTACTGATTTGCATCTCTCCCGGTGCACAATGGCTTCCAGCCACTCCTCTGGGGTCGGCTCAGCAATGCACACCGGGAGGCGATTTTACATCATGCACCACACTATGAACAGGCACCCACCTGACGTGTCCCTCCAAATAAGCAGATCAAAACTCAAGGAGCCCTGGAGAAGCTGACACTGCACTGGCAGCCTGAACGGCCCCCTCAGTCCAAGTGTATTTCTGAGGGTGCAAGGACGGACTGCCAGAGGTGAGGCTGAGTACCAGGGAGAAGCCCAGGCACCAAGCAAGGCTGAAGCTGACTCTGACTCCCGCTCTCTGCAGAGGGGATCTATTTAAATTTGGCTGTGCTAAGATGCAAATCTGCTTCAATACTAACTTGTGCCTGCACTGTGCATGACCCTATAAAAGCCGACAATCTGACCAAGTGAGGGTAGGCACTCACGTGTGCACCTACTGGAAGTGGGACCCAGCACCAGATCAGCACTGCCGGTTGCAGCAGCTGCACGCAACCCTGCGCAGCCCCAAGCGTGTGCACACGCAGCAGTGTGAGACCACATGAGCTCAGAGGTCCCAGCTCCCAAGATTAGCCCCACAAAGTCAGGACTTCACAGAAGAGGCCTGGTTTGTGAAAGCTGAAACAGAAAACTCATGATCATACATTCCCTCTCCTCCTGGGCCCATCATGGTGCTGGACAGCCAAAGAGCACTTAACAAATGCTTCCAGAGTAAGCAGAACTAACAAAACTGGGCAAAATACATGGAATCCCATGGCCCAGATTCTGGGTTTGACTCTCCTGCTGCTAGTGTGTGGCCCGACACATCTTGCCCTTTCCTAGGGTCCTCCCATACTTATGCACATTAGAGACTCTGTATTTCCCCACATGCTGAGTTTTTTGAAGTCCGTAGCCAAGGTCTCATTCACCTCTGGCCGAGGCCCTCCAGCTGTGCAAATTTTTCCTGATGCAAACAATGAACCCCTTTTACAAAGAGAACATGGGTGCAGAGAGACAGTGAATGAAGATCAGAGAACGAACTGGTGACACTATCTGAGACCCCACAAACCTTACTGATCTGTCGAGAGCGGCTGCCCTGTCTCCCTGACCATATGGAAAAATGTTTAGTAAACTGTGAAGTGATACAAATCTCAGGAATGACTGGCAGCCACATCAAGTTCTTGTAACAAAGCAGAGACGCCAATCAAAGGGAGAGGGGAACCCAGGAAAACCCCCATCCAGCCTTCCATCTGCCACTGTACCTCATCATGTCCCAGCATGCTCAGCAGGAGTGAGACGATGCTTTTCCGGATGGCAGCATCCACTTTGCCGCCTGCTCCCTGAATGACAAATCTCAGGGCCTGCAGCATGGTGTCCCTAAAGAACCAAGGGACCGAGTCAGCCCCAGCTTTCCTTCCCATAGCCGGAGCCACCGCCTGGCCATCGAGGCTCCATGGTCCTCTCTCCCACTCCAGCACCTCACCTGATGCCTGGGTCTTCCATGACACGGATCCCATTGAGCAGCTCTGTGAAGAGGGGATCCACCTTGACATGGATGGAAATGAGCTTCCCCAGTGCATCAGCGGCCTTGAGGCGCACCCCTCGGTTGGTGTCCTGCAGAGCCTTGGTGAACGTGGTCTGCAGCTGGGGCAGGAAAGGCTTCAGGGCAATGCCCACCTGTGGAAGAAATCTATGTGTGGAACCACGCTGGGGTGGATGGAGCTGTGGCTTTGGGGTCCTGGAGTCCGAGGACCCGGGGCAGCTCCCCAAACTCCCACCGAGGCCAGGAAGAGAGGCTCTCTAACACAGCAGAGTCCAGCACAGGCAGGTCTCCCTAAGCCACCTCATCTCTTCTTGGCCTTCGCCAAGGCATGCAGAGGAGGCAGAGTAAGGGAAAGAGGGCAGAGGGCAGCCCTGTCCAAGGAATGATCCTCTGCAACCTTGGTTACACAGCAGCCTGGCTTAGAAGAAACCCATCTCCTGGACAAATTATTTTAAACTCTCTTTTTAGGACAGGTCTGGGGTACAGCAGCCCAGACACCACTTGAGATGCCTATGTTTCTGAAACGAGTGAGTCTCAGCTCAGCCTGTGATCCAGCAGCCTATTAACGTGCACAATGAGAAGCAGCAAGTGATGGTTCAAGTGCTTGACCCCCCCTTTCTACCCAGGTGGGAGACGCGGACCAAGTTCTGGGCTCCTGGCTTTGGCCTGGCCCAGCGCCAGCTGCTGAAGACATCTAGGACGTGAACCAGTGGCTGGAAGACCTCCCCATGTCTTCCTCTGTCCCTCCGCCTTTCAAGTGAAAAGGAACATAAATCTAAAATTTTTATGAAAAAGCTTTCTCCAAACCCATTAAAGAACAGGGCAGGCAGACAGCCATCAGGGATGCTGAAGTAACTCTAATGCCAAGACAAAGAATGCACAGACGTGTAACAGCAGGCAGTCCTACTGAGAACTGATGCTGTACATGAGCCACAGATAAAGTCCTTCCTGTACGCTTGTGTGCCCTCCTACTTACAAACCCACATCCATCTACTGTTAAATGAGAGCATGGCAGTGGCTCCTGGAGGTCCAGTACCAATGAAGGTCAGGAGTACTGGAATGAGAAGTGCAGGCTGCTGGGAGACCTGCTGGAAGAGGAAGTTGGTTAATCTGAGGTGAGAACCACCTGCCAAAGGGGTGACATGGGGGCTCCATCCATCAGTGTCTGCAGTTAGAACAACACCTCAGGAAAAAAACTGTGCAGGATGCAAGCGGAAAATGACATTCAATTTGAAGGGAAAAGATAAAAAGGTTAAATTTTCCACAAAATTGAAGCTGATGACATTCAAAATTCCATTTTGCTGCTGGGATTCTGCTCTCCACTCCTATTACCAGAAGAAAAAAGCTATACATTTTACACTTGCCTTTACTACTAAATACTTGTGCAAAAATTGTTTTGGGGGGGATTTTTGTTTTGTTTTTTACAGATTTACTTTCTCTATCCTGCCAGTGGAAGTTCAGAAAGGCCAGAACGTCCTCCACTATCCCACAGAACCTCTGCCCGCTGCCACATCATGTTAGCCTCATACATACAGCCCTGCTCTCAGATGCAAACAGACCAACTGATAAATTCTGTGAGTGGCTCACCTTGCCCAACAGGAGGCTGAGGGTCTCCAGCAAGGCTGCCTTCACGTTCCAGCTGAAGCGGTCGCCCAGGATGCGGATGAGAGGACCAGTGATGCTGACCACGGAGGGCCGCAGGGCATCGGCTGAGGTAAGGCGGATCACCAGGCCCAGGGCTTTGGCAGCTTCCTCCTTCTGCTCAGGGCTGCCGGTCAGTACTCCTTCCCGCAACACTGGTAGGATGGAGGTTACTCCCTGACCGAGAACCAAACAGAGCGTCAAAGACAGAAAGCTCCAGGCCCAGGGGCTGCCCAGCCTCCCCGGAAGGCAAGGCACTCCTGAAAGCCAGCTCCCCGCTCTACTTCAACGGAGAGAGTCCTCAGAGCCAAGTCTCAGGATGAGAGCCTGAGAGACGAGCTGCAATAGTGCCAGGACTTGACAATGTCAGTATCAAAGAGGAAAGGGCCCCAAAAGATCCCTCTCACCACAGGTATCAGAGATGACCTCCATAGCTTACACCATGGGGGACCTAAGCCCTGACCCCATCGAGCCACTATAAGGAAGCGTGCTGCCTGGGAATACCTTTAACAGCCACATGGCGACTGCCTCGATGCTCACTACAGACCTGGGGTCCAGGGATAAGGAGCAGGAAGGTCACACGTTCACAACCACAGGCACCAAAACACCCTAGCTTACCTTCTTGGGAAGGCAGAATCCTGGCACGTGCTCCCCTTTGCTCTCATTCCCTACGAAGCGGATTTCTTTGTGCAGCTCTTCGATCAGTGCCAGCTGGTTGCCAGCGTCTAGCTTCTGTGGGAATCCAAGCAGACGGGACGTGCAGCCCTCTCAAGACTGCTGCACAATAATACAGCCAAGGGAGGGGAAGGGGCGGCAGGCAGTGCGAACGGCAGTGGGTACGCGGGGACTCTCACTGGATGCAAGGTCAAGGGGTCCCCTCACCTTTGTGATGGCATTCAGGGCATCCCAGCTCTCCTCGAGAACTACGGGGCTGGAATCATTGAAGAGGCGGATCAGGCCTGAGACCAGGCTCCGCAGGTGGCTGGTGTAGTCAGCCTTGGAGCGGGAACAGTACATGTTGAGGATGATGGCAGCAGCCTGCCTCATGCCCACTTCAGGGCTACGAGTGGCTTCCAGCAGATCCTCGATGATGATGCGGTGCCCAGTGTCGTCGTCCACCGAGAGGATCACAGCCTGACAATTGGCCATCTCCTAGAAAGCACAGAGGACATGTAAGCTGAGCAGGACAGGGCAGGATGGCTATTAGAAAGTGATGGGAATGACCATGACAGGTCCCCTCCCCATACCTGTTGCTCATCGGGAGTCCCAAGCTTCTCCTTCAGGGCCAACATAACTGCCGGGAGGATCACTCCAAGATGGCGGGTCAGAGCGTCGCCTGCCACGGATGAAAGGAAAGCCAACACCCGCGTGTTGACAGGTGGAGTTGTCAGCTGGCAGAATGATGGACAACGTCAACGTGATGAACACCGTGCACCTGCGCCACACCAGGCCCTGCACTCCGGGAACAGGAGGCTGAGGCCTGTGCCACCACCCACCCTAAACCCCACACCTACAGATCATTACAGGGGCCCAGGAGTGACAACTGGTTCTGGAACTAGACAGAATTTGCCAACTGCTGTCATTTACCTTGGGCACGAGGTAGGGCAGCACCACGCGGCTCTTAATGGCCATAACTTGCTTCAGACCGTCCAGGGCAAATTCCGACACCTTGTCGTCGTCCTGCAGGGTGGCAGCGGGGACAAGCCCGAGGAGCTTACTCCTATTCCCTCCTCTGCTGTCTGCGCCAGCCACCACCACCTTCCTTCTCCTCCTGCCTCTCCCTGCTCCCACGTTTACTTACCAGCAGAGGAAAAGCACAAAGCCAATTTTGATCTTACTGTGCCCACTCCCTACATTCCAACTGCCTTGGCAGAATAACCCCCGGCCCAGGCCCCCGCATTTTGCTTCTACACAGACACTAGAAGCCCAGCTGGTAGGTGTGTGGCAGATCCACTCACCAGCTGCTTCAGTAAAAACGGGAGGATGTCCTCCAGAGCCTGGTGGCCAATGGTGGAGTGCAGCTGCTCGAAGGTCTTGGCAGCCGCCTCACGGACCTCCTCCAGCGGGTCACACAAAGCCTTCCTGGCCGTGGGCACAAGGGACTCTGAGAAATACAGCACCTACGATAGCCCAAGAGCAATGCTGTGAGACATGGCAAAGGCCAGGAAGGAACAGAGCAAGCAGGCAAGGGCATCTGACCCAGCTAGGCCATCATGGCTCCCCGTCTCCTCACACAAGTCTTCACAGTGAAAATTCCGACACAGAAACAGAGAAGGGGATGTGAGGCACCCATGTGCCCTCCACAGAGACTTGATGATTTGGTAATTAACAACTTGGCTGGTGCTGTGGCTTAGTGAGTTAGGATGCCACCTGCAATGCCAGCATTCTACAAGGACACAGGTTCATTGTCCCAGCTGCTCCACTTCCAATCCAGCTCCCTGTTAATGGCCTGGGAAAACAAAGGAAGATGGTCCAATTCTTTCAAACCTCACACCCATGTGGAAGATGAGGCTCCTAGTTCCTGCCTAATCCAGTCCAGGTCATTGATCATTTGAGGAGTTAAACCATCAGAAAGAAGATCTCATGTGTGAGCATGCATGCAGACTCTGTGTAACTCTGCCTTCCAAACTAATTTAAAAACACGTGTCAATCTCCTTCCCACAGCAGGACAGGCCTGACTGGACACCCTCTCTCCTTCAGTTCTTTTGCTTCTTCTCCAAGCCCTTCTTCAAGTCTCAATGCAAACACTTTCTCCCTTAGGAAGTCTTTAGGTCAATAAAGACCACTGATGGCTCTGTTGCCTTGGTAACCAATTCCACCTCAGCAAAGCTCGCTCTGAACTTGAATGTCTGTGATAGGTCAGCCTCACCACTGAACCGGGAGTACCTTGTAGGCAAGGCCTAGAAATAGTAACAAATTGGATCTTTAGGGCAACAGAATTAATTCTGATTCTATGTCAAAAGCAAACACAACAAGCCACACTTCAGATGCATGCTCCCACAGGCGGCGCGGGACCCGGTAAGTCGGCCAAGTGCACCCAGCTACAGAATAGCTCCCTGCTTCTACTTCTAGCCAGCACACACTACTCTGCTGTCTTCACCCGATTTGAGAGCACCTGCATTCTCAACCCAGGGCTGCTATGAGATCAATGGCCTTAAAATGAGGTCAGACCCTGGAAAGCGAAGTACTCCAAAGCCTCTGAATGATGCTACTATGGAAACAGAGCTCTTGCTAGAGATAACACACTTCAACCCACCGGTACTTCATCTCTGACTGTACTCCTTCGAGGGAGTGCACACCTCCTGCTCCCTACCATCCTCCACCTCTCATACACGTGCACATCCCACTGTTCACTAAGGTGGCACTACACATTTCAGCAGCACTGACAGAGTAACAAAGCAGGGGCTGCTCGGGAGCACGTGGGAGGAGTAAGAGCAACAAAGCAATCTCTCATTCCCAAAGATCCCTCAAGGAGGCCTAGACATGGTTTCGCTCCTACAAAACTGAAATGAAGGCTGAGAAGGAAATAGAAGGCCACGTGTGGCACAGCCAGCAGCACAGTGCCGACAGTGTCCCCACAGGGCAGGGCAGACGGCGTCGGGGGGACCCGGGTTCCTCCGCCAGCAGGGAGCAGATACTCACAGCGTCGCGGCTGGTGGACTTCATGATCTCGCTCAGGCCGATGCACACGCCCTGCCTCTCGTCACTCTTCGGGGACCTCAGGCCCTCCTCGAGGATGGGGATGATCTCGGGGAGGATCTTCTCCCCTAACTTCCGCACGAGATCACCCAGCGTCCTCGCTGCAATCTGTCGGCAGAGACCAAACACAACATCAACTGCCACACTCAATGCTGACACGACGATGGCCAGGGACCCTCTCTGGCATCAGCTAAAATACTAACTTACTTCTCCAATGCTCCCACCCTTGAACTGCTTCCAAAGGTTCACAAAACACAACAGAAACTCATTTCCTACGGGGTGAGTGTTTCAGCACTGCTGGCAATGCTGGCACCCAGCACCTGAGCGCCACCAAATGCCCGAGCGCCAGCTCGTCCGGATGCTCTGTGCCCAATTCAGTTCCCCGTTGAGGCACCTGAGACAACAACAGAAGATGGCCCTGCCATCCCTGTGGATGGAGGTTGGAGCTGTCGGCTGCAGTCTGCTGCGGAAGCCACCTGGGAAGTGAACCAGTGTACTGAACATTTTATTCCCCCTTTCCCTGTGTTGCTCTGCTTTGCAAATAAATGGATAAATAAATCTTTTAAACAAAAATCTCTGGAGACGGCGCAGTGGCTCAACAGCCTGCTCCATTTCTGATCCAGCTCTCTGCTTGCAGCCTGAGAAAGAGGATGGTCTTTCTTGGGCACCCCCACACCCACATGGGAGACCCACAGGAAGCTCCTGGCTCCTAGCTTCAGGTCAGGTCAGCTCTGGCTGTTACAGCCACTTGGAGAGGAAACCAACAGATGGAAGATCTTTTCCTCTCTTTCCTCTCTGTAAACCCACCTTTCCATTACGAATAAGTCTTCAAAAAAAGAAAATTCATCTCTACACAATCTGAAGCAAGAGATGACACTTCAGCAAATCATGAACAGATGTATTTGAAAATGTTTTAGCTTAGTACAAAAATGTTTTTGAGATCTATAGTTTTTCATTATACATTTTCATGCACAATAAAAGTCAGCAATAAAATAAACACAAACATTTACTTTCATTTTCCATGGACTTTTAAAGTCCCCTCACATATGAACATAAAGCCCATCATGAGCTGTGCAACCAAGGACCATTTTCTCTGGAAACCTAGTCCTAGGTTCTTACCTAAGGGAGCTGACTGTGGAACAAACACTTTGAGGAAAAAATCCATCTGCTCTCTGAAGCATCATGGAAATCCTTCTTTAGAGCCAAATACACAACATGCTTGCCGGGGTGGGGACTGGAAGCGGGCCAAGATGGGCAGAAGTAATCATGAGACCAGGCTGGGTCCCTTCTCCCAATCCCTGCCCAACCAGCAGAGAAGACTTATCGCACACAGGCTAAGCTTCTCTCTGCTTCCTCACAACAGCCCCCCTGGCCTTTCTAAGCACCTGCACTATGCTATACTCCCACCTGCCACAGGGCCTTTGCATACCCCAGCCTTATATCTAAACCAATATCTCCTCTGAAATGTCTGAAATGTCTAACCAGCTCCACAGCTGGGTGGTTCTTACTCTTCAAACATTCCTAACACCCCTGCCAGACCATCTGTAGTGCTGAACTGATTAGCATCCATAACATTAATATCTAAATAATATCCATCTCCTTGACCATGTTACAGCTTACAGGGATAAGGAATGAAGCTGTTGGGACTGCCACTTATGGTACCAGCATCACATATGGGTGCTGGCATACCACATGGGCACCAGTTCAAGTCCCAGCTGCTCTTCTTCCGATACAGCTCCCTGCTAATGTGCCTGGAAAAGCAGCAGAGGATGGCCACCTGACTGAGGGGTTGGTGTGATGTCATGGCAGGCTATGCCTCTGCCTGTAGTGCTAGCATCCCATATGGGTGCTGATTCATGTCTCAGGTGCTTCACTTCTAATCTAGCTCTCTGTTATGGCTGCAAAGAAAGTAGGCAGTGGCCCAGGTCCTTGGGCACCTGCACCCTTGTGGGAGACCCAGAAGCTCCTGACTTCAGACCAGCCCAGCTCCAGCCACTGTGGTCATTTAAAGAATGAACCAGTGCATGGAAAACTTCTCTGTCTCTCCTCTCTCTAACTCTGCCTTTCCAATAAAAATCAATAAATCTTTTAAAACAACAAGCACAAATGAGGCTGCCTTTCTTCTCCATTAAGTCCCAGGGCAAGACTCCTGCTCAGAACCTGGTACAATGGCTCAACAGCTAAATCTAAACCTTGCGCTGGTCCAGATTCCACATGAACACCAATTCATGTCCCAGGGAATCCACTTCCCATGCATCTCCCTGCCTGTGGCCAGGGAAAGCAGTGGAGGATGGTCCAACCTGCACCCACGCGGGAGACAAGGAAGAGGCTCCTGGCTTCAAATTGGCCAAGTTCCAGCCATTGCGGCCACTTGGGGAGTGAACCAGCAAATGCAGCATCTTTCTCTCTGCTTCTCCTTCTCTCCATCAATCTGATCTGCCTTTCCAATAAAAATAAATCTTAAACAAACAACAACAACAAAAATTCCTGCTCAACACATACTAGATGCTTAAAGATCATCTGCAAACAAACTAAATAACTAAACACTTCCCTATTTAAAGATACTAGGGCCTCTGCCAGGCCCCATATATCTGATTTCTAGACTCTCAAAGGGGGCATCAGGAATTGCTGGGACAGAATAAGGCCCAAGAAATTTACCGTTCTTTTATCTGCACAAGTGCTGGCCAGGAAACCCAGAAGGAGCCCAAAGAGGGTAGGCAGGATCTCTCGCAAAGTGCGGGGGGTATTGGAGACGACAATCTTCCAGACGTGCAGGGATGCCTGCCGCACCACCAGCTGGGTGTCGGAGCGGCCCATGTACAGTCCTGCTAGCACCCGGTTCCGGCGATCCACTCCCAGGGCAGTGATGATAGCCTGCAGTCAGGGAAAGAACACACGGTGGGCAAAGCTCCTGGGCACAGGCCCCAGGAGGAACTCCAACTGAACCCAGGCACACACCTTGTTGGATTGCGCGGTCCCGAAGTTATCATCCTCAGAGGCAGTTTCTGTTGTCATCTTCCCAGTGACCCCCGAGATGTGGAACAGGAGATCCCCAAGGAGCTGAACGGAACTGAACCTGTGAGGAGCCAAAACAAGATCCACAGCTGCACAAGGCGGTCTGGGGGCACAGCCCAGCCCTGGAGGGCCTCAGAGCTTCTCTTGGAATGGGAAATGACTACAAACAATTTCCATGTCTTTCCACATATTTTCTAGTATTTGTACTTACTGGTTGTACTAATGATCATATAGAACTCAAATAATGGAAAAAACAGGCATATACTAAAATTGCTACACACTAAAAATTGGAAGAAAGTATTAGAAAGCCAAAAAATGGGGAGGGAAAGCAGGTAACTACAATGATATCATCAGAAGTAGAAAAACCAGGAAATCTTAAAAGGATAAACATTTTTTTTCCTCAAATTAAATTAGGTTTAGTGCTTTTAATGTTTAGAGAAAAAATATTTTGAAGCCAGCACTGTGCCATAGCTGGTAGAGCCACCGCCTGTAATGCAGGAATCCTATACGGGCACTGGCTAGAGACCTGGCTGTTTCACTTTCAATCCAGCACCCTGCTAATGTGCCTGGGAAAAGAAATCAGCCAACGATGGTCCGAGTGCGTGGGCCATCCATGTGCTTGATCTATGTGCATGGTCCTGCAGCCATGTGCGTGATCCAGAAGAAGCTCCTAGCTCCTGCCTTCAGCCTGTGCAGCCATTTGAGTAGCAAACGAGTGGATGGAAAAATCACTCTCTCTCTCTCTCTTACTGTAACTCACTATAATGTAATATAAAGAGAGTAAGCACTGCAGCATAGCAGACAGATTAAACTGCCACTATGATGTCAGCCTCTCCTGTCAGAGCACCAATTTCAAGTCTTGGTTTGTCTACCTCTGATCCAACTTCCTGCTAATGTGCCTGAGAAAGTAGCAGAAAAAACTGCCCAAGTGCTTGGGTTCCTGCCACCGACTAGATGATCCAAGTAGAATTCTAGATTTCCGGCTTCAATGTGGACCAGCCCTGGCTATTGTGGCCATTGTGGGAATGAACCAGTGGATGTAAGACACCTCTGACTCTGCCTTCTCTACTTCTCTGTCCAGGGCACAGCAGATTACTGTAACCCCAGCGTCCTACACCAGAATGCCTGGTGTGAATCCTCAGTACTCTTCCAACCCAGCCTCCTGCTACTGTGAGAGGGAGACAGCAATGATGCCCAGTACTGCTCCTGCCCTGCAAGTGAGACACCCTGATGGATCCTGGATTGGGGCTTTGCTCTGGTCTAGCCCCAGCTGTTGTTGGCATTGAGAGAGCGAACCAGCAGATGGAAGGCATCCCTGTGTGTCACCTGCTTTTCAAATAAATAATTTTTTGGTAAAATTATATTCAAACCAGAATTAAAGAAATAGAGAAAAACATAAAGGATGAGGATAAACCACCACTGGGTCTTGCACCACCCAGGCGAATGCCCTAGCCTGCTCAAGATAGCCTTGTGCCCACTTTTTGACCACTCACAAACACACAAACATTCCCAAACATGAGAACTGGGCCTGCACCATATGGCCAGGCCACATCCTCTGTTGTCCTTCAAAACTCCATCAGAGTTTTCTATATTCTTTCAGAGCTTTCAACCACTCGTTGTAATGGCTGAATAAAGCATATTGTATAAATGTGCTAACAACTTCCAATTTTTTCAAATGTTAGGTAATACTGTGACAAACATTGGTCACTGGACCAATATTTTGTCAGAATAAATTCCAACAAGCCGAATTTCCAGATTAGGTATCTTAATTGAAATCTTGATACAAAGTGGAGGACTGCATAGAGGGAGGACTGCATAGAGGAGAAGCAGAAGCAGATTGCTACAGGGCATTGCATTTGGTGAAAAGTAAGGGTCTGGATAAGGCAGAAAGGTCTGGAAACACTGCCTTCGATTTCTCAATAGAGTTCCCAAGTACAAACAGCCCATTGGTCTACCCATCTCCTGCTCTCACCGAATTCTCCAGAGGTCGTCAAAGAGGCCTTGCTCCAGCTGGGGCAGCAGCAACGCGATAGCCGTCTCGGCGTACATGGAGATGACCCGCTGGCCTGCACGCAGGGCGGTGTCACGCACAAACTCATTCTCATCTGCCAGAGCCTGGGCACATAAAAGGTGGGTCAGTCAGGGACACCTTGTCCTGGGCACTCAGACCAAATGAAAATAGGGCTCCTTGAAGAACCAATGAGAGGCCCCAGCTGCAGGCAGACCTAGCAACTCTAGGAAAGCACCCACAGCCTGCTCGCTCATTTTCTTTTTTTTTAGCCTCAGCATGATGATGGGTACCTACTTTGAGGATACAGGGGATGATGGGCCCCACATAGGGAGTGAACTTGTCCCCAAAGGTGATGGGCAGGTAGTTGAACATCATGATGTAGCCATCTCGAACATGAGGTGCAATGTCCACTTTACTGGCTGTAGCCACAATTTCTGGCATCAACTTCTCCAACTTCTCTACTCCCAAGCCAGCCATGACCTCAGCCAACCCTGCAATGTAAGGACATAATGAACCCCACTGGAGCTGGGGGCC
The DNA here is from genome assembly GCF_017591425.1 of Ochotona curzoniae. Lineage (NCBI taxonomy): Eukaryota > Metazoa > Chordata > Mammalia > Lagomorpha > Ochotonidae > Ochotona > Ochotona curzoniae. The sequence continues at coordinate 13,437,020 of NW_024467101.1, read as the reverse complement.
CCTGGAGGCATCCCCTGCCTGGCCTCTGGGGCCACTCTGGCCTCACCTTGTGCAGCACCAGAACGATCCACAGAACTCTGTTCATAGGTCAGCGTCTCCATCAGCCATGGCAGCAAGTCCTCAAAACAGGACTCCCCCATGCCCTTCACCATGGCCCCCAGAGCCTTGGCAGACACAGTACGCACCTGTCAGGGATGGTAAGATGCGGCTCAAATCAGGGCAGCCATGTAAGTCTCCCCTCTACCTGATGATGGTAACCATTTCTGTAGGACTGGGCCACAGCATGAGCTTATCCCCTCAAGTTCCACTCACCTCAGGCACGGGGTCCAGAAGAGAGGCTTTCAGGCCAGGTGTTACACTGGGCAGGTAAGGAGCCAAGTCCTGCAACAACAGAAGGTGAGTCGGGCAAGAGACCTGATCCTGCTTTCTCCAGGACCCATGTGACTGTGGACCCTACCTGCACCACTGTGCTGACAAGGAGTGCTCAAGAATGAAAACCCAACGGCTCAGAGAACAGGGCTGGGGAGACAGGCCAAGAGCAATTCTCCTGTTTCCTTGAAGGGACAATTACTCCGGGAAACAGGCAAGGGTCCCCAGACCCACCCTTAGCAGGTCACAGTCACCACAGCTACAGGCCAAAGCTCTTATTACTCCTCTCTGCTCTTGGGACCAAAGCCTACCCAGACTTCAATGTTTAGTAAATTATTGCTGGTACATTCCTTTCACAATTTCCTTACCATTTTCCCTTTTGCACCTTAAAATGTTTATGGCTCTTAATGTAGCATTCAGTTTTAGGGAGTCATTTTAAATATAGAAAAAGCCTTATGTTCACTGCAGCATCTCTTAAAATAGCAAATAAACCTTGGACACTATATGACCAACGCTAGCATTACGTAAGTTATAGAATATACACTTGGAATATTACATAAGTATTAAAAATCAGCTTTACGAATAATGTGTTAGAAAGTTTATGTTCGGGAATATAATTCTTTTAATAGAGCTAAAAAACATTAGCACAAATTTCTTTATGGGCAAAACTTGATTTTTAAATTTCCTGGTTTTCTAGGACTGACATGAGTTTTCCATCTCATCTCTTTTACCCACAGCCTCAACAAAGCAGAGCAGGGTAATGAAGCAAATCTCCCAAACCAGGTTAAACTCCTCTGACAAGCTGACAGAGCAAACGCTCTCAACAAGCAAGTGCTGCAAGCATTAAAAGCAGCAGCCACTTTATCAGCACTCCTCCACACTCAAAATGGGGAGGCCGCCCCGAAGACTCAGCTAATCAGGACTTGAACCGGGGTGCTGCAAGGTGCCCCCAGAGCCCAGATATTATCTCTGCCTCTATCCCCCCGTGTGCCATGGCAAGGACACACACCCTGAACTGGCCTCTGGTGGTCTGTCCCACTCCATCCCCAGCTGGGCTGCTACCTTCTGATCTGTCAGGGAGTACATGTTGCCAATAATCTGCGCTGCCATCTTCCGTGTGTCTGTAGAACGGTCCTGGAAGGCTCGCTGCACAATGGGCATGATGAGCGCCAGGGATGGGGCATCAATGAAATGGACAAACTTGGTGTCCAGCAGGGTCTGCAGGCACTTCTGGGTCTTTCTTGAAGGGTCCGTCAGGGCGTCCAGCAGCACTGGGGCAATAGCTACAGGTCCACACAGGAGAGAGGCTGGCTGTACAACACTGGGTGACAGCAAGGTTACAACGCCCTCGGAACCACAGTGGTTCAGGACAAAGGAGACCCCACAGCAACTCCTCCCCGTAGCCCCACAAGTTACTCACTAGGAAAGTCAGCCTGTCTGCTAAGAGTGCTCCTTGCCCATTCGACAGGAAGTACAGGTGGCCATGAGGGCGGCAGCTAGCACCCTGTGCTCCAGAGCAGTGACCTAGCAGGGCAGCTGTCAGCTGGTTTCACTACATCCTGAGCGGCAGCCATAGAGCTATGCCCCGCAGGAGTGTTTCTTGGGCACCACAGGCCTTAGCCTACAACCAGTTACTCAAAAGCAGTTTTGTGAAGTTTCTTTATAAAAAACCAAAAGCGGGCCCGGTGCAGTGGCGCAAGTGGTTAAGGTCCTCGACTTGCACGCCCGGGATCCCATATGGGCGCCGGTTCTAATCCCGGCGGCCCCTCTTCCCATCCAGCTCCCCACTTGGGGCCTGGGAAAGCAGTCGAGGACAGCCCGAAGCTTTGGGACCCTGCACCCGCGTGGGAGACCCGGAAGAGTCTCCTGGCTTCGGATCGGCATAGCATCGGCCATTGCGCTCACTTGGGGTCGGGGAGTGAATCATCGGACGGAAGATCTTCCTCTCTGTCTCTCCTCTCTGTATATCTGCCTTTCCAATAAAAAATAAAATCAATCTTTAAAAAACAAACAAACAAACAAACAAAAAAAACAAAAGCCTGTGAACCAGTGGTGGGAGGGAAGCTCACAGGGCTTACAGCAGCAAAGACCAGACAAAAGCTGATCAAGCACTGAGCAGCCTGGTAGGAGAGATTCCAGGGGGGATAGCTGGCTTCTCCCTTCCACAAGCACAGGGAGCTTAACCACCACAAAGACTCATGCTAGGGGCTGGCATCATGCTAGTGGCGAATTGCTGGCTTTGACATGGGCACTGGTTCAAGTCCCAGATACTCTACTTATGTGTCTTGGAAGGCAGCAGAAGATGGACCTGAGTCCTGGGGACCCTGGGACTCCTGTGAGAAACCTGGATGAGCTCCTGGCTTCAGCCCAGCCCCTGCCCTTGCAGACATTTGAGAATGGTATCAGCAGATGGAATACCTCTCTCTCCATTGACTCTACCTTTCAAATATTTTTTTTTTTAATTTCTTGGTATCCAATGAATTATTATTAAAAACAAATGATTTCAAAATGATCAAAAGACTTCAGGGAGTACTCTAAAGCTGTATAAATGGTCAACAACCAAATGGAAGGTGGTTCATCATTACTGGCCAATAGAGAAGCACAAATTAAATGACAAGTGTTAGCGACTGAAACCCTTATCCATTGCTGTGAAGTATGTCCAATGGCACAATCATTTGGACATTGAAAAATGGCCTCTCAAAAAGTGAAACTGAGACCAGTGTTGTGGTGCAGTGAGTTAAGCCACTGCCTGCAATACTGACATCCCTTGTGGATACTGGTTCAATTCCTAATTGCTCCACTTCTTCGCGTATACACCTGAGGAAGCAGCAGCTGAATTCACAGGGGTGCAGAGATAAGCAATAGTTTCAGAGGCTAGGGAGAGGAGCAAGTGACGGCTGAAGCAGCTGGATCGCTGCAACCCACACGGGAGGCCCAGAATGGGTTCCTGGCTCCCGATCGCAGTCCCAGGTGTAGGTACCTGCGGGTGAACCAGCCAACAGGAACTCTCTATGCCTCACAAATAAATAAAAATCTCTTCAAAAAAGCAACACAAGGGAAAAAATAAAAAGGACTCCATCACTTTCTGAATGAAAAGGTATCTGGCAATATCCCAGCTAAAATACATACTGAGCACAGGCACTTGAACCAGAAACCTGCAAGTACAAGCAGGTGAGTGCAGTCAAGGGGATTAACGCTTTCATCTACCACACTCCTGTAAAGACATGGAACAGGAAGTTCCCCCAAAAAGCAGATACCTGGGATGGCATCAAGGGGGACTAGTGTGCTGCTCAATTCCATTGCCTCATTTTTACCCAGAACTTAAGGGTCTCTGAGTCAAGCTTCTCTGGGTGTCCGCATGAGTAGCCAATGACATCTCCAGACTACTGAGAGAACAAATTGCTTTCAAGCTACCTTCCCGGCATTTAGAAGACACAACAAGATGGGGTGGGCATGTTTCCTACAGCATTCAAAGGTCTGGGAGGAGAGGTGACTTCCAGGGGTGGTGGGGAAGGGAAAGCAGTGCCCTGGGAGGGAACACATACCCAGAATCTCCGGGTTCCTGATGACAGAGCCAATCTGCCGGAGGGCCTGCTGTCCTGCTTTCTGAACTTTGACGTGGGAGTCGGTCAGCACCTCTGTGAGCTTGGGCACAATGTTGGGTAGGCAGGACGACAGCTGCTTGGGAGCACAGTATGCCATGGCCCCAAGCAGCTCCACTGACCCTACAGACAACAGACACACATCCAGCAGTAAGTCACCGGGCACAAGGCCAGCAAGTCACCTGGCCTGGCTACTTACTGCATGGGGAGGGGACATCCTGACTGCCCTACAGACCATATCCAAGTAGTCCCTAGGAGAGCAGCTGACCGGCTCTAGCAGAGGGAACAGAAACTGCTTGAGGTTGCTGAGCCTAGGAGCCCCATGAGGGGCAGCATAGGGAAAAGAAGCAGACCAAAATGGGGATGACCTGGCTTAGCATTCATGGTGCTCTAAGGCCAGTCACTAATATGCTCCCCTAGAACTATGATGCTTTGAATAATAGGGCAAAGCATGAAGTACCAAAGGAGAGGCCATGTGGAAGAGGGCTTCCAAACCTCAAAACCCCCACACCACCATCTCTCCTGCCCTCTACAATCGAACAAGCTCTGTTTCCAAGTCTTGTATATTAGACAATATTATATATATATATATAAAAGAATTTTAGTGAGAAAAAAAAAGCTTGAAAGCCACAGAACCAGCCACCGAGTGGCCTTAAAGCTCTACAATGTCCTGTGTTGGGTGCTGCAGCCTGTGAAAGCATACCAACCATATAAGGATAGAGTGCCCAAACGTACAGAGCCCTGGGCTTCTCTCTGGGCTGGACTTCTACACACAGGATAAGAACGGAGCCTGCCCCAACCCCTGCTGAGAGAAGTTTCCAGAACAGGAAGGCAAGAAGGAAGGCAGAAGGAAGCAACTGTACCGGCTTTGGTTCTCCAGGACTCCTCCTCCAGGGCCGCCAGCAGGGAGGGGAGCACCAGCTTCACCCCGTGAGCACTCAGGTTGCTCATTACAGCTTTGGCACAATCATCTGCAGCCTCAAGGAAGGAGAGAAGACGTTCAGGGGCCTCCTCACCCATGCAAGGGCCCAATGCTCATGCACATCCCGGGGCCCTCCAGGGAGTGTCATTCACCAAGTGTTTGTACCAAACCCACCCAGCACAGCAGACAGAGCCGAGAATACACACCAGTTGCCAGAGCCTGGGGTGCAGACAAGACGAACGTCCACCATCCCAGAGTCTCCCTGACTGGGCCTCACCAGCAGGTGCCTCGGTTATGTGTGGGCTTGGGACTTACCTCACGCACGTACTGGTTTCCATCCCCGAAGCAAAGCAACAGGTGGGGCAGCACATGAACCACGTAGGGCTCGAAAAGCTTGCCCAGCATGGTGCAGAGCATCTCAAAGGCAAACAGGGCACCTAGGGTGAGAGAAGATGGGTTCGCTGGGACAGACAGGGGACTGCGAGGGCTGGCCATTTTCCTGCACCTCTTCACTCTCTAGGCAGCTGTGAGACTGACGTGCAACACACAGTGTCTCAGCTCTAGCAGCCACACAGCAGGGTTATGGCAGACATAGCCACAGCAGCAGTCATGCATCATTGCTCAGTACTAATGGCTAGCACAACACAGAGTCTCTCCAACAAAAGGGTACTGATGAGTTCAAGCACAGAAAGTTCAGCAGCTGGCATTATGGGTACTGGTTTAAGTCCCAGCTGCTCCAAACCTGATCTAGCTCTCTGCTAACTTGTCTGGGAAAATACAAGAAGGTGGCCCAAATGCCTGGGCCCCCGGTATCCACGTGGAAGACCGGATGGCAATCTGAGTTCCAAGCTTCAGCCTGGCCCAGCCATAGCCACTGCAGCAATTTGGAGAGTGAACCAGCAGGTGAAAGATATGAAAGATCTTTTCCTGTCCCTCCCTCTTTTTATAACTGTACCTTTCAAATAAGTAAACCTTGAAAAAAAAAAAAAGTAGAAAAACTCAGGTCAAGTTAGCATGGCCCTGGTGCTGCCTATATAGGCACCAGTCCACAAGTTGGGGAAAGAAGGCCATGTTCCTTCCTCCACCGGCATCAAGCTCAGACACACTCACCCTCTCGTCTGCGGAAGTTCTTCTTGTCCTGGATGGCATCGGTCAGCGCTGCCATCATTTCCTGCTGCTTCAGTGACAGGATGCCTAGGCCCTTCACCAGGCCTGCCAGACCGTAGGCGGCTCCTTTGCGCTCTGCATACTTGTCTGACTCTAATAGCTGTTGCATGAGCCTTTGGATCATCCCCCCGGCTTCTTCCTTGATGGCTGGCACAAGGGGCGGCAGGCAGCTCGCCACGGACTCCTGCACCTATGGGAGGGAACACCGCCTCAGCACAGCAAACACAACTACTGCGTTTTTGGTGACTCACAATCCTCTACGACACCCACAGCTAATGTCACCAAGCCCCACCTCAGTTCCTCCTGAGGGTATCACAGGAGACAAGACACAGTGTTTTGTGACCCTCTCATGACACGCATGTCCCATCAGGGTGCACACTACAATGGGCTGGAGACTACCTACCAGGATCTCCCCTGGGAGAGGGAATGACTCCTCATAGAGAATCACCGCACCCGGCTCCTAGCATCCTTCTGTGCATCTTAAGTCAGATCCCAATTACTAATCAGGTTTGTGGGCCCCAGATCAGGCCACCAGTACCTGCTGGGAGGGCGTGGAGAGGGCAGCAATAAGCTTGGCAACAATGGGCTTCACTTTGGGGTCGCTCTTGTCCAGGTGCTTCGCCAGAGAGCCCATCAGAACCACCACACTCTGCCGCACGGCATCATAGCTGGCATCATTGGGCGCATTCTTCAGGAATTCCTCAAACACTGGCAGCAGCGAGTTGACATTCTCCTAGAAGTGAAGGCACCCAGAACATAAGGCTGCATCTGGCGACCAGAGTCTGCCCAAGGATCAAGCCTAAGCCTGGCTCTGAGACAGGCATCCCGACAAGCCACACAGCAACGCCAGCAGGTTTCCCCAAAGACCACAGCAGACAACCTCTCAGTGTCTTTTAGGCTCAAAAGAAACAAAAATGTGATTTTGCACCAATAGCTAGCACTTCTGTGTCCATGGCTCAGCCCTATCTACGTGTCTGGTGGAATGAACCTTCTTACCTTTCCATGGGTGTTCAGTGTTGCAAGGGCTGCATCTAACATGCACTTTCGGACATCTGGGTTTCGGTCATTGAGAGCATCAGGGACAAAAAACTGAAAGAGTGGCTTCACCTGAGAACTGTCCAAATACTGGGAGAGTTTATTCAGGGCCAAGGCCAAGCCACACCTGGGAAAAGAACGGAAGCATGTTGGCAAGCTAGATCTGATCTGGGGGCCTCTTTTGCTGACAGAAGCTTTCAACATATCGTTAAGAGGCCCCATCAGCAGCAAACACTGCTCCCAGGCAGAGGGCACAGCACACAGCCCACTGCCCAAAGCTTACCCACTGGTCTGAAACAACCTACTTGTCCAACTAGGAGCCACCTATCATCTGTCCCAAGTTTACCTACTACAGTGACCTGCACACCTGAGTGTAATGCCATGCCAACTCCACCTCTAAGACAAGTTGTAAGAGGGAAAAGAATCAAGATGTAAAGGTACTTGGGGAGAAATGGCATTCTGACACACATGTCAAGCTGCAGCATTTCATATGGGGTGCCCATCAAGTCTCAAGTGCTCTGCTTCTAAATCACCTCCCTGTTAATATGTCTGGAAAGGCGACAGGTGATGGTCCATGTACTTGGACCCCTGCCACCCACATGGATGCAGTTCCAGGCCCCTGGCTGCAGCCTGGCCCAGCTCTAGCTGCTATAGGCATTTGTAAAATGAACCAGGGGATGGAAAAGCCTTCTCTCTGTGTTTCTCAGTGTCACTCTTTTTTTCAAATATTTATTTATTTATTTATTTATTTAATTGGAACGTCAGATCTACAGAGAAGGAGGCAGAAAGATTTTTTATCTGCTGGTTCACTCCCCAAGTGGTCACCACAGCCAGAGCTGAGCTGAGCTCCTCCAGGCCTCCTCATGGGTGCAGGGTTTGTCCCAAGGCGTTGGACCATCCCCTACTGCTTTCCCAGGCCACAAGCAGGGAGCTGGGCAGAAGGGGAGCTGCCAGGACACAAACCACCATGTGCAATATTAGGACTTTAGCCACTACAGCTAAAGGAACGCCCATGTTCCTTTTCAGATACATAACCTCACCAAAAAAGAGAGAGAGATATAAAAACACTGAGAAGCAAACAAACTCTACAAAGCCACAGTATACTGTTCTTTATAGCCAGAGTAGTAAGACGGTCCCCAGTGCAAAGAATCTGTTCTACTCCTAGCTGCTGATGGTCTGGAATAGAAAAGAATTGAACCAAAAAGACGAGTTCAAGGTGATGAGCATGCTAATTACTCTGATTTGATCACTGCACATTGTATAGTTGGTCCAACACAGGAAAAAAAAAAAGAGGGGTAGTGGACATTTGGTAGAATAGAAATCCACATCTCACATCATAGTGCTTGGGTTCAAGTTCTACCTCAGCTCCTGATTCCAGCTTCCTGCTGACGTACACCCTGGGAAGCAGTACACGATGGCTTAGGTGTTTAGAGCTCTGCCAACCACATGGGAGACCTGGACTGAATTCCTGGCTCCCAAGCACGTGGAAAGTGAACCAGTAGATAAAATCTTTCCCCTTCTCTCTCAGTCTCTCTCAAAATCATAAAAGAAATAAAGATGAGCCCATATGCCATTCAACACTGACACAAAACTCCACCAAGTGGAGAACACGAGCGCAAACTGACACCACTCTGAGTGCTGCAGCTGCCCTGGGAGGTGTCTTCCAGCTACACACTCACTCATCCACATAGGCCTAATCACCCAAATGCTTCCTGTGGGCTCTGAGCGAAAAGAGACCTAATAAATCACTGAGTATTTTACAGAGCTTTGTTTTTTCTAATAAATTTTCACTCACTTATTTGGTATTTATCGAAAAAGTGGAGAGGGAAACCGGGGGAGGCAAACCAAGAGACCTTCCATCTACTGGTTCACTGCCCCAAATGCCTGCAACAGCCCAGGCTGGGCTAGGGCAAAGCGAGGAGCCTGAAATCAATCCAGGTCTCACGTGAGCAGCACGAGTCCCAGCCCCTGAGCCGCCACCCGCTGCCTCCCGAGGTGTGCTTTAGTCGGGAGATGGATTGGAAGCAGAGCCAGGACTCCAATTCAGGCAACCCAAAATGGAGTCTTAAGCAGAGCTGTCAAATATCCACACCTTCAGACTGTGCCCTTCACACACTTGAGGAAATAGGTTTAAAAAAATTAAAATAAAAACCACGCTTACATTCTTAGAGCTGGCAGAGGAGGACGGAGGGCTCCACACCTGAGCTTCGGTCCCTGGAACTTTGAGGAAGCCTTGCTTTTTCTTTCTATGACATCATTATGCCCCGCTGTCTCCACACAACACCACCCACCAATCCACTGCATCTTGGCGAGAACAGAGTGCAATGGGACTGAAACAGTGGTTACATACCTGGCTTCCCACTGATCTGGAGGAGATTCGGAAATAACTCGTCCCAAAGCGTCCAGCACTGGGGGTGGCCGCTGCAATAGACAACAAGATGAATCCTCTGCAGTGCTTTCCCCAGCCCAGACCAGCAGATCTTCAGCTAAGCATGGGGACTAAGGGGGGGGGGGGGAACCTGTGTTTACAGCCACTGTGAGCCCCAAGACTCCTGTCCAGAGCGGAGAGGACTGAGCAGAGTCCCACTGACCTCCCATCACCCAGAACCCAGCAGGCCACTCACATAGAGCTTCTCCTGGTAGATCTCCATGAGCCTGCCCATCACCTCTGCCGCCTTATGCTGGTAACATGCCACGGCCTGAGAGAGGGCATCAGCTCCAGCCTGCCTCACGGCTGCCTCGTGATAGATCACATCGTCAATCAGCAAGGAGCAGAGGTCTGGCTGCAGATTGAGGCTCATGGTCGACCACAACCTGTGGCAGGCAAAGGTGGAGGCAGCTCAAGGAAGGAATCACAGCACATCTGCTGCCCATTCTAACCCCCAGACCTTCTCTCACTGACCCCTGTCACACTGGGTCTGGTTAATTCCCAACAGGGGTGGAGACAGAGCAGCCTCCTCCTGGCTCTCACCTCTCAGCCAGCTTCCTGATGTCCTCCTCCTTGTCAAACCTGACCACCCAGAGCCTCCGCAGAAGGTTCAAGCCATTTTTCTCATCAGTATCAGGTGCTGGCAACACCATGTGCAGTTCCATCAGCCCCTGGGAAGGGGGAGATTTTCTGTGTAAGGCAGGTCCCTTTAGTCTCTCTCCCACCTCCTCACCACTCTCAAGGCTGAACTATGAGCCACGAGCTCATTGTGGCTATATTTAAACTTAAACCAATAAAAATCAAATCCTCGTTTCCTCAATACTGCCAGCACATCTCAAGTACACGATACAAAATGTCTTGTAATCACTGCAGACAATGTCAGCAGATTAGCACTGGTCCAGGCACTGCTGTCAATCAGCTCAACTCGCTGCCTGCTTAGGGTCTCCTCAAATGCCTAGATTTTATAAATTGAGACTGTGTAATCGCACAATTTTTTTTTAATGTAAAAATTAACTCTATGGACGCAGCATTGCGGCATAATGGAATAAGTCATTGTCTATGACCCACCAGCAGCAGCCCATGTAGGAGCTCCAGCCCTGGTTACTCTTTTTCAAATAACGTGATAATGTGCCTGGGCCAAGTGCTTATGTGGGGACCTAGAGTTCCAAGCTCCAGGCTCTGGCCTGGCTCCGCCCCATTACTGATGACATTTGGACATTAAGGCAGAAGATAGAAGATCTCTCTCTGCCTTTCAAATAAATAAATAAGTACTTTTTAAAAATCTAAATAAGATAGACAAAACTTCAGAAAAAGTATAATCCCTTTGTGCTCACATACACACTAAAGTACAATCTCTTTGTTGAATAAATTTTGGAGGGAAACTTATCATATTGCTGTCTATAACTTTTCACATTTTTACTAGCAACCAGTCATGCAGCAACAGCAAAATGCTACAGATCAACACTGATGAACCAATGCTTTTTCATTCCAAGGGAATGCTTCAGGTGTGGTCCAAAGCCACAAAGCAGTAGGTTGATGATATTATCTGATCTTACCAGGTCTGTCTAAAAAAGTGCCAAGATCTCTATTCTAGCTTAAAACATAGGTAAGGGAAGAAATAGACATTAATATGCCATGACAAGTGTTTAGTTTAACTGAGACTCGGGACCTCGAATTGCTCCTGTCATCTCCATGTCTCCAGGCCTTCCCATGAGTGAGGGCCATCCCCTTGAATCCTGAACACACAGTCTGCACTAGCACAGAGTGCCCGAGCCCCCGCTGAGAGTGGACACACACCCGGAGTGAAGTCTCCCGCACGCTGGCACACGGGGACTGCAAGGCACTGAGCAGCACGTCCACCTCCTCCTGCTCCGCAAAGGCACAGCCCTCCTCACCGCTGCTGCTGGCACACAGGGTGGTAAGGGTGTCTGCTGCCAAGACCTAAAGAAGACATCAACCTTCTGGCTTTAGATGGGTTGGCAAAAGATTTATAATTGCAGTCAGTTAACAGGCTGCAGGAGATCTGAACACAGAGCACCCACCCCCCAAAAGCTCATCTAGTGCTAGGACCCCAGCTCCCATTCAGGGGTCTCCAGCAAAGCCCCTCACTAGACAAGTATGTGCAAGCTGGCTCTCAAAAGCAGCTCTTCTGTCCAAATCCGACAGTGAGAGCTCAGAGAGGCACAGAACCTGGGCTCAGGGTCCTGAGTCACAGCAAGAGCCAACTGAAAAGCAGCTCACCTGAAGGCGGGGGGAGCCTGTCCCAATCACCCACGTCAGGAGACGCAGCATGGCCACTCGAGGCAGCAATTCCGGGCCATTCTAGGACAGAACAGTAGAAAAGTCAGGATAAAGTTGTGGGGAAGGACTGTAACTAAGCCTGATGACCTGTCAAGTGGTATCCTCTTCCCCAAAGAACATTCTGGGCCACAAAACTGACTTCCGTGTAGAAGGTTCATTCATTTTCCAACAGAGTCAAGTATACTAATCCTAATCAACTTCAGGAACTAACACCAAATACACTCTGTGATACACTTGAAAGTCAGCGAGAGTCAAAGAATGGATCATACTCAGCTGAAGAGGTACTCAGCTTTACACACAGATATTTCTCTTTAGCGAAAAGGAAACTCTTAGAATAAATCAGAACAAGCCCCTTGACCTAGCTCTCCCACTCCCAAGACCTGTGCTACAAAACTGTTGATACCAGGTGTGCCAGGGCACACACAGGGGACATGCAGTGCTGCTCAACATGTGAGGTCAGACACAAGAGAAAGGAATGAAGCATGGTGCAGGAACTCATGTGACCAGGTCCACACTCACTCATCTCTACAGCCCCATCCTAAGAAACAGCAGGAGCTTCTTTTGCACTGAAACCACACCGCACAACACGTGTAGCAGCTATAGGTATATGAATCACACTTTGCACTTCCCCATAGGTCTCCCAAGCCCTGCCTCCCTGAACCCCCTCAACCATGGGCAGAGCAGAACTCCCCTGCCAACCTCATCCACACGGCCAGGCGGGGTGCCAGGGGAGGCCCTCAGCTGGGAGTGCACGGTGAGGATCTGAAGAATCTGGGCCATTCGCTCCTCGTCCTCCTCACTGTGGTGGGGCATCTCGGTCAGCACCATCTTCAGCAATGGGAAGACTAAGGAGAAGGCTGGTGCGGATAAGGGCGCAGCATCTGTAGGAGGGAGAAGGAAGTGGGGGTGATCCCACAGGCAGGGCAGTGCCACAGCTGAGGCTGGAGGTCTCTGCACAGGCAGCAAGCACACAGGGCCACAAAGATGACAGCTGCTGGCTCAAGCCAAATAAAGAGAATCCTGCTTCTGCCCTAAACCTTGCCCTGAGGGCAAAACAGAAGGGGACACTGTGCACAAAAGGTCAACGGGATCATAGCAACTCAAAGAATACCAAGTCTGCACTCAAAACCTTTCATCTATTCCAGTCCATCCATTTTCCAGTTAATGAAACTAAAATTGGAGAGGATGGGAGGGCCTAAAAACATGGACTCAGGAAGCCCCCTTGAGATGCTGCAGGGTGGACCACCCTGTGTCCTGGGTCCTGTCCCATTCCTTACCTGGCTCGCCCTTGCCCATCCTGCTGGGGATGGTGTGGGTATGCAGCAGTGTCACGGCCCTCTTCACAGCCACTGACAGGTCTTCCTGGCACCAGGACTTATCAAGAGCACACTCTGGCTTTAGCAGGCGCAGCGTCACATGGCTCACCAAAGTGCCTGTGACACAGAGAGGAAACCCAGAGGGGGGAAACTCAAACAGATCTGGGCCCAGCACAGTTAGCCTAGTGGCTAAAGTCCTCGCCTTACACATATCAGGATCCCATATGGGCACCTGTTCCTATCCTGGCTGCTCCGCTTCCCATCCAGCTCCCAGTTTGTGGTCTAAAATAGCAATCGAGGACGGCCCAAAGCCTTGGGACCCTACACCTGCATGGGAGACCTGGAAGAGGCTCTTGGCTCCTGGCTTCTGGCTTCAGATCAGCTCAGCTCCAGCCATTGTGGCCACTTAGGGAGTAAACCAGCAGATGGAACAACTTTCTCTCTGCTTTTTCTTTTCTCTGTAAGTTTGACTTTCCAATAATAATAAATCTTAAAAAAAAAAAAAAAAAAAATCTGGCTCAGGCACAAAAAAGGGACCCAGAGCAGAGCAAAGGAGCCTGGTCCCCTTCTGTGCTACCAAATGTCTTCACTGGTTTCTCACTCCCAGTTCATGGCAGCACCCAAGGGTATGTGGGCAGAGAACTTCCCCTTTAGACACTCAGGAAACTGAAATGGGGCAGGTATCTGGCACAGCTGTCAAGTTGCCACTTGGGAAACTCACATCCCTTATCAGTGTGCCTGGGTTCAAACCCCGACTCCATCCCACTGATGGGCATCCTGGGAGATGGCAGGCAATGGCTCAAACACTTGGGGTCCTGCCATCAACATGGGTAGCATGGCTCTAGATTGAGTTCTTTGCTTTAGCCCAGCCTTAGCTGCTGCAGACATCTGGGGAATGAACCAGAAGATGGATGACCTTTGTCTGCCTTTCATATAATATACATAAATAACTTTTTCATTTAAAAAAAACGAAAGAAAAAGAACTGCCAAATGAAAGATACTAGACACCTACTATCTAAGATCTGGCTTCCACAGTGAAGGCACAGCTCAGGTCACCAACTGCTTCTCACACTTAGGTACATCCCTGCCCACCTCCCAAACCACCTGGTCCTTCCCCACGGTCAACAAAGACTAACCCAAAGCCTTGAGTCTCGGGGGCATCACACAGGCAGCCAAGGCCAGGAAAGGGCTCTTGATCCTGGGGGCAGCCAGCGGAGATTTCAGCAAGGGTAAGAAAGAGTCCACCAAAACCGGAATGTACTGGGTCAGGGCTGAGGGGTTCTTGGCCAGGATGGAGTCCAACAATCCAAGAGCCGTCTCCAGCTCCCCGTCCAGCTGCAAGCAGAGTGGTGCAGAAGACAAGTCAGCAAGGCCTGGCTGCAGGACGGGGAGTAGCAGGCCGGGACTGCCTGATGCTCTTCCAGCGGAGGCCTGTCCGAGTGGTGGCCACTTACCTCCTGCAGCCGCCTGCGTATCTGCGCCTCCTTATCCAGCTGGGCCTGCAGCATCTCCTTCTGCTTGCTTGTCAGCTGCACCTCTTCTTTGATGCCTTTCTTCTTCTTTATCTCCTGAGGGGTTAGGGTAAGCAATGCAATCGCATCTCCATGGAGCAGAGCTCTTCCCCTACCAGGCCAAGACAATCCTGCTTGCACAGTAAGCACCATGCCAGTGCTAAGTTGGTGACACAGGCCCCAAACTCAGCATGGGGCCTCCTATAACTGTTCCCCTCTTCCCCAAAGTCCACAGCCACCAGGTTTCTTCAGGATGAAGGCTGCAGTAAAGAAGCGATTCGTTCCTGAATTATCTGATAAAGGCAAGGAGGGCTTTCTAATATATTCAAGAAATAAAAACTCGATCTAAGAGAGCAGTCTGTGTAGCAGCACTCAGCCTCCTCGCGGGAGACGCCTCCTCATACGCACCTCCTTCAGCTCCAGTTCAATGATCTGCTCCTTGAAGGAATAAGCTTTGTTCTCTCGCTTCATATTGGCCTTTTTGATACTGTCCTGCTGCGCACTGAGAAACCAAAGCAGGCGATCAGTCAGCTTGAAAACAGCAGCCGGGTCCTTCAACCTCCCATGGTCAGGAAATCCCAGTCAGTTTTTTCAAGCAGTGCACCAGCCAAGTGCCTGAGCACCAGGCCAGGAGGGCAGAAGGCACTCATCAATGGACGGGGAGGCTTCATCTGCCCCTCACAACCACCCGACAGAGGAGGCATGTCTCCACCTCACAAGCCAGAAGACGGGGCTTGGCGACAAGAAGCACCTGAATCCACCAGGAGGAACTCACCTCTGGATGATGGATTTGTCGTACAGCTCCCCGGCAGGGGTCTGCATGATGGCAAACTCCTCCCGCGTCACCAGACAAAACGCTGGATTCTGCACGGAGGCAGTGATGGTGCTGATGAGGTGTGGCAGGACGCGATCCGGGGACAGGATGGAAAGGGAGCCCATGGCATTCATGGAAGACTGCCAGAGAAACCAGACACAGGTGAGGGCCTGGGCTGGCACTGAAATTCCCCAGCATGCCTAAGTGCCAGGCGGGGCAGACTACACCTCCCTCACCTGGCAAGTATTCACCCCTGATTTTGAAGGACACACTCTTCTCACTCTCAACCTCCAACCAGGGGCAGTGAGACCCCTGCCAGTTATCATTATTACGCTTGCCCCAGTGGAGCTAGTGGGGCACAGGTGGAAACAGGAAGCTCCAGCAGCTGTCCTACTACCAGGAAGGGACAGACTGACAATGGAACCACCCCACGGAAAGCAGAGCCAAGAGGATAAGACAGAGACACGGCGGACATCACTAGGCCAACACCAGCTTCAGTCACACACTTGGATTTGCTAACTCAGTGAGGCAGGAAGTTCCTCTTTATGCTTAACCCAGTTTGCCCTCTCTGCCACCACCAAGGGTACAAGCCCATTATTTCATCACCTTTACCTGCTCCTTTGATTCCTCACTGCCTGCAAATTGGGAGGACAGGTCAGGCCCACACAAAGCCAGAATCAGCTCACGCGTGACTCACCTGATTTAGTGGATTCTGTGTGGTGATCCTGGGAATGATCTGATCCAGGTGCCTGGTGATGAAGGCTTCGGGATCAACCTTCATCCTGGTAAGAAGCGCTGGCCACAGCCCCGACTGCACTGCCACTGAGGGGGAGAGAGGCTCTTGGAGGCCATCTGCCCAGCCTGCCATCACCCTGCCCAATGGAGCCCTGGCTCTCCCACACCCGCCACAGCCACCAACCTAAGCACGGGTGATGGGAGATAATCAGCATCTCCCGCGCCAGTTGTTCGGTGTCGGTGGCATCGCCCTTGAGCCCTGGCACTCCAGAGATGACACAAAGAGCCTCCTGCAGGACTCGTGGGGACACGTACGCCTTGCCCGTCTCAGTCACTTCCCCAGCTTCAGTCACTAGAGCATCTAACGGCAGCACCTACATGGAGACAAGACATAAGCCCCTACTGCTCAGAGCTCTGCCCAAGTTAGGCAGCAGAAGACCAAGATGTGTTCCCAGCTGCAGTAAAGCCTCATGCACAGCCACCCGCTCTGGGACCTGCGAGGGAGCAGGGAGCACCTATCACCACGCACCCAAAGATCCAACAGGACAGAAACCAGCCCAGGCACCTGGCCCAGGACTGCAAGTCTGTCACTGGCACGTGTTCCTCTAGCAGGCGTGGGGAGGAAAGGAGCTCCTGAAGCACAGCTGCAGGCGCTGCAGGAGTCAGGCCTTTGGGTCTGTCTTCATTTTTCTCCCATTACCTGGGAGGCCCTGGACAGATCACTTCCGCTCCCAGGACAACTCATACAAAATAGGGATCATTTTTTCCCCATCTATCAAAAGGGACACTGGGTAAGACAATGCTTTAAATACATCAAGTTTTTTCAATTACTCAGAGTCAAAAGGTTGGGTTACATGTCTAAAGCCAGTGGAAGAGGAAAAAAAAAACCCTTAAAAGGAATTATATATTCAGGTATCATCAGTGCTAAAGGGCAGGGAGGACGAGTCTGAGTCAGAGAGAACAGCCTAGGAGAAAGCCCTCAAAAAGCAAAACAAAGCAAAACCACCATGCAGGGGCTAAGCTGGTGGCCCAAGCAGGCCTGCAAGGCACAGCCGTGAAACCTAGACCCCTTTACCTTGTGAGAGCTCAGGACAGCCTGCACCTCCTCCAGGAGTCCGTGAGCCAGCTTGAAGCCCCCGAGGGAGGAGAGCAGCTTCCGGACAGTCTGCTGCGCTTGCCGTCGGACGTGCCAGGTCCGACTCAGGAGCACGGCCACCAGGGCCCGGTGGTACTGCCTGCAGACACAGGGACAGTGCTCTTGGGGCACGCTGCAGAGCAGGGTTTTCTACAGCCAATTCCCCTTCCTCCCTCCTGCCCCACATCCCCACCGCCTTCTGAGCAGCCAGGTCTCCGGCTCCCATCAGGGTTTGCCTTGTTCGGCCCAAGAGTCAGGGTAAGCATGCTTCACATACTGGACGCTGTTGCCAGTCAGTCTATGCGGGTGGTCAAGAAGAAGTCTCTCTGTGAGCTGCAACACGGTGCACAAAGCTGGGAGAGGAACAGGGCAGGGGGTTTAAGACAGGCTAGGGCGCAAGCACGCACACACACAGAATTGTGATGTACTGCAAAAGTAATGCCAAAATGTGTGATTAATATTGGATATGAAATTCAAATTCACCTATATTTCCTTCCTTTTCTGCTAATTATAGACACAGGTATTGTTGGAATACAGAAAGCACATGCTTTCTAATTAAAAATTAGAAGAGCAGGCATTTGGTTAACAGTTATGACGCCACCTAAACAACGTCTGATTTTATTTCCACCTCTGCTCCTCATTTCACTTTTCTTTTTAAATTGATTGATTGACAGATTTTAAAAGCAGGGAGAAAGAGGGACAGAGATGAGTCTTTCATTTCCTGCGTCACTCCCTAAATATTCACCACAATGAGCGCTGGGCCAGGATAAAGCCAAGAAGCATTGAATTCCATCTGGGTATCCCAAGATGGAGGGAAGTGTCCATCTTCTGCTGTTTTCCCAGAGATACCAGAAGGTAGCTAGATTCCAAGCGGAGCAGGCAGGACTTGAAAAGGCGCTCCAACAGGAGATGCCAGCTTTGCAAGCAGAGGCTTCACACACTGTACCACGACACTGGTCCTAACACTGTTCCCAGCTAACATGCGCTCTGAGACAATGGTGGTGGCTCAGATGTGGAAGATCTAGACTGAGCTTCATGCTCCTCGTTTTGGCTTGGCCTTTGGGGAAAGAAACACCAAATGAGGTTGTCCCTCTTTCTCTTTCCAATAAAACTGAAGGGTATAGACAAATAATTTTTTAAAGAAGTACACTCGTGGGCCCGGCGCGGTGGCGCAAGTGGTTAAGTCCTCGCCTTGCACGCCTGGGATCCCATATGGGTGCCGGTTCTAATCCTGGCAGCCCCACTTCCCTTCCAGCTCCCTGCCTGTGGCCCGGGAAAGCAGTCGAGGACGGCCCAAAGCTTTGGGACTCTGCACCCGCATGGGAGACCCGGAAGAGGCTCCTGGCTTTGGATCGGCATAGCATCGGCCATTGCGCTCACTTGGGGTCGGGGAGTGAATCATCGGACGGAAGATCTTCCTCTCTGTCTCTCCTCTCTGTATATCCGCCTTTCCAATAAAATATAATAAAAATAAATCTTAAAAAAAAAAAAAGAAGTACACTCGTGAGCATTGAGTCTAGCAGTTAAGATGCTCACATGCCAAAACACAGTGTTTGAGTTCAAGAGGAAGATCTTCGGTCGCTGATTCACTCCCCAAGTGGCCGCAAGAGCCAGAGCTCAGCCAATCCAAAGCCAAGAGCCAGGAGCCAAGAGCTTCATCCAGATCTCCCACACGGGTACAGGAACCCAAGGCTTTGGGCCATCCTCAACTGCTTTCCCAGGCCACAAGCAGGGAGCTGGATGGGAACCGGGGCTGCCAGGATTAGAATCAGTGCCCATATGGGATCTTTATGCGTTCAAGGCAAGGACTTTAGCTGCTAGGTTATCACGCTGGGCCCCATCCTATCTTTTTTTAAAAAACAAGAATGGTGTTGTGGTGCAATAGGTTAAGTCACTACCTGAAATTCCGGTTCAATTCCCAGCTGCTCCCACTCCAGTTTAGTCCCTCTTAAGGCATCTGGGAAAGCAGTAGATGACTGTACAAGTTGTTGGGCCCTCATGCCCACATGGAAGATACACATGAGGTTTCTGGCTCCTGGCTTCAGCTTTGCACAGGTCAGGCCACTGTGGCCATTTGAGGGGTGAACCAGTGGATGGAAGATCTCCATCTCTCCCCTATTACTCAGCTTTTTAAACAAATAAAATAAGTAAATCTTAAAGGATAAATATTTGGGGCCCTGCGCAATAGCCTATGACTAAATCCTGGCTTTACATCCACTAGGATTCCATATGGGTGCCTGTTTGTATCCCAGCTGCTACACTTCCCTTCCAGCTCCCTGGCTGTGGCCTGGAATGGCAGCAGAGGATGGCCCAAAGCCTTGGACCCTGCACCCATGTGGGAGACCCAAAAGAAGCTCCTGGCTTCAGATCAGCTCAACTCTGGCCATTTGGATGACATGGACCAGCAGAGTGAAAAAGCAGATGGAAAATGTTTCTCTGTGTCTCTCCTCTCTGTAAAATTTGCTTTTCCAATAACAAATAAATCTTAAAATAAATAAATAAATAAAAGCAAACATAGTAAGCAGAATTATTCTATTCATTTAAAATGCAGACATACAGACAGAAAAAGAGACAGAAAAAAAGAATCTTCCACCTGTTGGTTCACTCTCCAAATGGCCACAATGAACGGGGCTGCATAAGGCCAAAGGCCAGGAGCTTCTTCCAGGTCTCCCGTGCGCCCAGGCAGCAGGGGCCCAAGAATCCTGGCCCTCTTCCACTGCTTTCCCATGCATACAGCAGGGAGCTGAATTGGGAATCAAGCAGCCACAACTTCAACTGGTGTCCACTTGGGATATTGGCACTGCAGGTAGTTGATTAACACAAAGAACCACAGCACTGGCCCCCTGTCACCTCTCTTCTCTGCCTCTCAAATAGAAACTTAAAAATAAAAAAATAAAAAGCAAAGAACCAGCAAAACCAGGGAGTGACTAACAGATCTGTTCCTTAACTGGTTGTTGTGATTTGTGAGTCAAGAGATTTTTCAAATCACCAATTAGTGCCAGACACCCTTAAGGCAACACAGAATTTAAAAGATCAACTGTTCCTTTCCTGCGAGGAGGGAGACCAGTAGTTTTTTCTGTCTCCTCACAGAGGATGCCACATCCTAGCAGTTTCTCAGCTTGTCTGTATAACCACAGCACCAATTAGCCAATCAGCTATAATCACAGACCCTCAGGCACCACTGATCTGTCTCCAAAAATTTCCCAAGTTCCCCACCATTCCCTAACCTTATCCACCCCTGCAAGACTGAAATCTATTCCTATGACAAACTGTGAGCCAGATCACTGCTTGGCAGAGCTCACAGGTCAGACAACGGTTGGGGAAGGGTGCTCTCCAAATGCCTTCGCCGGATGTGGCACCAAGCTCATATTTAACTAAGGGGGCAAGAACTCACCATCCTCTGAAGCCATGAGCAGGAATTTCTCAGACGTGAAAATCTGCTTCTTGTCGTCCACAATCAGCTGCCAGAGACTGCTCAGTCTGGTCTCTGGAAGAAAAGAAGAGGTCATCTCACTCCACAGCTCACCCCTGGGATGGCCCCTTCCATCCTGAGGCAGCTGGAGCAAGCTTTGCTAGCAGACCCTCCAGAGAGGCAGGCAGAGTCCTCCCACCAGGAGGAGGCATTTCTAGGCTCACTGCTCTCCTGTTTTGTACACTAACCTCAGGCATTTGGTATCATGTCCTGAATGAAAACCTCTAGCGGTTCCCTGCTCCTTCCTTGCAAGCTCCTCCTCAACTGGAATTCCCACCCACTGCAAATACCAAGGTGGAAATTCTGAGGTTTGCACACTGATGTTGCCCCAGCCCTTCCATGCAAGGGACTCACTCTAGATCAGGTCTTTCAAGCTGGTGAAATCCTTCCCAGCTTTCAGTATATAATATGTTTTATATAAGGATACATCAATAATTTATAGAAAAATAGAAACAAAAAACAGGCCTATCTTGGAGTTAAATGACTTACAGCAGCTTTTCTCATAATCCCTATTTTCCATGAACTTTTTGAAGGCTCCACATGTAATCCAGTGTG
Organism: Ochotona curzoniae; assembly: GCF_017591425.1. Lineage (NCBI taxonomy): Eukaryota > Metazoa > Chordata > Mammalia > Lagomorpha > Ochotonidae > Ochotona > Ochotona curzoniae. Next base: position 13,415,658 of record NW_024467101.1, on the reverse strand, counting down.
CTTCTTTACACACCGACTATCACTAGACAGGTAACGGACACAATTATCCAAGGAGACGAACGCGGTGGCTGGAGGACAGGACTAAGGGAAAATTTCATGCTACACCCTGCTATACTTCTGATTTTTGTACCTTACAAGCATCTAACCAATAAAAACAAAGTCCCAACCCTGAGGCCAGGTTATCTACATGTCATCTATACATACCCAGCCCAGAGCAGCACAGCACCAGAGCAAGGACAGTGACAAGTGTTTTAGCTCAATGCCCTGAGGCCCATCCCAACAGACCAACAGACAAGCAACTGAGCCTGTGCGGGAAGCCCAGGCTGCGCCAACACCTCACGGCACTCCTCCCAAGCACGACCCTCACCTGCTTGTGCATCAGCGACTGACAGCTTGGAGAGCAGAAGGGCTGCGGCAACCCCCTCGGTGACCGTGGGAACCTGAGTGCTTTGGGAAGCTGCCTTCTCCACTGTCTGGATGAGCAAGGGCAGCAATTCCAGCGCCTGCAGAAGTGTGTCACCTGTGGGAAGAGGACGAACACCTTGAGGAATACGCTGAGCCGTGCAGGTGACAGAATTACTGGACAAAGAAATAATCCACCCAAGCATGAACTGGCTGACCCAACCACTCAAGTGTTACAGCAAATATCTCAAAGAAGTGCAGTTAGATTCTACAGTTTAAATACTACAACCAGGGCCCGGCACGGTAGTCTAGCAGCTAAAGTCCTCGCCTTGAACGTGCCGGGATCCCTTATGGGCACTGGTTCTAATCCTGGCAGCCCCGCTTCCCATCCAGCTCCCTGCTTGTGGCCTGGGAAAGCAGTTGAGGATAGCCCAAAGCCTTGGGTTCCTGCTCCCACGTGGGAGACCCAGAAGAGGTTCCTGGCTTTGCACTGGCGGAGCTCCAGACGTTGTGGCCACTTGGGGAGTGAATCAACGGACAGAGATCTTCCTCTCTGTCTCTCCTTCTCTCTGTATCTGACTTTCCAATAAAAATAAATAAATCTTTAAAAAAAAAATCCTACAACCATAATTCAACAATGCAAACACCCATTTCACAGATAAGGAAACAGAAAGGTTAAGTGAGCTGCCCAATATCACATGGCTGGTTAAGGCACACAGAACCAACCTAAAGCCTATCCATTTCTATCCGGCACTTTGTCCCAAACCAGATGATCTCTGGACCCAAATTCCCAAAACAGAGCCAGTATGTTGACCTATGAACTAAAACCATTAAAAAGCAGAAAAAAACAGGACTGACACCATGACAAAGCAGGTAAAGCCACCATCTGCTGGCCTACCACTGACTTAAGTCCTGGCAGCTCCACTTCCCATCCAGCTCTCTAAGTAAGCAGCAGAGGATGGCTCAAGTCCCTGGGCCCCTGCACTTGCGAAGGAGACTGGGAAGAGGCTACCTGCTTTGGATTAGCCACTGTGCCCATTTGGAGAGTAGAAGGAAGCTTGCCCTCTCTCACTGTTGGTAATTCTGCCTTTCAAATAAGTAAATAAATCCAAAAACAAAACCAGCAGAAACCAGTTTAAACTATCACTAAGCCCTAACTACTAAATAAGAACATCAGATCATTTTACAATAAAAGTATCTTATTCTTGAGAATGACATGATTTGAATCCAAAAGACTATCCTACAATTTTTTTTTTAAAGATTCATTCATTCATTTTTGAAACAGATTTAGAGAGCAGAAACAAAGAACCATCTTCCATCCGCTGGCTCACTTTCCAAATGGTCGCAATGGTCAGGGCTGAGCCAATGCAAAACCAGTAGCTTCTTCTGGGCCTCCCAGGTGGGTGCAGGGGCCCAAGGACTTGACCCTACTACTTTCACAGTGTTCAACAGGGAGCTGGACCAGCAGTAGAGCAGCTGGGACTTAAGCCAACATCCACATGGGTGGGATACAGGTGCTGCAAGGCAGGTGACCAGCCCCACCTCAAGTTTATTTTAAAAGAAAACTGGGGGCCAGCACCGTGGTGTAGTATATTAAGCCTCTGCCTCCAGTGCCAGTATCTCTTATGGGTGCCAGTTTGTGTCCCGGCTGCTCCATTTCTGTTCAGCTCCCTTCTGATATGCCTGGGAAAGCAGCAGAATATGCCCCAAATGCTTGGGCCCCTGTATCCACATGGGAGGAGGCTTCTGGCTCTTGTTCTCAGGCTGGCCAAATTCCAGCCAATGTGGCCATTTAGGAAATAAAACCAGTGAACAAATTTCTCTCTCTCTCTTCTTTCTCTATGAAACTGCTTTTCAAATAAAAATAAATCTTTTAACAAATGAAACAAAAGAACGAACTAGCTTATGCTGAAGAGATTAAGTTAAAATAAATCTACAGTTCAATCTGAAATCAAGACAAGCAATGCGGCCAACATGTTAACTTGATACATGAGGGCACAGTCCATTTTTAATCAGGGTGTGAGTTCACTCCATGCTGAAGGTAGCTGACAAGACTGAACTGTACATTTCCACCCCACGAGAAATCTTTGCTTCAATCAGTATTATCTGTGGCTTTGCAGAAATCTCACAAATCACAGGGATAATCTACATCTCTTGGACCTGCAGAGATTCCAGAAAAAGATTTACTAATTCTCAACTCACTGTAAAAAAATCTCAGGTCATATTCTTCCCCTCTAACCATTAATACAAATATGAAGGAGCCAGTGCTATGATACAGGTAGGCTGAGCTTCTGCCTCTGGCTCCAGCATCCCACATGAACACCAGTGTCCTGGCTGCTGTACTTCAATCCAGCTCCCTGCTGATGGCCTGGGAGAAGAGCATGGCTCAAGTGCTTGGACCCCTGGACCCCCGTGAGACCTGGGAGAGGCTCCTGGCTTCAAATCAGCTTAGCACTGTACAAAATTCATCAGAGGAAAAACATTTCACATGGAAAGGTGTCCTTTCTCCAGGGACACCTCTCTCTCCAGGGAAAGCTCTCCCAGAGCGTTCACTAACCACAGCTCATTCTAAACCAGGAGCCAGGAGCTTTTTCCAAGTCTCCCATGTGGGTACAAGGTCCCAAGAACTTGGGCCATCCTCCACTGCTTTCCCAGGTCATAAGCAGGGAACTGGACTGGAAGTGGAGCTGCCAGAACAAGAACCGGCACATATATGGGATGCCAACACTGACAGGTACAGGGTTAGCCAATTGAGCCACTGCACTGGCCCCAAGGCACAGTCATTTCTAAAAGGCTCAAAGCGAAGTTTACTTGAAGCTGGGTTTTTAAACCAGTCTTACTAGAGTCAATTCCCCCAGAATTCTAGATGCTGCCATGGCAGGTTCTGGTTGCAGGTCCTCTCTCAAGAAGGCCCTGAGCCTTCAGCATCTAATACAGGAGGTAAAGCCAGCGCTGGCAGTGAAAGCTGACAGGACTCTGATTGCAGGATAGGTAAACCCAAGAGGAAATGGAATAAAACAAATTAATGCATAAGTAAAAGCCTGGAATGGTGACAAGCCCGGAAAACTCAGTCCTCTCTGCAGGCGAGGGCTGGACACCGGCTCCCCGGCGCCTTACCTCGGAAGGAGGCCAACATGCACTGCAGGTAGGCATGCCTCACTGCGGATGTGGACGTCTTAAGGCTGAAAGCTTTCTTGAACCAGTCGGTGAGCTTCCGGGGCACTTCTGTGGTGAACCGGTTACACCAGAGAGCCAGGACAGACACGGCATGTACCAAGGTGCCTTCGTGAACTAGGCAAGAGGCAGAAGTCTGGTCAGTCTGTATTTTACAAGCACGTCACATCACTGTAAGCAGCCAGAGCAGGCAGGAGTACTGGTGGGGAAGCAGCAGTACATTCAGACAGCCCTCCACCCAGCCCTCAGAGCGTGTGGCTTCAGAGGGCTCAGATTGAGAAACCAATGTCAAGGGTGAGTCCAGACTGCATCCTCACACGGGTGCATGGAATTACCTTCTTGCTGGAGAAACGGAATAAACAGCTCAGCCACAGTCCCATTCAGCACTTGACTGGAAGGCCCAGATACCACGTGCTGACTGATGCTTCCAATTCCTGAAAGAGATTGTGTTCAGCCCCTCCTGAGCACCAGTCGGTCAACAGGAAGTCTTCCCAGGACTAGGACCTCTGTACACTGGGCCACAGATCTCCTCCCGGGCCCCAGCAAGCACGGCTCTCCTTTGCCAGTCACTGACCCTTCCTCGAGTCCCCTTCCGCGGTCCTGCCTTTCACAGAAGACGAGCCTACAGCCAGACTCGAGTGAGTCCCTCCTACCAACCCAGCAGAGCCAACACTGTTGAGCACTCAGGGTCTTAGCTAAGGCTTAAGCCTCGCCCACCACTAGCCAACACTTCCATAATCCATGGGGGAAAATCCGTACCTGAGAGGACGCTCATCTTCTGGGCTACAACGGTCAGTTTTCCTTCCGAGCCTGAGAGAAGAGACCGAAAGCTTTAAAATCCCATGTGCCACATTTTCCCAGGGGCTGAAGTAAGAAGGACTAAGCACGACACATGATCCAGTTTCCTATTCCAGAAGTAGCCTCTCTGTTGTGAAGCTGGACTAAATACATAGACTAGCCTTTTGTTTTCTGATCTAAAATAAAACTACTATAATCCTACATACAACTTAAGAAACAAAAAGGACCTGGTACAGTAGCCTAGTGGCTAAAGTCCTCTCCTTTAATGTGCCAGGATCCCATAGGGGCACCAGTTCTAATCCCGGCAGCCCCGCTTCCCATCCACCTCCCTGCTTGTGGCCTGGGAAAGCAGTCGAGGACGGCCCAAAGTCTTGGGACCCTGCATCTGCGTGGAAGATCCAGAAGAGGCTCCTGGTTCTTGGTTTCAGATTGGCTAGGCTCTGGCCATTGTGGCCACTTGGGGAGTGAATCAACAGACAGAAGATCTTCCTCTGTCTTTCCTCCTTTCTGTATATCTGACTTTCCAATAAAAAACTTAAAAATAAATCTTTTAAAAAAGAAAAAACACACACACACACACAAAAAGGCACCAAAGTCTTCACTACTCAGTCATTGACATCTTGGTGTATTTAATGTTTTCCTGCTATAAATATAAAAACGTATGCAAACGTAGCCCTCCTTATCCACAAATTCCATCAACCATGCACTGAAAATATCAAAAATAAAATAAACCGCATTGTACTGAACACATATTTTTATTGTCACTACTCTTTAAACAATACAGGATAACAACCATTTGTATAGCATTTATACCATACTAGGTAACACACAGGAAGTTTACAGGACGGGGTAGGCATCTAGCCCAGCAGCTCAACAGCCATGCCTCACACTCCCGGCCTTAGTCTTGGTGAGAATTAGCAAGTGAACCAGCGAGTGGGAACTCTCTCTGCCTCTCAAATCCAAAAAGCAAAGAAAACTCAGAGTACGTAACAGTAAAGGTTTTTTTTTGTTTTTGTTTTTGTTTTTGCAAATATTACCCCATTCTATTTAAGGGACCTCAGTATCCTCAGGTTTTTGGGATTTTTTTTGTTTTGTTGCTTGTTTTCCAGAACCTGCTGGTCCTGAAACAAAATCTCCAAGATTCCCAAGGGACAACTGTGTATTTCAAAATATTTTAGACATTACACACCCCATACACATACGAAGCCACATGTTACCCTCCCTATAAGCATATACCCACATAAATATTTTTGTCAATAAAAAAAAATACATTAAAAAAAAAACAAGTATGTAGTCCCATGGACACACTGTCCTTTGGGTGCACTTTACCACACCACACATCACATTCAGTGTGGATGATCTTCTGGGCACACACTTCATCCCAAGTCCCCATCAGACCCAGGGCTCAAGGGAATGCCGGGGGCATGCCTTAGCCACCCCCATGGTCAAGCAGGCTCGCTTACCTCCAAGGATTGCAAACAGATGCCTGGTCAGGGCCTCCATGGCTGAGGAGTCACTGCACTGGCGGGCCAGGTTCCGCAGCGCCAGCACTGCTTCATCCATCAGGCGGGGGCTGTTGGATTTCAGCTGACCTGAACATGGAGTCAGTGCTTGGAGGCTGCTCATAACTGAGTGCCCAGACCATTCACTTCTGTCTTTCTCAGGCTCCCAACTCTAAGGGTTATTACAAGTGATCTCAAGAAACTATGCCAGTAAATGAGGTAAAAGCCTTATTTCCAGAGCCAGAGCTGAGGCTGATAAAGCCAAGCCCCTGCCCGAGGCACCCACATCCTCTATGGGCACTGGTTCAAACCCCAGCTGCTCTACTTCTGATCCAGCTCCCTGTTAATGGCCTGGAAAAGCAGCAGCAGATGACCCCATGTGGGAGACCCAGAAGCTCCTGGCTTCTAGCTCCAGATCAGCCCAGCTCAGGCCATTGTGGTCATTTGCGAAATGAACCAGCGGACAGAGATGCTCTCTTTCTTTTTCTGCCTTTCAAATAAAAATAAATATTTAAAAAAAAAAAAGGGGGAGGCAGTGGGGAGAGCCCAGAACAATGACTTAGTTGCTAAATCCTCATCTTACAGGTGTGGGGATCCTAAATGGGTGCCAGTTTGTGTCCCAGCTGCTCCATTTCTGATCCAGCTTCCTGCTTGTGGTCTGGGAAAACAGTCGAAGACAGCCCAAACCCTACATCATATGGGAGACCTAGAGGAAGCTCCTGGCTTTAGATCAGCTCTGCTCTGACCACTGTGGCCATTTGGAGAGTGAATTCACAGATGGAAACTCCCTGTCTCTCCTCTCTGCTGATCTACCTTTCCAATTAAAAAAAAAAAGATAAATCTTTAAAAAAAAAAACTAAAAAACTGAAACTCCTTTCTAGCCTGAGCTGTTCTCCATCTCTTTTTCTACAGTAATAGGAACATCAGAACTCAAGGAACATCCGAGGGACGTATACTCACCAGCCAGTCCTTTGACAATGTCCAGGGCATACTGGCTGAGATCAAGGGTCACTGATGCCAGCAGACTGGAGATAGCTAAGAACAAAAGAAAAGCACTGCCCATGTCAGTTTTCAGCATAAACCATGGGACGGTGTTGTGGCATGGTGCATTAAGGCGCCACCTTATATGAGCATGTATTTTGAGTCCTGGCTGCTGCACTTCTGATCCAGGTCCCAGGTAATACACCTGTGACAGCAGCAGGAAATGGCCCAAACTTGGGCCTCTGCTACCCACATGGTAAAATCAGATGCAGCTATAGGCTCCTGGCTTCGACCTGGCCCAGTCCCAGCCATTGTGACCATTTAGGGGAGTGAAATGGCAGATGCAAGATCTGTCTCCCCTCAATTCTGCCTTCCGAATGAACAAGTAAATCTTTACAACATTTTTAAAAAGGGATGAACGAACATCCCACCAGGCCTGCTCTCTAGCCACATGGAAGTGTGACCACTCAAAAGGGCCGCAGACTGATCATAATCTGTCCCGAAATTCTGCTTAAAAGCTACACACTATACCAGCCATCTGCACAATATTCTACTAGCATCTTTTACTGTTGAACAGGGATTTCAAGTGCCACCTCTGGACCATGTCCGGCGATCATGTCCAAACTGTCCAAGACATCCTTCACCTGAACAGCCTGCAGAGGTACTTGGCCCCTTCAAACTGAGGGTTTTAAGTGGGTGTGCGTTCACCCCTTCTAGTAAGAGGGCCCAGGATTCCAACATAAACAGTGGCTATATCCTACCCCACCCGACACACATCTCTCCAGACCCCAGAGTAAGCAGCTTATGAGGCAGCTCATCTCCCTCCTGACATCCCGTCCAGCAGCAACCCACTTTCGATGGCATTCTCCGGGCTCCTCAGTAAGGACTTCTGTATAGTAGGTAGTATCAGCTCCTTAAATTCCGAGTGGGACATGTACCGGAGCAGAGGGGTGCAGTTATCCTATAAAGAGAACCCAGTTAGGCATTCGGCCCTCCAGGGAACAGCCCAAGCAGAGGACGGTCCAGAACCTCTGAACACGAAATGGGACTGGGCCTGCATGGCGAGGAGGGCCACTCTGTACGCACCAGCAGGTACTTCTGCGGCTTCACCTTGCTCATCAGGACATTCTTCATATAGAAATCCAGCAGAACACTCTGCAAGCACACACACAAGGGTCTGGCTAGAGCCTGACCTACTGAAGGGTCTGGCCCCTGGCCGAGGAGGCTTCTCTCACAGCAATACCTCCAGAAGCAAACCAATGTCTAGAGGTGCAGTGTCAAGCAGAGGCCCCTGGTGATGCTATGTCTCATTTAAATAAACCTTCCCTAGCTTCCCACAGCTCTTGGCAGCCCCCCTGAAACCCACAGTCCTATCTGACGAGCCAATCCTATTCCATACTCCTCCCCTCCTGACCTGGCCCAGCCTGCCCAACTCTCAAGTTCCCTCATGAGTGGAACACGTTGTGCAGTGCCACAGCCACTCACCCTTCCACCTCACAGCCCTGGCACAGCCACCACGTATGAGGTGCCCTGGGTCTAACTGCAAGTTCTTTGTCATACTAGGCTCACGGGGGCACAAGTCAGGCCCCCCTTGCCTGGCGCTGCATCTTCTGTACCTGACAAGTGCCTGGTACATGGCAGATGTCTTCAAGATCAAGTACGTGACATCTCAAAAAGGATTCGACCCGAACCAGAACTGAAAGCAAATCCTTCCAGTTCCCCCAAGTTCTTCTCTTGCGATGGAAAGGTTGGAGTCTCATATGAAAAAACCCACAAGATTCCACGAAGTTCAGCAGCTGGGGCCATCCACAAAACAAGTTCCTACTCCTGCTTGCCTGTGGGTCCAACGGAGGTAAACCCTCGGCTGCCCTGGCCCAGCACTTGCCTTGTGCCGATTGACCACATCCATCTCCTTGTGGTTGGTGCAGAACTGCACCAACAGCCCCAGCATGCCAGCATAGTTCTGGTTGGGTTCCAAGCTGAGAATGGCGGACAAGTACTGCTCCACCAGCCCGGGGTTCTGAAAGGAAGGCATGAGGCAGGTGTATCAGGTGACAGTGGGGACGGCACGGAAGAAGCACTGCCCGCCACCCCATCTAGACTCCTGTCACCTCTTTCCATAGTTTCGTTAGTTTCTTCAAGGCACCATCCACAGCGTGCCTGTGGGAGCCGCCCAGCACCTCCAACAGCAGCAGACACTGAACCTCCACCTGTCGGCACCAAGTGAAACCTCATATCAGAAGATGGCATCAGAGCGGTAGAGTCCTGAACGCTCGCTGCCCACCCCGAATCTTTCTGGCCCTCCAAACCCCGCTTGACCTCCACCAGGCCTCTCCTACTCAATTTAGATAGGTCCTTTTTCCTCTACCCCTAACAGTTAGCTCTTCCTTTAAAAAAAAAAAAAAAAGACTATCCATTTATTTGAAATTCAGACTTACATAGAAAGAGGGAGAAAGAGGAAGAGAGAGACAGAGGTATCTTCCATCCACTGGTTCACTGCCCAGATGGCCACAGTGGCCAGAACTGGACCAGAGCCAGAGCTAGAATCCAGGAGCTTCTTCCAAGACTCCCATGTGGGTGCAAGGGCCCCAAATATTAGGGCCATCTTCCACTTCTTTCCCCAGGCCATTAATAGGGAGCTAGATCAGAAGAGGAGCAGCCAAGACTTAAACTGGCACCCATACAAGCATCACAGGAAGCAGCTTAACCTACCACACCACAGTACTGGCCCCTGTCCCATCCTTTAACCAGTCACTCAAGCATTCACTCAGTGTTTATGGAGCACTTACTATGAGTCAGATCCATGGGAACAAGGTACACTTGGCCTCTGCTTTGACACACTTTACAGTCCGGAGGCAACGACGGGATTAAACACACCCACTAAATGTGTCATACAAGAAAAGGACAAGGGTATGCTTGAGAGTACTTGCAAGAGTTCAGAGAAAATGGAATTTAAAGATAAGTTTACTTTTATGCAAATTTTGAAATCTGGGCCCAATGCAGTAGCCTACTAGCTAAAATCCTCACCTTGCATGTGCTGGGATCCCATATGGGCACCAGTTTGTTCCTTCGCAGCCCCAATTCCCGTCCAGCTCCCTGCTTGTGGCCTGAGAAGGCAGTGGGGGATGGCCCAAAGCCTTCAAACCCTACACTCATGTGGGAGACCTGGAAGAAGTTCCTGGCTCCTGGCCTCAGATCAGCTCAGCTGATGGTAGATCTTTCTCTCTGTCTCTCCTCCTCTCTGTAAATCTGACTTTCCAAAGGAAGTAAATAAATCTTTAAAAAAAACTGAAAACTATGCATAGGTTTTCACAATATATATATTTCATCAATATTCTGAAGATTCCCTCATATGCTTGGACTTCAAATTTTTTTTAATCAATACAAACGTATTTTTGTTCCATTTGCTATGAACCTTTTGAAATACTCTCTTACCTGCCTCGTCTTTGTCCGCGCTGCCAATACTTATCAAGCACTAAGGAAACGGTAGGCACTTGGCTAGGCAATGTGAAGTACAAAGTGCTAGACAGTGATTCTAGCTTGCACGGAACTCACAATCCATCCCACAGGTGGGACACATAACAGGTGCTCAACTGAACAAAACTCAAGGAGAGTACGTGTCACAAGCGCCCAAGCGCAGCGCGAGCTGCTTCCCTGAGAACAAGGATATTCCTGTGAAGTGCATGCTGCCGAATTCCATTTGTACAAAATGGCATATGTGGTGCCAGCCCTGCAGCGTAGTAAGCTAAACTTCCACCCACAGCCCTGGCATCCCAGATGGGCACTGGTTCTAGACCCAGCTGCTCCATTTCCGATCCAGCTCCCTGCTTATGGCCTGGGAAAATAGCAGAGAATGGCTCAAGTCCTGGGGACCCTGCACCCGTGTGGAAATCCCAGAAGAAGCTCCTGGCTCATGGCCCCAGATCCAGCTCAGCTCCAGCTGCTGTGGCCATTTGGGGAATCAGCAGATGGAAGATGTCTCTGTGCAATTCTTTAAAGTAAAACAAATCTTTTTTTTTTTTTAAATGACATATGTACAAAGTTATACTAACTGTATACATTGTTTGGACACCTGTTGAATTTTGAATTTTTTTTTCATTAAAATATTTGGAGGGCAGAGTGGCTTTAGCCTAGAAAGGAAAATTAAGACATCTGTGTCCCACCCTACAGTAGCCAGGTGCTACCCAGCCCTGGCTCCTGACTCCAACTTCCTGCTAAGGCTGACCATGCAAGGCAGTCCTGATGGCTCAAGCCAGCAGCTCCCTGCCACCCACAGGAGACGCAGGCTGAGTTCTGCCTCCAGTCCAGTCCAGCCCAGCCTTGCAAGCAGACATCAGTGACATCAGTGACCAGCCAAGCAAGAGCTCAGATCCCAGATTTCAAACACACAAAGAGTTGGGGGGGTGGGAGGATGCTGGCATATGGGTGCTGTGGTTGATCAGAGGTTTGGGACATCTTATCCCATATCACCATGTTGGTCCCAGTCCCAGCTACTCCATTTCCAATTCAGTTCCTTTCTATTGCACCCTAGGAGGCAGCAAATAATGGCTCAAGTGTTTCATTGAGTTCCTGTCACCCACATAGGAAATCTGAGTTGGGGTCCTGCCTTCCAGCTTAGATCTGGCCCAGCCCCAGTAACCGCAAGTGCCTGCAGAATAAACCAGAAGGAATATCTGTACGGCCTTTGCAACTCATTATTTACAAAAGTAAGACAGTCTTAAGCATCTGATACATTCTGCTCCAGGCCCAACTCCTCCTACTCCCTAACCTTGGCTCAGATAATGACTACTGAGAATTCAGCAGAGGGAGCAAGCCTTTGAGCTTGCCCAGGATGAGCCACCTCATGGGGCAGTCTTTAGGGGAACAATGAAACCTGTCTTCTGACTGCAGAATTTCAGTGTTCTACCCATCAAGAACCAGTCACTGGTGACCATTTGAAGCGTGTATAGCAGAGACTTCCAAGAATGAAGCCAACTATCTGCCTAAGAGCTGGTGGCCTGCAACTCCCCTCACTGTTTATCCCCTCCTGCACAGTTCTTACAAGCACCTCCCAATTCCACTGGGCTGCCTTGATTTATAGCAACTCTTACAAGCGGATGGAGTGGTCATTTTTACCTCCGTTTTGTACGGGAGGAAACAGGCTCAGAGCTGGCAAAATTTCATGGCCGAGAATCAGACCCTGAGGGAGATGTGCAGACTCCTCACTGAAGTCTGAAACCATCCCTCCAAAACCACCATCAAGTACATCTGGGCGTCCACAAGAACCTCTTCGCCCAGACTATCAGGTGCAGTAGATGTGTGGGAAGGAAAAGCAGGCAATGTACAAGCAATGGGCACAGGATGAAAAGAATTTTTAAGGACTAAAACTCATGAGCAAAATTCCATTACCTTAGCCGCTTCAACATTGAAATACATACATGATGATTTGCCAGAAAAAATAAATGAAATGATTGACATTATCATGCTCTCTTGCTCGCTTCCTTCTTGCCTCTCTGCCCCACTCCAACCTATCCCGTCTTCCTCCCATGTCCCAATGGCAGGAATCACATTGCGTCTCCAATGCCGGGCACCATGCCTGGCACACAGAAGCTCAAAAATGTATGCCAACAGATGAATGTGAATGTGTTGCACTCATGCCCACTCTGTCCAAGTCACACGCCTCAGGCAAACTCAAAGTGCTTTGTTGTGGTCACCTGGGGCACCTGGCACAGAGGAAGGGGCTTCAAGGTGCTCTCACTGTGCAGAAGGCTGACCCTCACTACTCCGAAGACCCAGGGAACCTACCAGTTTGTTCCAGGTGTCTCCTTGGCGCTTGCCTTTCGAGGGAAAGACGATACGCACCAGAAGGCAGGTCCAGGTCAGGGCCAGCAAGGCGGCCGAGCCACTGCTCTTACTGTGGAAGGACAGAGGGACGAGTGCCGATCAGTGGCGTCTACGTATAGGACAAATGCTCTCCCCAAAGCGCTGGCTGCTGTGCAGGCCCCTCCTCTGACCTAACAGGACAGACTCTGATTCTCGTTCCCACAAAGCACGCCCGACAGCTCAGGAAAAGCAGTTCAGGCCTCAGGCTCCAAACTACCATCTCTTGGTACTAACAAACAGAAAAACAAGTGTGAAGGGTTTCCCCGTTCTGTGCCTGCTGGCTTCCACTGGCTTTCCCGTCCCTAGGGACAGAACTGGCCATTGCAGCTCCTCCTTGCCCTGGGTGCACGAAGGGCCACAAGTCGGGCATGCTCACACCTGCCCAGCAAGCTCACCTGCAGCAGCTTCTCCTGGGGAGGCCCTCCCAGTCCCCCAGGGGCCACAGCCCCTCTATACCTCTTACCTGGGAACTCCTGTTTTGCAGCCAATGCCTGAAGACTGTAGGGAGTGCAGGAGGTTCTTAGCAGTGGCCTCTGGCTGAGCCTCAGCCAACTGCTGGATGGCTGCCTGCAGGGCCCGACGAGAGGCTGCATCTCTGGGGGAGGAACAAAGGAGGATAAGTATGCGGACTTAGGCAGGCAACAGGTTGCTTAAGCCACACATTGTTCCAGACTGACTGCACTGGGCGGGGAGGGGGATGGTCACAGAAGATTGGCGGGCTTAGAAAATGTCTAGATGAATCCAACCTCCTCCCCGAGTCCCAAAAGCAGCTGACAAGGACAAAGAAGCCGCTGAGTGTAAGGGTAGCAGCTGTGTTTCCAGAGCTGCACTTATAAAGGGCCTCTAACTGGACCCTGTGCTTTTACAAACAGGACTGATGCCAGCACATGCAAACTAAGCTTGTGAGATGTGCAGGCAGTGTGCAGGGTCCTTCACACTTACTACCAACAAGTGTGAGGCGATAACAGAGGCACAGAATGACGTGCCCAAGATGCGATCAGCTAGGATATAGAACCAGGAGGTCTGGGTTCGAGGCCTGGCTCCAGCCACGACCCTGTACCACTGCTCTGTACAAGTGCTCCAGACTCGGCCCCTGACTGGGACTCACCTGTACCGATGCAGAGTCAAGCAGAACAGCTTGCACAGCCCTTTCACTGCTCCCTCTGGCAGATCTGAAACCAAAGATTAGAGAGATTGTTGAACAAAAAGAACTTAAGAGACAGGCATCGTGGTACTAGGGGTTACTATGACATGCAATTCCCACCTCCATTTTCAATTTATCTTTCAACCAACATGCCTGAGAAGCTGCAGAAGATGGTTCATGGACAGTTCCTGGCAGGTGCAAGCCTTTAGAGGGTACACCAGAGAATGGAAAATCTCTCTCATCAACAAAAATGACTTAGGAAAAAACCAATTTAATGAAAATCTGCTTGTGATGAGTACTATGCCAGACCTGATCTCAGAGATTTGGGACAGAATCACCAAGATAAAAAGTGGTGGCAAAATAAGACTCTAGCAACACACCTGGCACAGCAGAGCTTCAGGTGGGTGTCTGTTAACTGAACGAAACTAAAGCAATGCAAGTCGGGCTGGGCCCTGTGGACCCACCACATCCAGGATCAAGAGCGCTCTGAGGAAGTCCTCAATTGCTTAGTTGGCTGGAAACATGGTACACCACCTCCAGTTACCTCGCCTCCTTAGCTCCTCCCTACCAAAACGGAGCCAGAACAGCTATTAATATGCAATATGAACAATAAGCTCTTCCTTAGACTCCAGAAGTTGAGAGTTAAGGATTTCCAGGAAGAGGCAGATAACTTTCCACGACCAAATTGAACAACAAAGGTGACCAAAACACTTTACAAATGCAATTTACTGAATGTAGAATTCCAAGGAACTAAAGAGTAAAATTCTCAAAAGGTTTTGAGTAATTTATAAATTTTACCCATACAAGTCATTTTATTCCATAAAATGGGCAGGGAGGAGAAGCATTCAGCCACTATGGCTCAGCAGGTGTGCACAGCCGGCGCCCCACCACAACCCTGCTGAGTAGGCAGGTGTGCACAGCTGGCACCCTACCACAACCCTGCTGAGAAGGCGACCCCTCACAAAGGCCTCTCAGGCAACCACAAACTCACACACTAAGGCACAAATACACAGCAGAGGCCCTTAGAAGCTCACAAACAGCGACTCCTTCATTTGCATAGTACTTTAACAAATAATTGTGGGGAAAAAAGCAGCAGGAAGGAGAACTGAAAGCTGAGAGATGGTGGGTTTTATTAGAACAGAGAGCTCACCCCCACGGCTTCTCAGTGGCTGCGGTGGAGCTGAGAACCCATCTAACAGGCTCTGAAGGTTAGGGTAAGGGCTGGTGAGGAGACCGCTTAGGAAACCAGTGCAGCTGAGTGAAAACAAACCCACCACGAGGAAACCAAGGTAACAGACCAAGATTCAATGAATGCACACCCAGTGGGCCAGGGGGATAATCCTCAGGAAATGTACCCTGCACACCCCAAACAGACTTTCAGATGAGAAACTCCCAGTGAGCTAAAATATCGAGGGCACTGGGAAACAGCACCTCCCAAACCTACTGGTCTTGAGCTGCATTCACTGGTCAGTCACTTGTTATCATCTTGTTGACTTCCTTGGAACACTCATTAGGAAAAATGGTATCTCAACACACAAAGAAAATGTTTCTGCACCCAGATTATCATCTGTTGCTGTTACTTTTTAGAAATCTCGAGCAGGGGGTCCCCTGCACAGTAGCCTACTAGCTAAAATCCTTGCCTTGCAAGTACAGAGATCCCATATGGGCACCGATTCGTGTCCTGGCAGCCCCACTTCCCATCCAGCTCCCTGCTTGTGGCCTGAGAAAGCAGTTGAGGACGGGCCAAATTCTTGGGACCCTGTACCCACATGAGAGACCCAGAAGAGGCACCAGGCTCCTGGCTTCAAATCGGTGCAACTCCAGCCATTGTGGCCACCTGGGGAATGAATCAACAGATGGAAGCCCTTCTTGTCTCTCCTCCTCTCTGTATATCTGACTGTCCAATTACAAAGTTAAATAAATCTTAAAAAAAAGAAAAGAAAATGTTCCTGCACCCGGATTATCACTCATTGCTGGTACCTTCTTTAAATCTCGGGGTGGGGAGAAGTTCCTGGCATGGTAGCCTAGTGGCTAAAGTCCTCGCCTTGCATGTGCTGGGGTCCCATTTGGGTGATGATTTTTGTCTGGCGGCCCCGCTTCCCATCCAGCTCCCTGCTTGTGGCCTGGGAAAGCAGAAAAGGATGGTCCAAGGTCTTGGGACCTTGGGACCCTGTGCCCACATGGGAGGTGCAGAAGAGGTTTCAGACTCCAGGCTTCGCATCAACTCAGCACCGGATGTTATAGCCATTTGGGGAGCGAATCAACCAACGGAAGATCTTCCTTTCTGTCTCTCCTCCTCTCTATACATCTGACTTTCCAATTAAAAAAAAAACAAACAAACAACTAAATCTTTAAAAGAAAAAAAAGTCTCAAGGGAGCCAGCACCACAGCATAGTAGGCTAAGTCCCCATCTGTGGTGCCAGCATTCCATATGGGTACAAGTTGTGTCCCAGCTGCTGTGATTCAGCTCCCTGCTAATGCGTCAGGAAGGCAGCAGAAGATAACTCAAATTCTTGGGTCCCTGCAGCCTTGTGTGAGACCCAGAAGCTCCTGGCTTCAGATGAGCTCAGTGTGGCAACTGCAGTTATCTGGGGAGTAAAGTGGCAGATGGAAGCGCTCTCTCTCCTTTTCTATGTAACTCTGTCCTTCAAATAAAAATAACTAATTTTAAAAAATAAGTATCTTCAAACAAAACAGTCACACTGCAAACAGCTTGGGCACCTGAATGGACACGCTCCACTAAGGCAAATGTTTCAACTGTCCCAAGGTGCACAGCAGCCAGCGAATACAGAAGGCAGACAGTGTGCAGGGAGGGCACAAGAGGGCACCACGGTTCTCGAGAACACAGCTTTCTTTCTCAGATGGATAGGAAAGCAAGTACCTTTTCCAGCAACACACTTCCCCAGTTCACCAAGGATTTCTCTCCGCTCCTTCACGCTGGCTGTTGTCACCTTCCCCGCAAAGCGCTTCAGTGTCTCAGAAACCTGTGAAGATCAAAGCCACAGAGAAACTGACCACTTAGATGACAAAGCAATGAGCAAGCATACGTGCGCATGTGTGGGTGGACGTGTCGGGCAGTGTACGTGTCCGGCAGTGGACGGGGGCAGAATCCTGCAAGCAGCTCCGACACAGGGCTTCTCAAACACTGGCCCTTTCAAGCCACCTTTTGCTCTAAGAGGCTAATTTTACACACAGAAAGTTGTGTGGCAGCACCCTCTGTCTCTATGCACTGTGCCAGGAGCCCACTTATCTCCCATTCCCATTTTGACAAGCAAAAGTATCTCCAGGCATTACCAAAATGTCTCCTGGCGGGGGGGGCAAAATTACCCCGTTAGAGGTATCAGTCAGCCCTTCTGTCTTATTTAAATGTGGAAAAAGGGAAGGTAAAAGGCAAAAAACTTGGGGATAGAAAACACGTTTGCAGAACTAATCAAACTCTAGTGAGGGCCTGCTCCTTCCCATTGTATCTTTCACTCTCACTTCCCCCACTCATGCTGGCTCCCTGGTAACCCAGCAGCAGAGAATACGCACAGCGGAAAAGAGGAAAGGTAGAGACTGGATCCCCGACCTGCCTCTGAGGTCACCCCCTGATTTTCCCCCTCTTCATCCGTACTTCCTGTGACTACTTTGGAGATCAAATGAGATGCTGTGGGGAGTTGGCTCTGTGGCAGAGTGGTTAAAGACAGGTCAGGTCCTGGCCACTCCTTTTTCAATCCAGCTCCATACTAAAGTGCCTGTGCCCACCTGGGTGTGGCTAATGACTTCAGAGGGGCCCAGCTCCTGCCACCACAGCCTCCTGGGGAGTGAATGAGGGGATGGAAGGCCTCACACTCTCTAACTCTTTCAAGTAAGCGAAGACACATAAATGAGATGCTGCATGTAAGAAAGCAGTTACAATTAGCTCAAGCACAGGTCACCTGCTGCCACCCACAAGCAGGCAAGGGAGGCACCTGCTGCCACCCACAAGCAGGCAAGGGAGGCACCCATACCCTCTCTTTCTAGGTGAAGGAACTGCCTCAGGAGGCAACATCACTGCCTAGAAGAGCACTGACAGTCACAGCATCTGCAGGTCTCAACCGACCCCAAAAACAGACAGATCTACAAACCGATGTTAGAGGGCCTCGGTCACAGTCCCCTGTAATGGGATGCACAAACGACCCAGGGCCACAGGCCACACAGCGGGCAGCCTGTGGATGGAGCAGCACCAGGGCGTGCCTGTAGCTAACACACAGCACCTGCCTTTTCTTTTTCTGGGGTTATTTGCGTCACAGGCAGGCCTTCGTCACAGGCTACGTCATGGGCAGGCCTTGCAGCACCTCAGAGTCAAGGGTGGCAGCAGCGGTTGTGGTGGAACGTATTAGGCCACCACACGGGATGCCCACTTCCCATAATGAAGTGCCGGTTTACATCCTGGCTCCTCCACTTCCAACCCAACTGCCTGCTAACACACCTGGGAAGCAGCGAATGAGGCCGCTGGGACTGCTGCCATGGGACCCGCATGAGGCGTCCATCTCAGTCTCGGCCTGGCCCATCTAGACTGAGCAGGCACGGGGAAGAGTGAAGTGGAGAATGAAGCTCTCTCTCCCTGTCATTCTGCCTTTCAAGTAAAAAATCCTGAAAATATACTGGATGCAGCGGGCACAAAGGCTCAACTAGCTAATCCTATGCTTTCAAGCACTGACATCCCATATGGGCGCCACTTGGTATCCCAGTTGCTCCACTTCCCATCCAGCTCCCTCCTTACAGCCTGGGAAGGCAGTGGAGGATGGCTCAAAGCCTTGGGACCCTGCACCTGCAAGAGAGACCCAAAAGAAGCTCCTGGTTCCTGACTGGCTCAACTCTGCTGTCACAGCCATTTGAGGAGTGACCCAGTGGATAGATCTTGCACTTTCTCTCTCCTTTTCTCTATAAATCTGCCTTTTCAGTAAGAAATATATAAATTCCGGGCTTGGCGCGGTACCCTAGCGGCTAAAGACCTTGCCTTGAATGTGCCAGGATCCCATTTAGGCATAGGTTCTAATCCCGGCAGCCCCACTTCCCATCCAGCGCCCTGCTTGTGGCCTTGGAAAGTAGTTCAGGACAGCCCAAAGTCTTGGGACCCTGCACCCATGTGGGAGACCCGGAAGAAGCTCCTGGCTCCTGATCAGTTCAGCTCCGGCCATTGCAGTCACTTGAGGAATGAACCAGCAGACAGAAGATCTTCCTCTCTCTCTCTCTCTCCTCCTCTCTGAATATCTCACTTTGCAATAAAAATAAATACATCTTTAAAATAATAATAATAATAAATACATCTTCAAATATGCAGGCAATCTGTGCCAATACTTTATAGTTTCTCAGTTGTCATTTTTTTCCCAAAGATTAGTTTATTTTTATTGGAAAGGTAGATCAAATTTACAAAGAGGAGAGACAGAAAGATCTCCTGTCCGTGCAGGGTCCCAAGGCTTTGGGCCATCCTCCACTGCCTTCCCTGGTCATAAGTAGGGAGCTGGATGGGAAGTGGAACTGCCGGGACACAAACCGACATCCCTATGGGATCCCAGGACATCCAAGGTGAGGACCCAGTTTTTCAGTTTTACTTCCTTTCTCCCATAGCTCTTTCCTTCTCCAACCTCATTCTATACCTCCCCAACCCCCCAGTATAATTTCCAGTTGCATAATAAGAGCTAGTTCAGTAGTCACTTCACATTATAAGTAACATTTAATCTTGTTAATAAACTGTGTATCCTCTCCTATCCAGTTTTTATTACTCTGCAGTTAATAATTATCTTTACCCACTCAACAATCCCGCATTTCATCTGTTGTTATTAAGGGTTCCATTCCCAACCTTCTGGCTCTTCTTTCAATCTCCCCTCACTGAGGCAAATAATGTACCCCATAAAATTCCACCTGCCCGGAAGTTTCTTCAGTTTTCTAAACTGCCCCATCTGTTTTTTGTTTATTTATTTTTAATTTGAAAGGCAGATTTACAGAGAGAAGGAAATAGAAAGATCTCCCATCCGCTGATTCACTCCCCAAATGGCCACAACGACCAGAGCCGAGCTAATCTGAAGCCAGGAGCTTCTTCCCACGTGGGTGCAGAGCCCCAAGGCTTTGGGCCATCCCCTGCTGCTTTCCCAGATATTTAGAAGGGTACTGGATTGAGAAGTAGAGCAGCCAGGACACATGTTATGGAATGTCGGTGCTTGAAGGTGAACCGAGCCATCGTGCCAGCCCATGATGTCCCATCTGACAGGTGATTCCACAGCTGGAGTGCAGTTTGTTACCCTGAAAATGTCATTTTGCGTTCAGGACACACATGCTGAACTTTGGGAAGGCCCTCCAAGTCAGAACATTTCCTAGCTGTGTCCTTGACTTCAGCTTTTCTCCAGCGCTGTCAAGTTGGTCAAGTTCAAAGCCGTCCTGAGTCTTGAGCCTCTGGATGAGAACCGGCTTTTTGCCCTGGACGCTTCTAGGCTCTTCTGCATCCCAGGTTCTAAGGTTTCATGTTAACTTGTGCTTTGCAGTGAGCCTATTTTTAACCATTGCTGAGTACCTTCCGTCCGGGGACAAGCACTTCAGCTGGGGGAACAGTTTCTTGAACTACACTGCTGATTCTTTGTTAGTGCTCACGGCACATCTTTCCTTGCTGTGGCAGTTTAAAGGCAGGAAAGCGCTGGTCTTGTGCCTTGAGGCGAGCCGACCATCTGTCCCAATTCCATCCATCTCCCTGCTAAGGGAGACCAGCGTGAAGCTCCTGGCTCCCGCCTGGCTCAGCCCCGGCTATCATGGCCGTCTGGGGAATGTGTCTGTGTGTCTGTCTGTGCGTGTTTGTCCATCTCCCTCTCTTTTAACTCTTTCAAATAAATGATTCTTGAAAACACACACACACACACAGCTGTCTCGGCTCCCCCTCTTCCCAGGCCACGTGTGATAATCGCTTTCAGCCCTCACTAGTTTTGATCAAGAGGAGACAACCAAAGCCGATGCATAAACACAACCCACGATCCATCCAGCCGTCCTCACAGGGACTGCTGGCTGCCGTTTTCTCACAAAGGATCAAAGAACTTCACACCCTGGACCCCGACCCGGGGGCTCAAGCACACACCAGGGTCCTCCAGAAGCGCTCGCTGCTGATCTCACATACTATCATGTGCTTTCACACCTGTGTCCCATGGAACTTGCTGAGAGGATGGAAAAGTCCTCCACTGCCCGGGATGGGGGGATCTAATGCAACTGGACGAGCGGAGTCTGACCGCGCTAAGTTAGCCACTCAGCCGTGGACACCACACCGGACACTACAGCTCTACAGCTCAGTCGAACACAGCTCCTGAGGACCCCAGCCCTTGTGCACAACTACTCTGTCATTACGTGTCTTTTCCACTTCCTAAGTGGTCACACTCAAGGGGCCCTGCAGTCCCTGCACTGCATCCCGCTGGAGACCCCAAACCCCCATTTTACAGGCGAAAAGCGGCCCTCAAGTCCAGGCGGCCCTCAGCAGCTACCGGAGCCGGGACACTCAAAGTTGAAGCAAGGTCTGGCGCTGGCCCTGGGCTCGCTCCCCGAGGGCTCGGGGGAAGCACGGAGCTCCGACACGGGACCCTCGAGCCCGGGGACGGTCGGGCAGTCCATCGGTCAGCGCCGCTCCGGCCGAGCCGGGCCTGGGCTCGTGCGTTGAGGCACGGCTCTGTGAGGGGAGCCGGGTCGGACTCACGCCCTCCGCAGCCCCTGGGCTGACCGGTGAGAACAGGCTCGGACCCGACGACCACCGTCCACACCGGGTCGCCGTCCACCGCCCGGACCCCCGCTGCCACCCGCCTCACCTGCGTGTCGGCCGCCATCCTGCCTCCGCTGACTCCGGAACCGCTTCCGCAGCGCTTCCGGGTCAACGCCGGGCCCGCGCGGCAGTGCGAGGTCGCCGAGCCGGCTGGGTGTGAACCGAGGCGTGGCGCCCCCGGCGGGACGGCGGACACCGCGGGCGGGACGGCGGACACCGCGGGAGGGACGGGGGACACCGCGGGCGGGACGGGGGACACCGCGGGCGGGACGGGGGACATCGAGGGAGGGACGAAGGACACCGCGGGAGGGACGAGGGACAGCCTGCGCGGGGCGGGACGCAGCCCGGGTGGGACGGGGGGACACATCCTGGCTGCGGACTGCGCCGCTCTGGCCGGACCCTGACCCACTTGGGAGACCCCCGTGCCTTCCGCGTCTTGTCCCCCAGGGGTGCGCGGGTCCGTGGCGGGAGGACGAGGTGGGGATCCCGTGGCCGGGAGAAGCCTGGCCTGTGACAGAGGGGTTCCCGCTGCAAGGTTGAGGGCTGGAGAGGTAAAACTCACAGCCCAGGGTGGCCCCAAAGGGAACCCTTACAGTGCCTTTTAATTTTTTTTTTTTTTAATTGGAAAGTCAGATCTACAGAGAAGACAGAGATCTTCTGGTCCACTCCCTAAGTGGCCACAACGACCGATCAGAAGCTTCTCCCAGGTCTCCCATGCGGGTGTAGGATCCTTCCTCCTCTCCTTTCCCAGGCGAAGCAGGGAGACCAGCAGGAAGTTCCTGGCTCCTGATCTGCATAGCATTGGCCATTGCAGTCACTTGGGAAGTAAATTACTGGACAATCATCCTCTCTGTACATCTGACTTTGCAACAAAAGTAAATATTTTAAGTTTTTAAAAATTAATATGTATATTTTAGCTTCAGGTTGGCACGGTAGCCTAGCAGCTGAAGTCCTTGCCTTGCACTGGCCGATACCATATAGGCGCTGGTTCTAATCCCAGTAACCCCACTTCCCATCCAGCTCCCTGCTTGGGGTCTAGTCAAGCAACAGTCCAAAGTCTTGGGACCCTGCATGGGCGTGAGAGACTGGGGAGGCTCAGCTCTGGCTATTGTGGCTGCTAGTGGAGTTAATCAATGGAAGATCTTCCTTTCTCGTCTATATCTGACTTAACGAATCTTTAAATCTAGCTTTTTTAGTGACTCCTGGGTCTAACTTCCCAATATTGCTATCCAGCCAGCCCAAAAGATGGGAAACATCAGAAATGAGCCCTGGGTTTAAGCTGCACACTGAACGTGGTGTATGGCCCGATGTCCTAGCAGTACATCCAACACGCTGCGCTTATTACAAACACCTATAACGCTAACAGTTGTACCACAATACATTGCTGTTTTGTCAAGCACCGATACTGTAATACTGTGCCTTATTTCCTAGCAGTGATCAGACACTGGAACAGCGGTACAGCTTCCAGCCATTGCTCCTGGGAGGACATCACTACTGCACTGTAGGCCTTGCTAGGGCTTCTGGCTCAGCCTGGCCCAACCCTGGTGCTCATGGGTATTTACTTGCAGTGAACCTGGGGATGGGGAGTGAAGGGAACTACATGACAAAGAGGACACACAGATATAAACCACCAACACCAGACTTAGAGAAGTAAGCCTTTATTTCGTTTCGTAGATAAAGCTGGCTGAGCTGGTTGCTTTTTGGCTTAGTCGAAGAGACCAAAGCCCATATCCTCGTCCGACTCTTCCGACTCCTCCTTGGCCTCCACCTTGGCTGGGGCTGCGGCTGCAGCAGCAGGAGCAGCAGAGGTGGCAGCAGCTGCAGGGGCAGCAGCCACAAAGGCAGATGGATCAGCCAGGAAGGCCTTGACCTGAGAAGAGAAGGCAGTGGTTCAACGGTCACTCAGAGAACCCTACCCTGCCTGGGGCGATTTCTGAAGTGAGAATACACCTCCCAGCCCGTATTCATACACAGGGTGAGCTGTTTAGCACTTAAAACACCAAGCTGGCAAGCTGCCACCTGCCTGCTGCGGCCCGGCAAGACCTACCTTTTCAGCAAGTGGGAAGGTGTAATCTGTCTCCACAGACAGAGCCAGGACCCGCTTGTACCCGTTGATGATGGAATGGGGTACAGAAGCAACAGTCGGGTAGCCAATCTGCAGAGACACACTGGCCACATTGCGCACACCCTGTAAGGGAAGACATGGTGATGAGCTCGCCCCGAGGAAGAGGGCGCAAGGGATGGGACTAACCCACGCCAGACAGCCATGGCTGCAGCTCCTCCTCTCGCAGCTCCTCCTCCTGGCAGGGCAAGTCAGGCTAACAAATGCCACTCCCACACCCTAGAACCACCACTCCTGCTAGTATGTGAATAGAAGCTGTTCATACAACCACCAAAGGGTGGCTTGTGTCACCAATACTTAGTGAAAACTTGATGAAATTCGGCCTGTTCAGAAAAACAAGCCCATTAGTTCTTGGAGGAAGGCTCATAAGCTCATAAGCTGCCTCTTTATGACAGCTGAAGGCAACTTCCAGCACCCAGTACTGTTCTAGGGCTCTACACTCATCCACCTTCACGTCTTCTAACTGGCCAGCGTTTCCCATAAACAAGGCATGGACAGCTCTCGCAGCGCAAGCACCTCCAGGAAGCGGGAGTGCAGGGTTTCCTCAGTGATGTCCAGCACTTCGGGGTTGTAGATGCTGCCGTTGTCGAACACCTGCTGGATGATCAGCCCGAAGGAGAAGGGCGAGATGTTCAGCATGTTGAGCAGCGTGGCCTCGCTGGCCCCCACCTTGTCTCCAGTCTTGATCAGCTGCACGTCACTCTGGAAAACAAAACAGGAGGCAGTTGACACCGGGCGTCTAGCACATCACAGCCTCCCAGAAGCCCCACCCCACCTGCCAGGTTACTACTGGCCAACAGCCCACTCACCAGGATTTCGATGGTACCCCTGGAGATCTTGGTGGTGATACCCAAAGCCTGGAAGAAGGAAGTCTTCTCGGGGCCCAGACCGGTGTTCTGAGCTGGCACGGTGACCTCACACGGAGCAATGGCCCCGGCACGGGCAGCAGCGGGCACCTGGACACAGTCCAAAGTGAGAAAAGCCTCTCCAGTGACACCTGAGCACTCTCCCTGTGAAGCCCCCTAGGCCGGCCGCTCCTCACCTTGTTGGCCAGCAGCATGTCCCTGATCTCAGTGAGGTCCTCCTTGGTGAACACGAAGCCCACGTTGCCCCGGATATGTGGCAGGAGTCTGCACAGAAAGCAGTGTTTGGGGCACAGTTGCACCTGCGCCCCGTCCTCCCCCAGGGAAGCAGTGCAGGGAGAGGGAAGGCACTGACTTCTCGAGGGCCGGGTTGTTCTCCAGGTGGCCCCGGATGGCCTTGCGCATCATGGTGTTCTTGCCCATCAGCACCACAGCCTTGCCCCGCAGGGACATGCGGATCTGCTGCATCTGCTTGGAGCCCACATTGTCTGCTCCCACGATGAAGCATTTTGGGTAGTCGTCCAGGAGTTGCTACAAGAATGAAACAAAGTTGGGCGGTGGGAGCCCTTAGAAAGCCATCCCACTCCCTCTGCTACTGGGACAAACGCCGTTGGGAGAGACCAAGTTGCACCACTCAAAATTTCCAGGATGTGCATGAAATGATGGAAAAAAAATCTCACTGTCAGAAAAAAATTGTCTCAATGAATGTTTTACGTTCTCTTTTCCTCAATTATGAGACTGGTCTCTGACGCACTAAAACTGTAACCCAACAGGCAGGTTATGCAAATGTGACACGAACGAGACAAGTGTTTGTAGGGCTACAGCTGCAGCTACCCGAGTTCACTAAACTTCTCTGCCAGCGCCTCCAGCCACTGGACATTTAGGCCAATGACGGGCCTGACCATGCAGGGACTTGCCACTTGGGAATGAGTCACAGGATACAAGGCCGCGAATGATGTGCCATCCGCACCTGAACCTGCTCGACCGCCCCAGGACCGACCTACACAGGAACTAAGCTGAAGACCAAACCGAGCTGGGCCCCAAGATTCCTAAAGCGCCGCCACCCTCCCACTTACGATGATCTTAAGGAAGTAGTTGGACTTCCAGGTCGCCCTGTCTTCCCTGGGCATCACGACGGTGCGTCAGGGATTGCCACGTGGGGTTTAAAGACGATGTTCCTGAAGGGAAAGAGCGCGGCTCAGGCTGCGGGGCTGCGCAGCGCCGTCCGAGGCCCAGGCGGACCGGGCCCGCGCGCCCGCCAGCACGGCCTGCAGGCCTGGAGCCGCCGCCGCCGCCCAGGCCCCGGGGAGAGCCTGCGATCCCCGCTGCCCACCCCTCAAGAACCTCCCCAAGACCCTCGCGCTGCCTCTGCCGTCCCACCCCGGCGCCAAGGGCACACACGCACCTCGCACGAGGACGCCTGGCAAGAGAAGGGCCCGCAAGCCCGCATGGGCCTTTTATATGCGATCAAAGAGCCCAATCAGAAGCCGCGGACGTTCCCCCTGCCTATTGGCCGGCGCCATCGTCCGTCCGGCAAATCTGAATAGCTATTGGTCGATACTGCTGCCACTCCGAAGCAACAGGAAGCCGCCTTGGAGCCGGGCAGTGAAAGAAGGCACTGGTGTGAGTGTGGAGGTGTCTTCTGGGCGATGCTGCCACCTTTCGGGCTGGAGCTGACTGCGTGGGAGGGAGTTAGTGTGTGACGTGCAGCCGAGAGGCAACCGCGCATGCCTGGACGACAACGTGGCCTGTTGTCTCCCGCGGCTTTGCCGAGCCTGGAAAACTGAAATCAGAGCATTTCCTGACCTGTCCAGAGTGAACGAAAACAATGGAAACAGAGTGCCTCATCTGCTCCCCACCTCCATGACCCAGCCTCACGTCCCATCCTCCAGCCAGATGGTGTTCCCAGTCGGTTTCCCAGGACTTTTGCTGCTGTGTCTTCCTGGCAGGGCCCTCCCTGGCCAATATGCACACGAATAAACCCATTTCCATCAAGTCTTAGCTGAAATACCATCTGCCCACGGAACCCCACTCGCGTTCCCATTCTGGAATCACAAATTGCAACACTCTTTTCCCCCACACCCCTTAACTCTTGCTTTGTTTTTGTGGTAGCACTTAGAGCTTCAAACACACTGTGTAATTTTATTGCATTGTTCTTGTCTGTCTCTCCCTACAGAAACTCAAGTTCCACCATATAGAAATGTATATCTGTGCCTGACTCATAGGAGACATAGAACAAGTATTTGTTGAGGGATTGCAGGATTAGAACCTTGACCTGCCACTCACTTGCTGACCCTCCGTCCACCCTTTATCTGTAAAATGGGATAACACCATTGCCCACATTCTTGACGGTTAAAAATTTCTGATAAACTTATCTGGGCCCTGTGTGAGAAACATGAGCCTGTCTGCCTGGGCCCTAAGTTGAATTTCTCTACAACTGTCCCCTAACAAAGCTAGTCTAAGATTGGAAGGTCTAACAGTCTTGACCTGAGTGTTAACAGTGCCTCTCTGGGGATATTCATCAATCCTTCTTTTGAAGTCATGGTGAGCAGAAAAGTATTCCCAAACTATGTGGTGCAGTTGCCACGTGCAGTGCTGGCACCCCCATACTACAGTGCAAGTTCAAGTCCCAGCTGCCCTGCTTCCCATGCAGCACCCATGTGCTTGGACCCCTAACTGGATCCTGGCTTCAGCCCGACCTGGCCCCAGACATGGCCATATAGTCCACAGATCAGAGGCGGCGACTGGGGGCTCAAGTACTCGGCGCCCTGACACCCTTGTGTGGTTCACTGAGTTCCCAGCTCCTGGCTTCAGCCTAAACCAGCCTCCCTGTTACTCTTCCTGCTTTTCAAATAAAACCTTAAGACTTATTTTTATTGGAAAGTCAGATATACATAGAGGAGGAAAGACAAGAGAGGAAGATCTTCCATCGTTGATTCATTTCCCAAGTGGCCGCAAGGGCTGGAGCTGCGCCGATCTGATGCCAGGAACCTGGCGCCCTCTCCAGGTCTCCCATGTGGGTGCAGGGTCCCAAGGCTTTGGGCCGTCCTCGACTGCTTTCCCAGGCCACAAGCAGGGAAGTGGATGGGAAATGGGACTGCAGGGATATGAACTGGTGCCCGTATGAGATCCTGGTGCATGCAAGGCAAGGACTTTAGCCACTAGGCTATTGCGCCCCGCCGAGCCCTCACTGTAAGTCTTTCCTTCTAACAATGAATTACTGCACCCTCAGCATTATAGGAAATACCATGTGCACATACCTGATGCTAATTTTAACAACACTTCTCTAAGGAGCTACAGTATCGGTATTTTGGCTTTATCCGTGAAAAAAAAAAGAGAGGCTGCTAAATAATTTGACCAAGTTTTAGCCAGTATGTATTGGCTTCAGAAATGAAATCCAGAAACAAATTCAACATGGCCTGACTTCACAACGTCATGGGTTCCCTTCCAAACCTTTAAGTCTGCTGCCTTCTACACATCCTTTTCCAAGCATACAGATACACGGCTCATGGACAAGGACAGCCTGGCTTTGATGATATGTAATGATTATAACATCAGTGTAACCAAGTTTATACCATAACGTGCTTAGACAATGATTCAGCTCTGTATTTGTGGACACGAGAAAACACTCTCAAAACACAGTGGAGTGGGCCCGGCGCGGTGGCGCAAGTGGTTAAAGGTCCTCGCCTTGCACGCCCGGGATCCCATATGGGCGCTGGTTCTAATCCCGGCAGCCCCACTTCCCTTCCAGCTCCCTGCCTGTGGCCTGGGAAAGCAGTCGAGGACGGCCCAAAGCTTTGGGACCCTGCACCCGCGTGGGAGACCCGGAAGAGGCTCCTGGCTTCGGATCGGCATAGTATCGGCCTGTTGCGCTCACTTGGGGAGTGAATCATTGGACGGAAGATCTTCCTCTCTGTCTCTCCTCTCTGTATATCCGCCTTTCCAATGAAAAAAATAATAAAAATAAATCTTTAAAAAAAAAAAACACAGTGGAGTGCAGAAGTACATTTACAAAGGGTACCACGGCCATTTCTATGAGCAAAATGAATCCAACACAGACTCAGCCAAGTCACTGTCTTTGGGTGGGGATTAAGGGTCTTCTCATTTCTAAGCTCACTGTAAAATGCCCAGAGTTCAGACTTCCCTTCCACCTGCAGGTTCTAGAGGGAACTCTCAGATAACAGAGAAAACGGGAAAATAGAGAAGTCACAGACCCTGGAAGAAAGCTCCACGTGGGCCTTGTAGTCACCAAGTGCCAAGGCAATGCATGCACCCACAGCACCGGCAGGAGGCAGCGACACCCACCCAGAAGGGGCTGCACTAAAAAGCTGTGGAGTCCAGCTGCACACTGGGAATCAGGCAAGACGAGGTCTGGAACCACAACCAGCTGTTAATGAGTGGGTGGAAGGTGACCCCCAGACCCAGGCAGACATTCTCAGGGAGCCAAGGACTGCCCCTCTTCCCCGTCATCTTCTCAAGAAAAGACACAAAGACCTATGACCATGCCCCATGCCTCGGGCTTTCAGCCACAAGCAAGGCTACGTTGATGATTTTCTCCCAGCCTAGTGGTCCTTGAGCCTGTCTGCAGGAGCTTTGGTCTCTCCTGGAACCCCAAGAAATGGCCCTAACACAGGTGAAAATAATGGCAAACTTTATTGGCATACATCACGAGAATGGAAATGAGAAAAGCCAGGCTACAAGTTTACACAGGATAAAAAGATCAAAGTCAACTCATCAAATAACCATGGACTCAGAAGGGGGACCCCAAAATCCCCAGGCCCTCCCTTGGGGAAGGGTCCTGGAAGGTCACTGTAAACAGAGCAGTAAGGCCGGTGGGTGCAAATGGAGACAGCAGACCTCTGCGGGGACCTTGGCCACACAGGAGACCATCGTCAGAGACGCCAGTGCCCTCAGCCCTTGCTGGAGACCAGGGAAACAGACTGTGTCATCCTCACTTTAGACCCTCTGGGGTCTGTCCAATCGGGAGTCCAGAGCTGAGAGACACTGTGGTCTTCAAGGTCAGGATCCAATGCCAGCTCCCCCAGCCCCAGGGCAGCGGGGAGGAGGTCGAGGATGGCCACGCGGGCGTCTCCTCGTGGTGGAAAGGACAGTGAGACCCAGAACTCCAGGTGCAGACGGGCCAGGCACCTGAGGCCCGTGTCAACCTGGAGCTTGCTGGCCTGGCCAGTTAAGGAAAAAGGGTTCAAAATACAGCAGTTTGATATCAAACAGTCCTGGTGAGCTGCGAGGTTCCAGGAAGGACAATCATGGGGCTGTGCCCAAGTTCACCTGCTTGTGCTAAGAAAAAATAAAAATACAAATTGCTCCCCCACCCCCAAGCCCTCAGTACAAAGCAAACTCCGGTCCAGAGCCCCGGCAGGAGTGGACGAGAGGGAGAGTACAAAAGGGAACATCTTTAAAATCTCTTCAAAATCACATCGTATAAAGTAAAAGCAACCCAGGCGACTAGGAATTCAAATCTCAGTGTAGAAATCTCTCAAAGTCGGCAGGTGCAATGTCGGGCCGGTGTCGTCCTGGGGACAGGGACAGGGACTACAAAACGTTATTGCTGGAGAGGCCTCTCTCAGTAGGACCAGAGCATTTACAAAAGGGCACAGGGAGGCGGGGGCAGTCGTCCCTGCCTGGGGCACTGGCAAGGCAGCAAGAACACACAGAGCCTGCCACGGCCTCCCAGGCACGTCCCCCGCCCCCGCCCCAGGATGGACGGATGGATGGATGCTGGCGTTGTCTGCGGGAAGCCTGGCAGCCCTCCACTGCTCTCAGCAAGGTCACCAGGCTGGAGGGTGTGGGGGGGGGGGGCAGACATGGACAGAGAGGGCACTGCCTGACCCCCAACTCCACTGCCGAAATACAAGAAAGAGATGGCTCCAGTGTGGGGCCCTGGTCTGGCTGGGCCAGTCCATGGGGACGGTGCAGGGTGTGGACAGGGCCCCCAACCCCACCCCTCTGGGAGGGATGACGAGTGGGGAGCTCCACAGGAAGAGGCAGGAGGCCCAGAGGTTCTAGTGGAGCAAGAACCAGGAGGTGGGCGCCCTGGTGGCTCTCCCGTCCTGCCCCAGCTGAGGATGAGTGTTCCAGTTTCAGCCATGTATACACACGCCCCTTCACCCCCGGGCCAGGTCTCCGGGTCCCAGTAGTAGTTCGGGAGGCTGGGCTGGGGCAGACGCCAGCAGACGCGCCCTAGCAAAAGAGCTTAAGGAAACAGTTCTGGCAGTAGGGCTTGTCGTTCTGCTCCTTGAAGGTGCCCTTGTTGAGCTGCTTGAGGCAGAAGGCACAGACGAAGTGCTCGGGGTGGAACTTCTTGGCCATGGCGGTGATGCAGCGGCCCGTGATGGGCTTCTGGCAGCCAGAGCACAGGGAGCCACGCCGCTCGTGGTAGTGCACCTCACAGTATGGCTGCCCGTCATGCTCGAAGAAGCTGCCGTTGATGAACGGCGTGAAGCACTCCTGCCGGGCGGAAGGCAGAGACGGGGCGGGGGGGGGGGCGCTCAGGGCTGTCCCTCGGGGCTGGGACAACAGGCAGAGGAGTTACGGCTGTCTGGCCTGCTCGTCACCTCCCTCGTGCCAACAGCAGCTGGCTGCCCTGGGTCACCCAGCTCAACTCCACAGCCTGGACTCACACAGGGAGCTGAGTCCAGGGCACCAACGCAGGTGGCTGGGACAGTGCTCCCAGAGTCCCTAGTTCTGCATGCTAGATTGAACGTGGAGACTTGCATGCGTGTTTAGGCTTAAAAGGCTCTGAGAAGGCCTGCAGTGACTGGTGCTGCCCCGCACATACCTGGTCCAGACAGCACTTGGCTGGATCGCGGATCATATCTGTGGGTTCCCACTGCCCAACACCTGCACTGTCTGAAAGAATTCTCACCCACTTGGTGCCAGGCCCTCAACCCACGACGCCTGGTTCCTGGATTGCCCCAGCGGCGTACAAGCCCTGCGCAGGAGCTCCTAGCCTTGCCTGGTGGCTTCCTGAGCAGATGCAAACAAGACCTCCACATTGGACGCAGAGGGCGCACTGAAGGTGACCCTTCTCACTCCCGTCCCACCCCTCCGGAGGCGGGTGGGGGCTGGGGGCTCCTTACCCGGCACACAAAGCACTCGGGGTGCCACAGGGTGTTGAGGGCCGAGATGTAGTTCTCCAGGATGGCCCGGGCACAGCCCCCACACTTGGGTGCAAACATGTCAAAATAATCCTTCCGGCAGTAGGCCTTGCCGTCTTTCTCGTGGAACCCTGAGGAGAGGTGGTTGGGGGCAGGGTCAGGCTTCCCGGGCCCGCCTCTCCAGCCCTCCCCCAGGAGGCGGTGGCCAGTCCAGCGGACAGTACCTTCAGGACCAAAGAAAGCTCCGCACTGGGCACAGAAGAAATGCTCAGGGTGCCACGTCCGGTCAAGGGCCGTCACCACTTTCTGTAAAGGCAGAGTGTGAGGTCAGGGCCAGGACTCTCAGCCAAGGCTGTCCTTCCCATGCCTCCCTGGCTCTCAGCCAGCACTCAGCAAGTTCAGGGTCTCAGCCTGCTGTGCGGATTCACTGAAGGGTGCAATGTACCAGCTACTCCCTCTCCTTCAGTGCAGATGCCCCGTGACTCCGGCTTTCCGAGTGAAGGAAAACAGGCTCAGAGCAGCTGGGCACTGCTCTACCACCACCCTGTAGCAGGGGGAGCCGGCCAGACCCTGAGCCCAGCTGTGTGCTCAGGGCCAGAGGCTGCCGACCAGGCCTTGGACTTCCAGCCCCTGCTCCCTGGCTGTGGAGCTTGGGCGTGGGACCTGACTGCTTCGCCCTGCACTCTCAGAGAGCAGTCATGTGGTGCGGGCGTGGGGCCGTCTCAGCCCTGACTGCCAGGCTGTGGCACTCACATCCAGGATAGGCCCGTTGCAGTAGTAGCAGCGTGGGGAGAAGAGGTTGTGATAGTCTCTTTCACAGTAAGGCTGTCCGTCCCGCTCGAAGAAGTTCCGGGACCCAATCTCCTCCTGGCAGTGCGTGCACACAAAGTGCTCAGGGTGCCACGTCTTCCCCATGGCAGTCACGACCTGAGGGCAAAGTGGGAAGGTGGCTTGGTGCTATGGTCTGCCATGGAGCACCCCACCCAGAGGGGTAAGAGGCCCCAGCCACTGCCCACTCCCCACCCTTTCCCCCCATCATCACCTGCCCGGCGATGGGTTTCTTGCAGGCCCCGCAGACCCCTTTGGCAACTGTGGCAACACCCAGCTTGTTCAGGTCGGACTGCAGGCTCCCCAACATGCTGTCCAGCTGGCTCCCAGGCTTTGGGGGCCCTCCAGGGGGTGAGCTGCTCCCCGTCTTTCCCTGGGCCATGAACTGTGGAGACAGCAATACAGACAGGTCAGGGCTTCTGGGGCTAGGCATCTTGTGTAGCAGATGCGCGAACTCGGCAACAAGGACACTGACACTAGGGGCCTGGAGAGCCCCCGATGGTCCAAGAGAAGGCCAGATGGCAGCAGGTGGCACAACCCAGGAGGAACACACCAAGCAGAAAACTCAGCACCCAGCCCTGGCACTGACCCCTCCCTCGTCTTGCCCTTCCGGACTGCTCTGCCTGCTGTGTGGAGGCCAACCGGCCGCCCAGCTCAGCTCTGCATCCGCTCTTTGTTCCAGGCCATGGATCTTAGGTGGAAGAAGAGATGAAGAGAAGAAAGTTAGTGAAAGAATAAAACCCTGTCGTGGTGCTGCTGCACTCGGGGGAATTTAGGATGGGGAAGAAGATTACTTCTCCCGCTTGGTAAGTACCAAGACCAGGAGGAAAGATCTAAAGCAAAATCATCCAGAGAGACCCAGGAAGAGATGAAGAGAGAGAGAGGGAGGCAAAGCCCATGCCAACGGGCCTGGGGCCCAGGAGGGGGGGTGTCTGGGGTCAGCAAGGATTCTGCTTTCCTTTCTGGGACCCTCTTGGCTCAGAGCCTGAGGTGGTGCTGGGGGACGGTGGGAAAGGGGAGGCTAGGGTCTAGACACCAGGGTCAAGTTCTGAGAAGGGACTGTGGCTACCCTGTCAGGCTGTGGGTGCACTGAGTGGGGAGGACGGTCCAGATGTTAGGACAAGTGACAGACAGGTCAGCTCCCCGGGAGGCCTGCCTGCATCGGGGGGAAGAGCGGGTCCTCATCGGTCTGGCAGCCCACGGACCTCACACCGGCAGGGGCAGGAGTAGGGGAGTGGGGGCCCTGCACATCAGCCCGAGGCTCTCCCCTTGCGCTCTGGACCCCAGGAGAAGGGGGCGTGCAAGAAGAAAGCCCTGAAGGGGAAGGAGCAGGCAGGGGAGAAGAGCTGCTGGCCGAGGCGTCCTGCTGATGCTGGAGCAAAGGGACAGGAGGAGGAGCCAGGGCAGAGGTGATTCTTCTCAGGGGGATGGGAGAGCCGGGAGGGAAGACCACCTAGGAAGGAGAAAAGGGGGGAGAGATGAGGAGGAGCAGGGAGAGCAGCTGAGCAAGCAGAGGGGGCAGAAGGGTGATGAACCTTGGCCTTCCCACTCTCACACCACCGGACAAGCCACAGGATGCAAGCTGCCACCCTTGCCGCCCCCATGTCTCCCTTCCAGCCAGCGCTGCCCCAGCCTGGCCCAGCCCTCGACAGCTCCCGCTACCTTCTCAACGAGCTGCCCCCCAGCCTGCCTCCCGCGTGGCTGCACAGTGATGACGACGCCCTCAGTCAGCCAGTCCTGGGCGGGAGCCCCAGCTTCCCCTGCCGCCACCTCTGCCTCCGGCTGGATGCCCAGCCGACCCTGCAGTTCTGCGATGAGACGCTCCTGAGATGGGGTCCTGCTCAGGGTTGCAGGGTCCAGCCGGCGGCGAGGGGAAGGCTCCCGAGACATGGGGTGTGCATGGCCTGTGTCTCGGCTCCTCCTGATCACAGAACGGATCTGGGGGGCAGGGGAAGCCGTCACAGTCCTACTTGGGGCTTGGGCACCCCGCTGCTCAGACCACACTCGGGTGCCAAGGGAGCAGGGCAGAACACATGATCAGGGAAGAGCCAAGCAAGTGGAGGGAGAGGGCGGGCCGGATCAGCTCAGGAACACAGCTGCAAGACACCTCCAGCCAGCACTCCTGACCAAGGCAGCCTCTGGCCCTGGACTTCATGGGGCCTCAGCTTCTACATCCTTAAAATGGGGTAACAGTATCTTCTTGACTTTCCTCACAGGCATATTATTCTAAGAACTCCTGTAGAAGATGAAGTGGGTATGCTATGTAGGGCCATAAAGCTGTTCCTTCCTTGCAATTTACGATAGAAAAAAAAGTGGTCTTTCCTTCCCCTAAATCCAACCAGGATTATTCCTTTTGGTTTTTGGTTTTTGTTGCTTTGCTTACAAAAAAGGCATAGTTGTGATCAAGCAAAGAAGCAGAGACTAACATCAAACA
Organism: Ochotona curzoniae; assembly: GCF_017591425.1. NCBI lineage: Eukaryota > Metazoa > Chordata > Mammalia > Lagomorpha > Ochotonidae > Ochotona > Ochotona curzoniae. The sequence continues at coordinate 13,380,677 of NW_024467101.1, read as the reverse complement.
TGGCTTACTAAGGGACCAACTGCTGTCTCCCATTTTCCAGCAAGTATCTCATTTAATCTTCTGGACTATCTTGAGGAAAATGGCCTATTACTACCCCACTTTAAAGATGGAAAGACTGAGCTGGGGGTGTTGCCCAAGGTCGCATAGAAAGCCAGTGCTGAAGACATGGTTTAGATCCGGTTCCGAAAACCATGCTTTCAACCATTTTGCATACATCGACTGTCACAGGCAGCTCATGTCAGGGCACAAGCCTCCAAGCAGCAGTAAGAGGTGGCTGGTCATAGTGAGGAATGCCAGGGTCCAAGGAGCTCTGCTGGCCCCACAGGGCCCACTGCCATGTGCTGGTCGTCAAGCTCGCAGGCCATGGTTGCCTTGGCATTTTTTGTCCAGGCAGACATGCGCAGTGACAGGCTGCATGCAGTTAGCGAGGAGTGGCCCACGCTCAGTTGCGCACAGGGCCATGCTAGCAGCTGTGCAAGCTAGTGCCTGCCTGGCTGGAGGTGGAAATCCTCTCCATGGCGTTGGGTGTGTCCATGACCATGGCGCGTGGACGCTCTGGCTGCTCCTTCCTGGCCTCCGAAGCTGCTCCAGCGATGCCTTCTGGGCCCCTTAGGGCCTCAGGTGCAGGGGCCAGCTCAGGTACCTCTCCACCCAACTGCTCCTTGTCCACGGCGGCGGGACAGCTGCTCCCCAGCTTCCTGGGCTGTGTCCTTGCCCCATCCTTCTGTTGGTCATATTCCTCCATGAGACTCCAGGTGTCTGGGAAGATGGCCTGTCGGTCCACGGCCACCATGGCTGGCTCAATTACTTCCTGGAAGCTATAAGCAGCTTCACGGCAAGTCTTGAGGCTGGACTTTTCCAAAGCCCATGGCCACTCCCACATAGCAGCCATGGCCTCCTCTGCACACACAGGGTTAGCCAGAGGCCCCTGAGGGTCCCTAGGCTCCAAGGGATCTGCACCCCCAGAAGCAAGTGGAGTGTGGCAGGGCAGAGCCCCACAAAGCTCATGCCTGGGTTGCAGCAGGTCCTTCCGAACTCGACCCTGGCTCTCTGCACCAAATGGCCCCAGAGACCCTTCTGCGGAGTGAGGTCTTGAGTTGGGGACATCAGGAGTCCTCCCAAGACCAGCCAAATCAAGCCAGCTGGGGGTCCCAGGAGAGGGACTCCCTCGACCATTCTGCCCCATGCAGAGTCCCTCCTGAGTGTGACCCTGGCCTGGAGGGGAGGATTTGGTGGTGGATGGCAGGAACACAGAAGGCACCAAAGGAGGAGAGCCAGCAGGGGGAGGGGTGTGGCGTGGGGATGGAGCTGAGTTGGGCAGCACCCCCAGGGAGCTCAAGGCCACAGCGGAGGAGCTGGTCTGCAGGAGGAGGAAGACAAAGGCGGAGAGGAGAGAGAAACAGGGAGAGTAAGGCAGAGTGGTCTCCACAAGGGGGAGGCTCAGCCTCAAGTTCCAAGGGCCGGCATCTACACTGACTCAAGTGGTCACAGAGCTGAGGCCTGGGGATAGAGCCTTGAAAAGGTACCAGACCCAGAAGAGGCCTTCCTACATTCGACCTCCACGGGCCTCAGGAAGTCCAGGCAGTAGGCACCAGTCAATGAGCCACACTTGTGGGGCTGCCCAGAGTAGGAAAAAGGACAAAAGACTAAGGTTAGACGAACAAGGGCCTGGCAGATGCCCTGGAAGGCAAGCCCTTTGCACAAGTTAGACAAGAGGCCACTGCTGGCAGCTCAGCCCTCCTTAGCAGTGTCCCTCCAGGAAACCCCAGTTTTCCAGCACCCCCCAGTCCCTGTGCTAAGGTCATGGCCAACAGCAGAGCGGCTTCTGTTCACCATCACACCACAGACTGTCTCAGAAAGCAGCAACAAGGACTGGCATTATGGCACAGTGAGTTGAGCCATGGTTTCCAACCCGGCATCCCGAAACAGAGCACTAGTTCAAGTCCCAACTGTTCCACTTCCTAGCAGCTCTCGGCTAATACACCCAGGAAAGCCCAAGTGCTTGGACCCCTGCCACCCACATGGGAGACTCCCAGCGACCCCAGCTGGGGAATGAACTAGCAGGTCAAAGATCTCCACCTCTCCTTCTGTCACTCTGCTTTTCAAATCAATCAATCAATCAAAACCCACAGCAACAGCCTCTACAGCCTCAGCCCAGTGCCCGAATCCAATTTCCTTGCTTCTGACTGGGGATGCTCAGACCCACTGGCTTAAGAGTTGAGGATTCAGCACTGAGATCATGAGGCCAAGCTCCACTCACACTCCCAACCTCATTCCCTCACCTGTGCCACAAACTCCGGGCTGAAGGGAGGCACCATCAAGGCCAAGAATGCATGGCTGCCTGCTCCCTTCCTGTTCCCCAAGTTGTGCCCCAGTCTGCAGCTGACCACGTGGAAGGTCAAGTCAGCAACTGCTGGGGAGCTCTGTCATCCCCAATCCCCATGGAGACTTTGTGGACTCTAAATAAAACATCACAGCCTGGCAGATCTGGGAAGCCTGGCAGGGCAGGGGAAGGGGCACCTCATGCAGGGCTGGCCCAATGAGTAGCCTGACAGGTTTCCCATGCACTGAGCCTGTGGGAACACTGAGGAAGAGAGGGGAAGCTGGAGGGAATCTAGTGAGGGAGGCCAGATGCAGAAAGAAAGATCTGTTGAAGAAGGCCAGCGTGGGAGATGGGACTGCAGGGCAAGTGAGCTCTCAGACACGGGATCCCATGGCCTAGCAGAGCACACCCTCCCCCACCAAGCAGCCACTGACACAGGGCCCTTTGTCCAGTGTCCCAGCCCTCTGATCCCCTCGACCTGAGCGGCTGGGAGTGCCTAAGGAGGGAGGAATGTCTAGGCTGAGTGCTTCTCCACCCTCACTGGCTGCCACTCCCTCCCTTCCCCCCACAAGACACACACAGGCTGGGCCTGGCCTCCCTTCCCTGTCCCCTAGAATCCTGGCAGAGCTAGGACACTGTAGGGTACCAAAGGGGCAAGGCACCCAAACGTTGAGAGGCCAAGGTCAAGCTGCTCTCAAACTGAGGTCATACTGGGGGATGCAGGAGAAGGGAGGTAGGGCACATGGCACCTTGAAATCCGACAGTGAGGCCATCAGCTCGTCCAGTTCCCGGGTGGCGGAGGAAGCAGAGATGCGCGTCTGCTGCTGGCTGGACGTGACACGCTGTGGGCTGCTCATCTCCCCCTGGCTCACGGTGATGGCGGGGCTGCAGGGCAGACAGGGAATCAGTGAAGGGCCAGGCCAAATGCCCCAGAGCTGGGGCCCTGCTGCTCCAAGCCCGGGGGAGCTCACAGTGCCCAGTCTTTCCTGGAGACTCAGAACGCAGGGCAGCTGTCGGCCAAGGTGTCCAGCAGCCCAAGGTGAGCTGACCTGGATAGGAGGAACGCTCCGCTGGCCTCCAGGTCCAGGTGACATCTCACCTATCAAACAGCCCAAGCACCCTTTGTGTGTCCTCAACACTACACCCAAATATGCAAGTGTTGCAGCAACACAACAGCCCCATGTGAGAGCTGCCTTAACCAAGCACCAAGCGTACCTAGTGGTACGAGCCAGAAACCAAGCCCTTCCCATGCTATTGGGAACCAACCCTGGTGGGATGGTAGTTTTATCCCCTTCATCCTATTTTACACATGGGAAAACCAAAGTTGATTTGAACACGTTTACAAGGCTTCAAAGCCTGTGGTAATCATCACTGAGTTACAAGCACCCACCATGTCTGTCTTTCTCAACTGATAGTGGCTGGCTGAGGCAGGAATGGTGTTCAGGTGGGCCACTACTATACTATAGTTCACTGTACTGTACTGCAGCAATGTCTACTATACTACTACACTGCTATACTATACAACATGTACAACGTATACTGCTATACTACTATACTGAAAAACAGGCATTGCAGGGATAGGTGACAGTGGGGCAATGAGGATAGACACTGGAGGACCCTCTGCAGCCTGGGCAAAGGCCCATGGACACTCACACAGGGCTGGGCACGGAGCTCTCAAGCTCATCCAAGAGGCTCTCCACGCTGGGCCGCACATCCTCCAGGCCCCGGCCCCCACTCCGCTTGGGCTCCTCCTTCGCCATAGGCACAGCTTTGCCCCCCAGAGGACTGTTATTTTCTGGAATGCCATAGTGGGAGCTCAGAGCCCCAGGCAAAGCGGGGCTGGAGTTGGTCTCATCTGGAGGGGAAGAGAGAAGAAAAAAGACCAGTCAGCCCCAGAGCCCTGAGAGGCTCCAGAAGCTAACAAGTGAGCCTGCAGGGTCACACCCAGTCCTACCTGCAGGGAAGCCTGGAGGGTTATGCTGCACGGCATTCAGTTCCAGCAGCAAGCGGTCAAGTTCCGAAAGGTTGCTGCCCAGAGAGGAGCTCATCACAGTGGGCGAAGGCTCAGCTGATTTCTGCTTGTTGGGGAAGCTTTGAGAAACAAACACAAGGCAGTGAGAGATGCACCCTGGCCTTATACTGGCTTGGAGGGCCCTAATTTCTCCAGAATAACAAGGAGGGAATAGGAAGTCTCCCCGACCAAGAGGACAGTGGAGGGATGTAATAATTACAGTGAAGGAAGGAAGTCTTGCACCAGTTCCTCTACTACACAGAGACACAGTGCTCGCCCAGCCTGCCTGCTCCATGGAGATGGCAGTGATAAGGCAGAAAGGCCAGGCGGCAGGCAGATGAGCTGGCCAGGAGCCTCAAGCCTTCCGCAGGCTTAACCAACGGTCCTAAGGGAGCAGCCCCGGGCAGCCACAGGAGAGCTGGGAGGGGCCAGGGCTTTACCTGTAGACGTGCTCCTCTTCACCTGCTCGGGAACACGGGGAGCCAAGGCTGTCCTGGGGGTTGGAGGCACCGGAAGTTTTGGCACTGGAACCGTACACAGGTGATGGGGAAGGCAGCTGCAAGAACAAGAGTGCTCAGAGGCTTCGGAGAGGAAAGGACTCAAGGACCAGGGCAGCCCGAGTCACACCCAGGAAGCTTCTGCTCTCAGCAGTCTCACCAGGGAATTTCCACAATCTGACTAGGACCCCAGTGATTAATACTTGGTCACTGTCCCCCTCACGTGGTGGGCAGGAAGAGCAGCTTAGGGTTGGCAGTAGCCTAGTGCTGATCCCACTCCTCCATAGGCTCCCCAAGTTCTTGCCAGACAAGCTCTGCTGCCCTCAAGCCTACGAGGGTTTTCTGGCCCCACCTTACCTGCTGGTGGATGAATCGGGAGCCACTGGACTGCCACTGGTCTAAGGGGTCAAGGACTGCACCGTTGAGGGCCTCGCTGGATGGGGGTGGAGGGACAGGGGGCGGCACAGCAATCTCTTGGTAGGTGTGGTTTCCAGTTGGATAGGAGTAGGGGGGCTCCTCGGACAAGAACACAGGCCGTTTGGAGATGTGGGAGGTGGTAGATTCCAAGTCCGCTAGCAAGGCATCTGCAAAGAGAAGGCAACAGGGGCAGGTAAGAGCCGAGGATCCTGGCAGCTCTCTGCTGGCAGTGCCCCGCTTGCCCGCACCACAGGAGTTAATGTCTTCTGAGCACCTGCCCCACCCAGCCAAGAAATGACCAGCCCCAGGATAGGAAGCTGCCAGCCTGGCCTGGCCTGGCCCGGCCTGCCCCGGTCAAGAATAGCTCCTGAGGCCGACCTCTTCTCAGCCCAAGGCTGGGGGCACCGGGAGGCTTGAGCCCAGAGCTGCCCTTTGGAACTCACCTACCTCTGGACAGTGGGCGCCTGGCCCCAGCCTCCCTCCGACAGGACTGCGCAGCTAACCGGCACGAGTGAGGAATGCCTGCCTGCAGCTCTGACTCCTCAGGACACCGAGGAGCGCGTGGGAGGGAGGGGCCCCACGTCATGGGAAGGGACAGGCAGCGCCAGGCCCTCACTCAGCTTCCAAGAATTTAGGTTTTCTCAGCCCTGGGACCAGAAGGAACACCTAGGATGGCACCTGCCCTCATGACCAGGTAGAACAGCCCGAGGCTCCAGGCTGCCTCTCAGGCTCCAGGCTATGAGTGTGGGTATAAGTGAGGGGGGAGCAATGAGGCTGGTGCAGTGGCGCTCTCTGTCCAACCCCCAGCAAACGGGAGGGGGGTTAAGAATTGCTCTGTTGGCTGTTTCTACTAAAACCTGGCAAGCAGCCCGGCCCCACGGACTCCTAGGCCCCACCGTTCTGCTTTTAACAGCAAGGGAACCAAATCGGTCCTCAGGTGCAAGTTTCCATTATCCAGACACCGGCAACCAAGCAGAAGGGGCAGCCTGGGTCTCCCCAGTGTCCAGATAAGAAGGGTACAGGTGGGGTGCCAGGATACCCCTGATCCCTCGACCGCCCCTCCCTCCCCAAGACTCTCCATAGTCCCACAGCACCCACCGCCTGGCCCCAGATGCCACACCCTCATTCCTGCCGCACGCCTCAGGGGTGATAATCACCCAGAGAGGACAGCTGTGTTCAGTGCCATTCAGGCACCACACTAAGCACTTTGCCTACACGGTCCCAATGAATCCTCCTAACTCCCCAGGTGGTGGGAACTGTGACCCTCTGGTGAGGGTCAAGGAAGAAGGTGGGGGTGGAGAGAAGAGACTTGCCTCAGAGAGCAGAGCCAGCAATGACAGGATCTCTGTCTCCTCAGAAGCATCAACCCCAGCCTCCCAGCCTCCAGGAGGCTGCCGTGACCCTGAGATGATTCAACACTTTAAAAGTTCAACTTGCTGGCCCCGGCACCATAGCCTAGTAGCCTCGCCTTGCAAACGCCGGAATCCTGTATGGCCTCCGGGTAGTATCCTGGCTGCCTCACTTCCCACCCAGCTTCCTGCTTGTGCTCTGGGAAAGCAGTAAAGTACGGCCCAACAAGCCTTGGGACCCTGTACCCACACGGGGAATCCAGAGGAAACTCCTGACTCCTGACTTCGGATTGGCTTAGTTCTGGCTGTTGTGGCTAAGTGGTGAGTGAACCAGTAGACAGTGCACAGAAGACCTTTCTTTCTCTCCCTCTCTCTGTAAATCTGACTTTCCAATAAAAATAAATAAACCTTAAAAAAAAAAGTTACACTTGCTGAACTTTGCAAGTGCACGCCTTCAAGCTGCCAGGCTGCTCCTTCCTGGCTGCCCACATCGGCACTCCCTGGAGGCAGGAGGGAAGGAAGCAGGGCCCCTTCCTCCAGCCCTGTACATGGGGCCAGTCCTCATCCCCGTGCCCACCCCGCTCCCTCCCCCCAGGGCTCCACACCTACCCAGGATCCTAGTTGGGTGGTCAGAGGGAAAAGCCTCTTCTCAGAGCCCCAGATCCTGATCCGACTCCTCAGGAAGCTCTCCAGATTTCCCAGGAAGGTCACTTCCTGCAGCCCCCTCCCACTCCAGGGCCTGTGGAGGAGCTCGGCTTCCTGTCTCCAGCACACCGGAACTGGAGGGAGTTGGTGTGTGTCTAGGTAACAGCGGAAAAGGAACCAATGTCTACAGCCACCCCCAGAGGCCCTCCCAGGGCCACACCTGCTGCTGGGTTTTTACGCAGCTTCCTTGTTTCCTCTGGGCCCAGCCCAGCAAGGGCGGTGTCCCTCAACCATCCTGGGCTGAGCCAGCTGGGAAATACCACAGGAGCCCCTAAAGCAGGCAACAAGTGCAACCCTGGAAGGCATGGCAGGAGGAGCCGCCAAGCCTGAATGCCTACCAGGCTCCAGGAACTTCGCTGCGCTGCTGCATTCCTCCTTACTCCACTAGTACAGAGGCGGCAAAACTCAGGCTCAGGGGCAAGGTCCAGTCCCCACAGAGCCAACACCCGCTGCAGTGACAAAGCTGGGTTCTGAACTCGGGTCTCTTTGGCCACAAAAACTCAACGGGGCAGATGGTAACTCTTTTCTGCCTATTTCATCAGACATCCGCACCTTGCTCCAGTTAGAGTCCAAGTCTGACTAGCTTACAAAGACTGGATTCCACTTCATGATTGCCTTTTCTTATTATTAATTATTACTATTATTATTTTTTAATCAATCTCAGTATATCTTAAAGGCAGAAAGAATGACAGAGGCAGAGATCTTCCACTGGTTCATTCCCAAATGCCCACAACAGGTACAGCTTGACTAGACCAAAGCCAGGAGTCCAAAACTGGGTCTTTGATGTGGGCAGCAGGGCTCCAACACACTTGAGCTGTCACCTGCTGGTTCGCTGGGTGTGCATTAGCAGAAAGCTAGCATCAGAGGCAGATTTGGTCCTGACCTCAGGCTCTCCCACCTGGGGTAGAGGCATCCAAAGCCCAGCTCCAAGGGGCTCTTTTCAACCTGGACATATATGTTGGTTAGGCAGTGAGACAGAGCAATCCTGCAGCACACTGCTTCTACAGTTGAGCCAAACCTGAGTTCAAGTCCCAGGCCCTCCACTCCCAACCATCCCTCACAGCAAACTCCTAGACTCACCTTCCCACCTGCACTGACGGTGTGAGGTGTAAGGTCTGTAAGGGATGGTGGGTGCTACACAGTACACTGAGAGCGGGCCTGGTGCAAGGGTTCAGTGGGTAAATCCTCACCTTGCACATGCCAGAATCCCATATGGGTGCCTGTTCGTGTCCCAGCCATTCTACTTCCCTTCCAGCTACCTGCCTGTGGCCTGGAAAAGTAGCTGAAGATGGCTCAAAGTCTTGGGAACCTGTACCTCTGTGGGCAGGCCCCTTGCTGCAGCCTGACTCAGCCCCAGCCATTGAAGCCATATTTGGGGAGTGAACTAGCAGATAGAAGACTGCTCTGTCACTCTCTCTCACTCTGTAACTCTGCTTTTCAAATAAATAAATAAATCTTAAAAAAAAAATAAAAGATAACCAGAAAATTATCTTTCTGGGCACAGAGTACACAGTCCTGACTTACTCTAAAGCTTTCTGGGCAAAATCTGCACCAGACATGAAGAGGGCAACCTTGAGGAAGACAAAGCAATAAAGTAGCCAATGCAGCAGGCACAGCTATCAGGGACGGGACACACCGTTCTGCCCTAGTTTTTCCTCCAAACCTTTGTGTGAGAGAGACAGGAACCCGAACAAATAATCCTCAGTGTCCAATATGGCTCCCTACTCCCCTTAATCCTCGCCTGGAATGGGACATGCTTTGGTGTGGACACTGTCCCGCAATCACCCTCCCACAGGCTCCTGGAGGAAGGGAGCCAGGAGTGCAGGAGGGCCAGGGGCAGTTTGGATTCCTGCAGCCGCTAACACTGGCTGCTTCCCACAGGCTACAAACGGTTAAGGGCCAAAGTCTCCCTGCAAGCTCAGCAAACCCCACCCCAGCCTGAGCACACAGGCCCAGGGCCAGGCAGAGCCCGCCAGCAGGCAGAGCTCCATTCCCGCTGGTTTTCCCAGTTCTTAACTAGAGCACCTCAAGGGCAGGCTCAGAGTCCCTCTGCCATACCCTCCAGGGAAGGTGCCTCCTCCTCCTCAGAGAAGAATGTACCCTCTGGAATCCTGCCAGCCAGGAACAATCCTCCAGCCCCACATGCCCAGGGGTCAGGTTCCAGAGACTCTGCCGGAAGGAGCCAGGAGCCAGTCCTCACTGCCCTCATTCAGGCAAAGGAAGCCCACAAACTTGCTCAGCATTGCTCCATCAAGGCTCTGGGTCAAGACCTAAGACCCCTGGACCCAAGTCACCCTGTGGGAGTAAGCCCTCCCAGGGGCCACCCATCTCTTTCTGCACTCTGCAGACTTGGTGCCTCTGGGCTAGCTGACACATGCCCTGGCAACTGGCATTCACACAGGGAAAGCTCAAGGCCCTTAGAGACACTATGCAATGTAGGTGGGGTGGGGGTTTGGGGGAGGCTGTGCAGAGGCTATAGCCAAAGTCTCCAGCAAGCCAGGGGCAAAGGCCACCTGCTGCTGCCCACTAGAGGGCACCATTGGCCAGGCAGCTGCTTGCCACTGAGCATTGGTAACCAAAGATAACTTCAGGCTATCAAGCAATTTTGCAGCTGAGGAAACACTTCGGAGCCCCCAGCCAGGGGTGCAGTGACATTTCAATTCTGAGAGAACCTGGCTAAGCTGAAAACATAGAGCAGGCTACTTAACAAGAGCAAAGGGTGACTTGGGTGCCAATACCCTGAGACTATGCCTGAAACACAGTTACTTGGAGGTGTGACCCAAGAGTAACATGCAGTTCTACAGACCCCAACTCACCCACATTCAGCATTCTCTCTAAAAACCAAGCACCCTGCAGCGTCACCTGGCCCAAGCAATAGCTCGGAGCACCAGTGACTTTAGATTCGAAAACAACCGCACAGTACCTGGGGGCTGGGCCCTAGTGGATTAACCAAGCATAATCCTTAAGACCACCATACAAGAAGGTGGGGCTGGAGGGGCCAGCCCATCTGCATTCCAGAACAAAAGCAGCAGACACACCCCTTAGGTACCCAGCCCAGCCCCAAGGCATAGGGGAGAGGAAGCATGGGGACCCTGGACCCTCACATTCCCACTCTGGGAGATGTTCCCAGGCTATGCCCTGGCACGTCAGACTAACTCTGTGGCACTCAACAACGAGGGGAAGACAACAGAATAATTCCACCCCAGCACAGTTCCTTCCCACATCTGGCCACGTCTCACTGTGCGATAAAGACTGTCAAGACCACACGCTGCAGCTGGACAGTGACCAAGAGGCATGAGATAAAGTCCACGGAGGATGGTGCATGTGTGTGCATGTGTGAGGGAAGGACCCAGGCTGCCCCAGGCTCTGGTCCCGGGTTCTGAGACTTTGGCTGCTCCAACTTACACAAGGGGAGTCTGACTGCAGATTCGGAACTGCCTGGACGGGCTGCTTGACTTCTCTGGTGCCTCAGTTTCCCTCTTGGTCAATGAGAATCCTACCACTTCACTCATGGGGCTGGAATTAAGTGAGAAACAGATATATAAAGTGTTTACCGAGCACAATGGAATGGAGCATATGGCCAGTAAATGCACTGAGAGGCCCATGGAGCCTTTTCCAGAGAAAACACCTCTCCGTGACATCCTGACTGGCAGAAACGGCACCACTCTGGCAAAAACAAAGCTGGTGGGAGAAACCTCTCCACCAGGTCTCACTGCCAAAGGCACAGATGTGACAGAAAAACAGGAACCACTTTTTATTGCCCAGAGTACACAGAATCTCCTGCTTGGTCCTTGGCCACTATGTCCACCCAGCAGCCTCAGGCAGGACCAGGAGAGATCTCATCCTGAGGTCACCAAGGAAGAACCCAGCCAGACCTGCCAGGGAGAGCCCACAGCCAGCAAGCTCTGAGTGGGGCAGCTCTCCCCTTCCTGCTGCAAGCCCCTTCCAGTCTGCACTGCTCACCCCACGAAGAGGTAGGCCAGCTTCCCTAGGAACCGCCTAGCAGCCCTGGAAGCTCAGCTACAGAGTACACAGGCCTTTCCAGTTGCCAAGGCCAGTGGTCCCTGCCTGCCAGCTGACACATGCTCCCCAGACCTCCACAAAGAAAGTACCAGCTCTGGAGCCCCTGAACGAAGAGGGCCTGGAGAAACCCAGCCCTTTGGGCCCAGAGGCTGCAGGCCCTTGCCGACCCCTTGAGTAGCTTCGGGGGCACTGACTGGCTGATGTGTCAAGGAGGCTGACACACTCAGGGTTATGAGACCAGGACTGAGCACCTCCTAAAGAAGGAGCCCTTAAGGGATGGTCTCATCTCAGCCCCTTTGGTCAGACACTTCCAGATTAGGAAGGCAAGCTCCAGAGAGGGCCAGTCTCCCCTTCCTGGGCCCCAAGTCTCTTTCTCCTCCCCCAGCCTGCAGCACTGGAGCAGTTAGAACAGAGGTAATCTAATCCGTGGCGGGGTGCTTTTCCTTGGTGAGTAACTCCCCAGGAATGGGGAGCCGGGTATATTTATCCTGATAACAGTCCTTGTCCTCAGAGGAAAGGAAGATCCCTGGCCAGGAATGGCCAATTCACAATCAAGGCCAGGCCTGCCCTGCTCCCACCCAGCCTAAGGACCTAGGTCCTGGACACTGGTTAGAAACTCAGTCTCCTAAAGGCCCTTCTCTGCTAATCTGGGTGCTGGCCAAGAAGCTCCAAACAGCAGGGGCCTTTTGTCTGTCTTGCTGCAGGCCACATCGCTGTCAGCGACTAGAATGACAGGTGTCATGGCAGAAGGGCTAGGGAAAGACTAAGTGGGCAGACGAAACAGCCAGTGTAGAGGCCAGGATTCCAGGCCCAAAGGCTCAGTTGCCACTGACAGATGAACCCCGTAAGCTCTTGGGGTGCCTTCCCCATTAGTAAGATGGGCAGAACTCAGCTTGTTCCCTTTCCTGATAGCTGCAAGGAGGAAATGAGACAACCGTAGGGGATTTATATAGCTCTTTGAGTTCTTGGGGAGTCTGTCTAAATCCAAGACACTGCTATTATCATCAAGTCCCAGACAGGAACTGCTCTCCCCAAGGGGATGGATGCCAAGTGATCAATACCATAGTGTCATTTAAATATTTAATAGCCATGCCTGGAGGTTATGAAGACTCAGCCACCAATGTTCCTCCGCTGACTCATAGCTCGTCCAACAAGAACTGCCTTTTGACTCTCACAGCCTTAAAGGAAATGTGAGCTGAGGGTGACACACAGGAAACCAGGGTGGGGGAGGTCCCAGAGTTTTCTAGTCAGCCCATGGTGGGGAGGCTGGTGGACCTTCGGATGGAGCGGGTCTTTCCTGGGCTTCCTGCAAGGCCCTGGGAACCTGCTTCCTGTTTTCTCGGAAGTACTTCTTTACAGAGCTCCACACAGGAGTGTGCAGGCAGGTTCACTTTCCATATTGGGTGGCTGGCGCTTGCCCAAGGTCACGGGGCACAGGTAACCGGAGACTGGAGAGAAGAAAGGCTGAAAGGCAATTCCAGGGGTCACCCTGAGCTCCAGGCAGGAGCCTAACTGTGCTGAGCCCTACCTGTCCCAGACACCCAGCACCCACTCAGGGCTCAATGGCCTCCGGCTGCTGGTCAGGGCTCCAGGAGGCTATGCAGCTGCAGATACTGTGGCATTGTTGCTCATGCTACTGGCCCAAAGAACACATTTCATTGACCAGAATTTAGCCCCCAGACATTCTGAACCTTTCAGGGTCAAATCTAGGGCCCCACTCTAGGCCCACCCCCTGAACACACAAATTAATATAGTAAGACAGCTCCGAGCCCAGGAGACCCGTGCCAGAAACGCCCCTGTTCAGCTGTTCCAAACCCACTCTACTGCGCTCACTGCTGTGATCTGGGCCTCCCAGGCAAGCGGATCTGCTGCAGTGCGGGGCGGCTCCCGGACTCTCGCCCTGTTAATCACCAACAGAGGTCAGGAGGGGCTCAGAGTGAGTCATCCGTCCCACAGAGACCAGGAACAAAAGTTCAAATGTTTGCTGGGTCCTGGGATGAGCTGAATGAAGCTTTTTGCGCCAGGTACAGGGGCTCCAGGGACTAGCTAGTCCGCGTGAGTGAGCCCCAGCCGGCCCCCGGGGTGTGGTGGGGCAGGAGAGGCCAGCACTTCCCCTTTTCTCAGGCACTGGGCCATTCCCTCGCCGGTTCCCACCTGCCTCCCCACTCTTCTACCAGTACATACTGGCCCTCTGAGCGAGCTCCCAGAAGTAACGGTCACCGATTCTTTCTGCTCAGGGACTATCCTCAATCTCACACCTCTCTTCTCACCACAGGCAGACAACAATGCCAAGTGGCATGCAAAGCCACACTCAGGCCCTCTTGATCTCACTCAAGCTGCTTGCGCTGTGCCCTCCCAATATACCCCTTCCCACCGGCAACCATCCCCCTAGACTGCAGGCTCTCTGTGGGCAGTGACTTCCCAGTCTCTCCTGGGTCGGCCTAATACAGCGCCCCCTGCAGCCTCTCAAGGAGGAGCTGAACTCCTGAGGCAGCCTGACTCCACTCACCACCTCTAGGTGGGCACTCAAGTCTTCACCCTCTCAGAATACTGTCCCCACCAGCCTTTCCCATCTCCTCGAGCTCCTCTCTGTAACCCACTTCTCCAAACAGATCCCTCTCTCTTTCCCCAGCTGCGAGCTCCTATTCACAGCACTGAACGTGCCCCTGCCATCTTTCACAGCAAGTGTAGAGGGGAACAGTTTCAGCCTCATGGTCAGAAAGGGCAGGGGCCCAGGATAAACACAGAGCACCTTTTGCTTGACAGCCAGGAACATTCAGTGCCTTAAATTAAAACAAGCAAGTCTACATGTCAGAGTCAAATGCAAGACCCAAGAGAATGATGAGATTAAAAAAGCCCCAAAGAGACTTTTCCTGCAGGCACTCGGGGACTTTGGTAGACGGTTTTAAGCAACACCACAAAGCCCCCACTGTCCACACATAAAGCCACCCCTGTGCATAGGGCAGATTTGGCTGTTCTGGTGTCACCGGGGGCTGGGACAGTTGCTCCGCCCATTTGCAGCTTCTGGCGTATCCGAACCCGCAGGGCAGTGAGAGGATATGAAAAGAACCAGACGTCCAATGGAGGCAGGTGGGTCCACGTCCACCACTCACCAGTCTAGGGGACAGACTGCTAGATCATACCAGGCTCTGATTTACACGAGCACACAGCGAGGGAGGGTCGATAAAGCATGTGAAAACCAGCAAGCCGACAGGGGATAAAGTGAACACTGGCCTCCCACTCTGACACAGAAGGGACAGTCAGTAAACAAACCCACACGGTTGATCTTTACCTCCCCTGAGGACGGGAAGGGGAGGAGCCAGAGCCAGGGACCACAGCCAGGGATCCCGGGAGCTGTGACAGGTTCTCTTGATGAGCAAGCCACTGACCTCACCCCGTCCCCTGCCCCCGTGCTTCCTTGGACAACATTAGCTGAGCCCAGAAGCCTCAAGTCACTGCCCAGCAAGGGCAGAACGCACACAAGAGGCTGCCGAGCTCCGGGCTTCCCCCATCCCTGTGCCTGCTGGGAAATCACAGCCCAAAGCGTTCTGTGGTGAGGAACCCAGGATCCCCACAATAGCAGCTACTGCTGGGTTCCATGGAAACTACCAGAGAAGCAGGTGAGGAAAGTACAGCCTCAGCTCCTGACCTAGTGCAGCCAGGGACAGCACTGCAGGGCCAGGAAAGCTAGGGGTGAGAAGTGGCAAGAGAGGAGTGACATCTGATAGGAACCCAGCCTCCAGACCCTTCCCTACAGGAGCAGAGCAGAGGACGCCGAGGCCCGCAGCTGCCCTGGGACACACTCCACAGGCAGGACACCACAAAGGCTTTCGTCATCTGCTCCTCACCCTCTACTCCACACTGCCTAGATATCATGGAGATATCCAAAGAGGCAGACCTTTGGGTGTCACTGAACCTTTGATAAACTCAAGAATTCGGTGGCCTGGGCTGGCACCTTGGTAGGTACCTTTGTACAACCCAGGGGAATGGTTCAACTGACTAATTTTCCTCTTGTAAGTGCTGGGATCCCTTATGGGTACCAGTTCGTGTCCCAGATGTTCCATTTCCCAAAAAGTTCCCTGCTTATGGCCTGGGACAGCAGCGGAGGATGACTCAAAGCCTTGGGACCCTGCACCCACATGGGAGACCTGGAAGAAGCTCCAAGCTTCAGATTGGCTCAACTCCAGTGGCCTCTTAGGGAGTGAACCAGCAGATACATATGCCTTTCCAATAAATACAAAATAAATCTTAAAAAAAAAGTCATTGCCTGTAGTGCTGGCATCCCATATGGGTGCTGCTTTGAGTCCTGGCTGCTCTACGTCTTGCTGCTAACGTGTCTGGGAAAGCAGCAGCAGATGACTTGGGTCTGGGAGCAGAGGACACGGCAGGCCTCAGCTTGTGGGGGACATGCACCTGCACCTGACACACAGGTGATCAATCACGAACCAGCATCACCAGTGCTGGCAGGGTCGATGCAGCTGCCTTTACTTCAGGAAAATCAACTGTAGCTGCTGACCCTGATGACCACTGGGCGCTCCCAGAACTGGGAAGTATGCAGAACCCAGGACACACCCTCTGGGGCCATGTGAGAGTATGCAGCAATGGAACTGCTATTTTAGACAGTCAGCAGTGGCAGAGGGGAGGGGAGGGAGGGAGGCCAGGTGAGCCGCCCCCAGAACGCTTCCCCAGGACTTTTCACTTTCCTAGAAGCACCGACACCACCCGCCCCGGGTCATTTCAGTTGCACAAGTTTTTAAAGCCATCTGCTCACTTCAGGACTCAAAAACGCTGGGGCCTTTGACAACTGTCCCCATAGATAGCTGGCCCCTCCTGAATAAGAAGCACACTCAGGAGGAGCGTTTCACACCCCAAACTCCAATTCTTGTCCCATGCTCACTCTCGGCACAAGGCCAGGTTGGACCTGACCCGAGGTCAGGTGGGATTGAGTCCCTGATCTGAGAGGTCAGGACACCTGCAGCCGCTGCCCTGAGCGAGGCCAGATCAACATCTCTGCAACCCAGGGCCTCGGGACTCCATATTGGGAAATCTG
Source organism: Ochotona curzoniae (assembly GCF_017591425.1). NCBI lineage: Eukaryota > Metazoa > Chordata > Mammalia > Lagomorpha > Ochotonidae > Ochotona > Ochotona curzoniae. Next base: position 13,364,302 of record NW_024467101.1, on the reverse strand, counting down.
CCTCTCCCTACACAGGGAGGAAGCAGAGGAGGCCACAGAGTCACATTGGGAAACCACAACAACAAAAAAGAAAAAAAGAAGAAGAGGGGGGAGGAAATAGACAGCAGACTCTCCTGAAGCGAAATGCATTGAGGGGAAATCTGCAGCTCTCAGACTGGCTGGCAATGCTCACATGGAAGGACAGGGAGGTACATGAGTAAGCTCGGGATTGGCCTGCACTAAGCTCACCAAGCCCAGACCTGAGGTCTCCATGCATGCAGACGCTCCCTGGGCATGGCAGCAGTCCCTGTGACCTCTGCAATAGGGGAACAGAAGCCCAAGGAGCTGAACAGAGGAGGCTGTGCCCTGGAGATCCTGTGGCAAATGAGGTTCTAGAGCTCTTACTTGGCCTGGCTGCACTGGTCTCCCCAATGGCTCCATCTGACCAACAGGGGAGAGGAAACAGGATCCATCTCATCCCCAAGTTGGATTTATTTATTTAACTTAAAAGTCAGAATTACTGGGCCCGGCGCAGTGGCGCAAGTGGTTAAGGTCCTCACCTTGCACGCCCGGGATCCCATATGGGCACCGGTTCTAATCCCGGCAGCCCTGCTTCCCTTCCAGCTCCCTGCCTGTGGCCCGGGAAAGCAGCAGAGGACAGCCCAAAGCTTTGGGACCCTGCACCCGCGTGGGAGACCCGGAGACCCGGAAGAGGCTCCTGGCTTCGGATCGGCATAACATCGACCGTTGTGCTCACTTGGGGAGTGAATCATCAGACGGAAGATCTTCCTCTCTGTCTCTCCTCTCTGTATATCCGCCTTTCCAATGAGAAAATAATAAAAATAAATTAAAAAAAAAAAGTCAGAATTACTGAGAGAGGGAGAAACAGAAAGAGTGAGAGAGAGAGATTTCCATCCAGTGGTTCACTCCCCCAAATGGCCACTAAGGCCAGAGTTGGGCTGGTTTGAAGCGCAGAGCCAGGAGCTACTTCAGGCTTCCCATGTGGGTACAGAAGTCCAAGGACTTGGGCCATTCTCTGTTGCTTTCCTAAGCCATTAGCAGACAGCTGAATCAGAAGTGGAACAGCTGGAACACAAACTGGAGCACAAATGGGATGCCAACATCACAGGTGAGAATTAGCTCGCAACACCACCATACCAACCATTCCCTCCTGATTTTGATTTGATCACTGGAGGTGCTCTAGGGTTCTGGGAATCCAACCCAACAGACGTAGGACAGATGGGCACAGCAGCATCCAGCTGTGATGTCCAGAAATACCTCACAGGAAATCCCTAGTGTACAAACCCAAAGCCTTCCAACAGTCTGGAAGGGATTTTGAACTGCGGAGAATCTTCCAATATAAACAACACTGACGGTGACCGTCCAGGTGAACCAGCCCTATCTCTGCTTTTGGATGGACCCTAGCATTCCTCATTCCCAAGCGCGTGTTCTATATCCGGCACAAGCACCTGCCTTTGGGGGCCCCTGGAGTATATTTCCAAGGATATATGGAACAAGAAACCCCGTGCTTCTGCCCCCAGCAACAGTGCTAAACATGGGAGAGCTTTGTGGTTCACCAGACAATATCTGCCAGAACAAAACTGTTAGCTGGGGCTGCCTTGCTTACTGCCTATCTTCATGCCCAAACAGGAAACAGTCACCAAAGAAATCGGAGAGCTTTATCATATGCCTGCAGCAGAAGCAATACCACTTCTTCTCCTTTCCTGGTTTTAAAAAAATACGTTTGCATTTATTTGAAACGCAGAGTAACTGAGACAGGGAGAGATAAAAACAGCCAAGGTTGAGCCAGGTCAAAGTCAGGAGCTAGGAGCTCCATCCAGGTCTTCCTCTTGGACAGTAGGGGTCAAATAACTGGGCCATCCTCCATCCACTGATTGCCCAGGTGCATTAGTAGGCAGCTGCCTCAGAAGCCAAGCAGTCAGAAAATGAATTGGCACTCTATACCAGATGTGGGCGTTGTAATCAGCAGCTTTACCCACTGCATTACAACACCGGCCTTCCTCCTTTTTAAAGAGTGAGAGTCTTGGTTCTCTTCCACCCTTCCCCATTGTGCCCCAAACTGTGATGCTCATTCGCATGAATGCTGTCCCTTGGTAGAGAACAGTTAAACCTCCCTGACCAACAACGAGTCCTGTTCTCATGTGAGAGACAAATTCATCACCCAGGCACAGAGAGCAGACCTAGCACTTCTCAGGTACCCAGCCCTCTGAGTCAAGATCCCAGAGATGATGCCACACAGAGCCATGGGCAGGAGCAGGTCAATGTGTGGTGATACAGAGCAGGTGCCCTGCAGCCTCTGGAACAGAGGAAGCCTCGGAGCTGGTGAGCCAATGGGCACAGCCAGGCCTGAGTTCAGGCTGTGCAGCCACGTGACCACGGTGTCCCACAGGCACCCCATCTGCCTCCATGGTCCCTGACTTCTCTCACCTGTAATCTTTCTGGCGAGTTAAGACACCCTAAATGGGTAAAATCAGATCATCTTCCAAGATCTGTTTCAGCAATCAACTCCTACTCCTTCTGAAAGGGACTTCAGAGACAGCAAGACCAGGGGAAGGGAGACAAGAGGCCTCCAGCCTGTGGCTTAACCTACTATGTATGCCATAACACTGACGCCAAATAGCCTATTTATTTATTTTCATTTATTTGAAAGGCAGAGTGACCTTGAAAGAGGGAAGGAAGGATTAGCTCCAAGCCCCTGGTTCACTTACCGGTGCCCACAACAGCTAAAACTGAATAACTCAAAGTTAGCAGCTAGAAATTCCACCCAAGTCTCCCAGTGCATGGGAGATACAGAAGTACTTCAGCCATCATTTGCTGTCTCCATGGGTGTGCAGGAGATGTGATCAGAGGTTGAGACAGGCATCCAGCTTGATGGATCAATTGGCTAATCCTCCCCTTGCAAGTACTGGGATCCCATATGGGCTCCGGTTGGTGTTCCAGCTGCCATATTTCTGTTCCAGCTTCCTGCTTGTTGCCTGGGAAAGCAGTGGAGAATGGCCGAAGTCATTGGGACCCTGTACCCATGTGGGAGACCTAAAAGACACTCCCGGGTTCTGGCTTCAGATTGGTTCAGCTCTGGCTGCCTGATAAAAATAAATCTTAAAACAAACAACAACAACAACAAAACTGGAGATGGGATGCAATCCCAAGTACTCCAATATAGGATATGGTATTTCCAAGTGGAGGCTTCAGCTTTTGCGTACCACAAGGCCTGTCCCGTGTGGATTTTTTTTAAAGATTTGTTTTATTTTTATTGGAAAGGCAGATATACAGAGAGCAGAAACAGAGAACATCTTCTGTCTGCTGGTTCACTCCCCAAGTGGCCGCAATGGCTGGAGCTGAGCCAATCCAAAGCCAGGAGCCAGGAGCTTCTTCAAACAGAGGCTGAGTCCTACCTTCCAAGTGATATCCTTGACTGTCCCACCCAAACAGGTGTGGGCCAGCAGCCAGCACCACAGATGTGAGCAGCCGCACAGGTGTTCTGAGGAGTGTAGCTGAGCAGCTCCACCCTCCTGCGCCACCCTCAGCTCCCTCTACCCAGACCCCAAGATTAGATCATTTTTTAGCCAAGGAGATCCTGGCAAAAAAAAGCTGTGGCTGCACAGAACCCAACCAAGACTGACTCTGATGCCTCTTTCTGGCTCCAAAGCATCCCCAAGTTCAAAGGGTCACCAAACAGGAGCATCTGGAGGCCCCCGAGTTCAGGTATGGGGAGTTCAGTACACGAGGCCAACAAGAAGTAGGTATACTGCTGGTCCTTCCAGGAGTCTGGTCCAAACGCCCACCAAACATCTCTCTCAACAATGCAAGCTCTGGTGAAGGAGCCCACGATGCCCAGCTGAGGCCTCCAACTGCTCTCTCTACCAGAGGTCAGCCTCAGGCAACACCAACATGGGCCCAGCCAGGATTCATTCCACCGGTTCTGTGCAGCTGCACCTGGCCCCAATCCTCCCTCCTGCTCCCCACCCACAAGGCAAAGGGATTCCCCACTCTGCTTTCTTTCCTTTAGGGAAAGGGAGAAGAATCCCCCACAACCCCCGGAGGTCTGATCCTAACATCCAGATGAAAGCCTCCTGGGATCTGCAGACCACCTGAAATCATGCAGAATGTAACATCTGTGTCCCCACTGCACAGCCTGGAGGCCCCTAATAGTCACAGTCCAGAAGGTCTGCAAATCCGTAAGAGGGAACCCACTGCTCTGGTCTGGGACCCTTAGGTGACAGGGATTTCCGGAACGGCCAGCACACGCCCCTCTCCAGCAAAACCAGCATACTTTGGAATGCACACAACAGATGCAACCTTACCTGGGTACCAAGGCTATTCTCAAAAAAGGGCAGCATTATGTCTACCTGTCTCATCCACCTCCCCTTAGTTCTTCCATCCCTCCCACTGGCAGCAGACTTCAATTTACCAGTTATGGCCCCCAACAACGTCTAGAGACACGGTGCTGGGCAGGAGAGGGACAAAGACAGTGTCTGTTCCCAGAGAACACCAAAAGGAGACAGCCAGGGGCGATCAGCAACCCGCCAGGGGGAGGGGGAGCTCTCCCAGTTGAAGTGAGAAACAATCTGGGGAAGCGCACAGACAAGAGGGCTGGAGCTCACAGAGCAAGTCCCAGCTTGGTGGAAGCCAAGGGCCCAGGGCCGTCTGGACTTACAAGGGCAGGCCAGAAAGGCGAATGCAGGGGAACGCAGGACCAGGCCTGCCTTTTGGATCCCTCAGAAGGGAGGCGGGGCTTTGAACAGATCAAGAGTCCCCGAGCTGTACATGAAAGGAGGTAAAAACCAGGGTGACCCAGCAGCTGAGCAGAGTGGACAGAGAAGGGAGCGTGGGGAGCTTCCTGCCTACTTCCTGCTGGAGGGAGGGAACAGCCTCCAGATGAGATAGGGAAGACCAGACAGAAAGCAGGGCTTGCGGAGGAAGGTCCATGGGAAGGGCCAGGGTGAGGGCAGCAGGGACCCAGGGCCAGGCAGAGGCCAACAGAACCATGGCAAAGCAGGCAAAGGCCAAGTCACCAAGGAGTCTCCCCAGGTGTGGGGAGGCCTGGAAAGTAGTAGTTGGGAAAATGATACGGTATTGCTACTCAGATCCGCCCTTTTCCTGAAAACAAGTCGTCCTTCCTGGCCTTCCTGTGCTCCACGCTCCCCTTCCCTCCCCATCCTGGTGTTGGGAGAAACTCAGGAAGCCAGTAACATCCAGGGCCGCCTCCCCCTGCCCGCTCCAGTCTGCAGTAAAGCTGGCCTGGGAGAGCCAAGGCCAGCCCCAGCTCGTACCACTCTCCTCCAGGCTGAGTGGCCTACACAGCCTGATCCCGGTCCACACTCAGCAGAAAGCCCTTTAGAACCCGCCCCGAGCCTGAGCTCCAGGTGAATCCAGAGAGATTTGGAACCAAGAAGGCTGAACATCTCCAGGAAGGTAAGAGATGCCCTAAAGACTAGCTTCCTCTCAGCCATCCAACCAGCATCAGCTCCAAAATGAGGTTTATAGAAAAAGCAAAAAACAAGTGACTGCCTCTGGGCTTGTGGCTAGGGCTGAGTTTGGAAAAGCCAACTGGGAGGCCACAGGGGGCCAGTCACAGCTAGTGAACCCTGCCTGCGCGTGGGCGTGCGCGTGCATACACACTCCTTGCTCCCTCCCCCTGGACCATTCCCCAGTCTTCCTCACCAGGCTGAACCCTTCATCCCTGGAGACTCACTTTCCTCTTCAGCAAGATGAGATCAGAAAGGATCACGTTGCCAACCTCAAGACAAAGGAATGTGTTATTTAGGGCTAGAGAGCTTCTACTGTAAGAGATCCCCACATACACAATGACTGTCTCTGTAAAGGACAGAGGTTTGGGGCTTTCTAAACATCAAGGTTCTAGTTAGGATAAACTTGCAACAGAGGGTTTAGCATACCACTCCTCCAGGAAGCCCTCCGTGACCTCCTTCCCTGCATGCACAAGGTTTGTGCTCTCTCCTTTTTGAGTTCTCAAAGCATCAGGCACACATCTCACTGGTGGACACGCCTGCCCCAGTGACATCACATGACACACTGAATGGCCCAGTGAGAGCAAGGAGTGCACGGGGCTCCATGGTCACCTCCTGAGTCCTGGGAGAGCTCGGAATGTAGCACACAACACTCCAGGATGGCACGGCGGCAGCGATCTACTCACTGCTTCATTCTGTGCCCTGATGAGGTCCTCCCAGGGTGCACGGCCCATAGCCAGGGCCTCTCTCCCCCTCTATCCCAAGGCAGACTGTACCTGCTGTGAGCTACTTACTGCCCCACCCAAATCAGCATCGTGCCCCACCTTTTAAATTTTTTTCTTAAAACACTGAGACCACAGCATAGTCCCTTATGGCTATTTCAGTTTAAGCTCTCACTGCGTGGTCTATGTGGATTCCTCTGTGTCAGGGGAAAGGGAACATGGGGAGGTGGACTCTGTGCACAGGAAAGAGGCAGCTAGTGGGGGTCACCAGGCAGAGGCTAAGTCCAGGGCCAGGCAGCACTCTGGTTTGCTGCTGGGGCAGGGGCAGCATTACCAAGTGACAGGGCAAGCAGGATCAGGGAAAGCAGTTGCCGCGGGGCCCTATCAATCAACCCCCACTGCTCATGGAGCAGACAGGAGACGTGCCTGGAATGTGCACCTCTGGAATGTGTTAGCAACACCAGCGAGGGCAACTGATGGCATCATCACAGTATCACAACTGGACCACAAAGCACATGGATCAGGGAGGCCACGCAAACTCCTCGGTCAGGGACGCCGGCCTGGGAAGAAGACAGCAAGCTGATGGAGGAGACGCTGGAACGGAAAGGAAGGAAAAAACAATCACATTCGCCCAACGTTTCTGTCACTTTCTTCAGTTTTTAAAAGCCTCTTTTTACAAGGACACAAAGAATGCCAGGAACAGAAAATTTGCAGATAAATGTAAAAGACAGACAATATAGACTTGGTAAAATATGCTAAAATTCATGACAAGCGTCACACAAAGGTGGGAAAGAGAGATGGAAACACACAGTTGTAAGTTTCTCACATCATTCATGAGATGATATAATGTGATCTGAAAGCAAACTATGATAAGTTAAACCTGCAAACCATAGAGCAACCACAAAAGTAAATAAACCAGTGAAGGACAGCCAAATAAGCCAAGAGTGGAGATAAAATGGAATCTTAAAATATAGTCAACAAACCCAAAAAAGACGGCAGGAAAAGAAGAATATAAAGAACAGATGGCAAAAATAGGAAACAAATGGCAAAATGGTAGACTGAAACACCGATAACTAACTTTAAATGTTAAAAGGTCTATACACTCTGATTAAAAGGCGGAGCTTGTCAGACTGGATAAAAACGCAAAATTTAACATATAATACCTACAAGAAACAACATACATTCAAAGCAAAGCAATGGAAAAAGTGACGCCACGTGACCGACCACCGTGAATATCAACAGCTACAGGAAGAAGGTCAGGATGGCCCTGCAGGAAGACACTCTCAAAACTCCTGACTGTCCCTTTTCGGTCCTTTTTTTTGTTTGTTTATTTTGGCCATTTGTTTGAGACAGTGAGAGAGCAACAGAGTTCCAGTCCACTGGTTCACTCCCCAAATGCCCTTTACAGCCTGGCTTGACCAGGCTGAACCCAGAAGCCAGAATCTCCATCCAAGCCTCCCACATAGACAGACAGCAAGGCCCAACTACTTAAGCCACCCCCTGCTGCCTGCCAGGTGCCAGGGTGGCAGGAAGGTGCAGTAAAGAGCAGGCCTGAGGACTAAACCCAGGCACCCTAACATGGGACGCGTGTCTTAACTGCTGGGTGGACACCCACTCCACAGCCACTTCGGAACAAAGGCGGCAACTCACAGATCAGAAAATCCCTGGAGAAGTTGCGTGCACAACGGAAAGGAACCCCAAAGGGAAGGGTGGGGTTGCAGTGTCGACCAAGACCCAGAATTGCTATAGGAAAAACTGCTTGTGGTGCAGGCTCTAAGTCACGGGATTGTTTCCAGATGAGAATCCACAAGCGACTTGCTGACCTGCAGTCCTTCCCAAATTGTGAAACAGATTACGTCCATCTGGACTGAGCCAGGAGTCGAGGTTGAAGTCATCACTGCAGATGCTTCAATCTGCTGTTTTATTAAACTGAACATCAGTTGTTAGAAGAAGGAAGAAAAAAACCAAATAGGAACACTTCTGCTAATAGGTGAGGTAGACTTCTGGACAGGAACATGACCCACGCTAAAGAGGGACCTTTCATACTGACAAAACGGTCAACTCTGCAATGTTGTTTTAAAAGATTTATTTATTTTCATTGGAAATGTAGACTAGAGAGGAGAAACAAAGATCTTCCATCTACCAGTTCACTCCCCAAGTGGCTACAACAGCTGGAGCTGAGCCAATCCAAAGCCAGGAGCTTCTTCTGGGTCTCCCACGCAGGTGCAAGGTCCCAAGGCTTTGGATCATCCTCTACTGCTCTCCCAGGAAAAAAGCAGAAAGATGGGAAGTGGAGTAGCCAGGAACATAAACCAGCATCCATATAGGATGACAGCATTTGGAGGTCGAGGATTAGCCAGTCGAGCCATTGTGCTGATCCCAAGGGCCAATTCTTCATAACACATAACTACCCTAGGTGTACACACATCTAACGAGTTTCAAAGATGAGGCAAAAACTGACACAGTTGAAAGGAAAAAGAGAAATACACAACTGGTAACACAGGGTGGACTTTTCAACTCTTCAAGCAAGAAAACTCTGCAGTGGAGGACGGAGCTCTTGCCAAGGAAGCGGGAAGGAGACAAAAGCCAACACCCAGGGAGCCGAAGAGGAGGGCCAACAGGCAGACGGCCCACCCAACCCGGGGCGCCCGCTCCTGGTTCTGGGAAGCAGCACAGTGGGCCTGGGGTGGGGAGGCAGCCAGCCAGCCACCTGGCAGGAAATGCACCCCTTCAGCTGAGCCTACACCCCTCCCCCAAGGAGCAGCACCCACCCACAGTACACAGGAAGGGGTCAGGATGCCACAGTGTCCCCTCCACATACCTCCTGCATCCCCACACAGACCACATGTGAGCTGCAGATGGCACACACACCCCAGCCTATCCCTTCCTCTTTTCTCCACCCCAATGGCACCACATTCAAACACAGGAGCCCACAGCACGACCAGCAGCCTGAATGCGACAGTCCCTGGGTTCCAATCCCTGCTCAGCCCCATGACAGGAATTCATCCCATGCAACTCACCCAGACTCTTGGCACTCTTGTGGATCATAACACCTACTGACACAACTAATGTGCGGAAAGCACAAGGTAGGGTAGTGCTCAGCACAGGGCAAACACATTAATGCTGGCAGCTGTTATGCAATTACAGGAATTTACAGGAATAATACCACAATTACGTCTGATTATCTCTGTAAGTTTTCATTATTCGTGCAATTTGGTAGTTCTGAAATTTTCCACAAATAATATGTATACCATTGATAGTCAGTTTAAAAAAAAGCTGAGTATTAAAGGGAACACAACTATAATTAACACTTTTGATAGACATTCATAACATATGGAAAATAAACAAAAAAAAAAAAGAAAAAAGAAAGACGGCTGATGTGGTGGTGTAGCAAGCTAATCCTCCCCCTGTGGTGCCTGCCCCACTTAAGAGCAACGGTTCATGTCCCAACTGCTCCACTTTTTTTTTTTTTTAATTGTAAAGTCAGATATACAGAGAGGAGGAGAGAAAGAGAGGAAGATCTTCCGTCTGATGATTCACTCCCCAAGTGACCACAATGGCCAGAGCTGAGCAGTGACTTTAGTCTCTAGACCACTGTGCCGGGCCCCCGACTGCTCCTCTTCTGACCGAGCTCTCTGCTTACAACCTGGGAAAGCAGTGAAGGATGGCCTGGGTCCATGAGTCCCTGCACCCACATGGGAGACTGGGAAGAAGCTCCTGGCTCCCAGCTTCAGCTCAGCTCTGAAGGCCATTGGAGAGTGAACCAGTGGATGGAAAGTCTCTCCATTTCTCCTTCTCTCTTTGTAAAATCTGCCATTCAGATAAAAATAAATATAAAACAAAACAAAACAAAACAAAAAAACAGGGCCCAGTGCAGTGGCCTAGTGGCTAAAGTTCTTGCCTTGCACACGCCAGAATCCCATATGGGTGCTGGTTCTAATCCCAGCAGCCCCATTTCCCATCCAGCTCCCTGCTTGTGGCCTGGGAAAGCAGCTGAAGACAACCCAAATTCTTGGGACCCTGCACCTATGTGGGAGACCTAGGAGAAGCTCCTGGCTTGTGGCTTCGGATTAGCTTAGCTCCAGTCATTGCAGCCACTTGGGGAGTAAACCAGCAGATGAAAGATCTTTCTGCCTCTCCTTCTCTCTGTAGATCTGACTTTCCAATAAAAAACTGTTTTAATTAATAAAATTAAATAAAATAATATCAAGGGTTTCCTAGGAGCAAATGTACCTTGACACCCAGGCCCCCACGCTCTGCCCAAGTCCAGGCACATCTGTCTCCTGCTCAGTGTTCCTTGTGGGCACAAACAGGATGTCTGAAAACAGGTCCAGAAGCCACCTTCAAGGGACACTCCTTTTCCTCCCCAGCCTGTTTCCAGTTTGGCTGCCTCAGCAGACCAGGCAAAAAGACTTCAGGTGCTCAATCACAAAGAGAAGGGGCAGGAGTTCTTGGAAAGTGACCTGAGGTGGTAGGGCAGGGAGGAAAGACAGCCACTCAACAGCTATCTCACCAAAGCTGCTGCAAGGCTGACACCACTGGGCAGGAGTAAAGCAAATAGGCAACCACTGCTAGGGACAGAGAACTTCCAAGACACGCAGCACGTGACCAAGCGAGCTCCTGAGGTGGCCAAGTCAGGTCTCTGAGGAGCCAGTACAATGTTCTAGGCGCCATGGCCACTCCTTCACACCTACCCCACAGAAACTGGCCCAACCCAGCTGTCCTGGAGAACAACCGTGATGAGAAAGCCAGCCAGCCAGGCAGAAGTCTACAGGGGAAATGGCAAGTTCAGAGGAAACCACGGGCGGGTCACTGGACGCTCCCACTTCCACCCAAGGAAGGGGAGTGTTCCAGGAAGTTAAGTGAGGAAAAGCTTGGCCGGGATGCTCAGCAGCAACATGGGATGGATGTGCAGCCTGGCAGTGGGGCCCCACATTTATAGCAAGTGGATTTGAGTCCCTGCTCTGGTTCCCAACCCCCATGACCCCTGCTCCTCCATAATGCAGACCCTGGGAGGGAGCTGGGAGGGCTCAAGTAATGGAATTCCTGGCTCTCTGCTCCTCTGGTCCAGCCCCAGTCATCCCAGGACTTTGCGGAGGGAAGCAGCAGACGCATTAGTAGATGGGGAAAGACAGCACTCTCTCACTCTCCCCCAACGTTTCACACCTCTCAAATAATACACAAACACCAAAAAAACCCAGGGCTGCCCAAACCAACCAACCACTGGAAAAGGGTACACTTACTTGGCCATGTAACCACTGTGCCACTAACAACCACCACAGGTCATGGTCCAGAAAACAAAACACTACCCACTTCTCCTGTTACCAGGAGCCTTGGTGGCCAGCCTGATATGGGAAGCTTCATGAATGGCATGGATGGCACCCATCCCTGCTTGGGGGTGCCAGGAGAAGCCCAAGACAACCCAGAGTGGCTCCCTGGCAGTTGTCAAATAGCAGCATTAGGTGAGCAATGAATGTGAATTAAGCCACCAAACAACTTCCTCCCCATACCACGTTCTGCTTGAAGCCACCAAAAAGGCTCAGGGGAAATGAAATACCACATAACCAAAAAGCAACCAAACTTCACCAGCATTGGCCATGACAGTTTCGCACTGAGAAAAGCCCCCAACATTCTCTACTCACAGAGCCACCGAGAGTCCTCAGGCACGTTCTCCCAAGGAAATAACCTGAGTTGCATTCCTACCCCCAGGGGCCAAATGGTCCAGCAGGCACAAGTGCACCAAATGCCCACCAAAGCCACAACAAATATAGCTATATTTAAGCAAGGTTTAATCCTAACAGAGGGACATAGAAAGTCAAACCCCAGAGCTGCGTCTGTCTAGGTGATTCCAGGGACAAACAATAAGAGCATCTACCTACTGAGCACTTGGAAAGAATTTCAGGAAATAGTGCCTGATAACATGGTCACCCTGGGAGCAAGTGGCAGCTCTGAGCCAGAGCCAGCAGGCAGTGATGTCAGAACCTGGATCTGTCAGAGCACTAGGCTGCCTCCTCACCCTGCACCAAGAGAACTTCTCACTCAGATTCTCCTGGCAGGAAGTGGCTGCCGGAGGCCAAGCAGCATTGCAGGGCTTCTCAACTCATGCCCATTTAATCAACAACCACCATCTAATGTTTATTAACCAACCACAGGAAGAGCAGTGCGGCACTTGGCAGTCAGAGGTCCTTGAAAAGCAGAGGGAATCCCTGTCTTCAAGGAGCTCACAGGGCACAGAGAGAGACAAAAAGAAGCCTACATTATAAAGATCTGTAAAATCATTTCAGAGTGGGAGGGAGAGCCAACAGCTTGGTTGGTGATTTTTTCCCCTTAACATTCACTTTACTTATTTGAAAGACAAAATGACAAGCAGATAGAAAAAATTTCCACCCACTAGGTCACTCCCCATATAACCACAGTGGCCAGGTCTGGGCCAGGCCAAAGCCAGGAGCCTGGAATGCCATACAGGTCTCCAACAGATGACACAGGCTCCAGTATTTGGGGAATCTTTTGCTGCTTTCCCAGACATGGAAGCCAGCAGAGAAGCGAAGAGGAAGCAAAGCATCCAGAACTCAAAACTGGCACTCACATATGGGATGCGGATGTGGCATGGGGCCAGACCCAGGCTGAACGATTTCAACCTACACAGAGTCTTCTCAAAAAGGTGCCCATAGGGACCAGCACTACGGCACAGTGAGCTAAGCTGCTGCCTTCCACCAGCACCCAGGGAGCAGATTCAAGTCATAGCTGCTCTACTTTTGGGCCAGCTAATGCACTGGGGAAAGAGAAGGCTCAAGAACATGGGACCCTTCCACCCACGTGCAAGGCCTGAATGTTCTGCCACACAAAGCTCTCAGCTTCAGCGTGGCCTAGCCTTGACTGGTGTGGGCATTTGCAGGGCAAAAATCAAAACTGGGATCTTCCTCCAACTCTGTCTGCCTCTCTGTCCCTCTCTCACTCTACTTTTCAGATAAATTCAAAAACCAAAAAATTAAAATAAATAAACATAAAGTGAATGTTGGTAATTACTTTGGGATTCTTAAATACCACAGGTCTACAAGCCAAATGCAATGTATAATTTGCCACTTCTGCCTTAGGGCTGCCTGTGTGAAAAACCAGAAACCAGGTGAAGACATAGGTTCCAGCATTTACACCACGAGCTGGGCTAACAGTAGGTGTGTCCCCTTCCTGTAACTCCTGAGAGCTGCAGTTTAGCTTCCTCAGCTGTGAACCAGGACAGCCACCGGCGGCCATCTCACAGGGCTGCCTGTCAGCATCACATCAGAACAATGATGAGCCACATGGAAAAGTTTCCTCGAGCCTAAAGGCTTGCACAAAAGCCCATGATTGAATACAGCCAAGAGAAGAGGGGGCAGTCACAGAGAAATCAGACAATAGATGAGGCCACACAGAGACAGCAAGAAGGAAATGAGTTGGGTCTTGCTGGCATGCACAGCGGAAGAATCATGACAATAGAATCCATGTCAGGGGTGAAAAACAAAAATTTGGAAGTCGCCAGCAGACAAGTCATAAAAAGGGTTAGGCAAATAAACTGACTGAGGTCCCACAGAGAAAGCCAGGGAGTCCAAAAAAAATCCTTTGAGAATACACAAAGGTGTGCCCCTACCAAGTAATATAAGGAAACAGGGAAGAAGACGAAGAGCTCCCCCCGCCCCATAAAAGCAAGTAGAGCTCAAGGAGTGAAGCAGAAACAGCAGTGGCCAAGGAGAAGAGCCAGGAGGAGGGGTCCCACTGGGTAAAACACAGAAAGGAGCAAAATCAAGACAAGGAAGGGCAGAATGGCAAAAAGGAAATCAGAAGAAGGAGGGAATCAGGCAGCACTGTGGATGGAGACCTCACAGGCACGTCAAACCAGGTCCCTCCACTGATTACAGATTGGGATGGGGGACCAAGGAGCTACCAAAAATGTGGGATGGAGAAGGGCCACAAGGGTAGAGTGAAGAGGAGCCTCAGTGAGGTGGCTGCCAGCACGGGTCTGGCTCCTGCATGCCAAGCACCAGCACACTCCTCCCTCACTCAGCCTCCCTACAACGTCCAAAGTTTTCAGCAAGGTTACTCAGTTGTTGGGAGGGCTGAGGTCTCCGGGGCTCATTCAGAAAGACATGCAGATCAGCATCCAGATGAGAGGCCAGCAGCCTGGAGCTAACACAGATCAGCACTGGAGGCATCCGCCCACTTTGTGCAGTTCACCCAGGACTGCAGGGCTTGGAACAGCTGGAAACGTGTGCCCCACGCTCACCCAACAAGAAAACAGAACAGAACATGGCTGTTTCTGCCAAGCAAGTTCTGAATAAGCTGCATTCCATTTCATTAAAACAATTACCTGAGCCCCAGCCAAGAATTACATAAAGCTTCCTCCCCACACCACCCCTCCCCGCAAACACACAGCATGCTATTTTTCAAAAAGGCACAGTGCAGTGTGATGTGCCACTCTGAGAGCTCCCTGGGAACACCCCATGAGCCCCAGCCAAGGACCAGCCTCAACATCCCCACATGCTCACAGATGTAAGGCTTAAAGAAAATCCCTCCCTGCAGCTCTTCCCTCCAAAGGGCCAGCTGGCTGCCCAAGTTCCTAGTAAGCACCAGAGCCTTCAGCTCTGCCTCTGAGCCCAGGGCACCCCTGGTGTCAGGATCCAGATGGGAGGCCCAAGCACAAACTAGACAGAGGATCCTGGTGGTGGGGATGCCTAGAGCTGGAACTTAAAGGCTGGGGAACTACACAGGCCAAATTTGAGCTGCCACGAGAATCAGGGCCCCTTCAGAGCCACCCCAGGCAGGGCAGCTGCCCACAGGCTAATGGTACCCTCCTGGCCACAGCTAGGAAGGCCACTCCAGGAAGCAAAAGCCCTCACTTCCCCTCTCCAGGGCTGGTGCTGCCCAGGAGCATGGTCCTGTGTCTTGGAAGGTTCCAGTCTCCATTCCAGCAGCACAGAAAGCCCCATGCAGGCTGCCCAGAGCTCACTATCTCACATACTCTGATTTCTGACAAATGTCACCACACCCAAAATAATTCCTGAGGTGGCCTCTGCACCCCTATGGAAGCCCTGTCTTGTGTCCTGTGCAGGTCAATGCAGGAACATCAGTCACTGTCCCTTGAAATTCCACCGGCTCCTGTCTGCCCACCCTGCCTGTCCACCACCTGCCGAGAGTCACAGGAGGTTGGAAAGCTCTTAGACCAGTAACTGGCAACCGCATGCCAGCACCCCAGCCCAATGACCCCAAACTCAGCACAGCAACGCCAGAGTTTCTTAGTTTTTTCCAATTACTTTGAAAAAAAAAAAAAACACACGTTATTTATTTAAAAGGCAGAGCTACAGAGGGCAGGGTGAGAGAAAGGTGGGGGAAGAGTTAGAGAGCACAGAAGGGAGGAGAAAGGAAGACAGAGATGTTCCCTCTGTTGATTCATTCCCCAAACGGCCCCAGTAACCAGGGTTAGGCCAGATCAAAGCCAGCAGCCTGGAGCTCTAACTGGTTCTCCTTCAGGAGCAGCAGGACCCTAAGCATGTGGACCATACTCTGCTGCTCTCCCTGGCTTGTCAGCAGGGGCTGGATCAGAAGTGAAGCAGCAAGGACTGAGAGGAGCCAGGTCATTCAGGACACCAATGTCGCAGGCACTGGCTTAATCTGGCTGGTCCCTTCAATGGCTTTTTATTATGAAGATGTCCCTATGTAATAAGCAGTTGAAATATAATATTACAATGCACACCTGTGTATCTTCCACTTAGATCCAATTGACATTTTGCTGTTTTGTATAAATGCATGGGGCTCCTGTTCTTTCTTTCTTTTTTTTTTTTTAAACCTTTTTTTTATTATTATTGGAAAGGCAGATATACAGAGAAGAGAGACAGAGAGGAAGATCTTCCGTCCAATGATTCACTCCCCAGGTGGCCGCAACTGCTGGAGCTGAGCCAATCCGAAGCCAGGAGACTCTTCCGGGTCTCCCACGCAGATGCAGGGTCCCAAAGCTTTGGGCCGTCCTCGACTGCTTTCCCAGGTCACAGGCAGGGAGCTGGATGGGAAGCGGGGCTGCCAGGATTAGAACCGGCGCCCATATGGGATTCCGGGCGTGCAAGGCGAGGACCTTAACCACTGCGCCATCACACAGGGCCCATCCTGTTCTTTCTATATATTTACAGTAGATCCCCATTACTCACAGGGTTTTCATCTGTGAGTTCAAATAAAAATCTGGGAGGGAAAAACTGAGCCTGAACTGACCATGCAGAGACCTCTTTTCTTGCCATCATTCCCCAACAACACAGCACAACCACCGCTTTCAAGGTACTGACTTTGTAGGGGGTGTCCAAAGTCACCCAGGGATGACTAAAAACATTCAGCAAGACATTCATTTGCAGACACTATGGCCTTTTTTAAAAAAAAAGATTTACTGATTTTTATTGCAAAGTCAGATATACAGAGAGGAGGAGAGACAGAGAGAAAGATCTTCTGTCCTATGATTCACTCCCCAAGTGACAGCAATGGCTGGTGCTATGCCGATCCGAAGGCAGGAGCCAGGAAACTCTTCCAGATCTCCCACACGGGTGCAGGGTCCCAAGGCTTTGGGCCGTCCTCGACTGCTTTCCCAGGCCACAAGCAGGGAGCTGGATGGGAAGTGGAGCTGCCGGGATTAGAACCGGTGCTAATATGGGATCCCGGCGCGTTCAATGCGAGGACTTTAGCCACTATGCCACTGAGCCAGGTCCACTATGGCCTTTCTTATTATGAAATTTGAGCACTGGTGTTTGGAACCCCCTCACACTCTGAGTAAGAACTTTCAGTATGTTTATATACCCTTTTTTACTACGTCATCTGAAAATGAAGTTTGCAGACAGCATGACACGTTACTCCTAAATACTTTAGCATGTACCTAACAATAACAACGTTCTTCCATTAAACCACAATACCACAATCACACAAGAAATAAGCATTAAAAGACCATCGTTAAGGGAAGACTTGGCCACCGGGGCTCAGCTGCGCCTGGCCAACCACGTGTTCTGCCTGCCTCAGCCCAGAGTCAAGGGCCTCTTTCTCACAGAGGACAGTCCTGAGTCCCACTGGTTCACTGGTTAGGAAATCAGCTAGG
The DNA here is from genome assembly GCF_017591425.1 of Ochotona curzoniae. NCBI lineage: Eukaryota > Metazoa > Chordata > Mammalia > Lagomorpha > Ochotonidae > Ochotona > Ochotona curzoniae. The sequence goes on along the minus strand of NW_024467101.1, from coordinate 13,347,014 downwards.
CAGCTGGAAGATGAATCAAGATGTGAGATGAGGCTTAAGGTCAGGCGGGAGGCTATAGATGGTCCAGGTCTATCTAAAGAAGCGAACAACCCTTAGACCCACTTTCATGAGATGCACTTTTCTTTCTTTTTTTTTTTTTAGTGTATTTATTTGTATTTGACAGGTAGAATTACAGAGAGGAGAGTCAGAGAGATCTTCCATCCACTGGTACATTCCTCAAATGGCTGGAGTTGAGCCAGTCCAAAGTCAAGAGCTTCTGGGTCTCCCATGTGGGTGCAGGGCGGTCACATGGGATGCCGCCACCACAGGTGAAGGATTAACATAATATGCCACTGCTTTGTCAGTGCAGCTTCCTCACTCTACCTCTCTCCCAACACTCCACTAGCTGTTAGCACCAACATCCTCCTCTGGTAATGGGATGGCCCCAAATCGCTACAATGTACAGAAGACAAGGACCCTGTCAACGTGGCTCACCAGCCAGAAGCTGGGGGACAGGGACTCAGAGGTCAGGCCCCAGCTTCTCCGGGGCAGCCGGGCCTCAAGCTCACTCAAAGGTAACAGGGACCCTCAGAAGTGGCAGTGAGGGAGGAGAGGGCCTCCACCGGTGTCCTTTTGCCTTCCGAGTCTGAGGTCTTCAAAAGCAGGACCACAGAGAAGGAAAACACCAGAGGAAAACTGAACAATGAGAAGTGTGGGGAGAGGGGGAGGAGACAGCAAAGACTTCAGCGGCCTAGAAATGCAAAGCAACAAACCAGGAGGCGAACCAGATCAGCTCCGGTAACCCAAATAGAAGTGTGAAGAATGGTTGGTTACAAGTCCAGTTCTGGAGTCAGACAACCTGGATTCAAAGCCTAACCCTGACGCCCACCAGTTATAGAACTAGAGCAAATGGGTGCGTCCCCTCTGAGACTGCGTCCTCATCTGTAAAGTGGGTCGCAAAATAGTAACACTGCCCCTGCCACTGACACGCTAGTCTCCTACCACTGACAGTATTCCATGAAACAATGCATATATGGTACTAGTACAGTGGCTGGATGTAAGTACTAGATAAATAATATGGGAAAGTTTCTGAAACACTGCTTAAAAAAAAAGTGTTCTATAAACATTTGTCATTATTAGGCAAAGGCACCGAGAATAGGACAACCCAAAGAAAGGCTGCACAGAAGCTGCTGGGAGTTGATTCAACTCTGGCCTTGGAACAAGTCAACCCAGAGCAGCTTCAAAGGGTAAGATGTTCCACACATACCATCTCAGTGAGGGACAAGGGTTGCTCGGGGCTCAGCGGTCACACAGCCCTTCACCAGCCCCTGCAGCCAAGGGCCCACCAAACCTCCTGGATGCAAGGCTAGCTGTAGGGAACCTGAGAAAAAGGTGGAGGGGTTCCCTCAGCAGACCTTGACTCACAGCACAGGCACGTCCTTGCATGCAACAGTGGCCAAGCGGCAGCACATCAGAAAAAGCACCTGCATAAGCAGCTGAACCCCAGTTTAGCCTGACTAGCACCCTGCTCAAGAGAAGGAAGGGCACCGTCCCACAGCAGACAAATGCCACCTCTGCCACAGGCCCAGCAGCTGGGTGACCTGAGCCTGGCCCAACATACAGAGGCTCCACTGACAGGCGAGTCTCAAGTCCAGACTTTCCATGGAAACTGGGAGGCTCCGCAGCCCAGAATGCCCCAGGCGACTCCCCTACCCTCTCAGCACTCCCCCCCCCCAAGGACAATGAGGCACTGTTTTCCAAAGGGTCCAGACTGCCGAGATGCTACAAGACGACACATCCAGACTCCAAGCGCGAGTAGGCACTGCCAACAGCCAGCTGTCCCCCCTGGCTGTCTCCACTGCTGGAGGTCGGCAAGGCCCAGCTATCACATCCTCAACTGGACCCCACCCTCTGTCATACAGGCTCTTTCCTGGGAGGGGGCGGCCCCCATGGCACAACTTTTTCACTTAACTTTCCGGCACTCTGCAGGTCCACGGCTCATCCCGGGGTTACTCAACTGCACTGACCCCCCTTTATGATGAAAACAAGATCTGGACCCAGATCCGCTTGGGTTCAAACCCTAGGTCCATCACTGAACCCCCTGCACCAGCCTCTGCCATCAGTGAGGTGGAGAGGCTGTACCTTTCTCTTCTGGTTGTAATTAACACTCAACAATGCACGGCAGCCATACTGTCCCCCTCAGGCAGGAGTGGACCAAGGCTGTGGTCAGGGTCCCCCAGGCACATGCAGAAGCTCAGCAAGGGCTGAGAGGGGAGCCGGGTCAGGAAGCCTCAGCCTGGTGCATCTCATTGTTGTGGAAACTCTGTCCAGGAAACTCCGGCCAGAACTCCGAACAGAGCGAACTCGGGGCCAAACCAGCCTCTATGGAGCAATGAGAAAAGCCACCAGGCAGCCACCCCACAGCACCAAGCAGGAGAACACACAGAGGAGGCAGGACACTCTGTGTTTATGTGCTTCTGCCCAAAGAGCTATAAATTTGTAACTGATTAAACAGCACATGGCCAATCCCCTCACTGGCAGCTAAGGGGAGGAGAAGGCGGCTCCAACTTTTTTTTTTTTTTTAAAGACCAAAAAACAATGTCACAGAGGAAGCTTGGGCCTTGCTACAGGCAGACCAGAAACTCTTCACCCTCTTAGCGGCCAGCAGGCTCATAGCTGAAAGCACTCTCAGGAGAAAAATAAAAACAAGCGGCCTGGCCTTTGTGTCCCCCCACTAAGGAAAACAGCTGACGAGCCCTGTGCTGACCAGCAATCCAGACAGCTGACGGGGCCAGAGCTCAGAGGCAAATTCCTCCGTTCTCCTGCACACCCCGCTCCTCCCACCCCAGGCTCGCCCAGCCAGGCGTGGCCGGCCCCCTGGGAGCTCGGGGCAAGAGAGCCAGGCAGCCTGGATCCAAGCAACTGGACTGGCCAGGCTGCAGTGGAAGGCGGCAGGAGCTACAGGTGGCAGTCCCACACTGTGTGACCTCCTCTCCCAGATTCTAATCACCCCTCCCCAGGCAAGACATCCTTGGGGGCCCACAAGAGCCACAGTTCCAGGAGCTGGGGACCGGGCTTCCAGGGGACAGGCCTTTGTCAGTCGGCTGCTTAGCAGTCTTGGGCAACAGAATCAACCTCTTTCTGCTCATTTTCCTCTAGGTGTGAAAGGCAGGCGTCAGAGGATGGGAGAGTGGTGGCCTGAGGGTGATCTTCTACAAAGGCTGCTCTGGCGATGGGAGCTATCACACGAAGCAAACTTAGACTTCTGTTCACTCTGTTCAGTGCTCTCTCTCTCCTTTCAGAAACCAACCATGTTTTCTGGCCCTAAATGGAAGACTCAGAAGACAGGAATTCCGGGCTTCAATGGCGAACTCTACGCAAGACTTTTCGTAGTCCTGCACACAGTACAGGACTGTCCAGAGCACAAAGGCCCAGGCAGACCTGCTCCCCACCAGTTCCACCAGGCAGGCAAGCACAGAGACATTCGGATCCTCGCTCCAAACAACATTCCCCAGGCTTCCTTTCAGCTTGCTTATTTTTATGTGAAAAGAAAATACCTGCCTGGAAGCCATGCCAACCTTGAACGCATTAGCAAAGTAGGTGCCAAGCCTGACCCAGAGGCAGAACTATGCTTGGCAGCCACGGCACTCTGCAAAAACAGGCAAGATTCGACACGACCCCCACCCCCAGGCTCCCTCAGGGAAGAGTGGGGGACACCCTGATTCCACAAAGAAGTTCCTGGGAAGCAGTGAGGTGCCTCGTGCTGCCCTGGGGGAGGCCCAGCAGTGTCGTCCAATGGTCACACAAGCCACCCACGGTCCAAGGAGGGAAAGACAAGGCTCCCACAGAGAGAAACTTTATCCCTGCTCAGGGAAGGGAGATGGCATTCTCCCACTCCCAGGGCCCCGGGCACTCCGGACATTCCTGGAACCTGGGTGCCAACCCCCCTGGGTTCAGCATATGCTTCCAGAAGATATTTTCTTTCCTCTATGGGGACAGCAGATCAAGTCAGGACTGAAAAAGAATCGTCCTGGGGCTCCAGGAACAAACTCTGGAAGCTCCATGTCCTCCTCATCTGTGAGCTCTCCAGCAGGACCTGCCTGGGGGGACAGGCAGCCAGCCAGCCCAGACCAGCGCAGACACCTTTGAAGCCCCCTTCCCTGGCACCAGACCAGGGTCTGGGTGGCTGGGACCCAGGCATCACCCTCTCCGACTCCATTAACACATGGTGGGGGAGAGCAGGCAGGGGAAGGGAGGTGACCACCCCTGAGGTGGGAGCCACTGCGCAGCATGACGACGGTTATCTTTAAAATGGGGGTGTGGTCCTGGCAGGCTCACCTCCCCCCATACACCACCAGTTTGAGAATCTAACCAAGAAAAGGGAAGAGGTGATCTTGGAGGCGTTCTCCCTGGAGCGTGGCTACCAGCCTGTAAAATGCAGGATAGGAACAGGTCCCCCGGAAAAAGAAGCAGCAGCCCATAGGATGTGGAAGCCGCTCCCTGGGCTGGGGAAGTGGAGGGTGGGCTGCGATCCCGTGAAGTGAGGAGGGGTGTGGGCTGCAGAACTGAGAGGCAGAGGGGGTGTCCCGTGCCTGAGGTGGACTGGGTTGGGTCCCTAACGGGCGAGCGAGCCTTGTTTGGAGGAGGGCCCGGTTGAGGAGATCAAGGACGTGGGGTTGCCGAGGTAGGGGGTGCGGAGGCGGTGCGGGTGGCTGCTGTGAGGACGGCGTGGCCGGCCTTGGCTCGGGACGAAGGCCCAGTGCGGGACTCGGGTCCCACGGAGCTCCGGGAGGGCAGGTCAAGGAAACCTGGCCCACGCCGCCCGGGGTTGAGAGTAAGGAGAGGTGGTCCGCGGCCCCCCATCCGCACGTTCGCGCCTGCCCAGCCGGCCCGGGGCCGCGCGCCCCTCGCCGCCGCCGCCTCCTCCTCCTCCTCCTCATTCCTCGGCCTCCCTTACTCACCGAGGTCGTCCATGGCTGGGCCGCGGCGCCGGCAGCCGGCTCGGCGTCACGCTCGCAGTCCGTCCCGCCGCCTCTCCTCACCGCCCCGCAACTTTTCCGCCGCGAGCCTCGGCCCGGAACAGAACGCACCGCCACCGCCGCCGCCGCCGCCACCACCGCGCGCGCCCGCCCCCGAGAGCGGGCTGGCCCCGCCCCCAGAGCGGACTGGCCCCGCCCCGTGCGCAGGCAGGCCCCGCCCCCCGCCCGGCCCCGCGTGGCGGGTGGGGGGGCGGCGCTGGGCGGGGCGGCGGCGCCCCCTCGCGGCCGAGCGGGCAGGGTGGGCGGCTCCCCAGGCCTCCTGGGCTCCTTCCCTTGCAAAGGCGCTGCTGGCTTGACCTTCCGGCTGAGGGATCCGTTCCTCAGCCTTGACCTGCGTCTGTTCAGCGGTCACCTGGTCGTCACATGTCACGCACTATACACTGACTTGTCCACCTGTGCGTTTGTCCACCTGTGTGACCACTACAGGTCACCTCCCAGGAGGACCAGGCAAAGGCTGGCAGCCCTCTGCCCCAGCACAGATTGTGGAACCTAGAGCCAATACCCTGCAGGTTTCATATCCCTCAATCTTTCACGTGTCCACCTTCTCTGAAGACTGCCAAGAGTTCACATGGGACAGAGCTTCATACCGGACATGAAAGGCGGCTGGTAAATCACACACCGACTGCCCCCACACACTCAGACGCTGGGTAACAATAACATGATGTTTATGGAATGTCTGAATAGACTATGCGGCTATTGTCTTAATTCTAGTAGCAGCGGTTATTCTATCACGGGTCCTTGGCCATATTTCAGAGTGGGTGACGGTAACATATTTCTCTCTGCAGGTCAGCAGCCAACGAAACACCTGAGACAAAAAGGAGCAGGCAGCATGGCTCTGCACCTCGGCTCTGGCAAAGATGGGTCAGTGCTTTGGGAAGCTCTGGCAGGAAAAGCTAGGCAGCCCTACTGGGCAGACATGTCTGGGCTGCAGGCACCATATCCGGAAGTTGTCCCTCCTAGATCTGGATGGCAAAGTTCCTTATTTTTTTTTCCCCCCCTAGGATTTAATTATTTGGAAGAGCTACAGAGAGAGACAGGAACAGAGATATCGTCCATTGACTGGTTCACTCTCCAGTTGGCCCCAGTACAAGGGGCTGAGCCAGGCTAAAGCCAGGAGCTTCTTCTGGGTCTCCCACACGAGCAACAGGGCCATCCTCCGCTGCCTTTCTCAAGTCATTAGCAGACAGTCAGATGGGAAAACGGTCATCCAGGAGCTGACCCAGCATCTGTAGGGGATGCCAGCGACACAGGCAGCCTTACTTGCTAGGTACCCCACGACACTGGACGCTCTGACGAGTTCTTTCTCTAAAGTAAAATTCAAGCGGCTTCTCTTTGCCTCTGTCTGGTTCTCCTAAATTAAAACGTTACAACCTGGGCTGGGCAGTTGGTACAATGGGTAGGATGTACCCTGGGGGGACCAGAGTTGTGGTTCAGGCCAGACTATGGTGTGAAATAAATCCTTTAAAAAAATGTTTTTAAAGCCCCTACCTTTGAATACCATCCCATTGGGATTAGGGTTCAACAGAGATCTGGGGGGAGGACGCAAATATTCAACCCATCGCATGGGATAACCTCAGTCAGGTTTCCTCATGCTTCCTAAAGTGCAAGTGACACTAACAGGACAGATGGACAAGCCTGCTCACTTCCCAGTCCCCATGCAGGGTACAGTCGCCCGAGACAATAGCCCCTTCTGGGAATGGTTTCACAGCCACCGGAAACAAGGCCCATGGAGACAGGCGACCAGTCTTTTCCCATGTGCTGTCCCTCCTGCCTGCATCATTCTAAATCCTTCTCTCTGTCCCAGTCCATGGCTGGCTAACTCTCCAGATGGCTGGGACAGCCGGAGCTGAGCCAGGCCAAAGCCAGGAGCCAGGAACTTCTTCCCAGTCTCCTACACGGGAGGCAGGGACTTGGGTTATCTTCTGCTGCTTTCCCCAGGCTGTTAGCAGGGAGCTGGATCAGTCATGGGGCAGTGGGAATATGAACCGGCCCCCACATGGGATGCTGGCATCGCAGGCGGTGGCTATACCCACTATACCACAATGCCAGCCGCCTTCTTACTGGTGGTTAATCTTGGGCAATTTGCTCTCTGTGTCTCAATTTCCTGTCCAGTAGAAGGAAGGTTAATAATAGCTACATCTCAGAGTCACTACAAGATTAACTGAGATACCGCATGTTCGGTCAGCAATTAACCTGCTAAACAGCATTCTACATTGGAAACAGAATTCAAATCATGTTTGCTATTATAACTTATCCATTAGCTACACTTTAAGAAAAGTAAGTCATTGGTACTTTTAATGACTTCGTGTATCTAATCCAATAAATATATCCTAAATGTTAGCATTCAACTTGTAATAAGTATTTTATTTTTTTAAAGATTTTTAAAATTTATTTTTAAGTTTTTTATTGGAAAGTTAAATATACAGAGAGAAGGAGAGACAGAGAGGAAGATCTTCCATCTGATGATTCACTCCCCAAGTGACCACAACGGCCAGTGCTATGCTCATCCAAAGCCAGGAGTCAGGAGCTTCCTCCAGGTCTCCCACACGGGTGCAGGGTCCCAAGGCTTTGGGCCATCCTCGACTGCTTTCCTAGGCCACAAGCAGGGAGCTAGATGGGAAGTGGAGCTGCCAGGATTAGAACCAGTTTCCATATGGGATTCTGGCGTGTTCAAGGCGAGGACTTTAGCCACTATGCCACTGAGCCAGACCCAGTATTTTATTTTTTTAATTTATTTTACTTTTAGTTGAGAACAAGATTTACAGAGAGAAGGAGAGACACAGAGAAAAATTATCCGTCCAATGATTCACTTCCCAAGTGACCACAATGGCCAGAGCTGATCTAATTTGAAGCCAGGAGCCAGGAGTTTCTTTCAGGTCTCCCACACAGGTGCAGGGTCCCAAGGCTTTGGGCCATCCTGGACTCCTTTCCCAGGCAACAAGCACGGAGCTGGATAGGAAGCAGGGCTGGCAGGATTAGAACTGGTGCTCACATGGGATCCCGGCATGTATAAGGTGAGAACTTTAGCCACTAGGCTACTGGGCTCAAGTTAGTTCACCTTTTTTACATAAAGTCTTTGAAATCTAGTGCGTATCTTTTGTTTGTTTCCCTAGTGCATGTCTTACATTTAAATTTAATTAAGCCAGCTTCCTGCTAAAGCAGATCCTAGGAGGCAGGGGCTCAAGTCACTGGTTCCTGCTCAGATTCAGTTCCTACCAGTTTGGGCCCTAGCCCAGCTCCAGCCATTGCAGGTGCTTTGGGACGCTCTCTCATGCTTTCTTTCTGCTTCTCAAATAATTTGAAGAGTAAATTACAAAGCTTCCAATATAAATGTGTTTGCCTTTTTTTTTTTTTGTAAGTTCTATTTATTTATTTGAAAAAGGGAGATATGCACATAGAACAGATGCACAAACAGGGCCCATATCCAATACTTCACACCCCAAATGCCTGCCAAAGTTGAGAGACAGACCCAAAAGCAGGCTCCCCTATGGGTGGCAGGAACCCCTTGGCTGAGATTATTTGAGCCACTCAGTCTCCTAGGATCTGCATTAGTAAAAATCTGGTATCAGGGACTGGAGTTAGAAATCAAACATAGGCACCCTCAAAGGGTGTTCTCATTTTAGGCCAAAAGCCCACTTTTTCTTCTCTCTCTCTTTTTAAGATCTATTGATTGATTGATTTTATTGGAACATCAAATTCAGAGAGAAGAAGAGACAGAGAGAAAGATCTTCCATTCGCTGGCTCACTCCCCACATGGCTGCAATGGCCAGAGCTGCGTCAGGAGCCAGGAGCTTATTCCTTGTCCCCCATGTGGGTGCAAGGTCCCAAGACTTGAGCCGTCCTCTACTGCTTTCCCAGGTCACAAGCAAGGAGCTGGACGGAAAGTGGAGCAGCTGGGGCACAAACCAGTGCCCATAGGGGATTCTGGCAGTTGCATGGCAATGATTTAGCCACTGGATTATTGTACTGGGCCCCGAAATGCCTGCTTCTAAATACGGACAAAAGAGATACAGTTATCTCAAAATCGCAGACTGAAATAAAAATTAAAAGGACCTATAATCCAAAAATGAAGGCCAGCATATCCTCTTTGTGTCTATTCTCTGACACACATTGACTCACGTAGGGTTTAAATAAACACTTAAATATTTTTGCACATTGCTTTGAAACCTGCTTTCCTCCCTTCACACTATTTTGCAAACATCTTTGTGGTATTCAGTATTCTTCTGAAACGTCATTTCCTTGGGCAAAATAACACTCCATCCTATATCAGCACCTACTCAGCACATCTCCTGGTTAAATTTAGTTATTTCCAATTTTGCATTAGAATCAGCAATCCTGAGAAGAACAATCTTATATAGCTAAAATCTTGGAGCCCATCTTTAATTATTTCCTGAAGCTCAATTCCTAGAAGTAGAAGTGCTGTGTCAGAAGTAAAATGTATGGGCACTGTCAGTTTTTTTTTTTTTTTTTTTTTTTTTGCCAGGTGTAAGCAAAGAATTGCCTGTATAAGTGGCATCTAGACAAAAGTTCGCCGTGTATGAGGACATTTCCTGGAAATGCAATTAAAACAAAAATTTAGTTTAGCATAAAAAGGAATTTTTTAATCCCTGCCTAGTCCCCCTACCCCCCCAAAAAACAGGTATTGTATATGAACTTGTCACAAGCACCAACTGGATACAGAACATGGCAAGCTGAGCCTGTGACAGAATTTCCCTGAAAGCGGTATGAGTCCATTTGGAAATGAGCAAGGTGTAAGTGGAATATGGACAAGTCTTCTTATTTTAACAGATATGGATTTATTCATATTAGAAAAAAATACTTAATTGACACATAAAACCTGTGATAGCGCCAATATTATTCGGAATGAGCTGAACTGAAAAGGTAGTGAAAGGACCAGATTTCAGACTAAATTCCTGTTGGAGTTGTCTGGATTGCATCCCAGCCCTAGCTCCTGACTCAGGCTTCCTGCTAACGCTGGTCCTGGGAGGCAGCAAGTGAAGGCTCAAGGACCTGGGTTCCTGCCATGCTCATGAAGGACCTGGACTGAGTTCCCAGCTCCTGCCTCTGGCCCAGCCCATCCTCAACCATTAGGGGCGTTTGGGGTATGGATCCATGGGTAGAAAAATCCTTATGTATCTGTCTCTCCAACTCTTTATGTCTCTATTGTCTGCACCTCAACTGAATACAACTTTTTTAAGTGACTCCCCTTAAAGAAAACTATGAAGTTCCTGGCACCTAGTTACAGTACAATCAGGAAGGGACTAGAATTGAAGGCACTTCGGGGCTCTGTGATTCTTCCACGAGAGAACATAGTACCAGGGGAAGCACACTGGAAGCATATGACCACTTAGTGGAAGCTGAACCACACGGCAGAAAGTTAAGGAGCTCTCAGCTGGAATCCCAGCTTTCCTTGATCTGCAGGCAGGAATGTGGGAAGAGTTTTGCAACCCCCCTTCCCCAGCCCCCAGTCTCCTTCAGTGCTAACATCTGTAAGAAGGGGTGGCTAAGGATCCTTCTACATGTGACAGTCCTGCCCAGTCTAACAGGGATTTCACATAAAGAACCATGGAGGCACAAGGATCTCATGATAATCCAGGAGGTTGCTCCATTCTTGCTGTCCCCCACAGCCTTGAAGGGGGGCCCATCTGTAGACCAGACCTGTTGTCAATTCCGACCCAGCCCCCAACTCCAAAACCTCACCTCACACGGCCAGTGCTGCTTGCTAGCCAGGCTAAATCCCATACTTCCACTACCATGTCCCTGGCAGAAGTCAAGCCAACCCCCTGCCCTCTGCCATTGGATTCCTGCACTCCAAATTGGACCCTTGTGGGCTGTTTCCCATAAGGAAATCCATGTTATCTTATTTATAAAAAATCAACTTTATTGAGGCATAATTTACACCCAATAAAATGCATGCTTTTTGAGCACACCAGTTCAATAAGCCTTGACATACGCATCCATTCACCCATGTAGCCACTCCCTTGGTCATAGTCAAGGGCATTCCCTCCCTCCTCAGAACCCCTTGGCAGCTGGTTTCCTCACTGTTGGCCCTAAGGAGGCACCTACATGCTTCCTGCTACTACCCCTGGGGTCTTTAAGAGGGGAAGGCATTTGGCATGGCAGTTAAGATGTCCACATTCCAGGTCAGAAGGCATGAGATGGAGTCCTGGCTCTGCTTCTAGCTGTGCCTTCCTGGGAAGCAGAAGGTGATGGCTCAAGGTCCCTGTCACCCACACTTGTGGCAGACACAGGCTGAGTTCTAGGCTCCTGACTTTGCTGTGGCCCAGCCTCAGGCTGTTGGAGACACCTGTACAATGAGACAGTCAGTGGGAGCTGTCTCTGCATCTCAGAGACTTTTAGTAAGAATTAAGTAAAGTGCTGGTTCATTCCCCCAAATAGCTACAGTGGCCAGAGCTGAGCCAATCTGAAGCCATGAGCCAGGAGCTTCTTCCAGGTCTTCCACATGGTTGCAGGGTCCCAAGGCTTTGGCCTATTCACCACTGCTTTCTCAGACTGTAAGCAGAGAGTTGTATGGGAAGTGGAGCAGCTAATACAGGAACAAGTATCCATACGCAATCCTGCCACTTGCAGAGGTAGAATTAGTCTGTTGAGCCATCTCACTAACCGCAAGATTACAATGGCTGGAGCTAAGCCAATCCAAAGCCAGAAGCCTCTTCTGGGTCTTGCACACGAGTGCAGGATCCCAAGGCTTTGGGCCATCCTCAACTGCTTTTCCAGGCTGCAAACAGGGAACTGGATGGGAAGTGGAGTCATCAGGATTAAAACCAGCGCCCATATGGGATCCTGGCGCGTGCAAGACGAGGACTTTAGCCGCTAGGCTACTATGTCAGGCCCTTGTATCTTAAAAAAAAAAAAATGGTTTATTTGAAAGGCAGGGTGATGGGAGACAGTATTTTCCATCAACTGATTCACAACCCTGCCGTAGCCAGGGAGGGGCCAGGCTGAAGCTAGTGGAACTCCATCTGGGCATCTGGGTCTCCTACATGGGGGGAGTCTAGTCCTTGAGCCATCATTTACTGCTTGTCAGGAACATTGAGAGGGTGCAGGACTCAAGCTGTTACTCCCCTGTGAGGAGAGGTGATGACCGCCTCCAAATGTATCTCTTGATTCCATTTTCCATGGGGCTTTGTGAAGCCACATTATAGTCTGCATTCTCTTTCTTTCTCTCTTATTCTCTTTTTCATTCAATTTTTCATTCATTTTTTTTTTAAAGATTTACTCTTTTTATTGGAAAGGCATACTTACGGAGAGAGGGAAAGACAAAGATTCTTCCTCCACTGGTTCACTCCCCAAACAGCTACAACAGCCAGAGCAAAGCCAAATAAAAAAACAGGAGCCAGGAGCTTCTTTCAGTCTCCCATGCAGGTACGGGGGTCCCAAGGCTTTGGGCTATTCTCCACTGCTGCTTTCCAAGGCCGCAAGCAAGAAGGGAGCAAGATGGGAAGTGGAGCAGCCAAGACATGAACTGGTGCCCATATGGGATACTGGCACTTACAGAGGGAAGACTAGCCAATTGAACCATCGTACCAGGCCCTCTGCATTTTCTATAATGCAGTTATACAAATAGAATCATTCATAAATTCTGTCTTCCAGAAATGACTGGGATGTGGGGAGTGAGGGGAGGGACGTCTGGTTTCTTTGACCCAGCACAGTGTTTGGGAGATTCTTGCTGCTGTGTGGACTAGTAGTTTGCTCCTTCTTGTCAAGCAGTCCTCTGTGGTGTGGCTTGTTTCTCCATTATCCTGTTGCAAGTCATTGAGGTCATTTCTCTCCTTTGAGCCACTATCGGGAAAGCTGCTGTGACCCCTGGCGTAGAAGTCTTTGTGAAGACATATGTTTTCATTTCTCTTGGATAAACACCTCAGTGCGCAACAGCTGGGTTGCAAAGTAATGTTGGAAAAATGTAAATTCTGTCTCCTGGTTCCCCTGCCTTCGCCACTACACTGGTTTCCTGTGGCACTTGGAATGAATTCCAGCTCTGCACATGGAGCTCTGAGCCTGCCCCTCCAGCCTTGTCTTCTGGCCTTCCCGGCTTGTGCACTCTGGCCTCTCCTTCTTCGTGTCTCTCAGGCACCCACAGCAAGTGAGCGTTGCCTTCAGGTCCCCTGTAGCTCTAGAATTCTCTCCTAGAACGTGCTGCAGAGATATTGGCAATGGATGCTCGCATCTCAGCAAATCCTGGGGAGTACCCCTGGGGTTCCCTGCCTGCTCCTCACACCCCTCACCCTGCTTTTTGTATTGCTGTCACCTACTGCCCGTTTGCTCTGCATTTGTTTGCCTGTCCATCGTGAGTGTCTCCTTCTGCTATTATGATACCACAGCTGTGAGAACAGGGGCTACATCTGTGTTGTTTGCCACTTGCTTACCGTTGTCTAGGGTGGCAGATGCTCAGTAGCTACTATTAGAAAGAACAAAAGCCTGGGGGTGAGACACACAGAATTATCCAGGGGCTGCTCTATGGAGGCACATTCCAACAGCGCAAAACTACAGGAGAGGAGCCATGCCCCTGCAGCTGGGATCCTCAGTGAAGAATCTAGGTGGGACTGGAAGGCTGGGAGAGAACAGGTCAAGGCCGGTAGAGTGAAGGTTGTGACTAGTACTGTTGGGAGTACTAGTCAATTCTTGCTTCCATGTTAAACTCTCATTAACAAAATCCCACTAAGGTGTTAAGCCTATTTTACAGGTTAGGAAACAGAGGATATTTGGATTAAGGCTCGGGTCAGCCTGACCCTTATGTTGGTTTGTGGTGGGGACCTGGGGGTTGTGGCTCAGCTCCTTGGCAAGGCCAGAATTCCCAGCTGGTTTGGACATGTGCCTCATGTTGGTCCTGTTTGTGAATTTCAGGGTCCAGTCATCAATCTATTATATTTTATTATTTTTTAAAGATTTATTTATTTTTATTGCAAAGTCAGATGAGGAGAGACAGAGAGGAAGATCTTGTCAGTTGATTTACTCCCCAAGCGGCTGCCAACAGCTCGAACTGAGCTGATCCAAAGCCAGGAACCAGGAGCTTCTTCCGGGTCTCCCACATGGATGCAGAGTCCCAAGGCTTTGGGCCATCCTCTCCTGCTTTCCCAGGCCACAAGCAGGGAGCTGGATGGGAAGTGGGGCTGCCAGGATATGGACTGGTGACCATATGGGATCCCAGCGTGTTCAAGGCAAGGATTTTAACCACTATGTTATCACACTGGGCCCTTTGTTTCTTTTTCTTAGAAAAGCAGAATTACAGAGAAATGAAGATATCAGGAAAGATCTTCCATCTGCTGGAAGATCTGTGGCCACAATGGCTGCAGTTGAGTTGATCTGAAGCCAAAAGCCAGAAGCTTTTTCCTGGTCTCCCACATGGGTGCAGGGTCCCAAGGCTTTGGACCGTCCTGGATCTTTTTGCCCAGATCCAATGCTAAAAACTTGGGTTTGACTTTGATCTGGAATGCAGCCTGGCAGTAGGTAAGTTGGTCACTTATTTACTTATTGGGGGCCTACATAACTTTGCTATCTTCCATTGCTTTAGCATGTTAACAGGGAGTTGGATCAGGAGCAGAGCAACTAGAATTCAAACTGGCACTGTGACATAGGATGCCAGCGTCATAGCCAGCAGCTTAACATGCTGAGCTACAAAGCCAGGCCCCTTGCAGATTTTTAAAAACCCCCTCCGCCTGCCACCACCACCTCTGCCCCACATGATTTTTATGCCTGGCTAGGACAAGAGACCCCTGGTCATTGAGATAAAGAAAATCATGACCCTCTTTTTACAGACGGGGACACTGAGAGGTGAAGTGAGTGGTCTGGGCTCTCACAGCTAGGGCTTAGTGGAGCTAGGATTGGAATCCCCAAGATCTGGCTTCAGAGTATTATGGAGGGAGCGTGGGGGGAATCGGCTGGCCACAGTTCACTTCCCCAGTGGTGGAGGGGGCTGTAAGCTGTGAGCCAGCTCTGTTCTGAGACAATGAGGGCCCCTGAGGCGTGGGATATTTTTAACCTAAAAGCTGGTGAGTCTCGCAAACATCCTGCAGTAACTTGAACACACAGTAGATTGTTCGGGCTGGTGGGCCCTTCTCCCCACCCCTAGCTCAGGGAGGGAGAGAGGAAGAGGCAGGCAGGCAGAGGCACCAGGGTGGGAGGACGGGAGGGGGCTGGTGCAGGGGGGTGGCTTGATGGTTCCAAGATTCTTCCTTACATGGTGGAAGAGTGGAGAAGGTCATCTTGGGGTGGACCCAAATCTTTGTTCCCTGTGAGACCGGGATTACCTCACCCAAGCCAGCCTGCTCTCTACTGGGTGAGAGAGACAGAGAGCGAGCGAGCAGAGGGCAAAGAAGCTACGATTGAGCGGAGGCAAGGCCAAGGTCTGAGGCAGGTGGCTCTTAGTTCCCCCTCATCCCTGTCCCCTCTGTAGGCCAGGAGAGCCACAAGAAAACTGCAGAAAACCTAAAAATTAGCACATCTGCTTTCAAAATTCTGATGGCAAAGGGCCTGGCCTTGTTTAGCTGGTTAAGCTGTGGCAGTACTTGCAGGTGACTGGCACAGCCTCAGGGATACCCTTGGAACAGCCAATGAAGATGCTGGTCAGGGGCCCAGCGCGGTGGCCTAGTGGCTAAAGTCCTTGCCTTGAACCTACCGGGATCCCACATGGGATCCGGTTCTAACCTCAGCAGCCCCACTTCCCATCCAGCTCCCTGTTTGTGGCGTGGGAAAGCAGTCAAGGACAGCCCAAATCCTTGGGACCCTGCACCCACATGGGAGACCTGGAAGAGGCTCCAGGTTCCTAGCTGCCCACAGCTTTGGCCATTGCGGCTGCAAGATCTTCCTCTCTGTCTCTCCTCCTCTGTATGTCTGACTTTACAATGGAAATAAATAAATCTTTTTAATTGTCTTTTTAAAAAGGATTTATTTTTATTGCAAAGTCAGATATATTCAGGAGGAGGAGAGGCAGAGAGGAAAATCTTCTAACAATTCATTTCCCAAGTGAGCGCAACGGCTGGTGCTGCGCCAATCCGAAGCCAGGAGCCAGATCCTCTTCCGGGTCTTCCATGTGGGTGCAGGGTCCCAAGGCTTTGGGCCGTCCTGACTGCTTTCCCAGGCCACAAACAGGGAGCTGGATGGGAAGCAGAGCTGTCGAGATTAGAACCAGCGCCCCTATGGGACACCGGTGAGTTCAAGACAAGGACTTTTAGCTGCTAGGCTATGGCGCTGAACCCAATAAATAAATCCTTTTATAAAATCCCATATCAGGACACTAGCTGACTGCTCTGCTTTCAATTCTGACGTGCCTGGGAGAGCAGGAGATTATGGCCCAACTCTTGGACCCTGGCCACCTATGGTAGGAGACTCACATGGCGCTCAGAGATCCTGACTTCGGCCTAGGCCAGTCAGTACTGGCTGTTGCTGCCATTTGGGTAGTGAACCAGTGGACAGATCTATCTCTCCTATTCTCTGTAAATCTGATTTCCCAATTAAAAAATAAAATCTGAAAAAATAAAAAAAAAACTACTCTTGTCATATGACCCAGCATTTACTCGAGAAGAAAGAATTTAGGTTCACACAAAATACTTTACAGGATTATTCTTAGTGTGGTGATTGATAACAGCAAGACAGGAGAAAAACAAAACACAAAAAAACAGTGTGCCCTGAAGCTTTCAGTTGTGAAGTGAACTTGGCTACCACCAAACAATGGAGGGTGAGGTATTAACAGGCGCGACCGCTTCAGCGACATCAAAACGAGGGGGGAAAATAAGCGTTTTAAGATGTCAGATACGGTGCGACTCCACACTGCGTATCCAATATAACCCAGCAAGACATGAGACGCCAGGGACTTTGCCGCATAAACGTAAAGGCACCAGAAGACTCTACCTTTATGACACGACAAGCTCAGTCTCCGGGGAGACTGTCAAAAATTGCCAATGCCGACTATATTTCAAGTCGTCACGGCGGGGTATTGGGAAAAGTTTTCAATTAGCAATAATCGCGCCTCGGATAAACCTCATTGGCTACGATACTGCCACTGCGCAAAGCTGAAGGAGGACCCCGCACCCGCGCACCCCACGGACGCCGCCGCCCTTCACAGCGAGGGTGAGCCGCTGTGCCGCGCGTGGGCACAGGACGCCTTCCTCGCCAACCACGCGCACGCAGCCCGCGGCCGCACGCCCACGACGTGCTTTGCTTTTGCACTACCACGCAGAATAATCCTGATTTTGCAAAAATCTAAGAGAATGCGCTAGGGACGCTGGGCAATCTATGCAAACCACCCTGACGTCACACAGACGCCGGGCCCTTCCAAAGGAACTTCAGAATGAAAACCCAAAGGGAGGAAACGTAGTGTGCTAGTACAACGCCGGCAAGAAACATTCCCAAGAACCACTACGACTTAAAAACAGGAAAAACGCATCACGAATAACACTCGACTGCCGAAAAATGAAAACCAAGAAACGCGAAACCGGGGAAACCTGAAAAACCCTTCAGATCGTCTGCAAATACCTAGAAAACGAAATACCAATGTAAAATAATAAAACGCCGGGATGTATTTCCAAAGCGCCACATAAAAAACCCTATCCATTACGATAAGCTTTTCTTTTATGCACAACAAGCATGTTCAGTCTCCGGGGAGACTGTCAAAAATTGCCAATGCCGACTATATTTCAAGTCGTCACGGCGGGGTATTGGGAAAAGTTTTCAATTAGCAATAATCGCGCCTCGGATAAACCTCATTGGCTACGATACTGCCACTGCGCAAAGCTGGGTCAGCGCTGCAGCCGCCAGCGACCCCAAGCCTCCCGGCTCCCGTTACGGAAAGGCGAGGCTCAGGTTCCCTGAAACACTTACAATTATTGTCTGTTTGAAAAGAAGATGTGTATTTAAAGACGTCTGTGGGAACATGTGGGCGGTTTCTGGAAATTCGGGCTGTGATTTCATCAACGCGTTTTGGTGGGGCATGCAGCAAAGCACTGTGGGAGGGAGAATATGCTAATATTGGGAGGCGGCGGGGATGAAGGAGGTGGCTGAGCCGGGCGGTGTTGGGGGTCGCCGGGCTCCTCCCACGGGTGTTCCCGTCTCTGGCATGTCCTACTCTCGTGTGGAATTCATGTGTAGTTTGTGTGTTTCCAAGGTGTTACTTCAGGGGCGCAGGGATGCGGCGACAGTGTCGTGTGAGCAGCGCCGCCGTTCGTCACCAGAGCTTTGTTTATTCCACGGTGAAAACGCCCCGCGTGTCACACCGCCGCCTGGGCAGCTGGCTCCTTCCCTGCTCTGTGGAGATGTCCACTCTGCCTCTGTCGGACCCAGTGACATCGCAGCGCTGTCCTCTGGGGCCTGGCTGGCTGGCTTCCCTGAGCCAACCGCCCTGTGGTGCGGGTCGCATGTCCTTTTTCTCTGAGTGGGATTTTGCTCATTCATTCCACGCTTCCGTGGACGCACTTGAGGTTTCCGCCTTTGGGTGTTGTGCATCATACTGCTTGCTTTTGGTTATACAGACATCGCTTTGAATTTCTGTTTTTCAATTCCTTCGTGCTATGCCTAAAAACTGGAAGTGTCGGATCATGTGGGAATTGTGTGTCTAATCCAAATAACGGTTTCCTGTGGACCTTTTCCTTTCAGCACAGGAGCTGGACCAGTCCCGAGTGCAGAGCTGGATGCTATCACTTAATTCCTGCGCTCCTTGAGGACTCAGGGCTGAAAGGGCTCCTGGAATGCAGTGGCTCCCAGGGTCCATCCAGGCTTGGTCAGTGATTGGTCAGGGAACTGATGATCAGCGGGTGGGCTCTAGTTGGTTCAGGAGTGATGCAAAGGTGGAAGTCACATTCTGCAAATCCCCCCAGGACAACACTGACCATCAAGGGTCTGACCTTTGGAGAACCAATGACTCCTTGAGTCTCGGGCTAGCTGGATCACGACCCCCGGAAGTCAGTGCGTCCCTTCTAATAAACAGCAGGTGAAGGCACCCCGTGCTAAGGAACACAGACAAGAGACTGGGTCCCTCTATTACATTAGGGGGTTTCAGTTTTTATTTTCCCGGAACAGTAGCAGGGAGCTGAATGGGAAGTGGAACAGCTGGGATTCCAACTGGTGTCTATGTGAGATGCTGGTGAATTAGGTGGAGCTCTTAGCCTACTACAGCATGACCCTGGCCCCTGTTTAGATTGTTTTACTTTAATTCCATCGGGGATTTAATGATTTTCGTGAAGTTGCGAACATAAAGGCTGACCTTAGGGATTGGTGCCGTGGCATGTGGGTTAAGCTGCCACCTGCAGTGCTAGCATGCCATATTGGCACGAGTTTGAGTTCTGGCAGCTCCACTTCCTATCCAGCTCGCTGCCGACGTGCCTGGAAAAGCAGCAGAGGATGGCCCAAGTCCTTGCTTGCCTTGCACCCATATTGAGACACCTGGAAGAAGCTCTTGGCTCCTGGCTTCAGATTGGCCCAGTTCTGACCCAGTTCTGAATCAAGTTCGTTTTCTCTCTTTCTGTAACTCTTTCAAATAAGTAAAAATAAATCTTCAAAAACAGAGAGCCTAATCTCACAAGGGTATTGTAAAGGCACAGTCTGTCCCTTGAGGATGTCTTGATTGCGTGGTTCATTACATGCTGTCAGTAACTATTGCACGAGACTGTTTGGCCAGCTGTCTTGTCTGACTCCATGCTCCACAGATGACTTTCCAGCACTCCGAGAAAAACTGAGAGCCGGTGAACTTCCTCCTATCATCAGATCCTTCAGAGTCTAAAAGGACATTGAGTCTGTATTCCCAGCCAGCTGCTATTAATGATGTTCATTCACTTTGGAAATTTTAAAAAAAGAATACAGTTTTGAAATTTTTCGTAATAAAATCCAGGTGGGGAGGCACGGTTATAGCACTGCACGTTAAGCTACCTCCTGTGGCACCAGTCAATTAGAGTCCCAGCTGTTCCACTTCTGATCTTGCTCTCTGCTATGTGCCTGGGGAACAAGCAGAAAATGCCGTGAGCCCCTGTCAGCTATGTAGGAGACCTGGATGGAGTTCCTGGCTGCCTGGCCTGGGTCCTGGTCACAGTGACCACTTGTAGAATGTACCAGTAGACAGACGACGGATCCACCTTCACATCAGAATCTCCATGGAGGGAGAGACAAGCACTGTATTGAATAATTTATTTAATATTGTATTATTATCATCATTAGGAAAGTCAGAGAGGAGGATCTTCTGTCCGCTGATTCACTCCCCAAGTGGCGGCAACAATCGAAACTGAGCAAATGCCAAGCCAGAAGCCTGGAGCCTCTTCAGAGCCTCTCACACGGGTGCAGGGTCCCAAGGCTTTGGGCCGTCCTCGACTGTCTTCCCAGGATACAGGCAGGGAGCTGGATGGGAAGTGGGGCCACCTGGATTAGAACCTGTACCCATATGGGATCCTGGCCTGTTCAAGGCGAGGGCTTTAGCCACTATTCTACCGCACCAGGCCCAAAGGCTTCTGTCTTAAATATTATGAAAGCTTCTGCTAACATCATCTTGAGTGCCATATTTTGCACTCAGGACACCAATACAGAGAGGCTCACTTACCTCTTATTCTGAAAGGTTGACGACAGGGGTCGCTGCTGAGTGAACCGAGTCCCTTCAGGGTGAGACCCTGAGGATGGTGGGACTTGTAGTTTTCTTTGCATCACCCCAGCGGCGCGGACTACACTTCCCAGAATGCCAGTACAGGAGGCGGTCTTGCAGTTCGGCGTCAAGTGTCCCCTTTGAGCTGCGAAAGGTGAGTTGTCGGCAGGTTCCTGCAAGTTGTGCATAATTTGTAAGCGATTCCATTTCTCCTCCTTCCTCTCGGCGCGACTTGGGGAAGAGCCGCCGTTCCTGCGCGGCGTGTTTTCAGCGGGGTTTTCTTGGCCGTGGGTTCCAGGACGCCGGACGGTGCCTTGAGGTGCCCCTCGTTGTCGCCTCGGAGGGGCAGGCGGCCACCACGGAGGAAGGTAGCGTGTGCGAACCTATGAGGTGTATGTGAGCTGAATTACACGCATGAAATCAGAAGCCTGAAAGCCCTGTGCCGCGGTGTCCGTGAGGTCCGCCATACTTAGGGAGATACAATTCTCATTTATAACACAGGGAAGTGGGTTTATGGAACACACTGTCGTCCCCACCCCCACCCCACCAAGGAAGGGTTTAGCTAAACACATAGGTCAGTGTAACTTGATCTTAGCCAAAAGGTCGAGAAGCGATCTCCCCCCACCCCCACTCTGCTTTTTAAATAAGTCTGAAGACAGGTAGGTGCAGTCATGTGAATAAAACATGACTCAATGATATAATCAGGCTTCCGGAGACGCTGTTGTGTGTTACTGTCTTTTTTTTTTAAGATTTATTTATTTTTATTGCAAAGTCAGATATACAGAGAGGAGGAGAGACAGAGAGGAAGATCTTCCATCTGGTGATTCACTCCCCAAGTGACCACAATGGCTGGAGCTGAGCTGAACTGAAGCCAGGATCCAGGAACTTCTTCCACGTCTCCCATGCAAGTGCAGGGTCCCAAGGCTTTGGGCCGTCCTAGACTGCTTTCCCAGGCCACAAGGAGGGAGCTGGATGGGAAGCGGAGCTGCCAGGATTAGAACCCACACCCAAATGGGATCCTGGGCATGCATGCAGGGCAAGGACTTTAACCACTACACTATCGTGCTGGGCCCTGTCTTTTCTTTTTTTAAAATAATTATTTTTATCAGAAAGTCAGATTTACAGAGAGAAGGAGAAACAGAAACATTTTCCATCTGCTGGGTCACTCGAAGTGGAGCTGAGCCAATCCGAAGCCAGAGCTGCTTCTGGGGCTCCCATGCAAGTACAGGGTCTCAAGGCCTGGCACCTTCCCTACTGCTTTCCTAGGCCTCTAGCAGAGAGCTGAAAGGGAAGTGGAGGGACATGAACTGGTGCCCGTATGGGATCCTGGCACGCACAAGGCAAGGATTTAGCCACTTAGCCATTGTGCCAGGCCCTACCTTTATTGTTTAAAACCTGTACCTGGGACTGGTGCTGTGGCATTAAACTATCACTTCCAATGTCACCACACCTTAGTGAAATACTGATTGAATCCTGGCTACTCTGCTTCTGATCCAGCTCCCTGCTAATGTATCTGGGAAGGCAGTGGACTAACGGTCCGAGTCCACCTGCTTGGGCCCCTACCACACATGTGCGAGACCATGGAGTTCCTGGCTGCTGACTTCTGCTGGACCACATCTGGCTATTGTAGCCTTTGAGCAATGAACCAGTAGAATGAAGATTCTCTCCATCTGCCTTTGAAATTAGTAAGTCTTAAAAAAAAAAAATTAATAAAACCAGGCCCAGCACGGTAGCCTAGTGGTTAAGTCCCTAATGTGTGGGTGACCAGAAAAAGCTGGTTCCTGGCTTCGGATCTGCTCAGCTCCAGCCATTGCAGCCACCTGGGGAGTGAGCTGGCAGACAGAAGACCTTTCTCTCTGTCTCCTTCTCTGAGTAAATCTGACTTTCCAATTAAAAAAAAAAATAAATCCTAAAAAAATTAATAAAACCAGTTGTTGACCTGAAGTTTCTTTTTCTCTAGAATGTGGGTGAGCTGTGGGTTGACCATCCGCTCAGGCAAAGGCCTTTGGGTCACCAATGTCAGCCGGCCATGTTCGCATGTATCTGCCGAGTTATTTGTGCCTCCAAGTCCTCCTGTGGATCCTGAGCAGGTCAGAGAGTTACAGCGCTTCGTCAGCCTTTCCAAGAAAGTCCTTGTAATGACCGGGGCAGGGATCTCCACGGAGTCGGGGATTCCAGACTATCGGTCCGACAAGGTGGGACTCTACGCACGCACCAACCGGAGGCCTATCCAGCACATCGACTTTGTACGCAGTGCTCCGGTCCGCCAGCGGTACTGGGCCAGAAACTTCGTGGGCTGGCCTCAGTTTTCTTCCCACCAGCCAAACCCTGCTCACTGGGCTTTGAGCAACTGGGAGAAGCTCGGCAAGCTGCACTGGTTGGTGACTCAGAATGTGGATGCCTTGCACACCAAGGCAGGGAGTCAGCGGCTGACAGAGCTCCATGGATGCATGCACAGGTGCTGGTTGAACGTAAAAATGAGAACATGGACAGTAGCTGCCTTGGTCATGGTTGTCTTGTTTCACTCTGAGAGGATTAGGGAGCAAGTTGTTTATTTTGGAGTTGATTACAGTAAACTCAGTGAGGGATTGGGAGTGGAGAACGGGGAAGGGGAAAAAACCCTAGAGCATATCTGTGAGCGAGCTGCTACTTTGGGGAACTGTAGTTCTGTCCCATGAGTAATCCTGTGTCAGTCCTTTTTCTGTTATTTATGTTTTAAGATTTATTTATTTTTATTGGGAAGGCAGATCAGACTTATAGGGAGAAGGAAAGACAAAGAGATCTTCCATGCTGGTTCACATCCATACAATGGCTGGAGCTGAACTGATTTGAAGCCAGGAGTCAGAAGCTTCCTCCAAGTCTCCCACATATGTGCAGGGTCTCAAGGTTTTGAGCCATCCTTTGCTGCTTTTCCAGGCCGCAAACAGGGAGCTGGATGGCAAGTGCAGCAGCTGGGGGAGAGCCAGGGACTCACTCTACGAGGCTGGCACTGAAAGGAAGGTGAGAAACAGGGTAGTATCCTGGAGGAATATGTCTAAAATGATGAGACGGTGTGGGCATTTGTAGTTAAGATGGCACTTGGACTGGCTGTATCACATGTCAGAGTGCCTGGGTTTGAGTCCCGGCTCCACTTCTGTTTCCAGCTTTCTGCTCCTGGGCATCCTGGGCGGCCACAGGTGCCGGCTCCACTCACATGGGAGGCCTGGATTGAGTTCCTAGCTCCTGGCTTCAGCCTGGCTAGCCTTGACTGTTGCAGACATTTTGCAAATGAACCAGTGAGTGGGAAATCTGTTTTGTCTCTCTGCCTTTCAGAAAGTACAAATTCGATAACAGAAAAATTGTGTGAGGAGAAGAGAACAGTGATGGAGGAGCTGAAAAGTGGTTGGGTATGAACCATCTTGGTAGCTGCAGGCTTTTTAAGGCAACCTATGTAGCTGGTTCTTTTTCGGTTTCAGGGTCCTGTGCTTGGAGTGTGGTGAGCAGACTCCCCGGGGGCTGCTGCAGGAGCGCTTCCAAGCCCTGAACCCCCAATGGAGTGCTGAGGCCCACGGCCTGGCTCCTGATGGTGACGTCTTTCTCTCCGAGGAGCAGGTGCAGAGCTTCCACGTGCCGACCTGCATCCGATGTGGAGGTCCTCTGAAACCAGATGTTGTTTTCTTTGGGGACACTGTAAACCCTGACAAAGTTGATTTTGTGCACAGGCGTGTAAAAGAAGCTGATGCCCTCTTGGTGGTGGGCTCATCCTTGCAGGTGACTGGTCAGTGGGGTAACTGCCCCTTAGGTGGGAATGGGGAGCCCTAGAGATTCCCCATTTGGTTTGCCCTTTGCCAGATCCAGAGAGATCTGTTACATGCGTCTTCTCCCTGGACAGGTGTACTCTGGTTATAGGTTTATCCTCACGGCTCAGGACAAGAAGCTACCAATCGCAATACTGAACATTGGGCCTACACGGTCAGATGACCTGGCATGTCTAAAGCTGAATGCTCGCTGTGGACAACTGCTGCCTTTAATAGACCCGCACTGAGCGCAGCCCGATGTTCCTGATCCACAACAAGACCTTTCAATGCAAATCTGCTGCTAAAGGTAAATGCCTTCCCAGGTTCCAGTTCCATGTGACAGAGTAGTGGGGTGTTCTAACAAAACAGAGAGGGCCCTAGGCTTCTTAATGGGTAGCCACTCTGAATTCAAACTGATTTCCTAATGTACATCAAGCTGTAGTGTGTGAAGGACTAATGTTTTCAAATTCTAGACACGGCACATATATATTTAAAATATTAAGTGTTCTAGGATCTGCCCTTTTTTTCTGTTTTTAAAAAAGTAACAGCTTCATAAGAGGTGTTATTCATATATCGTAAGGCTTACTCTTGAAATAGGTACAACTGACTGGTTTTATTACACTCACAAAGTCATACGGTGATCAGCACTAACTCACGAACACGTTCGCCAGCCCAGGGAGAGAGCCCGTGCCCAGCGGCAGGCATTCCGCACCCCCAGCCCTGCAACAGCTCATCTTATGGACTCATAAAGCACGCGAGCCCTGTGTCTGGTGTCTGCACTTCGCACAGTATATTCCAGGTTCATCCAGACTCTAAAATATTTGAGTACTACATTTCTTTTTTAAAATTTTCTTTATTTTTATTGCAAAGTCAGATATATAGAGAGGGGAGGAAAGACAGAGAAATATCTTTGTTCGATGATTCACTCCCCAAGTGACCACAATGGCCAGTGCTGCACCGATCCAAAGCCAGGAGCCAGGAACCTCCTCCAGCTCTCGCACATGGGTGCAGGGTTCCAAGGCTTGAGCCATCCTTGACTGCTTTCCCAGGCCACAAGCAGGGAGCTGGATGGGAAGTGGGGCTGCCGGGATTAGAACTGGCACCCATATGGGATCCCTTTGAGTTCAAGGTGAGGGCTTTAGCTGCTAGGCCACGGTGCCAGACCCTACATTCCTTTTTATTTTTCCATAATCCACTAGATGACACAATATATTATACACCCATCAGTTAACAATCAGTTAAGTTGTATCCAGTTTTTGGATATTAGAATAATGCTACTATACATATCTTTGCAGGAAGTGACGTGGGCAGAGGAGTAACTGCCACTTTCGCAGGATGGGGAGTTCCAGAGGTTCCCCATTTGGCTTATCTTTTCTAGATCTAGAGAGCTCTCACGTGTATTCTCTCTGGTTACAGGTTTAACCTCAGAGCCTCGGAGAAGCTACCCAACACAACCTTGAATTGGGAAGTAATCAACAGTACAAGTTTTTATGCAGAAGTATGTTTTTAGTTGTTGAATATATACCTAGTTGCAGAATTGTGGGGTCACATGATAACTCTGTGTTTAACTTTTGAGGAGCGACCAGCTATTTTCCCAAGTATCTGTACCAGGACAGGCATTGTGACGCAATGGCTTTACCTGCTGCTTGGGACACTCATGTCTGTGAAAGAGTACCTGGAAGCACGTCCCAGCTCCACTTCTGCTCCAGCCTCCTGCTCCTGCACATGCTGGGAGAGCAAACAACAGACCCTGGCTCCCTGCCTCCCTCCTGGGAGACCTGGAAGGAGCGTCCTGGCTCCTGGCTTCAGCCTGCCCGGGTTTAGCTACTGCAGTCATTTGAGAAGTCAAATCAGTGGATGGAAGATCTCTCTCTCCCTTTGTCACTGCTTTTCAAATAAAAATAAAAATATTTTGGGCCTGGCGTGGTGGCCTAGCAGCTGAAGTCCTCGCCTTGAACGCACTGGGATCCCATTTGGGTCCCAGTTCTAATCCTGGCAGTCCCAATTCCCATCCAGCTCCCTGATTGTGGCCTGGAAAAGCAGTCTAGGATGGCCCAAAGCCTTGGGACCCTGCATCCATGTGGGAGACCTGGAAGAAGTTCCTGGATCCTGGCTTCGGATCGACACAGCACCGGCTGTTGTGGTCACTTGGGGAGTGAATCACCGGACGGAAGATCTTCCTGTCTCTCCTCCTCTCTGTATATCTGACTTTGCAATAAAAATAAAATAAAAATAAAAATGTTTTAAATGTTTAAAGCCAACACTGGCACATAACTGGTCACAAGGTTGTTTCTGAGTTGAAAAAAAATTATCTCCCTGTCATCACTGCTTTTTCAGACACTTTGTCCTGATATTTTAATGTTATTATAGAGTAGATTTAAAGGGTCTGGCATTGTGGCACCATAAGTTATGTCACCACTTACAATGCTGGCATTTCATATGCGCTCTGGTTTAAGTCCTGGCTGTTTCACTTTTGGTCCAGCCTCCTGTTAATTTGTTTGGGAAGCTGCAGAAGATGGTATAAATTTTTGGGCACCTGCCACTCGACGTGGGAGACCTGGATGGAATTCCTGGCTCCTGGCTTTGACCTGGCCTAGCCCAGGCCATCGTGGTCATCTGGGGAGTGAACTAGCAGATTGATGATCATTCCGTCAAACTGTCTTCCAGTGTGGCGGAACATTCTGCAGTCTTCTCCAGCAATAAGAGTTCTTGCACATTCACTTTTAAAAACTGCTTTAGGTACACAGACCATACAGTACAGAGAAGTGCACGTGTCACAAGTGGACTTTACAAAGACTAAGCTTTTTCCAGATGAAACAGACACTGCCAGCACCCAAGAAGTCCTGGTTGCACAACCACTTAATGATGCACTTCTAAGTCTCATATCCCTAGAATAATACAAATTATCACAGAAAGGTGAGATGACACAGAAAATATATATATATAACCTCACCACTGAGATACCCAAAATGTAACATTCTGGTCTAATAGCAGAAGTAGAGTTGAGGTGTACTTGGTGTTTTATTACATTCTGTGTTCAGGCACTGAGTAGTAGTGGGCATCCTTCCATGTCCTAAGTGCTACGGATTTCTGCGTGGAAGGCAGCTGTTCACATTTCCTTCCTCATATAGATGTATGTGTTTATTTGAAAGGCAGAGCAATAAGGAGAGGTCTTCCATCTGCTGAATTCACTCTTTAAATGCCCATATCAGCTGGGACTGGAGCAAGCTGAAGCCAGGAGCCAGAAGTCCTGTCGTCTGGGTCTCCACGTGGGTGGTGGGTACCTAGACGGGTCCTCATCTGCTGCCACCCAAGGGCATTAGCAGGAAGCCAAAAGGGAAGCAGAGGTAGAACTCAACACCCATGCACTTCATTCTGGGATGTCCGTGTCCCCAGCAGTGGCTTGGCCCACTGTGCACCAACATTCATTCCCTTTACCTTGCTTCCAGCCCGTCACGGCATTAACTCCTTTCGTTTCTGTTCAGATCCCTACAAACTCCTCCCGTTTAGGAATGAAGCTCCCTGAGGCCGGGAGGGCAGCACACCAACGCCTCCCTGCCAGGCAGGTTTCAAGCCAAGAGGTCATCTGCAGGCTGAGACCCGCCTCCCGAGACCACTTCAGAGGAGCAGCTGCTCCTCGTGGGGAAAATGCAGAAATGTCCTTGTTACGTCGCCTGGCAGAAGACACGGACTGGGAAATGAGCAGGCCACGCTGGTCTCTGGAGTGCTAACCCAGGGGAGTTGACTTAATTTATAATTCCAAATGGCTAAGTGGGTTTAACTGAACCACTTTGATTTTCTTTGAAAAGATGAGCAGTGGTATGAAACAGTGCTTTATTAACCAAGGAATAAAGGAATCATTTGAAAAGGACACACCAATGGCTGTGTATTTTAACCAGCTAAAAGACAACGGTCTTCATGATTACACTCTAAGAATTTTTATTTGATTTCAGTTGTCAAAATGAGACACTTGCTTTTTGAATGTGGTTTCTAGAGAGGAAACGGCTAACTCCTCAGTTCCTTTCATTGATTTGTTTTTGCTGAGCAGAGGAGCTAGACTTGTTGGCTCACTGCTTTAGCCAGAGAGTCAGCGCACACTGCAGAGTGCAGCACACGAGTCACAGCCTGTTGTTCTAAATCGGGGCAGGCAACAGAAGCTCCCCCTGAACCTCCCCTGGGAGCAAATTTCAGTTAACTGGGATAACCCATGATCTTTTTTAAATTTATTTTTTATTAGAAAGTCAGATACACAGAGTACAGAGGAGACACAGAGGAAGATCGTCTACTGATTCATTCCCCAAGTGGCTGCAATGGTTGGAGCTGAGCCAATTCGAAGCCATGAGCCAGGAGCTTCCTCTGGGTCTCAAAGCCTTGGGCCGTCCTTGGCTGCCTTCCCAGGCCACAAGCAGGGAGCTGGATAGGAAGTGTGCCACTGGGACATGAACTGGCATCCATATGGGATCCTGGCATGTGCAAAGTAAGTTATTTAGACACTAGGCTACTGCACCAGACCCATTACCCACAATCTTTAAATCAGATTTCTTTCTTTGTGCAACTACAGGTGCAACAGTAATCACATAGAGGAGCAAGGCTGTAAATTTTACTCCAGCAATTTTGGCAGACGGGGATCCTAGGGTGCTTTAAATTAGATTTCCCAATTATCCCTAGTCAGCACCAGTAACTGTTACAATCTGGGTCTGGGGCTTGTGTCATGGCACTGCAGGTGAACTGCCACCCGCAACACAGGCATCCTGTTGGGAGTCCTGGCTGCTCCAGTTCCATTTTAGCTCTTTGCTAATGCTCCTGGGAAAGCAATACACAATGGTTCAAGTACTTGGGAAGCTGTCGCCCAGAATCCCTGAGACTCAGAGTCCCTGAGTTTAACATGGGCCAATCCCTGGGAAGTTGCAGCCATTTAGGGAATAAGCCAGCAAATGGAGAGCTCTCTCATGATACCTTTCAAACAAGTCTCTTCATTTAAAAACAACAACAAAAACTGGGTCAGGGCCTGGCGCCGTGGCCTAGTGGCTAAAGCCCTCACCTTGAACACACCGGGATCCCATTTGGGTGCCAGTTCTAATCCCGGCAGCTCCACTTCCCATCCTGCTCCCTGCTTGTTGCCTGGGAAAGCAGTCGAGGATGGGCCAAAGCCTTGGGACCCTGCACCCAAATGGGAGATCTGGAGAAGGTTCCTGGCTCCTGGCTTCAGATCGGTGCGGCACTGGCCGTTGTGGTCACTTGGGGAATGAACATCAGATGGAGGATCTTCCTCTCTGTCTCTGTATATCTGATTTTATGATAAAAAAAATATATATATATCTTAAAAAAAAAAAAACCTGGGTCATTTGGGCAGGTGTTTGGGCTAGTGGTTAAAGCATCCATGTTTCATATGGGAGAATGCCTGGGTCGCAGTCAGTCCCAGCTCCTGAATTTATTTCCTGCTCATGCCTGGCCTGGGAGTTTTGGGGTTCCTGCCAACCCCATGGGAGATCTGGACTGAATTTATGGTTTCCAGCTTCAGTATGGCCCTGGCTACTTTGGGCATTTGAGCAGAACTAACAAATATGAATTCTTTATCACCCTAATTAACATTTTATAAAATTCCAAATGTTGCCTGGCACAACAGCTGGTGTCTAAAGTTCTCACCTTGCTGTGCTGGGACAGCATATGGGTACTGGCTCCTATCCCGGATGCTCCACTTCCCTTTCAGCTCCCTGCTTGTGGCCTGGAAGAGCAGCTGAGGATGGCCGCAAAACCTTGGAACCCTGCACTTGCTTGGGAGACTGCGAAGAAGCTACTGGCTCCTAGCTTCAGATCGGCTCAGCTCCAGCTATTGTGGCCACTGGGGGAGTGGGGAGTGAATCATTGGATGGAAGATATTTCTCTCGGTCTTTCCTCCTCTCTCGATATATATCTGACTTTGCAATAAAAATAAATAAATTTCTAAAAAACATAAACTAGGATGAGTTGGGTCACCTTACTGTCTAACTCTCCCAGGGGCTAGTCAGATGGAAAAATTCACTTCAGCTATGTTATCCTTGCAGAAACTCAAAGCTGTAGAAGCCAGATTTCTTCCTTAATGCTACAAAGCAAAATTTTATAAAGGAAAAAAAAATTTAAGGCAGAGTACCTTTTCCCCTCAATTTCTCAGAAAAGAAAGGTAACATAAAATTAAAACTTAGGGTAGTGTGACTTGCATTTCAGTTCCAGTTAGGACGATTTGGGTGAGTCATTTAATCTTCAAACTCTTTCTCTATAAATGAGGATACTACCACCTCGGCTGTTTTGAGATTACACGATAACATAGGTAAAGTTCATGGCAACAATGCTTGGCACATACTAAGCTGGTTCCAGCCACATACTTACACACTGCGGTAAGAGGGACAGGAAGCCT
Organism: Ochotona curzoniae; assembly: GCF_017591425.1. Lineage (NCBI taxonomy): Eukaryota > Metazoa > Chordata > Mammalia > Lagomorpha > Ochotonidae > Ochotona > Ochotona curzoniae. Next base: position 13,316,249 of record NW_024467101.1, on the reverse strand, counting down.
TTTATCCCTGGATGAAAACTCCTTAATCTAGACTTCACCATGATTTTCCTCAGAGTTATCATTTCCACTTCCTGCATCTGTTTAAAACACACACACACAACACAGAAAAAAATCACAAGGGCTAATGTTGTAGCTCCGTGAGTTGTCACTTGTGATACTGGCAGCCCAACCTCTCTGCCTCAGATCCAGCTCTCTGCTAATCCACCTGGGAAAGCAATTAATGATGGCCCAAATACTTGAGTCCCTGTCGCCCATGTGGGGGAACACAGCTCACGCTTGGAGGTCAGTTAGCCAACTGAGCTATCTCACAGGACCCCAAATAAATCTTATTTTAAAAATCTGTTGTTTCAATTATGAAAAACTGCTAGAACAAGTCTTAGTATGATACAGTGTTAAAAAGTGAATTAAGGGCCTGGCGTGGTAGCCTAGTGGTTAAAGTCCCTGCCTTGTACCTGCTGGGATCCCATATAGACGCCAGTCCATATCCCAGCTGGTCCACTTCCCATCCAGCTCCCTGCTTTGTGACCTAGGAAAGCAGCGGAGGATGGCCCAAAGCTTTGGGACCCTGCACCCGCGTGGGAGACCTGGAATAAACTCCTGGTTTCAGATTGGCTTAGCACCGACCCGTTGTGGCTACTTGGGGACTGAACCAACAGACGGAAGATCTTTCTGTCTCTCTGTAATCTGACTTTCCAATAAAAATATATGTCTTTTTTTAAAAAAAGCAATTAAAAAAAAAAAGCATCTTTTACCCCTTAGGCAAATATTCCCGAACGCATATTCAGTAACTGTTCTGCAGGCAGCATTTTACAAGACTGGCTCTCAAGTCCCACAGCCCCATCATTTCCTTTGAAAGATGAGGTTCCTGAAGCTTGGAGACCTCAGGTCTCTTGTCCCACCCTACCAGGGGTGACCAGGCCAGGAGTCCGCCAGCTCTGATGCTGTGGACACCCTGTGCGGCAAATGAGCTGTCCTAGTTGAGGAAGAAACGTTAAGTTCCTGAAGCTTCCAGAAATGACCCAGGCTGAGATGAAACGAAGCTCACCAGGCGGGGATAAAAAGAGCGCCCCCAAAGGACACTACACCCCCTTTTCTTATCCTTCCTCAAGGAGGGAGTGGACACTTAAGTTTTAACTTGTGGAACCCAATCTCGGCTGTCCCTGGGCTTTCCAGAACCATCCACCCGGTTGCCTCACAACCGGAAATGGCCGGTGGGTCGGTGGCCCTGAGAGGCGAACACCTCAAACATCTACGCAGGTTCTCTTTTCTCATTCTTTTTTCATACCCCGTCCTGCCGGATTCCCGCTCAGGGAAGAACAACGCCCCGGGAGCCTGGCACCCGCGCTCGCAGCCGCGGACACCTGAGGAAGACGCCAAGCGGGAGCCACCGGGAGCAGCCGCTGCGCCTGCGCAGACTCGGAAGCCAGCGGGCGCCAGAGGGGCGGGGTCTGCCGGCTGGTCGCGGAGGTGGGTGGGGTTAGGCCTCCAGGCTGGGCTGCTACTCACCAATAGAAAAGAGCGCTTGGGTGTCACGTGCTCGTATACTACCCAATCACATAGCCTACCTTGAAACCCCTCCCGCCGTGGGTTGCATTGAGGAACGGAATTGGGCTCCCAGAGTCACGTGACAGGGAATGTAAATACAGCCACGTGTTTGTTTTTTTTTTTCCTTTTTTGCTACGTCAACCCGCACTTTAGACATTTTTTTAAGGAGCGTGAGTCGTGTGTTAAGGCGCGATGAAAATACTGAAGCTGATAGGATGTGATCCGTGTTCACAAGGCCCTCAGCCGGGTTAGGTTTTTTTATTCGCTTAAATCACCTTAACCTGGGCCCGACGAGATAGCCGAGTAGCTAAATCCTCGTCTTGCACCTGCTGGGATCACATATGGGCGCTCATTCGTGTCCAGCTCCCTGCTTGTGGCCTGGGAAAGCAGTAAAGGACAGCCCAAAGCCTAGGGACCCTGCACCCACATCGGAGCGTCTGAAGAAGCTCCTCGCTGCTGGCTTTGGATCTGGCTGTTGCAGCCACTTAGGGAGTGAACCATCGGATGGAAGATCTTTCTCTGTATATCTCCTGTGTATATCCGCTTTTCCAATAAGAAGTCTTACATAAAAAACTTGAGCCTTTGCTTTGCACTTTCCCTAACCCACTTCCCCTGAGGAGTGCCAGCCCTTGCAAACTAAAGTATTGCTAAAGCGATTTGTTCTTTGCCAAACCCTTGGGATAATGGGAATATCTGTAGGTCCCAGCTATAGCCTTTCGAACCTGATTCTTATTTTCTCTCATTTTTTTTTTCATCTATAAAGATAAGTGGGTTGTGAGTAGAAGCACTGATTTCCTAAAAGACTACTTTTCTTTCATTCAAACAGGGAGGGTATATAGTCCTGGCTGGCATTGTGGCATAGCCAGTTAAGCCACTATCTGGGAAGCGGGCATCCCATGTGGTCCCAGTTGCAGCTTTTGAGGCATATGGGAGATTTGTCTTTCCCTTCACTCTTTCAGGCGGTTAAGAGTGTGTGTCCCAGGGTGACTGCTAGGGAACAATGGATTAAGCTGCTACTTCAAGTGCCTGCCTTGCTGTTTCAGATCCCAGCTACTCTGCTTCTGATCTGGCAGACATGATTTGAGTGCTTGGGCCACCCACTGGTAGCACTGGTTGGAATTCCCATCTCCTGTCTTGAGCCTGGCTTAGTTCCAACTGCGACAGGCATTTGAGAAGTGAATTAGCAGGTGGCAGATCTGTCTGAGTCATTCGTTATAAATAAGACTGTATGTTCAACTCCTTCCTCTTCTGCTCAGGAGATGGTATCATTGGGCCAGGGACTTGAGATTAGAACAGTAAGGTTTTCTACTATGACCGATCCCTCAAAGGGTCGTGCACGTAGGATTCACAGACACACAGTCCTGACAGAGTGGAGACCATCACTAAGTTGTTATGGTGAGCCATTATCCAGGTTTGGAGTGCTTGAATCCTGGTGGTTCCACTTCCAAGGCCGGGAGGAATGCTGTTCCCTAAAGGTGGGACAGAGACCTAGTCAGCTTTAACAGAGAAGAAAGCCATCTCCCGGCACGAGGTCTTGCAATGAGCTGGTTTATTAGAAGGCACAATGTAAGGTGAAGGTGTTGGCGAGGCAGGCACTCCTAGCAGTTTTTGTTACTCCAGTTCTTGTATTTATCGTTGTATGGCGCCTTGGAAAAGCAGATGGCAGCATTGCGGTCGCAGTTACAGATGAAGGCCTCACATGCATTGTTTGAGCCTGGAGGAGAAGAAGAAGATGTGGCTGAGCCATATGGGCCCTGCTTTCTGCAATCCAGGGACAGGGAGAATGTGTTGGAATAAGCTGGGGGCCACTCCCTCAATGCAAATTCAGGACCGGTAAGTTAAAGCAAATGAAAATACAGCAGGGGCCGGTATGGTGATGCAGCTGCTGAAGCTGCTGTCTGATGCCTGTATTCCCTGTCAGGGCAGCTAGTTCGAGTCCTGGCTGCTCTGCTTCTGATCCAACTCCCTGCTGATGGGCCTAGGAAAGCCGTGGAAGATGGCCCAAGGGCTTGTGTCCCTGCCACCCACTCTGGAAAACCAGAAGTAGCATTTCAGGCTCTTGGCTTCGGCCTGGCCCAGCTGCAGCTGTTGCAGCTGTTTGAGGAGTGAACCAATGGGTGGAAGATCACTGTCTCCGTGTCACCTTGTTTTTCAAGTAAACAATGCAAAAACAAAACAAAAGCTAAAAACCTACTCCGGACTCCTAGCTTGTAATCAGAGTCTAATAAATGGTAGCTCTGTTTTGTTTGTTTGTTTTTGTTTTAAGTAGCATGCCATGGAAGTTAAGAGCAATAACCTTTCAACCCTATGGACCTGTGTTCAAAAGGCAGACGTCACTGCTTAGGAGCTGCAGAACTTGGGGCCAATAGCTTAGTGTCCCAAGTCTGTTTCCTCCTCTCTGGCTTGAGGATAATGATAGCACCTATCCCAGAGGTTGTTATAAGAGCTGACATCAGGAGGTGGCCTGCGGGGACCTGCTGGACCGTCTGCTGGGCGGGGAGCTGGAAAACCTACTGCTGCATGTGACCGTGGTGCCGGAACACGTGTAGGAGTAAGAATTGGTGTAGGGGTTGTCCAAAATGGGTTTGCAGTTGCTCAGCTTCAGGGCTTCGGAGTAGCAGTTATCATGCGTCTGGCAGCACCTGCAGAGAAGAGAGAACTGAGGCAGAGGGCACGCACAGGGCAGCTGGGCAGCCCCTGTTTACTTTGGCCTTCTGATGAGCAGTTGGACAGGAACCCAGGCCAGATGTACCAGGAAAAAACAGTCATCCCAATGGAAAAAGATGCCAGCCTTTTTATCCCAGGCGTATTGAAAGGAATCTTAACGTGGTCGCAGGAATGCAGACAGCCCATGTATAGCTGTCACCTGGGAGATGGTTCCAAGACTTCTCAGGAAGACCAAAACCTTCTAGTTCCTAAGTTGTGGGGCACCTGCATATGAACTAGGCAGATCCTTCTGTTATATACCTCAAGTCATGTCCAGATGACTTATAAGTCCTTATATAATCCAAATACTACGTTGATGATCGCTATACTGTTTTGTTGAGGAGGAAAACACACGGGGAAAAAGTTCCGGACATTTTTTCTTCCTGAATATTTTCGACTTGTAGTTTGGTCGATCCGACGCTAGAGGGCAGCATCGTTCCACTAGCTAGTTGACAACCTTCGCGTTCTAAGGATTGCCTTAGAACTCTCCAGCGGGATGAAAACCCGTCACCCTTAGCAAAAATGCAAGTCCCCTCTCTCTGCTTCAAGAGCTCCCGGGCTGGCGTCCGTTCCCCACTCCATCCCGCCCAACACCCGCGTTTTCCCGGCAGGTGTGTCAACTCACCTGTCCAGTTGATCCACAGGAGTGCCTGAGCCGCCCAGACCGCAGTAGCAGCCGTAGCCGTTGAACTCCAAGTAGGGGGAGCTCCCAGGGATCGTGCACTGGATCATGCCACGAAACTGCAACAGGTTTCGAGGCGCCACGCCGCTGTCGGCGGCACCGACTGTGGGAGGATACGGTTGAGTCACTTGAACCCTGGCTGGTCCTCTGCCCTGCGCCCTGGAGCTCCCCTCGCCTGCCCCCTCTGCTTGCCTTGACCAGACCGGTTGCCTCCTTGAAGCAGGCCTAGGTCTCAGAATATATCTGAGTATGTATTTTTTGTTTTTGTTGTTGTTTTTAAGAAAACTTTCTGGGCCCGGCGCGGTGGCGCAAGTGGTTAAAGTCCTCGCCTTGCACACCCGGGATCCCATATGGGCGCCGGTTCTAATCCCGGCAGCCCCGCTTCCCTTCCAGCTCCCTGCCTGTGGCCCGGGAAAGCAGTCGAGGACAGCCCAAAGCTTTGGGACCCTGCACCCGCGTGGGAGACCCGGAAGAGGCTCCTGGCTTCGGATCGGCATAGCATCGGCCGTTGCGCTCACTTGGGGAGTGAATCATCTTCCTCTCTGTCTCTCCTCTCTGTATATCCGCCTTTCCAATGAAAAAAATAATAATAAAATCTTTAAATTAAAAAAAAAAAGAAAAAGAAAACTTTCTGGTGGCTCAACAGGCTAACCCTATGTCTTGCATCACTGTCATTCCAAATAGATGGAGGCCATTCTAGTCCCAGCTGCTCTACTTCCAATGGGCTTCCTTGCTTATAGCCTGGGAAAGCAGCAGAGGATAGCTCAAATCCTTAGGACCCTGCATCCATGTGGGAGACCTGGAGGAAGCTCCTGGCTCCTGGCTTCAGACCTGCCTAACTCTGGCTATTGTGGCTATTTGGGAAGTGAACCAGTAGATGGAAGATCTCTCTCTCTCTCTCTCTCTCTGTTATGACTTTCAACTAAAAGTAAATCTTCAAAAAGAAAAGAAAGTTCCTAGACCAGAGTAGGTGCTTGATAAACACCTGGCAAGTTGAATGAATGAAATCATCAATGAAGTAAAGAAAGGGCCTGACACACAGTCGGTGATCAACACATGCCTGTTGACTGAGCAGGCCAGTCCTGCTGCTGGCTAAGTGTTTACCCAAGGTTGAGTTCAGCAGGCCCGGGGAGCAGAATTCCTTCCGCCGGTGGCATGGAGCCATCCCTCGTGAGGTCCGGTGCCCCAAGACAAGAGGGAACCCAATGGCTTTCAGGGTCGTGGCTCAGCAGCCTCTGGGACTGACACAGCCCCTTGTCTTTTCTTCCATCCACTGGACACACTGTGCCCAGTTCTTGTGCCTGCATCCCTGGCTGGACTAGGGGCAGAGCTGCCTTTGGTCCCTCTTGCCCATGAGAGGCCTCCACCAGGGCAGCCGACAGCAGCTGCATGTAGCAGGGGCCTCAAGACTACTCGGAGAGGAGTGGCCAACCTGCCCTGGCTGCTCTCTGGACGCTTCTGCCCTCCTCTCTCTCTCATCCGGCCAGGTCTACAGAGGCTAGACCTGGTGTATATGGCGAGAAATAGAGAAAGAAACTGAGAATGCCTTGTTCCTCTCAGAGACCTGAGCCTCAAAGCCAGAGCTTGGTACTCCAGAGCTCTCCACAGATGTTGCATGCATAGTTGAAGGATGGGTGCTGAAAGAGGTGGGTTAGAATCCCAGGGTGTCTAATTCCCCATGAATCCATCCAACAGGCGGTACCAGAAGCACTGTTCCTGTGTATGGGGCTTTGGGTTTTGCGGCAAGTGAAAAAGGAAAGAATAAAGGACGCAGCAAGGTAAGAATTCCAGGCAAGGTGCATGCCGGAAGGTCAAGCATGGCACCGGGGAGGTATGGTGGGGAGGTAGAGCAGTGGCACCTGCTTAAGATGGGCAGACCTTTCTGTGTGGGGTTATCAGAATTCAGAATGTGTGGGCATCTAAGGGAAGAGAACCCCAACACAAGAGTTCCCTAGAGGGGACCTGGAATTGAGACTTCAGGTGCAGCCCGCCTATGGGCCAGGGCTATGGGGGTGCTATCCTAGGAGAAGAAGACCCCAGCACACACTCAGGGGCGCGGGGTTTGGGGGTGGGGCAGGGTGCTTACCTGTGAGCAGAGCAGCCAGGACAAGGAATTTCATCTTGAAGTCAAAGCTGAAGAGACCAGTGACTGCGTTTCTTATAGTCGGTGGCCTGCGCCTCTGAGATAAGACTGTTTGTATTGCCCTCAGCCCACTCTGAGTTGGCCTTGAGTTTGTGAAGGAATAACCCTTGACGGATGGCTGGAAACAATGACATGGATGTGTGCAGCCCCTTTGAGCTCAAGGAGATTTTTACACTTGGCAGATCCCATAATCTTTTTTTTAAATACATAATTAATTTATTATTTGATGATACAATTCCATAGGCTCTGGGATTTTTCTTTCTCCCCTCCCCACCTGCTCTGATTTCCCCTGTATTATTATGGTAGTATAGTCCTTCATAGACAGTCCTAAGTCCATCATTCTCCATCATTCTGCTATTTAAGTGTATCCTGACATTGTGGTACAGACAGTTGGAGAAAGTCCAGCATCCAGATTCCAGAATCTCGACTTGAGACTCAACTCCGGTGTGGAGGGGCAGAGCTGCCAGCCCTGTTGGGCAAGCGGGACATGGGGTCTAGGAATGACCACCGCTACGGCCGCCATGTCTACGCTGGGCACAGTCCCATCCATCACACACCTTGCCGATGAGGAAGCGGGTTTGGAGAAGCGAGGGATCTTGTCTGAGGTCACACAGCTAGCCACTGGCAGAGCCAGGGTGGTTCAAGTTTGAGTCTGATTCCCAAGCACATGGCTTATTCTTCCCTACTAGACCAGGATCACTCCCTTCCTTGTTTCCTGGTGTGGAATTATGAAAAAAACCGTGGACTTTGGAACTCCAGAGGCCTGGATCCGACTTGAAGGACAATAAAGGATTTTTAGAACTGTCATACTGAACGACCATATAGTATTTTCCTGGGTGAACTTCAGGTAACATGACATTAATCACTTTGAAGTCAATGATTCAGTGGCTCTTAGTCCTTGCCCAGTCTTGTGCAATGAGTACTTCCTTCAGTTCCAGAACATTTCCATTAGTTCCAGAAGTTTCCTTAAACCCACCAGCAGTCCCTCTCTCTCGCACCCTGGCCGCTACTGACCTGTTATCAGTTCTGGATACTTCCTGCACAGACCAAGTGACCCTCACCTGAAAATCTGAAATGTTCCAAAATCAGGCTTTGTTTGAGCACTGACGTGGGACTACAAGTGGAAAATTCCACACTTGACCTTGTGTGACTCGTCACAGAAAAAGCACGAGGGTGCTAAAAATACTGTGCACAATCACCTTCGTGTTGTATACACAAGATGTATGCGGAACATCGATGAATTTCGTGTTTCGACTTGGATCCTGTCTCCAAGACATCTCATTCTATGTAGGCAAATATTCATAAATCTGAAAGCTTCCTAAACCGGAAGTTCTTCTGGTCCCCGGCGCTTCAAGTTGGGGCTCCCCCACTTGCACCGTGTAGCATTTAGAGCTGAATCACCTCTCCGCAATTGCTCCTTTTTTGTTGGGTGCTAGGGTGATCTCTCCAACAATCCTGATCTGGGGACGGCCACGTTTGTCATTTTTGTTTTAATTATCTCTTCGTGTACTTGTTTTTACTGAGCTCAGAGTTCCATCCTCTCCCCCATTCAGTTTCTTGTATTATTAACATCTTACATTGGTAGGAAGCATCGTTCGTAATTAATGAACCAATATTAATATATTATTATTATTACCAATACTAGGATTATTAACTCAGGCCCATGGTTCATTTGAGTTTCCTTAGTTCTCATCATCTTCTTTCTCAAAATACTGGATTATATTTAACTTGAAGCTTTTCGAAATTAACAGATCAATATTACTTATTTGCAAGGCAGAAAAAGAGAGGCAAGCAGAGAGAAATCTCCTGGCTGTGACCTCTGTTTCAGCATCCCAGCACCCTGGCACCCCAGCACCCCAGCACCCCAGCACTCCCTACCTGTCCTTGGAGGGTGCAATCAGGGCCATGGAAGAAGCAATCCATTAGGAAGGGCTTCTCTGTGTCATTCCAAGTCCAGGGGGTGCCTCAGGCAAGGCCCTGTAGCTAATGAGAAGGTCAAAACAACCCTGAGGTGGGGAAACTGAGGCCCAGAGAAGGGAAGGGACATGTTCGCCTGAATCTGTCCTTGCTTTGTCCGGGGCTTGCTTCACACTAATCCTCTCTCTGTAAGGTCTGAGGTTTTCAGATCTGTGCTGTCTGATGGCCACCAAGACACACATGCAACTACTTAAATTCATTAAAATTAAGGGACACGGGGGTGGACTTTGCTGCAAGGGGTAAGCCACTGCTGGGGACCCCTGCACCCCATACCAGACAGCCTGGTCTGAGTCTTGGGTCTGCTTCCAGTTCCAGCTCGCTGCTATGTGAGCATCCTGGGAAGTAGCAGGTGATGGCTCAAGAACGTGGGTCCCTGCCACCCACAGAGGAGCCCTGGATGGAATTTTCCAGGAATGTTTCCAGGAATTTTCAGGTGAATCAGTAGAAATTAAAGGAAGTTGATAACATCAAACATGGAGTTTTTCAGTCAGCCTAGCCATGTTTCAAATGCTCTGTAGGCACATGTGGCCAAGGACTGTGTAAGTTTAGAATATTTCCATCATGCAGAGGGCTCTATGCGGGCAGTTCCCAAGGTCCACAGGAAAATGAGTTTAAACATGTTTATTTTAGGGCTTGGCATGATGGCTCAAGGAGTAACTCCTTGCCTTGCACTCCCAAGATCCCATATGTACACCGGTTCATGTCCCAGCTGCTCCACCTCCCATTAAGCTGGGAAAGCAGTAGAGGATTGCCAAAGGCCTTGGGACTCTGCACCTTGCGTGGGAGACCCGGAAGAAGCTCCTGGCTTTGGATCGGCTCAGCTTTGATCATTGTAGCCATGTGGGGAGTGAACCAGAGGATAGAAGATCTTTCTCTTCTTCTCTGTGTAAATCTGCCTTTCCAATGAAAATGGGTGGGCAAATCTTGAAAAGTTTATTTTAATGCAAGAACCATGCGTGATTCATGCATAGTCCCCTCAAAATGCATAAATCTGGCAAACGAAAGGAAGATTTGGCTCACAAAATGCCAAGCTCCTTTTCTATAGGTTTCCTCCAAGTGAAAACAAGACAGAAGAACGGGTGCTGCTCCTGGCAGCTGCTGAGTGGGGGCTCGGGGTAGCGCAAGGGAGGAGCAGCAGCTGCTGCAGCACAGCTGATGGTGCTGCCGGCAATGGACTGGGCGCTAACTCTGCATTGGCTTCCATGCTCAGAACCTGGCACCACTTACTTCTTTTTTTTTTTTTAAAGACTTATTAATTTTTTATTGGAAAGTCAGTTTTGCAGAGAAAGGGAGAGACAAACAGAAAGATCTTTCATCTGCTGGTTCACTCCCCAAGTAGCTGCAATGGCTGGAACTGAGCTGATCCAAAGCCAGGAGCCAGGAGCTTCTTCCAGGTCTCCCACATTGGTGTAGGGCCCCAAGGCCCTGGGCCGTCATCCTGTATTGCTTTCCCAGGCCACAAGCAGAGAACTGGATGGGAAGTGGAACAGCTGAGATACGAACTGGTGCCCATATGGGATCCCAGCACGTGCAAGGAGAGGACTTTAGCCATTTGGCTACTGCATTGGGGCCCACACCTACTTCTAAATAGTCTTTGACAGAGGAGATGATGAGGGCTAAGGGGAGTTAAGTGGTTAGCCCAGCAGCACACCGCAGGATCAGGCTGTGAGCTGGATCTGCAGGTTGGGAGAGAGGAAGACCACCTGTGGACAAAGAGAGATCAGTGTCACTTAGTTCAGGAGGAAACTTAGTCCCAGCTACCGTCTCCCTTCTTCTCTGGCCCTCACGTAGCCACTGGGACACCTTCCCCAGGACATCCTGGTCAAATTCTCAGGCACTGGGGCTTCAACAGAGCACCTGGAGAGTGGAGGATTTTGTGAGGAATGGTCAGTCTGGCTGTTACTGCCCCCTTGCCCACTTGGAGAGAGACATGTTAGCTGTGATGGTCCACAGGTCTATGGACACTGCCCGAGACAGCTGCAGGCAGAGGTGGACCTGGGGAAGAGTGGGGTAGGTCCTCCAAACCCCTGCATTTTTTGTACCTTGACCTTCTGCTGCTCCAGCTCCATGCACAGGTGTGTGAAACAGTTTGTCCCAGCGTGGGAAAAACACACCCTCCAGTGGAAAGTACAGCTCCTGATAGCTCCTAAACTCCTTCAGGTGACGGCATACCCACACTTCGGCAAGGTCACCGTCAGCTCAGCCGGAGGACAAGGCTGCTGCCTCCAGAGACATGCAAAAGCTGCCACAAGCCCCTGCTCACAGAGAGCTGTTTTATAGTCACTGCCGTTCAGTCTAGGAGCAACCTTCTGACGCAGGAGTTGTGGCCATTGCTGTAGCGCATGGGACAGGTTCAGAGAACTGACATAATTTGCTCAAAGTGGTGAAGACAAGCGTCTCTGGAGCTCTCTTCAGCAATAGCAGCAATTGCAGCTAACATGCCCGGAGAACTGTGCCAGGAAAGATACTGAGGAAGTCACACAGGTGTGTACATCGAAGTAGCCCATCCAATACTTAAATTCCTCTCTGTCCTTCAAGCCACCATTCCCAGCATCTGAATCATTGTGACAATGTCCCAGCTCCAAACAGTGCCCTCTTCCTACCTTCCGCTCTCACCAGAGATGGGCTGTGATGTGTATGTGGTCAGCGGTCTGCAAACTGCAGCAGTTCCTGCAACCTCCTGGAAGAGTCAAAGGCTAAGAGTCTCGCGACACAAGACACAGATTGTGAATAAGGATCTGAAATCTGTGCTTTAAGCAAGAAAAAAAAAAAAAAAAAGAACATTGTTGGGCTCGAAATGATAGCTTGTCTAGTGGCTAAATCTTTGCCTGGTATTTCCAGCATCCCATATGGGCACCAGTTCTAACCCTTGCTGCCCTGCTTCCCACCCAACTACTCCCTAATGTGGCCTTGGAAAGCAGTCTAGGATGGCCCAAAGCCTTGGGACCCTGCACCCGCGTGGGAGACCAGGAAGAAGTTCCAGGCTCCCGGCTTCGGATCATCTCAGCTCTGGCTGTAATGGCCACTTGGGGAATGAACCAGCAGATGGAAGATCTTTCCTTCTGTAAATCTGCTTTTCCAATTAAAAAAAAAAAAAAAAAAAGAAGAAAGAATCATCCAAATCTCTTGTCTGAGTGGCAGGGACCCAAGTATTTGGGCCATGACCTGCTGCCTCCCAGGCCGCATTAAAAGGAAGCTGAATGGGCACTCCAACAGGGAAAGCGGGCATCTCAAATCTACCATGTGCTTTTGAAGTTTTAAAACATTGTGAGTGGGAGTTTGGTGCAGTGCAAAGGTATCACTGGGACGCCCACATTCCCTGCCAGAGTGTCTGGTTTGAATTCTGGCTCCACTTCCAATTCATATGCTGCTAATGCACAGCCTGGGAGGCAGGGTGACGGCTCAAGTACTTGGGTCCCTGCTACCCAGATAAGAGACCCAGACTGAGCTGTGGGCTCCTGGCTTTGGCCTACCCTAGCCCTGGCTGCTGGAGGCATTTGGGGGAGTGAACCAGCAGATGGGAGAACTCTTTCGCTCTGCCTTTCAGATAACTAAAATAAATAACTTTTTAGAAATTTCCTACGTGGGGAAGGCACATTGTGGGGCAGCAGGTTAAATGGCTGCTTAGGATTCCCACGTTTTGTATCCAAGTGCTCACCGGAGTCCTACCTCCTGGCAGGCAGCAGATAACAGCTCAAGGGTTGGGCCCTTGTCATTCATATGGGAGACTCAGGTGGGGGTCCAGGCCCAAATCTGGCTGCTATAGCCATTTGAGTAAACAGCAGATAGAAAGGCTCTTTTCTTTTTTCAAATACATCTCTCTCTCTCTTTTTTAAAGATTTATTTATTTTGGGAAGGCAGATACACAGAGAGGAGGAGAGACAGAGAGGAAAATCTTCCCTCCGATGGTTCACTCCCCAAGCAGCTGCAATTTAACGGCTGGAGCTGAGCCAATCTGAGCCAATCCAAAGCCAGGAGCCAGGAGCTTCTTCTGGGTCTCCCACACAATCCCAAGACTTTGGGCCGTCCTCAACTGCTTTCCCAGGCCACAGGTAGGGAGCTGGATGGAAAGTGGGCCGGGATTAGAACCGGAGCCCATATAGGATCCCAGCATGTTCAAGGCAAGGACTTGAACCACTACGCTATCGCACCGGGCCCCTTGTTCATGTATCTTATGTCACTTCTGGGATGCAGCTGGGCCCCTGGGAGTATGAAGCGGAGTGCCCACAGTGGAAAGACGAGGCTCCCTTGGGTGATCTGGGGCTGTGTGCACACAGAGATGCAAGACTCTCAACCACAGCACTGTTTTCAAATAATTTATTAGGAATTCAAGACCAAACATAAGACCTGGAAAAAGAAGTTACAGATGTAGAGAGAGGACACTGGTGGGTGGTGACTTGCTGGCTTCGAGACTCCATGTAACTTAAAAAAAAAAAAAAAAAAAGGAAAAAATTTTCCCGGAAACAAACCGGAAAATGGAATTCCAGGGCTCTAGACCCATGGTGGCAGGGCCCAGCCCGGCGGGAGGTGACAGTGAGTGGGAGAGAAGAGGGATGCTAAGTCTCGCAGGACTTGGCTCAAATGTGTAGAAAATGAAAAATAAAAACCCAATAAAATGCAGCTTCTCTTTTATTAGGAAAACATTTAAAAAAAAAAAAAAGAACCCAAAACACAAACAGCCGCGCATCTCAGTAACAAAGATTATTGCTTTGTGTTCTCAGGACTAGTAGGTTAAGCACCTCACACAGACGGTTAACTCTCCAAAGAGGGGCTCCGGGTGGGGGTTGGGGTGCGGGCGCTGGGTGGGGACGGGGTCGTGTATGGGTGCGGCAGAGGTGGGGAGGGGATGGCGAGGCGGCGGCGCCCGGGGCTGGACCTCGGCTCTGCCCCGGCCAAGCCTGGTCCACCGCTCAGAGTTGAGGGTCAGCGCGCCCCTGAGCCTCTTTTTTTTTTTTTTTTCCTTTGCACGGGGATGCTCCTGGGGGCTCCGACCGCGGGAGGGACCGTCCTGGCGGGAAACTTCGGTGAGAAAGAGAGAGGGTCTTGGGGGGGGGGTTCCCTGAGCAGCCCTTGGCTTCCCCTGGGGCACGCCCCTTGGCCAAAGCGCCCCGCCTCGCCGCCCACCCCCGCGGGGGTGGGACTCAGAGCGGAAACCAGGGAGGTCGGACCGAGGAGGGGGCGCGCCGGGGTCGGGGTGGGGGGCTTTGGAGAGTTCGTTCCTTTCCCCGCCGCGCTGTGGCTCCGCGCTGGCCCGCTCTCCCCTGGCACCCCCCAAGGCCCCCAAACCCGAGGTTTCTTCGGGGCGGGGGGGACGCTGGTCCGAGGCCTGGACCCCTGCACCCCCGACCCCGAGGGCCTGAGAGAGTGGGCCTGCGCTGGCCACAGCTGAGGCCTGCAAGCATACAGTACCGGGTGTCTGAGGAGGGGAACCAGAGACCCCCCCTCATGGCGGAGGGGGGTCTTCACCTCACAGTATTTACATATGATACAGGACAGGCTGGCCCGGGGGCTCGGCCTCCGGGGGGTGGGACTAGGGGAGGGGGCTGGAGGGAGGCGCCCCGGCCCCACACCTACAAGGACACCTGTTCTCAGCTGGTGGGGGGGCACCCGGCCCCCTTGCCCCCTGCGGCCTGGGGCTTCACATTCACAAACCTAGAAATAGTTTAAAAACGGCTTCTTTGAAAAAAAAAAAAAGAAGAAGAAGAAAAAGGAAAGGAAAGAGCAAAAGGAGGGGAAAATATCAGAATAAAAATCAAGGGTTTGGGCTGCGGCCTGCGGCAGGCTCCCTCCGCCCTCACTCTAGCTATGCACAAATACAAAAGCTTTCTGGGCGGGGATGGGGTGTGGGGGTGTCCTGGGAGGGGGGCGCGGCCGGGAGGGAGGGACGCAGACCCCAGGGGGAAGGGCGTGGGGTGAGGGTTGGCAGGTGGATGGGTGGGTTGGGGGGAAAACCGGCTAATCCAAAATAAATAAAAGCGGGGCGGGGGGGGGGGTGGGAAGGGGCAAATGACCGGGACGAGGGCGACGCGACCAAGGGGCGGTTAGTAGGGGAGCCACACGGGGCAGGGGCCGGGCCCGGGGAGTGGGGGGCAGGCAGTAGTGGTCGAGTCGCTGCGGGGGAGGGGGCGGCGGCTGCGGCTGAGGTGTCCCCACCCCCTCGCTGGCTCACGCGTGGTCCTCAGTCAGCTGCAGGCTGGGGGCTGGGAACACAGCGTGAGGTTAGAGGGGCTCGGGTGAGGCCTCCTAAAACACATACCCCCCCCACAAAAAAAAGAGCGCAGGTCACAGATTTTTGCACTCTGTGCCTTGCTGGGAGGCTTCTTGTTCCCGATTTTGGTATTACTGATACATTAGGGTCTCTGAACCCTACACACACACACACACACACACACACACACACACACACACCCCATGTGGAATTGTCTCACTTCTACCTGGACTATTGACAGAAGAGCTTCTGCTTGCCTGGAACAAGGTTCAGGAAAAATTCGAACCAGTGAATGAATAAAATGCCGTAAACTCACACCGGTCCCAGGGTCCCACATCCTGGTTCCAGGAATCCACAGGACCCTGTTTTAACTGTGTTATCCTGTTCCGGCTCATGGGCTATTTTGCTATTATATTTCGGAGGGGCACTGCAGTTACTTGCGGCTACTTTTTCTTTCTTTCTTTCTTTCTTTCTTTCTTTCTTTCTTTCTTTCTTTCTTTCTTTCTTTCTTTCTTTTTTAATAAATGTCTGGAAGTGGCATCACTGGGTCAAAGGGCATGAATGTTTAAAAAAATCTAGGTGCATGCACTCCTGAGAACCCCAACAGTACACGTGCAATTTCCCCCACACCTTCCCTGGTGTGACCCTTTCTAGAAAATCCACGGCCAGCTGATTGCTGGCTCAATTTATGCGGGAAAATATAGTGAACTGAGTGGCTTTCAAGATGTTCCCTGGCCACTGGGGGCGTAACTGCCTCCTGCAGGGGAGCAAAGGGCAGGACCTCCCCAGGGCCACACCTCTCCCTCTCCACCCCCTCCCTTCTCACCTCCTGCCACCTGTCCCCTGCTTCAGTGGTACCCATTGGTGAAGGCTGTGGCAATCAAGGGGCCCTGAAAAGAAAAGAATTAACCTTCCTACACAAAGCAGAGCACACCATGGGTGGGGCTCCTCCTGTATTATACCCACAGGACATCATGGGAGACCCAAACCTTCATCCACCACCCTGTAAATGTGCTGGAAGATTCTGTGTGTGGTGGAGGGGTGTGGGGGTGGGATCTGGGACTGTGCATGTGGCCAGCCCCCTGGTCAGCTGGCATTTAACCTCACCGTGGGCAGTGGTGAGTGCCCCATGGCACTGCAGCGGATGCCTGGCATGCAGAGGGCAGTGCCTAAGGACCCTCTATGGGAAAGCATTGGTCCCCTCTACAATGCCTTTCTTCTCGTCATTGTCTTTGTTTCCCTCCCCCACCCCCTTGACTCTGGAGACAGACTGAAGTCTCCTCTCTCTCTCAACTTTGGGATCTCCTCAGGTGAAGGGGTGAGGTGGGAGACCACCAGGCTGGCCTGTCCACTCACCCCAAGACTGTGGCCAAAGCCAGTGCTGGGGGCAGGGCTGGCGGCACTGATGTAGCTGCTGACCCCCGAGTCCTGGTTGGCTGCCCCATAGAGCTCAGCCATGGGGCCAGGGCTGGTGGTCCCCAGGAAGCCCCCTGTGCGGCTGGGTGTCGAACCTGGGGGGGGAGCCATCGTCCAAGGGTGAGAGCCTGGCAACCCAGAAAGAAGACAGTGAGAGCTCGGGTGCCCACTGCTGACCCCATGCCATCCCCTCAGACCCATCCCACCTGCCATAATCCAACAGGTGCTGTCCAGTCATCTATCCCAGTCTTTCCACTCCACCACCCCAGGTCCCTACCACCTCCGGTCTGACCATTCCGCTGCCTCCTCTTCCCACCTCTCCACCTGCACCCAAGGGTTTTTCCTCAACCTTGACACCTGCCTTGTTCTGCTCCAAGCACCTGTTCAGGGCCAGGCTCCTCCGGCCTTCTCTCCATAGCCTCCCTTTGCTTTTCCCCTTTCCCTTGGCCAACCACACTCTTCCTCTTCTTTGCCTTCCTGTCTGTAGTTAGGAAGCCCTTCCTCCTGCAAGCTCCCATGAGGTCTTTTTTTTTTTTTTTTTTTTTAACACGTGGGCGTCCCCAGCTTGGGAAACCTGGCTGGCAAAGGCCCTGCTTGTGGGGCTCCCTTCTGGCTGGTTCACTAGAGCTGATCTCATGCCCAGCACACAACAGATGTCCAGCAAACCCATGTTTGTACTAACCTTCACTTTCCTCTGAGCTTTTCTGGTTCCCGTACCCCGCTTTTTCCCTTGCTTCTTGTGCCCCACAAATCCTTACCTGTCCCTCGGACCACAGCTGCTGCCGCTGCTGCCGCCGCCATGGGTCCGTAAGCAGTGAGAGGAATGGCTGAAAGGGAAGACACAGACTGATGAGGAGTGTGTGTGGGTAAGGGGGGAAATCCCCCACTTACAGGACACTCTGGTGGGGTGGGAGAAGTGTGGAGACAGAGAAAGCTGTGTGGGCCTCCCTGTGTGCCCTGGCCCTGGGGATGGATGGATGGAGAAAGGAAAGAGTGATGGCTTCCTGGTGAGCAGCCCTGCCTCAGTTCCTCCCTTGGACTCAGGGACAAACACACCTGAACATCTCATGGAACCCACAGGTATCCAGGGAGTTATGACCCACGACTGGCATAGGGCCTGGCATAGGGCCTCGGGTGGGGAGCCCACCCTGGAGCAGTG
Organism: Ochotona curzoniae; assembly: GCF_017591425.1. Classification (NCBI taxonomy): domain Eukaryota; kingdom Metazoa; phylum Chordata; class Mammalia; order Lagomorpha; family Ochotonidae; genus Ochotona; species Ochotona curzoniae. The sequence goes on along the minus strand of NW_024467101.1, from coordinate 13,298,413 downwards.
GAGGCTCCAGAGCGCCTCCTGGCGCGTATCTGTGAAGACCACAGCTTCCCAGGCAGCTCCACCGGCTGGGTGTGCTGAGTTCCTCAAGCCCCTTTTCAGGGCACTCGGTCAGAAACTTCCACTCCCTACCCCCACCCCCATTCTCTCCACTCTTTTTGGGAATCTCTTCAGACACAGGGTCTTTGCTGTTCACCTGCTCAATACCTGGAGGGAGTTGAGTAAATGTCAGCAGGAGGAGGAGGAGCCAGTCTAAAGAGCTAAAAGTCTACAGAGCTAATATGCCTAGCTTGAGCCTGGAGCTTTCTCGGGGCTGGAAGATGAGCGCCCCCTGCTGCTGGCTCCAACCCGGGTGGAGCGCGTGGGTTTTGGGGGGTTAGCATTTGGTAAGGCTTCTGGGACACAAGCCAGGCTCCCAGCTCTCAGTGCCCCTCTTAGGGCTGTTTGGGTAACCCTGGCTCTGAACTGGAACTAGCCTTGGGGCTAGGGAGCCTACGGAAGACCCCCTTGCCTGGTTCCTACACGTGGGAATTTGTCCCATGGTCTCAAGGCTGGTTTTACTTCTCTTGTCTGTTACCTCCTTTTAGAAGCCTTTCCTACAGGGCCAGCTCTGGGGTACAGCCAGGCAACCTGAATGGCTACCAGTCTGAGTCCTGGCTGTGCCACTTCTGAGCCAGCTGGGAAAGCAACTGGAATGGTCCCAATATGTGGGGTCTTGTACCCAAGTGGGAAACCACAATAAAGCTCCTGGTTCCTTCAGCCTGGCCCAGCCCTGGCTGAGGCAGCCACGTGGACAATGAACTAGTGAATGGAAGGGGCCCCCTGTCCTCCCCTCCCCAAAACCACCTCACCTCGAACTTGCTATTTAAAATGGGCCAGGGACAGTGATGTGACATAGCAGGTAAAGCTGTCTCCTGCTACACTTCTAATCCAGCTCCCATGCTAGTGCACCTGGGAAAGCAGTGGAGGGTGACACAGGTGCTTAGGGGCCTGCACCCATATGGGAGACCCAGGAGAAACTTGGGGCTCCTGGCTTGGCTCTGGCACAGCCATGGCCATTTGGGGAGTAATCCAGCAGGTGGAAGATTTCTCTCTCTCTCTCTCTTTCTGTGTGTGTGTAACTCTGCCACTGAAATAAATAAATAATAATAAAAAGCTATCCTCGGCTACCTTCCTCTTACCCCTAGCTCTAACTCTTCATCAATCTCTGCTTTATTTTCCTGTGGAATTTCTCAATCTCTGGAAGCATCTTAGTGTTTGTTCATGGCTTCCCCGCCATCTCCCTCCTCCCAGCTCCCACAAGGCAGGGACCTAGCAGCCAGCACAATGAGGGGTCTAAGGAGCATGAGGGAAGCACCCAAGAGCCTCCTGCCCCAGGGCATGAGAGGAGGTCAGACTGCAAACTCTCAGGAATGCTGCCCACTCTGTGGAGGGCATGCTTCCCTCAGGTCACTGGTGGAGAGGGCTGGGCCTGGAGCAGGGGGTGGGGAGAAAGGGAGGGTCTGGCTTTGGATCACGTAGGCATTCTCACAAAGTTGGAGGAGCCCATGCCAGCCAGCCAGCCACGCTCATTTGTTTGTGGGCCAGGTGTTGGGTCCAGCAGGTAAAACCTACATGGAAATGCCTGGGAGGCAGCAAGTGATGGCCCAAGTACTTGAGTCCCTCTGGGAGAAAAGGGGTCAAATTCCCAACTCCTGGATCCCTCTGTCCCAGCCCCAGCTGCTGGGGGAACTTGGGGGCTAGCCGAAAGCTAACTTCCTCTGTGTCTCTTGTATACCTAGAATTAATACTAGTTTTCAAAGACTTTATATAAGTATTTGTTTCTCCCTCTGCCCTGTAAATTGTGTGAGTGCAGCGCCTAGCTCTGTGAGTCCATGTGTGTAGTTCCAAACCAACTACTAAGTGCCTCCTTCCCATCTAGAGGTCAGGGTGGGGCCTCCATCAGCCCCACTCCCTGGCTGTCTTCCTGCTCTCCATGTTGGGGGGAACCCTGAACCCTACTTGGAAGGAAGGCCTCTTCTAAATCAACACCCATGCTCTCACATCCTACACACACAGCCAGGGTGGGGGGAGAAGCGGGGGGGGGTGGGGCAGAGACCCCTGGAGGCCCACCTCGCTGGCCCTTGGCCACCCTCAGCCCTGCACGCACTCCACCTCTGAGCCGGGTGGCCCATTTGGAGCTCCAGGTCAGAGACTCGATCCCCAGTAGCTAAGCACCTTCACCCTGAATGCCCAAAAGTCACAACATTCAGTCATCACATGAGCTGGGTTGGGGGTCCCCCCTGCCCGGCAGTGTTTTACAAATTTGGAATTTGTCACCAATATTTAAAAATGATTGAAGAACTCACATGGAAGCGAGTGCTGAGTGTCTGGCTTCTCTGGAAAAATGAGACCCAGGAGCATGGTGGGAGTTTGCGCCCTTCTCCCTTCAGACGGGGTCAGTGGGAGCCTGTGCAGGCAGGCCCATTCTGGTCTACACACACCTCCCCCGCCCATCCTCCTGCTCAGTCCATTCTGAGTGGAGACCCTAGCTCATTCACTGTTGGATCCTGGAGTCTCCGTGGTGCCTGGCACATGGAAGGTGCTAGATAAATATTTGCCAAGTGGATGAATGAGTGACTTTGATTCCATCTGCTAGACCTGGCCCTCTGCCCCCCATAACAGGCTGTGGAGATACCCAGACTGGCCAGTCCCCAGCACAGCGTCCTGTGTTCCCATAGTTGAATAGCTGGTGGACAGGGGTGGCAAGGAGGCCTGCTAGCTTCCCCAGGAATGTCCCTGTCCCCTGTCCCCTGTCCCCAGGAGGCCTGTGAGGTATGTGAAACCCTCAGCAACTGACCTGTAAGCTCGGGGAGGACTGGGGCGCTCGGGAGAGGGGTCCGCTCTACACGGAATTCTAAAATGAAACGGAAAACAGCTTAGGAGGGAGGCCCCTTGGGCACGGCCCAGGGAGGATGACTGTACCCAGGGTGACGCATCAGCTGAGGGGACAGGCCATGCACAGGAACCAGGGGCTGGGACTGGGGAGAGTATGGGCCCCAGCCGCCAGGGGACAGGACAGAGAGAGATGCAGAGAAGAGAATGGGCAGAGTTGCCACGTCTACCCTGGGCTCTGGGTGACACTGACACTGAACTAACAACCCTGGGAATTGTTGAAAAGGCTTGGGATGGCTCTGACCCAGCTCCTAAAACCTCCTCTTTCCCTGTGGCATGTGTGGGAGAAGGGGGTATGAGAGCTGGGGAGGTGGCATGATGCAAGGTCACGGCCCTGGGGCAGGTCGGGCTGGGTTTGGGGCCCACATCTCTGCCACGTCCTGGGGGCTGAGGTGGGGGGTGTCCTCTCACCAACTCACTTCCCTCTGGGAGCCTGATGTGGAGGTAACCAGGCCTGGTCTGTGGGATCCCAGGGAGAGCGGGATGACTTAAAGAATATGAAGGCTTCCATGTGGACTGGCCTTAAGGGCTTGAGGACACAGCAGTGGGCACCCTCTAAATATATAAAATGATATATAAAAAAATAGGACCGGGCCCGGCGCGGTGGCGCAAGTGGTTAAGGTCCTCGCCTTGCACGCCCGGGATCCCATATGGGCGCCGGTTCTAATCCCGGCAGCCCCGCTTCCCTTCCAGCTCCCTGCCTGTGACCCGGGAAAGCAGTCGAGGACGGCCCAAAGCTTTGGGACCCTGCACCCGTGTGGGAGACCCCCGGAAGAGGCTCCTGGCTTCGGATCGGCATAGTATCGGCTGTTGCACTCACTTGGGGACGGAAGATCTTCCTCTCTGTCTCTCCTCTCTGTATATCCGCCTTTCCAATGAAAAAATAATAAAAATAAATCTTAAAAAAAAATAGGACCGGCAAAATCTTGATACGTAATATTAGAAACAACAATTAAAAGAAAAAGGCAGCAATGTGGCCCAGTGGGTTAACCTGCAATGCCAGCATCCCATGTCAGAATACTGGCTCACATCCCAGCTGCTCCACTTCTGATCTGGCTCCCTGTTGTTGCAGCTGGGAAAGCACAGGCAAATGGCCTGAACATCTGTTCCCCCGCCACGCATGTGGGAGACCCGGATGCAGCTCTTGAATCCTGGCTTTTACCTGGCCAGCCCAGGATGTTGCAGCCATTTGGGGGGAGTGAACCAGTGGGAAAGACACCTCTTCGTGGGACCTCCTGCCCCTGGCTCTCAGATCCGCTAAGATTGCCTCACTGGACTGTAAGTGAGTGTTTGTGGCCATGAGAATGATCTCAAGGTCGCTTTTCAGCATGCGGGGTTTCAGATGGTCTTGTCTGGCCTAGACGGGGTTTGGCACAGAACGTGGATGTGGCAGATGTGTCCGGGAAGACACGACCAAAGCTGACCCTGGATGAGGCACCCACCATAAGCCCGACGCCCTCTTTGGTGGAAGTGGCAACCCGGGGCAGGGTGGAGAGGAAGGAAAGTGGGATGCAGACAGAGGGAATGCCTGGGGGAGGAGGGAGCCATGCAGGAGCACCGCCCCTGGCTTCTGGGAAGGCGTGGGGAGAGGGTGGGGAGGGGGGCTCTCCTTCCTAAGACATGCCCTTCCTTCCAAGCCTCCAGCAGGCAGACACCCCAGCCATGCACCCTCACCCCCACCCTGCCCACCACCCCGAGGAGTCAGACTGCCCTGGGAAATGGAGAACATGCGGACAGCAGGTGGACACCCAACACGAAGGACTCACCGGGGAACTGGTAGGTGTAGCCAGGGGCGAGGCCTGTGTAACTCCGGCTGGCGTAGGTCGTGGCCTGGAAACCTGGGTAACCTGATGGGATGAGGAGACAGTGTAAGATGCCTCACCCACAGCATGAACCCCACTGAAGGTGGGATGGGGAGGGGGACACAGCTGACCTGCTTCCTGCCCCCATCCCTGCCTTGGACGGGGATTTAACATACAGTCCTCTTTCCGAATGCTTGCCACAGGCGCTGTGTTCTGTGCCTATCGTATTGTCCACATCATTGTATTGCTAAATGGCACAAGCAAGCCCAACATGCAGGCATTATTAGGAATTCCATTTTTTACAGACAAGATCGAGGCTGAGAGGTGATTTTTTTTTTTTTTCCTTGGCTGCGAATAAGCAGAAACTCTTGGTGCTCTGGGCCCTCCTGGTCTCATCTCCCACATTCTGTCCCTCCCTCCAGCCATCCTTCCTATGCCCCTCCCCCCTGCTGCAGCCACTAGCCTCGGACTGGCTGAGCTCACCCCTACCTGGCAGCCTTTGCACATGCCAGTGCCCCTGTCTGGAACATTCCTCCAGATGAATTGCACGACCGAGTTCTCACTGCCTGGGTCTCAGGGAGTCCCCCTGCCTGTCACTCGCAGGCTCTGCTGTGTCACCCTGAATTTCCCTTTCATTGCACTGAGGATAATGATCTGAACTCGGCTCCTGCTTTATTCCGTCTTCCCAAGGAACAGCTGTACAGTGAGAAATGATTGCGGAAAGGGATTCAAATTCAGATCTGGCTGGCTCCCAGGTCCTGGACCACTGATTTCACTACAAGATTCTCTTTTTTTCCTTCTTTTTTTTTTGTCTTTGAAATGGAAGTGAAGCCAGCTCACGAATCACCTTTAAGAAAAGGTGGGGGAAAAAAAGGAAGCTTCTTTATCAAAGGGATTTAAAGAGACAGGACAAGTTAGACCTGGTTTTAGCCTCCGTCTTTGGAGAGCAACCATATGCCAAAAACACATTATCAGGTTAATTGATGAACCTGAAAAACTCAAAAACAGATTAGATGATAACCTATCAATATGACTTTAAGAAGTCGACTATGCTACAGCTGCACCGGCAGGTGAATCTGATAAAAGGGGGTAGACGTTGGGCACGTGATGTGGTAGTTTACTAGGTTGGGATCCTACCTCCCATCCCAGGGTGCCTGGGTGCTGATACAGGTCCTTGCCACTCACACAGGAGACCTGGGTGGAGTTCTGGGCTCCTGGCTTTGGCCTGGCCCAGCCCCAGCTATTGCAGGCATTTGGAAATTGAACTAGCAAGATGGGAGCTCTTTCTCTGTTTGTCTTTGTTTCTTTCTTTGCCTTTCAAATAAAAATAAATGTTGAAAAAAAATTTTTTTAAGTTCTTTGCGCTGTCCTACTTCTGCCACTCTTTTGGGTGGTTAGAATCGCTTCCAAATAGTTAACAGGGTTGATGCAGTGGTATAAGAGGGCTAATCCTCTACCTTGTGGAGCTGGCATCCCATACAGGTGCTGGTTTGTGTCCAGGCTGTTCCATTTCCCTTCTACCTCCCTGCTTGTGGCCTGGGAAAGCAACAGAAGATGGCCCAAAGCCTTAGGACCCTGCACCCATGTGGGAGACCCAAAAGAAGCTCCTGCCTCCTGGCTTTGGATTGGCTCAGTTCAGACCATTGTGGCTACTTGGGGAGTGAACCAGTGGATGAAAGATCTTTGTCTCTCCTTTTCTCTGTAAAGGTATGCTTCCAATAAAAAGAAACAAATTTTTAAAAAAGAGAGAGAGAGAGAGAGAGCTAAGAAGAAACAACAATGGGCCAGTGCTGTGGTGCCAACTTCCCATATGGGATTCAAGTCCTGGTTGCTCAACTTCTGATCCAGCTCCCTGCTAATGTGTCTGAAAATGCAGCAAAAGCTGGCCCAACTTCTTGGGCCTCTGCAGCCATGTGGGAGACCTGGAAGAAGCTCCAGCTTCCTGGATTAAGACCAGCCTAGCAGCAGCCACTGCAGACCTTCGGGGAGTGAACTAGCAGATGAAAGAGCTCTCTGTCTCTCCCTCTTACTCTCTGTAACTCAAACAAAAGAAATCTGGAAAAAAGAAAAACCCTACACAACCAGTCTTCAAGGGAAGCCTGTGCCCCGCCTACAAATGCCCACCTCCCCGACCTCTTCCTGGCCTGATCCTCCAGCTCACCCCCTGCCCTGCTGCTCTGGGAAGTCCCAGAGGGCCTGTCCATGAGCCCCTGCTCCTGTGTCCAGCAGGAAGACCCACCCTACACTTGTTCCTTCCAGGGAGGGCTAAGCTGCCTGGGCCAAGTACAGATGTCTCCACTCTCCCTCCTGGGTCCCAGATACAGATCAACATCTGTGGCTTGTGGTGGTTTTCGCCTTCCCAGCCTCTTGCACTCTGTGCCCACCAATCTGGTCTATTCCTTGAAGGGCAGCCCCATGAGGGCGTGTCTTGCCTCTCAGGTACTGTTAACTGAATGATAAGAAGAGGCAGCCCTCTTTTTTTTTTTGCTTTTCCAATGGTCCTTTGAACCTGTCAGTTCCCCTCCCTAGAACACTTTCCCTGTTCCCCCACTCTCCCATAGCTGGCTCATACTCAAGCTGCTGAATCAGCTTAAATGTTACTTATTAGGCTCGGCATGAAAGCCCAAGTGGCTGAAGTCTTGCCTTGCATGTGCCGGATCCCATATGGGCGCCGGTTCACATCCTGGCTGCTCCACTTCCCTTCTAGCTCCCTGCTTGTGGCCTGGGAAACCAGTAGAGGATGGCCTAGAGTCTTGGGGCCCTGCACCCACATGGAAGACCCAGAGGAAGCTCCTGGCTCTAGGCTTCGGATTGGCTCAGTTCTTGGAGAGTGAACCAGCAGGTAGAACATCTTTCTCTCTGTCTTTCCTTCTCTCTGTAAATATGACTTTCCAATAAAAATAAATAAATCTTAAAAAAATGTTACTTATCATCTGGCCTCTCCAAGTCTAGGTCAAGTTTCCTATGGCCACACTCCCTTGGCAACCTATACTCCATCGTAAATCTGTTTTCCTAATGATCTTTCCACACCATAAAGCTCAGGGAAGTCATTGTTACAATGCCTGGAATAGTGCCCTGGTATACACAGGTGCTTAATAGCTATTGACCAGATGGAGAGATGGACAGAGAACTGATGAATACAGGGTAGATGGACCATTCTCATGACTACCACCAGAGGGCAGCACCCCACAACCTAGCCACCCCAACGTGGGGTAGGACGGTCAAACTTGAGATCCCTGGTCAGGGGCTGCTGCCCAGTGACTCAGAGCCAAGGGCAGACCACTGATGAGGTGAAACACCCACGCAGCTCCTGGTAGCGCCGACAAGCAGTTCCAGGCAGGGAGGAGCCCCGGGTGCAGGCCCGGGACATACCCAGCATGCCGATGCCCAGCATGAAAGCGTCCATTCCATAGGGCATGACTCGAGACCTTCCCCGGGCTGAGCCAGTGGGCGACATCACCTCCTTTGGCTGAGCTTTCTTACATTCCACCTGCAACGAGACCTGGTGGTCAGTCCTCCTTCCAGACCTCGGGTCAACGTCCCTCCTGGACCCCAACAGGTCTTCTACTTGTAGCACTTAAGGGGGCATTCACTAGGGGCCCAGCACGGTGGACACAGCTTTGCAAGCAGCGGTTCATGGGCTGCTTACATACACCCTGTGATGGGGTGCTGGTGCTTCTCCTGGGTAACAGATAAAGAAACTGAGGCCCAGAGATGGGAAGTCATTGGCCTGAGGATTCTCAGGGGGTGTCCCACTCCCCAGGAGGCCCTTCCTGCCTCCGGAACCCCAGAACTTCACAGAAGCCCATTTTCTCTGTCTCTCTGCTTCTACCCCCGGCTCACCATTTTGTTGTTAATTTCATGGAAGTGGATTTCACACACTTTCTCCACGATGTCCTCGCTCTCGAACGTGACAAACCCGAACCCTAGAGGTTGGACAAAGTGCAAAGGCGGGGTCAGAAGCCGGGCTCAGGGTTAAACTCCAGCTCCGGGGTCACAGGAATACCAAATACCGCAGCTCCTCTCTCTTGCGGGTGAGTGTCTGAGAGTTAATGAAAGGCTCTGCCCACAGCCAGGAGTGTCTCAACCACCTGCTGAGACAGGGTTTCAAGTTCTAAATTACACACAGGATGAGAAAGCCAGGGCCCAGGGAAGTGAGGGAACCTGCACAAGGTCACACAGCAAGTCAGAAGGTGATGAGTAGCAGCGAAGACACAGTGGTTTCTTGGTGTCCTAGAGGACTGGTTCCAGGAAGCCCTATACCTGGGCATGTTCAAGTCTCTGATACAAAGTGGCTTGGCAGAGGCCTGTGTTGTGGCATGGAGGGTTAAGTCGCCACATGAGATGATGGCATCCTATGTCAGACTGCCAGTTCCGGTCCTGGCTGTGCTTCTACTTTAGCTCCCTTGCTTATGTTCTTGGGAGGCAGCAAAAAGATGGCCCAGGTACTTGAACACCTGCCACCCATGGAGGAAAACATGATGCAGCTCCCGGCTCCTGCCTCTAGCCTCGTCTACTCCCAGCAGTTACAGCCATTTTGGAAACGAACCAGTGGATGGAAGATCTCTTTCTTCTTGTTTCTCCTTCCCTCTCTGTTGCTCTGCCTTTCAAATAACTAAACAAATCTTTCATAAAAAAATAAAATGTCATAATTCCAGCACAGAACCTACGCACAACTTCCATAAGTGAAATCACCTCTAGATGGCTTATTGTACTTAATACAGCATAAATGCTCCGTGAGCCGCTGTTAGAGGGGGTTGTGTAAGGAGCCATGACAAGGAAGAAGGCTGTCTATCCAGCACAGGCGTCACTGATGAGTGAGTCTTTTCCAGCCAAGGCGGGTTGAGTCGTGTATGTGCAGCCTACAGTCAGAGGGGACAGTGCCTTCCTTGGGCCTTTTTTCTCTCTGTCTGGTTCTTTCCAAATAGGACAGAAAGATCCCCAGGAACGTTCAGTCAAACCTACACAGAGGGAGACCCAAACAAACATCTCTCCAGAGACACACGCAGGTGCACCCGCAGGGACACACACACACTCCTATGTCACACAGACACGACTGGTGCTCTACACATGCATCCTGATCTTGACACGCCACACACACACACACACACACACACACACACAAATATCAGGCACCTTCAAAAAGTACACGGAGAAAAAAATGATGCAGGGATTTAAACAAAATTTTTTTTTGGTGGGGGAGCACAAAAATACAATCCTTTTTTTCACTCTCATTTCTTATGAATCTTTTAAAGTAACCCTTGCTTTTGGATCTGGTCACAGTCACGCACATGGACACAAACACAAATCACACCCTCACTTCCAGAGGGCCCAAGAAGCTCCCCTGAGCCCTGAAACAGCCCTGCCTCCCTCCTGGGTGTGCTGCGCAGGGGCTGGGCTGGGATCAGAAGGCAGGGCCCTTGGGAGAAAGCCATGCAGGCAGAGCCACGGTGTGGCCCAGATGCCCCACCACCACGTGGGGACAGGGGGCTGGGCGGCTGAGGCTGAAGGGCTGGCCTGACCCTGGGGCTGCCTGGTCCAGGGTCTGGTTACCAGGGACAAGGTGAGCCCCGGGCAGAAGCAGACCCCAGTGAGGGAGGGGCGGCAGGGCTGCTCCTCTGCCCCTCTCGGGTGTCTGCAGTCGGGCAAGTTTCTCGCACAGGAAACGGCCGGACAAAAGGCTTCTGTAAGGCCAGGCTGGAGAGAGGATGCAGATCCTCGGGGATAGGATGTCAGGAGGCAAGATGAAAGGGTAGCTGTGACCTGCGGCCCCCTGGCTGACCACAGACCCCCCTACCCACCCCCGGGGCCAGCCTGGGAAGGAGGTAGGGGGAACCCTCACCTCGGTGCCGGTTGGTGGTTTTGTCAAACATCAGCATGGCGTCGTCCACCTGAAACAGAGCCTGCCATGAGAACCCGTGGACACAGTGGGTGAGGAGAGCGGGTGGAGTGGGGTGGGTGAAAGACCCACCACAGCCCGTGATCAGGGGTTCTCCCAACCCGCTGCCCTCCCCCCTCTGGCCCACTCTGGGCTTTGATCTGCCACAGAAACCAGCAGATCCTCAGCTGGGCTTAGCCTGCATGTGTTAAGGTCCAAATGTATGCTTGGCACTAGGCCCTACTTCCCTTCCCCTGCAGGGTTAGAGTCCCACTCTATAGCTAAGGGAATAGGCTCAGAGAGGTGAAGCCGCCTGCTCAAAGTCACACAGCAAGTTCCAGACCAAGCTGGGGAGGAGGAAGCAGCAGAGAGCAGTGGGGGAGGGAGGGTGCTAGAGAGACAGAAATATGAAACAGGGAAGCAAAAGCTTCTTCCCTTTATGCAAAAGGCCAGGAGGACAGCAGCTAGACTCAACTCCCCTCTTCTGGTACAGATCTGTTCCTCTAATTGAGGTTTCCTTTTGCTAGAGGCTGTAATTAAACCAAGTGGAGTTCAGTGCCTGTGCTGCCTGCCTCCCACCAACTGGGGGAGGGGAAAGGGACTTAGGGCTGAGGAGGGCTGACCTCTGCACCAGCTTCAGGGACCCTCCCTCTTCTTGTTGTTCCCTCAACACATCCCCGTAGGGAGCTGGATGGGCCCCAAACCTCGGCCTCTCTGCCCACGTCCCACCTCCTTCTCCTTGCCTGAGTCTTGCCTGTGCCTCTTTCTTGCTCTCTGAACTCACGCCTGGCTCACCTTCGGGCTGCTTCCAAGGGCTCCTCTCCATCTTAGGTCAGCCCCCACTCCACCCCTATCGTGGTCAGACAGCCAAAGGAGAAAGGAAAACTTCTCAGGTTCTGGGGTTCTCCCCGACCCCTCTCCCTCTTCTAGGTCCAGGTCTGCTACGTGACTTCTAAGGGGCCTCCCTTGTGTCAGGCAAGCAGACAGGGCACACCTTGAACTAGAAGTGGTCCTGCAGCTCTCCTTAGGCATCAAGCTACATGGTGGGGTGGGAGGCGTTGGGGGGGACCTGCCTTCTCCTAGCAGATCCCAGACCCCACAGTGTCAGGGGGCAGTAGGCGCCAGAAGAGAATGAGACTGCCCTTCCTGCCTGGTGTTCCTCACTCCCTGGCAATCTTAGAGACCCATTTGACATCCCAACTTCAAATCAGCTAGACTGCCCACACTTCAAGTGCCAGACATGTGCCTACCCCTCTTCCCCGAGCTCCCACACTCCAGGCTTAACTGATGGTCAAAGGAAACCCAGACAAAACCATGCATGATAAGGCACAGTCTGTCCTGCAGTGGCTGGTTGGGTGGGCCTGTGCCAAGGGCTCCATGTCTCTGTGATGTGGATTCTACATCAATAAAATGGTCATACAGCGCTTAACCTCAGGGGAGAACAGTTAAATGAGATCTGGCGCCAAACACTGAACAGGTAGCACCTGGGATGTAGTAAGTGCTTAATAAACAAGGGTGCATGGTCCCCTTAGGGAGTGTGCAAAGCTAGGGCGGGAGCAGCCCACAGCACCGGCTTGAGCTGCCAGGAGGAAGCCACCAGCAGCCTACCCACCCAGCACCTTGACTCAATCAAGGTTGGCATGGACTGAGTGACTGCGGGGAACCACACCCTTTTCCCTCCCTAATCCGGAAGCTCTGACTTCTTGCCTGACCCACAGATTCAGGCCAACGCCAAGGTCCTACCAGCCTGTTCCCAAGCCCAACATCCCTGTGGTCCTCTTCACACTTTTTTCACCTGGGCTCCTGGCCTGGACAGAGACCTCCCTTCCAGGGACAGCAGGGTGGAAGTCAGGGCCAGAAGGAGAGTGGGTCCAAGGGAAAAGGGGGGCTGTCCAGGGTACCCTCCATCGGAGTCCCCTCCTGGGGCCAGCTGAGGGGAGGGAGCCCAGTGTCCTTAATAGGCTTTGGTCGCCATGGGAACCCAGAGGCAGGGGGGCTCGCGCGGTGGGAGCGGGGGAGGGGGAGACGACCGGGGCCTGCTGACCAGTGGGAGCCGCCAAGTTCGGCGGCCGCTAAGCCTGAGTGGCAGCCATGGCGGCTGACCATTGTTTCCCCCTCGGCGGCGGCCCCTCGATCCGGGCGGGGGGCCCCCCGCCGCAGGGCCCTTGGCATTCCCGGCTGTCCCCCGCGCTCCCTGGCAGCCTATTCTGCGGCTCCCCCTGGCCTCCCCGGGCCGGTTTCACATGCCAACCGCCGATTTAGGCCCGAACAAAAGACACGGCCGCTGACGGCTTCTCCTGGGGCCCGGTCGCCATGGCAACGCCGGCCCCGGGGGCAGGCGGCCTCCAATCACAGCTGCTGGATCAGATTAGTGCGAGCTCTAATGCTCGGCGCTCAGACACAAAAGACACCCCGCCGGAGCCGAGCCCGGCCTGCTGCTTCCCAGGAGCACCCTTCCCTCCGGGGGCCCAGGGCCGCCCGACCCAGGTCCCCACCGACGCGCCTGCGCCCCGGCCTCTGGCTCTCACACCTCGGCATCCGCTGCCGCCCAGGGCACCCTCCGCCCACCCCAGCCGGTCCGCCAGCTAGCGCCCCAGTGGCTCGGCGCATTTCCCCAGCCACCTCTGGCAATCCCGGGAACTCCACCGGGTCTTGATGGGGAAAAATAGAGCCTCCTACCTGGGTCACCCGAGAGACCAGGGCTGCCAACCCCTAACAGCAGGGCAGCCCTCCTGCCCATAAACTTCACACCTAGGGCTCCTCTTGGCCAACTTCGTTATGGGGTGCTCACTTTTCTGGGGACATCCTATTGTCTGACATCATCACCACACCTACATTTCCATAGCCTATCTCTTCCTATGTAGGCCCAGAATTTTAAGCTCTGTGCATCTCAGGGCTGACAGTCAGTCCTCTGGGCCAGATTGGGGATTCGAGGTGATCCCTTCTGTTCCCCATTACCTATGCAGGGAATCAGCAGCCCCCCAGTTCCTACTCCAAGCTTTCTGGCCCATGCAGGCAGGCTGCAGAGTGCAACCTGGAGGTGTATTTATTACTGCCTTATCATCCTCACCAGGAAGGAGTGGTGGTTGGTGGGTGAGGTACAACAACCCCGTGGCCTGGACAGGTGCAAACTCCCAGGAGGCTGAGGAGGAGTGACTGAATTGAACTGGCTCCAGGAGGGAGCACAGTCTCCCTTGGGAGAATGAAGATAAGTAGGAGAGAAAAATACAAAGGACAGGCAACAACAGGGGCGCTACTGTGCTGCTTACCTTCCCTGGGGACACCAGGGGCCTGAGGCCCAGAGATGGGCCTGAGACCTGGCCTCACCCGCAGGAGGACACAGCCCAGCTCGGCAGAACCCGGGATGACCTGGCAGGTCCCCTGCTTGCTTCTGACGCCCCCTCCAGCGGCCTTGCTGCTCTAGCAAACTCCTCCCCCCCATTCCTGCCCCCAACACGCACACTCTGGGTTAGGACCCACCTTCCCGAACTGTTCAAAATACTGCTTCACGTCCTCCACCGTGGTGTTGACCGAGAGACCCCCTACAAAGATCTTCTTGGTTCGAGTCACCATCTGTTCCAGGGAGGGAATGAGAAAGTGGGCATCTGAGTGCTGTGGCCTGTGGTCACCAGCAGGGGCTCAAGCCCCCCTGCCAGGATGCCAGCTGACAAGCTCTCTGTGGCCCCAGCCTCTCTGAAGCATCCCCCCATTCCCAGCTCCTTCTTGGATCCCTGCCTCTAGGTCTGTCTTGGGCAGCTGTGCACCCTGCATTCTGGATGGCTCCTGCACACGCTCCTGCTGTCTCCAGGCACTGGGGTGTGCACCTGGAAAATGTCTTCCCCAAGGACTCGCAACACGGGGTGGGGTAGGGTGGGGGAGGCGGCAGGTGAGTCCACCCAGACCCTGCAGCCTAACTTACAGGCCCTGTTGGCTCTCCCGGGGGACCTCAGGGCCATCACAGGGTCTCCCCGAACTCCATGCCGGGCCGACATTTTCCTCATCAACCTCCTCCCAGCCCAACCTCTGGCAGCCCAGTGGCCCCAGCCCTGTTTTAGGAAGAACACATGGTCCTAATTACCCCAGGAGCGCATGGCTAATCCGCGGCAATTCCCAGCCCCATCCTAACACTAAAGCACCTTCTGTCACCAAACTGCTTAATGGAATTAACCCAATTCCGACCATGTGCTCCCTGGTGTGGCTTCCTCCCAATACCTGCTCCGTAATTCCTTTCAGGCCCTGGCCTGGGTCCCTGCCAGAGATGCCCCCTTTCCTGTCTCCTGAAACCATCCCTCTCCTTTCACCCTTGCAGGAGCTGGGGGACCCAGAATCTGACGCCTCACCCCCACCCTCCAGCTCCTACCAGCACCTTTGCAAAGACGACACCTGCAATTCACTGGGAAGGACCCAGTTTTAGACCATGTGATCAGTCAGCCTGTATTGTGGTCAGCCTTTTCTCATGTCCCCTAAATCCCATCGCTTAGAAATGAAGATCTGGGCAGGTACCCTGGAGGCCTGGCATGGAATTTTAGGTCTGTGCCCTGTGACACACGTTGAGTACTGTATTATTCAATGGCTCAACATTCAGCTTCCTAAACCCCCTCTCCCTGTCCCCAGAAGAACCTGCTCAAGCTAAAGAATGTGCTTTGGGGGAGAAGTTACAGGCCTAAGTTGAAGGACAACAGATGACAGACCTCATTGTCCCCTCCCCCTTTGCAAACCCAACTCATCTCACACCGCAGAGGGAGGAGGAGGAGGAGGGTTGGGGAGCCAGAAGGAGCTCCTGGGCCCAGGATCTGGGTCAGCCTCAGGGGGTAAGCCTGCCCTGTGTTTGACCCCCAGAGGCCCTGGACTGGGATCTAAGAGGTCAGGAGGACACCCAGGGGGCCAAGGACAGGGTCTTCTAGGACCAAGTGTCCCCTGCCCTGGAGCAGTTCCCCTCCCTCCCTTTCCAGTGCACCCCAGAAATCAGGTGGAGAAGATGTGTGCATGCCTTCGTTCCAGAGAGCCAGGGCACAGAGAATACCTTCTTCCTGCCCCAACCCATTCCTGAAACACCTCAGACATTCCAGAAACAACCTCTGCCCTGTGAGGGAATGCAGGGAAAATCACTGCCTGGAGTTGCCAGAGATGATAGAGGCATCCCCCCAATAGCCCCAGACACAGACACACCTACCTTGGGCTGGGCTCTTCGGGGAAAGGCCACCTTGGGGTCAATCTGAAAAACAAGGGAGAGGGGCAAGGGGTCTTGATGGTCACACTTCTCATGGGGGACCATCCAGTCCTCAGCCCTGACACATGATAGTGCCAAAATCCAGACTGGATCCCAAGCAGCCAGGCACTGTGTTAAAATCTTTAGGTCCTGAACTCAAGCTTCTGGGTTCCAACCACACCTCTACTGCTCTCCCACCACTGCCCCCTCCCACACCCACCGAGCTGTGGGACCTTGCACAAGTTATTTAACCTCTCTGAGCCTTAGGGTCAAGCTCGCCTGCAGAGAGGGCAGATACTAATGCCCATCTCCTTGGGTCATGTGTAAATTCTTTAAGATCAGACATCCAAAGTACCTGGCATAGTACATCTAGCTCCTAGCAAGCACAAAACAACAACAACAAAATAGTGAGCCGGTTTTACTCCTTTAAGCATCAGGCAAATAGAGGACTTTCCTCACTGACTGTACAGGAGACATGTCCAGCTATCACATGCTCTTCAAGCTAGGGCCACCCCTACATACAGAAATACCTCTGGTCTGGAAGGAAAGGGTTACCATGAGAGCTCACAAAGCCCACCCTGAGTAAACAAACTCAGTTCTAAATCTCCTCGATATGAGGAGACTTAAAAAAGTTCATGGGAAATGCAATTCAAAAGCTCTTTGGGCACAAATAATTTTAGAAGCATTCTATGCGTTTTCCACAAACTTTTCGAAGACGCCTTGAACTCTTAACACTCAACAACAGCCTTTCCCTGGGCCTGCAATGCCAACAGCTCCCAGCAGTGCAGCCAGGCTCAGGGTGAGGCAGAGTTCATTTGGGTTTTGGTGACATGAAAGGCCAAAGGACTGGGGCCGTTGGGTCTCTTGCTAGGCCTGTGATCTAGGTAACCCGCTACGGCCTCTCAAGCCTCAGTCCGCTCATCTGCAAAGTGGGGACGATCACACCCACTTTTCCCAGGGGTAGTTGCGGGGAGTCAAAGCGAGATAACACTGGTGAAAGCGGTCCTTTGTGAAACTGCCCCTGCACTGCACAAACAAAGGTGCTGTTACCGCCGAGCCACCTTTGCCCCCGGCTGCCAACAACCAAAGGGAGAATGCAAGATGCACCTGGTAACTCTTGGGTGTCCCTGACAAACAGCAGGAGACAGGGCACCAGACACGGAGATGCACACACGTGGAGTTGGGAAGGCAGAGCCGTGGCCGTTTCTTGCCACTCACATGAGTGGTCATCATTCACAAGTTCACCAGCCAATCGCAGGAAAGATCTGTCTTTTCCCAAAGTTCCTTCTGTTCACAACCGAGCCTCACTCTCAGCCACTGGCTCCGGCTTCTCTCTGCCTGACTGGCACACAAAACAGGAGCCAGACTCCTGCATGTTCTCCTCCCACTGGAACCTGCCCACGGAGACGGACCTCCTCAAACCCACGCCAGGCTAACGAACACCTTGGGCTCCAGGGGGAGTCACGGCGACCCACTTGCCCTCTTTAAGGTTCTGATTTTGTCTCTCTCAGGACGTTTTCACCCTGCCATGTCTTTCAAACAGTACTCCCTGCCCAGACCCTGAGCGGAAGACAATCCTTAAGCCACATGCCCCCAGACCCACACACATATCTAGTCCCTGACACGCCCCACCTCCACGTCTGACTCATACAGGCTGGCAACATAAATAAAACCCAACAAGTAAATAAAAGGTGAAAGTCAGAACCCAAAATAGACTCACCACAGTAAACCTCCAGCCCGCCCCCTTCCCCAGTCTAGAGATGCCAAGCCCAGACAAAGCCTTTGCCCTTCCCAAGTCTCCTAAGGATACTCATCTAGCCTTCCTTCCTCATCCTCTCTCTTCCTCCTTCTTCACTCCTCCACCTTCCCCCTCCGCCCCTCAGCCCCTAAATCTCAGCTTCCTGAGTGCGGTAGAAGCCATCAGTGCATTCTGAGGACAGGGAATGGTAGGAGAGCAGGCAGCCTGATGGCAGATAATCACACATACACACACACACACACACAAACACACACTAACAATAGGCCACTGTCCCTCCACTCCCAGCCTGGGCTACTCGGCCTGCGCCAAGAAGAGCCTTTCAGAGTCCGGCAAAGTTGAGGGCCTGGCCTCATTTGCTCATTACTGCAAGAGCGGAGAGCTGGGAGCCACTGGGCAGAGATAACAGGACAGGCGGTAATTTAACAAATTCTTGGGCACAGCCAGCCATTGTTGCAGGTAAACAGAAGCCAGTGACTGACCTAAGCAGGGAGGCGCAGGGCTGGGGCAGCGCAGGGGAGTGTGCCCAGAGAACAGCACACTGTCCAGGCCACCCCGCCCGAACCCGGCAGGCAGACACCCCAACATCCCAGAGCAATTCCTCCTCTTGACTGTCCATCTCCCCTCTCCCCCACCCTGAGCCAGCTTTGGCCAGCGCCCCCTGCAGGGTCCAAGACCCTGGGGGAGGAGTTGCCTGAGCTTGCCTGGCCAGCCAGCAGCAGCCTCTCCTGTGATCTAGGGCTCCTGTTGCCAGGGAAGCTGGATGCCTTCTCAGAAACCCCCTTTCTGGGCCAGGCAGGTTTGTGTCTTCCACACAAAGCAAGGATCTCATTGACCAAAAGTCAGGGGAGGAGGGAAGAAGGATGGTCTCTGGAGGGTATTGCCATTGGTCTGTGATGGAGGGGGCCAGTGTGTGTGTGTGTGTGGTGGGGGAGGGTGTCTCAGGGCCAAATACTAGTTAGAGTTCAGAGGAGGCACAGGGGGAGTCGCTGCAGCCCTGACTCATCCAGTTTGGGTCAGGGAAGGGCCCCAGCCCCACCCCAGGCTCTTTTAGGAGGCACCAAGATTAGCACTTACAGTACTGTGTGTGTGTGTGTGTGTGTGTAGGGGGGACGGCTCTACCCTCACCAGTTCTGGGGTAGTGGGTGGGGGAGCATCTCCCCATACAGGTCTGGGATCTTTCCCCTTCCTCTCCACAACCCCTTCACCCCTAAGTCCGGTGGCAAAGTTTCACAGCATGGCAGCCCTTTTGCTCAGAAACACACACATACACACACACCTCGCTCTGTCCCCTAAATGAGATCTTATCCAAGAGTTCCCCAGAAGGGATCTTGACCCTTTTTCCTCAGGCCAGCCTCCCATTCCCTCAGAAGCCCCGAGGGTCACTCACTGTTTTGGAGTCGAGCTCGTGCCGCGACTGCGCCAGCACTTTATCCACCCCCGCCTGGTCCACGAAAGTGACGAAGCCGAAACCCCTGCGCGGCGCGGTGAGGGAGAGGCAGATGGTTACCCGGCAGCGAGTGGCAGCGGTGAAGGGGCGAGCCTGGAGCAGGCGCGGCGGGTGAGGGGGCTCACCTGGATCTCTTGGTCAGGGGGTCTCGCATCACCAGACACTCCTTCACCTCCCCGAACTGGCCGAAGTATTCGCGCAGCCCTTCTGCAACCACACACCCCGCCTTCGCACCGGCCCGGGCCCCGGGCCTCCCCCCTCCTCTCCCGCGTCCTTTGCCCCCGGTGACCCCGCGCAGCCCGGCCGCCCCCGCGCCAGGCAGCCCGCGCGCTCCCCGCCGCGGCTCCACACCCCCTCCCCCGCCTCATCCCGGCCCCGGCCCAGCCTCCAGGAGCCCACCCCGGGCTCCGGGAGCCCGGGGGTCGACCTGGGCTGGAGGGTAGGGGGGACGGCTCTGGCCGGGTTCCCGCCGCTCCGGGAGCCGCCTCACAAAAGTTTGAGCCGCAGGTGCGAGCGGAGTTGGCGCTGCCGCCGGCGGGTCCCGGGGGCCCAGCCCACCCCCTCGATGCCCCCTGAAGTCCTCATCTGCTGCCCTCCACCCGCTGGGCCGTGCCCGCTTGCCGATCGTCCTGCGCCCGCGGGGACCCCGGGCGGGGCGCGAAAGAGGGCACGAGGGCACCAGGGGTCAGCAGGGCGCAGGGCCGGGCTGGGGGGTCCGGGTCCGGGGTGCTGAGGGGATCTGGGGGGCCCTGCCGGGCCGGTGGGCGCCCCTGGGCTGGCTCACCCTGCGTAGTCTGCCAACTGAGTCCCCCGATGAACATCTTGCTGCGGGAGGAGGAGAGACACAAAGGGCCCGCGTGAGCGCCGGGCGCCAGGGCGCAGGGGGCGCGGGCCCGGGCCCCGGGGAGGCCCGGCCCGACCCGGATCGGCCATGTTGGCGGGGCCGGGGCAGGCGAGGGCCAGGCAGACCGGGCCGGGCCGGGCCGGGCCGTACCAGGGGTCGTGCGGCGAGTCCGGGGAGGCGAGGCCGGGCTGGGGCGCGTCAGTCTCCATCGGGAGCCGCGGGCGGCGCGGGCAGCGGAGCGGCGGCGGCGGCGGCGGCGGTGGCGCTCGGCGCGGGGCAGATGAGGAGCGCGGCGAAGGGGGCCGGACGGACAGGCCATGCTGCCCCCTCCCCCGACCCCGCTCGGGCGGGCGGGCGGGGACGGCCGAGGGGAGGGCCCGCCGGGGGCCGACCTGCCGGCTCCTCCCCCCGCCGCCCTGCTTGCATAAAGCCCCGCTCTCGCCCGCGCGCCCGGGCGCCCGCGGAGGCGGGGGCGCCGGGACCCCCTCCCGCCAGACTCCAGGCTTCCCGGGGGCAAGGGAGACCCCGAATCCCGGTGCGGTCCGGGGCCCGGGCGCGGTCGCAGCCCCCCACCCACCCCGGCGGTGGGGCCGGGCCGCGGGAACGCCCTCCCGGAATGAAGCGCTTGCCGGTGCCTTCAAGGTAGCTCGGTTCCGGACTGGGGACCCCGCGTCCTCCTTCACGGGTCCCTGCTATCCAGGATTTAGGAGGGTCGGGAGGGAGGTGGCCTCAGACCCCCCAAATCCCACCTTTTCCTAATAGCTAGAGTCCCCTCTGTGTCCCTGGTCGGAGCGAGAAGATGCCCTCGGAGTCTCTAATTTCTTCCGGACCTCATTTAAAGTCCCCTCACTCCAGAGGTCATCGGCCCACTCATTCCTAGGGTGTCAGATCCCATTTGGTGGACCCCTTTCGCGTCCCGAGTGGCGGGTGGGAGTGGGCTCCCGCCGCTGCCCAGTAGAACCCGCATCATCGATGGTCCCAGTCCCTCCTCAGTCCTTCTTAGCCGGCGTGAGAAACCCTCTACCCAGGGTTCCCGCGGGTCCCCTCAGCTGTGGACTCTGTGATCGTCTGAGAAAACCCCTCCGCCGGAGCCTGGAATCCAGGTCTGCCGACCCCCTTAGCCTTTTCCCGGGGAGTCGCGCTGCCTCTTCCCTGCCTGGCTCATTCGGGTCAGTGTGTTCAGCCTGCTTCCTGTCCGATAGGGGGAAACTCGCTCCAGACGCTCCCCGCCGAGGCTGGGGGAGAAGTCAGTGCCTCTTGGAGCCTGCACCACCAGGTTAGGATCCCCGGGGCCGCAGCTGTGCGCTGTCCCTTGCGAATGACCCCTTCTTTTGCAAAGTGCAGCTCCACTGTATCCAACGGGAAGACCTCAGCGCCCAGCCCAGCCGCCTCTGGCGTTCCTTGCCTCGGTCTCCCTTACTCTGGCCATCTACTCTCTGGAAGGATCCTGGGAGCCGTCACCTCCCTCCCTCGCCTCAACCTTAGAAGTTCCCTCCTGCTAGCCTGTGGAAGGCTCTCACAAAGTCCATCTGGACCGCCTTGGGGGTGGGAGGAGGCCCCTCTCCTTGTCCCTCCCTCTCTTTATCCCTGTTTAAGGACCTCGCACTTTCTCCGCTGAAACCAGCTCAGGAAACATCAAAGCAGGCTGCTGAGGCAGGTAACAGCCACCCTCACCCACGAGTTGGCTGGTTGGGGTTGGGAGGGAGGTTGTATCAATGCCACTTAAGCCCTTCCCTCACCTCACCTGCCTACCTTCAATTCACCCAATGTAGACCAGTGACATCCCTCTAGTGACAAGCCCTTTGCTACCACTCACCTCTCCATCCACCTGCTGGGCGGCAGAACCTTGACCCCTGGGGAAAGCACCCATTCCTCTCCTCTCGGCACACATTCTCTCTCCTCCCCGCCGCCCCCTCCCCCAACCACCCCAGGTATAAGAACGTGAGAGACGTATCTTAACGGTTTCCTTGGGGACCTCCTGGGCAGCCTCAGCAGGCAGATCCTGCCTCGCCGGGTGTGTAACGCTAGTATGGAACTTGTTTCTTCCTGTTTGTCTCCTCTGACTTGATCACCCACAGGGCATGTCTTGCCACTTCGGCAGAGACTGCCACGGGAGGTGTGTCCTGGGAGAGACACAGGAGGGTCTGCAGGAAGCAACCCCCCTCCTGCCCCCTGCACACACACGTGTGCACCATATTAGGGAACTGATTTTGGGTTCCTCGGGTATAAGACCAGGTCAGCAGAGGGGTGCAGGCAGTGGGATGCCCCAAGTGTCCACGAGCGTTGACTTATGTGCCAGTGCCTCTGGGCAGAATGGAAGTGGGCAAGGGACATTTGTTTATAGCCCAACCAAGGCTGTGTAGAAAGTAGCTTGCTTGCAACAGGATCCGTTTATTGACGCCCTCATTCAGGAAGCCTGGAGAAGCCAGTCTCTATTCTCCTGGCCCCATAATGTCGAGTGGGCTGAGGGAAGCCCCTTTCTCCTCACAGCCTTGCAGCTTCAAGGCTGTTTTGCTCTTGGTAGGGGCAGGGAGTCATTGGGCAGGTAGCCCTCCCACAACCCGGGCACTGTGGATGCATGAATTTCATAGTAAATTGAGGATCTTAGTGGCATTAAAGGAAGATGATCTTTAGAGAAACACGCCCAGACTCCAGAATTGGAAGATTAGGAAAGGGGATTCCAGCTCATTCTCTTACTACACACGCCCAGTTTTGCTCAGAAAATATTTTTTTTTTTTTGCCATTTTCCCCCTTAAATCTTTTCTAGAAAGACAGTGGACAGATGACATTATGGCCAAGCACTAGGATTTGACTTGGTAGAAATACTGATTGAACACCTTCTACATAGCAGGAACTGTCCTGGCTGCTATAATCCCAGCATCTACCTTTGTAAAGGTTAATTTCTGAGATCTGGGGCCAGGCAAATGTATAAACAAGTTTTCGTCTGGAAGACAATGTTTGAGCAAAGATTTGAAGCAGACGAATACATGAATCTAACATGTTGTCTAGAACTCTGACTTCGACAGAATGCCCACGTCTCTGATAATTGATATTCACAATTTGACTTTCATTGCTCCGAAAAAAGGGTTCCCAAGGCTTACAATGCCTAAAAGTCACCCTGTGGGCCTAGTGCAGTAACCTAGTGACTAAAGTCCTTACCTTGCATGCAACAGGATCCCATAAGGGCACCGGTTCGTATCCCAGCTGCTCCACTTCCCTTCCAGCTCTCTGCTTGTGGTTTGGGATGCTTTAGTCAAGGATGGCCCAAAGCCTTAGGACCCTGCGATCGCGTAGGAGACCCAGATGAGGCTCCTCCTGGCTCCTGGCTTTGGATTGGTTCAACTCCTGTCATTGCGGCCGCTTAGGGAGTGAACCAGTGGACGGAAGTTCTTCCTCTTTGTCTCTTCCCTCTGTATATCTGACTTTGGAATAAAAAAAGAGATTTTTTATTTTTTTAAAAGTCACCCTTAATTTCCGGGAGACTGAGGGAGAGTTGGCAATCTGAAAACTGTTTTTTTGAAAATAAGCACCTCTATCAGACGGGACTGGTTACTGGGGTTTTCCATGGACCGTTCTTGCAGAAACACAGCCCCCAAATTTCAGAAGAGCCTTAGAAAAGGGTAACGACAAAACAAGAGAGTGGGTTCAGTACATTTGGTTTTAGTGCTTAGGGAATCTCACTGAGTTCTCCTCATCCTCTGAAAATGAAATACTCCAGCAAAGCCCTGAATGACCCGAACCTCCTGTTTCTTGTCTGTACAAGAGAAGGAAAAGTTGATTGTAAGCTGAGTGGGAGCCATTCAGTTGTAATCAGCCATTCATAACCTCCCTCCACCTTAAAAAAAGATCCCAGTTTGGGGTTCACAGTGAAATTGATTATAAAGCACACATGCTTCCCATATTCTACCTTCCTCTACACATGCATAGCTGCCCCTATTACCAACATCCCACACCAGAGTGGTCCATCTGTTACTATTACTGATTCTATACTGAGACATCGGACACATCGTTATCACCCCAAGTCCATAGTTTGCATTACGGCTCACTCTTGGTGTCATACATTCTATGGGTTTGGACAAATATATAATGACATATATCCATTATTGCAGTATCATATGTAGTATTTAGTATTTTTCCCGGCCTTAAAAATCCTTTATGCTCTACCTACTCATTCTTCTCTCCACCCCCCACCAAGCACCAGGAAGCACGAATCATTTTACTGGTTCCATACTTTTGCCTTTGTAGCATGTCATATGGTTGGACAGTATATAGCCTGTTCACTTTGGCTTCTTTCACTTGTTAATATGCATTTATATTACCCCCGTGTCTTTTCATACCTTCAGAACCAATTTCTCTTTAGTGTTGAGTAATATTGCATTTTCTGGGTGTATGCAGTTGATCTATTTACCTACTGTAGGATGCGTTCGCTGTTGTAACATTTTGGCAATTGAGAATAAAGCAGCTAAAACACCTTCTTCACAAATTCTTGTGTGGACCTAGTGTTCGGCACTTCCCCACGCCCCCAGTATATTTATCCAAACTTTCCTCTATATTTTTTCCTTCTCTTACATAACTTCTGGACTCACCCAGGATGCCATCAAACAGGATAATGAGAGCCCTGGATTGGAAGTCAAAACATCAACAAGTTGGTCCTGGGATCACCACAGTTTTTGGTTGCGTACATTTAGCAGTACACTACTTGGGTTTCTTTTCCTTACTTTTTTTTAAGATTTATTTTATTTTTTTCTATTATTGCAAAGTCAGATATACAGAGATGAGGAGAGACAGAGATCTTCCATCCGATAATTCACTCCCCAAGTAACTGCCACAGCCAGAGTCATGTGGATCCAAAGCCAGGAGCAAGGAGCTTCTTCCAGGTCTCTAACATGGGTGCAGGGTCCCAACCAGTGCCATTCGGGGTCCCCCTGCAAGGCGAGGCCTTTGGCCACTAGGCTACTGCCTCGGGTCCTCTACTAGGGTTTCTGAGCTTGCACTGACTCTCAGTGAGATCATGTACATGAAAGCACCTTAAAAACCCTAGAGCATTCTGGAGCATTCTAGAACTCTCTGCACTTCTTAATCCAGTTACTGTGGTTCAGCTCAAATTCAGTTACCTCCAAGGCTGTGTTGTACTAGCCAACAGATAGCTATGTAGATCAATAGGGTAGTCCAGAAATAAAACCTCTCATTTATTTGATTTTGACAATGGTACCAAGACTATGACTATGGTGAGACAACGGTCTCTTCAACAAATGGTGCTGGGAACTGGATATTGAAATGCATAAAATTGAAGCTGCACTCCTACCCCACATCATATGCCAACGCTAAAAATGGATCTCAGACCTTCATGTAAGGGTTTAAGCTATAGAAAGAAAAACATGGGCCCAGCGTGGTAACCTAGTGGCTAATCCTCGCCTTGCACGTCCCAGCATCCCATATAGGCACCGGTTCGTGTCCCGGCTGCTCCACTTCCTATTAAGCTCCCTGCTTGTGGCCTGGGAAAGCAGCAGAGGATGGCCCAAGGCTTTGGAACCCTGCACTCAAGTGGAAGACCCGGATGAGACTCCTGGTTCCTGGTTTCATATTGGCTCAACTCTGGCCATTGCAGCCACATGAGGAGTGAATCAACAAATGGAAGATCTTTCTGTTGCTTTTTCTCTATATATCTGACTTTCCAATCAAAATTAAATGATTTTTTTTAAAAATAGTAATAATAAAAATAAAAAGATGTATTTATGTTCATGGGAAAGCCAGAGTTACAGAGAGAGGAGAGACAAAAAGATCTTCCACTCCCTGGCTCATTCCCCATTTGGCTAGAAGAGCTGGGATTCTATTAAACCAAAGCCAGGAGCTTCTTTCAGATCTCCCCTATGGGCACAGGGTTCAAGGATCTGACCCAGCCTCCATTGCTTTTCTAAGCCATCAGCAGGGAACTGGATCAGAAGCAGAACACCAGGACTAGAACCAGTACACATACAGAATGCCTGCATCACAGGCAAAGGATCAAGCTGCATCAAGCTGGTCCCAAAGACATCTGCTATATATGTTGAAGTCACGCTGCTCAGTAACAAAACGATAAAGAACTTTATTAACATTGATCAAAGGATCTAAATAGATATTTCTCACGAAAGGATCTAAAAATAGCCAATATGCACATGGAATCATGTTTGATATCATTAGCCATCAGGGAAAAGCAAATCAAAATCACAGTGAGATACCCTTCACACATACCAGCATGGCTATAATCCAAAAGATAGATAATTACTGGTGTAGGTAGGGATTCAGAGAAATTAGAGCCTCCAGACGTTGCTGGTGGGAATGCAAAATGCTACGGCGCTATGGGAAACAGCCTGGCAGCTCCCCAAGAGGTTACGGGGAGTTCCCACATGATCCAGCAATTCTCCGTGTAGGCATGGACCTCAGTGATACAAAATCAGATAGCCATGCAAGAGGCTGGACAGGAAAGGACACAGCAGCATTACTCATAATAGCCAAAAAGTACAAACAAGCCACAAAAAGGACTGTAGCACTGGGACTGGTGATGTGGTGCAATGAGTTAAGCCATCCCCTGCAGCATCAGCATCCCTCTCTGATGCGTCAGCCCAAGGGATTGGACCCCTGCCACCCACATGGGAGAACCCGATGGAGTTCCTGGCTCCTGACTTCAGCTTGACCCAAGACCTGAGTATTGTAGTCATTGGGTAGTTAATCAGTAATGGAAGATTGATCGTTCTTTTTTTTTTTTTTTCCTTCTCTTTCTCTTTAACCACTCTGCCTTTAAAATAAACAAATAAGTAATTATTTTCTTAAAGGAATGAAGTTCTGATACATGCAACATAGCAGATGAACCTTGAAAATATTTTGCAGGCCTGGCACCATGGCTCAGTAGCTAAACACTTGTCTTGCAACTGCTGGGATCCCATATGGGCTCTGGTTTGTGTCCCAGCTGCTCTACTTCCCATCCAGCTCCTTGTTTGTGGCCTAGGAAATCAGTAGAGAATGGCCTAAAGCCTTGGGGATTCTGTACCCACGTGGGAGACCTAGAAGAGGTTCCTGGCTTCAGATCAGCTCAGCTGCAGTCATGCGGCCACGTGAGGAATGAACCAGTGGACACAAGATCTTTTTGTCTGTCTCTCTCTCTGTAAAGCTGCCTTCCTAGTGAAATTTTTTTAAACTCTTAAGAAACAAAAAGAAAATATTATGCTAAGTAAAACAAGCCAGGAATGAAAGGCCACATGTTTTTATTTCATCTGTATGAGATGTAGCAACAAGAAAAACATAAAATAATCTGATAGTTGTCTAGACCTGGGAGAGTAGATACAAAGCTTAGGGATAACTAAGAAGTGGCTGTTACTAAGTACAGTTTTCTTTTTAAAAATCTATTCATGCAAATATTTATTTTCCTCTACTTGAAAGGCATAGAGAGAGAAATCTTCCATATATCTACCAGTTTACTTCCCAGATTCCTACAACAGCTAGGACTGAGTCTGGCTGAAGCCAGGAGCCTGGATCCTGATCTTGCAAGTGGCAGCAACATAAGTACTTGAACCCTCACCTGTGCTTCCCAGGGTATGCTTAGCAAGACAGCATCATCAGGGACCTGGCACTGCGGCATAGCCAGTAAAGCTGCCACCTCCAGTGCAGTATCCCCTATGGGCACTGGTTTGACTCCTAGTTGTTCCACTTCTGATCCCGCTCCCTAGTAATGTATTTAGGAAAACAGCAGAGTATGGCTCAAGTTCTTGGTCCCCTGCACATGTGTGGAAAACTCAGAAGGATTTCCTGGCTCCTGCATTTGGATTTGCTCAGCCCTGGCCTTTATGGCTATTTGGGAGATGAACCGTTTGGTTTTAAGATCTCTCTCTCTCCCCATGCTGCACCTCATCCCTCGTAACCCAGCCTTTCAAATAAATAGATAAACTGTTATTTAAAAAAAAAAAAGCTACTGTCGAGGTAGAACTAGGACTTGAACCACTCTGATATGAATATGGGATACAGGTGTCCCTAGAATTGAGTTAATTGCTATGCTACATACCTGTACTCGAGTCACCTTTTGAAACTGATTAAAATATTTCACAATTGATTATATAGTGATGGTTACACAATTCTATGAACATACTTTTAAAAATTTCATACACATGTATGTATAGTATAAACTGAATGGTACATGAATTATATCTCAATAAGGTGTTGTCAGCTATATATATATTTAAGAAGATTTCTTTGTCACTGGCTCAAAAATGAATTTATCATTTTATCCTGCAGCACTTTGCTTTTGTTTCTATTGTTATGAGTATATAGAAATTATACAGTACTTTCCATATACAAAACAGCATGTTAAATACTTTTGGGGGCTTTTCCTATTTCATTCTCGCAGAACTAAGTGAAGTCTTCTATTTCATTTTTATATTACTGACCAGGAAAGCATGTTTTAGAGAAATTAAGTGATTCACCTAAAGTCACGTAGTAAATGATGAAGTAATGGCTAAGATGTACTGGGCAATTACTGGGTGCCAGGTATTCCCATGACTGTATCTTTTTTTTTTTTAAAAAAAGATTTATTTATTCTTATTGGAAAGGCGGATATACAGAAAGGAGCAAAGGGAGAGGAAGATCTTCCATCCGATGGCTCATTCCCCAAGCGGCCCCAACGGCTGGAGCTGAGCCAATCCGAAGCCAGAAGCCAGGAGTTCTTCCAGGTCTCCCACGTGGGTGCAGGATCCCAAGGCTTTGGGCCGTCCTTGATTGCCTTCGCAGGCCACAGGCAGGGAGCTGGAAGGGAAGCGGGGCTGCAGGGATTAGAACCAGTGTCCATATGGGATCCTGGTGCGTGCCAGGTGAGGACTTTAACCACTACACTATCATGCCGGGCCCCCCACGACTGTATCTTACTTGAAGTACCCCATAGTTGCTTACTAAAGTCTTGCCTGGAAGCTGCCATTGTAGTGTGATTGGAGAATTAGAAAGATAACCATCCTTACTCTCCCATAACTCACAACTTAGGGACAAGATTTGTTTAAAGGGATTTTTTTTTTTTTTTTTTTTTTTTTTAGTTTCTAAATAGTCAGACCTGAGCCATACCAAAGCCAGGAGTTGGGAAACTTCATCCAGATGTCCTGTGTGGGTGGCAGGGTCCCATACACTTGGGCCATCATCGGCACCTGCCGCTTTCCCAAGACCATTACAAGCGGATTAAAGTTCGAGTGGCGCAGCTCGGGCTTGAACCGGTAATCATTTGCAATGCTGGCATTGCATGCTTAACTCACAGAGCCACAATGAGGAGGGGGCAGGAGGGAGCTCAAAGTAACAAGAATTTTATTGTTCTTCTTGTTAACCAGGTCATTTTAGATCACTGCAGTCATCCTGTTAACATGCCTGTGTTGTAGAGACTAGACATTTTAGCCTAGTGATGTATACACCCATGTCCCAGAGTATCTAGGCTCAATGTGGGCATCTAACTTTACCTCCTGCTGACACAGCCTTTGGCTGACGGTGATGACAGCTCAGGTAATTGGGTTCCTGACACTCACGTAGGAGACCTGGGCTGAATTTCTGGCTGCTGCTGGTTCTGGCCTGTTCCAGCCCTGGTCATTCCTAGTACTTGGGGAGTATACCGGCAGATGGGCAGTTTCCTCTTTCTGTCTTCCAAAAGAAACAAAGATTAAAGAGAGAGATGTCTGTCTTCCGCATGAACAGAGACTCATGCCTGAGGTCTTGTGCTCAAGGTCACACAGCTGGCCACTAGTCTAAGAGCTCAGGCATATCTGGCTCAAGTGTTAGGTTCTTTTCCGTCTCTAGGAACTGCGCCCTAACTCCCCCACCCTCCCATGCCCACCTTTGCCCTGGCAGGGAGGGAATTAAATAAACTATTCTGCTGGCCCAGTGGAGAACACCCACAGTCTGTCTGAACCTGCTGACTCTCCCACTTTCTCACTGTCGCTTCCAATGACAGCCAGAGCCGGTTTGATGCGTTGGTAAAAGGTGGATGCTTCTCGGAGTTTTAAGATTTTTGGCATCAGAAGTCACCTCTCAGCTGTAATGAACTGTTTGATTTAGTCTGGTCAATGAATAGTCCCATGATGGTAGAGGCTAAAGACAAAGACGCTGAGAGCATGCATGCTTTATTTATTTATTTAATGTTTATTTTGGGAAACTGAAACTGCAAGACCTGGAAAACTGAAAACACAGGTCTGCTACTGGTGACCGTGAGGAGGAGGGGATGCCAAGTCTGCTGGCAGAGGTTTCCATTCCACTCAGGTGGGGAACAGAATCCCTGCTCGGAGCCCTGTGTTTTAGGACACGAACATCCTCAACCTTTTCATCAGGTTTTTAGCAATCCCAGAGAAATCGCTTTTAGAGTCCGTGAATATAGTGGAAAAAGCGTTAGAAAGGGAGCCTGGAGCCTGGGGCTCTCTCCTGTCTCTCTGACCTTGAAGCAGGCTCTCCCAAACTCTGAGGCCTGGTTTATTCATGTGCAAAATGGAAAATGGCCAGATGATTCCAGAGATGGAAAATTGGTTTCTTTCTTTCCTCCCCAATGCCCGCCCTCCCCCGCCCCAACCCTCAACTCCTCCCACCCCTGCCATCCCAGATTAGTAGTGGATGGAGCTGGGCAAGGATCGAAATCTGTAATTGATTAGCAATGTCTGCCACAGATACAGGCAGTCACAGGATAGTGGGAGGTGTGTGATGTTGGCTGGGCCTTTCCTTTACACTAATTTGGGATGCACAGATTTCAAACAGCCCAAGGATCAAAAGTAGTTGGAAAAAAAAAATTGCTTCTGCACCGAACATGTATAGACTTTTCCCCTTGTCATTATTTCCTAAACACTACATTATAGCCACTGTTTACATAGCACTGGCATTGTAGTAAGTTTGTAGGTAATCTAGACATCTGTTTAGGGTTTACGCAAACACTATGCTGCTGTATCTATAAGGGACTTGAGCGATCTGAGATTTTACTGTCCTTGGAGGGACATGACACCAATTTCCGGTAAATGCCAAGGGACAATTGCATTTCCTTTAGGCAGCAAGATGGGAAGAAGTGATCTGTACATCTTTTCCAGTTTTGGTGCCATCTATATTTTAGAACAAGAAGAATTAGGGTCAAGAGCTAGGCAGCAACCCCAGGAGCCAGGCAGCCAAAGCAAAAATCACCAAATTGATCATTTTATTCACACTGTTAAGACAGGATTCTATAGGTGGAGAAAAAAATCTGGAAGTACTTATATCAAGCTATAAACTACTTACAGCAAACATTAACATGGGGAGAGCTGAAGGGGAACATGTATTTTGTGTTACTATGGATATAGATTTTTTTTTTCTGTAAAAACGGTAAGAATGTATTATCTGTTGATAATAAGACATGCCTAAGATTATTTATTCATGAGAACCAGTATTGTGGCACAGTGGGTTAAAACACGTCTTGAAACTCTGACATTCTTCCCATAGGAGCGCCAGTTTGAACCCTGGCTGTTCCACTTTCAGTTCACTTCTCTGCTAATGTGCCTGGAAAAGCAACAGAAGATGGCCCAGATTTTTGGGCCCCAGCCATCCACATGTGAGATCTGGATGGAGTTCCATGCTCCCAGTTTTGAGCTGGCCCAGTCCCAACTATTTCGGTCATCTGAGGGAGTGAACCAAAGGTTAGAATAGCCAGACATTGAAAACAAGCCAAATGTCCACCATCAAAAGAAGAGAAAAACTATGATGCATCCATACAATGGAATGTGTCACAAAAGTACAAAGGAGCAAAAGACAAGTATGCATAACAATACAGATACATTTCAGAAACAATATAATGAAGCAGGGGCCAGCGCAGTGGCTTAATAAGCTAATCCTCTGTCTGCAGTGCTTGTATCCTATATGGGTGCCGGTTTGTGTTCTGGTTATTCCACTTCTAATCCAGCTCCCTGCTTATGGCCTGATAAAACAGTAGAGGATGGCTCAAAGCCCTGGGCCCCTGTACCCATTTGGGAGACTCAGAGGAAGCTCTGGCTGCTGGCTTTGGATAACCCCAGGAAACTGCTTTTAAAAAAGCATATTGAGGGCCTAGCACAGTAGCCTAGTGACTGAAGTCCTCACCTTGCAAGACCGGGATCCCATATGGGCCCTTGTTCATATCCCGGCTGCTCCACTTCCTTCCCAGCTCCCTACTTGTGCTATGGAAGATCAGTATAGGACGGCCCAAAGCCTCAGGACCCTGCACCATATAGGAGACTCAAAAGAAGCTCTTGGCTTCGGAACCAGCAGATGGGAGCTCTTTCTCTCTGTCTCGCCTTCATTCTGAAAAATCTGACTTTCTAATAAAAACAAATAAATCTTTTTTTTTTTAAACAAAAGCATATTGAGCAAAAGAAGCCATACACACAAAAATCCCATTTATAGCAAATTCTGAAATGGACAAAACTAGTCTATGGAAGAGAAATCTTAATGGTGCCTATCTTTGGCAGAAGTAGATATGGACTTTGAGGCAGGAGAGAATTCTCTGCTAGAGGGAAATATTCTCTTACCAGCCCGGTCCAACAGAAACAACATGCAACCCACAATTGTGAACCAATGTGAGTAAATTCTCTAAAAGGTTAACAAGGCATGAAAGGAAACAATACAACTGATTTCTTTTTAAAAATTTTATTCATTTTAAAAAGCAGAGAAGCAGGTAGAAAGGGAGAGACTGAGATTTTTCATTTGTTGGTTCACTCTCCAAATGTCACAGCAGCCGTGGGGAGGCTAAGCCGAAGCCAGGAACCGGAAGCTCCACCCAGGTTTTCCATGTGGAAGGCAGGTACTCAAACACATGGGCGTCCGTCTCCCTTCCATGGACAATATTTGCATTTCCCTGATGTTTAGAGAGCCTGAGCATCTTTTCATTTGAAAAATACCTATTCATCTCCTTAGCTCATCTCTCTCTTTTTTTAAGATTTATCTTTATTTTTCTTTAGAAAGTCAGACTTACAGAGAGAAAGAGACAAAGAGAGAGAGACCCTTCATCTGCCGGTTCACTCCCCAAGTGGCTGCAAAAGAACTGAGCTGATCTGAAGCCAGGAGCCAGTAGTTTCTTCCAGATCTCCCCTGCAGGTGCAGATCCCAAGGCCTTAGGGTGTCCTTGACTGACTGCCTCCTCAGGTCATAAGCAGAGAGCTAGAAGGGAAGTAGCGCAGCTAGGATACAAACTGGTTCCCACATGGGTTCCTGGCGATACAAAGCTACCATGCTACTGCACCAGTCCCGTAACTCAGTTCTTAACTGGATTGCATGTTTTGTTGTTGTTGAGTTTCTTGAGCTCTTTATATGCCTGAATATTAATCCTTTGGCAGGTGTACAGTTTGCAAATATTTCTCCCATTCTGTTAGTTTCCTCTGTACCTCTGCAGGGCAGAAGCTTCTTAGCTTAATGTAATCCCCCTTTTTTTTTTCTTTATTGTTTGTGCTTCTGGGGACTTATCTTGCTTGCAGAATTTCTCCTGTGTTTTCCTCTGCCAGTTTGGCTTCAACTCGTAGATTTAGATCCATGATCCAACATGCATTGATTTTGTGTGTGTGTGTGTGTGTATAAGTGTTTCACACTTTTGCCTGCAGTCTTAATTTTCGCAATGCCATTTGCTGAAGAGACCGTCTATTCTCTACAGGTTCCTTTGCCAGATGTTAATTGGTTGTAGATGTATGGATTCATTTCTGGGACCTCTAATCTCTTCCACTGGTCCACATGTCTATATTTCTGCCAGTCACAGGCTTTATGGATGATAAATGCCCGTCACATGAGTCAGCAACGAGCTGGATCACAAGTGGAGGAGCTGGGCCTCTGAAGTGGTTGCTTACCTGGCTATGTCACAATGCCCTCCCCATGCAAAAATTATTTTAATAATACATTCGAAACATTATTTTTCAACATATCATCAATGTAAAACTTGTTCATTACATACTTTACTTTTTTTTTATGTTCAGTGTGTATTTTGCTCTTCTAGGACTCAATTTCGGGCAGCCATGTTTCAAGTAGCCAGTGGTCACTCTCATGGTCATTGTTTCCATCTGGGTGGGTGCTGATCCAGCTGTTAGGACACCTGCTTCCCATATTGGAATACTTGGGTTAGGATCTTGGATCCTGTCTCCAGCTGTTATAGGCACTTGAAAATTGTGTTAGCATATAGAAGATCTCTCTCTCTTTTCTCTTTTTTCTTTCCTTAAGACTTATTTATTTTTCTTGTAAAGGCAGATTTTTAGAGAAAGTGATACAGAAAAGAAGATCCTTCACCCACTGATTCATCCCCCACGTAGCCACATTGGCCAGAGCTGAGCTGATCTGAAGCCAGAAGCCAGGAGCTTCCTCTAGACCTGCCATGTGGATGCAGGGTCCCATGGCTTTGGGCCATCCTCTGCTGCCTTCCAGGCCATAAACAGGGAACTGGATGAGAAGTGTAGCACCTGGAACATGAACTGGCACCCATATGAGATGCTGGTACTTGGCCGTCAGAGGATTAGCTGACTGGACTATTGTGCCAACCTTTGATTTTTAGAAGTTAATTAATTTGTTCATTTGTTTGAAAGGCAGAATTACAAAGAGGAGGCGAGAGAGAGATTTTTTTCATTTATTGGTTCACTCCCTAAATGCCTGGAAGGCTGGTGCTGGGCCAGGCTGAAATCTGAGGGCATGAATTCCATCCAGGTCATTCATGTGGTTGGCACAGGCCCAAGCACTTGAGCCAGCTTCTGCTATCTTCCCAGGAGCACTAGCAGGGAACTAGACTGCAAACGGAAAAGGCAGAACTTAAAATCCGTGCCAATCTGTAAACTCAAACCATTGACTTAACAATTATTGGTTTGAGTTGGTCCTAGAAGATTCTCTCTCTGTTTCAAATTTTAAAAAGTAAATAATTTTTAATGAAAGATCAAATCTGTGAGAAACTGATGGAGACTTCTTTTGCATCCTTCAGCATTGTAGCCAAATTTTTGAGTGCGTCATGTGTTGGCTGCTCACAATGAAAGAACAGACATTGACAAATGCACCCAGCCCTTGCCCTACATGCAGGATGGTACATGATCTTGCTCAATCCTCCCTACAACCTTTGGAGGTTGGTGCTGCTAAGAGCCTTGTGTTTTGCAGACAGGAAGACTGACCAAGGATATCCCACTCAACAGTGACAGAGGGGATGATTTAAAGGCAGCTCTTCCTGCTCGTGGTCTGGTTTTCTTAACCACAACTTCTAATGAAGCATTTAAAATGCTTCCTTCGGGGGGCCCAGTGCGGTGGCCTAGCAGCTAAAGTCCTCGCCTTGAATGCATAAGGATCCCATGTGGGCGCCAGTTCTAATCCCCGCAGTTCCACCTCTCATCCAAATCCCTGCGTGTGGCCTGGGAAAACAGACGGCCCAAAGCCTTGGGATCCTGAACCCACTTGGGAGACCCGGCTCCCACTATTAGATGAGGCTCCAGGCTTCAGATTAGTTCAGCTCCAGCTGTTGCAGCCACTTGGGGAGTGAACCATCAGATGGAAGATCTTCCTCTCAGTCTCTCCTTCACTCTGTAAATCTGCCTTTCCAATAAAAAGAAAAATAAATATTTTAAAAAAAAAACCTTCATGCATGGTCTCCCAAGAAGGAGGAGAGACAGGCTGAGGCTACATAGAACTTGGCCGCTCTTTTTGCGGCCACTTGAAGAGTGAACCAGCAGACTGAACCAGTGGACTGAAGAACCTTCTCTCTGACTCTCCTTCTTTCTCTCTGTCTCTCTTTCCTTCTGTATATTTGTCTTTCCAATTAAAAAAATAAATACACAAAATAAATCTTTAAAAAATTATTCAATTGTTCTAGCTGCAGATAAAAGCATGATGCTGAGTTCCTACCTTACATCATTCACAAAAGTTATCTCAAAATAGGTTAAAAACCTAAAAGCTATAAATGGCCTGGAAGAAAAACACAGGGGTAAATCTTCATGACTTTCAATTTGGCAATGGATCATTAGTTATGTCATCAATAACACAAATGATAAAAGAAAAAACAAAATCACCAAAATAGTATTTTTCATGCAAAAATTTTTAAATTTTTATTTATTTATTATTGCAAAGTCAGATATACAGAGAGGAGGAGAGACAGAGAGGAAGATCTTCTGTCTGCTGGTTCACTCCCCGAGCCAGGAGCTCCTCCAGGTTCCCCTTGCTGGTGCAGGGTCCCAAGGCTTTGGGCCGACCTCCACTGCTTTCCCAGGCCACAGAGAGCTGGATGGCAAGTGGAGCAGCCAGGATTAGAACCGGTGCCCATATGGGATTCTGGCACGTTCAAGGCGAGAACTTTCAACGCACTGGGCCCGATGCAAAACAATTTAAAACTGTGTATAGAATGGGTTAAAATCATGTATTTGATAAGCTTCTAGCATCTAGAACATACAAAGAACTCCTAAAACTCAATAATAAAGACAGTTTGGGGCCAACACAGTTGTGTAGCAGCAGCCTGATCCTGTGTCGGTGGTGCCAGCTTTTCATAAGAACACTGGCTTGTGTTCCAGCTGTTCTACTTCCAATCCAGCTGCCTGCTTATGAACTTGGAATACAGAAGAGGATGGTTCAGGTTCTTCAGCCCCTGCATCCACGTGGGAGAGGTGGAAGCTGGAGGAAGCTCCTGGCTCCCATTTGGGTAGTGGCTTCAGATCAGCTCAGCCCCAGACATTGTGGCCATTTCGGGAGTGAACCAGAGTATGGAAGAACACTCTGTCTCAACTTATCTCACTATAAAATCTGAATTTCAAATAAAATTAAGCAAATAGTTTCTTAAATGGCAGCCTGGGGGCAGGTTTTGACATGAGAGCTAAGTTTCCAATTGGGACACTAACAATCTAGAAAGGAGTTTCTAATTTCAAATGTCAATTCTGGATGCTATTAGAAGCTTCCTTCTAATGCATACCTTGGGTGGCAAGCAGGTGCTGTCTCAAACCCTTGAGCTCCTGACACCAATGTGGGAGACCTGGATCAAATTCTTGGCTCCTAACTTCAGCCTACCCTAGCCCTGGCTGGAGTGGCTGGAGTGGGGAGTGAAGTAATAGATAGAAAGTCACTCTCTAGCTCTCTCCATCTGTCTCTGATTCTCTGACTTTCAAATTTAAAAAAAATTAAAGAGGGGTGGGATTTGGCACAGAAGTTAGTCCACAGCATGGGATATGCATATCCCATTGTTGTAGTGTCTGGTTAAAGTCCCAGCTACTCCGTTTACATCCCAGCTTCCTGCGAACACACACTCTGGAAGGCAGTACATGATGGATGGCTCAAGCACTTGGGTGATTGCTAATTACACGGGAGACCTGAACTGAGTTCTGATTTCTTGGCTTCAGCCTGGGCCAGCTCAGGCTATTGCAGGCATCTGGGGAGTAAACCAGCACATAAAACAGATCTGGCTGTCTCTCTACCTTTCAGATAAAAGAACTAAAATAAGAAAAGAAAGATAACCCAAATTAAAATTAAGCAATTACTCTCTCTGTGTGTCTATCAAATATATAACTAAAATATAAAAAAAAACCCAAAAGACTTAAATAGATATTTCTCCAAAGAAGACACACAAATGGATAATGAGCATATAAAAGATGTGCAGCATCACTCAGCATTGAGAAGATGCAAACCAAAGCCACA
This sequence comes from Ochotona curzoniae, assembly GCF_017591425.1. Lineage (NCBI taxonomy): Eukaryota > Metazoa > Chordata > Mammalia > Lagomorpha > Ochotonidae > Ochotona > Ochotona curzoniae. The sequence goes on along the minus strand of NW_024467101.1, from coordinate 13,260,933 downwards.
ATGAGCCAGACACCACTCCACACCTACAGCCACAGCTGTAATTAAGCAAACAAATAAGTGGAAAATAACAAGTGTTGGCAGGACTGTGGAGCAGTTAGAGCCTTCTGCACATTGCTGATGGGAATGCAAAATGGCATGGCACTGTGAAAAACAGTTTGGTGGTTTCTCAAAAAAGCAAACAAAATAGAATTACCGTATTACCCAGCTCCCAGGTGTGCAGCCTAAAGAGTCAAAAACAGGTGTTCAGACAAAATCTGATTCATGTGGAGCCGCTGCTGTGGCGCAGTATGCTGAGCCACTCCTTGCAATTTCAGCAGAAGATGCCTAAACCCTTGAGTCCCTATGACCCCTGAGAGAGTCTTGGAAGAAGCTTCTGGCTCCTGGCTTTGGTTTGTTTCAGTCCCAGCTGAATATCATAAATTAAACAAACCAAATATATATATATATATATATATATATATATATATATATATATATATCCCAGACACTACAACATGGAATATGGGTATATCCCATATAAAAATTTTTTAATGATTTATTTTTTATTGGAAAATCAGATATATAGAGAGGAGGGGAGACAGAGAGGAAGAACTTCTATTCACTGATTCACTCTCAAAGCTGCCTCAACGGCTGCAGCTGTGCCGATCCAAAGCCAGGAGCCTAGATTCTTTTCTGGGTCTCCCATGCAGGTGCAGGGTCCCAAGGCTTTGGGCCGTCCTGGACTGTTTTCCCAGGCCACAAACAGGGAGCTGGATGGGAAAGTGGGGCCACTGGGATTAGAATCGGCACCCATAAGGGATTCCGGTGTGTGCAAGGTGAGGACTTAAACTGCTAGGTACCAGGACCGCCCTCCCCATTTTTTTTTGCTTTTATTTTTAATATTGTTTACGTGGTTGAGAGGCATGCACACCCATGTGTATCTCCAATTAGGGTAGGCAGACTCAAGTATGGAGGAAGGTAGGTGGGACAAATGTTTCAATTTTTTTTTCTCCTGTGTTCAGAGGGTGAAGAGAAAGGGACCATTTCTAGCTGTTAAACTACATCAGCACCCAGAGATGAAGGATAGTCATTTGATGACAGAGACCCTGATATGGGGAAGAGTGTTCCAAGGGTGTTACTTGAGTTGTTTTGATCTTTCTGAGACATTGTTGGCTTCAGTTGCACCAGGGTTGAGAAATTCCAAGGTCTATTATAGGCTGACCAAGTCCACCTTAGTGCATCCACAGGCCCAGGAACATACTGCAAAGCTTGACTAGCAGAGTGGTCCAATCTACTCTGCTTTCCATCCTGTGATGAGGCACTCATCCTCTGCTGGCCTACATGAGCTGGCTGTCATGTTCCCTGTGTAGTCTGGGCATGCTGACCACTGCATAGGTATCAGCAACTGAGGAGACCCAGTCCAGATACATGCACCCCAAGGTTGGATCAAATACATTGTGGTTTTCTCTATGCACAGAGTTTGAGTCCAACCATCTAGTTGGAGAGTTCCCCAAGAATCCTCACCTGAAGTGACTATAGACTTGACTCTTGTGTGTGCCAACCAGTGTAGGGTCAGTTTTGGCCCGTCACCTGCACTAGCCAATGTACACATTGGTGAATACAGCTGCTTGGTCAGTTCTGTCCCCAGCCCCATCTTTCATGTGGACTGATGGGTGCTGCGACCTGGCCCATCTTAGCACATCACAGCACCACGCACATCAGTAGGTGCTGAGGTCTAGTTGGGGCAACTCCCAATAACCCTCACCAGGCTCACCCTCAGCCCTAGTTTTTGCATGTACAGGCATGTACTGCAGCCTAGCCCAGTTCATCACACATCTCATCTGGCTCTTGTGGACACACATGGGTGCTGCAGCTTAGCTCAGCCCTACCTGCCCCCAGACCTAACCCACATATATGCTGATGGGTGCTGCTGCCTTGACCAACTGGCCCGCTCCAAGCCCTGGCTCTCAGGCTCACCAGCCAGAGCTATAGCCCCCAGAGGAATGCCCACAGCTCCTCTACCAGACCCACTCCCAGCCCTAGGTCTTGCAGGTGCTGGTGGGTACAATGGCCCTAATTGGCATGGTCTTCCTTCAGTCCTGGCCTTTACATGTGCCAGTGGGTGCTGCACGCTGGCCCAGCCAGGCCCCTTTCTGGCCCTAGCTTCCAGGAGTGAGGTCTGGTGCAGCCTGGTTCAGCCTGTCATTAACCCCAGCTCTAGCCTAGTCAGGCATGCCCCCAGCCCCAGATTTTGCATGAGCCAATGGGTGGCAGCTATTTAGCATAGCCCGCCCACATGGGTGGGTGCCTTGACCTGACTCAGACATGCCTTCCGGATTTCCCCATTTAACCACTCTGTCTCAGCTCCCTTGCCTACCTGTGAGCACAGTGGCCTAGTCCGTGGAAGCCCCAGAAGTCATTCCTCCCCTGTCAAACATGCCCTCATTTGCTCCTACTACAGTATGCCTCTAGATCTCTTTCCCTGGGCAATATGAAGCCACATTTCCTGGAAGCTAGTGTGGGGTGCCCATCCCTAGTATCTCGCCCCTTCCACATGTATCTTTTAAAAAAGGAGGGGCGGCAGCATGGCCTAGCAGCTAAAGCCCTTGCCTTGAACGTGCCAAAATCCCATATGGATACCAGTTGTAATTCTAGCAGCCCCGCTTCCCATCCAGCTCTCTGCTTGTGGCCTGGGAAAGCAGTCGAGGACTGTCCAAAGCCTTGGGACCCTGCACCTGCATGGGAAACTCGGAAGAGCCCCTGGTTCCTGATTGGCTCAGCTCCAGCCATTGTGGCTACTTGGAGAGCGAACCAACAGACAAAAAGATCTTTCTCTGTCTCTCCTTCTATCTGGAAATCTGAGTTTCCAATAAAAAAAAAATCATAAAACAAACTGTACAGAATGGTACTGAGACCTGAGACCCTTTCTCCATTCTTCATTCTTTCTTGTCAAAGGAAATAAGTGTGAACTCTGTGATGTATGTGTTCTCCACATTTTTTTTATGTACAGAGAGAAATGCACAAGAGTATGTGTGTGGGGGTGCACAATTTTTTTTCACACTCAGCACATGGCCTATTTGTTGGCCAAATACCAGTTACTCCACCACATCCATACTTCCGCCTTAATGGCTCCATTACAGCAATGTCCCTCAGAACTGAGGCCTCTGCCATCTCCTTCACAGTTCTGAGTCCCAGCTCCCTTCCAGTTCCAGACTGGTCTGTGACTTGGACCTCAATCACTGCTTCTTTGCTTGCTACTGTGCAGAGAGACTGTAATGTTGTGCAAGTGCTTGGGATCCATAAAATTGTGACTTTTTCCTCATCTTCTCCTATTCCAGGACCAGGTGAAAGTCCACTTGCTCTCCTACCCCAGTGGCACAACTTCAGACAAGTGCTCTAATGGCCCCCTGAGTCTCTGGTTTCCTGACACTAACAGCACCAAAGGCGTTGCGCACAGGGCCCAGCCCAGGGTTGGTGGGTGTCACGTGATCCCTCTGGAAGATGAGGTGGGCAGAGCCACCTGGTTTGGGTTCAGACAGGATTGCCAGCTGGGCACTGAAGCGGGAAGGTGAGGCCGAGTTGGGCGGCCCTGGGAACACGGGAAGGAGACTAAGACTGGAGTGGAAACGATTAGAATGAGAACAAACTGGCTGCTGAATAGAAGCTTTTATTCCTGCCGCAGAGGGCTTTGTTCCCCAAACACGTGACATACAAAAGCCTCCACTTGAATTCGGGAACCCTAATTGGTTCTCAGGTGGGGGAGGAGAGGGGCGTCTGGATTTAGGGATTCCTTAAAGGGACAATACCCTGGGGAAGCTGGTCCCAGGGTTCCTCCTCATTGTCAGACGGGAGAGAGTAGGTGGGAGGGAGTGGGGAGAGCTGGACTAGTAGGGGTGGAGCAGCTGTTTTGAAGAAGAGGGGAGGGGGAAGGGATAGGCAGAGAGGCAGAAGAGGGAGAGGGGATGGCAGCCCCTGGTCCAGTGCCTGGAAAAAAAGGCATGGTTGAAAGGAAAGCAGGAGAGAAGAGAGTGAAGGAGGAAGAGAGGAAGGAGAAGGAAGGAGGGAGCAAAAGGGTAGGAGTGAGATGGAAAGGTCCAGGCCCTGCGTTGTTAAGCACTAATTGTCCTTCAGTTCCTGCATACCTCAAACTGGACCCTGCCTCAGGATCTTTGCACATCCTCCTCTAATTACCTGGCAGTTTCTCAACCACCCACACCCCTGGTCCCGCGGCCATCCTGCAGTTCAGCTATCACTTCTTCCAAGGAAGATGTTTCGCTTCCTGGATCCACAACGCTCCAGCTCATCACCCTGCTTGCTTTCACTTTTTCTTTCTCTCTTTCTTTCCTTCCTTTCTCTCTTTCCTTCTTCCTTCCTTTCTTTTTCTTTTTCTTTTATCTCTTCCTTTCTTCCTTCCTCCCTCTTTTTTATTCTCTCATCTCCTCTCTCTCTTTTTAAGATTTATTTATTTTTATTAGAAAGATTTGCAGAAAGAAAGATCTTCCATCCACTGGTTCACTTCCCAAGTGGCTGCCACAGCTGGGGCTGAGCCAATTCAAAGCCAAAAGTCAGGAGTTTTTTCCAGGTCTCCCATATGGGTACAGGGTCCCAAGGCTTTGGGCCATCATTTACTACTTTCCCAGGCCACAAGCAGGGAGCAGGATGGGAAGTGGAGCAGCTGGAACCCATATGGAATTCCAGCAGATGCAAGGCAAGGATTTAACCACTGAGCCCTAGCACTGGGCTCTCCCTTCTTTTATGGGAGAGACAGAGACTCTCACCATCCGCTGAGACACTCACCAAGTGCCCACACCCTCACGAACTCCATACAGATCTCCCCAGGGTATGAGAGGGACCTAGCTAATTAAGCCTTCCTGTACCCCACTGCCTCCCAGGGAGCACAGCAGCAGGAAACTAGAACTGGAACCAGGGGTGGGTCACAAGCGTTATACCAACCTGCCTCCTGTTTGTTGCCTTTCCAGTGCTTACCACTCACTTAATGACTTGACTCTTGGGAGACTCTCAATGCCAGGAAAATGGGATGATGCACTGTCTATGTGATGTTCAGCTTTGACCCTGGGCTCAGTATCATGTTTAACACACAGCTGGAGGTCAAAGGAACCCGGGGCAGCCTGGCCAGCTGAGTGGGAAAGGGATAGTCATCCCTCCCTAGCCCCGGACACCACAGTTAGTGGCATCAGCTGGGCTCCTGCTGCCCTTTGAGGCATCCTAGCTGTGAGGTCATGAACAAGTCACTTTCCTTTTCCTAGTTTATTTTACTTTTCTTCAAAAAGTACGAAACCCCTTGGGGGTGGGCTTTAGCAAGGCAGTCAAGAGGCCAATAATAAAAATACCCAGGGTTCCACGGACTCCATGCTCAGCTTGGGCTCCTGACTCTGGCTTTATAGTAATGCAGGCCCTGAGAGGCAACAGGGATGGCTCAAACCCTTGGGTTCTTGCTACTGGCTTGGTCCTTGACCAAGGATCTGCTGGGGTCCTGCGGGGACGAGGGGATGGGGAGCAGGGAACTAGCAGAAAGGACTTCTCTTCTTGTGGTTCTGTCTTTCAAATAAATAAATAAATGTTTTAAAACACAGACTCCTACCTCACAGGACCTTAGGAGGAGAAAAGTGCTAAGCAGGGACTGGAATATGATGGATACTTGAGAAATAACCCTGTTGGCAATGAGCAGGAAATGCTTCTACGGCCAGGGTGAGGGGGTGGGGATGGCAGTGTGGGGAGGACGCAGGGAGGGAGGAATCTCCCATTGCTGACCTTCAGCCCTGTCTATGGTTATTTTAACAAGTGCTTATAAAGCACTTTGGAGATAGGTTTTGGTTGTCCCCCTGACTGATGAAAAAAATTGAGCCTCACAGAGGTTAAGAGCCTTGGCCAAGACCACACCACAAGTAAGCAGTGGAGCCTGAATCCAGCCCATGTGTCATGAGCCAAAGCAAGTGTCTCCCCACTCCAACCCAAGTCCCTCTTTTTGCCTTCTGGCACATGGAGGCTAAAGGGAAATTGTGTGTGTGTGTGTGTGTGTGTGTGTGTGGTTGTTCAGGGTCCCAAGGGTGAGAACAGGCAGAAGGAAGACCCTGAGGGATGTATCCTCCCAGGTGCGGCTGCCTCCATGCCCTGCATTCACACCCAGCCTGGCACCTGTTATAAATGGCACACAGAGGCTTACATTCGGGACCACGGGTTCTGTGCCTCGGTGACTTCCTCCTCCTCTTCTTTTTAAGATTTCTTTATCTTATTGGAAAGTCAGATTTACAGAGAGAAACATCTTCCATCTGCTGGTTCACTCCCCAAGTGGCCACAATGGCTGGAGCTGAGCTGATTCAAAGCCAGGAGCCAGGAGCTTCTTCCAGGTCTCTCACGCGGGTGCAGGGACCCAAGGCTTTGGACCATCTTTTACCACTCTCTCAGGCCACAAAGGAACTGGAAATGAAGTGGAGCAGGGATACAAACTGGCATCCATATGGGATCCTGGCAGTGAGTTCTTTTTAAAGTCAGATTTGAGCCTTGATGCTGTGCCAAACCCTGGGATACGCATCTGAAAAGCACACATCCATGCCACAGTTGTGCAGCATAGAGCTTAAACAGAGTGGAAACAGAATGCCAGGTCAGCCTCTGGTGGGGACAGAGGGCTGACTCTGACCTTGGACGGGGACGGCACTCACGTTGTACCAGAGCTGCAGGCATCCTGGCACCCTCTCCTGGGCCCAGAGTGAGGGGACCCTTTAAGAAGGTTGTGCCCTCCCCAGCCCCTACCACCCTCTAATTAGCCAGCTAAAGAAAGAGCTGGCAGCAAAAGGGATTGTGAGGTCCCAGCTTTGGGGCCCTTGGAGGAGATCGGGGATTGTCATGCTAATCTTCCGAGATCAGCAGTTCTGGTGCCCTTCAGGTGGCTGGTAGCTGAGCCACCTGGCTTTGCCTGCTGCTGCTGCTGTCTGCTTCCTGTTTCCTCTGTCCACCTCTTACTTGGTCAGGCTGGCTCTGCCTATCCTCCCACCTGCTCATGGGCTGGGAAGCCTCTCCTAGAAGTGTCCAGCCAGGCTCATCCCACACTATAAAAAGGAAGCTGCTAGCTTTGGGGGTGGGTGCTAAAGGAGAACAGGAGAGGTCCTAGCCCCTCACCATTGTAGGCCAGTGACTTTGCCCCCCAGAATCCTCATCTGTAAAATGGGTTGAGGACAGAGTGAGAGCAGGTATATAACACACCTGCTACTGAGAACAGTTTCCAGGTAAAACCGCAGTGCCGCAGCTCTGTACTGCGAGTTCTTAAAAAGACTTGATCCTATTTTTTAATCATCCTGGGATATAATTAGCATTATCAGCACCCCCCCCATTAATTTTTTTTTAATTATTTGAAAGAATGACAGAGAGAAGAGGCAAAAAAAAACAAAAACAAAAAAAACCTGATTTGCTGAATCACTCCACAAGCGAAGTAGTTATTACAGTCAGAGCTGGGCTAGCCTAAAGCCAGGAGCCAAGAACTCCATCCAGGTGTCCCACATGGGTGGCAGGGAGTCAAGCACTTGGGCCATTCTTGGCTGTCTTCTCAGGCACATTAGCTGGAAACTGAATGGGAAGCTGAGCAGCCTGGATCCTCAACAGCGCTCCAATAGAAGAGGCTAGTGTTGCATATGGCAGTTTCATTCACTGCTCCACAATGCTGGTCCCCACCACCCCCATCTTATAGTTGAAGAAACCAAATCCCAAAGGGCTAACTCACTTGGTTGGCATGCATCCCAAGCTTGCTTGCTCTCCTAACTCCGTTGTGCAGTTTGGCAAATGACGATAGATGGTACAGAGAGGGCAGCATGGTAGATGTGAAATACACCACGCATCTGACTTAAGTCCAGACAGCGACAAGTGACAGAATGGTCAGAGCAGCTTTACTCCAAGTGGCTGAATGCTGGAATCAGCTGTAACATGCCTCAGTCAGAGACTGGGCAAAGAAGTCATGGTACAGCCATGCAAGGGGACAGCACTCAGCCCATGGAGGAATGGAACAGTTGATCCAACTAATGACAGAGCCAAGTCTCAGCAACAGAATGTAGTGTGAGAACAGCCAGCCTCAAGAGAACACATACTCTATGACTCCATTTATAGAAAGTTCAAGAACAACTACGGTGAATCAATGGTAATGGAAGTCAGAACAGTGGGTCCCAATGCAGAAGGAAACCACTAAGCAATCAAAGGAATCCTTCTGAGGTGCTGGCGGGGGGTGGGGTGGGGAAGGAATGTGTGTGGGAATTTCATTCATTCATTTAATAAAAGATTTTTTTAAAGATTTATTTATTTTTATTGGAAAGTCAGATCTACAGAGAAGAATAAACTAAGAGAAAAATCTGCCCTCCTCTGGTTCACTCCCCACGTGAGTATAATGGCCAGAGTTGAGCCAATCCAAAGCCAGGAGCCAGGAGCCTCTTCCAGGTTTCCCACACGGGTGCAAGTTCCCATTCTTTACTGCTTTCCCAGACCACAAGCAGGAAGCTGGAAGGGAAGTGAAGCAGCCAAGCCACAAACTGGTGCCCATATGGGATCTCAGCGCATGCAAGGTGAGGATTTAGACACTGGGTCCTATAAGATTTCTTTATGCGGGAACCAGTGCCATGGTATAACAAGCTAATCCTTCACTGAAGTGCCCACAGCCCATACAGGCACTGCTTCATGTCCCTGCTGCTCCATTTCTGATCCAGCTCCTGCTTATGGTCTGGAAAAAATGCAAAGGCCCAAGTCCTTGGGTCCCTGCACCTGGGAGACCTGGAAGAATCTCTTTGGCAGCACTTGGCGAGTAAACCAGCAGATGGAAGATCTTTCTCTCCATCTCTCCTTCTCTCCGAAAATCTTCGTTTCCAATAAAAATAAATAAATCTTAAAAAAAGTTAAAATTTCCTGGCTTTGACCTGACACAGTTAATGAAAGATCAATCCATTTTTCTCTCTCCCTCTCTGTCATACTACTTTTCAAATACATTTTTTTTAATTTAGTTTTTTATTTATTTGAAAGGTAGAATTACAAAGAGAAGGGGAATTAGAATCTTCCATCTACTGGTTCACTCCTCAAATGGAACAACAACAAAGGCTAGGCAAGGCTGAAGCCAGGAGCCCAAAGCTGCTTCTGGATCTCCCATGAGGGTGCAGGGGACCAAGCAACTGGTTCATCTTCCAATGCTTTCCCAGGCACATTAGCAGGGAGCTAGATCAGAAGGGGAGCGGCCAGCGTGGTTCGGTGTTCTAGTGGCTAAAAGCCTCACCTTGAACATTTAAGGATTCCATATGGGCACTGGTTCTAATCCCGGCAGCCCAGCTTCCCATCCAGCTCTCTGCTTGTGGCCTGGGAAAGTAGTCTAGGACAGCCCAAAGCCTTGGGACCCTGCACCTGTGTGAGAGACCAGAAAGAAGCTCCTGGCTCCTAGCTTCGGATCGGCACAGCTCCAGCCATTGCTTGGGGAGTGAATCATTGGACGGAAGATCTTCCTCTCTGTCTCTCCTTCTCTCTGTATATCTGACTGCAAAATAATAACAATAATAATAATAATAGTTTAATTAATTAAAAAGAAGAAGAGGAGGAGGAGCAGACAGGACCAAAACAAGTGCCCATATGGGATGCTGCTATTGCAGGTGCAGGCTTAGTCAGCCTGCTTGCTATGCCACAACCCCAGCCTCTCAAACACACGATTTAAAAGTTAATAAAACATACTTTAAAAAGTTCATGAAAAACAGATTTTTTTTAAGGATACATTTATTCTGGTGTAAAATGCACTTAAAATCCATTCATAGCTTTTTCGTGATATTCATTAAGATAAGAGCAAATTCCAAACTTTCTTGTCCCAGAATATACACTTAATCTTTCAACTCTGTTTTTCCACGAACATTTTGGAGTACCATAACTTAAGTGCTGCCCAGCAGAGTTCCCCCCCAGTCCTCCCCGCTGCATTCTCCTAAGATGGACGTAAGAGAGAAAGCAGGACTTACAGCCTAGCCTGAATTTCAGATAAACCACAAATATTTCTGCAGTGTGTGAGTATGCCCTGTGCCATGTTTGAGACGAATTTGGACTTCATAAGCAATAAATGTATGGCTGTGACTGAGGCTACGAGGACGTAAGTCTGTGAGTGAGCATCCTGGGTTTTTATTTGCTCTCCCGGCACCCTGCCCGGTCTCGCAGGCCCAGGCCAGTGCCCACCAGGCGAGAGTACCCCGCGCGCCGCGGTCACGCTGGGCGCAGCCTGGCAACGCGGCCACAAAGGGAGCCCGGGAGGCGGAATCTTTCCACATGCCTGATCAATGGGGGCGCGGAGACGGCGGCGCAAACAGGCCCGAGACAACCATACAAAGGGGAGGCCCCTCAGCCGCTCCGCCTTCCATTGATCCCCAGCCTTTGTGACTGGGACAACGGGGCACTGGAGGCGCCTCACCGTGCTCTCCCTCTCCTTAGGCAGAGAAGAGCTGCAGGGACCCCCGGCTCGGCCACCCTCCCCTCCTTTCCCCCTCCGTGGACTCCAGACCTCAAGTCTTGGGGTGTTCAGCTGCTGTCAGGGGCCAGCCAGTGGAACGCCACCCTTCCTCGAGATCCCCTAGTCTGCCCTGGCCTGCAGCACCGCGTGTCCCCCTGGTTACAGGCAGGCCTCGCCCAGGCTCTGATTTTTTGTTTATTGAGCAAATATTTATCGAGCCTTTGCTCCAAGCTGTTTCCACTCGCTCTCACCCCCACGGCCACTTGAACTGGCCAGTTCCTTCAAGTCTCCCCTCTCTGGGAAATCGACCCTGAGCCCTCTCCCAGCCCAGCTCCGGTAAGGGGCCCATTTCCCTTGCTGTCTGTGCTGCTCTCCAGCTCAGGCACTGTGTGATGATGACAACAGAAAGAGCTCATAATTCTCGAGCACTTATTCCGCCTGCTGTGCTGAGCACTGGACACTGACTCCCTGTTTTCATTCGTGCAGCAACCTTCCAGGTGAGGGCTGCTACTAGGAGCTGCACTTGGCATAGGTAGAGCCAGAGGGCTAACCTGGTAACCTGACATCTCGTGGTTGACAAGATGCCAGAGTGGAGGATTGGATCTGCAAGCCACTGACCCCAGGGTCTGGCACCTTTCACACCCCCAGTTCCAGGCTCTGTCTCCATCAGAGCATGTCCACACTGTACTGTATTTTCTCCTGTTTTCCTTCCTGGATTGATTGTCCTGTGACCCTGGCATCTGGCACAAAGATGGTGTTTATCTCATGTCTGTTGAGCTGTCCTGTCAGGTTGAAGAGCATTAGATCCTGAGAATGGGAAGTGAGGGAAGGTTCCTGAAGACAAATCTTGCTAAAGTTACTGCCCACAAGTGAACCTGAAATCAGACACTGAGAAAAAAAAAATCCAAAAAGGGTTGTGGGACTCTGTCAACTGGTATGCAGTTCTCTCATGCCACTGCAGGAAATTCATCTTTGTCGAGATATAACTTACATGCAAGAAAATGTAGCCATATTAAGCATCCAGTTCACTGAGCACTGAGAAACACACATGCCTATGAACCTGCCTCAGTGTCAGCACAAGTTCCTGCTTCCCAGCAAGGGTCCCTCTTGCCCCTTGCAGCCGATGCCTGTCTCACCCTGTTCCCAGGCAGCCCCTGATCTGCTTTCTGCCACCATCCATTAGATCGCATTTGCTAGAATTTCATATCATTGTGTATTTGTTCATGCCTGGCTTTTTTTTTTTTTTTTCTATTCAGTGTGCTGGTTTAGAGATTCAGGGTGCTGTGGAGTGACTTTTGGGTTTCAAACCCTTTCTCTGCTTCTGGCCTTATTGTTAATCACACGGGAATGGATGCTGTGAGACTCTGTTCAGAGCATGAGCGCAGCCTGCACAGTTCTGGGCACGGGAGGTAAACCGAAAATTCCTTGGGTAAGTGTGACCTTGCTAGATTGTGATCTCTGTAAGGATTGTGACCTTGTCTGCTCTGTGCACCACTCTTTACTAATAGCAATGGCTACTGTGTATTAAAGATGGTCAATTGGAGGATCAGAGATGTTGAATGACTTGCCCAAAATCACACAGTTAGTAAGGGACAGACTTGGGATTTGAACCGAGGCAGCCTAGTCCTAGAGTTTTTACTCCTATTTGTTTATTTATTTTTAAAGATTATTATGTTTTTATTGGGAAGGCAGATTTGCAAAGAGGAAAAACAGAAAGTTCTTCCATCTGCTAGTTCACTCCCCAAATGGCCATAATGGTTGGAGCTGAGTCAATCAAAAGCCAGGAGCCAGGAGCTTCTTCTGGATCTCCCACACAGGTACAGGGTCCCAGGGCTTTGAGCCATCTTCTAGTGCTTTCTGAGGCCACAAGCAGGGAGCTGGATGGGAAGTGGAGTAGCCAGGACACAAATCGGTATCCATTTGGGATGTCAACGCTTGTAGGGGGAATATTAGCCAACTGAATCATTATGCCAGCACCTCTCTCTCTTTAAATTTGTACTCAGAGATAGGCACTGTGGCATAGTGGGATAAAGTACCACTTGGAATGCCTGCATTCCGCACAGAGTGCCTGGCTCCTCCACGTTTCTGATTAAGCTTCCTGCTAATGCACCTGAGAGACAGCAGTTAATTGTCCAAGTACTTAGGATCCTGCCACCAATGCACCCATTTGGGCAGCTCTTCTATCTTTGATTCATTCCCTCCATGCCCACAAGGCAGGACTGGGCCAGGTGAAGGCCAGGATCATGGAACTCAATCCACATCTCTCACACAGATAAGCAGTGACCCAAAAACTTGAGCCTTCACCTGCTGCCTTCCAGGGTGCACATGAGCAGGAAGCTGGAATCTGGAAGTAAGTTGGCACTCAACCCAAGCACCCCCTGAGACTGAACAGCCCAAGAAGCAGCTTAACCCAATGTGCCACAATGATAGCCCCTAAGGACACTGCTAAGTAAATCTGGGCTTCTCCCCATTTTACAGTTCAGTAAGTTCTAACAGAGCTGCAAGCCTGTGGCTTTGTTGTTGTTCGTTCCTCAAGATGTATCTATTTGAAAGGCAGAATTAGAGGGGGGTTCACTCTCCAAATGGCCACAACAGTCTGTGAAGCTTCCTCCGGGTCTCCCATGCAGGTGGCAAGGGCCCAAACCCTGGGGCAGCTCCCACTGCTTTTCCAGGTGTTATTAGCAGGGAAGTGGATAGGAAGTGGAGCAACTGGCACTTCACTGCTGCGCCTGAGTCAGGGATCTCTCTCTGGATGCCCAGCTTTGCCATGGTCTCCAGGGCACTTTGGAAAGTGTGTTTCTGTGCCTTTTCTTCACCAGGTCTCCCCTCCCCACACCCCTGCCTGCCACACCCCGACCTGGCTTTTTTTTTTTTTTTTCTGGAAACTTCTCTCTGATTCCTCCACAAGGTTTCCTACTCCTGCTGAGTGAGTCTGTTTCCTTCTCCAGTCTCTCCCTGGGCTTTGGCAGGCCAAGGCTACAATTTCAAAAGGGTTGAGTTCCTTCGGGAAGGGGCTGGGACCGAGCCCCTCCCCCTGCTGGCTCTTCCCATAAATACCCCCTGTGTGCAGCGCCCAGGGGCCTCAGGGAGCCTGGCTGACTGATCTGTAATTAGAAACTGTTCTTGGAGCAGGGAGGGCCCCAGGGTTGCCCGGCCGTTTTGTCAGCTGTGAATTATTCAGAATATGGAAAGTACAGTGGAGATCTCCGCTGTACTGCCCGGCACACCTCAGCTCTGCCCCAAACTCTGTCCCAGCTCTGCCACTACATGCCAGGTATGTTGGCTGAGGGAGACTTCATCAGCCTGTTCTTCAGCTAACCCGATGGACAGGGACCTACCCAAGGTCACAAGACCAGGAAGAGGAGAGCTGAGCTGGGATTCTAACCCAGGAACGTGACGTTTAGTGTTCATTGAGGCTGTAGATATGGACGGAGGAGAGGGAGGAAGCCATGGAGGGAAGGAGAGGGCAAAGAGGAGGGAGGAGGAGAAAGAAGGAGGGAGGGGAGGAACTGGGAAAAGAAAAAGGTGCTTTGTTTCTCCTGGCCTTGCCCTTGCTAAATCTCTGTGGTGGGTAGGGGGGTAATGTGGCAAGGAGAGCAAGAACATCATGGAGCAGTACCAGCTAGGTGAGAAACAGGCATTGCTTTGCCTGTAGTGATTTTTTTTTAAATGTTTTTAATTTTATTCATTTCTTTTAAAGGCAGAGAGAGTGAAAGACAGAGACCTTCTGTTTGCTGCTTCGCTCCCCAAATGCCCACAACATCTTGAGCTGAGCCAGGTTGAAGCTGGGAACCCAGAACTCATCCTAGGTGTTCTACATGGATGGCAGGAGCCCAAGCACCTGAGCCAGCACCTGCTGCGCACCAGCAGGAAGGTGGAACTGAAGCAGAGCTTCCACATGGCTCTTGGACTTGGGATGTGGCATCTTAAACGTGGTACACAACACCTGGCTCTTCTGCAATGTTTGAAGAAGTCTCACACTCTTCTGAGGAAGGTGCTACTGGTGCTCATTTTACGGATTTGGAAGCTGGAGGATCAAAGACCTTAAAGAAGTTTGTTTGAGGACACGTACAGGTGGTGAGGGGCCAAACAGAGGCTTAATTCTACCATAGCTCTCTGTGGCACTCTCGTTTCCCATCTTTCCTGTGGCCCAAGCTCCAGGACAAGAACTTAGATTCCTGAGTGATCAGATGGCCTCTGTCATCCCACGGGGTTTGACCTTGCCCACGAGCCCTTCAAGGGGCTCAGGGCTCAGGGGCTCTTCTTTCTCTGTAACTCTGCTTTCCAAATAAATAAAAAAGACAACCTCTTAAACAATGTGCATCACACGGTGAATGCTCAAAGCTGCTGTCATTATAATTATCATTATTAGTTGTTGTTACTCCTGATGCCAGCCTTCCTGAAAGCTGGCTCAATGGGGAGGCAGGAATTATTGAGTAGTGAACAGGTGTCTTCTTCTGGAATCAGCACTACAGTTTGTTCCGGCTGGAAGATACCCTGATTCCAACATCAATCCTGAAACATTGGGATGGAGCTTACAGCATCCCTGAATCCAGAGGATGACCTGTGACCGTGCCCAGCTGCAGCATTGATTCGAGAATTGACACATGATCCAATGAGCGCCAAATGGAGGGAACCACAAGAATTTTTGCGGGAGAGAGACATTCTTTTCCACCAGGAGGAGATTATATGTGCGGAGTTTCCTCCCACCTAATGGGAGGAGAGGATCTAAGACTGAAGCCACAGAAGCAAGTGGAGCCAAGATGTGGCAGGGATGCTCCTTGAAACCTTTGAATGCCTGGATTCCGTGGTGAGTCAGTCACAATCATTGTTCCTGCTATCAACACTTTTATCTACAGCAGGTTGAATTTCCTGTCACTTCCCTCCAAGAGTTCTAATACGTCCGTGATGTTGGTTCTCGATCTCTCAACACACACACACATATGTTTACATTCACATATGTCTGAATTTTATAAACGAGAGATTCATATATATTTCATTAAAATGACAGTGTATGTTGAAGATTCACGTCTAATGATTACTTTTGCTTTTACAAACATAGGTCAACAGAGAGCACCAAGTAAGACCTTAAGAGTCACAACATCCGGGTAAATTAAGGGCCTTTACCCACTAAACGTATGCTGTCAGGGAGTCAAGACCTAGAGTCATGGCGTGGCTTTAACCATGGTTTTCCTTTCTGATCTCTGGAGAACATTTAATTTCCACCTGGGCGTAGTCTCTCCCGGCTTCCTTGTGGTGCCCTGCTTCTGTCTGCTGTGGTGTCAGAGGCGGCAACTATCTGTTTACAATTTCAGACAGAGGCATTAATTGCCTTTTGAACCTCCTGTTTTCTCTAAGAGTGCACTGCTCGACTCTCTCGCTCGCTTTTCTTTCTGCACAAAGAAAAATGTCTATTTTTTCCTCTATAAAATCTGACCACCTGCAAATCCCTATGCATTCTTTTGTAAGTGGACAACAGGAGAGGCAAACATGTAGGCAGGAAATATCTGCCCAGAACGGAGTTTGCAGGATAAGGAACGTTCTGAAACCAGTCAGGAAGGCAGCTGACTGGAATCGGAGTTGGACTCAACATCTGAAATTTGCTTGCGGCACTGCTTGCTGTGGAACCTAGAGCAAATTCCTTCCTCTTGTTGAGCCTCAGTTCCCTCATCCATAAAATGGGCAGATAATGCAAAGCTGAATAATGCAACCAACTAATGAAAGCATTTCCCTCTGGAAAATTACATTTCTCTGCCCTTTATTGGCCTGGCATGAGTCAAAACTGTAATAAAACCAACACGTGCTGAGTCTTTACAAGAGCGAGGCAGCATCTTGAGAGATATTCAGCTTTACAACCTACACTTTCACATTGTACCTTTATGGTACTCCCACTTTGTATAGCCAAGGCAGTGGGTGATCAGAGATGGTGAGCAGGTTGCAGAAATCACACATAGTAAAGAGACAAAACTAGGTCTCGAACCTAATAATTTCACTCCACAGTGTTCTCTGACCTCTAACTGTATGGCCTCTACCATGAGAGGCATCTTCATCCACCCCAACCTGGACTTTCCCAACACCTGCTCCACAACCCAACTTCTGCCATAGAGTGACCAAAAGCCTGGGGTTGCTGATGCCTGGGCAAAGCCACACTGCTTTCTGACCCCCTGGCTCTCTTGCCAATTTTGTTCCTGCCAATTCTCCACAGACAGCTTGAGGTCCCCAAAATCCAGATTTGACTTACTCTTGGGAGGCATGGTAGGAATGAGGAAATAACAGCTTGCCTTTGGACTCCAAATCCTGGTATCTCCTGGACATGTAGAAGGATCTTCCAAGGGTTCCTGAAAGGGCAGGAATCAGGCACAGCAGTTAAGTCACTGCTGGGGGCATGCACATCTCACACTGCAGTGCCTGGTTCAAGTCCCAGCTCCTCTGCTTCTGATTCAGTTTCCTGCTGATGTGCATAGTGGAAGGCTCCAGCCGTCGGATCCCTGGATCCATGCGGGAGAGCTGAATTTAGCTCCAGGCTCCTGCTTTTAGCCTGACCCAGCCCTGGCTGCTACAGGCATTTAAAGCAACAGATGGGAGATCTCGATCTTCTCAGTCTCTGTGCCTATCAAATAAAATGAAAAGAAATAAACAAAAGGCTCATGGAAAATGTATATTATGCTGTATATATATATATGTGTATATATATATATGCACTTGGATTTTTAAATTTAACAAATTTGGGCCCGGCGCGGTGGCGCAAGTGGTTAAAGGTCCTCACCTTGCACGCCCGGGATCCCATATGGGCGCCGGTTCTAATCCCGGCAGCCCCGCTTCCCTTCCAGCTCCCTGCCTGTGGCCTGGGAAAGCAGTCGAGGACGGCCCAAAAGCTTTGGGAACCTGCACCCGCGTGGGAGACCCGGAAGAGGCTCCTGGCTTCGGATCAGCATAGTATCGGCCCGTTGCGCTCACTTGGGGAGTGAATCATCGGACGGAAGATCTTCCTCTCTGTCTCTCCTCTCTGTATATCCGCCTTTCCAATGAAAAAATAATAAAAATAAATCTTTAAATTTAACAAATTTAATTCATTTTTAATGATGTTTACACAGTTGAAATGGATGTATGCCCATGTAGACCACTGATTAGGGTGAGGAATTGGAGAAAGTGGATGAAAGTGGATGAAACAATTACTCCCAACTTTTTTTCTTCCTGTATCTGGCGGAAGGGAGGAGATAAAGGGAGAGGGCTGCTCCTAGCAGCCTAATTGTATCAGTACCCAGGATTGGGGGACAATCATTTTTTTTAAAGATTTATTTATTTTTATTACAAAGTCAGATATACAGAGAGGAGGAGAGACAGAGAGGATCTTATGTCCGATGATTCACTCCCCAAGTGACCACAATGGCCGGAGCTGAGCCGAAGCCAGGAGCCAGGAACTTCTTCCTGGTCTTCCACGTGGGTGCAGGCTCCCAAGGCTTTGGGCCATCCTCGACTACTTTCCCAGGCCACAAGCAGGGAGCTGGATAGGGAAGCAGGGCTGCTGGGATTAGAACCAGTACCCACATGGGATCCTGGCGTGTTCAAAGTGAGGACTTTAGCTATTAGGCCACCGTGCTGGGCCTGGGGACAGCCATTTAATGTCATCCTAGGGTCCCTGATGTGGAGCATGTTCAGAGGGTACTGCTTAAGTGGTTTCAATAGTTATGAAATGCTGTTGATTTTATTGCTCCAAGATTGAGGAAATCCTTTTAAGGTCCATTGGCTGACATAGTCCACCTTAGAGTCTCCACTTGTCCAGTTACTTGCTGTCAAAGCTTGGCAGAAAGAGTTGTCTAATTTGTTCTGCCTCCACCCTCTGCCATGATACTAGATGTTCTCTGTAGGCCTCAATGATCTGTCATGTCTCCAATGTGCATCTTGGCATGCCATCCACTGCACAGGCTTCAGCAACTGAGGAGACCAAGTTCTGATACATGTATTCCACAGTCAGACAACAGATCCTGTGCTTTTCCCTGTGGTCAGAGTTTTGAGTCCAGTGGTCCAGTTTTTGGGGGTTCCCCTAAAAAAACCTTACCAGAGATGACTCCTGAGTGTGCCAGCCAGCGTGGAGTCTGGCTCAGTCTGTCACACACATCAGTCTACACACACACTGGTGGCTGCAGTTTCCTGGTCAGTTCTGTCCCCAGTCCCATTTCATACACAAACCAATGCCTGTTGCGGCCCAGCCCATCCCTGCCCACTACACACCTAGCCCTCAAACACATTGGTGGGAATTTCAGCCTAGTCAAACTCCATTAACTCCCAACAGGCCTGCCTCCAGCCCCAGTTCCTGTGCATGCTGGTATGTTCAGCACATTGAGCCACCACTTGTGATGACAGCATTTGATATCAGAGTGCCAGTTTTGGTCCCACCTGCTTTGCTTCTGCTCCAGCTCCCTACTGATGCTCCTTTGGAAAGCGGTGGAAGATGGCCCAGGTACTTGGCATGTCTGCTACTCACGCAGGAGACCCAGATGGAGTTCCTGTATCCTGCCTTTGGCCTGGCCCAGCCCTGGACATTTCAGACATTTGGGGAGTGAACCAGCAGATTGAAGATCTCTCTCTCTCAAATAAATAAATCTTAGAAAAATGTTGCTCCCAAAAAACATATTTTCTGATCCTATATTCTCACAAACGTTCAAAAAGTCATTTCTGTAAGAAGCTAAGTGACAGAGCTCCCATCTGCTGCATCACTCTTCAACTGTCCACAACTGCTGAAACTGCCAGCTGAAGCCAGGAGCCAGGAGCTCACCCCAGGTCTCCTACTTGAGTGGCAGGAACTCAGTCACCTGAACCATCACTGCTGCCTCCCAGGGCCTACATTAGGTAGAAGCTGGAGTCAGGAGCCAGAGCTGGAAAGTGGACCCGAGCTCGTCCATATGGGATGAAGTCATTCTTCACTTGCACCTTAAGGCTAATCATTTGCTTCTCCACAGATGCTCTGAAGCGTCCCCAGCATTAAAGGGAAAGAGAAAAAACTGGAGATGTGAGACCTGTGGGAACCCGAGTGGGGAAATCAACCCGTGCACAAGAGCATCCTCATGTCCCAGGCCAGCTGCTGCTGTATCAGCAGAGGACGGACTAACATGTGCACGCACCCATGCAGTCAAGTGCACAGTGAGCACGCATGTGTGTGGAGGTGTGACGTCCTAAGGACGTGCATCCCTCATACCTCTACCTGCCCTGCACTGAATTCTTGGGACTTCTCAGAGCCTGTTAGGCAGTGTAGGGTCTAGTATACAGATTATGCTCTTGAGTACTGAATTTGAACCCTGGTTTGACTGCATCCCAGCTAGGTCTTTGGGCAAATCTTCCTACCTTTCTGTGCCTCAATTTCTTCATCTACAAGTGGGAGTGACAATAATATATGCTCCCTTGGGTTACTGTCAGGACATTTAAATATATAACATATACTATATATATTATATACACAGTGAGAGAACATACATATACACTTGTACAGAGGCACTAAGAAACACAACCCTTTTGAGAAATGTTTTTGACAGTGTTCGTCAAAGACTTAAAAAAAAAATGCAGGATGGGGGTGCCAGTGCGATGGGCTCAGTGGCTAAAATCCCTGCCTTGTATGCACCAGGATCTCATATAGCCACTGGTTCATGTCCTGACTGCTCTACTTCCCATCCAACTCCCTGTCTGTGACCTGAGAAGGCAGTAGAAGATGGCCCAAAGCTTTGGAACCCTGCACCTGTATGGGAGACCTAGAGAAGGCTCCTAGCTCCTAGCTTTGAATTGGTTCAGCTCTGGTTGTTGTGGTCATTTGGGGAGTAAACCAGTAGAAGGAGGAACTTTCTCTTTGTCTCTCCTTCTCTCTGTAAATCTGGCTTTGCAATAAAATTAAATAAATCTTTATTTTTTCTTGTTGTTCATTCGAAAGGCAAAAAGAAAGAAAAAACAGGATCAGAAAAAAAACAGATCTTTTATCTATTCGTTCACTCCTCCAAATACATGCAGCAGCCAGAACTGGATCAAGCCAAAACCAAGAGACAAGAACTGAACCTGACTCTCTCACAGGTTGGCAGGAACCCAAGCACTTGAGCCAACACCTGCTGCCTCCCAAGATATGCATTAGTAAGAAGCTGGAACAGAGAACAGAGGTGGGACAAACCATAATACCATATGAGATGAAGAAGTTCCAGGAGGTGTATTTTTGTTTTAAACATTTATTTATTTTTATTGAAAAATGCAGAATTACATAGAGAAGGAGAGGCAGACTGAACTTCCATTGACTGCTTCACTCCCCAAATGGCCACAATGGCCGGAGTTGGGCTGGTCTGAAGCCAGGAGCCTAGAACTTCTTTCAGATCTCCTACATGAGTGCAGGAGCACAAGGACCAGCCTCTTCTGCTTTCCTAGGCCATGTGCAAGGAGCTGGATAGAAAGTAGAACAGATAGGACTAGAACCAGTATCAATATGATATCCTGGCACTAAAAGCAGATGATTTAGCCTGCTACACCATTGCACTGGCTCTCCAGGTGGTGTCTTAAGCACTGTGCCAAACAGTGCTTCTCTTTTATGTACTTTAAATGGATTAGCTCGTTTAATGTTCACAACCATATGAGGCAGATAAATAATACTGTCACCTGCACTCCTCAGATGAGGAAATTAAGGCAGAGGGAGCCTAAGTAATTTTATTCAGGTCACACAGCTTGTATGGGGTATGGAGTGGAGAATTAGGATTCAAACTCAAAAAATTGGATTTCAGAACTCACAGCCTTAATTCACATGCCCCTATGATTAGTGGTTAGTGTTAACAGATGATAGTTATCCACGAATCAATGAATCATAGAAGGCTGGAGACCAATAGACTGACATATATATGGATGAATGGGTGGATGGGTGGGTGGACGCATGGATGGAAGAATGGATAGAAGATAGATGAATGGAAAGATTAATGATGTCTATATGGGTAGGTGGATGGGTGAGTGGATGGGTGGAAAAGTCGGTATATCAGTGGATAGATGAATAGATGGATGTGTGAGAAGAATGAGAGGGTGGATAGATGCATAGATGAATGTGGGTGAATATGTGGATGTACAGATAGGGACCTAGTATCCTGGTCTTGGAATTTTTCATCCTATTAGTTGCCTTTCCATCTTTGGCCTTAGATCTGGGCTCACACTTGCAGAAGGCACCACTCAGCACCTAGAGGAGGAAGGCAGATCAGCCTTCAGCTAAGAGAAGATGTGACTGGAGGGGATCACGGAGAAGCCCAGGTTGACCAGCTCTGAGGAGAGCCTCTCTGTGTGCTGCTGAAACCTCACAAACAGAACACAGTGGCTGCAGCTGGACGTCCCACTCGCGAAGCTGGAACTCAGGCCGGGGCATTTCATCCTGTTTCACCCACACAGACCAACTGATACCCAGTTCCCTTTACCCAGGCACCATGCCTCTCTTCACTGCTTAAATTTTTTTTTTTTATTTTTTTTGCAGTTTTCCTTCAGAATCCTTTCCTCAGGCATTTTCCTTCTCTCCTCTCCACACTCCTAACTATGGAATGGCCATGGCTGAACATGCACCAGGGCTGCTGGAGTCCCTCCATGTCTGGGCATGTGGCTGCCTAACTGCTATTTCCTTTTTTCCTTTTTCTTTTTTTATGATGGACAGGCAACACCCAGCCCTGGAGGTGACTGTGTTTCTGAGAGGCTCTGAGTCTTCCTGGAGCCCAAAAGCTCCCCTGGCAGATTTTCTAAAGCAGCACTGGGAAGCGTCTATAGCTCCTGAGCCCCTAGATTAGCACCCTGAGACCAGACAACAGAGGATGGCTGGGAAAACACTCTTTCCTGTCTTTGGATAGTCACACTCCCTTTCTGGGCCTCACTTTCTGTCCATGCAGGGACACCCACATCCCGTATTCCAGTTTCAAGTTCCACTCCCAGCTGCTCTGCCTCTCCTCTGGTCTCCTGCTCATGCATCCTGACTGAGAGCCCCTGAGACCCAGGGGAGACCTGGATTGAGTTAGGGTTTCTGGCTTCAGTCTGGACCAGTCTGCAACTGCAGCTACTTGGGGAGTAAACCAGCAGACAGATTTGTCTCTGCATGTCTACCTCTCCATCAATAAAGAAATAAACAAATAAGAAATAAAACAGAAGTGTGAGTCTTATGAGAAATGAATTGGCGATGCCCAGTAACTACTGTTGAGATCTAAGGATGTCAACTGAGAAGGAGAAAAATGAAAGTATAAAATATTCATCAGAGCTATTCATCACTGCAAATACTTGGAAGCAATGCAGCACTTCATTAGCAGGGGAATGTCTAAGGAAAAAATTGCTTGGAGGTCTGATTCAATGGCTCTATTGGCTAAATCCTCCCCCTTCAACTGCTGGGATATCAGATAGACGCTGGTTCATGTCCCAGCAGCCCCGCTTCGCATCCAGCTCCCTGCTTGTGGCCTGGGAAAACAGTCAAGGATGGCCCAAACCCTTGAGACCCTGAACCCATGTGGGAGACCCAAAAAACCTAGACGAGGCTCCTGGCTCAGTCCTATCTGTTGTAGCCACTGGGGAGTGCTTCAGCAGATAGAAGATCTCTGACTGCTTCTCTCTGTAACCCAAACAAATGAACCTTTTTTTTTTTTTTTTTTTGCAAGTATGAACAGCCTTTATTGGCTACCACGCAAAATAGAGGATTACGACAGCTCCTTGTACTGCAGAAGCATCCGTATACCCCCTCACCTCCCTCCCAAAACAAATGAATCTTTAGGGGCCTGGCGCGGTGGCGCAAGTGGTTAAGGTCCTCGCCTTGCACGCCCGGGATCCCATATGGGCGCCGGTTCTAGTCCCCGCAGCTCCACTTCCCTTCCAGCTCCCTGCCTGTGGCCCGGGAAAGCAGTCGAGGACGGCCCAAAGCTTTGGGACCCTGCACCCACGCGGGAGACCCAGAAGAGGCTCCTGGCTTCAGATAGGCATAGTATCGGCCGTTGCGCTCACTTGGGGAGTGAATCATCGGACGGAAGATCTTCCTCTCTGTCTCTCCTCTCTGTATATCTGCCTTTCCAATAAAGAAATAATAAAAATAAATCTTTAAAAAAAAAAAACAAATGAATCTTTAAAGACAAATAAAATCATACTTGCAAAATGTTTATGAAAACATAAAAAAAAAAAAAGGCCCAGTGCAATAGCTCAGTGGCTAAATCCTGGTCTTACACACACCAGGATCCCATACGGACTCCAGTTGTGTTCCAGCTGCTCTAATTGCCATCTAGCTCCCTGCTTAATGGCTTCAGAAAGCAAAACCTTGGGACCCTGAACCCGCATGAGACACCAGGAAGAAGCTCCTGGCTCCTGGCTTCAGATCGGCTCAGCTCTGGCAATTGTGGCCACTTGGGGAGTGAACCAGCAGATGGAAGATCTTTTTCTGTCTCTCCTTTCTATAAATGTTTTTTGAATAAAAATAAATAAATCTTTAAAAAAGAAAGAGAGAGAGAACATGGGAGAGCATAGCAAAATATCACGTGAATAAAAATAAAACACAAATTCATATGTGTAGAAGAAACAGTTTAAGAAAAGACCAAAATTAATTTCCCAGAGAAAACTGTGTAGAAAATATCCAATTTATATCCTAAAATATAAATACTATCCTAACAGAAAGGTTTGAGTGGTATTTACTTTCTAACTTTCCTGTAATGGAATCGTTTCTGTTATATTATTCTAGCTATATATTTTTTTTTAAGTTACAAAATGTATTTAGAGATAAAACCAGAAGTTGTTAACAGTGGTTGTTTGGGATGGTATTTAAGGGATATCTATTTATTTGACAGGCAGAGTGATAGAGGGAGAAATCTTCCACCTGCTTGTTCACTCCCCAAAGAGTCACAATGGTTGGGCTGAGCAGGCTGAAGCCAACAGCCCGTACTCTGCCCACATCTCCCACGTGGGTGTCGGGGTCAAACACTTGGGCCATCTTTCACTACTTTCCCAGGCACAATAAAAGGGAACTGAGCAGCTGGAGTTAAAATTCCAGGCTCGAGGGCTGGCACGGTGAAGTAGCACCCTTATCCTTCACCTGTGGCACCAGCATCCCATATGGTGCTCTGTTTCTGATTCAGCTCCCCGCTAATGGACTGGGAACGCAATGAAGACCTTGGGCCTCTACGTTCATGAGGGAGACCTGAAAGAAGCTCCTGGATCCTGGCTTTGCCTTGACCCAGCCTTGGCCATTGTGGCCACCTGGGGAATGAACCAGCAGATGGGAGATTTCTCTCTCTCTTTCCCTCTCTGTAATTCTGCCTTTCAAATAAATTCATTTTAAAAATTTTGATCACAAAGATAAAAGGTGAGATAAAAAATTATTATTATTAATGGTTAAGTGCTTATTTTAATCTACTTGATAAACAGAGTGACAGAAAACATTCTTCCAGCCCCTGGTTCACTTTCCAAGTGACTGCAGCAGCCAATGCTGGGCCAAGCCAAGGTAGTAACCCAGACCTCCATTAGGTCTCCAGGTAGGTGGTAAGGACCCAAGTACTTGAGCCATCATCCATTGTCCTCCAGGTGCAGCCTGGACTTCAATGGGCATTCCCCTATGGATTACAAGCACACCAAATGGTGGCTTAATCCACTGCACCACAATGCCAGATCCTGAGTACAAATTCTTGATCATTCTTTACCTGTTACATTCCTTCCCCAAATATAACTGTTACCACTTTCATGTGTGTTTTTCCACATTTAGTTAGGATTATTAATTTAGAAAATAGAGAATCAGACAACTTATTTGGGGACTTGCTTTGTTATTCAATATAATACAAATTTTAGGATATCTTTGCATGTATGACATGTTCTTCAATGACAACAAAGCATTCCGCTGTAATGTTATCTTATGGTTCACTTCATTAATCCCCTGTTGATGGCCATCAAGGTCGTTTCTGGCCTTTGCTTTTAACAATCACTACAAGCAAGAAATCTGTTTCTACCATGTACCTGCATGTGAATATATGGGCAAAACAAACTTTTGGATGTGCAATTGTTGGGGCTCAGTGGTATGTGTATTTTGGGTTTCAAGTTTTTACCATCCCATTACAAAAATCTGTATTAAAAATCACATGAAACCGGCATAGTAGCCTAGTAGCTAAAGTCCTTGCCCTGCATGCACCAGAATTCCATATGGTCGCCAGTTCTTATCCTGGCAGCCCTGCTTCCCATCCAGCTCCCCGCTTGTGGCCTGGGAAAGCAGTTGAGGACGGCCCAAAGCCTTGGGACCCTGCACCCACGTGGGAGACCCAGAAGAAGCTCCTGACTCCTGGCTACACATTGACGCAGCTCTGGCCATTGTGGTCACTTGGAGAGTGAATCATCGGACAGAAGATCTTCCTTTCTGTCTCTCCTCCTCTCTGTATATCTGCCTTTCCAACAGAAATAAGTAAATCTTTTTTAAAAACCATATGAAAAGGAAAAGAAATGGAAAAAAAACAAACCCAATGTTAAATTGTACTGAAAGTATGCCCTGTAAGTGTGCAAAATAAGCAAACACAAATAAAGTCAAAACAACTTTGCATTGAAATAAATGATCAAAGTAATTTACCTGAATATTAAAAGTAATTCGGGGAGGGCAGGACCATGGGTGAATTATATTTTCATTTTCTGGGTATTAGTGAATATGAATTTTTTTTCTGATCAGAAAACAAAATTAACTTTTGAAAATTAAGGACAAAATGCAGCACATTGTCTCTGTAATAAGTCGAAGGTGAAGACATGGGTAAAGAAAACGTGAATAATGTGTCCTGCCTCCATTCCAAACTCATCCCCTGAATAAAAATACTAAAAGTCATGCTTTTTATCCTAAAGCATCTTTTCATCTTTTTTTTTTTTTTTACACTGGAAAAGACAAGATGAAGAAAAGATCTTTAGAGAAAAATATATATATATATTTTAATTCCATCTCCCTTCCCCGGCCCTGTACCCGGTCATCCAAGACTTCCTCCCATTCTGCCAAGCTTTGTGCTCTTGTTCTGCACCCCAGCATCACCCCCTCACTTGGGGCCCTGTTCCCAGGAGACACCTGCGCCTCGGCCTTGGCCGGGCTTCAGCACAAGTCCAAGGCCAGGCCCAGGACGTGCCTGCCTCAGCTCAGGCTGGCCAAGGCAGGGGAGAAACAGCCGCTTCCCCAGCCTGGGGAGCAAGGGGCCCAGGGCCAGGCCTCCCTCCTGGCGGCTTTCTCTCGGAGTAATTAAGAGTGAAATCCCCCTCCTGGTGACCCCGTGCTCCTGGCCCGGGCTGATTTACACATGAAAGGTCTACGCAGGGCCTTGGCTTTCTCCTTTTCACATTCACAATGAGGCACGGCCTAGAAATAAAACCTCGCTGAGAAACAAGAGACAAGAGGCTTCAAAAATGTCTTTGTGTGTGTTAGAGAGAGAACCACAGAGAAGCCCAGGAAGGAGAAGAGTGTGGAGGGCTGTTCTAAGGACACGCTCGCGGAACCTGAATTTTTTGAGTGCTTACTGTGTGCCCGCCAGATGTGGGCCCCACATCTGGATGGAGGAGTCGAGGTTCCGAGAGGATCACCCAGTGAATGAGGGGGAGGCTGGGCCTGCGGAAAGGGTGTGCAGGCAGGTGTGAAGGACACTCCCAGCCTTAGCTGAGAATGGGGCTGCGTTTATCAAAGCTACTAACAAAAACGAAAATAAAAAGGAGATGGGGGCTTTATACGAGGTGTTCCACAGCTCCACCGGCTTTATACAACTCTTTTCTTCTCCCCTCTTCTCCTTTCCTCTCTCCTCCCCAACTCTCCCTTTCCTCTCCTCTCAATTCAAAAGGTACCAAGAAAGAAGGAAAGAGAGACAAATAGAGACCTCCCACCCACTCACTCCTTCCCTCTCCCAATCCCTGCACCAGGAGCGGGCACTGCAGCCTGGGACACCCACTGCCCATAGCAGTGCCCAGCATCCAGTCCCACCCTGCTTCTGATCCAGCCCTCTGCTAATGAGATCCAGAGGCAGCTGCTATTGGCTCAAGTCCTTGGGTCCGTGCCACCAACTTGGAAGGCCCAGATGTTGTGGGCACTCGGGGAGTGAATCAGTCAGTGGAAGATCTCTCTTGCCCTCCCATAAGTGAAAATTAATAAACATCATTTTAAAATGCCTGTAACCAGCAGCTGCATTCCCTGCCCCCCTCCCCCTCAAAAAAAAAAAAAGACAGGCACCCTCATTCTATGTGTCCTCCTTGTAAACAGTCACCTTCTGGGCATGTCTGTTTCACTCATCTGTATCCCTAGTTTCTGGCGCATAGCAGGTGAAATGGCTGGTACATTCATGAGTAAATGCATTGATGAGTTCCTTTCTCAGGTCTCAAAGGGAATCATGCCTGTGTTGTTTGGGGTTTGGCAAGTGTCCCGGGCACCAGAAACGGGAGGGGAACAGAACCAGGCAAGCCCTGCGCAGATGAATGGAAAGGCCTGACTTCTCTGACTCGTAGAGCCCTAAGAAGACAGTCCTGCTGTGAGCCCAGCAGGGAATCCCAGGGTAGTAGAAACAGCCAGACTCCGAGGACAGATGGGGCTTTTTTTTGGGGGGGTGGAGGGGATGTGTGTAGGAGACATGAAGGATTGTGCAGTCTGTCTGATTTGTTTGAGACTCCCTGGGGGTGGATGGGACACACGGATGTGATCAGGTCTTAGCTCTGTTACTTCTCAGTTGCTGTTCAGCCTCACCAACCCTCAGTCTCCACATCTGCAAAGTGGGTAGGGAATAGAATAGCAATGACTTATACTTTATTTGGGGAATACAAGGGGTGCCTCATAAACATTTCAAGTTTTCTAACATCTTTTCTCCCTTCCAAATGTATTTTCACCTCCGCCAGAGCTACCAATCATGAATGCCTAGTAGTAATGTTAAAAACTCATTCCTAGTGGGCCCAGCATGATAGCCTAGTGGCTAAAGCCCTCGCCTTGCATGTGTCGGGATCCTATATGGGTGCCGGTTTCAATCCCAGCAGCCCTGCTTCCCCATCCAGCTCCCTGCTTGTGGCCTGGGAGAGCAGGTGAGGACGGCCCAAAGCCTGGTGACCCTGCACCCGCATGGGAGACCCAGAAGAAGCTCCTGTCTTCGGATAGGCTCAGCTCCAGCCACTGTGGCCAACTGGGGAGTGAACCATTGGACAGAAGAGCTTCTTCTCTGTCTCTTCTCCTCTCTGTGTATCTCACATTCCAATAAAGAAAAAAACTTAAAAAAAAAAAAAAAGATTTCTAGCAAAAACAGTCCTATTAATCACAATAGCAACCACCCCTGACAGGCAGCAGCTGTCTGCTCTATGCTTCCTCAGTGGTATCTCATTTAATCTTCCCTATTATTCTGTAAGGTTGGTTGAGAGGACACAGGTCCAGAGAGGGGCAGTTACTTGTCTAAGGGCACACAGTGTCCTCCTTGGGAAGCCGGAGAGATGGGAACGTCTGTTGACTTGAGGGATCAGAATTCTCTAGAGGGCTTGTTCCAACACACAGCACTGGCCCCACCCCCAGCGGCTCTGAAGCAGAGGGCTTGGGTGGAGCTCAAGAATGTACATTTTTAACAAGTGCCAGGGTGATGCTGCTGCTCTGGTCCTGGAGCATGTTTGAGAGCCACAGCCCAATACCACGCTTTCCCCACTGTCATTATCCCAATTAGGCGTGTTATGTCACGTCCAGCCACATACAATAGGCTTGATTCGAGGAATTTGAAGTCTAGCATTGTTCGGTTAGCACGTGGGATATACAACCCTACAGTTTCTCCTCTCTCTCTTTTTTTTTTTTTTTAAAGATTTATTTATTTTTATTGGAAAGGCAGATATACAGAGAGGAAGATCTTCTGTCCATTGATTCACTCCCCAAGTGAGCACAATGGCCGGAGCCGAGCCGATCCAAAGCCAGGAGCCAGGAGCTTCTTCCAGGTCTCCACATGGATATAGGGTCCCAAGGCTTTGGGCTGTCCTTGACTGCATTCCCAGGCCACAAGCAGGGAGCTAGATGGGTGCCCATATGGGATCCCGGCGTGCTTAAGGCAAGGACTTAAACCACTACGCTATCGTGCCCGGCCCAGTCTCTTCTCTTTTTAAGATCTATTTTATTTATTTGAAAGAGCAGCAGAGAGAGAGGTAAAAGAAAAGAAAGATGTCTCATTCTGTTGGTTCAATCTCCCCCTCCCCCCACAGCTGCAATGGCCAGGGTCATGCCATGCTGAAGTCAGGAGTCAGAACTCCGCCCAGGTCTCTCACCTGGATGGCAGGTGCTTCTACAGGAAACTGAATGGCAAGCGGAACAGCCAGGACTCGAACCAGTGCTGATGTGGGAATGGCGACATCATACTAATCTACTGGACCACAATCCCAACCCCTTAAGCTAGTCTTGCAAGAAAAAAATTAAGTGCTTTAAAAGTGCAAAAAAGTACTCAGAATGCATGAATATGTAAATTGTCCCTCCAGCTGCTCAGAGAAACAGCGTTCTGGGTGAAGAACTCAGCAGAGTTGACCCTGGTCTCAAACAATATTTTCCCCTGCCTATTGCAAAATCCAGGATGATGCGATGCCCACAGTA
The DNA here is from genome assembly GCF_017591425.1 of Ochotona curzoniae. NCBI lineage: Eukaryota > Metazoa > Chordata > Mammalia > Lagomorpha > Ochotonidae > Ochotona > Ochotona curzoniae. The sequence goes on along the minus strand of NW_024467101.1, from coordinate 13,230,943 downwards.
CTTGGCAGGTTTGTCTCCATTATGACCAACCACTGATTTCTACTGACTCCAGATGTGACTGTGTCACATCAAGAATCAACAGATTTGGTTCTCCTCTGTCAGTCATTTCCAGTATACACAGCTTAGTGGTTAGCCCACACATTCCATGTTGGAGAGCCTGGGTTCGATGCCCAGCTCCAGTTCCTGCCTCCAACTTGCTGCCAGTGCCACCCTGGGAAGCAACAGCAGAGATCACCCAAGTAACTGAGTTGTGACATGAAGTGAGTTCCCAGCCCCATAGACTAGCTGATGGGAGCTCTCTCTGCCGTGTGATGGCATATGACCAACAAGAGAAATATGAGTTGGGAAGGCAACCGGGAGTCTCTAAGTACAACTGCATGATTTGGAAAGGTTAAAAAAATTTCACTGGTACAATCGGTATACAGCCTTATGGAAGGCTCAATGCTAAAAATGAACACGTACAGAAAGTCAACTTTGGATGATTATGACATAACAGCGCAGGATCGTCCACTGTAATGACCATATTCTGGAGTGGGTATTGATCGTGGAGGAAGCTGTGCACGAGGAGAGACAGAGGAGTCATGGGAAATCTCTGCAACCTTCTCCATATGGCCAGAGATTTCAAACTGCTGCAAAAATAAACCTTATTTTTCAGAGGAAAAAAATAATACCTCATAAAACCCCAGCTAGTCCACGGTAAGTACAGTAGAAATGAGAAACAAACTGTTGTCATATATTGCTGAGGTAGTTGGGTCAGGTGTGGCTTGCATCATGGAGGGGTGCTGAGTGGGGAAGGAGAAGAGCATCTAAAAATCTGGACCACCAGGACCATTTAAGAAGCCTCACCTAAGAACAGATGTTGGGGCTGGTGACTGCATCTCTGGGTTCAGTACTTGGCTTCGATTCTGTCTCCATCTTCCAGCATGGAATAGGCAGTTGAATCCCCGCCAGCCCTGTGGCAATCCGGACTAAGCTCCGGCTTCAGCCTTTGAGGGGAGTGAACCAGTGAATGGAGTGCTTGCTCCTTAAGAAATGAAAAGTTTTGAAGAGGAAAACGGAATGAACCCTAAACTAGAACTCAGTGGGGTTGGGGTTGGGAGGTTCATATAATTCCTGAAGGTGGGGGAGGGGAGGGTACTCAACCATTAGGTCCAGCTCAGGCTCCAAGGTAAGGCCTCAAACCTGGGAGCAAGAATCTTCATTCAAGTCTCCCATCTGGGTACACTGGATACAAATATTTGCACTATCCTCCTCAGCCTTCCTCAGCACACTAGCAGGCAGCTGGGTTGAAAGATACAGGATGTGGGTGTCCCAGGTCACCTGCTGCACTACAGTGCTAGGGGGCATTGTATATTTGCCAGGTACATATTGATGATGGTTCTCTCTCCTGCCAATTAGGCCTAATGTTGGCACAGAACTCAACAGCCAAGAAAGCATGTTCAAGTGTCTGTCATTGGGCAGCAGACATTCCTGAAGTGAGTCTCAGGATGGGGCGGAGCAGGGTGGGAGGTGAGGCAGGGTGGTGAGGGGAGAACAGAAGGGCTGGAAGGAGGGCTTCCAGGAAAGCAGGGGCTCAGATACTCAGCGGGAGCTTAGAGGCAAAGCAGGAGGTGCCTAACTACCCCCAGGGGACTGTGCTGGCCAGGCAGCTGGAATAAAGCCTGAGGTCCCTACCCTTCAAGGTAGAGATGCCTTGGGGCGGGAAGGGGAAGTACATTTACACAGTGGTCTAGTTCATCCTGAGCACAGGAGGCCCATAGGACATTTTTGGCGCTTGGTTGAAAAAATGAGAAATGTACGAAATTAGAAACCCAGAGGGTTGTGGTGCAGGGGGTCAAGCCACTACTTGCAATCCCAATGCTGGCATGCTGTAAAGGAGTGTTGGTTCCAGTCCCTGCTTCCAAAACAGCTCCCTGCTCATACTCCTGGGAAGACAGTTCCTGGAAAGGCTGCATGTTTGGGACCGTGCCACCTACATGGGAGATCCAGGAGGAGTTCCTAGTTCCGGGATTCAGCCTGGCCCAGCCCTCACTGTTGGCAGCCATTTGGGGAGTGAACCAGCAGATGGAAGAACTCCTTCCACATTTTCCTTTCTCTGGCCTTTTAAATGAATAAATCTTAGAAAGAAAAAAACTTGGAACAGGGCTCCTTGCCTGCCTAGACTCAGTTTTCCCACAGTTCAGTTAACTGACAGCTCAAGCCCCACTGTGGATTCCTCAGCAGGATCCAGGGAGCCCTGAGTCGGGGAAGGGTCTGACTTCCTTCCGGCTCTGATGATGATAGCTATAATAATGACGCTAATAAGAATAATTGGACCCAGATGTTTCAGGACTTCAACTCTGGGCCAGGCACCATGCTGAGAGCTTGATGGCACGTGCCCACCCCAGGAGACAGGCAGGGAGGGCCATTACCATCATAGATATGCAGATGAGAAAACTGAGGCTTTGAGGCTCAGTAACTCACTCCTGCTGCCCAGCCAACAAGGTAGGGTCCTTGGTTTCCAAAGCAGCATTCAGGATTCCAGAACCTCAACTCTCTCACCTCCCATCCAGGGGACCTAGAAACCTCCTGCAGTCACATGGCCCTCTCAAGATCAAAATCCCTGTATATGCAGAATGTCATTAAAGCTAACAATCATTCATTCAGCACGTGTACATGGGGCTGGTGTTAAGCTTTTCCCCACAATGCCAACATCTTATGAGTCATTCCAATCTCCCACGACTCCACTTCTGATCCAGCTCCCTGCCAATACGCCTCAGAAAGCAGCAGGAGATGGCCCAAGGGCTTAGGTTATGGGACTCACGTGAGAGATCTGGATGAAGCTTCAGGCTCCATCCAGCCTGGCTCAGTCCTGGCTGTTGTGGCCATTTGGAGAGAGAACCAGCAGAGAGATCACTCTCTTGGTCTCTGTAACTTTCTTGAATAAATCTTGAAGGGAGGAGGCGGGGAGAGGGTGTGTATGTATGACCAGTTTAAGTCCTGGCTGCTCCACTTCCCATCCAGTTCCTTGCCTGAGGTCTGGGAAGGCAGTGCAGGATGGCCTAAGTCCTTGTGCCTCTCACTCACATGAGAGACCTGGAAGAAGCTCCTGGCTCCTAGTTCTCTCTCTCTCACACACACACACACATGCTTGCTTTTATTCTTTGTCTCTCTGTCTCCTTCTCTCTAATTCTGTCTTTCAAATAAATAAATAACCCTTTAAAATAAATGATGAACCCAGTGTGATGGCCTAGTGGCTAAAGTCCTTGCCTTGCATGCACCAGGATCTCATATGGGCGCTGGTTCATATCCTGGTTGCTTTACTTCCCATCCAGCTCCCTGCTTGTGGCCTGGGAAAGCAGCTGAGGACAACCCAAATTCTTGGGACCCTGCACCCACGTGAGAGACACAGAAGAAGCTCCTGGCTCCTGGCTTCAGATTGGCTCAGCTCTGGCCATTGTGGCCACTTGGGAAGGAAGACTTTCTATTTCTCCTTCTTTGTAAATCTGACTTTCCAATAAAAATAAATCTTAAAAAAAAAACTTTTAAAAAATAATGTGTGATCATCTCCTATGTGTCAGGCATACAGCAGCTAACTGGGCCTCAAAACATTCATGGCCCTTGCCCTCACACAGCCTGGCTTATCACCTTGTTTCTTTGATGGCCCCTTGCACCAGATACAGGTGTGACAATGTTGATACTCAGGCCCTACTCCAGTTTCACAAACTTTTTTTTAAAGATTTTAGTTTTTATTGGAAAGGCAGATATACAGAGAGGAGGAGAGACAGAAGAGAGGAAGATCTTCTGTCCATTGACTCACTCCCCAATTGGTCACAACAGCCGGAGTTTTGTCGAGCCAGGAGCCTCTTCTGGGTCTCCCACACGGGTATAGGGTCCCAAGGCTTTGGGCTGTCATCAAGTGTTTTCCCATGCCACAAGCAGGGAACTAGATGGAAAGTGGGGCTACTGGGATTAGAACCAGCACCCATATGGGATCCCGGCGCTTGTAAGGCAAGGACCCTGGCCACTAAGCTATTGCGCTGGGCCCTCACAGACTCTTTGAAGCTAGAAACTGCATCCTACAAGCTTCCCCGATGACATAAATATGAGACATGCAGAACACCCAACTGGAGCTGAGGCCTCCTAGACAAGCAAGCACTCAGCACACACATTGAGGGAAATTTTTCATAGGGACAGTTGAGGCTGCTGGGGAAGGTTTCCTGGAGGAGATAATCTTTAAGGTAAGATCTGAGAGGTTGAATAGGAAAGACAGGCCAAGAGAAAGGGGAAGAGACAGAACAACAAAGAAGTCACAGTCCTGGCCCTAAGCAGTTCACAGGTGAGGAGCAGGGTCAAGGGACAGTGGCCTGGCAGAGTCATGCTCCCAAGGGCTGTGAGAGCCACAGCCTGAGCAATCAGGGGTGACTTCACAGAAGCAGCGCCTGGAGGGAAGCACCTGCTTCATCACACCTTGTGTGAAGAGAACAGGCCAATGAGCATGTCAGAGCTGGTCTCCAGGGACGGTGGCACCTCCTACAGGGTGGGGGAGGCTGACCATCCTTGGATCTGATGTGGTTTTCATCTCCATTGTCAAAGCTAAAGCCTCTGTTTGTTTGAACAAAGTCCTTCAATGTGGAGTCCCCAGTGCCCAGCAGTCAACGGTGACATCTGAATAAGTGGAGAATTCCTTTGAAATGTGACCCAGAGAACACCTGCTTCTTAGATCCCTCCTCTTTCAGAGGATGCTGTCCCTCCTGGAATAACCGGCGTGGCCACCATGGATGACTCACGGTGTGTTCTTTGTTGCTTTCACATCATTTCAAAAAGTAGAGAGATGGAGACACAGAAAGAGATCTCCAACGTGCTGGTTCTCTTCCCAAATGGCTGTAACAGTCACTGTTGGATCAGGGCAAAGTTGAAGCCTGGAATTCAACTCAAGTCTCCCAAGTGAGAGGCATGATCTACTTGAGCCATCACCTGGTGCTACCCAAGGTGGACACGAAGAGCTGAACACACTTCCAGGTGGGAAGTGGAGCCAAGACTATCCCAGGGGCTCCAACAAGGGATGTGGCCAACCCCAATGCTGTCTTATTGTCACCCTTGATGACTCATCTTTAGGTGAGCATAGATTTACATACTGTCATAACTATTTCCCAATGATCTGTTGTTGGACATATGTTACTTAACCTTCTAATATCTCAGTTTCTTCCTTTGGCAAAAGAAGCTAATCAAAGTACTTAATTTCTGTAAAGAGTTATTTTGAAAATAAAATCAACTTCCACATAAAAAATAATTGTTTATCTGCATTGATTTGAAAAGCACAGCAACAGAGACAGACAGAGATAAGTAGAGATCTTCCATCTACTGGTTCACTCCCAAAATGTCCACAACGGCCAGGACTGGGCCAAGTCAAAGCCAGAAGCCAGGAACTCTACCCAGATCTTCCACATGGGAGGTAGGAACCCATGTACTGGAGCCACCATCAGCAGGAAGCTAGAACGTAAGAGTAGACAGCTGGGGTTTGAACCAGGAACACTGATATAGAATGTGGGTGTTTCAAGTGGTGGCTTAATCTGCCGCCCCCATGCCCATTCTGATGGCACTTACTATCTCAGCAAAAAACAACAAAGAAAAAAAGTATTTGTGCTAAGAAGAAAATTAACATGATATCTAGAGGTTTTTTTTTTTCTAAATCTAATTATATGAAAGAGTTATAGAGAGAGAGTAAGAGACACAGAGAAAAGTCTTTCAGCCACTGGTTCGCTCCTCGAATGCCTGCAAAGGCCAAGGCCAGGCTGGCCAAATCCAACATCAGGAATCCAGCAGATGATGACTGCAGTAACTGAGTTCCTGCGGATCACATGGGAGACCTGGATTGAGCTCCTGGTTCTCAGCTTTGGTCTAGCCCGGTTGCAGCCACTGCAGGCATCTGGAGAGGGAAAACGTGGATGAGCGCTCTCCTCTCTCCCCCAAAACAAAACAAACAACAAACTGTGACATGCTACATTGCACAGTAAGAATCCAAACAAGAAACAAAGTCAGCTTGTTTACAAAATCTTGATTAAGATTTTGTGCTGCTGGGATGAACAAGAGAGAGAAGGCCCCTGCTCTCACGGAGCCCCTAGTTTACTTAGAAGTTAGTGAAAGCGACTGTGAGGAAGCAGCAAGAGCAAAGGCCCTGAAGATGGAAGGGGCTGGCAGATATCAGACAACAAAATGGAACAGTTGGACAGGAGCTGGAGACAGAGTTGGGAAGAGGCTGATGTAAGATGGAGACCAGAGGCCACTGCGGTGGAGATGTAAGGGGGATGGAGTTGCCACGGAGGCCCTGAATGCCAAGCCAAGCCAATGAGTCAGTGCAGAGGAACTCTACCTAGTTCTAGAAGAAGCAATGGTCTGGAGCAAATATTTCTCCTAGTGGTTGTGATGACCACACCCAATCCTGGACTACCTGGACTTGATTCCCAGATCTGCCTCCTGACTCCACTTTCCTGCTAAGGTAGATTCTAGGAGGCAGCAGTGATGGCTAAAATAATCAGATTCCTCAGGGCAGCATTGTAGCATAGTAAGTTAGGCTGCTATCTGTGAAACCAGCATTGTATGTAGCTGCTGGTTTGAGTCCCAGCTGCTCGCTCTGCTTCCAATCCAGCTCCTTGGGAAAGCAGTGGAAGCTAACCCAGATGATTGGGACCCTGCATTCACAGGGTAGCTTCAGCACTGGCTGTTGTAGCTATTGGTTAATGAATCAATGAATGGAAGACCTCTCTCTGCCTTTCTAAATAGATATATATTTTTAGAGACAGACCCATAGTCCTTCCCATATTGTAAAAAAAAAAAAAAAAAAAAAAAAGATTGAGTAAAAGGCAGTAAAAAAAAAGGTGCTTCTGTGTGCACAGACTGCACAAATGCATGAAACTTGCAAATGTGGGAACCTTTGGGAATGGAACCAGAGAGGCTGCAGCATAAGAAATGATTGTTTTTCATTCTTTTCTTCCCCTTTGGTAATTTGAACTTAATATATGGATACTTAAATAATTTATTTAAATTAATCAATTCTGCTTATATGAAAGGCAGAGAGAGAGAGAGAGATCGAGCTGCTAGCTGACATCCCAAATGCCAGCAACAGCCCAGCCAGCACTGCCCCAAGGACTTGAAGCATTAGTACCTGCTGCCTCCCAGGATGTACAATAGCATGGAGCTGGAATCCGGGGTGGAGCCTGGACTTGAACTCAGGCACTCCCACACATGATGTGGATGTCCCAAAGCAGGTCTTAACCAGTACACCAAAGGCCCACCCTCTTAATTATTATTAAGAAAAATGCAGCAGCTAACACTCTGCTCTGATAGGTTAAGTCTCTAATTGGGATGCCAGCATCCCATATGGGAGCCAATTTGGATCCCAGCTGCTCCACTACTAATCCAGCTCTCTGATAACGCATCTGGAAAAACAGAGAAAAATGGCCCAAGAGACCTGGAAAAAGCTCTTTGGCTCCTAGCTTCAAACCAGCTCAGCTCTAGCTGTTGCGGCCTTTTGGGGAGTGAACCAGTGGATGGAAGATCTTCCCATCTCTGTTTCTCCCTCTGTCTGCAAATCTGCCTTTCAAATAAAACCAGAAAAATGCACACTGATTGAAAACACAGACTTTTGCAGATTTGAATACGGCTTTTGTCAAACTTAAAAATCAGTTTTTGTTTCTCCGAGCTGCTTTTTCGTCATGTGTAAAATGGGGATACCAGTTCTGCTTTCATGGAAGCTGTGGAAAAGATGAAATGCAATAATAAATACCAGCGCCAGCACAGTAGAGAGAGCAGAGGCTAAATAAGTATTAGCAGCAATAATTGTTAGTTACTGGGTGCGGTGGGTGAAGCGGCTGAGATTACAACCCCTGTGAGTGTGGGTCAGACTGCCTGGCTTCCACCCCACTCAGCCCCAGGCCTGCACCCATTTGGGGAGTGAACCAGCGAATGAAACATTCTTTGTCTCTTCTCTCTCTCTCTCTCTCTCTCTGCCTTTCAAGTCCAGATAATTTTAAAGAGAAAAGAAAACAACCCAGTATTATTTTCCTCAGGCACACACAGGCGCTAACACGCTCCCCTGAGGCGGGGTTACCTGTCAGGGCTCCTGAGGGGCACTCCGGGGAGTGAGGGTGTCTCTTCCCGTTCTCATCCAGGCACGCAGCCCCAGTCTCTGAGGGGAAGTCCTGAGGAGACCCCGAAGCCTGGCAGGGGCCCCCCCGGGTCTCCTCAGGAACAGGAGAGATCTGTTGGCCACGTTGAAGGTCGCTGGCTTGCGACCCGGCTCGCTCCCGGCTTGCGGGCGGAGCCCGCGCATGCGGAGCCTGCCACCCACCGGGCGAGAGCGGCACTGCAGGCGAGGGGCCCCGCGCTGCCCCGCCCGCTTGCTGGCAAGGCTGGCTCAGCGCCTTGAATGTGCCCAGCCAGCTCCGAGGGGTTCCTGCCCGCAGAGGGCTTACAGTCTAATGCCGGATTGTTGGTAGCGGCTTAATACCCGCTTCTCGGAGGAATTCTTTGTTCTTATCACGCAACTGCTTATAAAATAAGTAACGGTGCTTCAAAATTTCTTGGAAAATAGTATTTGAGAGATATCCAGTTTGGGCAAAAAAATTTGGAAGCGATGTGACTTTTTTCATAATATGTATTTTCTGTTAACTTTTTGAAAATCTCATGTATTTGTAGCAGAACGTTTTTGAAAGCAGTAAATAGTAATTCTCTCCTATTTTTATTTATTTTCTTGCTTATTTATTTATTTATTTTTAAAAGCCAAGTGGTAAAGAGAGAGCGACAGGTCTACTGTTCACTGAATCACTCCCCAAAGGGCCACAGCAGCCAGTACTGGGTCAGACTATAGCCGGCAGTCAGGAGCTCCATCCGGGTTTATCACATGATTATGCAGACTCAAACATTGGACCGTCTACTGTTGCTTTCCCAGGCATATTAGCAGGAAGCTGGATCAGAAGTGAAGCAGCAGGCACTTGAACAGGTGTTGTAATATGGGATACCAGCACTGCAAGTGGTGACTAAGCTACATGCCAACCCCTCCTGATAGAACATTTAAAAGCTAAATATTAAAATAATGAACACTTAGATATAATTTATGTTAAGCTATGAGTATAGTCCTTATAGGTTTTTAGGAATTATTACAAATATGAATTATAATATTTTGTAAGAGTGGACAGAGACAGAGAGACAGACAGACAAATCTTGGCCTGGTTCATTTCCCAAATGCTTAAAACAGCAAGAGATGAGGCAGGCTGAAGCCAGGAGCCAAGAACTCTGTCTGGGTCTCCTACCTAGGAATAGGAACCTAAGGATTTGGAATACTACCTGCATCTTACCCAAGCATATTAACAGGGAGCTGGATTGGAAGCAAAGCAGCCAAGACACTCAAATCAGTACCCAAGTAAGGGATGCTACAGCATTGCAAGCAGTAGCTTCGCCCAGTATGCCACGACGCTGGCCCATTTGTTATCAATTCCACGTGCCAGTCGATGACTCATGAGCTCAGTTGCTGTTTGTTGGACAAGATGTTAAGTGCTGTACAAACACTATCCCATTCAGTTCCTCCACAAGCCTCATAGGAGCCCTGCTTTGTTCCTGATACCAGCTTCCTGTCAGTTCACACTCCGGCAGACGGCAGGTGATGGCTCAAATACTTGGTTCCTGTCACCCACGTGGCTTACCCAGCTAGAGTTCTGTGTTTGGTTTCAGTTTGGCTTGACCCCCGCTGCTGTGAACATCTGGAGAATGAACCAGAAGAGCTCTGGTGTCTCCTCCCTCTAGTGCTTCTCCTAAGATTGGGCTGTGGCTCTTGGCAGACAACTATTTATGGGACTGGGAATTGAAGGTTCTCTTGGCTGGAAGAATCCACAGTGAACAAAGCAGGGAGGATGCAGGCCTGTCCTTGGCTAGGGAGCCTCACTCCTTCACCCCCACTCCCACGTACCCTTTGCCCACCAGCAGCTGCCTCCGCAGTCAGCTAGCTCTCTGCGTCAAGGGAAGACAGTGTTAGAGAGAGAGAGAGCGCGCAGAATGTGGTGGCCTCAGTGTGAGGGTAAATATCACCAGCTGGCAGGATGACGTCAAACCCAGGTCTGGGTGGCTATGGCCTTGGGGAGGTTCCCAGTGTGGAGAGATCTGGAATCCAGGGTAGGGGTGAGGGCAAGGCAGGGGCAGGTGGCAGAAGGGAACACCCCAGGAACGTTTTGTGTGATTCCATCTACCTGTTAGGACGATGCCAATGATGTTTGCTTTCCAACAGGAAGTGGCGGATCCTTTTCTGGCTAATTGTTATTCATGGCAACAGGTTAGTGCAAGTTGGAATCATCGCCCCCCACCCCCAAAACCCAGCAAGCCCCCATGTAGGGCTTTGAGGGTAAAAAGAATCATGCAGAACTGCTGGGGGTCCACCACTTGCCTGAGGCTCTTGCGCATGGGGTCATTTCCTGCACATCCCAGAGTTCCTGTTTTCCTCAGCAGAAAAATGGGGTGAACGGCACCCATTTCCAAGGGGAACTAGGATTCATGTGTACTCAGTTGGCGTCTTCCATGTGCCAAGTGCTGGAGTTATACCAGCAAACAAGACAGTCCCTGCCCCTAGTGGTGTTCGGCAGAGCAAGGCAGATAACAACCCCCTAAATATTTAATAGGGCAGATGGCAGGAAGTGCCTTGCAGATGGGGAAGGGGCTGAGGGGGAGGGTGGAGTGTCAGGGCTGTTGTCCTCTAGGGTGGTGTGGGAAAGCCATGCTGGTAAGATGACTTTTAAGGAGAGATCTGAGCAGAGTCAGGAAGCAACACAGAGGGCTCTCTGGGCAAAAACACTTCCAGGCAGTGTGTGTAAAGACCCTGAGGAAACACCATGCTTGGTGTGAGAAGCCAACATGGCTGGACAAAGTGGGCATGGGGTCAATGTGATAGCTCAACTAGTTAATCCTCTACTTTGCAGCGCTGGCATCTCATACAGGTGTTGGTTCATGTCCTGGCTGCTCCACTTTCCATCTAACTCCCTTCTTGTAGCCTGGGAAAGCAACAGGGGATGGTTCAAAGCCTTGGGACCCTGCACCCTCATAGGAGACCCAGAAGAAGCTCCTGGCTTCAGATTGGCTCAACTCTGGGTGTTGCAGCCATCTGGGGAATGAACCAAATGCAAGATCTTTCTCTGTCTCCCCTTCTGTCCATAAATCTAGGTTTCCAATAAATATAAAATAACAAATTAAAAAGGAGTGGGCATGGCATGGTGGTGGGCAGGATGATGGATAAAGGTGTTTAAGGAAAGGCTGGGTGGGGTCTGGGGTGCACTCTGAGTGAGGTAGGAGGTCCCTGCCTGTCATGGAGAGGACAGATGACACAGAAGCAGACAGCAGGAGGACAGGTTAGGAGGTAGCTGCCGCTGTCCTGGTGAGAGGGCAATTTATGCCAAGTGCCTGGCATAGATACTGACACAAAGTAAGTGGTCAAGAAGTACCAGGCATGGGTGGGCGCTGGAGAACTGTACGTTAAGCCAGTGCTTCGAGCATCCGCCTTCCACCTCACACTGCCTGTGCTGAATTCCAGCTACTCTTGGCTTCTGAGGCAGCTTCCTAATCGTGCACCTGGGAGATGGAGGAAGAAGGCCACCCTGTCCCCACTGTTCATCTTCATGAAACTGCCTGACCTTGAAATGTCCATTTTACACTACTTACCCAAGGTCGCAGAGATAGTAAAGGAAGGAGATGTGATCCCAGTGTTCTCACACTGGAGCCCTTGTTTGTTCCTGAGGCACGAGGACTCTCAGAGGGTCTGCAGGTACACTTCATGGCCACTTCTTCCCCCCAACAATGCAAAACTGTGTGTATTTACTCACAGCTGCATTTTGAGGGGAAAGAATGTAAAGCTTTCATTATTTTGCTTTTATAAAATATATTAACATTACAAACAAGGAGCACACAGTCCATTGTTGTAGTTTGATTACTTTCTTCCATTAAAAAAAAAAACACATTTACTTATGTATTCACAAGGCAGAGTTATAAAGAGAGAGGAAGAGACAGTGAGATCTCCTATCTGCTGATTCACTCTTCACATAGACACAGCAGCAAGGCCTGGCCAGGCTGAGTAAAGACAGGAACCAGGAGCTTTTTTTGGTCTTCCACATGGGTGGTGGAGGCCCAATCCTATGGTGAACCAGCTGCTGAGTCCTGGCTGCTCCACTTCTGATCCAGCTCCCTGCTAATGCAGCACAGGATGTCTAAGATGGTTAAAGTGCTTGGGATGCTGCATCCATGTAGGAGACCTGGAAGAAGCTTCTGGTTCTTGGTTTCAGATGAGTCCAGCTCTGGCTACTACGAACATTTAGAAAATGAACTAGTGGTTGGAAGATCTCTCTGTGTCTTTCCTGTTAACGTAGCCTGTCAAATAAATTACATCTTAAAAAAAAAAAAAAAGAATCGCATAGATAAAAATTTAACAAATGATACAATACTGGGGGCAAAGGCAGGACCAAAAGTTGAAAATACTGAGCCAGGATTAGAATCCAGACCTTTTGGTACTCATTCCAGGGTTCTTTCTGGTTCCAGTTGTCATTCATTCATTCCACATAATTGCATTAAGCACTTGCTACATGCCAGGAACGCTATAGCGATAGACTCTTGGCATCACAGAATTTATATTCTGGTGGGGGGGACAGGGGCAAAATAATGACGACGACGATGATGAAATCAAGTGCCACGAAACACAGCACGCAGAGGATAGCGAGGAACTGGAACGGCGTTTTAGATAGGACAGTTTATGTGCCGTCGACGGACTCAAACCAGGAGGGTGACCCCAAGACCACGACCCTCACCCAGGTGGGAAATCCAGGGAGAGCCCAGAGCACGCGCATGCGCACGGAGGGAAGGCGAGGCCAGGAGGGAGGAGCGCATGCTCCTTCAGCCTTGCCGTTCTTGAGCCCCAAGCCCAGGATTTTGGCAAAAACTCGGTCAGGCAACGAAAGACAGTGCGCAGACTCCTTAGTCCCGGTTGATGTGAATGAAACGTCCGTCAACCAATAGGAGCATCAGTTGGAGGTTATAGTCCCACCCCCACGGTCTCTTCCCTACTTCCGCTTCCGACATTCAGGCGGTCTAGGGCAAAAATGGCTGCGGCAGCTTGGTCCGGGTTTTCTCGGCTTCTTGTTCGGTCCCGCCTCCCGGTGGGGCGGTTAATGTCAAGTGGCGCCCACGGCGAGGAGGGCTCAGGTACAGGGGCTAGGGTCGGGGCGGGAGGTCTCAGCCTCCTTTGGTTGAGGCCGGGCGGGACCGTGACCTTGGCTTTGAGGGCTTTGCGGGGGAAGGAGAGTGGAGAGCCGGTGGAGGGCCCTGGCCCGGCCGGGGGCTGAGCGGTCGTGGCCCCTCCGCAGCTCGCATGTGGAAGGCCCTCACCTACTTCGTCGCGCTGCCCGGCGTGGCCGTGAGTATGCTCAATGTCTACCTGAAGTCGAGACAGCACGACGAGCACGAGCGACCCGAGTTCGTGCCGTACCCGCACCTCCGCATCAGGTCCAAGGTACGCCCCCCGGCAGCCTCTCTCCTTGTAAAAACCCATGCATTTTCCTTGGAGTCGCTTTCCGTGGCCCTTTGGAAGACCCCCCTCGCGTGCGCGAACTCCCTGAAGGACCTCGCATCTTACACAACAGTGTCCCTTGTGCAAAACCTGCAAGGTTGGGAATGGGCAGGTCAGGTGGCTCACCTTGCCAAGATCCGAGCCGCTGGCAGGACCGGCAGCTTCCTCCTTTCCCATCTTCTCAACCCCTGGACCCCGAGTTGATGCAAATACGTGTAGTCGCCTGTTTAAGTCGTTGTTTGCTGTATTTGCGACAAAGGCCTTCGATGCTTCTTAACTGTCACAGCACTTACCCTCTGTAAGACTATCCGAATAGAATCTTCATGTAGACTCGGGCTTTCTGGGTCTTTGAGCCCTAATTCCACCCTTGCACGGGAGCATTAGAAGCTGAGCAGGGAGGGTTTTTGTTTTTCACCAACAGTGTGGACGTCCTGGGGTTGGGAATTCCTGTTTTATCTTTCGCAGCATCCTCGGCCTGTGTCCACTAGATGGCAGTATCATCTTGCCAACCCGCCCTCCCTCACTCTCCCCAACCCCATCCTCTGAGGTCCCCAGATAGGTCCAGAGCCCCAATGCTTCTTCAGAGATGATTTGAGAGTGGGCTGCAGTTTCCCAGTCCAGAGGTTGCCTCAAGTCTGGGGCGGAGCCCCTGCAAGTCTGCATTTAAACAAGCTAAAGCATTTCTACTGTACCCACTGCTACCATGCTGACTTGGGTGGCTAGAAGATTGCATTTCCATAAACTCCAGTAGTTACCAGGGAGAGGCTTCAGAGCTTGATTTTTCTAATATTTGCTAAAAGAAGGGCTTCCTTCATGGCTATTAAAGAGCTCCCTTAAATTATGGGAAGGTTGAAGTATGCAGCAGTTAACAGGCTGATGGTTGACGGGTTGTATTTACGACCCGATCTGTCACAGTTCTGCAGTTACCTAATGACATCTTCACTCCACAGCCCTTCCCCTGGGGAGATGGTAACCATACCCTCTTCCATAACCCTCATCTGAATCCACTTCCGACTGGCTATGAAGACGAATGAAGAGGACCCGTACCTTCACGGGCACCAGGGACCACGGCACTGGTTTGGACCACCACTCTGCATGTGGACCAGAAGAGGACATGGGACCTTAAGCTCATCTTCCTTCCTTGTATTAAAAGATGACGTCATCCTGATCTTCCATCCCTTGGCCTGTGGCAGGAGATGGCCTAAATAAATAACTTAAACTTCAATCGGGTGGCATTCTTTAACACACTTTGGATAAGGTTTTAGCATTGATGCTGTTTTTGTTTCTGCAGTGAAGGCGTGTGGCTGCTGTTCCAAGTGTTTTAGGCTCCAGTCAGCCTGCTGAATAGCTACGACGGGCTTTTGGTTCCTTGTCCTTGGGTGGGGAAGGAGAGCACGAGTTCAGGCCTACAAGCATCAGGCAGGTCACTGACAGGTGAAGGGCTGCAGCTGACACCAGGAGACCCTATGATTCTGAATCCTCCGAAAATGCTCAGTTCTTACTTTTGAGTAAGACTTGTTTTGGCACAGTGGCAGCTGGCAAGTTCAGAAAGCTTCAGGTTAAAAAAAAAAAAAAAGGTGGCACATATCTGCCGATAGCATTGGCTCTGTTGATTCCTGAAATAAAGTATCTTATAGCCGAAAGAACCAATGGTTACAAAAACACCATAAAAGGGCAATTTCCTTTTCAAAATTACAATTGCAGTAGCTGAGGCACTTTTCAGCAAAAAGAACTCAAAATAGGGTGAGGAGCTATCACAAAGAATTGGTCTCCCATTAGTGATTTAAGATGTTAGTCGTTTTTGACAGGATGTGTCCATAAAAGCACAGTAGCTACTTAACAGGGGAGAGTAGCATTAGGTACCTGTTTTCACAGTTCTGCCAATCAAGGAGCTAGTATATGGTTGGTTTACAGCTAGTTCTCTGTCACAGCTCGGCAAGAAGGCTTCCCAGAAGGCACAGGCTACAGGATATTCTGGCAACGCAGAATTGAGGTGGATGGAAACGTGTAAGGAAGAGTCCTGCACTCGTGTCCCTGTGAGTCTAACAGCCGTCATGCTGAGGTCCTAGAGCGCTGTTTGGTTGTGGCTGCTCCAACTTTGGATACCTGACCTGTTGCAGGGTTCCACATAATCTGTGAATAACAAACCTTAATAGGTTTTGGAAATAAAGATTAGTTAGGCAGCCACATGTGAAGCAGTAATTGGTAAACTGGGGAAAATATGATAGGGTTTAGATCATCTGTAAAAAGTTTTACAGTATCAGTGTAAGACTACTGTAGAAATACATTTCAGAAATCGGGTTTCTAACTGCCATATCAAACCACCTGAGACCAATTGGCTTTTCTTTTTCGCTTTTAATTTTATATGATTTTTTTTTGGTGGTGGCAGGGGAAGATTTACAGAGACAGCCAGGGCTGAGCCACTCCAAAGCCAGGAGCTTCCTCCGAGTTTCCCATGCCAGGGCAGGGTCCCATGGCTTCAGGCCATCCTCAGGGAGCTGGATGAGAAATGGAGCAGCTGGAACACAAACTGGTGCCCATATGGGATCTTGGTACATGCAAGGAGAGGACTTTAGCCACTGGGCTATTGCACAGGACCCCTCACTTTTAAACTATTATTATTCTTAGAAAGATTTGTTTATTTTTATTGGAAAGGCAGATATACAGAGAGGAGGAGAGACAGAAAGGAAGATCT
Source organism: Ochotona curzoniae (assembly GCF_017591425.1). Lineage (NCBI taxonomy): Eukaryota > Metazoa > Chordata > Mammalia > Lagomorpha > Ochotonidae > Ochotona > Ochotona curzoniae. Next base: position 13,214,675 of record NW_024467101.1, on the reverse strand, counting down.
TATGTCCAGTGGTTCACTCCCCAAGTGAGCACAACGGCTGGAGCTGAGCCAATCCAAAGCCAGGAGCTTCTTCCAGGTCTCCCATGTGGGTGCAGGAACCCAAGGCTTTGGGCCATCCTCGACTGCTTTCCTAAGCCACAAGCAGGGAGCTGGATGGGAAGTGGAGCTGCCGGGATTAGAACCAGCACCCACATGGGATCCCAGCACATTCAAGGTGAGGACTTTAACCACTATGCTATCACACCAGGCCCTCCTCACTTTTAAATTATTAAAAACCCTCCCCAGTGTATGTGTGAGTGCTGTGTGGTAACAGGAATATAATGACACACTCAATGTTACAATTTATTCCATCTTCATAATCACAGGGCAGGTAATCAAGGCCAAATACCCTTCCCCCCTTAGATCACCAGAAGCAGCATGTGGCATTTGTAGGATCTGCAGTTGGATTAACGGATTCAGGCTGAAATCAGGCAAGAGCAAATGTGCAATTCAGGTTTCTCCTTCCATGACAACTCCAAGCGTCTTCATTTCTGCTGAGCTTTGAAATGGTGATTGCTGCAACATTGCAGAAGGTCTCCCCTCTTAGGCTGACACCTCTGGTTAAGGCAGGGAGCTGTGACTGTGCTCCCAAAGCATTTGTTCCAGCCATTGTGCGCGGAGCCCTTGTCAGAGCATCAGCTTCCTGAGGAAAAGCCTAACAGGTGGTTCCGATGACCCCGGTGCAGTGCGTGGAAGTCAGGCCACCGCCACCATCCTGACTGGTTGACCACTATGTACCTACAAGGTATATTTAAAGCTGTTCCCAGGGTCTAGGATGCAGTTCCAACAAATCGTCCATTTGAGCACGATGAGGTTCTGCCAGATGCCAGAGCAGTCCTCTTAAAGCAGCAGATGCCAGTGGTTCCCTGGTCTCTTACAAGTGAGGAAACCGTGCCCTCCTGGAGCCCGCGGCAAACCCGACGGCTGGGCTCACAATACTGGTTGACGCAGTTCCAGGGTGCTCAGTTTCCTGATGCGAGGGATACAGCTGCAAGGTGTCAAGATTAAGAAGAGCCTTCAGGCTTCTCTTTGCCATGGCCCATGAACTCCAGTCCTTCAATGGGAATCTCTTTCTCCTTGATTGCTTTCTGAGGAGAAAAGAGAACACGTTGTGACGTGGCCCATGTGGGCGCACATCCTTCTCAACTATGTAAATAACATTCAAAATCATTTTAAAACGGTCTAGATGATGCACAAGGAGATAGGACGGCACAAAAGGAAAATCAAACCGTAGCACTGGGTGAGCATTCGCCTGGTAGTTCATACCCGCCCCTTCATCCTACCCTGCGATTACTGGGTTTGATTTCCATCTCCCATTCCCAGTTACTCTAGCTTCCTGTTAATGTACATATTGGGAAACAAGAATGACAGCCCAGGTAATCTGCTTCCTCCCACTCACACGAGAGTTCCCAGCTTTGGCTGGGTTGCAGGCATTGAGGAAGTGAGCAACAACATGAGATGAACATGGCTCAGAGTCATCATTCAACTGCTTCTAGAAAAAAATCACTTATCTAAAAGACAGTGTGATACACACATGTACACCGTCACAGACCTCCATCTGCCCACTGACTGCCCTTTTGCTCAGGGAAAACCCAGAAGCCTGAAACTCCATCCAAATGTCCCACACAGAGGGCAGGGACCCTGCTAAGCGGACCTTTGCTGTAATCCCAGCTGTGTTAGCAGAAAGTCATATCTGAGTGGGTTGCTCAGACCCAGCCAGCCCTCCGTCATGAGCCGCAGGTGCCTCAAGCGCTGGCTTGACTTGCTGTACCACATACCTGACCCAAAGCACACACAGCACTTTTTGCAAATCAGTTTTTGTAGATACTTTTTCAAGATTTACTTATTTCCATTGGGAAAGCAGATTTACAGAGGAGAGACAGACTGCTGATTTATTCCCCACAAGGACACAATGGCTGGAGTTGAGCTGATCCAAAGCCAGGAGCACTGAACCTCTTCCGGGTTTCCCACGCGGGTGCAGGGTCCCAAGGCTTAAGGCTGTCCTCGACTGCTTTCCCAGGCCACAAGCTGGGAGCTGGATGGGAAGCGGGGCTGCTGGGATTAGAACCGGTGACCATGTGGGATCCCAGTACATTCAAGGCTAGGACTTTAACTGCTACTGTGCTGGGCCCACACATAAATAAATTAAAAAAAAAAAAAAAAAAAACAGAAATGCTTGGGTTCAAAGATAGGTTCCAGGACTTCCTGGCTACTGCCCTTGAGCCAGCTTTATTTTTTTTTTTTAAAGATTTACTTATTTGGGGGGCCCAGTGCGATAGCCTAGTAGCTAAAATTCTTGCCTTGGATGTTTCAAGATCCCATATGGGCACAAGTTCACATCCCAGCTGTTCCACCTTGCTGATCCAAAGCCAAGAACCATAAGCTTTTTCTGGTCTCCCACCTGGGTGCAGGGTCCCAATGCTTTGGGGAATCCTCTACTCCTTTCTCAGTCCACAAGCAGGGAGCTGGACAGGAAGTGGAGCAGCCAGGTCACGAACTGGCGCCCATGTGGGATCCTGGTGCTTGCAAGGTGAGGATTTAGCCATCGTGCCATCACCTCCACCCCGGAACTTCAGTCTCCTCTTCTCATGGAATTACTGTGAGGATACTGTTTAGGTTAACTTATCTGAAATGCCTGGCTCAGCACTGTTCTTGCTCACGCAGGGCAGCTGCACACCGCTGAGCCAGAATGAAAATTCCATAGCTACACCTGGAGGAGTGGTTGAGAAAAACGGGCCAAGAATCGGATTTTAACAACAAAACGATGGCCTTCTAGTGTCGAAAGGCTACAGAAAGGCTAGGAGTGTGCCCCGCCATCGCCTATCGGGAATGGTGGGAGAGGCGGTGGCTAATACACGGTTAACCCCACCGTGTCCCACTCCCCGAGTGCCTGGCTTCCACTCGTGATCGTGTCGCCCCCAGTGCAGACCCCAGCGGGGCAGCGGGAGGGGCTCAAGTCACCGCGGAGACCTGGACTTGGTTCCCAATCCCTTGACTTCTGAGTGTCCAGTCTTCACGGACAAACCACGTAGAACTGTGCCCACTGTGTTCTAGAATCGGAATCCAAACGAACGACAGGATGTCATCTTGCCCCCAGGAAAACACAGCAGGAATAATCTTAACTTGGTCTTTCGGAGAGACGCCCGGTCGGCCTCGGCGGCGGATGGGAGGGAACAAGACACCTCGCCCGGCCTGAATCCCCGTCGGGAAGGTGGCGGAGCCCGCTGGACCTCACCTGAACACACTGCTGGTAGCGCTTGAAGAGTTCGGTGCACGGATCCCCGGAGCCGTCCCCCTTGAGGAACTTCTCAGCAAACCAGCGATTGAAGCACTGGTCGTACTCGCGTTTCATGTCCGTACAAGCCTCCCCGACGCTGTTCATGGCGATGGCGGCGCTGGCGGCGAGGGCGGCGCACCCTGATGTCGTCACTCGCAGGCGCGTCGCTCCTCGTGGACAGTGTTGTGGTTTCCTACGGGAGCCACGAAGAAATGTGGGCGCGGGGCGTGTGTCTGGGCCTTCGGGCTCCGCGGAGTGCGTTCCGGGGCTTCACCTCCAAGGGGACTGCTCAGGTAAACGCCGCCGGGGACGTTTAGGCAGGGCTGGCGGAGCGGACCCGCTCCATGACCTTTCTGGATTCCGTTCCCCAGGGAAGTGGCCGGGTCCCGGCCGAGGTGATCGAGCACCTGGAGCGTCTCGCGCTCGTGGACTTCGGCAGTCGCGAGGCCGTGGCGCGGCTGGAGAAAGCCATCGCCTTCGCCGACCGGCTGCGCGAGGTGGACACGGACGGCGTGGAGCCCATGGAGTCGGTCCTGGAGGACAGGTAAAGGGGCGGCTCTGTCCCCCCCACCCTCTGACCACCAAACCCTGACTGAGGCACCTTCGCCTGCCGCCGAGAGGTGACGGTGAAAAGTCCCACTTCACGGCGGGGAAAGGGCCCTGAGTGATGAGACTGGATCAATACGGATCCTGTCACTCCCGATTACAGAATCACGTGAGCAGATTGCCTGTCACGTTTTGTCCTCTCGACCTAGTTCCATACAATCATCCCCCCTCCCCCCCGCTTCTGGAACCGTCTCTGCAAGGTCAGCCTGGCTGACCTTGTTTTTGCCCCTTGGAGACCTGCGTGGCCGTCACTTTTCCTTCCCACCCTCCCAACCTTGCCTCTTTGATATCAGCTTATTTCCTCGGGGAGTCCCACGCTGGCCATTCCAAATCCTCGCTATCCCTCCCAGTCAACAACTCCTTATCATGTTGCGTTTCTTTCCAGATCACTTTAATTATAAGGCCCAGAGAATAGTGGAAGACTTCTTCCCTCCCCCCTTTTTTTAAGTGATTTATTTGTTTGAATGGGAGAGTTATGGGGTGGAGGGTGGAGAGAGAGGGAGAGAATCCTTCCATCGCTGGTTCACTCCACAGATGGCTGCAACAACCAGAGCTAGATCATGAAGAACCCAGGAGCCAGGAACTGTATCCAGGTTTCCCCTGTGGGTGCAGTGGCCCACGCAGTTGGACAATCTTCCACTGCTTTCCCAGGTGCATTAGCGGAGAAATGTGTTGAAACTGGACAGCCAGGACTTGAGCTGACAACCATATAGAATGCTGGCAGTTTAACCCACTACACAACGTCAGCCCAGCGAGACTTTTTTTTTTTTTAAGATTTACTTATTGGGCCTAGCACAATAGTCTAGTGGCTAAATCCTTGCCTTGCATCTGCTGGGCTCCCATATAGGTGCATTTGTGTCCTGGTTGCCCAACCTCCCATCCAGCTCCCTACTATGGCCTCAGGAAAGCAGTAAAGGATGGCCCAAAGCCTTGGGACCCTGCACCCGTGTGGGAGACTTGGAGGAGGCTCATGGCTCTGGATCAGCTCAGTGGCAGCCACTGTAGACACGTGGGGAGTGAACCAGCACACAGAACATCTTTGTCTCTCCTTCTCTCTGCAAATCTGACTTCCCAGTGAAAAAATAACTTTTTAAAGATTATTCTTATTGGAAAGACAAACTTACAGAGAAAGATCTTCCATCCACTTGTTTACTACCCAAGTGGCCACAATGTGTATATACCGGGCCTAGTGGGAAACTTTTAAGCATCTTGCCCAAGGAAAGGCACTTTTGTATCGATTCAGGTGGCTAAAAACCCATTAATCTTTTTTTTTTTAAAGATTGATTTTATTTTCATTGGAAAGGCGGATTTACAGAGAGGAGAAAAGGCAGAGAGGAAGATCTTCCGTCTGATGGTTCACTCCCCAGGTACCGCAACGACTGGAGCTGAGCCAATCCAAAGCCAGGAGCCAGGAACTTCCTCCAGGTCTCCCATGTGGATGCAGGATCCCAAGGCTTTGGGCCATCCTCAACTGCTTTCTCAGGCCACAAGCAGGGAGCTGGAAAAACCCATTCATCCTAAGCATACCTGGATGGGCTTAGATTCTGGTACCATCATTTCAGAGGCAGTATTTCTCCCATCTGTTTTCTAGCTGCTTTTTTCACTCTGGCCATACCATGCTACCTCCTGCCCAACTTCTGGCCCACCTCAATTTGCAGGGCCTTCTTGGTTTTGGGACTCTGCTGCACCTGCCTGGAGGTGTTTCTGCCCATTCTTTACCAGTGCCATCACCTGTTCTAAATACAAGCTCTTTACCAAGGCTGGCTAGGTGCTCTATATTCCCTCGACAATCTTTACTTCTCTTAGATATAACACGTAGTACTATAATCTCTGCCCCAAATTAACTTACACATAGTGGTCACTCAAAAATGGTTGTTAAACACATCAATTCCAAGGAATAATTACCACTTACCTCACTTGGTTGTTATGAGGATCTGTAAACTCAGCACTGTTGTTTAGTCTGCTGCAGACCACGCTTCTGTCATGGAGCAGTCAGTGAGCATGAAATCTCAAAAATATGCTCTCTGTTCTCCCATTCTTGACTCTCTCCACCATGCCCTAGAATCCCTGTGCTCCAAGAAGGTAACCTTGAACTTCCGGATTTTGCAGATGTTTATACTTGAGATCTGACAATGTGGTAGAAGGCAACTGTGCTGAAGAACTACTACAAAACTCCCACTGCGTCCTGGAGGAGTATTTTGTGGCCCCCCCAGGTATGTGTTGCCCAGAATGGTTTACAGTCCAGTCTCACAGTGACCTAAGGAATGAAGTAGGAACTGTGAGGACCAAAGATGCTGTGTGGAAGCATTATGAAAAGGACCGAGTGCATACAGATGGTGGCATTCAGGTGGAAGGAGAGGCTTGGGGCCCTACTCACCTCTAGGTACTAATCAGTAACCAGAATGAAAACAGAACTGGGGTTGGGGTGCACAGCATGGGGGCAAATCTAAGCTCATGTTCCTGCCTATATTTCTGACTGTATTGAAGGCTTCTCATTTTGTGCCAGGAGGAGAAGTGATTTCATTTTCTCAGACAGCCTAGATACCTGGCATGTTGTAGGGTATTTCCCACATTTTCAGGATTGATAATCAATTCAAAAAAATTCTAAAAGATGCCATGCAGGCCAAATAAAACAGCCTGTGAGTGTGGGTGGATCTGTATCATTAGCCTCATGGGAAATATTTCAAATGGAAGTCTTAAAGTAATTGGGCCGGCAGTAAAGCCAGGGGCCCTTGGGAGATTGGCTGTTTTTATCTCTCCTGCAGAGGGGGGTGTACTCAAGAGTTGGTACTCACTGGGCATTGGGACAGACCAGCCAAAGCCTCCAGTACACTGCTTTCCTAATGTCACCTTCCAGTTCAGGACATTCCCTAAGAGGAAGCCTCCACATAAAATACCACATCTTCCTCAAAACCAACCGGTTAAAGGAAAGCTTTGTAGAAACTATTGAACTAAATCAAAATGATTTGGATATTTGTGACATCATTCATAGGCCAAACAAAAATTAGCAACTTCAAAACTTCCTACAGCTGTGTTAGAATTGCGAGTTCTGCCTGCAGTTGCCTGGGCAGGGCTAAACCAAATGACTTCGTGGCCCTCATACAGACTGGGACAATGTCCACTATCCTAGAGCCAAACTCTTCTAAATATGGCTGCTGAAACAGGACTTTACGATCTCTTTCTCAGAGCCTGGCCACAGGCACTGCTTCATTCATACTGTCTCTCAAACAGGAGCTTGCTTGACTTTGCTTCTTGGGACAAACTAAGTTCAGAGGCACCGTTTTCGTCTGCACCTCTATCTGCATATACACACATGGATAATTAAACAGTTGGCTTCTTCAAAAGTGCACTGATTTGCTTTCACTTAAATATTTGGACAAACAGGATACTATTTACATTTAGTAACTGTATATTGTCCAGGACAGACCAGGTTAGCTCAGTTGAGCCAGCTGGTTGGGAAGCTTTGCTCTAACGTTATCTCATTACTATTTTCAAACAGGAAATATCCCTTTGCCAAAGCTGGACGAACCAGAGCCCTCCCCACATAGCTGATGAACTGCCTTGGGAAGGGAGCAGCCTGTGAACACGGACAAGCACCATGATGCAGTCTTACTGTAAACACTCATGTTCCCATTTCCTTCAGTCCCCTGGGGGAAAAAAAGGAACCATCTCTTCATTGACTTTTCCGAAGATTGGGAAAGGCCTTGCCAAAACGGGGCATTAAGTCCCTGGTGCTGACAGAAATAAAAGCAAACATCAGCCTCCATGAAATGGATCACATATTTCACTTACAAGTCTGTTTAGCATTGTTCTCCCTCATCTCCCCCTAAAAAAGACTGGCTGCCAAGCTGCATAAGTAACTGTTCTGTTTAGATGACTGGAAGGCACACAGCGCTAGGGCCACTGGGTGAAACCATCATTTTTCACTGCTGTTTCCATGGACTTGAGCAGCTTCATCTCTATTAAACGTAACCTAAATTTGTTTGTGGGTACCTACTTTGTTCCAACCACAGAAGCAACTTTCTGTCAAGATCTGAAGCGAATTCTAAGTAGACTAGAACTTGGGGACTCCTCATTTAGACCCACTTGTCATTCTGCAATGTGATCCTGCACAAGCAGCTCGGAGCCCGAGACAAACCTGTTCTTCCTTTTCCCTTCCTCTACCCTAGTGCTCCCTTTTCCTTCAGCCCGCCTTAATTTTTTTTTTTACAAAAGATTTAGTTATTTTTATTGGAAAGGCGGATATACAGAGAGGAGGAGAGACAGAGAGGAAGATCTTCTGTCTGCTGATTCACTCCCCAAGTGGCCGCAATGGCTGGAGCTGAGCCAATCCGATGCCAGGAGCCAGAAGCTCCTCTGGTCTCCCACACGGGTGCAGGGTCCCAAGGCTTTGGGCCGTCCTTGACCGCCTCTCCCTCCCCCCCCGCCCCGCCCCCATCAGGCCACAAGCAGGCAGCTGGATGGGAAGCAGGGCTACCTGGATTAGAACCAGCGCCCACATGGGATCCCAGCACGTGCAAGGCAAGGACTTTAACCACTATGCTATCCCGTCGGGCCCAGCCCGCCTTAATTTATAAGCTTGGCCTGGAATGGTAAGAGAATCCTGAATCTGACCAGAGCACGCCTCTTTATCACCAAATACAGTTACCAACTATTGTTTCTTACCAAGTACATATAAATGGCTAGAACTCATTTTCTAAGTGTGCCTCTTTGGTGAAACTTATTAATTAAGGACAACCACACATGTCAATTACTAAACGTTTAAAATATATTTCTAAACAGAATGGGCCGACTCAGTCACACTAACTGCTCATCTCCATAGCTGAGCAACCTACAAGACACAGCACTGACTCCCCCTATCCGCCCCCAATAATCTGGGGTGAAAATATACAGCTTGCTTCTGAATCACAATTTTTTGCAGTTTAAAACATTTCACTGCTTAGTATGGCCCTGGTAGAAATTATGCAGGTTTTTTTTTTAATTTCCTTAAAAAAAATTAAAAAAATGTCCTAAGCCGCTAAATCATCAATCTGGAATGTAGATTCTGAGCACAAAGCAGCTCAGTTCATCTAAAAAATAAAGGAAAAAATTCCCATCAGCTGTCTCAGTAGGATCTGAAAGGAGAGAAGTAGTGTGGGGAACCCCTGCTTTGGTATGGAGAGTCACGACCCCTAGATCCGGAGCGGGACCGTGAATAGCCATAGCTGGTGCTTCTCTCAGGATAAACTCGAATGTAGGAAGTTTCGCCCTGAAATTCAAATAAAAAGATATATAAATATTAAGCACTTTTATATGTCTGGCACAATGTTATTCTCACAACACGTACTCTTAACTATCCCATTTCAGGAACTGAAGAAAAACATTAATTGCAAAATGTGACACAAGGAGTAAATGGCAACCTGGGGACCTCCCTAAGGGTCAGGAGCTGGGCTGGGTGCTTTGTAGGTCAGCTTCCTGGCAGGACTTTTGGTGTGCTGTTATCTGAACATTTCATATTGAAGGATGCAGGATTCAGAGCAACATCTCAGCCAAGAAATTAATAAGCAAAAATGAAGTCCTGTGTGGGGTGGCCTATCTTCAGGCCCTATACCATCAGGCAACATTCTCATTTATTATGATCAAAGAAGCCAGCAGCTTTGTCCCCTTTGGCCAAAGACAGGGATTTACCCCTACTGAGACCTATTTTTTTCAGTGTAACTGAGGTCCAAGTGCTGTTTTGTTTATGCTACAAATTCAAGCTCTAGAGGACAGCCTCAGCCAAAAAACTGGTAAGCCAAACAAGCCATAAAACGGATATTATATGAATTCTCAAAAAAAGAAATAAGCCAAGATCCAAGTTCCCCAGGCTTCCTTAAGTAACACAGCAGGTCAGAACAAAATAACCAGAAAGAAACAATGTCCAGATGGTAACAAAATATCCAGTGTCAAAAGGAGTCACCATCCAAACCAAGCAGAAACCAGCAGCTGCCAGATGGGTGCCAGTTCATGTCCTGGCTGCTTCACTTTCAATTCAGCTCCTTACTAAAGCACCTGTGGCCCAAAATCTTGGGCCCCTGAACCCACATGGGAGACCCAGAAGAAGCTCCTGGCTCTAGGTTTCTGACTGTCCCAACTCTGGCCCTTGGGGCCATTTGGAGAATAAACTAATAAATGGAAGACCTGTCTCTTCCTCCCCTCTCTGTGCTCTGCCTCTTAAGTAAACAAATTTTAAAAACAAAGAACTTAAGCTCTAAGAAGGAAGGGATCAACTACAAGAAAAAGAGTGACTCAAATTTCAAAGAGGATTCCACTCTGGGAAAAGAAAATGACTGTCAGCCCTGTGGCAGTAGCTAACAAGGAGGAACAAGAGATGGGACAGCCAAAAGCTGAGTTTACTTAGGGACACTGATGTTTAAGCAAGGTGGCACAGAATAGCTCACCCCATTATGGCAGACTACACCAGTACTCCCACATTAATGGGCCAGGTGGCCAGGTGACTGGCCCAGCAGTTAAGATACCAGTTGGGACACCTGTACCCTGCTGTGCCTGAGTTGAGCCCCAACTCCTCTGCTTCCAATTCAGCTTCACTAATGTGAATCCTGGGAGAGAACAGATGATGGCTCAGTGCTTGCGTCCCTGCCACCCACATGAGAAACCCAGATGGAGCTCTATGTTCCTGGCTTTCAACTGGCTCAGCACTGGTTATTACAGGCATTTGGGGAGTGATTCCACAGATGAAAAAAATTCTTAATTCCTCTTCCTCTCTTTCAAATAAAAGGAGGAGGGAGGAGGAATACACTGCTATGACTGCTAGAGGACTCAGGAATGGCAAATTCCTTGACTTTGCTTAAGACACAGTTTCTTTTCAAAACTTATTTTATTTGAGTTAGAGATAGATTGAAAAGAGTTCTTATCCACTGGTTCACTTGCCACATGCCTGCAATAGCTAAGGGCTGAGCAAGGCCAACGCCAATAGCTGGAACCCCACCTGGATTTCCTAAATGGTGTCAACAGGAAAGAACTAGGAACACAAATGGAGCTGAGACTTGAACCTTCAAAGTGAAACGCAGACCCCCAAGTGACATCTTAACTGCTAGACCAAACATCCACCCCAGGGTATTCTTAATGGTGCTGTGAAGTCATCACATGTCAAATGCATGGCTTATTGCTACGTCATCTAGGTCAGGTTCAGGTACAGACCTGAGTACAATGCCCTTAATAAGAGAGGGACCCACCTCATGAGAGCGGAACTTGGTGTCATCCAGCTTACGCAGGGCGTATTCCATATCTTCTTTTCTAAGATATTCAACCATCCCCATTCCATCCTTCTGTACATCTGCGTAACAGACATCCCCAGCTTCTCGCATATGATCTTTTAGGTCCTGCCAGCTGCCTGATGGAGGAAGTCCTAGACACAGGGAACACAAGAGAAGAGCCCACCTCCTTTAGCCGTGTGACTGCCCCGTGAAAAACCAGCAATCCTTTCTCTGTGAATCACTTAAATCCTCAGGGTCCCTACATCACAAATCTTGATAAGGGACATGAACCCAGAGAAGAACACCAAAGCCTAAGCAGTAAACCACTTTTAGAAACTGGTCCTCAGCTAGTCTTTCAGAGCTCGAGCCTTTCCAGCAGCCTTTCCTGCTGGTCTATCTCATTACAGTTCTAGCATCTCTGAGAATTCATAGCCTGTTTTTTTTTTTTTTATCCTTTGTAAACAAAACCAAACTCCCAAGACTTCAACTTCAATTCTTTCCATCGTGAAATTTATCAGCACCAATTACTTCTTGCCTGGCTGGATTTCCCAGGATATGGGAAGTTTTGAAACAAGCCAAAGAAATACATCTGGAGGTAACAGAAATGAACATTTTAAAAAAGAGTCAGCTTCCTAGGAGGTGTGGATGACTGAGAAACTAGACCAAGTGCCTCTTAAGAGATGACCAAATTCTTCACTACAGGGGGGGGAAGGTAAGACTCAGATGCTAGTACTAGTCCGGAGTCATACACCCCTACCTGATGCATTGAAAGGGAAATGTGCTCCTGCCTTCAAAGGCTGTGTTTACTGCTCACTGCTCAGGACTGCAGCCATTTCCTAAAAGTGTTCTAAGCAGGATTTCAGAGCAGCATGGAGAGAAAAAAAGATAATGTATGACATCCTGAAGGAGGGAATAGAGTTCTAGGGTTAAACATTACAATGGGGACACAAGAGAGGCAGTATCATTCTAAGTACACTGGAATCTGCTGGGATTGTGTGCCATTCACCTCGTAAAGATGCCGGGTTCTGTCATGTTTTACTCCATTCATACAACTAAACTCCCCTGCCATGTTCAGAAGGCCCAGACCTTTACTAGTGTGTCAGTATTTCAAAGACACATTTCTAAGCTTACCATTTCATCACATGTAAATGCTAGATAGAAACAGTCTATACTTCCCAATGTAATCCCCAAGATTCCAGAAGGTATGGAGCCTTTGCTTTTCTTAATAGCAATTCCAAAATCATCACAAATTCTAGCCCCTTTCAGGTTCCAAGGTTAGACAGATTACTTAATTCTGGCTCCGGGAATGCCTATCCAGCAAGTCTGATACCCAGATCCACTACAAAAGAAAATGTATTTGGAACTCCCGCTTGCAAGGTTTTCCAGCAGCTTCCCTATTCACCACTAGAAAACCTGCTCATGTTCTTTGAAGGCTGTCCTACCAACACAGTTTCTTTTGCAAGATACGTGCCTCCCTGGGGAGAGCCTTACACTGTAAAGTGGCACAAGCTACTGTAGATGGCCCTGCTACCCCAAGCAAACAAAGTGTCCCAGCTAACGTTTCTCGGAGGCCAGCTGCTGTGGTAAGGATTATACATGCACCATCTGATTCAATTTGCAAGGACCTTACCTGAAACAAGAACTCGGAAATCGGATCTTCTTGTAGGTGGTCCGGTCCTCCCACCACGGGGCCACCCACCTCGACTCCCATAAGTCCTGGGGAACTCCACACGAAGCCGACATTGGCCATAATCGTAACCATTCCTTCCATAAATTGCATCCTCGGCATCTCTGCAAAGAAAAGTTTAGAGTTAGTGCTGCTCAGGTGTCTAAGTGAGTTCCCAGGGAGAGACACGAGTAACAACAAGGAAAGCCAGAATGAGAAGAAAGAAATAAAATAGGATCTTGGTATACCTCTGCTTCGGTTTGAAGATCTTTGATGACACCGGAATTAAACTTCAGAAGCGTAACATACAGGGTTTTCTAGGTACAAAATGATAATGAACAGGAGCCAGTGCTGTGGAGCAGTAGGTTAAGCTACTGCCTGCAACACTGGTATCCCATAGCCACTTCCAATTCAGTTCCCTGCTAATAGCCTGAGAAAGGCAACAGAAGACCGCCTAAGAGCTTGGGCTCCTGCACCCATGTGAGAGACCTGGATCGTGTTCCTGGTATGTTTATTTGTTTAAAGGTTTATTTACTTTCCTTTGAAAGGCAGAGTTACAGTGAGATAAGAGAGGTCTTACATCTGCTGCTTTGCTCTCCCCAAATGGCTGCAATGGCCAGAGCTGGGCTGATTGAAAGCTGGAAACCAGGAGCTTCTTCTGAGTCTCCCACAAATACTCTGCTGCTTTCCCAGGCTATAAGCAGAAAACTAGATCAGAAATGGGGTAGAAGAGACATGAACTAACACCCATAGAGGACGCCAGTGCTACCAGCAGAGGATTAGCTTGTACAGCCATCAGGCCAGTCCCACGATCAAGCTCCTGGCGGCTCCTGTCCGGCCCAGTTCTGGCCACTGCAGCCAACTGGGAATTAATCAATAAATGGGAGAGCTCTCTTCCTCTCTCTGTGATTCTCCCTTATAATAAATAAAACCAATCTTTTTAAAAAATGATAACAAATGAGAGACCAGTACATTGGTGCAACTGACTAATCTTCCACCTTCAAGTGCTGGCATCCCATATGGGCACCAGTGGACCCACTAGCTCCACTTCTGATCCAGTTCCCTGCTAGAGGACTAGCAAAGCAGTGGAGTCTGGTCCAAGTCCTTGGGACACTGCCCCCGTGTGGGAGACCAGGAGAAAACTCCTGGCTCCTGGTTCCAGATCAGATCAGCTCAGCTACAGCTGTTGCAGCAATTTGGGGAAACATACCAGCAAATGGAAGATCTTTGTCTCTACTTTCTTTAAATATGCATATCCAATAAAGATAAATCGTAAAGCAAATGAATAAACAGTACTTACAAAAGAGCTATATCAGAGAAAACTATTGACAGATGACTTTGGTAATAAACCAAAATAAACCAGCAATTTCTCATACTCATACTCATACCATACTCTAACATTTTTAATATTTTTTCATAAGCCTAGCATCTTAAAGCCTATTAAAACACACACACACACACACATTTAAAAGGTAGGCTTGGAGGACCTGGCTCAATGGCTAAATCCTCAACTTGCAAGCACCGGATTCCATATGGGCACTGGTTTGTATCCGAGCTGCTCTATTTCTCATCCAGCTCTCTCTTATTGCCTGAGAAAGTAGTAAAGAATGACTCAAAGCTTTGGATATTCTATACCCATGTTGGAGACTTGGAAGAAGCTCCTGACTTTGGATCAGCTCAGCTCTGGCTCTAACAGCCATTCGGGAAGTGAACCAGCAGCTAGAAGGTCTTTCTGTATCTCCTTCCCTGTGTAGATCTGATCTGCCTTTCCCATAAAAATAAATAAATCTTTATTTAAAAAAAAAAAAAAGAAAGAAAAAGCAGGCTGGAGGGGCCCAGCGAGGTGGCCTAGCAGTAAAGTCCTCGCCAGGATCCCATATGGACATCGGTTCTAATCCTGGCAGCCCTGCTTCCCATCCAGCTCCCTGCTTGTGGCCTGGGAAAGCAGTCGAGGACGGCCCAAAGCCTTGGGACCCTGCACCCGCGTGGGAGACCCAGAGGAGGTTCCAGGCTCCTGGTTTCAGCTCAGTTCAGCACCGGCCATTGCAGTCACTTGGGGAGTGAATCATCGGACAGAAGTTCTTGCTCTCTGTCTCTCCTTCTCTCTGTATATCTGACTTTCCAGCTTGGGCTGGTGCTACAGTGTAATAAGTTAAGTGTTCGTGATTGTCTGTGTTGCCAGCGTCCCACCTAAGCACTGGTTTGACTTGCAGATGCTCCATTTCCAGCTCCCTGCTGGTGTATCTAGGAAAGCAGCAGAGAATGGCCCAAGTCCTTAAGTCCTTGTACCCATGAGGGAGACGAGAGGAAGCGCCAGGCTTCAGACCGGCTCAGTCTGGCCAACGCAGCTGTTCAGGAGTGACCAAAGGTTAGATCGTTCTCTCAATATTTCTGTAAATCTGCCTCTCAAATAAAAATAAATAAACCCTTAAAAAAAGAAAAACTAGACTCAAATATGATCAAGTAAGTGTATGTTCTCTTAAGTGTACTTTTGCAGTAAGCTTTGAAGAATTTAGTTGTCAAAAACCACTCTTCATACAATTCTGGTAAGAGGTAAATATTTAATAGTTACTTTAGGTTTTTCATAGGGCTTTAGGAGAGCTGGGATTGCCAAGCTGATTCTCCAAAATGGCCTCAGCGCTTGGTGGACAAGTAGAAGTGAGGGCAGTGTCATTGTTACATGTGCAGAACTCTGTACAAGATTTTACGACCAAGGCAAAATAGCCCACATTTAGTGCAACCTTTTTTTTTTTTTTCTTCTTTAATTTTCCCTTGGAAAGGCAGATATAGAGAGGAGGAACAGAGAAACAGATCTACCAACTGCTGGTTCATTCCCCAAGTGGTCACAATGGCCAGACATGAGCCAATCGGAAGCCAGGAGCCTGGAGCTTCTTCGAGGTCTCCACGCGGGTGCAGGGTCCCAAGGCTTTGGGCCGTCCTCTACTTCTTTCCCAGGCCACAAGCAGACAGCTGGATGGGAAGTGGAGCAGCTGGGATTAGAACTGGCTACTATATGGGATGTTAGTGTTTGCAAGATAGAGATTTAACTACTAGGCTATTGCGCCAGGCCCACAACCCTAATCTTGATAATGAATTATGCGGGGAGAGGTGAAGCTGCATGGGCTTTAGAGTAGACATTGTTTCAAAGATTTACTTATTTATTTGAGAGGCAGAATAATGGAGAGAGAAGAGAGGAAGACACAGAGAAAGAGCTCTTCCGTTTGCTGGCTCACCCCCCACATGGCCTCCACAATCAGAGCCAGAACTGCATCCTAATCTCACGTGAAGCGGCCAGAGCCCCAAGGCATGCTTTGCTAGCATATTAGCAGGGAGCTGGATGAGAAACAAAGCAGAGACTGGTACCGTGGCACAGCAGGTGAAGCTGCTGTCTGCACCAGCATCACATATCAGCCAGTTGAGTCAGGCTGCTCCAGTTCAAATTCAGCTCCCTGCTAATGAGCCTGCAGAGCACCAGAAGATGGCCCAAGGCCCTGGGATCCTACCACCCATTTGGGAGACCCAGTTCTGGGCTTGAGCCAGGCCAAACCGTGGCCACTGCTGTCATCTGAGGGGCAAATCAGCAGAGCGACACTCTCTCCCTTTCTCACTACTACTGCTTCAAATAAATCTCTGGGAAAATGAATACATAGAAAGAAAAAAGAAACTGAGCAGCCAGGACTCGAGCTGGCACTCCAATGTGAGGGTGCAAGAGTCGCAATCAACAGCAACTGCGCCCCAACCTCAGCTCCTTGACACTGGACCTGGAGGAAGCTCCTGGCTCCTGCCCTGAGCCAACCATTGCAGCCAGACAGGGAGTGAACCAGCATGCAGAGGAAGACACCTGACTCTCAAAATCAACAAAGGTAGACTGTGAGTATAAATGCAACTGGGCTCACCCTGTTCTGCCACTTCCTGGTGGTATCA
Organism: Ochotona curzoniae; assembly: GCF_017591425.1. Lineage (NCBI taxonomy): Eukaryota > Metazoa > Chordata > Mammalia > Lagomorpha > Ochotonidae > Ochotona > Ochotona curzoniae. The sequence continues at coordinate 13,197,928 of NW_024467101.1, read as the reverse complement.
TTTAATCAAAGTTTCCATTTCTAATGTAAGAAGAATGCCTAACGCATAATGTTACTGCAAAAATGAAGCAAGATACTTTGTGTGCAATGCCTTGTTTAACACTGGGGAACTATCAATATTAGAAAGGAAAAAGTTTTCTTTTATGAAAGGAGGGAGGGAAAAAAAACGACCAAGTAGCAGATCACGCAGTAAGTTTGTATTCCAAGGGCAGAACAAGTAGTTCAAGTCTGACCTTGATCCCATCCGGGGGGACTCCCATTTATGAACAATTAAACCCTCAATGTTCTCATCTTGTAAAAGGCAGTTTATGGTGGCTGCCTCACAAATGGCTAAAAAATGCTAAACATACAATAATGGGACTTGCCACATAGGGGCTGTTCAAACACACACGCGTGAGTACTAAGCTGGGGGCAGCCTTTTGAAGCGACATGGGTTAGGAGTGAGGCCCAGAAGAGCCTTCAGCCTTCCTTCTTTCCTTCCTGCCTCCCCCTGGATCCCTAAACTCTCTCCAGGTTCCTGACCAAGTGGGACATCCTTCAGTCATTCGAGGTAGGGGAAGCTGGGGAAGGAGAGAGCAGGTTCCTATTTAACCCCAGGAGAGCCCAGAAGCACCACCCACAGTCCTGAAAGCTCCCTATCCCACAGGGTTGGCAGACCCTCCGTCGACAGCTTAAAGATCCCACGCTTCCACGTCGCCTACATCATCGGAGCCTCCCTCATCGGAGGAGGAGGGCAGGAAATCCCAGAACCTCTCAGTCTATTCGGGACCCAGCCGTCCGCCAGCTCCTCTCACGCCAGCGCCCTCCCGGTCGCGCGAGGTGCCCAAGCCCCGAGCTCTGCTTCGTCCCCGGGCGCGAGGTGTAGGGCGCTCCCTTCTCACCATCCCCGAGGCCGATCCCGGCGGGCTCGGGACCTCCAAGCGAGCAGACGGTGTATTTTATTTATTTATTTATTTTTAAAGCAAAATAATAATAAAGGAAGTGACGACGGAGCAAAGGCCGGCCCGAAGCCCGCGGAGAGAAGGGAGAGGAGGCCTCCACCTCCACCCGGGGGCGCCATGAAAGGCGGGGGGGTGGGGTGGGATGGAGGTGGTCCGCACCGAGGGGGAGGGGCGAGCCTGCAGGGGAGGTGGGGGACGAGGCCGGGCGGCGGCCTCCGGGGCCGGGGGGTCTCACCGCGGGTCCTCGAAGCGCACGAAGGCGAAAGGCACGAGGCCGTGCCGGTTCTTGAGCTCGATCTCGCGGATGCGGCCGTACTTGTAAAACAAGTCCTCCAGATCCTTCTCGCGCACGTTCGTCGGCAGGTTCCCCACGTAGATGCGCCCGTCGCCCTCGCCGCAGCGATCGTCCACCCAGCCCGACATCCGCACCGCCCGACGCCGCCGCGGGCCCGCCGCAGCCCACGCCGCCGCCGCCGCCTCCTCAGCCCCGGGTCCCCCCGCAGCGTCCCCGCGGGCTCGGAGGAAGCGCTCGGCCGCACTGCATTGTGGGAACGCGCCGCGGAAGCCACAGGGGAGACGGAGGCGATCGCGCGTGCGCGCGGGCCGGCGCCCCCTGTAGGTGCCGGGGGCGGCCCCGGGAGCCTCCCGGTCGGTCCCCCAAGACCCGGCTCCGTCGCCTAGGCTTGGGCGGAGGCGGCCTCAAGCCTCGGTGACTCCTCTCGTCGGGTGCCGCCTACCTCACAGAGCCCAGGGGGTGGGGAGCGCGCGGGGCCGGCGGCCGTCACTCTGCGTGCGGGGCACCGGAGGGAAGGAGTCAGGCCGGGGCGCCAGGCTGACCTCTGGACGGTCCTCACGAGCCCCCAACGTAGGCTGTCGCGGCCCCCAGCCTCAGGTCAGTAGCCCTTGGGGCCTCGCGGTCTCCATTTAGCTTACGAGATGAGGGAGTGAAGGGCGCCTGCTTTTTCTGACCCGTCTCGAACGTGCCTGTGGCTTTCGGTGCTTATAATCTTTATAAACAAGACAGAAGGACCTGCCTCCCCCCACCCCCACCTCCGATATCCAGGGGGAGAAAAGGAAGAACACCCCACCACCAAAGTGGGGTCACGCTTAGAACACACAGTCTGCCGTCCGATGTGAATACTTGCGGTATCGGGTAGACACACACCCACCTTGACTTTGGGAGCACAAAAGAATCTTCTGGCTTCAGATCAGCTCAGCTCTGGCCATTGCAGCCACTTGGACAGTGAACCAGCAGATGAAAGATCTTTCTTTCTGTCTCTCCTTCTCTCTGTGAATCTGACTTTCCAATGAAAATAAATAAAACTTAAAAAAAAAAAAAAAAAGGAAAAGAGTGACTGGGTTTGATACCAACCTCCGGCCTCTGATTCCAGATTCCTGCTAATGGTTTTCCTGGAAGGGAGGGAGGATTGTTGAAGTAGTCGGGTTCCTGACACCCTTATTGGAGACCCAGAATTGACTTTCTGGCTCACAGTTTTGACCTAAGCCCAGCCGGCTTTAGAAAAACAGATGTTCTATCCACTGTTTTACTCTCCAAATGGCCGCAATAGCAAGAGCTGAACCAGGATGAAGTCAAGAGACAAGATCCCCATCCGGTGTCAGGGATCCAAGCACTTGGACGGTCTCCCATTGCTTCCCAAAGTGCATTAGCAAGGAGCTAGATAGACTAAGCAGTGGACCAGCTGGGGTTTAGCCGGTATCTGAGACAGTGGTTTAACCTACCACCTGACAATGCTAGCCCCTCTCCTTGGATTTAGAAGACATCTTTGACCTTGGCCAACTGGTTTTTTGTTTTGTTTTGTTTTGTTTTGTTTTGTTTTGTTTTTATCTTACATACCAGAATATTTTATTGTAAATCATAAGATCTTCAAGAAAACTCATAGTGATACTCGTTTTAAGTGTGGATTGTATTTTAAGCTCAGTTAAACAATGCTGTTACTTAATGTTTATTTATTTTTTTTTTCATGTGCTCATTTTTATTTTGACATTCTTTACATAGTTAATTAGGGTAAGAAGGTTCAAGGGCTACATGAAAGTGGATAATACTAGTATGTTTTCCATATTGTTACCTTCATGTTTAAAGGGGGTTATTTAAGGGAGAAGGCCCACCCATTTTCCCACCCTCCCCAGATCCCGGATGTAGGGCATGCGCTGAGGTTCTTGCTCAAGTGGTTTTGATATTGCAACAGTTATGAATCGTTGTCAATCTTGCCACTCCAAGCACTATGAGGGCTTTGAAAAATCCACTGATTGACATAGGACCTTGGCCAACTGTTAAACGTTAATGGCTGCCTTAACAGTGGTTGAGATGCTACTTGGGACACTGGCATCCCATATTAAAATGTCTCTGTTCAAATCCTTGCTCTGGGTCCCGGCATGGTAGCCTAGTGGCCAGGGTCCTCACTTTGCACATACTAGGATCCCAAATGGGTTCTAGTTGGTGTCCCTGCAGCCTCGCTTCCCATCCAGCTTCCTGCTGTAGCCTGGCAAAGAAGCAGAGGATGGCCCAGAGCCTTGGGACCCTGTACCTGTATGGGAGACCCAGAAGAGGCTCCTGATTCCTGGCTTCAGATCAGCTCAGCTCCAGTTGTTGCAGCCACTTAGGGAGTGAATCAATGGTTGGAGGCTCTTTCTTTACTCTTCTCTGTATGTTTGACTTTTCCAGTAAAAATAAATAAATCTTTAAAAAAAAACCAAAACCTTGCTTTGCTTCCAGTTTCAGCTTCCTGTTAATGCGCACCCTAGGAGGCAGTAGGTGAGGGCTCAAGCAGTCAGTTCCCTGTCACCCATGTGAGACACCTAGACGGAGTTCTTGCCTCCTGGTTGCTGGCTTAAGCCTGGCCCAGATGTGTTGCCGGCATTTGGAGAGTGAACCAGCAGGTGGCAGATCCCTCTAAGTATTTCTGTCTGGATCGCTCGCTCTCCTCTCTCTGCGTGTGTATCTCCGTCTCTTCCTGTCTCTGACTTCCGTCACTATCACTCTTTGTTTCTCTGCCTTTCAAACAAAATGAACATAATTTTTCAAAATGTTATTTTTGATGATATTTACATAATTGATCAGGGTAGGAAGGGTTGAAGATTAGGAGAAAGCAGGTAAGACCATTACTTCCAAATTTTCTTTTTGCTTCTTGTATCTGAGGGAAGGTGGTAGATGAAGGGAGAAGTCGCAGCCGCCCTCCCAACTGCCTCAGTACCCAGGGATGGGGAACGGCCACCTGATGTCATCCCAGGGTCCCCGATGTGGAACATGCGCCAAAGTTTCTGCTCAAGTGGTTTTGATAGAACTAAAATGCTGTCCATCCTACCGATCCGTAGATGAGGAAATCCTTCCAAGGTCCATTGGCTGACACAGTCCACCTTAGAGTCTCTATTCGCCCAGGTATGTGCTGTCAGTGCTGGGCTGGGGGAGTTAACCAATTTGTTCTGCCCTCGTTCCTCTGCTGTGGTACCAGATGTTCTCTGCTGGCCCCAATGGACTGCCCTATCCTCCATGTGCATCTGGGTATGCTGTCCACTGCTCCGTCTGAGTCGCTGGGGAGGCCCAGTTCTGATATATGCACTCCACAGTCAGACCACAGATCCTGCAGTTTTCCCCATGTTGGAGTAAATGAACAATATTTTTAAAAACAGTTTTCTTTTTTTTTTTTTTTTTTGAAGATTTATATTATTTTTATTGGAGAAGCAGATTTACAGAGAAAAGGGAGCTAGAAAGATCTTCCATCCACTGGTTCACTCCTCAAGTGGCCGCTGCAGCTAGAGCTCAGCTGATTTGAAGCCAGGAGCCAGAACCTCTCCCAGGTCTCCCACGTGGATGCAGGGTCTCAAGGCTTTGGGCCATCCTCTACCTCTTTTCCCCAGTTCATGGCAGGGACCTGGATGGGTAGTGGGACAGCCAGTACATGAACCAGCGCCTGTGTGGGATCCCAGTGCATACAAGGTGAGGACTTTAGCCAGCAGGCTACCGCACCAGGACCCTGAACATAATTTAAAAAAAAAAAATTAAGAGTTAATATACGTCTAACAGCAAGCCGTTTACTCTCTGCCAAAGAGCAGGGCAGTGCCCAAATTCTTAAAATAATAATAATTACTAGTGCAGATTAAACATCCTGTGAACCTGCACAGCTGGTTTTCTCCTTTCCCCGTGACATCAGTCCTCTCCGGCATCCCAGCAAACTGTTTCCTCCCCTGTCAGTTCGGCCGTGAGCCTTTCTCTGAGATCCTGGCCCTCAGCAGCAGTGGGTAGGAACGGAAGAGGTGGGGGAGCAGATAGAAGTGGGAAAATGAGTCATCTTAGAGGAACGGGTCCTGGCTGGCAGGCAGAACCGTGGGCTGGGTCATGGTGGAATGTGTTGCTGGTCACGGTTCCCAGGGTCTTTCTGTCCTGCTTTGCCACTGTATTTGTGTGAATGGATTAACTCAAACATTTCTGCGAATACCTGGGTGGTGCAAGGGAGGAAGGGGAGCAGAATGAGCTGAACTAGAGAGAATCTGAGCTGGGAGCAGGGTGGATGGAATGGGAGGGAGGTGCAGAGAGTTTTAAGGAAGCAAGTGCCAAGTGTGGGAGGATGAAAAGACAAAGATGAAGATAATTTTAAGGTTTGCAGCCTGTCGTGCCTGTCATCCTCCTTTGCTGGTTCCTGAAGACAGCAGGAAGCCTTGAACATGGCTCCCAGTCAGTGTTGGATAAAGAAAGAACTCATGTTTTCTTTTGATCTGGCCGAACAGGTGGGAACTCATGGCCTCCATTTCGCTAAGGTTGTTTCTAATTGTGAACCAACTGAACTTGAAGCAGCTCAGCAGCTTTCTCATTTGTTTAGTTTTGCTACCTTGTTCTGTTCAGCAGGAGAGTCCTCAGCTCTTTCATATAAGTTTTTGTTTTTCTTGGATTTATCTCCTCTCCCCTAATCTCTACTTCCTGACCCTGATTCTGCAAAGTTGTGAACTTTGTATGCACAAATTACACCTGAAGATAAAAAGGCTTTTTTTGTTTTGGAGAAAATATCAAGGAAACACTGACCAATAAAACTTTGTCCAGTAAGGGAAACATTTTGTATCTGAATTATATGATAGTCTAGCTCTGCGAAGCTATTGAGCATTTCATATATGGTTATTGCAACCGAGAAGTGAAATTTAACTTTTTCCCTAAATATTTATCTATTTTTATTGCAAAAGCAGATATACAGAGTGAAGGAGAAGCAAAGAGAAAGATCTTCCATACACTGGTTCATTCCCAAAGTAGCCACAATGGTTGGTGCTAAGCCAACCCAAAGCTGGGAGCCAGAAACCTCTCCCAGGTCTCCCACTCGGTTGCAGGGTCCCAAGGCTTTGGGCCATTCTAGACTTTCCCAGGCCACAAGCAGGGAGCTAGAAGGGAAGTGGAGTAGCCAGGATTAGAACCGACGCTTGTAGGGGATCCCAGGCGTGCAAGGTGAGGACTTCAGCCACTAGGCTACTGTGGTGGCCCCAGAACAGGAATTTTTTATTATACTGAAGTATATATAATTAGAATTTTAGTAACCAAATGTGGCTAGTGAGTAGGGACATGGGACAGAACAGGAATTCATCACTTTCAATGGTCTCACATTCTGTTCAGAAAGGTCTAGAGTTACTGGAACAAGTCCTTCCCCTTTTTGGCCCTACTGTGTTGACACAAAGTAGTTGCATAAACACCTTTTTATTTTATTTTACTTTATTAATTTTATTTATTTTTGATGATAATTGATTAGGATGATAAGGGTCAAGGGCTACAGGAAGGTGGGTAAGATCACCAAAACACCTGTTGATTTTATTAACCAGTATGTGAAAGAGTTCTTCTGACTTCAGTGCAAACCTGCAAATGGGCTCATCAAATTCAACAGATTTTATTTTCTAAACCCCAAATTCCTGTCCTTTAACATAAAACTTTTCCCTAATTTTTTTTTTTGCTAAACATCATATTTTTTTAGATTTGTTAATTTTTAATGGAAAGGAAGCTTTACAGAGAAAAGGGGAGATAGAAAAATCTTCTGCTGGTTCACTCTCCAAATGGCCGCAATGACCAAAACTGAGTCAATCCGAAGCCAGGAACCAGGAGCTTCTTCTGGGCTTCCAATATCAGTGCAGGATTCCAAGGCTTTGGACCGTCCTCTACTGCCCTCCCAGGCCACAGGAAGGGAGCTGGACAGAAAGTAGAATAACCAGGACACGAACCAGTGCTCATATGGAGTTCTGGTACGTGCAGAGGGAGGGATGCCCTCCCTAAACCTTTTTTACATCCTGTCAAATAACTTGGACTCTTACTCTAGGGCACTGTTAACTAGAAACACAAACAAAAGGTTAAATGGGGTGTGAAAAGATGAGTAACAGCCTCAAAGATGTTTTTTGAAGCAGCAAAAGGATGCATTTATTTTAATAGAACCCTAACTTTTTTGGACCCACATCAATTTTGTACTAAGCAGATTTTTAATGAACTGTGTCTTGACAATTTGGTAATGGTGCTGCCAAGGCAAACAGATTTCTTAAAGGTGAAAAAAATAAATAAATAAAAAATGTATCTGGAGGATTTTTTTTTTTTTTTAATATTTTAGGGGAAGAAATCCACTAAATGAACCAAGAAGCTTCTCAGCCACATGTCGCTCAGTGCTAACACGTGCACAGTGGCTGAATTTCCTTGTGTCTGGCACAGGCTCCCCTCTCCCCCTCCAAGCCAGCACATGTGCAGGGCTTCTGTGAATGTCACATTGACAAATGTTCCCTGGAGCCAGGCAGCTGGGAACCAGTTTGTTGTTGTTGTTGTTGTTGTTGTTGTTATTGTGCCTGTCTCCTGGGTTGCTAGTTCTTCTTGCTGAGGTGCAATCATTGAAGCCAGGAAGCCAGGGTTTTCCTTCCCTCCTGGTAAGCTGCAGCCCCCAGAACCCTGACATCTCAGGGTTCTGAACATGGCTTATGGGACTTCAGATGGCTTCCCCTTCCTTTGCCCAGTCCCACATTGTTCATTCATTTGGTTAATATTTACTGAGCCATGCAAGTGCATGGCTCTGTGTTCACATGCTAAGTGCTAGAAATACAAGACTGAGTCAGACCCAAACTCTGCCCTCACACCATTCACAAACAAAAAGGCAGTTACAGCCAAGTGAGAGACAGTTGGCCTTCTGCAGCTATGTGAGCCATATCTGTGGATCCAACCACTGAAAATGTCTGAGAAAGAAAATTCCAGAAAGTTCCATAAAATAAAACTTGAATTTGTCACTTTGAGTGTTATGCTGAATTCATGTAAATGAAGTGGTGTGGAGGCTCACCTGCTGTGGTTTTATCGGGTTTTTGGAAGTCATCTAAAAATGAGCTTAAAGTGTACAAGAGAGGGTGTGGACATTTGATCTGGAGGGTGTGGACATTTGACACTGACTGGGATTCCTGGATTTGATACTTAGATCGACTCCCAATCATAGCTTCCTGCTAATGTGCACCCTAGGAAACATTCTGTCACCCACGTAGTGAGAAATGTTCATGGTATATGAACCACCCACATGGGAGCTTGGGGTTGAGTACCTTGCTCTTGGCTTTGACCTGGCCCAGGCACTACCTGTTGGAGGTACTTGGGGAGTGAACCAATGGATGATACCTCTGACTGTCTCTTTAGTTAAATAAAGTTTAAAATAAAGTAGAATAGCTCTCTGATTATTTTAAGAATAAATAAAATATTTGAGAGAATATACATAGGTTATTTGCATGTACTACATAGTTTTTTTAAAGGTAACCTTGCTTTTAAAAATGTTTAAAGATTTCTTTTGTTTTGATTGGAAAGGCAGATATACAGAAAGAAGGTGATACAGAAGGAAAAATCCTCTATCTGCCGGTCTCTCCCAAAGTGGTCACAATGGCCAGAGCTGAGCCAATCCGAAGCCAGGAGCCAGGAGCCTCGTACGGGACACGAACCCGTGCCCATATGGGATCCTGGTACATGCAAGGCGTGGATTTACCACTAGGCCATAGTGCCTGGTTCATACTACAAACTACGTAATTTTACATAAGGGACTTGCACATCTGTGGATTTTGGTATCTTCAGGAGTCCTGGCACCTACCTCTTTACATACTCTCCCGGTGACTACCAAGTCTAAGTCTGAGTGCTATAAGAAATATAGTACCAAGCCCAATGACTCAGTTGGCTAAATCCTCATTTTGCATATAGTAGGATCCCACATGAGTACTGGTTTCTGTCCTGACTGTTTCACTTCCCACGTAGCTCCCTGCTTGTGGCCTGGGAATGCAGTCAAGGACAGCCCAAAGCCTTGGGACCCTGCCCCCACATGGGAGACCTGGAAAAAGCTCCTGGCTTCAGATTGGCCATAGCAGCCATTTGGGGAGTGAACCAGATTTACTGTCTCTCCGTAAATCTGATCTGCCTTTGCAATAAAAAAATAAATAAATCTTTTTTAAAAAGAGAGAGAAATATAGTACTTGGTACTCCTGCTCTACTGTGCAGTCTGGTATTCAGGAAAGACTTTCTAGAGGGAGTGGCTCTTACCTGGACCTGAAGAACCAGATGGTGTTAGGCAGGTACATAATGAGAAGAAAAGCATTCCAGGCCAAAGGGAAAGCAAATGCAAGAAAGCTGGGTAGACAGAAGAGAGTTGGGTGCTTTGGGGAAGTGAATTCATTGAGCACAGTGAGAGCATGGTGTGGCAGAGGGATTGTTCCTTCTGTCTCTGGAGCCACAGAGACTTACAGGAAGAAGCCCCAGGGTACAGCAGGGACTGGCTGGTCTGGGTTGCACATATAAACCCTAAATAGTTCAGCTGTCCAGTGGAAAGCAGTGAGTTGCCTTTGCCAGACAAGTGTTTATTGTATATCCCTGAATAGGGTGATTGTAAGGGGAAGGCAATGCTCAGGGCCGGAGGTGGAGGGGCCTGTAAGGGGTATGGCCTCCCAATCCCTAACACGCACGGTACATAGCTAGGGAATACTAGGGGAGCCAGCCAGGATTCAGCAGAAATCCAATGATCCCTCCTAGTGTGACAAAAGAAGAGCTTCTGGGGTGGTGCGGGGAAGTGGGTTCAAAATGCTAGCATTTTTACCAATAGTCCATATTTCCCCAAAAGCTTGAGGCACCCAGTGGATCTCATTGCCTGTCTATCGAGGGCTTGCTAGGTGGGAAATGGATCATTTTGGAGACAGTCCATCCACCTATATACATTCTTGCCATGACCTTCAGACCTTGCCCCCAACAAGTTTCTCCACATCTGCTATTTCCCTGCCTATCCCTATAGGGCCTGCTGTGTCTGAAGGCCTCTGTATTGCTTCTTCTAGGTCTCTGCTCCAGCTGTTTCTGCTCCCTGAACATGGTTTCTGCCTCCCCAGTCAATGCCAGGTCAAACTTTCAGCACCCTGACTTAGTCAAATAGTGATGCTCAGACCCGTTTTCCAATCTAGAGCTTTCCTCCAAGTTGGTACAGCTAGAAGGCCAAGTTGTCCTCCATTGCTCCTTTTACTCCAACAGTAACTTTTTTTTTTAACTTTTGTTAACTTTAAAGTTTATTTTACTGGAGAGAGGATGGAGAAGAAGAGAGATTTGTTCTGCTAGTTCACTGCCTCCAGTGCCTACAAATAGCCAGCAATGGCCCAGACCAAAGTCAGGAACCTGGAATTTAATCCTCATGTGGGACCATGTGGGTGGTACCCATGTGGGTGCCAAAGCCCAAAGCACTTAAGCCATCACATGATGCTTCCCAATATGCCTTAGCAGGAAGCTAGAATAGAAGGAGACGGAACTGGGCCAGCTCCTAGTAATGCCTTCTTAAATGTGGCTTTTTAAAAAAGTCTTCCCTGCTTCTCAGGTTAGAGCAGAGCTCCCGTTAATAACTCCATCCTGCATTCATCAAAACTGTCATCACATCTTATGTTCATCCTTCTTCAGCCATTGCCCGCTTCACAGGTAAAATGTAAACTCACTAGGACGAGAGCCAGAACTGACTTGCTTGGCTGATGGATTTAAGTACCTCGATGGTGACTTTGTACCAAATAGTTGCTCAATAAATGTCTATTAAAAATGACAGTAAGAGACAAGGAAAGAGCTCCAGACCTCATCCTCTGCATGACCCAAGCACTTAGGAAAAAATTTAATAAGCCATGGAGCTTCTCTTGGGCGGGAGCCAAGGGAAGTCCATCTCTATATAGCACCTAGCTTGGGGCCTGGCCCAATGCAAATGCTCAGAGGAGATTGCTAGCTGACTAGGCATTATCTTTTCCATCTACACAGATTCCATCCTCAGTAGTGATCTCATCCAGCTCTATGGTTTTAAATGCCATCTATAAGCTGATGACTCCCCAAATGATAACTCCATCCTGGCCCTCTTTCCAGAACTCACGTATTTAATCACATGTTTGACATGTCCACTTGGAATGTCCCATTAGCATCACCAATGTATCATGGCTCCAACAAAATGTTTTGTTGTCTCTGCCCACCTTACCCATTTTTTTCTGAGATTTTTTTTTTCTTTTTTTAATTACAAAGTCAGATATACAGAGAGGAGGAGAGACAGAGAGGAAGATTTTCTGTCCAATGATTCACTCCCTAAGTGACCGCAGTGGCCGATGCTATGCCGATCTGAAGCCAGGATCCAGGAACTTCCTCTGGGTCTCCCACACGGGTGCAGAGTCCCAAAACTTTGAGCCATCCTCCACTGCCTTCCCAGGCCAGAAGCAGGGAGCTGGATGGGAAGCGTGGTGCTGCCGGGATTAGAACCGGCGCCCATATGGGATCCTGGTGCATTCAAGGCAAAGACTTTAGCCACTAGGCCACGCTGCCAGGCCGACTCCTGGTTTTGGTTATGGTTTTTGTTTTTGTATTTTAAGATTTATTTTTGGGCCTGGCATGATAGCATAGTGGTTAAGGTCCTCGCCTGGATGTGCCAGGATCCCATATGGGCGCCGGTTATCATTCCGGTAGCTCCACTTCCCATCCAGCTCCCTGCTTGTGGCCTGGGAAAGTAGTCGGGGATGGCCCGGAGCATCCGGCCCTGCACCCAAGTGGGAGACTGGGAGGAGGTTCCTGGCTCCTGGCTTTGGATTGGCGCAGCACCGGCCGTTGCGCTCACTTGGGGAGTGAATCATCAGACAGAAAATCTTCCTCCCTGTCTCTCCTCCTCTCTGTATATCTGACTTTATAATAAAAAATAAATAAATCTTGGGCCCGGCACGGTGGCGCAGTGGTTAAGGTCCTCGCCTTGCACGCCCGGGATCCCATGTGGGCGCCGGTTCTATCCCGGCAGCCCCGCTTCCATTCCAGCTCCCTGCCTGTGGCCCGGGGAAGCAGCAGAGGACGGCCCAAGGCTTTGGGACCCTGCACCTGCGTGGGGGACCTGGAGGGGTCTCCTGACTTCGGATCGGCATAGCATTGGCCATTGCGCTCAGAGATCTTCCTCTCTGTCTCTCCTCTCTGTATATCCGCCTTTCCAATAAAAAAAATAAAAAAATAAATCTTTAAAAAGAAAATAAATAAATCTTTAAAAAAAAATAGAATTGGCACCCATATCTGGGGATCCCATGGCATTCAGGGCGAGGACTTTAACCACTATGCTATCGCGCCGGGCCCTAAATGTAATTTTTAAGAGATTTATTTGTAGGTCAGAGTTACAGACAAGGAGAGACAGAGGGAGATTTTCCATCTACTAAGTCACTTCTCAGATGCCAAAGCCAGGAGCTTTCCTGGGTCTACCAGGTGGGACAACTTCCATTGCTTTTTTCAGGCCACTGACAGGGAGCAGGAACAGAAGTGGAGCAGCTTGAACTCCATCTAGCACCCATATGGGGTTCCAGTGTTGCTATGCCATAACACCAGTCCTAGTAACTTTGTTTTCTGCTAATATTCTCCAGTGCACTGGAGCTTCTCAAACAAGGAAGAACAAAGCAAAACAAAGCCATCTTTTGGTCCAAAATGTTGATAAGCACCAAAGTGGAGAAAGTCATGGTTTTCTTAACACTAAATAAAATTGATAGTTATTATCATGGATCTTTGCCACATGCCAAGTACTGTGCTGCCTATTTGATGTACACTCTGTCACTCAATCCCCACTGTTGTCCCTGAGTAATAAGAACTTTGACAATCCCCATTTTATAAATGTGGAAACAGACTCAGAGGGACGGATTCACTTGTACCTTAATAGGGGCAAGTCAGGGATGCTCACCCCAGACTGCCTCTTTTTTTTTTTTAAAGATTTATTTTTATTATTTTTGTATTGGAAAGGTGGATATACAGAGAGGAGAGACAGAGAGGAAGATCTTCCATCCGATGATTCACTCCCCAAGTGAGCGTAACGGCCGATGCTATGCCGATCCAAAGCCAGGAGACTCTTCCGGGTCTCCCACGCGGGTGCAGGGTCCCAAAGCTTTGGGCCGTACTCGACTGCTTTCCCGGGCCACAAGCAGGGAGCTGGAAGGGAAGCGGGGCTGCCGGGATTAGAACCGGCGCCCATATGGGGTCCCGGGCGTGCAAGGCGAGGACTTAACCACTTGCGCCACCGTGCCGGGCCCCAGACTGCCTCTTAACATCTGCCCTGGGTTGTTCTGTCTACTGACTGGGGCCTCTTTGGCTTCTTTGGATGTGCCTGACTTGATCTGATGTCCTCATGAAGAGTGTCAGTCCAGTCAGGTGATGCATGGCTCTTGGCCAGAATGGTGGGGAAGAGAGTGTTTCACTTCCAAATTGTCTCCTTCTGTCTGGCGTTGCTGTCCCTGCACTGCAGTCCAGTCCTTGGCTCCAAAGCTTAGCAACCTTGCCAGCCCCAGGTTAGTGCCAGCCCTTCTCTATGGGGAGGAAGCTTCTGGATTTAAGTCTAGTTCTTACACTCTCCCATGGAATGGGGTTTCTTGAATCAATCCTGAAGATGCAGACTTGTCTTCTGCTTTCTTTCAGGTAAAGGAGTGTTGGGGCTGATAGGTTTTTTACAGAACTTCTAGTTCAAGAAAGTATTGAAGGGACCTGGCATATTGGTTTAGTAGCTAAATCCTCGCCATGCAAGTGCCAGGATCCCATATGGGCACCGACTTGTGTCCCAGTACCTCCGCTTCTCATCCAGCTCCCTGCTTGTGGCCTGGGAAAGCAATCAAGTATGAGCTTCTTCCAGGTCTCCCATAGGGGATACAGGGTACCAGGGCTTTGAGCTGTCCTCAACTGCTTTCCCAGGCCATAGGCAGGGAGCTGGATAGGAATTGGTGCAGCCAGGATTAGAACCAGTGCCCATATGGGATCCTGGAGTGTGCAACGCAAGGACTTTAGCTATTAGACTATTGTTCCAGGCCCTCATCCTTTATTTTGTGTTTTTAAGTTTTGCTTATTTAGAGCGGGGCATTTAACACAGTGAGATGCCACCTGGGATTCTTGCATCCCATGTCTGTTTGTGTTCTGGCACTATGTCATTTTCTGCTTCCAATGAATGCATAGCCTGGGAGACAGCATTCATGAATGATTCTAGTGCTTAGATACCTGCCACCCATGTGGATGACCTAGATTGAGTTCCAGGTGCCTGGCTTTACCTCATGTGTTATAAATCATTTAGAGTGAATCAGTGGATGTAAAATATGATAGGACCAGCACTGTGCCATAAAGAGCTAAGACCCTGTATTGCTGGCATCCTATATGGAAACTGGTTCAAGACCAGCTGCCCCACCTGTGATTTAGCTGCCTGATGATGCGCCTGAGAAAGCAGGGAAGTTGGCGCAAGTGCTTGGGTTCCTCTACCCACGTGGGCAATTTGGATGAAGCTCTTGGCCTCTGACTTCAGACCAGCCCAGTTTCAGTCATTGCGGCCATTTGGGGAATGAACCATCAAATGGAAGACGTGTCTCTCCTCTCTTGGTAACTCTGCCTTTAAAATAAATAAAATAAATCTTCTTTGTTTTTAATCTGGTATTTTGGGTAGGTCTTGTGGCTCAGTGGGTTAAGCTGCCACTTGGGATGCCCACATCCCGTATCAGAGTGCTGGTCGGAACACTGGCTCCTCCATCACTGATCTAGCTGCTTCGTACTGCAGCCAGGGAAGCAGCAGGTGATGGCTCAAGTGCTTGGACACACAGATGGAGTTCTCTCCTGGCTTCATTCTGATCCAGCCCTGGCCGTTGCAGGCACTGAGGGGAGTGAACCAGTGGTTGGCGGGACTCTGTGTGTGTCTCTGTTTTTCAAATAAATAAATTTTAAGTGCCCCCCCTTAAAAAAAAAAGATGAATCTTTTTAAATTACATACTGACTTTTTGAATACCTACTACATGCCAGACGTTGAATTAGATGCTAAAAATAAAGCACAAAGAAAACACAACAGGGCCAGAAAGACAGAAACCAAAACCAATCAATATCTAAGCTGATTCCTCTGATGCGGTGAGCGGGGCACATGTAATGGAGGAAAGAAAAAGAATTGCAGAGAGCAGCTGAAGGGTGGTAGCAATGGGAATTCAGGGAAGGTGACACTGGAGCTGGAATCTCAGGGAGGAGAGGGCCAGGCAGGAGGCAGGAGGAAGGTGGTCCCTGGCACAGCTGTTGTGGGGAGAAACTTGGTAAGCGGCCACTCAAGTAAACAGCTGCCATTTTAATTCCCTGAGTCACTTCACTCAGCCCTTTTAACCCAAACCAGCAAACCTAGCCAAGCCACAGATCACAGGCATAAATCTATAGAAAGATACTTCAAAACGCTTCTGAGAAAAAAAAAATTAAAAGATCACTTGTGTTGCAAAAAATTTTGAGATCCATGCACTTTTTCATACTATACATCTTCAGTTGGGTTGCTGCAAACACCTTGTATGTGTGGACTCCATTTGTGTGTTTGTGTGTGTGCTAAAAGAAATTATCTTTTCATTCCGTTTTCCATGGAATATAATGTATGTATGTGTGAACGTATGGATGTATGCATCGCCACAGCTTCAGGTTCTGGTACCATTTGATTCCACAGCTCTAAATTTTTGTTTTCTCTTTTTTTAAAAGATTTGATTATTCATCTGAAAGGCAGAGTTACAAAGGATTAAGGAAGGCCTGAGATTCTCCATCTACTGATGGATGGCACACTCCCCTAAGGGGCAGCAGAAGGCCTGGCCAGACCCAAGAGGCCTAGAGCACCATCCAAGTCCCCCACATGTGTGGGCAAGGGCCAACTTCTTGGGGCCATCTTCACTGCCCTCCCAGGGACACAAATTCTCAAGCAGTAGAAGCACTTACTCCCAAGGTTAAAAACTGATTTGCATGTGTGGTTCCCAGAGAAATCCTCATTACGCATTGCCTTGGTCAAATTGCTGTTACTCAAGGCTAATAAGAGCTGGTGGTCAAGATTAAATTGCGGGAAGGATCTGGCTCCGTAGTTTACTGAACTAGCCACTCCCTCACGGAGGGTCAAAAACGAGAGTATACTTCAGGTGATTGCGGAAAGTGTAGTTAAAAGATGTTTATTCAGGACCGCAAGTTTTCTCAAATCCATAAACTCTAATGTGAGGGGCGAAACCACCTCAGTCAGAATCTTTACATTCAGCTGGGGGAGGGGTGCAGGTGAGGCGCAAGAGTCGGGGGGACTAGTCATCCAACTTCTAGAGACTGTCATTGAAGAACGCAGCCTGGAACGCCTTCTGTGACTCTAGAATCATCTCCTACCGGCCACTCCGACCCCCAAGGCCGGGAAGCGAGCTCCCCTCGGGGTCCACCCAGCCGGCCGCGGGTGGTCCTCGAGACCCGCCGGGCCTCACCTTCCGGGCGTGAGGGCCTCACCGCGTGAGGTCCATTGCCCGGGCAACCGACGCCGTGAGCGGTGCATTGTGGTCTGCAACAAAATGCAGGAGAAAGATCCCGGGGAAACCATTGAGTTCCTGGACCAATGGGAAACTTTCGTCAGCTGCGTTAAGCCAATAGGGTCGTGGGACGGGCGGGGCTGGCGGGAGTAGGGCGGGGCCTGGGTTTATAGGCGGTGGCGACTGGCGTGGGGCGGCTTAGATGCGCCACGGCTTTGGTAGGGACGCATCCTTTCGCCTGAGCTGTGCACAGTCTGCGTCTTCCCCCGGGAGACCGGTCTAGTCAGCCCGCCGCGGCTCCACGGTAAGAGACTCGGGACCCCGAGGGGGTCCTGGCTGCTTGGCTTTTCCGCCTACGGGACTTGCCCTGCCGGGGCGTTCGTCGCGACCCAAGCAACCAGAAAAGTGGGTTTGGGGGGCGTAGTCCCGCGGTGGAGCGGAGCGGGACTGGACGCGCGGCCCGGACCCCAGCTCCTCACCCCCTCGTCGGGACCTCCCCGCAGGTAACCATGTGCGACCGTAAGGCAGTTATCAAAAATGCGGACATGTCCGAAGAAATGCAACAGGATTCGGTGGAGTGCGCTACTCAAGCGCTGGAGAAATACAACATTGAGAAGGATATCGCGGCCCACATTAAGAAGGTGAGGACGGGGCGCGGGGCTGGGCGAGTCGCCCTCCACTCAGACCCTGCCCGCGCCGGGGCCCGCGCCCTCGAGCGCCCGGCAGAGATGTCCGGGCGTGCGGGGCGGCTCGGGAGTAGAGGCTTCTAGAAGGACGCGAAGGAGTTTTTGCGCTCTCGTCTGGAACAGCAGACCCTCCGCGCGCGAAGTTTCTGGGTTTTGTTTTGGTGTTTTAAGCTTGCGGGGAGGGGGGGGCGGGGAACGCCACCTAGCAACGGTTTCCAGGCTCGGAGAACCGAGGTTTCCCCATCGGGTCGGATTCCTGAGCGCGGAGGATCCATCTGGGCGTTCAGGGGGCGGGGAGCTGCGGGGGTGTCTGCCGCGGGGCTGCCTGCCCTCCAGTGGGGAAAGGGGTCGGCGGCCTGGGTGGAGGCTGCAAGACCCCTGGGCGAGCTCAGCTTGGGGGAAGGGAAAGAAGTGGCAGCCGGAGCTACCTAGGTCCTGGGGGGTGGGGGGGACCAGGACAGCGCAGCAGTGCGTGCAGCCTCTGGGAACCTCAGTTCCATCAGAGATTCAAGAAGTTTCTGCACAGTATGCGATAGATGTACAGTGCAAAAAAAAAAAAGGAGTTTCTAAAATAATTACCTTAGCGTTCCTGCTTGTGGTCACCTACTGAAAAATTTAACAGATAGGCTTGATCCCCGAACCCTTTGGGGTGAAGGGGCAAAATGTTTCTGCCACTTGTTCGTCTTGGACCAGGTGGCAGATGAGCACCTTCAGGGTAATGTGGACAGGAGGGCAAGTTAGGATTAAGGATAAAAATTGGCCAGTTCGTTGTCAGGTTCTGCTACCCGCATTCTTGCGTGGTGACAGTGGCTGCAGTCCCTAAAATGTTGATGTGCAGCTATGTGGATTGTGATGTTAACTGAAGCTTAGTCCTTTTGGGAATCTTGTTTACAGCTAAGATCCTTCTGATAAGGGGAAGGATTAAATGTAGTATTTGGCTAAATTGTCACCTGTTTTGGGTGCATGGTAAATAAGATGTGGTTGTGTTTGCATTAAACATGACTGACCGGAACTTGGTGTTGAATATTAGCAAGTGTGAAGGTGTGATTGCCGTTTCGATGAAGATGCCCATCTGAGGCTGACCTGCCTCGGACCTCAGCTTCCGTCCCATCTTCGCTCAGACTGAGCTGTGCTTGCATTAACACGTTGTGTAGGCGACTTGGAGCTGGAGAACATTCTTTCATTCTGAGACTTTGCAGCTGCTAATTTTTCTTTCTGCCTCTACAGGCTCTGACTTACCAGGAGGTAGACTCTTCTGGCTTATTACTAAAATTGCAGTGTTTTCTTTTCCAGGAGTTTGACAAGAAGTACAACCCCACTTGGCACTGCATTGTGGGGAGAAACTTCGGCAGTTATGTGACACATGAAACCAAACACTTCATCTACTTCTACCTGGGCCAGGTGGCCATTCTTCTGTTCAAATCTGGTTAAAAGCATGGACTCAGCCACAAACCCAGTGATCCATCCAAAAACAAAAACTGCAGCCTAAATTCCAAATATCAGAGACTGCCTTGCCAAGGGAACACCTCAGTCTTTGAACCCTCATTGTGTTTTGTGCAGGGCATTCTGTGTACTAGTTGTGGTTATAAAACAGTTAGCCAACAACAGCTTACATTTGTATTTATTTCATACTTGTCTTCCCCATGTTTTTTTCTCAGTTCATTCCTTTAAAAGAATAAATATTGGAGATGCATTTATTTGAGTGTGGCTAGTTTGTTCAAGTAAGCAGTGAAGATGCATCTGAGCTGGCTACCCAGGGGACCTGGTTGGGCTTGTGAGGCCTTGAAGTAAGTTACTGTGGGATGTAATAGACGAGCTGTGAGTCTTTGTGATTCAGACCCATCCCACATCTGTTGGTGCATGGTGAAGCTTTCATATGGTAGAGCAGCTTTCGTAATCTGGAGGGAAGATAGCCAGTATCTGAGGAGTGCTGCTGTTCACATATTCAGAAATGGCTTAGGCTGCAGGGTGTGTGGATGGGTTTCTAGCGTTGTGTAGTTCAGTCGCCGTGCCTACTGAATATTGCAAGAAGGATCTGGACTTGGCATTAGTTGTTAATTTCACCGGTGGGTATGGCTCTTTGTTTCAGAGCTCTAGGATGTAATTGGGAATTCTTAAGCATCACAACAGTTTCCCTGAGGAGAGGGTAAAGACCTCATCTTTGGGCATTTACTTACTAGAACATACCTGTTTAGAGGTTCTGATGAAAGGCATGCTTGGACTGGGGAGGGCTTTGCAATAGAGGACGTGTTACTATTGTGGCCCTTAGGGTGGCCTGAAGCAGGAGACTGCCAGAGGGGTGATTTGGGTTGCTATTAAATAATACAAGTGTTCTATCACCTTTCACTCTTTTAGTGACCTATAATTTTGATGTCCAACAATATGACCTGCAAAGTTATCTTGTCCAGCTAACTGGTTTCCAGAGGGACAGTCTGAAGACCCTAAAAGCTGATTCAAGGTCAACTCAGCTGGACCTTGGGGTATCTGTAATCTACTGTTGGGAAGTTGGCAGCTTTTGACTTTTTAAACAATTGGTGTTTATTTTTTTTTTTAACATCAAGTATTTACTGGAAAGGGAGATTTACAGAGAGGAGGACAGATCTTCAATCCACTGGTTCACTCTCCCAAGTGGCTACAACGTCGGGGCTGAGGTGATCTGAAGCCAGGAGCCAAGAGCTGCTTCCAGGTCTCCCACGTGGGTGGCAGGGTCCCAAGGCTTTTGGCCATCTTCTGCTTTCCTAGGCCACGAGCAGGGAGCTGGGCATGAAGTAGAGTCCCCAGGACATGAACATGTATGGGATTCTGGCATATGCAAGGCAAGGGATTTTGCTCTGAGCCACTGCACCAGGCCTAGCTTTTTAACTTTTTTTCATCGGCTGATTGGCACCCCAGAGAGCCACAGTGGCCAGGGTTAGGCTAACTTCATCCAGGTCTCCACTTCCCAAGAGCTCCAGCAGGGAGCTGGATCAGAACGGGAAAAGTGAACCAACAACTATGAGATGCCACTTGGGGCAGTGTTGTCCACTATGCTAGAATGTTGGTTCCCACGCCCCCCCCCTTTTTTTTTTTTTAAGATTTTTTAATTTTATTGTAAAGTCAGATATACAGAGAGGAAGAAATCTGTCTACTGATTGACTCCCCAAATTGCCAAAGTGGCCAGAGCTGAGCCGATCTGAAGCCTAAAGCCTCTTCCAGGTCTCCCACGCGGGTGCAGGGTCCCAAGGCTCTGGGCCGTCCTCGATTGCTTTTCTGGACCACTAGCAGAGAGCTGGAAGGAAAGTGGGACCTCTAGGAATCAGTGCCCATATGGGATTCCAGCATGTGCAAGACAAGGACTTGAGCCACTGCGCTACTGCGCCATGCCATACCTAGTCCCTTGTCTTTTTCGAATAGGCTGTGAGAACACTGTGTTGCTGTGAAAAAAGGGATCAGCTTGGTTTAAGCTGTTCCTTCCGCGGACCACTGTGGGTAAATCTATGCGCAAGTGAAGCTGTAATCCTATGTGGGTGGCGGTTCTAGCTCCGTGTGAATGACCTAAGAAAGCTGGGATTTGGCCCAAGTGCTTCTGGTTCCTGCTTTGACCTGGCCCAACACTGGCCGTAACAGTCATCTGTTTGTTCCTCATCTGACCATTAAAAAAGCCCTCCAGTTAATTTTTTTTTTTTTTTAAAGATTTATTTTTATTATTTTTTCATTGGAAAGGCGGATATACAGAGAGGAGAGACAGAGAGGAAGATCTTCCGTCCGATGATTCACTCCCCAAGTGAGCGCAACGGGCCGATGCTATGCCGATCCGAAGCCAGGAGCCTCTTCCGGGTCTCCCACGCGGGTGCAGGGTCCCAAAGCTTTGGGCTGTCCTCGACTGCTTTCCCAGGCCACAAGCAGGGAGCTGGAAGGGAAGCGGGGCTGCCGGGATTAGAACCGGCGCCCATATGGGATCCCAGGCGTGCAAGGCGAGGACCTTTAACCACTTGCGCCACCGCGCCGGGCCCAATTTTTTTTTTTTAAGATTTATTTATTTTTATTGGCAGAGAGGAGGAGAGCTAGAGAGCAAGATCTTCCATCCGGAGGTTCACTCCCCAAGCGGCCGCAACGGCTGGAGCTGAGCCAATCCGCAGCCAGGAGCTCTTCCCAGTCTCCCATGGGCCATCCTCCACTGCTTTCCCAGGCCACAGGCAGGGAGCTTAATGGAAAGGGGGGCTGCTGGGATTAGAACCGGTGCCCATATGGGATCCGGGCGCATTCAAGACGAGGACTTTAGCTACTATGCTATCATGCTGAACCCTTCAGTTAATTTCAAAAGCCAATACACTCCCATTGGCTGAAAACAAAAATTTTTGTGTTTTGTCAAATACTTTTGGCTACTACTATTTTTTTTTAAGTTTTTTTTTTTTTTTTTTAATTGGAAAGTCAGATTTACAGAGTGCAGGAGAGACTGACATAAAGATCTCCCCTCCACTGGTTCATTCCCCAAATGGCCGCAATGGCTGGAACTGAGCTAATCCAAATTGGCTAGTTATGTCTGGAATTTTCTCTGTGGTAGACAAGACCTTGTAAGTGAAGCAAGACCTTGTGAATGTTTCCTACTGTGCTGGGCCAACGTCGGGCATATCTGAAGCCGTTTCACATAGCCCTAAACTAAGCTGTTTGCAATTGAACTTTGCAATTTCTTAGAAAAGCCCCTCAAAAACCCGAAGACATACACATAAATGGCCTCATTTTAACACCAAGCACTAGAATATAGTAAGGAGATAAAAGTTTTTAATTTTCTATAAAACTCTTCAAGAAAAGTATTTACACTGCAGTCTAAGTTACAGATATCAAACTGGCACACATCTAGGGATCCATCCAAATGGATTCTGACAAGCTATTCAAGACAGGAAAGTAGGAGTCGACTGGTACATTGATTTTTTGAACAAGAATGATTTTTTTCATGACTGACACAAATCACTGCAAATACTTACTTTAGGCCCACAACGATAAGCTTATTTTATTGTAAGCTTATGAATTGGTTCTGCACATTATTCTAGTAGTGCCTTTGGTTTCTGACCCCTAGACCCATTCCTAGGCTAAAAGGTTAACTCAATTGTCTGAGTTTTCTGGTTCAAGTACATCATCATGGGATTCAAATGACCCATTATTATTCAGAAAAACAACATGGACAGAGAAGTTGTAAATCTCTCCCAAAACCTGCTTTAGTGCCAGTCACACACACCAGGACCTGAGTGCAAACCACAGAGATCCAGGATTAAGTTTCCCTGGGAGGCCTCGAAATGGCTGTTCATAACAGCTAGAAAAACAGCCACAGGATCTTGTTCCTTTCACTCTGAAATGCGCTGCTTCAAAACATGGTTCTCATATCCGTACGAGAAGATGCTCTGCTTCTGTCTCAGATGATCCTTTGGTTCCAGACTTGAACACATTGTGACTGGTTCCCGCTCCAGGATAGGAAAGGAACTAAAGTTTGAAACCAGAGTGAATGGCCACGATGCCTGATGTTAGGCTTTCATAAGTCACCTTCTGAAAACCTGCATCTTCTATCATCCCCTTGAACTCCTCCTAAAACACAAGGAAAGACACAGCGAGGGTTGCGTGGACTTCAGCTCTGGAGCCTTTGTAAACAAGCCACAGACGTGCCATACCTGACACGGAAAGCGCCGGATGCTCTCTATGAGGTACTGGTAGGACTTCCAGTCCCCCGCGATGACCTCTCCCAGGACAGGAATGACTTGGAAGCTGTAGAGATCATAAATCCTAATAGAAAAAAAAAAAAAAAGGTAAAAGATTAATATGAGAAAATGCCTTGATTTCTTCCTTTAGCAAACCCAAGGAGGTCTAAGCTTGGGAGTCATAAACTCAAATACACATAGGAGTCAAGAAATTATGTGGGTCCTGGACAAGTCCGATAGGTGTCACTTTTTTGTATCTTTCACTGGGTGCTGCCTGAGGGCCTCTTCCCGAGCTATGTGGTCTGTACAGTAGGGAAGTGGCAGCGAAGTGAAAAGGGCAGTTATGACTCCATTCTGCCTGCTGCCGGAAGGGATGCATGGACCTGTCCAGAATGGCCATGTATTGACTCCTCAAGTGAAGCTGGAAATCCACATTTTATATAAAATTTCCTAATTCTTAAATACAGACTTGTCCAACTCTTAAACGTTGAAGGAAATATAAATGTGGGACAGCCTGAGTCTAGTTGCTTGTCTGAGAGACTCTTCCAACCTGGGAATTGTCATTCAGAAGTGGCAGTGTCCTTAAGGGACCTATGAAATTCATGCGTACAGCTTACATCCCCTTTTGGGAATGGGAAACCCTTGGCTAGACAATGAGGGTACGGCCGTGTTAACAATGCCAACCTGGATATGAGGGGATTGTTCACTTGGCTAAATTCCAGACAGAGAAACCGTCCTCCTGGTTTTAGGACTCGATGGGCTTCCTGCAGGGCCTGAGTGAGACAAGGAACAAGAGCACACATCCCTCAGCAGACCTCCCTTAGTTCAGGGAGGCGAGCACAGTTTTAGCTTCAGGAGAGCACTGCTGTTTCCACAAACCCCTCGTTCATTCTCTGTTGGAAAGCTGTGACAGCAGAAGCAACACTGAATGTCTGAGATGGTGCACGCATTCTGCCGTACTTGGAATAACCTAAACTGACTACAGATTGGTATAATTCCATGCAGGGCAACTTGAGAATTACCCAGCAAAAGTACACTGAATATCTTCTTTGAACTAGGTATTAATACTTCAAGGAATCTACGTAACAAATACTTCTATGGAAAGGATATGTATATGAGTCAGTCACTGTGTGGACAGCTCATAGTAAACCAGCCATGAATGAGTCTGGTTGTACTGTGTGTCTATACAAACGGAATCCAGCCAGCTACTGTGAAGAACAGCTAGTGCCCTTTACACAATCACATGGGAAAATGAAGGGATAGTTAAACTACTTAAAAAGCAAAAAGGTCTCTCATTTGCTGTTCACGCCTCAGTTGCCCACAGCAGCTAAAACTGATGAAAGCTTAGGCCAGGAGCCAGACTCAATCTGGATCTCACGTTTGGGTGGCAGGGACCCAGGTGCTTGAGCCATCACCAGCTGCCTCTTAGGGTATGTATTAATAGTAAGTTAAAATTCGAAGGTGAGGGCCGAGCACAATAGTGTAATGGTTAAAGTCCTCGCCTTGAATGCACTGGGATCCCATATGGGCGCTGGTTCTAATCCTGGTAGCTTCACTTTCCATCGGATGGAAGATCTTCATCTCTCCTCCGCTCTGTACATCTGCCTTTCCAATTAAAAAAATTCGAAGGCGAGCTGGGACTATCCCAGGCACTACAATACGCATGTATCCAAAGTAGTAATCTTTTTTTTTAAGATTTATTTTACTTTTATTGGAAAGGTAGATAGATATACAGAGAGGAGATACAGCGAGGAAGATCTTCCGTCCAATGATTCAATCCCCAAGTGAGCGCAATGGCTGATGCTATGCCGATCCAAAGCCAGGAGCCTCTTCCGGGTCTCCCACGCGGGTGCAGGGTCCCAAAGCCTTGGGCCGTCCTCGACTACTTTCCCGGGACACAGGCAGGGAGCTGGATGGGAAGCGGGGCCGCCGGGATTAGAACCGGCGCCCATATGGGATCCCGGGCGTGCAAGGTGAGGACCTTAACCACTTGCACCACCACGCTGGGCCCCCAAAGTAGTAATCTAACACCAAATGCCCAGTCCAAGAGATATTATATATATATATATGTGTATACAGGCTGAGGAGCAGCTGTTCATACCCGATCAATGTGGGTGACATTCCGGATCCCAAAGGCAATGGTGTAGATGTCAAACTTGTCATCATCAAAGGGCAGCTCTTCAGCATCTCCCAGGACCCAGGCAAGTCCTGAAAGACAAAAATCAGCTGTGTGTCTCAACATCATTTGCATGACACTTTTTTTTTTTAAGATTTACATAGAGGAGAGAAAGGGAGGAAGATCTTCCATTCGATGGTTCACTCCCCAAGCGGCTGCAAACGTTGAAGCTGAGCCAATCCGAAGCCAGGAGCCTCCTCCGGGTCTCCCATGCGGGTGCAGGGTCCCAAACTTTTGGGCTGTCCTCAACTGCATTCCCAGGCCACAGGCAGGGAGCTGGAAGGGAAGCGGGGCTGCCGGGATTAGAACCGGCGCCCATATGGGATCCTGGCGCGTTCAAGGCGAGGACCTTAACCGCTACATTATCACGCCGGGCCCTGCATGACACTTTGATGAGGACATGATTAGAGTTTGGTAAGGCAAAGAGAACACATCAAACTGGAGTCCTAGGTGGCATTTTTAGTCATTCCTATGCAGGTGCATTTAACTTAGCATCGAGGACAGTCCAACAGCTGAGCCATGCTACAGAAGATGGATCACAGAACTGGAAAGGAACCTATCTTTTCCAAACCTTTGTTCTCCACACTTCAGGACAGAGTACCAGCAGCCAGGGAAACACGTGTGCCAGTGGGAGGAAGGAAAGAGAGGGCCTTTGTCTGCCTTCTAACCATTGTCGCTGCGGAACAAACGAGGCCTTCATTTTGGGGATCCAGTGGGCTGAGAGTCTTTCCAGGCAGCTCCTTCTGGGGGTGGGAGGAAGAATTGAGCTAAAATAACCAGAGACACTCATGATGGAGGCGGGCAAGAGAGAAGTGCTGATGTTAACCTGAGAGACTTTCTGGTCTCGGGGCCACGCGGTGCCTCTCATGATGGTCGTATGCAGTGTCTGGCCAACTTGGCAAGGTAGTACAGTGACTTCATAGGCCTGGGGAAACAACCTACAGCTTCCAGGATCGTCTCTTTTATCTGAAAGATTTGGGGCCAATGATATTCTACAAGATGAAAGTAAAAAGTCATCCCAGTACCTATAAAACTGTGTCACATAGTGCAATGTAATTAATTAATAATAATAATAATAATAAAAAGTAAAAAGTCAAATGGAAAAAAATATATACATTTTTAAGCTTGGGCACAAATTCCATTTTGAGCTTGCAATGGGCTCCTGGAGACTTGCGGGCACTCGTCTCTTTGCCACTGTTATCTACTTTGGGAAACTAGCAAAGAACTGTTTCATGGTATTAAAATATATATATATATATATTTATTATGGGTCCAGTGCAGTAGCCTAGTAGGTAAATCCTCCCCTTGAATGCACTAGGATCCCATATGGATGCCGGCTTGTATCCCAGCGGCCCTGCTTCCCATCTAGCTTCCGGCTTGTGGCTTGGGAAAACAATCGAGAATGGCCCAAAGCCTTATGACCCTACACTGGCATGGGAGATCTGGAAGAAGCTCCTGGATCCTGGCTTTGGATCGGCTCAGTTCCAGCCTTTGTAGCCTCTTGGGGAGTGAATCAGTGGACGGAAGATCTTCCCTTCTGTCTCTCTCTCCTCCTCTGTATATCTGATTTTCCAATAAAAATAAATAAATCTTTAAAGAAACTTATTAGAAGAGGGAGCTTTTATCCATTGATTTATACCCAAAAGGCCAGTGCTGGGCTGAAGCCAAGAGCTGGGAACCCAACCCACATCTCCCATGAGAACAGCAAGAAGCCACCCTCTCACTGTCACCACTGCCTGCCCAGGTCCACGCGTGCAGGAGCCAGCGCTGCATACGGAACCCGGGTCCTCTGACATGGGTCCTGCAGCTATCATTGCTGGGGTAAACAGCTGTTTCAGGGGTGTTTTCTTTATGTAAGTTAGATCCTCAGAGAAGCAAATGCTGAGACCGAGAAAAGCATGCAGTTATTTATTTTTTTATTTAATGGAACAGACAGAAAAACAGAGTATCTTCCATATGTTGGTTCACTCCCCAAATGACAATTAGGGATGGGCCAGGCTTGAAGCCAAGAGCTCAAAACTCAATCCAGGGGGCCCTGTGGCGTGGCCTAGCGGCGGTGTGGCCTAGCAGCTAAAGTCCTTGCCTTGAACGCCTGGGATCCCATATTTGCGCTGGTTCTAATCCTGGAAGCTCCGCTTCCCGTCCAGCTCCCTGCTTCTGGTCTGGGAAAGCAGTTGAGGACGGCCCAAAGCCTTGGGACCCTGCAACCGCGTGGGAGACCCGGAAGAAGTTCCTGGCTCCTGGCTTCAGATCGGCATAGCATCGGCTGTTGCGCTTACTTGGGGAGTGAACCAGCGGATGGAAGATCTTCCTCTCTGTCTCTCCTCCTCTCTGTATATCTGATTTTCCAATAATAAATAAATCTTAAAAAAAAAAAAACTCAATCCAGGACCCCCATGTGGGTGGCAGCAGTAACCTTGCTGCCTCCAAGGGGTGTGCCTTAGCAGGAAGCTGGAATCCTAAGAGGAGCTGGGACTGAACCCACGCTCTCAGATATGGGTGTTCCATCTGTGTCTTAACCACTTACACAAACAACTGCCCCTGTTGTTTTGTTTGCTTGGTTGGTTTCTCCTTCCTTGTTTTTGCTGGCAGGATGACACTTGAAAATGAAAGAGGATGACTAACTAGGAAAAAGCCTTTGGACCTTACAGCAGACCTGATGATACCTCAGGCTGCCCAACAGGGGGCGCTGGAGCACAGACTGGCTCTGAAGATCCCATCCGTGAACTGTGCAGGCCCTAGGAGCCCTGCAGAGCTCAAGGGTCGGCTGGGGACAGCCAGGACAGGGCCTGGCCTCACCGGAAAGCTAGACAGAGACCGAAGGTGCTAACAGTTGGAAGCTGTTGGTTAACTGTACCCTTTGTGGCTACAGCATGATTTCTTTACAGAAAATCCAAGCACCCTGGCTGCCTTCCGTGTCAATCAAATCATCCTACTATTGACAGAAGAATCAAATGGTGCAGCACTAGAAATCATACCCACAACTGCTGGGAATCGACAGCAATCTGGCTCAGGGACCAAGAGCTGAGATGGGAAAATTCAGCCCAAACTTGGGTTCTTTCATTTCAAAACTATGTTGTGTGGGTAGGTGCCATGGCTCAACATACTAATCCTCCACCCTGTGGCACCAGCATTCCATATCAGCAGTGGTTGGTGTCCCAGCTGCCTCACTTCCCATCAAGCTCTCTACTCGTGGCTGGGAAAGCAGCGGAGGATGGTCCGAAGCCTTGGGACCCTGCACCCGTGTAGGAGACCTGGAAGAAACTCCTGACTTCGGGTTTCTGGTCAGCTCAGCTTTGACCACTAATGCCACTTGGGGAGTGAACCAGCAGATGGAGAACTTTGTCTTTTTCTCTCTTTGTAAATCTACCTATGAAATACAAAATAATAATTAGGTTTTTTTAAATGTATGCCTTGGGTACGTAAGATGCTGAACCTCATCGGGCTTTGGTTGTTATCTCACCATGACATAGATAATACAGCTGAACAGCTTGCTGAAGTGAGGTATGCAACACCATGCCAACTGACTCCAGTCCCAGGTCACCTTTAACCCTTCCCTGTCCAGCCTTGTACATTAGCAGGAAGCTGGAATCCCGAGAGGAGCTTAGGATTCTGCCTAAGTGCTGCAACACAAACATGTCCTCCGGGTTGGTTTTCCGTGGACTCACCAGCTTTGTGCCCCTGAGCCATGGCCTTCTGCTTTCCGACCCTGAGCATCTCCTTGTTGATGTCACAGATCACCACCTGGGAACCGCCCAGGGGATCCTCTGCATTCTGGTACTTGCTCGCAATTTCTTCCCAGGATAAATTTTGTTGGGCCCTTAACTGCCTTTTCTGCTTTCCTTGATGCTGCGCCTGAACGTAATTAAGGAACCGGAATGCAATGTCACCTGTGGGAAGTCAACAGGAAGCGAAATAGAAGTAAAACAGTAAAAGCTTTCCTAAATCCAAAATGAGCAAGAAATGAAACGAATATATGAAAATCAAGTTTCTCTTTAACAATAACTTGCTTTTTTCAACTTAAAAAAAAAAGGAATATTTTATTTTTACTGGAAAGTCAGATATACAGAGAAGAGGAGAGAGAGAGGAAGATCTTCTGTCTGCTGATTCACTTCCCAAGTGGCCACAATGGCCGAGGCTATGCCGATCTGAAGCTAAGAGCCTCATCCGGGGTTCCCATATGGGTGCAGGGTCCCAAGGCATTGGGCCATCCTCGACAGCTTTCCCAAGCCACAGGCAGGGAGCTGGATGGGAAGCAGGGCTGCCAAGATTGGAACCAGCAGCTACACAAGATCCCAACACATGCAAGGCGAGGATTTTAGCTGCTAGGCTACTGCACCGGGTCCTCAACAACTTTAAGATTCTTTTCAGAAAACTGATTAAACATGAGGCCAGTGTGGTGGCTCAATAGGCTTATCCTCCACCTGCAAGAATCAGCATCCCATATGGGTGCCAATTTGTGTTCTGGATACTCCACTTACCGTCCAGCTTTCCACTTACGGCCTGGGAAAGCAGTGGAGGAGGCTCAAGTTCTCGGGCCCCTGCATCCACATGGGAGACCCAGAAGAAGCTCTTGGGTCCTCTCTTCGGATCAGCTTATTTCTGGCTGTTGAGCCAGCTGGTTACTGAACCACCAGATGAAATATGTTTCTGTCTCTCTGTAAATCTCTTTTCCATACAAATAAATAAATCTTTTAAAAAATTAAGCTTTTGATACTTGATGTGATACAAAAGGATTAAGCAGAAAAAATTACCTAGACATTCTTTTTTTTTTTTAAGATTTATTATTTTGGGCCTGGCGCGGTGGCCTAGCAGCTAAAGTCCTTGCCTTGAATGTGCCGGGATCCCATATGGGCACCGATTCTAATCCACTGGCCCCGCTTCCCATCCAGCTCCCTGCCTGTGGCCTGGGAAAGCAGTCGAGGACAGCCCAAAGCCTTGGGACCCTGCACCCACATGGGAAACCTGGAAGAGCTCCTGGCTCCTAGTTTCGGATTGGCTCAGTTCCAGCTGTTGTGGCCGCTTGGGGGAGTGAACCATCGGACGGAAGATCTTCCTTTCTATCTCTCCTCCTCTCTGTATATCCGCCTTTCCAATAAAAACAAATAAATCTTAAAAAAAAAAAAAAAGCAAAGCACCCACTTGGAAGTCTATGGTATTCGAGGGAAGAGCGGCATGCACACCGTTCTCTAGTTCCTGAATTCCTGAATTTCAGCTCATGACGGGTCAGACAGCACATTCCCACAGAAGACACTGCTTCCTGTGGCAGATGCTCAGTGCTACCCCAGGGCACCAAGGCCACGGTCACCTGTGCCTCCAGCAACATCCAGCAGCTGGGTCCCAGGCAGTGGGCGCATCTTCCGGAGCAGCAAATCCTTCCACACACGATGGATGCCGAGGCTCATCATGTCATTCATCACGTCATACTTCTTGGCCACACTTTCAAACACCTGATAGACTGGCAGGGGGGAGAAACACACAGCTGTTATTAATAAGATCAACTTGAGGAAAATGCTAGATGAGAAAAATACCACTGTTTCTCCTAGAACCAGGTGGCTGCCATGTGAGGCTAAGCCACATTGTCTGACGCCTAACCCTACAACTCAGTGTGGTCTCTACCCCTCTTTTTTAAGATTTATTTTTATTTTTATTGCAAAGGCAGATATACAGACAGAAGGAGTGACAGAAATATTGTCCGTCTGCTGGTTTACTCCCCAAGTGGCCACAACAGCCTGAGCTGAGCCGATCCAAAGCCAGGAGCTTCTTCCAGGTCTCCCACACGGGTGCAAGGTCCCCAGTCTGGGCTGTCCTTCACTGCTTTCCCTGGCCACAAGCAGGGAGCTGGATGGGAAGCGGGGCCACTGGGAATTAAAACTGGCACCCATATGAGATCCTGGCATGTCAAGATGAGGACTTTAGCCACTAGACTAATGTGCTGGTCCCAGTTGCTCCACTTCTAATATGGTTCTCTGCTTGTGGTCTGGGAAAACAGCAGAGGATTGCTCAAGTCCTAAGAACCCTGCACCCACGTGGCAGACCTGGAAGAAGCTCCTGGCTCCTTGCTTCAGATTGGCTCAGCTCTGGCCATTATGGCCATTTGGAGGAATAAACCAGTGGATAGATCTTTCTCTATGTGCATCTACCTTTCCAATAAAAATACATAAATCTGAAACCAAAAAAAAAAAAAAAAGAGAGAGAGAGAAAGAAAATGCTGAGGCCAACACTATGGGATGGTGGGTAAAGCTGCTGCCTGTGACACTAGCATCCCCTATGGCTATAAGTGACTTGGTACTCTACTTCTGATCCAGCTCCCTGCTAATGCGCCTGGGAAAGGCAAGGGGAGATGGCCCAGGCGTTTGTCCCCATTGTCCACATAGAAGATATGGATGAAGCTCCTGGCTGCTAGCGTTGGCCTGGGCCTGCGCTGGTCACTGCAGCCATCTAAGGAGTGAACAAATGGATGGACAATTCTCCCTCTCTGTGTTTCTCCTTCTCTTTATGTAACTGACTCTCACACTAATATGTATATTTTCAAAGACAAGTAAAAGGGGTTAGCATCTGGTATAATGGGTTAAGAGACCACTTGCAATGCTGGCATCCCATATGGGTCCTGGTGTGAGTCCTGGCAGATTGATTTCAACTCAGCTATGCACTAATGCACCTGGGAGAGCTGCAGAAGATGACTCAAGTCCTTGGGCCCCTGTAACTGTGCAGAAGATGAAGCTCCTGGCTCCGCCCTGGCTCAGCCCCAGCTGTTGTGGCCATTTAGGGAGAGAATCAGTGGACAAAAGTGCCCTAGTTCTCTTTCTGTCTGTCCTCCTTCCCACCGACTCTCTAGAACTCTGCCTCTCAAATAATTAAGATAACTTAAAAAAAAAAAGCTTAATAATAAATAAAATTTCTGGGCTCAGTGTGATGGTCCAGTAGCTAAATTTTTGCCTCGCACATGCCGGGATCCCATATGGACAATGGATCATGTCATGGTTGTTCCACTTCCCTTCCAGCTCCTTGCTTGTGGCCTGGGAAAGCAGATGGCCCAAAGTCTTGGGACCCTGCACCTGCATGGGAGAACTGGAAGAGAAGCTCCTGGCACTTGGGTGCCACATGGGTACAAGGTCCCAAGGGTTTGGACTGTCCTCGACTGCTTTTGTATGCCATAAACAAGGAGCTGGATGGGAAGTGGAGCAGACAGGATACGAACCGGAGTCCATATTGGATCCCGGTGCATGCAAGGTGAGGACTTCAGCCACTAGGCTACCACTCTGGGCCCTCATTCACTGTTTTAGATTCCAGTGTGTTGACATCACCATTCAAATGTAATGATATATGAGTTGTAATGTCAAGAAGTACAAACTTCATCAGTCTAAATCATTATAGAAGCAAGCTATGAATCATGATGAGTAACTGCACACATCACTTCTTTTATAGACTGCAGGTGACTGTTCTGTAATTCAGTGTATACAGATGGCAAAGCGTGGAGTTGTGTTGCTTCCTTATTCTGTATACCTCTGTCATAATAACTGGATTGATGAGAGCAGAAATGAGCAACAAAAATGACAGTTCAGGGCCCAGTGCAGTGCAGTAGTCTAGTGGCTAAAGTCCTCACCTTGCACACCCAGGATTCCATATGGGTTCTTATTCCAGCTGCTCCATTCCCATCCAGCTCCCTGCCTGTGACCTGGGAAAGCAGCAGAGGACAGCCAAAACCTTGGGACCCGCATGGGAGACCCAGAAGAAGCTCCTAGCTCCTGGTTTCAGATCAGCTCAGCACCAGCTGTTGCGGCCACTTAGGGAGTGAACCAGAGGATGGAAGATTTTTCTCTCTGTCTCTCCTCTCTGTAAATCTGACTTTCCAATAAAAATAAATAAGCCTTAAAAAAAAGTTCAGAAAAGAAATAGTGATAATGTGTAACTTAAAATTAAAATTGAATAATGTTGCCACTGCTGGCACTATAAACTTCCATTATGGGGGCAGAGCAACTTTGTGAAAATGAACCTATTCTTTTTTTTAGATTTATTTATTTTTATTGCAAAGTCAGATACAGAGAGGAGGAGAGACAGAGAGAAAGATTATATATATATATTTATACACACACACACACATATATATACATAGAGAGAGAGAGATACAGATGGAAGATCTTCTATCTGCTGATTCACTCACTAAATGTTGGCAATATCCTGGGCTGAGCTAGGCCAAAGTCTGCAGTCGGAGCAGCAGCTGGGTCTCCCGTGTGTGCAGGTGCCCAAGCACTTGGGTTGTCTTCTACTGCTTCCCCAGGAACAACCGCAGGGAGCTGGACAACAAGCTAGGGCTTGAACTGCTATCCTTATGGGATTAGAGGTGGCAAAATTAACCACACAATACCAGTCCAGGTAATTTTAAAAAACGATTTTGAAATGATACATTTACAATATTCAGAACCTTAGTTATATTAGTTAAATCTAATTTTACATACCAGTATTCTAGGTAAATGTTAGTTTTACCATATAGTTCTCATTTCCCTATACATTTATAACTGACAGCATATATTTCTGATATATAATACTTTTGAAATGTCATAGAACAACTATGATTTTTTTTTTCAACTGTGATGTTTGGTATTAAGATCGCTGTACCAGAATATGATCTGCACGGCCTACATGACTGTGCAAAGCGAGGCCTGCTTGCATTTCACTCTGGGCTCCCAGTTGGATAGCGGACTTTCTGCTCAGCTGCTAAGTGCTCTGCATTTGGCCCCTTTGGTAGCACAGTTACAAGTGTGGTGTTCTGAGAGAATGCCCTCCAAGCTCTCCCACTGATCTGCAGCTTTGGACAGATGATATCTTTGTTTCACATCTGTAAAACTTGAACTGACAGCTGCCCACTCACAAAGTTGTCTTCCTAGGAATCCATGTAAAATAGTTTGAACGGTCTCACACGCTCAATCAACATGCATGCTCATATTTGGCCTTAGGTCACCCCACAGCCGTCAGCAAGCTCCTAATGCATACCTTGCACTGAGGAAATGAGACATGAAAATGAGACATTGTCCCAACTTTCTAGCCAGCCATTCCCATGAAGGAGAGTTTGCATTCAGTACTCAGAGTTACAGTAAGGTGGAACAAAGAATACAGTCCTTAAGGGATGGGAATAGTTCCATTGTGGGGTCTTTTCCCTTATTTCTTGGGTGATCTTAGGTTCAGGGAGGGGAAATCTCAGCGCCTCACGTTCTCCATCTATAAAATGTAATAATAATAATTTTAAAAACCAAAAAAATTTTTTAAAATGTTTCTACAACTTCAAGATCATAAAATGATACAGTTTTATAACAGTCTTCCTGGCCCATGTCCTTATGGGATTGGAGGCGCCAGCCCCTGGTTTAAGCTCTCAGTTTCCTCACGTGGGATGTGGTGACAACACGCACCCTGGGAAAGTTGAAAGGGGAACTGGGAACAATGCGTGCAGCTCGACCCCTCACAAACTTCCCACGACCGGACTTGGAAGATACTCGGCTCTAAAAAGGTCTGCGAGGCAGGGCCGGCGGACCACTCCTCCGCAGTCAGGACTGCACCGACACCACCACCCGAGCACCAACGGGGACATCAATCAACCCCTTAGCAGGGCACACCAGATGGCCGACGATCCGATCACCCCCGAGCCTCCTCCGGCCCCCTTCACCTTTGCCCCCTTTCTCCTCCTCCGAGACAGTCTCGAACCCGAAGTGCGTTTCTGCTGCCCGCTTCTCTTGGGACAAAAGCCGCGCGCCCTGAGGGTCCCCGGGCCAAGAGCTCCGAAGCCAGCAGCCCCGGGTCGCCCGCCACCAGCCCCGACCCCCGCCACTCCACAGGGACCAGCTCCAGGGGGCCGCCATCTTGACAGCTGACAGCACAGTGAGTCAACGCCTGCTTGCGTCACCACAAGTCGACGGCGGCCGGCGGGGGACAGTGTTCGCTTACTGCGTGCAACAACCTGCAGTTAAGGAGCTGGGAATTAGCTCAGGGATCCAGGAACTAATGTTTGAAGCTGACTCGTAATCTCTGTCTATCTGTTTTCCAAAACTGAATTTGAACTTTGCTACCAACCAGGAAATCACGGATGGTGCCTCCAGACACCTGTCAGCGGCCATTTCTCTGAATCCTGCCACAACTCCAGTAGTATCAGCTGTAAAATGCCTGAGTCTCCTGGTTTGAGCTTTGTTTGCACTTTCGTAAAAGAATCAATTAATTACTTAATTAATTGACATGTATCTAAAAGAATTACAGAACGAAAGGGATAGGCAGATCTTCCATCCTCTGATTCACTCCCCGCGTAACACAAGGGCCTAGCAAGTCATGAGCCCAGAGCTGCTTCTTGGTCTCCCACATGGATAAAGGGACCCAAACACTTAGACCATCTTGTACTGTCTTCCCAGGATTGGAAGTGCAGCAGCCAGATCTCCCACCATTATTGCAGACGATGGCTTAACCTACTTTGCTACAATGCCAGCCCTTGGTCTGAGCTTTAAAATACACCTCCCTGACCCCCAGGTGCCAGCGATTTAAACAAAAAGATTGCTACCAATTAAGTTTAAAGATAAATCAGTGTGTGAGAGAGAGAGAGAGAGACCTACTGAATCACTTTTCGAATACCCTCAAGTGGTGGTGACTAGAAGCAGCAGTTAAATTCAGGTTTCCCACATGGGTGGTGGGAATCAATTACTTGAGGTGTAACTGCTGCTGCCTCGGGTCTGTATTAGTAGGAAGCTGGAGTTGTTACAGTGTGGGGACAGGGGTGTCTTAACTACTGAAAAAAAAAAAAGCACTTAAACGCTTCCTGGGGCTGCATCCTCTAAGGGTCACAAGTTCAAGACTTGACTGTTCCATTTCCGATCCAGCATCCCTGTTAATGTAGCCGTTTGGGAGTGAACCAGCAGATAAGATATCTGCCTTTCCATTAAAACAAAACAAAACAAAACAAAACAAAACAAAACAAAACAAAACAAAAAAACTACATCTTTAGGAAAAAAAAATGTGCCTGCTCCCAAGCTGTTGAACCTGTGATATGTCCCTGGATTCTCTTTGAATAAGCTTTTCTGCTGACTCTGAACCAATGAGATTAACAGACTGTTCTTGCAAACCATGTGATGTTAAAATATCCTGAAAAATCAATGTAGCAGAGGCTGTCCTGTGGTCTGTCCACTTTCTCAACCCAGTAGGTTCGTAGATGACTCTTCCAAACGCAGACACCATTCACACTTTGTCACCTGCTGACATTTCTGGGTCCAGCCAGCATGTCATGTGTGTTTTATTTCCACGCTAGATTTTCATTTTCCTTTTTCTTTTTTAATGGAAGGAGTAATGTAGAATATCTTGTACCAAAAAAAAAAAAAAAAAAAAAAGAAAAAAGGCTGGGGGCTGTTGAGTTTTGCTTGGGTTTCTGTGTGTTTCTGCTTTGGTTCCCTTTTTAAATGTATGTTGTCTGTAAATATTTCACAAGGAGCAAGTGCCAAGGAGCCTAAGAAAGTATTTGGGACAGCAAGTCTCTTTCGGGTTTTATACAGCCTCACAGATGGACAGCTCCTGCTTTCATTTGGAGAAATCCGACACTGGGATTTCACTTTTATTTTTATGAATGCCAGAAGGAAGAAATGACTCATACACATGTCCAGACTCTTCACATCTTTGTTAAAGGAAATGAGGACTCATTTCTTATACGTCTGGTTCTGTATCAGAATTTAATATGATGGTATAGTTGATGAAACTGCTGCTTAGCCTCTGCTTCGGTCAGTATTTGGTACCCAAGAATGTGTTTGGTATATCATGTTTCCAGCATAGTTTGGGCACAATGTACTTTTCATTATTTTTTTCCCCTTTGTTTTCTTCTTTCTTTTTTAAAAATATTTAAAGAGATTTAAAACATTCTTTTCAGAGATCTTAAAAAAATTATTTTAGCAACTGGAGTTTTAGCCTAGCGGCTAAAGTCCTCACCTCATACACGCCAAGATCCCATATGGGTGTCGGTTCTAATCCTGGTGGCCCTACTTCCCATCCAGCTCCCTGCTTGTGGCTTAGCAAAGCAGTCTAGGATAGCCCAAAGCTTTGGGATCCTGCACCCGTGTGGGAGACCTGGAAGAATCTACTGGCTCCTGGCTTGGGATAGGCTCTGCTCCAGCCATTGTGGCCACTTGGGGAGTGAATCATTGGACAGAAGATCTTCCTCTCTGTCTTTCCTCCTCTCTGTACATCTGACTTTTCAATAAAAATAAATCTAAAAAAAAAAAAAAGTATTTGGGCCCAGTGAGGTAGCTTAGTACCTAAATTCCTCACTTTGCATCCAGTGATTCCATATGGGCACTGATTCTAACCCCAGCTATTCTGCTTCCCTTCCTGTTTCCTGTTTGTAGCCTGGAAAAGCAGTAGAGGACAGCCCAAGGACTTGGATCGGCCATTGTGGGAAGTGAATCAACAGGCAGAAAATCTTTTTGGCTCTCCTCTCTGTATCTCTGACTTTCCAATGAAAATAAACAAATCTTAAAAAAAATGTTAACACCTGTGTGATTATGAGTAAATTAGCTAGGCATTTTGACTCTTTTCTGATGTTGAAAATGTATTTATTTGAAAAAGTGAGAGAGAAGAGAGAGAGAGACCTTTCATTCACTGGTTTATTCTTCAAATGACTGAAACAGCCAGGGCTGGGACAGGCCTAAGTCAGGAGCCTAGAATTCCATGTGGGTTTTCTACACAAGTTGCAGACGCTCACGTCCTTGGATTATTATGCATTGTCCCCCTCCAGGTGCATTAGTAGGGACCTGGGGTGGAAATGTAATAGTCAGCACTTGAAAAAATACTCCGACATGAGACTCCAGCATTGCAAGTGGTGGCTTAACGTGCTGTACCACAATGCTGTCCCTTAATTCTTGAAATACAAATCTAATTATGTGAGGCAGCCTTTTTTTTTAAAGATTTATTTTTATTATTTTTTTTGTTGGAAAGGAGGATGTACAGAGAGGAGAGACAGAGAGGAAGATCTTCCGTCCGATGATTCACTCCCCAAGTGAGCGCAACGGCCAATGCTATCCCGATCCGAAGCCAGGAGCCTCTTCCGGGCCTCCGAAGCGGGCGCAGGGTCCCAAAGCTTTGGGCCGTCCTCAACTGCTTTCCCGGGCCACAGGCAGGGAGCTGGAAGGGAAGTGGGCTGCCGGGATAGAACTGGCATCCATCTGGGATCCCGAGCGTGCAAGGCGAGGACCTTAACCACCGTGCCACCGCGCCGGGCCGAGGCAGCCTTTTAACCTGCTGATTAAGACATTAGTCAGGATGCCTGTATTAGCACCTAGGTGTGAGACTGATGCCTCATGTAACTGGGCTTCTGTCATTCATGTGGGAGATCTGTATTGAGTTTCTGGTTCCTGGGTTCTGCCTGACCCTGTCCTGGGCATTGCTAGCATTTGGGGAGTGAATCAATGGATGAGTGTTCTCTGTGTGTGTGTTTAAAATGAATAAAGTTTAGTTATGATGAGGGTTAAATGTGATAATCCATGTTAACAGCAGAGGACATTTACTGCTAATGATAAACATTCAGTGATAACCAAAATGATTATTAGCAATAATCATTAGCAGCATTATTTTAATTTTGAAAATTTAAAAAAGATGTAGTTATTTTTCTCAGAAAGGCAGATTTACAGAGAGAAGGAGAGGATGAGAAAGTTCTTTCATCCACTGGCTCACTCTTCAAGTGACTGCAATGTCTGAAGCTGAGCTGATCCAAAGCCAGGAGCCAGGAGCTTCTTCCAGGTCTGCCACGCGGGTGCAGGGTCCTAAGGCTTTGAGCCATCATCCCCTGCTTTCCCAGGTACAGGCAAGGAGCTGGATGGGAAGCACAGCAGCCAGGATTAGAACCAGCACTTACATGGGATCTTGGGTTTTGCAAGGCAACGATTTAGCCAGTAGGCTATCTCATTGGGCCCTGAAGTTTGAAATAGTAAGAATTGTTTATGTAATTAGATGATTTGCTGATAATGAAATTAAGTATTCTATGGAAAATTATTGTAAAGCAATTGACCTGTTATAAAAGTCGTGTAAATCAATTGACATTAATACTGGAATAGGAACCATTAAACAATGAGACCATAAAATTTTCACAGGTACTCCAATGTTTGGTTGGAATGTTATTAGCATACACCTGCTATGTACATAAGCAATATACTAAGAAGAAGGAAAAAAAAAAAAAAAAAAAAAAAACACTAAATTTGACTGGAACTACAAGTCCCGTTAGGCCACGCGCCTTGACAATGAGTGACAAGGCCGGAGATCACTGGACCCGGATGTAAACGAAAACTACATTTCCCAGAGTGCTCATTTCAGACATCTCCGCTATATATACTCCATCCGGGTTCTTCGAGATGCTGTTTGGCGACTCGTCGCCATTCCCGGAGCAGCTCGGCCTCGGCCTAGGGGCGAGTGTCGGTCGCTGTGTCGGAGACCACGGTCCCCGACACCAAGACAGCCAGCTCTCTCTCCTGCCCTTCGGCGGGAGAGCGTGTCCGGCCGGCCGGCGGGGCTCGCGAACCCTTCTTCGCC
The DNA here is from genome assembly GCF_017591425.1 of Ochotona curzoniae. NCBI lineage: Eukaryota > Metazoa > Chordata > Mammalia > Lagomorpha > Ochotonidae > Ochotona > Ochotona curzoniae. The sequence continues at coordinate 13,158,160 of NW_024467101.1, read as the reverse complement.
TCCCCTTCCCCGGCAACCTCCGCCCCGCCAGGCCCGGCCCGGACTCCCGAGCCTCGGCCTCCTCCTCTACAGACACCGCCACCGTCACCGTCGGGCTCGAAAGCCCCACCTGCCGCTTCTCGTCCCAATTTGAGAAGCTAAGGAAGGAAACAAGGAAAAATGTCGCCATGAAGGCCGAGAACCGCTGCCGCCGCCGACCCCCGCCGGCCCTGAACGCCATGAGCCTGGGTCCCCGCCGCGCCCGCTCCGCTCCGACCGCCGTCGCCGCCGCCGAGGCCCCCGTTGATGCCGCAGAGCTCCCCGAACGCCGCCGCCACCACCGCCTCCGACATGGACAAGAACAGCGGCTCCAACAGCTCCTCCGCCTCTTCGGGCAGCAGCAAAGGGCAACAGCCGCCCCGCTCCGCCTCGGCGGGGCCTGCCGGCGAGTCTAAAACCAAGAGCGGTAAGGGCGGATCCGGGGCGGCGGGGGGAAGAGGGGAGCTTCGTACCGCGGGGTCCTTTGCATCATCACTCCTCAAATGAGCGGGGTGGGTGAGGAAGTGGGTGCTGAGCAGGTGCTCGTGCCTGCCTCCCTCCCAGCAGCCCGTCAGTCCACGCCCGAAGGATCTCTTAGGTGGTCTTGCTCCTGGAGTGGGAGCGGGCTGGAGAGGCGGGGCTCGAGGGGTGGTCAGCCTCAGCATCTGGTGTCTCCTATCCTGGTCGTTCCACCTGTCCAAGTGGAGTCGCGGGAAGTTGTCCGTGTTGAGCGTAGGACGGTGCGCAGCCAGGCTCTGGATCCGGCCTTTTTGAAAGCCCTGTGCTTTGCCCGGCCTTGAATGGAGGAGTGTCCCCGCTTGGGAAAGTGGAGCTGATAGAACTGAAGATGTGGAAACGCCAGTGAACTGTGGGACGTGTGGTGGTCACCAGAACCACGCGGCTTTCCTTGCGCCAGGGAACAGCGGTGTCCTCCGGCGTGTCCGAGTTGGTGGTCGTGTCTTGGTAGCATGGCGTTAATGATGGCAATAGCTGTCACGGAGTGAGCTGTCACCTGTGACCCAGGTTCCGGAGTAGCCTTTGCCTCTTGTCACTGCTGCAGTCACTCATCTGTGCAACCAGGTGGAGTTGAGCATAGGGAAGGAAGGAACAAGCTGAGAGGGTGAGACATTGGGAGTTGAGCAAAGTTGTTTCATCGTCAAAGCCTGTGTGCTAACCTCCGCTCTTTCTGATGACATTCAGTGGAAGGAAACTGACATAGAGCAATATTTGGGTTCCTTTTTTTTTTTTAAGATTTATTTATTTTTATTACAAAGCCAGATATACATAGAGGAGGAGAGACAGAGCGGAAGATCTTCCCTCTGATGATTGACTCCCCAAGTGAGCGCAATGGCTGGAATTGAGCCAATCCAAAGCCAGGAGCCTCTTCCGGGCCTCCGAAGCGGGTGCAGGGTCCCAAAGCTTTGGGCCGTCCTCTGCTGGCTTTCCCAGGCCACAGGCAGGGAGCTGGATGGGAAGTGGAGCTGCAGGCATTAGAACTGGCGTCCATATGGGATCCTGGCGCATTCAAGGCGAGGACTTTAGCTGCTAGGCTACACCACAGGGCCCAATATTTGGGTTCCTAAATGTGGAGGTCCAGTTGTTTGAAGTTTTTAAGATTAAAAAACATGCAAGACTGAAAGAATAAAAAAACAAGGCCCAAAACCACTGACCGCTTACTGACCGCTGGGCCTGGCCGACTTAGTGGCCTGTGGAATTCAGCTGGAGACCAGAAGTCTTGGTAATGGCTTTAAGGACTGAGTAGAGAAGAGTGTGGACTCAGGCCTGTCAGCAAGGAGTATGTAGGTGAGTTTTTGCAGGTTTGCACAAGCTTAGCTTTCTTAGGCTGCTAAGGATAGTACAGTAGCCAACGTGGCTTAGTGGTCTGAATGTTTCTCAGAGTAGTTGATAACTTGCTTTTGGACTCTATTCCCAGATGCAGTTTTAAGGATTTGATTTTCCAATCATCTCAGTGCTCCACGAATTTTTCTGGGGTTCCACTTTAAGCCACTAACATACATTCATGAGTCAGCTGCAATCAATGCCTAAGTGTGTTCCTTAACAAGCAGTCGGTGAAAATGTCTGACATCACAAAGTCAACAGAAAAAAAAAAAAAAACAAGTATTTTCCTAGTTATCCCTTGACTTGGAGTGGAAGAACTATGATTACCCTGGAGGGTGCTACAGAATTCTCTTGTAGTTTGACCAAGGCAAATATTTGGCAGTCTTAACATTTCAAGCAGACATGTATAGAATAATTGTTGATTGTTCTGAGTAGTTCTTTTAACAGTTAAAGACCAGAAAATGTACTGAAAATACTTATTTGCCTTTTGCTTAATTAGATTAAGTCTTTTTTTTTTTTTTTTTTTGGTTAAAATATACTTATATTGGGAGGGTAAAACTACAGAGAAGAGACAGGAAAATCTTTCATCCACTGGTTCACTCCTCAAATGGCTGCAAAGGCTGGAGCTGAGCCAATCCGAAGTCAGAAGCCATGAGTTTCCTCCGGATCTCCCACTCGGGTACAAGGTCCAAGAGATTGGGCCATCTTACACTGCTTTCGCAGGCCACAGTAGGGAGCTGGCTGGGAAATCGAGCAGCTGGGGCACAAACTCCACGTATGAGATGTGGGTGCTTGCAGGCAGAGGTTGGACCACGGCGTGGACCCCAACAGTCTGAACTTTGTTACTACTTTATTAGGTTTGTTTATTTTTAGTTGGAAAGGCAAATTTACAGAAAGAGACAGCAGCCAGGACTCGAACTAGCATCCATATGGGATCCTGGCCTGTGCAAAGTGAGGATGTTAGCCACTGAGCCATTGCACCTGGCACAGTGGCTTGAATTTTATTTATTTAAAGATTTATTTTTATTATTATTTTTTTTATTGGAAAGGCGGAGAGACAGAGAGGAAGATCTTCCATCCGATGATTCACTCCCCAAGTGAGCGCAACGGGCTGATACTATGCCGATCCGAAGCCAGGAGCCTCTTCCGGGTCTCCCACGCGGGTGCAGGGTCCCAAAGCTTTGGGCCGTCCTCGACTGCTTTCCTGGGCCACAGGCAGGGAGCTGGAAGGGAAGCAGGGCTGCTGGGATTAGAACCGGCGCCCATATGGGATCCCAGGCATGCAAGGCGAGGACCTTTAACCACTTGTGCTACCGCGCCGGGCCCCAGTGGCTTGAATTTTAAAAAAGAGTTATTTACTTACTTGAAAGGCAAGAGTGCGGCCTGGTGTAATGGCTCAATTGGTTAATCCACCCATTAAAAGCACTGGGCTCCCATGTGGTTGCCAGATCTTGCCCTGGCTGATCCCTGTTCCACTTTCCAAGGCCTTAGGGACCTGGGCAGCAGCATTGAGGACTGTGTTACAAGTGGCAGGCTTACCACAATGCTGTATCCCAGGGCTGGCCCTTAGTTTATACATCATAATTTATACATGATAATTGCACTTACTTATGAGGTATGGTGTGACATTTCAGTGCATGTATGTAATGTTATGATCAGAGTAATTTGCATATTGCTGACACCTCTTGTTCACCTTTATTTAAGATAGTATAAAGCAAGAGCCCAGTGTGACAGATAGCCTAGTGGCTAAATCCTCGCCTTGCATGCACCAGTATTCCATTTGGCTCTGGTTCATGTCCCATTGCTCCACTTCCTATCCAGTTCCTTACTGTGGCTGGAAAAGCGATAGAGCCTTGGGACCCTGCATTCACTTGGGAGACCAGGAGAGGCTCCCGGCTCCTGGCTTCTTTAATCAGCTCAGTTTGGTTGTTGCAGTCACTTGGGGAATGAACCAGCTTACCAAATATCTTTTTCTCTGTCTTTCCTTGTTCTATAAATCTGACTTTCCAATAAAAATCTTAAAAAAGGGAGACAGATTTTTTTTTTAAGATTTATTTTTATTTTCATTACAAAGGTGGATATACAGAGAGGAGGAGAGACAGAGAGGAAGATCTTCCCTCCGATGATTGACTCCCCAAGTGACCGCAATGGCCGGTGCTATGCTGATCCGAAGCCAGGAACCAGGAACCTCTTCCGGCTCTCCCGCATGGGTGCAGAGTCGCAAAGCTTTGGCTGTCCTTGATTGCTTTCTCAGGCCATAAGCAGGAAGCTGGATGGGAAGTGGAGCTGCCGGGATTAGAACCTGGCACATTCAAGGCAAGAACTTCAGCCGCTAGGCCACTGCGCAGGGTCCAAGACAGATCTTTTCTATGCTGGTTACCCATAATAGCCAGGGCTGGGCAAGATTGAAGCCAGGAGCTGGGAACTCAGTCCGGGTCTCCACTTAACTCCCTCAGCTCTGGTTCCCAGGGTATGTCATCAGGAAGCTAGAATCAAGCTGAGCCACACCTTGAACACAGTCACTCCTGAAATGGAATGTCTCCCACGCAAGTGCAGGGTTCTTCAATGCTTCATCCTGCAATGCTTTTCCCCCAATGCTTTCCCCGGCTACAAGCAGGGAGCTTTGTGGGAAGTGGAGCAGCTGGGACAGGAACTGGCCTGCAAATGGGACATTGACACTTGGGAGGTGGAGGATTGACCTCTGAGCGCTCTGACTACCCTGACCTCCCTCTTTTTTTTTTTTTTTTTAAGAATCTTGTCAAGTAAAAAGAACAAGCTTTTTAAATATTTGAGTATTTGATGCCCTTTCTCCTCTGCTACTGTGTGTGAGGGAAAAAAACTGGTTTCTCCCAAATATGTGTGTAACAAGTGGTCATTTGGTTTCTAGTTCTGTGATTAATACACTCAAATCTTTGTTCCTGTTGCTGGCTTAAGTTTGCCCTTTATCTGTATGCAGAAAATAGGCAAATTTGGTTGCCAGGATTTTCTTGATCTTTGTAGCCAGAGTGTGGCATACAACAATTTTGTCCAGTTGCTTTAAATATTTATGTAATCTTTGCTTGGTTGCCTTTCTATAGCAAGGCTAAAATGCAATTCTAATACCATTAACAATGAGGGCCAAGATGGGTGAGGCTGCTTATAGGCAAACACTGCATCCTGGCCGGAATTAGGCTGTTGCCATCCCTCTGGGTGGAAGATCCTGCAATTGGAAGTGAAGGGAAGGTCAGGTGTCAGCCAGCAGTTATTTTGGGGTTGGTGGTATGAGGCACCATTCTGAGGTGCTTCCTGTTGTTCTGGTACCAGAAGTCAGGTTACTGTGCTAATCTGCCTTGGAGAATGATTCTGAGCTGTCTGGACCTGCAGTGTTGATGGCTTTGAAGAGAAAGCTGATTCAGGGCCTATGAGTTGAAGTCTTGGTTTATATGGCTCACCATGTTGGAAGTCCAGTGGGATTCTTCTGATAGGAATGGTGTGGATATATGAACAAACAGGCTTTCATATCATAGAAACTGTCGACTACAATGGTAGGCATTGTGCTGAAGTTTTCTCTTACTCTTCATGATTGTATGAGGAAGAAGAGATGGAGCTTAGAGTTAGTGGTTATTCCAAGTAAGTTCTTACACAGTCCTAAGCAATATTTATAAGTATTAATAAATTAATAAAGCAAGCAGGTAATCTACTGGCATGTACATCATTATCTTTTTTCATTGTGTTACTAATTTCAGCTGGATTCAGTTTGTCATCAGTTGATTCTGTAGTCAGGCTATACATTGCTCTCTTCTCCCCACCCCCACGCTGGTCAACCACTCTGGAGGTTGGGTAAGCAATTTGCATGTGGTTACAGCATGAATCAGCAGCAGGAACTTCCTGGCTAGTATTCTGACCTCAAAGTTAGAGCTAGAAATGTTGATGCCGAATAACTGAGGAAAAACTGTGACCTTTAATTTAGTGTAGTAGGAAAGAGGTAGAGCTGCTGTTAAATTGGTGAGTCCTCTAGACAGTGTGGAACAACTAAGACTGGATGAAGTTTCTAGGTCTTCTGTTTACTCTGGGATTTTGAGTTCTGGACATGAGCCGTTGAACTAATGGTCTTGTTGGCTTTGGAATGTCTTTGCCAGTAGTTCTTGGCAGTTGCTCTTAGCTGTGACTGTGCCTTGGAATCCAACAGGGATGTGTGGCGCTCTTTCCTGGCTGTTCTGGTACTTTAGGGCTAGCTGAAGCTCTTGGATACTGGATATTTCTGACTTTTTTTTGCAGCCAAGCTCCCAAAAACCATTTACTTTTTTTTAAAGATTTATTTTTATTATTTTTTAATTGGAAAGGCGGATATACAGAGAGGAGAGAGAGAGAGGAAGATCTTCCATCCGATGATTCACTCCCCAAGTGAGCGCAACGGCCAATGCTATGCCGATCTGAAGCCAGGAGCCTCTTCTGGGTCTCCCACACAGGTTCAGGTTCCCAAAGCTTTGGGCCGTCCTCGACTGCCTTCCCAGGCCACAGGCAGGGAGCTGGAAGGGAAGCGGGGCTGCCGGGATTAGAACCGGCACCCATATGGGATCCCGGGCGTGCAAGGCGAGGACCTTTAACCACTTGTGCCACCGTGCCGGGCCCCAAAATCCATTTACTTTTTAAAGATTTTTTTTTTTATGAGAAAGTCAGATTTACAGACAGAAGGAGAGACAGAAAACAATCTTCTGTGTACTGGTTTACTTCCTAAGTGGCCATAATGATTGGAGCTGAGCCGATCCAAAGCCAGGAGCAAGAAGCTTCCTCCTGGTCTCCTACGTGGATGCAGGGTCTCAAAGGTCCCAAGGCTTTGGGTCATCCTCTACTGCTTTCCCAGGCAACAAGCAGGGATCTGGATGGGAAGTGGAGCAGCAAGGACACAAACTGGCACCTATATAGGTTCCTGGCGCACGTGAGGTGAGATTTAGCCACATTGAGCCATCGCGTTGGGCCCACCACCCACTCTTAAAACTTTACTGGAGAATATTTCACCTAGAATTTGACTTCATCTGTTTTCTAATAACCTGAAATGGATTAGGTCATCTCATTTGCTATTAAAGGAAGTGAATAAATTCTGCCTAAGGTTGTATGTGTCTTGGCAAGCTGTAAACAAAGCATCTCAAACATAGTATTTTCAATTTTTTATCTCTGCTTCCCAGACCTTCAGTACCTTCAGTCATTAGCTGCCTGGGCCAAGAGATAAAAGCTAGTCTGTTACTTCACACTCTTAGGATAGTGGGAGATGGGAGGGAGTGGATGTTAGCAACTCAAATCATGAATTAAGTGGGTAGTAGTTTTAGTCTGTTGTCGAAGTGAGCAGCCCAGCGTCCGTCAGCAGTATTGTAAGCATTGTGGAACCGCTTCTGTGTCAGTATAAAGAGGAATGAAGACAACCCCCTTGCTCCGAGCCAGTTTGCTTTCTTTTTATTACATTTTTGACAATCTTTACATAGTTAATTAGGGTAAAAAGGTTCAAGAGCAATAGAAAAGTGGGTAAGACTATTTCCATATTTTTCCTTCATGTATCTGAGGTAAAGGGGGATATTGAGGGAGAAGCCCCACCCAATTTCCTACCTACCCTAGGTCCCTGATGTGGGGCATGCTCCGAGATTCTTGCTCAAGTGGTTTTGATAGTTGACCAGTTATGAATTGCAGCCAGTCTTGCCACTCCAAACATGATGAGGTTGTTGAAGAATCCACTGAATGACATAGTCCATCAGAGTCTCCATTTGCCCAGTATTTTGCTGCCAACATATAGCTGAGGTGGTTGATTGACTTGTTCTGTCTTCTGTCTTTTCTTGGTTCTGAGTCCGGCATTTCGCTTGGGGAGATCCCCAAAGAAACTTTGTCTGAGGTGTTCCCAGTCCAAATTCTTCTATGTACTGGCAAGTACAGGACCTTCAGTTTGCTTTCTTAATCCCTTGCAGTGTGGAATCTGGCTGTGCCTAACCTGATGAGGTTCTTATCCTGAAAGCAGGGTCAGATGTGGGAGCATCTGAAACCATCTCTGATGACTGTGTTTGAGGAATGTGTGTTCATGTACTTACCTCATGGATAGGAGAAGAGACAGGAAGATCCTCCATCTGTAGGCTACAGGCAGGGAGCTGGATGAGAAGTGGAGCAGCTGGGATAAGAGCGGGCACCCATATGGGATCCTGGTGTGGGTAAGGCAAGGACTTTAGCCAGTAGGCTGTTGCACTGGGCTCTAGAATGGATTTTAATTTATTTTTTAAAGATTTATTTATTTTTATTAAAAAGTCAGATATATATAGAGGAGGAGAGACAGAAAGGAAGATTCTCCATCAGATGATTCACTCCCCAAGTGAGCACAATGACCGGTGCTGTGCCGATCTGGAGCCAGGAACTTCGTCCAGGTCTCCCACACGGGTGCAGGATCCCAAAGCATTGGGCCATCCTTGACTGCTTTCCCAGGCCACAAGCAGGGAGCTGGATAGAAAATGGAGCTGCCAGGATCATAACTGGCGCCTATGTGGGATCCTGGCACGTTCAAGGTGAGGATTTTGGCCGCTAGGCCACGCCGCTGGGCCCAAGAATGAATTTTTATAAGCGTAATGGTTAAGCCCTGTGAAAAAGTCTTATGTACAGAGCACCTGTATGATTTGGTCTGTTTTTCCTGAGGGAGAGGCTCTCAGGCTGTAATTTCAAACAAAACAAAGCAGAAGCCCACCTCACTGTTTTTTGTCTTGTTCAAAGGACTATTTTTTGACTGCAACAGATTACTTAGAGGTTGTTGAAGAGCTGATTATTAACCTTAGTTAAGCACAGTATTGTTGGAAGGTAGAGAGCGATTCGCTCTTGTCATTTCATAACTAATGACTGTGTGTTTTTTTACTTTCAGATGGAAAGAACTCGAATGGATCGAAGCGTTACAATCGCAAACGTGAATCTTCTTACCCTAAAAATGAAAATTTTAGCAACCAGTCCCGTCGCCCCAATACACAGAAAAGCAAAACTTTTAATAAGATGCCTCCTGAAAGGGGTGGTGGCAGCAGCAAACCCTTTAGCTCTTCTTTTAATGGTGGAAGACGAGATGAGGTATGGAATTTGAGATGTTCTTTCTAGAATGTAAGAGGAATGAGATCTGAGTTTTTTTTTTCTTCCCAAATTTACCAATAATTAGGGAGAGCAAGACATGCAGTAGATAACCAGAATGTTCTTGACTAGTTGAGGATTAACTAGGTTCAGAATTTTGCCTCCTTACTTCATTGAAAGGTTGTAAAAATTTCCTTAAAGGAAGATGTAAACATTATAGGTTGTTGGGGCAGATATTATGTTGTAAGCTGCTATCTGATGCCAGCATCCCATGTGAGTACTGGTTCTAGTCCCAGCTTTGCCATTTCCAGTCTAACTCCCTGCTAACACACCTGGGAAAAGAGTAAAAAAAAAAGACCCAAGAGGGCCCGGCACGGTGGCGCAAGTGGTTAAGGTCCTCGCCTTGCACGCCCAGGATCCCATATGGGCACCGGTTCTAATCCCGGCAGCCCCGCTTCCCTTCCAGCTCCCTGCCTGTGGCCTGGGAAAGTAGTCGAGGACGGCCCGGGGCTTTGGGACCCTGCGCCCGCGTGGGAGACCCGGAAGAGGCTCCTGGCTTCAGGTCGGCATAGCATCATCGGGCCGTTGCGCTCACTTGGGGAGTGAATCATCGGACGGAGGATCTTCCTCTCTGTCTCTCCTCTCAGTATATCCGCCTTTCCAATAAAAAAATAGTAAAAATAAATCTTAAAAAAAAAAAAAATAAGACCCAAGAACTTGGAGACTGGAAGTTCTAGGGTTCTATCACTGTTACATCCATTTGGGGAGTGAACCAGCTAATGGAAGATTGATTTCTATGTGTATGTGTTTTTCTGTCACTTAGCCTTTTTTTGTTTTTTAAAGATTTATTTATTTTTGTTGGAAAGTTAGATATACATAGAAGAAAAGGGACAGTGAGGAAGATCTTCCGTCCAGCGGTTCACTCCCCCAGCTATGCAGTGGCCGGTGCTGCGCCTATCCAAAGCCAGGAGATAAGAGCCTCTTCTAGGTCTCCCATACGGATGTAGGGTCCCAAGGCTTTGGGTCATCCTCCACTGCTTTCCCAGGCCACAAGCAGGGAGCTGGATGGGAAGTGGAGCTGCCAGGATTAGTGCCTGTGCCCATATGGGACCCTGGTGTGTTCAAGGCGAGGATTTTAACCACTGTGCTATCACGTCAGGCCACCATTAAAAAATGGTACTTGGGAAGGCAGGGAATACTAGCCCAGATTCAATTCCTACAAGCCCAATTACACCAAACCAATGTAAGGCTGGACACTTCCCTTTACATTTTCATATCTAGTGGGCAATTTTCAGTCCTTATTCACATTGAGCCTATCAGGATCAGTCAATAAATCTTACCACTTTCTGCAGTTAACTCTGAGTTCTCTTCCTCCTACTGTTCCTGCTGTATATTTTGCTAGTTCCTTGCTATCCTTGACTCATGGCTTAGTCCTACCTTCAGTTTCTTGTGTCTTCTGTGGTTTCCCAATAAATCACTCTACTCCAAGCCTGTAGTATGTGTGCCCTGGGTTAAGCTTTCCATAGCTATTTTAAACGACTGTATTTGTGGTATCTATCCCTTGATTTCTCTCTGTAGTTTTTCTTAAGATTTCTTTTTATTTGAAAGGCAAAAAGGCAAAGTTCAGGCAGAATATCTTTAATCTGCTGGTTACTCCCTAAATGGCAGCAATGTCCAGAGCTGGACCAGTGCAAAGCCAGGAGCGTTATGTGGGGGGAGGTCTTTCGCATGTGTGCCGGGGCTCAAGCATGAGGCCAATCTTCTGCCTTTCCTGGCCTTTGAGAGACAGCTGGATTGGAAGTAGAAGAGCCAGAACTCAAATCAGTGGCCCTATGTATAGAATGGTATCATTGCAGGCAGAGGCTTAAACTGCTATGTCATGGTGCCAGCCAGAGTCTAGTTTTTTTTTAATTCAGTAAGCACTTACCAGCTTACTAATGAAATTCTGATTCATTTTTTTAAAATAATTTTTTTAATTGTATAAAGTTTTTTTTTTTTAAAGATTTTTTATTGAAAGGCCCGATATACAGAGACAGAAATATCTTCTGTTCGTTGATTCATTCCCCAAGCAGTGGCAACAGCCAGAGCTGAGCTGATCCGAACGTTTTGGGCCATCCTTGACTGCTTTCCCAGACCACATGCAGGGAGCTGGATGGGAAGCAATGCTTCTGTGATTAGAACCGTTGCCCATTTGGGATTCTGGAACATTGCAAGGCGAGAACTTTAACCACTAGGGTACTGTGTCAGCCCCTAATTGAAAAATTTTTTTTTTTGGTAATTTTTACATATTTGATCAGGGTGCAAAGGATTAAGGGCTAAAGAAAAATGGGTGAGACTAATTGTGTTTTGAAAGTAGAATTTAAGCAACAAAAGGACTTAAGGCAATGAATGCTGAATGTTGCATTCCAAATTCCTAAGTGGTATTTGGCATGTAGTAGGTGAGAAATTTTTGGTGAGTGGAGAAATTGTTCCGTGAATAAGTCCCTTAAATTTTCCTTCCTTCCTGCTTGCCTGTTTTTCCATTCCTTTCTTCTTTCAAAGCCAGGGTAACAATAGATCTTCATCCCCTGGTTTACTGCCCAGATGACTGTAATAGCAAGGTCTGGACCAGAGTGGAACCAGGAGCCAGGAAGTCTATTTTGGTTTCAGATGGGTGGCAGGGGTCCAAGTAACTGAACTATGTTATGTTGCCTTTCCAGGCAAATTAACAGAAATTGAACAGTTAGAACTTGAACCCAGTCCTCTGGTATAAAATACTGGAATTGCTATCTGAAGTTTAATCCATTGCACTATAGCACTGGCTTCAAATGAGATTAGTTGACCCCAGTGTTCCATGATTTTTGCCGTATTTCGCAGATCACAGTTCAGGTGCTCACTGGCAGCAGCTGACTGGTAACTAATAGATAGGTCAGCCCTACTCTGGACAGTATGCTGTGGGAGCAGCAGCTAAGATAGATACGGTGAGGGGCAAGCTAATTGGAATAAAGGACGTCAGAATCGAGAGAAATTACAGTTTCTATTTCTTTTGCTCCAATAATTCCTCCTGCACGTAAAAAAACCTGAAATATAGTGCTGAAATATAGTACCCACTACCCAAGAATGTGTCATAGTATTTTGTTATGGTGGGAAAGCTTCAAACAATTGGTGCATAATAGGCTCAGCATGTAGTATGTAGTATGTAGTCATTTAAACTAACAGTGTATTAATGCAACATGGTATAATCATACAAAACTGAAAGGCGAAGCGGGATTAGATGTGCTAGCTGACTTACAGCTTGGTTCTGTACCACTTCAGTGTGGGAATGTTAAGGTGACTAAAATATGCTATGATGTGATTTCTTCCATTTTTGTGTACAATAATAGTTCTCGTGTGGTTTGTTGCTACATTGCCACATACACAACTGTTTTGAATCTGCTAATTGAATTGGTTTCTGGGTGCACCAAATATGCCTTTCTTGGTTTTTTTCTTTGTTTTCCTTAAAATATTTTTAAACTTTTTTTATTGGAAAATCAGATTTACATAGAGGAGAGACAGAAAGATCTTCTGTCCAGTGGTTCATTCCAAGTGGCTGCAATGGCCAGAGCTGAGCTGATCTAATCTAAAACCAGTAACCTCTTCTGTGAAAATAGATTTATTTTGAGGGCAGAGTTGCAGAGAGAAAGCTCTTCTGTCTCTTGGTTTACTTCCCAGATGGCTGCAGCAGCTGGGACTGAGTCATTCTGGAGCCAAGAGCTTCTTTCAGGTCTTCTAGATGCATGCAGGGGCTCAAGGATTTAAGCCATCCTTTAACTATGCTGTTTTCCCAGGCCATAAGCAGGGCGCTGAATTGGAAGTGGAGCATCCAGGGAACAAATTGGTGCCTATATTGGATTCAGTCACTGTAGGCTGAAGCCTAGCATACCACACCATTGCTCCAACCTTACACCCCAGATTTATTCATTGTTTATTTAATAGGCAGAGATGATCAATCCGTCTCTCCATTGGTCCATTCTCCCAAATGGCAACAGCAGACATGGCTAGGCCAAGCCAAAGCCAGAAATGAGGAACTCTGTCCTGGTTTGCTGTGTGGGCAAAAGGGGTCCAAGTACTTAAACCATCTTCCTTTGCCTTTCCCAAGCACACTGGTAGAATGTTTTATCAGAAGTAGAGTTCTGGTAGGGAATGGTGGAATTGCAAACAGTGGCTTAAGTTAAGTGTTCCACGTAAGCCCAGCTCATTCTAATTTTTTGGAACATTTATTTGAAAGTGACAGACCTTCTGTTTGATGATTTACTCCTCCAAATAGCTGCCGGGGCTCGGCCAGCTCTTCTCTGTGGGTGGCCCGTGAGCTTGGGCTGTCATTTGCTGTTTGCCCAAGTACATTTATGGGGAATTGAATTGGAAACAGCAACCAGCACTTGAACCTGTACTTTAATATGGGCTGCTGCTGTTGCAAGCAGTACCTTAACCACCTGCTCTGCAATGCTAGCTTCTTGTCAGTTTTGGTTAACAGTAAGTAGTATGTGGGCCTGGCATGATAGCGCAGTGCTTAAAATCCTCACCTTGCATGTACCGGGATCCCATATGGTCGCCAGTTCTACTCCTGGCAGCCCTGCTTCCCATCCAGCTCCTTGCTTGTGCCCTGGGACAGCAGTTGAGGATGGCCCAAATGCTTGGAACCCTGCACCTGTGTGGGAGACCTGGAAGAGCTCCTGACTCCTGGCTTCAGATTGGCTAAGCTCCAGCTGTTGCGGTCACTTGGGGAGTGAACCATTGGACAGAAGATCTTCCTCTTTGTCTCTCCTCCTCTCTGTATATCTGCCTTTCCAACAGAAACAAACAAATCTTAAAAAAAAAAAATAAACAATAAGTAGTACGTGTCTCAGAGGGGAGGCCTTTAGCAGGATGCAGAAGTCTAAGACAGCATTTTAACTGCAAGCCGACTCCAGATGGTGGCTCTGCAGATCCACTTGCTAACAGTGAAAATGTAGGAGTGGTGTGGGGGCACTGTCTAAAGAATGATCCAGTGAGTATGTTTGAAGGTGGCTGGAGAAGTTCATCCTGAGTTTCATCATTTCATGATTAATTTCCACTTCAGGCAGACTAAACAGTTTAAGTAATTTCATGTTAAAGGCTCTTTTTCTCTTTATTGCCATCTAAGCTGTAGATAGGATATTATTCCCATCCAGGAAGGTGGTTTTATTAAGGTTAATATTTTGAGCCATGTAGGAGGAGTTGTACTGGTTTCTGTTGTAAGTCAGTTAAGTGCTGTTGTATTGTGAAATGATCTGATTCATTCTTATTCTCTCTAGGTAGCAGAGGCTCAGCGGGCAGAGTTTAGCCCTGCCCAATTCTCTGGTCCTAAGAAGATCAATCTGAACCATTTGCTGAATTTCACTTTTGAACCCCGTGGCCAAGCAAGTCACTTTGAGGGTAGTGGACATGGCAGCTGGGGTAAAAGGAACAAGTGGGGACACAAGCCCTTCAACAAGGAACTCTTTTTACAGGCCAAGTGAGTGTTACTACTCATGGGGGTTGGGGAGATTGAGTGCCTAGGTACTTAAAGTGCTTTGAGGAGCCTGCCTTTAAAGTGGGGGAGAGAGGCAGAGAGGGAATTCTGCTTTTTCTTTCTCCCTCTGTTCTGGTCATCTACTTTCTCTGTGGATATTCTTGATAGCTTAAAGACTGCAATGCTTACATAAAAGCCTTAGTAACACAATGAAGTAGAAGGAATATTTAGAACTTACTTATTTTTGCTGGAAAACAGATTTACAGAGAAGGAAAGACAAAGATCTTCCACCAACTGGTCGGTTCTAATCCTGCTGACCCCACTTCCTGTCCCTTCTTGTGGCCTATAAAAGCAGTCAGGGGCAGCCCAAGGCCTTGGGACTCTGCACCTGTGTGAGAGACCCTGAGGGGGGTTATGGGCTCCTGACTTTGGTCCAGTTTAGCCCTGGCCATTGCAGCCACTTGGGGAGTGAAGAGTGGGTGGAGGATTTTTCTGTTCTCCTTTTCTCTGTATATCTGATGTCTCAGTTAAAAAAAAATCTTTTAAAAAATACAAAATTTGACCTCAGATTTAGACTGAGGTAACCATTTTATGCTTTGTATAAACTTGAGTATGATTCTAAGCGTTCACTAGCCTTAAAAACGAGCTGCATTCTGGGATTCTGAGGGTGTGGGAAGGAGCTTAGCTGACTGACGGTTGCTAGAGCGAGCAGCCTTAGTTAACTTAGTTCAAGAGAGGCTTATGGGGATGGACTTGGAAGCAAAGGAAACAGGGGTTTAGGTTTCTACTCAATGAGCTTTTGGATTCTGCCAGAGCTCAGAACAGGAACTGAAGTTGTAGTGCTGTGCTTTGTGAACTGTGGGGACAGGTAGCTTGCATGTGACGTCTAAGTGAAGAGGTAATGAAGTTCTGCTAATGGTTCGTTTGTGGGTTCTGACATACTGTCGTCCATCTTCCCTATTTCTAGCTGCCAGTTTGTAGTGTCTGAAGACCAAGACTACACAGCTCATTTTGCAGATCCTGATACTTTAGTCAACTGGGACTTTGTGGAACAAGTGGTGAGTAGCATAGCCAAACCTGGAATCTGTTAATGTGAGAGAGAACTAAAGAAAGGGACTGCAGTGACCTAACAGCTGATGGTAGTGTTTACTGCTAACACCCTTTCTGTGTACCATACATTTTTTTCAGAGGTCAGTCCTTGGTTCCCCTTGGAAGTTCATTTTGTGACTAATTGGTATGGTCTTACAGCGATGGGATGTAAAGGGCTCTTATGTTAAAAGTGTCCAAGTGGTCCTACTGCCCAGTGTCTCAGTCCTAGAAAGTAGTAGTTGGGGTCTCCGGGGGATACTGTTTACCCTCTTACCACATGGTCATTACTTCATTGGCAGCTGTTGGTAGTGTCAAATTAGGCTTCAACCTTGTGATAGATGAATGAGTCATATAGTTGTTTATCAGAACCATTGCTACAATTTAAAATTGGTTTTATTTGAAAGGCAGAGTTGGTGATGGAGATCTCTCTACTGACTGACAGCAGGCTAAGCACCTCTTGGAATATTGGCATTCGGTATGGTCACTGGTTCTTCTCCTGGCTGCTTGTTTTCCTATCCAGTTCCTTGCTAACCTGCCTGGGAAAACAAGAGGTGGTCTGGCACTGCCCGGGCTATTGCTGCCGTTTGGGGAGTAAACCAGGAAGTGGGGAAAATCTCTGTCTCTGTGTCTTTGTCTTTCAAGTAAAGCAAAAATAAATCTTGCAAAGAAACTAACAAAAGTAGAAATTGAGTGTTTGCTGCAGCAGTAAGCTGTTGTTTGGGTGCCTGATTTCCCATATCCGAATGCCTTGCTAGTACTGACATTGATCTACCTTTCAAAAAAATTACATAACTGACTGTAAAGCAGAAGTCTCATTAACTCTGCTGGAAATTACTGATAGATTATTTCTAGACAACTTTATACGTTTTGGTTTTTGTACATATTGAAATCTTTATAAATAGCATCATGGTGATTTCCACAATGTTTTTGTTAATGTAGAACCTCGAAAATACCTGTAATGTTTGTCTTTTTTTTTTTTCACATTAAGCCATTGTGAGTTTTCTTAGTGATTTGCCAAAAGAATTCATGTACATTGCATTTTTCATAGTTTTATGAAGATGTGTTGAAAATAAATTGAAGAAGCTCTAACTTGGACAAACTGTAGTCACTTTTGAGAGCAGTGACACTATGGTTATGTTTTGTTTCAGCGTATCTGTAGCCATGAAGTGCCATCTTGCCCAATATGCCTCTACCCACCTACCGCAGCCAAGATAACCCGTTGTGGACACATCTTTTGCTGGGCGTGCATTCTGCACTATCTTTCACTGAGTGAGAAGACATGGAGTAAATGTCCCATCTGTTATAGTTCTGTGCATAAGAAAGATCTTAAGAGGTGAGGTTGAAACATTTAATAGATTAAAACCCAGTGAGCTGACTGCTTGCTTTGTTCCATCTGAATGTCTGTTTTACAGTGTTGTTGCCACAGAGTCTCGCCAGTATGTTGTTGGAGACACCATTACAATGCAGCTAATGAAGAGAGAGAAAGGGGTCTTGGTGGCCTTGCCCAAATCCAAATGGATGAATGTAGACCATCCCATTCATCTAGGAGGTGAGTATCCTTAGTTTTGGGATACAGTCAAATTGTTGATTAGGCTGTATGTCAGAAATAGAGCCTTTAGTGCAGCTAAAGTTTAGCTTGTCCACATTATTGTGCGGCTTCTGTAGGCTGCTGGGAATTTACTGAGTGGTTTTTTTTTTTTTTTTTTTTTTTATTTTTTTTTAAAGATTTATTTTTATTATTTTTTATTGGAAAGGCGGATATACAGAGAGGAGAGACAGAGAGGAAGATCTTCCATCCGATGATTCACTCCCCAAGTGAGCCGCAACGGGCCGATACTATGCCGATCCGAAGCCAGGAGCCTCTTCCGGGTCTCCCACGCGGGTGCAGGGTCCCAAAGCTTTGGGCCGTCCTCAACTGCTTTCCCAGGCCACAGGCAGGGAGCTGGAAGGGAAGCGGGGCTGCCGGGATTAGAACCGGCGCCCATATGGGATCCCGGGCGTGCAAGGCGAGGACTTAACCACTTGCGCCACCGCGCCGGGCCCTACTGAGTGGTTTTATACTCTTGGCTTGACATGTGGTTCATGTGTGTGTATGTAAAATTAGTTTTATTTTACCAGGCTTCATAGAATTGTCTGCTCTGCCCATAGTCTTGGGGATTCCAAAGTTAGCCAGTCTTAGTATCTATCTTCTTTCTCTTTTCCTTTCTCTTCTTTTTTTGGAAAAGATGATTTTGTGTATCTGAGATGCAAGTACTCAGTGACATAAACACATATACTCTTGCTTGCTTTTTCTTATAGATGAACAGCACAGCCAGTACTCAAAGTTGCTGCTTGCTTCCAAGGAGCAGGTGCTACACCGGGTGGTACTAGAAGAGAAATTAGCACTGGAGCAGCAGCTGGCAGAGGAGAAGCACACTCCCGAGTCCTGCTTTATTGAAGCAGCTATCCAGGAGCTCAAGGTGAGGGAGCATTGGAAAGTTAACACGAGAGATGTTGAAACTTCTCTACTTGATCATGGTTGAGATGAGCTGGTAAATGGTGGGAATAAGTTACTTCAATGCTACCTGGAATTAAGAATGTAGCTAAAATCCTAGTTGGTTCTGTACGTTTTCTTTGTTGAAGGGAGGGAAGAAGTAAAAGCTTTTGAAAAGCTCTTTCTAGAACTGAAAATAATAAGCCAAACTGATTGTGCAAGTGTGATAATGGAGTAGCTTAGTTTAGCTGATACAAGCCAAGCAATTAGATTTCTTCCTCTTTAGGAGTTTTTTTGAGCAACATTGTTGGGCGGCAAGAGTTGCTCATGTATAGGCTTCCATAGGTCCTGTGTCTTCTGGAACAATGGCTGGTTTTATTTGAAAGGCAGAAAGAGATCTCTCATCTGCTCGGTCATTCTTTAAATGCCTGCAACCACTAGAGCTGGGTCAGGCCAAAACCAGGACCCAGATACCCAGTCTGTGTCTCCCATGGGTTGGGCAGAAGATACCCACTGGAGCATTAGTGGGAAGAGAACAGCACTCTGACTGGGATGCCTGTGTTTCATGTGGTATCCCTACTGCTGGGCCAGACACCTTCCCCCAACAGCAAGCTTACTTAAAATTGTGGTGTCAGGATTACTGGTTATTAGGCTTCACCCTTAAAATTTTAGTAGGTTTGGGCTCAGATTAGAGTAGTTTGTGATATAGTGTTTTTTTTTTTTTTTTTTTTAAGATTTACTTTATTTTTATTGCAAAGTCAGATATGTATAGAGGAGGAGAGACAAAGAGAAAAATCTTCCATCCAATGATTCACTCCCCAAGTGAGCGTAATGGCCGGTGCTGTGCTGATCTGGATCCAGGAGTTCTTCTGGGTCTCCCACACGGGTGCAGGGTCCCAAGGCTTTGGGCCATCCTCGACTGCTTTCCCAGGGCACAGGCTGGGAGCTGGATGGGAAGTGGGGCTGCTGGGATTAGAACCGGTTTCCATATGGGATCCTGGTGTGTTCAAGGTGAAGACTTTAGCCACTAGGCCACAGTATACTGGATTCTAGTGCAGTTCTTTTGCTTGTCATTCTTTTGAGAGCCATGACTTAGAAAGCAGTATAAACTCAATTATTCAGTGGTTAATATGTGAAAGCTCCTATGTTGTACTCTTTTATTTATCTTACTAAGCCTCAGATCCTGGTATGGAAGATGCAGCTGTCTCCCACCCTACGCCCCCCCCTCTTTTTTTTGGTAATACTTATTTTTATTTGCAAAGCAGATTTACAGAAAAAAGAAAAGACAAGAAAGTTCTTCCATTTGCTGCTTGACTCCCCAAATGGCCACAGTGGCTGGATCTGAACCAATATAAAGCTTCTGGGTCTCCCATGTGGGTGAGGGTTCCAAGACTTTGGACCATACTCTACTGGTTTCCCAGGCTGTAAGCAGGGAGCTCGATTGGAAGTGGAGCAGCTGGGACACGAACCAGCATCTGTATGGGATGCTGGTACTAGCCCCTATTTTTAAAATTCTCTTTATACTTTGTAGTATTGTAGAAGAACCATATCTGGAATTAGAGCTGTCCAGTCCTGTTCCCCTTTTCCTGTTAACTCTGGTTTTTTTTCTGACATAGTTTATAAAAGGAGACTAATTCTGTGTTCTGTCATCTTGGGAAGCTTTTATGCAGTGTAGTCTGTCAGATTCTCAGTAGGATATCATTTTTTTTGCGCACAAGCTATTTTTTGTTTCCTGATTCCATCAAAGATTGAGGATTGTAAGTGCTCGTCTAAACTGTTCTCAGTGGGTCTTGTTTCCTTTTTATTTTCTGTTGGAAGCGACCATTTTAATCATTTGCCCTTTGAACTTAAATGTTTCTGGAAACAGCCTTTTTTGGTCTTCTCTCTGGTGCCTTAGACTCGGGAAGAGGCTCTGTCAGGATTGGCTGGAAGCAAAGAAGAGGTCACTGGTGTCGTGGCTGCCCTGGAACAACTGGTGCTGATGGCTCCCTTGGCGAAGGAGTCTGATTTTCAACCCAGGAAGGTTAGTGTGTCCCTGTTACACAGCACAGCTACTATTTCTTCTGCACTGCTGCCAACTGGTTGACCCCACGCAGACCTGAACTTCCCAGTAGAAGAGGGGCCAGTGAAGGGGACAGCTAGCAGAAACATAAAAGGAGCTTGGTGCTTTTAAGAAATTATTTCAGAGCCAGATAAACACAGAATTCCCATCCACTGTTGAACTCTCCAAATGTGCACAACACCTGGGGCCAGGTCAGGCTGAAATCAGGAAACAGGTACTCAAACTTGGTCTCCTACCTGGGTAGCAGCACCCAACTACTTGTCACGATTTGAACCCAGACCTTCTGATAGAGTTTGGATATGGCAACCAGCAGCTTACCCAGATGCCTGCCCTGGGAACTTGATTCTTATGTTTACCTTTACCATATAACTACTGTCTTTGTTTAAAGGATGTGATCTTATTTGAAAGGCAGAGTTACGGAGAGGGGAAACAAATCAGTCCGCTGGTTCACTGGTCAAAAGGCCACAGTGGCTGGAGCTTAGCTGATGCAAAACCATAAGCCAGGAGCTTCTTTAGGGTCTCCCACTTGGTTGCAGGGGACCAAGGATTTGAGCCATCCTCCACTGCTTTCCCAGGCTGTAAGCAGGGAGCTGGATCGGAAATAGTAAACCATCATCCATATGGGATGCTAGTGCCACAGCAGAGGCACAACACTGGCCTACCATATTACTACCTTATTATTATTTTTAAAAAGACTTATTTTCCTTGAAAGTCAGAACTACAGAGAAGGGAGGGAGAGAGAAAGGAAAGAAGAAACAGAATCTTTCATCTGCTGGGTCACTCCCCAAATAGCCACAATGTTTGGAGCTGGGCTACTCTGGATTGGAAGTCAGGATCTTCTACTGGATCTACCATGTGGGTGCTGCTTTCCCAGGCTGTTATCAGGGAGCTAAATGGGAAGTGGAGCAGCTGGAACTAACAAGTGTCCATGTGGGATGCTGAAACTGGAGAGAGTGGCTCTACCCACTCACTGTACCGCAGTACTGACTATGAAGTGGTGTTTTATGAGCTGTGCCAATCAGTTGAACCACATTTTTTGTTGACTGTTAGATGCAATCGTATGCTTTCGGTTGATGTAGAGTTTGTTCTCACA
Organism: Ochotona curzoniae; assembly: GCF_017591425.1. Lineage (NCBI taxonomy): Eukaryota > Metazoa > Chordata > Mammalia > Lagomorpha > Ochotonidae > Ochotona > Ochotona curzoniae. The sequence continues at coordinate 13,137,039 of NW_024467101.1, read as the reverse complement.
GGGTGTGCTAGAGTATCTGTCTGCCTTTGATGATGAGACCACAGAAGTTTGTCCGCTGGACTGTCCATCTTGTCCACTTGCTCTCCCTGTGGTAGAGGAAGAGGAAACAGTGTTGGAACCGGAGCCTGAAGGATTACCAGAGGCCTGTGATCATTCACAATTAGCAGATGACAATCTTGGGGAAGGGACCAATTGTATTGAGTCCAGCCAGGAGGAGCCCTTCAACAAGCCAGACACCACACATCTCAGCAGCTCTCCTTGTTACTACTTTTACCAAGGTAAGGAGCCCTGAGGAAAAGGGCTGGATTGCTGCACAGGCCTCACAAGGCTTGCTGGCTCTAAGCAGTAGTGTCTTCACTAGAGCCTGGAGGTCTGGATTACTGTGCTTTTTGGTGTGGGGTAGGAGAGCCGGGTCTAGTTCCAGGGACAGGGAAAAGCTGATCTTGAAGGCTGGCCAAGGTTGATTGTGTGACAGAATCTTTTATCTTCAGCGGAAGATGGACAGCATATGTTCCTGCACCCTGTAAATGTGCGCTGCCTCGTGCGGGAGTATGGCAGTCTGGAACAGAGCCCAGAGAAGATCTCAGCAACTGTGGTAGAGATCGCTGGTTACTCCATGTCCGAGGTACGGTCGCCGCAGAAGAGCACTGTTGGGATGTGCCTATGCTTAGCTAGTCTGAGGTCTTAGTTGTTGTATTTCTAAGTCTCTTTGTTGGTGGTAGTATGCACATTTTGTTACTGATTGATATGTACAGTCTATTGAGAACTGCTATTGAGAGCTTTAAGGTGAAACAAATGGCAGAATTATCCTCTGAAACACCCACTTGACCATGACATAAAAAGTCTGTGCCAGAGCTTGTGACTGCTTCTGTATAAATAAAGGGGACAGCTTTCTTTTATTGTTCATTATGATCATGAAATCTTACTGATCCATTTCTTCTCTCTATACCTACTCCACGTACCCTTCTCGAGTTCTGAACTCAGCTGGAGCTGGACTCCGGCAGGTTCAGGCCAAGTTTCATTCAGTAGACATCTGCTTTCTTACTTCCCAGTTATTAGTTCTGTTTGGTTCCCAGGTTTTTCCAACAAATGCTGTGTGTATGGGTCATTTTGTTTTTATAAATTTATTTGAAAGGTGGGGTGACATGGAGAGAAAAGATAAATGTTCTGTCAAGGTCCACTCTTAGGCGCCTGCAACATCAGGGTCTGGGTCAGGCTGAAGTCAGATGCCAGAAACTGTCTTGGGCTTCCATGTGGGCAACACAGGCCTAAGTACTAATCCATCTTCTGTTGCCTTGTAGGTACATTCACAAGAACCTGGATCCAAAGTGTAGTAGTAGTTAGGACTCAGTCTGGTACTCTAATGGGTTGCAGGCATTGAAAGCTGTAGCTTTAACCAGCTGTACCACAACTACTGCCTACCAAAACATTTTTATGTGTCCTGTTATATCCTACTTCAGTTGTCCCTAGAAAATTAGGAACAATGAATCAGTCTTAAGTGTTCATTGGTCCCTTTTCCATTGTAGGATGTTCGACAGCGTCATAGATATCTCTCTCACTTGCCACTCACCTGTGAGTTCAGCATCTGTGAACTGGCCCTGCAGCCTCCTGTGGTCTCCAAGGAAACACTGGAGATATTCTCAGGTGAGAATGCCCTCACTCTGCTTCTCCTTAATTGCTTGATTCTCGTGGCTAGAAGCTTTAGTGTGGGAGGAAACTTCAGGAGCTGTATCATGAATCTCAGTATTTCCTAAAGCACTTGACACTTTTGTCTAGTGGAGCTGGGCTTAACTACTTGCCACCTGAGGAGTTACTGAGGTGGCTTGTTGGGTTTGCCTACTTATGATCTGATCATCCTGCAGATGATATTGAGAAAAGGAAGCGTCAGCGCCAGAAGAAAGCTCGTGAGGAACGCCGCCGAGAACGCAGAATTGAGATGGAGGAGAACAAGAAACAGGGCAAGTGTAAGTTCAGGAATTGTTGTCTTGAAATTGACGGCTATGTATCATTGTGTGGAGGCTCTGGGCTGCGTCAGAAGCCACGCTACTTAGGTTCACATCTCAACTTTGTTATTTGTTCAATGCAAATAATGTAGAGTGCTTTCTTTGAAAGCCTGGAAATTTAATGAACTCATGTGAGTCAAAGTGAATGGCACATAGGATTAAGACCTGGTAAGACCTGTTCCAAGGAGAGAATTGGAGCCCTGCTGTGAATCCTGTGGCTGGTCATCTCTTGTGTCCCTGGATCACAGACCTCACCAGGGACTCTTGCTGACAGCTGTTCACACCAAGTTTGCCTGGCCGGTCTGATATTGTAGGCACTTCGACAAATGAAGAAATGTGTTCATAAAGTTGGACTTAAGAGCTCTTCTGTATCAACAACACAGTATCTGTTGATCTTCTACAGTGTAAGCTTCACTGAATCCATGGGGATTAGGATTAGTGTCACATGAGGGCCTGGCTACCCACTGGAAAACCAAATGAAATCCTTACTTGAAGGCACAGGAAAGGACTCAGCTATTAAATTCGTTATTTTATGACAAACAGTAGAAATTGTACTTAACCACATACCTGGGTTACAGCATTATGAGGTGATTTGGCATGTATCCATACTTCAGGCACAGAATATTTTTCTTCAAACATTTTTACTATACAGCCATAGTGCTAGCTCCAAACATTTTTACCATAAAAATACACAGGTAAGTGGAACAGTAGAATTAATACTCAAGTTAATCATCCAGGTTCAGTTATGAATAGTTAGGGCAAAATTTTTGTTTAAAAGATTAGAAAGTTGGGTTTGAAAGCTTTTGTCTGCATCCTCCAGAGCCTTGGTGGGCAGGTGTGCGTGTTGGCTATCCTCAGCTGTTGAACAATGTTGGAGGAATTCTGTTAAGTGGGCGTACCAAGTAATGTCTTTGCTTTATAGACCCAGAAGTCTACATTCCCCTGGAGAATCTACAGCAGTTTCCTGCCTTCAATTCCTATGCCTGTTCCTCTGATTCTGCTTCGGGTCCCACCAGCAAAGAGGGCCAGGAGGCCCTCTCCCTTTCTCCTCTTAGCAGAAGTCCAGGTTCTCATGCAGGTAAACAGAGTTGGAATTTTATACACCCAACCACTGGTTAGTCCCTAAGCAAAGCCTAGCTGTTTGGATTTACACCATTGACCTGGACAGTGTGGTATATGACGTACAGACACATAATCTTCCTTTGGGTTGTTTGAGATGTGTCAGCTTGTCCCATTGACCTTTTTCCTTGGCTGTTCTGATTGTATAGTTCAATAGGCAGATTGTTAAGCCTTGAGTCTTCTGTGACATAGCTGTTTCATCTTATTTAAAGTGTGCAGTTCCTTTCATGCTTGGCTATCCTTGGGTCTTTTTATTGTTTATAAGAGCAAAAATAAGAGGAAATAGCCTACTAAGCTATACATAGGAAAATTTGCAGCTATTGAAAAATAGAAATTTATTTCTTAATGAATAGAAAGGTAAAAAGAAACTATACAGCAAGAACAGACCTACCGTTTATGGGTTGAAAAAGCCACCATAAAGCTAAGCAACTGATTTTGAGTTTCTGTATGTCATTTATGTATAGCTAGTTCACTGATACCCAGGTTCTGTGTCCATGAGTTACAGAAAATAGAGGGAAAAAATTGAGTATTTTGAGCATATACAAACTTTTTCTGTTCTTATTCCCTAAACATTACAGTAGAGCAACCTTTGCCCAGCCAGCATTTAAGTTGTAATATGTATTGTGAAATATTCCAGGGATGATTTAAAGTATATAAAGGGGCTAGTGTATGTAATGCACACTGGTTTGAGTCCCAGCTTCTCTGCTTCCCATCCAACTCCTTGCTAATGTACTTAGGGGAGTAACAGAGGATGGCCCAAGTGCTTGGGCTTCAGACTCAAATGGAGTAATAAGCTCCTGGTTTTGATCCTGACAGGTCTTAGCTGTCGTGGCCATTTGTGGAGTTAACTGGTGGATGGAAAACTCTTTTGGTCTGTCACTCTACCTTTCTAATAAATGTCTTAAAAAAAAAAAAATAGAAGAATGTGAGTAACTTAATGTTCAACTACTATACCATTTTGTTTTGGCCATTTGAGCATCTATTTTTGGTATCCACAGGAGTCCTGGAACCAATTCTTCAGATACTAAGGATGATATAGAAAAATACTGGGATAGGGATGTTTCAAACTAGCAGTAGTGTTCACTGTAACAAAGAGCCAAACTCAGAGTTTGCAAAGATTATTAGCTTTTCTTATTTTCCTTTTAATATGAGGAATATGTTAAAGTGTTAAGAGGAAGTTAAACATTACATTTCAATGTAATTTGAATTCTCTGGTTTTCATCTAACTGCAGAACGCTTTTTACATTTAATAATCTGTAGTGTAGGCCTAGTGCAATGGCTCAATTGGCTAATCCTCCTTACAAGGGCTAGGATCCTATACAGGCGCTGGCTTGTGTCCTGGCTGCTCTAATTTGCCATATAGCTCCCTGCTTATGGCCTGGGAAAGCAGCAGAGGATAGCCATTGCCTTGGGATCCTGCACCAATGTAGGAGCCCTGGAAGAAGCTCCTGGCTCCACCTGGGCTCAGCTGTAGCTGTTGTGGCCATTTAGAGAGTGAACCAGCAGATGGAAGATCTTTCTGTTTTTTCTTTCTGGAAATCACCTTTCTTTTTTTTTTTTTTTTTAATTTTTATTTTTATTGGAAAGGCAGATATACAGAGAGGAGAGACAGAGAGGAAGATCTTCCGTCCAATGATTCACTCCCCAAGTGAGCGCAACGGCTGATGCTATGCTGATCCGAAGCCAGGAGCCTCTTCCAGGTCTCCCACGTGGGTGCAGGATCCCGAGACTTTGGGCCGTCCTCAACTGCTTTCCTGGGCCACAGGCAGGGAGCTGGAAGGGAAGCAGGGCTGCCGGGATTAGAACCGGCGCCCATATGGGATCCCGGGCGTGCAAGGCGAGGACCTTAACCACTTGTGCCACCACGCCGGGCCCAGAAATCACCTTTCTAATAAAAACAAGTAAATCTTAAAAAAAAAAAAACACCTAATATAAGGATTTTTCATAAACTGACTTTTGAGTATGAGTTTCTAGTGTATTTGGGCAAGCAGAATTAAAAGGTTCTGGGAATAGAAGCAGTATCGGGCTTGGGTGACTTTAGAAGGGCCTGCTGCTGGGGGGAGGGAACAGAGTGCTCAGGGAAGAGGGCAGGCAGGGTTGTGGGAAAAGCTTAGCTCCAGAAAGTTGGCATCTTTGGATCTTGTGTGTTTTAGATCCTAACTAAATACATCCAGGTCATAGGCACCTGCTTGCTAGAACAGAAAGGCTGACCTGATTCATACATTTTAAAGGTTTTGTTTACTTATTCAAAGGCAGAGTGATAAAGAACTTCTGTCTGCAGGTTCACTCCTCAAATGCCTGCAGTAGCAGCCAGAACCAAGCTGATGTCAGTTGCCAGGAATTTCACCCAGGTCTTCGATTTGTGTAACAGGGCTCCAGGTACTCGGGCCATCTGCCGTTTTCCCAGGGGCCTTAGGGAGCTTAGTAGGAAGCAGCAGCAAGGATGGTGTGGTGGCTCAACACGTGAATCCTTCACCTTGCAGTGCTGGCACCCCGTATGGTTGCTGGGTATAGTACCAGCTGTTTCACTCCGTATTCAGCTCCCTGAATTGCTTGTGGCCTGGAAAAGCAGTAGAGGATGGCCCAAAGCCTTGGGACACTGCAACCATGTGGGAGACCTAGAAAAAGCTTCTGGCTTCATACAGCTCAGCTCTGGCCATTGCAGCCACTTGGGGAGTGAACCAGTAGATGGAAGATCTGCTTTTCTCTTTCTCTGAAAATCTCTTTCAAAAAAAAAATCTTTACAAGAAAAAAAAAAGGCAGCTAGTACTCCAAGCACATTTTGATATGGGATGCCAGTGTTGCACATGGTGACTTAATGCACTGCATCACAGTGCTGGCCCCTGGTTTCATTTTTTCCTTGCATCAGTATGAGATCAGTCCAAAACATCTAGGCCTAAATCACTCTTTGTGGAAAATGTGGTTCTTCTAAGAAGAAAGTTTTTCTTAGTGCAATTTATTCCTGCAGTAAGGAATTTATTCCTTAGTGCAATTTATTCCTGTGACCTGTGTTGTTGCTGTAATCCTGAAGCTTTCTCTGTGGGTTACTGCTATGAAGGGTCATGGTTTGGTTTTATAAGAACGTAGCGGAGGTAAACCAACTGGAGATAAGGTTTGTCCAGGAGAGTGAGGACCTGAAACTATCCAGATCTGATTCAGGATTCAGCTCTCCTTGCAGACATCAGTTCTTTGGAACTTGACTCTTGTAATCAGGTCTCTGGTTCCATTTCAGACTTTCTGCTGACCCCTCTGTCACCCACTGCCGGTCAGGGCAGTCCCTCCTTCTGCGTTGGGAGTCTGGAAGAAGACTCTCCCTTCCCTTCCTTTGCCCAGGTAAGTTCTTTCCCTGTGAAGCAGCAGTCCAGGAATTTTAGTATGAACTCTGCTGCTTGTTCTTGGGGCAGGGGAGGGGTCTCATTCAAGAATTGTTGCCTCTCATTTGAATATAGTAGATAAACTAAGGTATCTGATAGGAATGGGGGAAAGTTACTGCTGTAGACTTAAGGAAACTGGCCAAGAATAGCTAATAGAATGAATGTTTGTATACTGTTCTTGGACTGAAATTCAGTCAGTGAATTTCAGCTGATCCCTGCCTTTAGGCCCCTTGACTTGGGTGGTGTTTCTGTCATGTAGTTAAAGCATCCTGTTTGTTTTTGAGAAGGAAAAAGTTACACTGTAATTAAACCTGTAATTAAATGGGGGAAATAAGAACTGAAATGCATGTATGCAAGAAATCGTGAAAAGGTTCATGAAATGTTGATATTCAAAATGGTTTAAATACCCTTGTATTAGGAACACTGAAACCTTTCACCTATATTGACTAATTTTATTTTGCTGCATTTGGTTATTTTTTCTAAGTTGAATATCAGTTGTGGACACTTCATTACTAAGTATTTAGGAGAGAACACAGCATTCTCCTACGTAACCACAGTTCTCTTCATCCACTAAAAGAAACTCTGTCTGCCCTTATGACTTGATCTTTATTAGTCTCAGTTCAGGGGCCACATCGATTGTTACGTTCAGTTGCCGAGTCACCTTAGTTCCCTTTGATCCGTAGCATCCCTCTGTGCTGCCTCCCTCTTCTCCACCATGACATGGAGATTTTGAAGCAGCCAAGTCAGTTTTATAGAATGCCCCAGTTTGGAATTGTCTATTTCCTCATGAGTAGGTTCAGTTCAGTTACTTTAAGAGTGTCCGTAAGAGTAAAACATAGATGATATTTTAATTACCTTTTAAGAGTATGATTCAGAGTATGATTAGACCCAAACTCCCAGGGGCCAAGGGACACAATCATCAAAGCAGTATATGATGAAGAAAAATCTGTCCTATTATATACCTTCTACACCTCATCTTGATTAAGGTCCTCCCTTGGGGACCCACACTTTGGATATGCCTACTTGAATCCCAGATTTTTCTCTCAGCAGAAATAAACCCCCCTTCCCCCCGACCCCATGCTGAGTTGCTTAGTGTATAGAGCATGAAAGTTGGCCGTGGCCAAGTGAGATGAAAGTTATTGCTTAAGATAGTCTTGGTATTACTGGCTGTGAACTTTACCAGTGCATGGTTGGATCTAAAGCTAATGATTAAGGAGTTACTGGGAAAGCAAAATTTAAAAAGATAATGGGTCATTATCAGATCAGTGTCAAAATTAAGTTGTTACTTCTGGTGGCCTTAAGTAACTAAGGCTTGATAGTCAGTTTTAAAACTGGAGGGCACTGCACATTGCTTTATACCCCACAGGGTTTCTAAGAAAGGCAGGAAAGTACCAGGATTCCCAACCTGGGAATGACTAAGAGCTTCTTGTGCCTTCTTTGCAATATTCTTTACTTTATTAAGGAGCAAAAAAGCTTGTGCTTTGCTGTAGCAGTGTATTAACTATAGGGTACACAGTGTGGTAAGGAGAGAAAGTATGGGGAAGTCTTTTCAAAGTGGTAGTTACTTGTCTGCCTCTTAACTAGGTAGTGTCAAGGTGGGCATTTGGAAAAGTTGAATAAATGAAAAAAAATGAAAAATTGTCATCTGTTTTCTACTCTGATAGATGCTGAGGGTTGGAAAAGCAAAAGCAGATGTGTGGCCCAAAAGTACTCCAAAGAAAGGTAAGGATGCCTTGCAGGTAGTGGATGGAGTGCGAGCCCTTTCAACAAACCTTGAGAGCTGTTTTTAGAATCCTTAACACTGGTATTTTTCAGATGAAAACAGCTTAGTTCCTCCTGCCTCTGTGGACAGTGATGGAGAGAGTGATAATTCAGACCGTGTCCCTGTGCCCAGTTTCCAGAATTCCTTCAGTCAAGCTATTGAAGCAGCCTTCATGAAACTGGACATACCAGCTACTTCGGACCCTCTCTCTGGTAAGGGCAGAGAACTGGGGTGCTCCTTGGTGTTGTCGGACCCCTGGCACATGGATGGCCCACTCCTGCTGGCCCCAGCAGCCCACAGCATGGGCAAACATTCTGTCTGAGCCTCTGTGTCTGTGTGGCACATCAGATTAATTCTTGAGATCTGCAAGTACAGTCTGAAGACTTTTCCCCCTTGCTCTCTCCAAGAGTCAGACAGATCACCTGTGGTTTGAGTTGAGTTCATAAAGGGTGGCTTGGGTGCAGCAGTTGGTTCACTGTGGTATTTGTGATTACACAAGAATAACGTTAATGATGTGTGCATTCTCTGCCCATAGTGTAATGATTATTTTGGCAACAACTGTATGAAATGGTTATAACTCAGGGTAGTAAGGGGACTTGCCAGAGACAAATGCCTGGTCTGGTGTTTGGATCCAGGCTTAGCTGGCACTCAGATTCTAGGTTATGAAAAATGCAAGGGATAATGGGGCTTTCCAGACTAACTGAAATTTGTTTCCCTTCAGAAGAGAAAGGAGGAAAGAAAAGGAAAAAGCAGAAACAGAAGCTCCTGTTCAGTACCTCGGTCGTCCATACCAAGTGACACCACTGGCTCTGGCTGCCTTCTCCATTGGGTTTTTTTTCCCCTGTGCTTTGATTTGCTGCTGTAATTTTTAAGTGTTTTGAGTTTGAAAAGATTAGCTTTGGGGGGAGGGGGTTTCCACAACGTGAGGGGGAACCGAGATTTTAAATACAGTGTATTTTCCAGCTTCTCGTCTTTACACCAAAATAAAGTATTGACACTCACAAGAGATCTCTTCCTGCCAAAAGTTTAGTTTGTTGCCAGGTCAGTCTTGGCCCATGTGTAGTTTTTTTCAAGCCAAAATAAATGAGTCCCTTCCTTAAGCTTCCTTTGGAGCTGTTCAAACCCGAGTGGCACGTCAGTGCTTCTGCTTTCATCATACCTTGCCGTTAGTTATCTTTCATTAAAAGTAGCTGAGTCTTTTCTACCTTTTCGGTTCTTGTCAGAGGGAAGGGAACAAAATGAATTTAGGATACCCAGCTGGAGTTGCATTTTGTTTCTCTGCAAATGGCCAGGCTGTGGTGGCAGATTTGGATTGCCAGTTTGATGGATAGTTTGTACTTGCCACTTGCATGTGTGGAGGGTTTTGTCTCACTTGAAAGTTAGGAAAGCTGCCACTGTCATTAAGAGGCCCTGGCTCCTGCCCACCCACAGGTCGAGCTTGTTGGAAGTAGTAGGGGTCTGAATGGTAGGGACAGGATTTGGCATTCCTTCAGAACAGGGTAGGTTGAAGGGAGTAGGTTACCCACTGCTTTCCTCTTGCCTAGAGCAGCTCTCTTATGTCTTGATTTGAGTGATGTGAATTCTTTTGCTGCTTAATAAAGTGACCTATAGGTGTTAACAGAATGTGAAGGCAAAATAGTTGTAATAAATCACCTGCACAAGCAATGTGAGCTTTTGTTTTTGTTTTGTTTTTTTTTTTTTTAATAGTTCATTACAGCTCAACTAGACATCAAAATGTGTAAATATCAAAATCTTAAAATAGGTTATGTAACAGCTTCTGAGAGATCAGGCAGTTTGGCCATCATGAACTGATGTCTTATAAGGCCTAGATGACTGTTAAGCTGGGCTTAGCTTTAACCTGTTTTTCCTTAAAAAAAAAAAAATAATAATTTACTTACGAGGCAGAGAACTCTCCCATCTGTTGGTTCAGTCAGGCAGGAGTCAGGAACTGTGTGGGTTTCCCAGGAGGGAAACAGGAGGCTGGAATTGGGTCTGGAGCTGGGACTTGAACCCAGCACTGTGGATATGCAGCAGCTTAACTACCACACCAAACACCCACACTCCCCCAATATTTTTTCTTAACTAGAAAATTTAAGGTCACCTGTGGCACATGGAAAGGTCTTGGTCCTCGTTTCAAAGATGTAGGTGCAGGGCTGGCACAGTGGCTCAGGCTTGCTGCCTGCAATTCTGGCCTGTGAGTGAGGCAGGCCATGTGTCCTCAGGTGTAAGGATACTGAGCAGACTGCAGAAGATGAGCAGGCTGGCAGCCACAAGACAACCAGCCAGTTCCACAAAAGTGCAGAAGCTGCTTTCTGTTTTTATTGGGGTGCTGAGGCAACAGTTGTTTGCATGTTAGCCAGGTATTTGGTATTTCTGAAGTCTATCATTACTGAGACTATGGATCTGTATTAAGGTTGGTTGCTATGTCCCCATGTTTATTGACTTCATTTGTTTAGGGCTGCATATCCAGTGTAATACTCAAATTCCATCCAGTGGGGCTGGTGTTGTATGGCATCCCACATCAGAATGCAGTCTCAGGTCCCAGCTGTTCCACTTAAGATTTGGCTCCTGCTAATGTGGCTTGGAAAGCAGATGGCTCAAGTATTGGGGCCCCTGCTACACATGTGGGAGGTGGGTAGAGTTCCCTGGCTTCTGTCCTCGGCCTGGCTCAGCCTTGACTGTTGAGGCCATTTGGGGAGTAAGTCAGTGGATGGTAGATCTTTCTGCCTTTCAAAATTTTTTAAAGACAATTTGTCTAGTACCATAAGAGGGGAGGTTGTGTTCACAGAAAAGCCAGTGGTGTATGGAAGAAGAGACCTGGTCAGGCATGGAGTGTGTGAGCCTTTTTTGTAACCTAATTCTTGGGCTCAGTGCTACAGAAACCAAATATTAAGCCTACTCTCAGCCACACAGACACAGAAATATCTATAAATGTACAGTCCTTACAACCAGTAGGACTACTTAGCCAGGAACACAGTAAAAACCACTTTGGTGTTTTCAGTGAGCATGGCCTCCGTTTTAAGCTGTAGAAGATGGTCCTCTGGTTGACTGTCCTCCACTCTGAGATCTCGGACACAGTGAAGCCTGCTGGGTGGTCGGCTCACGCCATGGCCTCAGCTGCTTCCTCACCTCCACTGTCCGGAAGCTCTTCCTCCCCGGATGATTCCTCTAGTAATAAACAGCTTCTGTTGACAGACTTCTGGATAGCTTCCCGCTCTCCTGCCGAGGCAGAGCAGAAATCAGAGAAAGCCTGGCGAGGGATCGCTCGGCTCCAGTGCAGCCAGCCACTCAGGGCTTCGTGCTTACCTTCATCGGTGCAGTTCTGTAACAAGATCAGCAGCTGCCTCCTGTTGTACTGAATCAGGAACTTCTGACATGTCCTAATGGTACCTGGCACCAAGGGTTTTGGGGATCAGTGGCTCGTGAATGAGGGCTAGCAAGCAAGCAGGAAGAATGCACATACCAGAGAAGGTCCAATTCTGAACCTGTCCGTGGGGATTCGTCATGTATCATGTGCAAACGTACCTCCCACGTGTAAGGTGTTGAAAAAGCAAGAGTAGCGGTGTCCTTTGTTCTCCAAATACGTGATGAAGGGCAGGGCTGACCACACCAGCTGGTAGAACTCCTTTCGGCATCGAAGCAGCACTATTCCAGTATAGGCATTGAGGTATCGAACTACAAAGAAGGGATCGTTTTGGAAAAACTGGATTCACAGCTTAAAACCCTTAGGGTAGAGCCAACGTTGTGCCAGAAAGACCGTTGCAGTGACGAACTTGGGATGCACCACTGAGGGAAAAAAGGATCCTAAAGAAAACCACTTCCTATAGGACTTCTCATTTATGGAATAAGGATGACCAATCTGACTAGCATGTCACTCAGAACTGCTTAAAGGAATCTAGAATCTAAAATGCTCCTCTATTGAACTAGTCACTGCAGTGGGAAGAGGGGGAGGAGACCTATCCTGCATCAGGAAGATGGTTTTACTACATCTGGCCCGTGGCTCTCCCCTGGTGCAGGTTGCCCACTTAACCATCCAGGAGTCAATGACTGGGGCAGCCAGCAAGAAGAGCCTTTGGTGCCCATCCAACCTGCACATGGGGATACCCAATCGTTTTCACATTACAAAAAAGGGCATTTCTGGGGGTGATTTTGACAATTTTTTTTCCCTTGCACATGTGGTGACAATGTGATTGGCCAAATAATGACTCTTACAATCACTAGGTCAGGCGCGGTAGCCTAGTGATTAAAGTGCTCGCCTTGCACGCACTGGGATTCCATATGAACACTGGTTGTGTCCCAGCTGCCCCACTTCCCATCTCACTCCCTGTTTGTGGCCTGGGAAAGCGTGGAGGACGGCCCAAAGCCTTGGGACCCTGCACCCACATGGGAGACCCAGAAGAGCTTTAGATCGGCTCAATTCCAGCCATTGCGACCACTTGGGGAGTGAATCAGTGTTCGGAAGATCTTTCTGTCTCTCCCTGTCTGTAAATCTGACTTTCCTATAAAAATAAAGCCTAAAAACAACTACACGACTTGCCTCATTAAGTGCATTAGTATCTCCCAACATAACGAATGCCAAGCAGGTGAACAGGATTACTGTCCAAGGTCCCACTGCCGGTGGGCTCCTGCCGTTAGCTCTCAGGCTAACTTCGGATTCGTCCAGACTTCTTGCCGGAGAGCCCCGGACGAGTGAAGAGGCAGCTACTGCAATGAGGGTTGTGCCCTTTCCAAATCCCACCCAACGCCCTCGTACCTGCAAAACCGATGGAGCAGGCGGCCGCGCCGAAGGTTCCATGCACCCGGGCGATCGTGTCCCGTACGAGGCCGATCAGCACACGGTCCTCCAGAGTCAGGCGGCAGCGGGGGTCGTCAGACACCACTTCGCAGAGCAGGTACCTGCCGCGGGCGACCGGGCATGAGGGCGCGAGTCGGGGCTACGGAGGCCGGGGAGAGTGCCTAGGGTCGGGAGGCAGCAGCTTACCTGTGCTTGAACCGCACCATGGCTTCTTCCCTCACACGCTCGCCGGATGTTGGTGTGCCCCGCGCCCAGGGGAAGTTGGCTTTCACCATCGTGCAGCCACTCGCAGAGGGAACTAGGAGAGGAGGGCGGAACTAGAAAGCTGAGAGGCCGAGCTCCGTGTCAATCTCCCTCAAGCTCCGCCTCCCCCGGCGCTTGGAGGCGCGCCTGCGTGTTCCGGCCGCGCTGGAGTCGGGCTGGCGGAGAGGGCTGGGCGATGCTGCCCCGGACGGAGCTCGTCTGGCCGCGGAGGACCTGAGGGGCCGCGGAGGACCTGAGGGGCTGCGGAGGACCTGAGGGGACCCGGAGGACCTGAGGGGCCGCGGAGGACCCGAGGGGACCCGGAGGACCTGAGGGGACCCGGAGGACCTGAGGGGCCGCGGAGCACCTGAGGGGACCCGGAGGACCTGAGGGGCCGCGGAGGACCCGAGGGGACCCGGAGGACCTGAGGGGACCCGGAGGACCCGGAGGCGGCTGCGTCTCCCCGGCCTCACGAGGGCGCCGGGCGCGCCTCTCAGGTTAGAGCTCTGACTTGGGCCCGTCAGCCCGAACGTGTTCTCTCAGCGTTTTTCTGTTTACAGAAACAGTCAGTGGTCATGGTACTTTCCATTCAAAGGAGAAAAACACACAAACAGGGAAACATGAAGAAGTCAGTGGAAACATGCTGTAAAAGCGGTGCTGAGAGTAGCTGTTGGTCGGCCGCCTGGAATCCCGACTCAGCCAGGCACTGCTGGAATTAGTGGGGATAATCATATCGATAATGATAGTAAGATGCTCTGCCCTTTTCATCTCCTCAGAGTCAAGTTTTCCAGAAGTTACGTGACAGGTGATATGAAATGCCATATTTAAACTTATTTTTAAAAGATTTTTTTTTTTAATTGGAAAGCCTAATATATAGAGAAGGAGAGACAGAGAGGAAGATCTTCTGTCTGCTGATTCACTCCCCAAGTGGCCACAATGGCCAGAGCTGAGCCAATCTGAAGCCAGGAGCCAGGAGCCTCTTCTGGGTCTCCCATGTGGGTGCAGGGTCCCAAGGCTTTGGGCCGTTTGCTGCTTTCCCAGGCTGCAGGCAGAGAGCTGGATGGGAAGCGGGGCTGCTGGGATTGGTACCAGTGCCCCATATGGAATCCTGGCGTGAACAAGATGAGAGTTTTAGCTGCTAGGCTACCGTGCTAAGCACTAAGCCTTTTTTTTTTATTTTAATCTTTACAGTGAACATTGATAATTCTCACCCACAACAAAGTGCTTTCAGATTCTCAGTAATTTAAAAATGGGAAAGAGAACAGCTTTTGTGAATTGTTCCCCGTGGTAAATGTTTTCCCTTTTAGTAAGAATAAAGGGTCATACTGTCTAGCACTTTTTCCTTTTCACTTGAATATCTTTTAACTAAACAGATTTTTTGTCTGGGCCTGGTGCAGTAGCCTAGTGGCTAAAGTCCTCACCTCGCATGCGCTGGGATCTCGTAGGAGTGCTGGTTTGTGTCCTGGCTGTTCCTCTTTCCATCCCAGTCACTCCCAGTTGTGGTCTGGGAAGGCAGTAGGGATGGCTCAAAGCCTTGGGACCCGTGTGGGAGACATAGAAGAGGCTCCTGGCTCCTGGCTTCAGGTTGACTCAAAATCTTTGTCTTTGTCTCTCCTCTCTGTAAATCTGACTTTCCAGTAAAATAAATAAACAGATCTTAAAAAAAAAATATCTGTTTGAAAGTCAGATTTCAGGGAATGGCACGCTAGTCTAGTGGCTAGAGTCCTTACCTTGCACGTGCCAGGATCCCGTATGGGCACCAGTGTGTATTCCGGCAGCCCCGCTTCCCATCCAGCTTCCTGCCTGTGGCCTGGGAAAGCAGAAGAGGACGGCCCAAAGCCTTGGGACCCTGCACCTAAATGGGAGACCGAGAGGCAGCTCTGGGCTCCTGGCTTCAGATTGGCTCAGCTCTGGTCGTTGGGGCCACTTGGGGAGTGAATCAGCAGACAGAAGATCTTCCTCTCTGTATATCTGACTTTCCAATGAAAATCATCTTTTTTAAACAGACTGAAAGAGCTAGAGGAAGATACAGAAAGAGGCTGACCTGCTCACTGATTCCCTCCCCAGGGGCCACCACAGCCAGGGCTGTGCCAGGCAGGAGCAAGGAGCTGCTTCCGGATCTTGCATGGAGGTGGCGGTGGTAGCAGAGGCCTGAACACTTGGGCTGTCTCCCACTAGTTTTCCTAGGCCATTCCAGGGAGATGGATCGGGAATGGAGCAGTCAGGACTAGAACCAGTGCTCATATGGGATGTCGCAGGCTGTGGCTTTATCCGTATGCCACAAGACCTGTTCCTAAATTTTTATTCTTACTGCAGCGTAAGATGCATAAAGTCCGTGTGCGTAAGTGTAGCCCTCAGTGACTTTTTAGTGGCTTGTGTAACCATCACCCCCATTCAGGGCAAGAAAGCATTTGCAGAACCCCAGAAGGTTCCCTGAGCCTTCCAGACTCTTGCTGGAAATAGCTACTGTTCTGACTCCATCAGGAGAGAGGTCCTTCATGAAAATCTCTTCCAGCGTTCTCTCCCTCAGGGCTGCGTTCCTCAGTTCAGCAGGTGTAGGATTTGTTCCTGTTTATATGTTCCTGCTATCTCATCTCCTAGGATGCCATTTTGTCAGCTATGCAATTGGTCAGTTTCTTTTCTTAAGATTCATTCGTTTGATAGAGACAGACACACAGAGACACAGGAAGAGAAAGATCTTCCAGGCACTGTTTCACTCCCCAGATGCCCACAGCGGCCGGATCTGGGGCGGCCCCGCTTCTCCTGGGTTTCTCATGTGGCTGCAGGGGCCCAAGCACTCGGGTCATGTTCTCTTGTTCTCACAGACTGTTATTAGCAGGGAGTTGGATGGGAAGTGGAGCAGCCAGGATTCAAATAGGCATCCATATGAGATGCCAGCGTTGCCAGGGGCGTCTTTATCCGCCACAACATGGACTAGCAATATCCTCTGGCCGGACGTGTGGTCAATGGTTAGATTTTCTTATAGACTCGATGCTTTGATACACCTTAAAATGGGGTCAATTGTACCTATCCAAGGCTGTTTGTAGAGTTACGGCCTTGGCTGGGCCTGTGAGGCCCGTGAGGGGAACTGCGGCTATTATGGTCCATTTTTGCGAAGTCTAGAATGGGCTCTGGATTTTCTCACTCTGCTCTCTTGTTGTCCACTGGCCAAAAGGAGGGAAACGGAGGGTGGAGGTGTGTACCTTGTCCCTGCAGCGGGACCGCTTGCCCCGCAATGTCTCCGTGTGGCCCGCAGAGGGCGCCAGAGGCCCGCAGTGCGGGGAGAGCGCGGGCCCCGCCTCTAAACACGCCCGCAAGTTGCTCCCTGTCAAGTTGTTTAGTCCGCACCAACGTCGCGCTCACAGTGTAGACGGAGTTGGGGTTCAGATCAACGTCACGAGTGGGAGTCGAACTAAGGAGCAGGCTCAGAACCCGAGCCAAAGCCAGCCAGCTGGAGTCCATGGCTCCGTCTCAACTGAAGTCCTGTGCACGGTTTCAGTTAGCCACTGCGTGTGATAAGAACAGACTACAGCCTTTGGTTCGAATCCCCTCGCTGGCACTTACCAGGTGTCGTCGGGGATTCCTCACATGTGCAAAAAGGAAACAGTAGTTCCTAACTGGAAATTACTAGGAAATGAACTATAAGCAGAGTTCCTCAGGCACCGCGCCTGGCACAGGGAGTGCGGAGGAATCGCTGTTGCGAATGAATGAATGGTTCCTTCGCCCCGGCACGGTCTCCCAGCAGGTCCAGCCCGCCTCCCCACCCCCGAGAATGGGAGCCGTGCGGGGTGGCGCCTCGGCAGCTCCCCGTGGTAATTACCCCGCGCCAGCCGCTAATTACACGTCTCCTAATGAGGCCGGCGGCTGTTGGCAATCACCGGGGTCCCCGCTGCGCGGCGCGGGAGGCCGTGGGGGAAATCCGCCCGCGGAGGCGTGGAGGGGCGGCAGCGTCCTCCCGGGGCCTCGATGGGCTGTGCTCCGGTGGTGCCTGCACCCCGAATGCCCTAGCCCGCCTTTCTCCCCGCCGGCCTACCTCAGAGCCCTGATAACCCCGTCGGATGTGCCAGGGGATTTGGGGGGCTCCGAAAACTGACATGAGGGTCACCTCAGGATGCACGCTGAACCCAGGCTGTCTCACCCTTCACGGTGTCCCTGGACCAATGGGAAACTGACCGTTGTTATTGTCCTTATGACAAGGGCCTATTCTTTAAATTTTAAAAATTGATTATTTTTGAAGGATTTATTTCTATTTGAAAGGCAGATTTATTATTATTTTTAAGATAGAGAAGGTTTTCCATCCGCTGGTTCACTCTTTAAATGGTCATTGTAGCTAGAGTTGGGCCAGTCTGAAGCTGGGAGCCAGGAGCTTTTTTTCCCTAAGTCAGATGGGTGATGTGCTGGCGTCTTAACAAGGCTGGAGGGAGGCAGATGTCACACAAACCTGTGCAGACCCAATCATCACGCTTATGGACCACAAAAGGATGGGGAGCCAGGAGCTTAATCCAGGTCTCCCTTGTGGGTCTAGGGTCCCATCTTCCGCTGCCTTACCACACCATAAGCAGGGAGCTAGAAGTGGAGCAACCAAGGCACGAACTGCGCCTGATATGGATACAATGCCATGGGTAGAGGATTAGCTGCACCAGCCCCTAATTTTATGTATCTATCTATCTATCTGTCTATCTATCTATGAGGCAGAGAGAATGCAAACTCTTATCCACTATTTGTCCAAATGCCTGCAGCAGTCCCCGGCCCCGCAGGATCAATCCAGGTTTCCTACGCGGGCAACAGGGACACATCACTGCTGTCCCGGAGGAATCGTATTAAGCAGGCAGCTCAAGTCAGGAGCCGGAGCGCAGAATCAAACCCAGAGTCTCACATGTGCAATCATTCTTTTAAAGTTATTCTTAATAACTTTAAAATTATCATCTTCTGATAAAAAAGATTTATTTAATTTTATCAGAATGCAAGATTTACAGAGAAATGGAGAGATACACAAAAAAATCTTTGATCTGCTGGCTCGCTCCCTAAATGGTCACAGTGGCTGCAGCTGCACCGATCCAAAGCCAGGGAGCCTCTCCTGGGTCTCCCACGTGGGGACAGGGTCCCAAGGCTTTTTGGGTCATCGTCTACTGTTTTCCCAGGCCACAAGCAGGGAGCTGGATGGGAAGCAGGGCCTCTGGGATTAGAACCAGCACCCATATGGGATCCCGGCTCTTGGACATGGAGGATTAGCTACCTGAGCCAACACGCAATCCTGATGCTTGGTTTGATTGACCCCATCTCACAGACGAGTAAACTAAGGGCCAGAAAGAATAAGCAACTGGCCAAAGTTTTGCTTAGCTACAAGAACAAGGTGAAATTTAGCTCAGGCGTTCTGTGTTTCCTCTTTATTTTTTTGAAAGATGTATTTATTTATTTGAAAGGCAGAATTAGAGGGAGAGACAGAGGGATTTTTCATCTGTTAGTTCTCTCAGAAGGCTGTACTGGCCAGGGCTGGGCTGGTCAGGATTTTCTTCTGGGTCTTCCAGGTGGGCGTCAGGGAGCCAAGCACCTGGGCCAGCCTCTGCCGCTTTCCCAGGTGCATTAGCAGGGAGCTGGATCGGATGTGGAGCAGCTAGGAATTGAACTGGGGCCTCTATGGCATGCCCGCGTCACAGGCAGCAATTTAACCTGTTATGCCACCATGCAGGCCCCATTATCATGTGGTTTTAGACTGAATGTTTCTGTCTCTCCAAACTTTATGTGTTGAAGTCCTAACCCCCAAGTGGGCATTTGGTAGAGTAGTTAAAATACTGCTTGAGGTACTCACATACTATACTGGAGTGCCTGAGTTGATGTTCCAATTTGTTCACAGCTTGCTGTGAATGCACACCCTGAGAGGCAGTTGGTAGTGGCTCAAGTTTTTGTTCTAAAAGTCTCTGGCTGCACAGACCTGTGACTGTGTTAGCTTGGAGCCTGAAGGAATTCCCGTGCCCAGTCCCCCAAGTACTACTTGCTACACCTTGTCTGAACTTTGAAAGTGGGCCTGTTTGTGGGTGAGGAGTCTGAGCCATGCTGGTAGGCTGGCCGAGAGGGCTCCACTTTCAAGCCAGTGCCCCTTCTCCTCATTCAAAGTAGCCTTCCAGGCTAGGGGCGGTGGGCACAGACGCTGGGCAAGTGGTCCCAGGAGTGGCTGGGTTTGGGTCCCACCTTGGCCTCTCTCCAGCTGTATGATGTGGGCAAGTCACTCCTCCTTTCTGATCTCCAGTTTCCTCTCTGGGAGAGCTACATGTCTTACCCCGTGCCAAGTGCTGCAGACAGAGCCTGCCTCCTCAGGAGTACCGCAGAAGCGGCCGGTGTTTCCATGTTGTTTCTTTCAGGCCCAGAGCGGTTCCTTCTCCCAGCTGCTGACTGCAGCCAGAGCTGCTGCAGGCCTTCCCCAGAGGGCAAGCCCAGCTCTGCTCCCCTCCACCCCTCTCCATGCCCGGGTGTCCAGCACAAGTTCCCTGGAATCAGCTGTCCCTAGGTACCTGCTGCCTGGAGGCTGGGAGCAGAGCCCACCACACTGCCAGAGCTAGAAAGAGAGGTGGAGGCACAGGGCTGGCATGGCCCTGAGCCAGGCCAAGGGCGTGTGATGCCACGGGCAGCCTCCCAGTTCGGGATGTTCCCAGCGTCTTCCCACCGCTCACGCTTGGAGCGAGAAGGGCCTCAAAATAGCTGTCGCTTCCCCAGCACGGCGCTAGGCCAGGGACAGGAATAGGCATCTGGGGGAGGCTGCCTCAGCCTCCCTCAGGGCCTTTGGGGGAGGCTTGGAACAGGCAGAGGCCAGACACCACCACTACCCCATCCTCAGTATGGAGGAGAAAGTGCAGCCTACTCTGTGCAGTGACCTACCCCTGACAGTCCAGCCCATGTTCCCCAGCGAGGGCCGACCTCATTCCAGCCCAAGCCCAAGTCGTTAGACCAACAGTAATGCCCTTTAACACTAACTCCTCTTTTGGCAGGGGAAACTGAGGCACAGAGAGAGGGTCCTGTGCTTGGGACCACACAGCAGCTGGGTAGAAGCCAAGCCGATGGAAGACTGGGGACTTTGAGAGACAGCACAGGCTGAAAGCTGATGATCCAAAGGCAGCCTGCCTGGTTGACATTCAGCCTCCATCATGATCTCAATCCTGCAAGCCCTGGGCCTCAACTTCATCACCTGTGAAATGGGTCCAAGTGATCACACCCAGCTGCTTTAGTGAGTGAGTACTTGTTTCTGTTTTTTCATCAGATTCCTCACGTCCTTTGGCCCTGTGGCTATGCACCTGCTCTATGTCAGGCACGGTGCTAGGCCCAGATCTCCGGTAGGTCATGATGTAAACAGAGGAAACTCAGCTGATGTCTCAGGGACCTGGCAGGTGCTGACCACTCTGCCAAGTGATTTTTACAAGTGTTATCTTATGTGATCCTCTGAGGGGATTCCGATAAGGGAAGTAGGATCAATGAGGAACAGTCCATCCTATGTTCAACACAGCCACGAGGTAGCAGAGCCCATATCTGAGACTCGGTCTGGCTTCCTATGAAGTCCTTGCGTGTAAGCACTGCACCGCCTGCTTCACTGAGGAGATGGACAAGCAGATGAGTTGTTACGGTCAGGTTGGGACGAAGTTCTGGGGATACGGAGTGACCAGGACCCTTTAGGAAGCAGAGTGGCTGGGCAGGCCAGTACATAGCCCCGTCTCACTGCTGTACCTGGTCCCAAAGAGATGTGAGATGATATGCAGCTTTGGAGTCATTATTCTCACCTCCACTTCCTCTGGCCTTTCCCTAAGCACCCTGCGCTGGGGTCTGAGAACACCAAAAAGACTTTGCACCTGATGTGGTGAGCCCACCAGATTGCTGAAAAAGGCACGAGCACCCCCAGGGACTGTGACTGTGATGGGGGTACGAAAAGGGGCACATGGGTGCTCTCTGGAGCTGGTGCTCTCTGAGCTGAGGCCCAGAGGAGGAAAAGAGAGAGGAAGGGACAGAGAATGCCCTAGGTACAGGCAGCAGCTTATGCTAAGGCAGAGACGGGCAGTTCCGGAAGTGTGTGTGGAAGGGGAAAGATAGGCTCCCTCTGGCTGTAAGGGAAGGTGGAACTCAGGTCGGGGGACCTCAGGGAGGGGTGAGCCCAATGAGGAAGTGACCACCTAGAAGGACAAAAAGATTTGGACTTGGGTGGAGGGGACAGGAGTACAGGGAGAATGGGAGACCTGGATGCTGTCATGGAAGTTCTCTCCAGTAGAGTTGGTTGTCTTGTTGCATAACACATAGTTCCAAGACCCGGACTTAAAGCAGCAGTTTACTGTTTTTTTCACAGGGTCAGAGGGCAGTTCTGTTTCGTGTGATATGTCTCAGTAGGGTGGCCAGCGGAGGCACTGGGACAGTCTGCTTGTCAGTGCTGGCTGTGAGTTGGGAGGCCTTAGGGCCCCTCCCCATGCCTCGTCTGGGGGGCTCAGCCTTCTGCATGGCAGCTGGCTCGCAAGGAGCAGAATCCGCCTCACCTTGCCTGAGTAGCTGGCCTCGAACATCACTTGTGCTCCAAGTCAGTCCCAGGAGCAGTGTAATCCACAGGGGGAGGAAGGTGGGCTCTACCTCGTTGGACTAGCCCTGGAGTCGGGCCACGGGGTGGCAACGAGCAGGATCTAGGCACCCCAGCACAGCAGGTGGGGTGGTATTGGTGGGAACCCTCATTTGTGGCAAGGCCAGGGACGGTGTGGATTCAGAGTGAAGAGGGAGGAAGGACTTGAGTCCTCTTGTGTCAGCTGCCAAGGGGCATTGCCAGAGGAGACCAAGCCCACTCCCTGCTGCGGGCACTGGATGGCACCATACTTTTCTTGTGTATCTCCCGGAATTGCAAGGAGGATCCAGGATGTCCCTGGAGGACTAGCGCAGTTCCTTCCCATCGCTGAGTGTCTGCTCCGTGCACTCCCCTCACTTGCTCCACATCCTGCACTGCTGGAAGTTGCTTCCTTTGCTTTCCTCCCAACTTGTCAAGCCGTGACCTGCCTCAGGGCCTTTGGATTCCATGTTTACCTCATCTGGAACCTTATGCCTCCTGGAATGCCCCTGGCTCACCGCCTCTGTGCTCTGGGGCCACCCCCTTGAGGGCTCTTCCTCGGACACTGCCCTACCGAGAGCTCCCCCTAGAGGCCAGGATGGAGCCTGCCGGCTTGCTGCTTGTTAGCTGTAGGACAATGGGCAGGTGACTTAGCCTCTCTGCACTAGTGTCTCCCACTATGAAGTAGAGGTAACGATAACAGCACAGGGTTGTCATAAGGATGAAACCATTCAGCATTGGCAGAAGAGGCACTTTATAAATATTTGCTTTTATTTCCATAGTGTGTAGCTCTTCTGAAATTGTCCTGGTGGTTGGTTTCTTTTCCCCAGTCACAGTGTCACATTATAAGCCGCTTGGAGGTGATGATGGTCTTCTTTGTTTTCTTTGCTTTGCCTGAGAGAGCAAGCTCCCATCCGCTGGTTCACTTCCCCCCAACTGCCAGTCAGGAATGGAACCAAGATTGGGAAATTCAATCTGAATCTCCTATGAGTGAGTGTGGCAGGAGCCCAGATACCTGAGGCTTTACTGGCTGTGTCCAGGGTCTGCATGAGCAGGGAGCTGGAATCAGAAGCCGGGGCTGGAAATTAGCTACCTGGACATAGGAAATGGACATCCTAAATGGGCATCTTGACAGGTCAGACGCCGACCCGAGTTCTGTTTCATTAAGTGCTGTGTCTCCTGTGGGCATGACAGGGCCTGCCACATGGTCATCAGCAGTGGCTGGATAAGTGAATGAGTGAACGTGCCAGATGGTGAGGTGGCTGTCCTTGTGTTCCCACACAGGCCAGCCCGGCTCGCATTTCTTGACCTTGGCTTTTGTGTTGCCCACCTGACATTGTCCAGGGGAAGGGAGGGAATAACTCAGAGTGGCCCTCTTCTGCTGTCCCCGTCTCTCACTGCTGCCTGTACCTCCCAGCTGCAGAGGAGCCTGGGAGCGAGAATCCTGACTCCCCAACACTAGCCTCACCTCTTTTGCCTCCCCTTGTTCTGCAGCTGGGCAGAACAAGTTCCTGAGGTCTGGAAAGGAGGAGGAGTTGCCCAAGATCCCACAGCTATCCAAGGCCAGTTCCTTCCTTACCAGCTCCATGGGTTCCACCCCTAGGACTGTGTCTATTGTCCACAGGGAATCAGCCTCCTTGTAAGGAGCCCCGAGAGGCTGTGGGCGAGGGGACCTGCCTGCAGGAATCCTGTCACTTCTGCTCATTTATCAAGTGGCTGCCCTACGTGCCCTTGGCTCTTTGAGCCTCCAGCTCCTTTGTCCCCCACCTCCTGCACCTAACAGGAATTGTCTCCCCACTGTTCAGGTAAAGAAGCTGAGCTTAGAGTGATTTGTGCAGGGTCCCACCCTGCTGTGGAGGGATTCAACCCCAGGCTGGATGATTTCATGGCTTGCCTGCTTAGCCATATGTTACATTCAGCTCTGGGCATACAGTGGGCATTCAATAGTTCTAAGCTGTTAGTACTCCTCGGACTGAGGTCCCAGGAAACCCTGGCTTCCCAGGCTCCCATCTCCTGCTAATTTTCCTTGCAGTCATTGCCCGCCTGGAGAGACCCAGGCCCTGCAGCACCTCCCAGTTCTGGTGTTGGGAGTATTTGCCACCTCGGTTAGTTCCCAGTTTCTCAACAGAAGCATGAGCTATTTTAGGGTCTTGATGGTTCTCTCCGGCTGCCTATGATCCCCGTGCCTGGTTGCAAACACCTCTTCCTTACACTGCTTTAAATGTATCCCAGTTCTCGGGTTTGGGGCACCTCCAGTTCTAGCCCCAGCCCCAGCGACGGCCCCTGTTCTCCAGAAGATCCCTACTCCTGACCCGGTTGCTCCTGCCTTCCTATTATTTGGGACTGTCGCCTGGGAGCGACAACCATAGCTTTCCCTCCACCTTTAGGATTTTCCTAGACTTGTGGTAAACCTCAGCCACCACTTGGATGTGAATATTTTTGGCCAATGTTCCTGGTCCTTCTCTCTGGGGGAATGGGGAGCCCCAGTGTCACTCAGCCCTGGGAGGGGGTGCTTGGGCATGCCCAGGGACACATTTCGGGTTCTGGGGAGACTACCAGCCTCTGAAAAATCTCCCAGGGGGATGCAGGACGCCTCGTCCTTTCCATCAAATTACGTCACCCTGCGTGGGGCTCCTGGCTTCCAGCTCTGCCAGGGCCGCCCGTAGGCCTGGCTCGCTTTTCAAAAATAACTCACTGAGGCTAAGGCTCCTTCCGGGATGTCCCTGGCTGTGGGTGAATTTTTTTTTTTTAATGCAAGATTTCTAGAAGCTTCTGTACCTGTGCTGCATCACTCACTGGTCACTAGTGCCAGACTGACATGGCTAAGCTGCTGTGCTGCTGTTTCAGCACCTGTTCCCTTCAGAGAGGTGCGACAGGTGGAGCCTCATTCATTGACTCATTCACTCCGACATTCAGCAAGGCTCCATCGAGACTGCAGAGCGCCCTCTGGGCCGCCTCTGCTGATTCCCCGTTTGCTCCCGAGTTAACTCTGTTCCGCTTTGCTTTGCTGCTTCCTTCTCTATGGTGAGAATGGGAAGGCGGGAGAGACCAAAAAGAAAACAGATGGCAGGCTCCTCTGAGTGTGGGCGGGGCGTAGAAGAATCACAAGGGCTAGCGGGTTGCGCTGCTCAGGGATTAGCTGCTCACGGTGGGACCTGAGTCTTCCCTAAAGGCAGGCAGCAGTTACCCTGCCCAGCACGGGTACTGGAGAGAGTACTTGGGTACTTGGAGGAAGCTGTACCTTCGGGTCCGGGGGTGATGGGGGCCTGGAGTGCCCTGCAGGCAGGAGGAGAGAAAGCAGAGCACCTGCTCTCCCTTGCTGTCCTCCAGGGCCCCGCCTTGGCCAAACCTGTGAAGAAGCCAGAGGATAGGAAAAGACTGCGAGTCTGAGCGGGTCCTGATGGCGCAGTCTGAGGGCAGCGTGGTGGGCACAGAGCAGCTGGAAACAGACAGGAATCAAGCGGCTTACCAGTAAGAATGGAGAAGGAAGAACAGCTGTTTGGTGCAGTGGTTTGGAGCAGAGTGTCTGATTGGAGTCCCGGCTCCACTTCAGATCAGCTTCCTTCTAAACGCACAATCTGGGAGGCAGCTGAGGATGCCTCAAGTACTTGGGTTGCTGTCGTTCAGGTGGGAGACACCGTTGGAGTTCCAAGTTCCTGCCTTTGGCCTCACCCAGCCTCAACTGTTGCAGGCATCTGGGGAGTGAACCAGGAGATGGAAGGTTTCTCTCTCTCTCTGCCTTCTAAATAATTCGGTAAATGCTAGCACACTAAACAGAGCCTATAAAGTTACTTCCAGTCTATGTTTCTAGGGTGTTTATGAAACCTAAGTGAATTTTGTGTGTTTCTAAGACATCTCATTGAGTACATGAAGATATTCTAAGTCCTCCATCCATACCAACTCCACCTAAAGTCTGAAACATTTCAATTTCTAACATTTCATATTTTAAGCACTCAAACCTAATATCATCATCACCTTGTGCCGTTTCTGTGGGCCAGGCGTTGGGGACAGCTGAGCTGAGTGGCTCTGGGTGGCTTATGAGGTTGTAGTCAAGATGTGACTTAGCGATTAAGCTTCCCTGACCCACATCTGAATAACTGGGTTGGAGTCTGCTCTCCTCCTGCCTCTGGCTTTCTGCTAATGCAGACCCTGGGGGGCAGGGGTGACAGCTCAAATCCTTGAGTTCCTACCATCTACGTGGGAGACTGAATTGGATTCCTAGCTATGGGCTTTGGTCTGGCCTGGCCTTAGCTGCTATAGGGATTTGGGGAGTGAGCCCACGATGTTAGAACCCGCCTCCCTCTGCATCTCAAATCAGTTTTATTTATTTATTAAAGATTTGCTTATTGCAAGGGACGATTTACAGAGAGAAGGAGAGTCAGAGAGAAAGATCTATCTGCTGATTCATTTCCTAAATGGTCACAATGCCTAGAACTGAGCTGATCCAAAGCCAAGAACTTATTCTGAGTCTTCTATGCAAGTGCAGGGTCCCATGGCTTTGGGCCATCCTCAACTGCTTTCTCAGGCTTCAAGCAGGGAGCTGGAAGGGAAATGGAGCAGCCAGGATATGAACCAGTACATATACAGGATATGGGTGCTTGAAGGGGAAGAATTAACTAATTGAGTCATTGTACTAGACCCAAATAAATCAAATTTCTTTCTTTCTTTTTTTTTTTTTTAAAGAGATGTCAGCCAATCACCTAAAGTCTGGAATGGGACTGAAAGATCCAGTTGGCCCATTTGCAGACTGGTGGCGGTGCTGGTAAAGGCAGAGACCTCAAGCCTTGGCACCCATACTTCCCTACAGTGCTGCCTGAGTGTCTTTGTAATATGGTTGCTGAAGAGGGATCCAATCACAGCGGCTTCCCTGGGATGCAGGGCCTCGTCTCAAACACCCCACAGGCCATTGTTACCCCGGCATCCTCTTGATAGCACACAGGTCAGCCCTACTCAGCGTACATGGATGTGGAAGGGGCTGGGGTGGGGCTGAAATGGGGCAGAAGCTGAATTCTAGGAGGCAGGAAGCCCTATAGACCCACTGGGGTGCTGACAGATACGGTTCTCAGTGAAGTAGCTCATTTAAAACCTGCCAGTAACTGTGAGGTTGATGGAAAGAACCCAGAGCCCTCTGTGCAAGTTTGTCATTGTCGTTAGTCTCCCTTTACGTGTGAGACAGCAAGGACATCCCCAAAAGTAGACGAACTTGCTCCACAGTGCACAGTTAAGTGTGTGGCAGGTGTAACCCAGGTGAAGTCTTATCTTTCAATTGTATTTGAATATAATTCAATATACAGTAAGGCATCCAGGGGAGAGACAAGAGCATCTTCATTCCCCCAAATTTTCCCTAGTCCTCTTTGCATTCCGTAATCCTGATCTACTGCAGGTAATTACTGCTCTGCTCTCTGCTATTGGACTGTTCAGTCTTCTCTAGAATTTAGTCTTTGAGGGTACTTCAAGCTGGCCTGATTGAGGTGCGGCACAGACCAGACAGGAACCACATCTGGGTTTCCTACAAGGGTCCAGGGGTCCCAGGATTTGTCCTCAGGCCATTAGCAGGGGGTCGAATCAGAACTGAAGCACCTGGGACACAAACAGGCATGCATATAGGATGCCGTCGTCACAGGCAACATCTTTAACCGCAATATCACAACACCAGCCCCTCCACAGATTTTTGCTCATAAGTGCAGTTTTATTTTATTGTTTTTTCTTTGCGGTTGACTCCTGTTGCTGAAGGAAAATGCTCACAATGTTCATCTACATTGTTACTTTCATCAGTCACTCTATCACCGAGTAGTATTCCAGGTGTATATGGGGGTATACATAATTTCTTTAGACCTCCCTATTCGGTGACATTTGGATTGTTTCCAGTGTGGGGCTGCTGTGGAGTTCATGGCCACATCTTTGGTACAGACCCACATTTTTCATTGATCTCGGGAAAACAGCCAGGGGTACTTCTCCCAGGCCAGATAGTAAGTGTATATTGAATTAGGTAAGAAACTGCCACAGTTTTCCTAGTGGAATTTGTGCCATTTTACACTCCTGCTAGCAGTCTAAGAGAGCTCCAGTTGCTTCATGTTCTTGCCAGAACTTGGTACCACCAGTCTTGTGAATTTTAGCCACTTTGCTTAGTGTATACTGGTGTCTCATTGTCATTTTAATTTGTGCTTCTCTGCCAGCTAAAGACATTAAAGACATGAAGTATCTTGTCTTAGGCTTATGGGCCTTTTCTCTGCTTCTATCTTTTTAATATTTATTTATTCTTAAAAGATTTATTCATTTTTATTGGAAAGGCAGATAAGATTTGCAGAGAAAAGGAGAGACAGAGAAAAATCTTCCATCTGCTGGTTCACCTCCCAAATGGCTGCAGCAGTCAGAGCCGAGCCAGTCTGAAGCCAAGAGCCAGGAGCTTCTTCCACATCTCCCATGTGGGTGCTGGGTCCCGAGGCTTTGAGCCATCCTCTACTCCTTTCCCAGGCACATTAGCAGGGAGCCAGATCCGAAGTAGAGCAGCCAAAACATGAACCCGTGCCCATATGGGGTGCTGGTGCTGCAGGAAGTACTTAGCCTATTATGCCATGCATGACATCAGCTCCAGTAGGTTTAGTTTTTATATTTAGGGCCTCTACTTCATTTAAAATTCATTTTAAAAAGATTTATTTCTCTATTTGAAAGACAGTTTCAGAGAGAGTGAGAGTCCATCTGTGTATATGGCAAGAGGTAGAGTGTCATGGTTCACGTTTTTTCTTCCGTATAGTGCTTCAGTGTCAGCATTCTTTTTCTTTGAGTTTTTTTTTTTTTTTTTCAAAAATCAATTTTGGTTGTATTGTGTGGGTCTCTCTGGACTCTTATTCTAGCTCGTTGATCTATACATCTATTGTTAGGCTAATACCATGCTCCCTTAACAATACAGATTTATAAGAATGATCCTTAGAATCATGTAACATGAGTTCTCCAGCTTTGTGTTGGTTTTCAAGATTGTTTTGGTTATTGAAATTTGTTTATATTTCCCTATATAATTTAGGATCTATGTGACAATTTCTACCAAAAAAAAAAAAACAAAAAAACAAAAAACACTGCTGAAATTGTGGTAGGGATTCTGTTAAATCTGCAGATAAATGTGGAGAGGATCGATGTTTTATTCTTGGATTTGGTATATGTATATGTGTGTGTATGTATATCTGCATTTATTTAGATCCTCTTTAATTTCTGACAGTAAGATTTGGTTGTTTCCAGTGTACAGATCTTGCACCTTTGGTAAAATATATCCATAAGTATTTTATGGCTTAGGCTATCAGAAGTGCTATGTAAATGCTGTGCTTTACACATTTAATTTCCCAGTTCATTACTAGTATGGAGAAATACATTTTTATATATTGATCATGCTAAATGAAATCAATTGATTTTTTTCAACATTTCTGTGCATTTGCCTTTGGTTGAGAGGCTGGTTTATTCCCTCAGTAGCCACAAACTGGGACTGGACTGAGTCGAAACCAGAGGCTGGGAGTTCCATCCGGGTCTTGCAGAGTTGGTGGCGAGAACTTAACCTTTTGTACTAGCACCTGCTGCTTTCCAGGCTGTGTACGTTAGTTGAAAACTGGAATTAAGAAGGGAGTTGGTGCTTGAACCCAGGTACTCTATATGTGATCAGACATCCTAGCCAGCATCTAATGGCTATGCCAAATGCCCAACCTGTAAAATTCTTTTTTTTTTATGATTAATTTTTATTGCAAAATCAGATATACAGAGAGGAGGAGGAGAAACAGAGAGGAAGATCCTCCATCCGATGATTTATTCCCCAAGTGACCGCAATGGCTGATGCTGAGCCAGTCTGAAGCCAGGAGCCAGGAGCTTCCTCCAGGTTTCCCATGTGGGTGCAGCTTGGGCCGTCCTCGACTGCTTTCCCAGGCCACAGGCAGGGAGCTGTATGGGAAGTGGAGCTGTCAGGATTAAAACCGGCGTCCACATGGGATCCCAGTGTGTTCAAGACGAGGACTTTAGCCACTAGGCTACCGCGCCTGGTCCCTGTAAAATTCTTAGTTCAAGCTAAGCTGCTGCCCTGCAACATCAACATCTCATATAGATGCTGGTTTGAATTTCCAGGTGCAGGTGATGTTCTTTTTTTTTTTTTTTTTTAAGATTCATCCGTTTTTATCAGAAAAATTTATTTCTAGGGAGAAGGAAAAACAGAAAGATCCTCCATCTGCAACAACCAGAATTGATCGAAGTGAATGCACCTGGGAGAGTAGCAGGTGGTGGCCCAAGCGCTTGGGCCCCTCCCACACCCATGGGAGACTCAGATGAAGCCCAGTCTCCTAGCCACTGCAGTCATCGGGGGAGTGAACCAGCAAATGGAAGATTTCTTTCTCTTACTCTGCCATTCAAGTAAATGTTAGATTTGCCTACCACCTATGAAAAAGCAAACATCAGTCAATTGTTAAAAAGATGTAGAGACTTTTATTGAGATTCGTTCTCGGGCCTCCTCTCCATGCTCGAGGAAGGAGATAGGGGTGCAGAGAAAAGGCAGGCAGGCTGGTACAATTGAGGGTTTTATACCCCTTTTGGCGTGGTGACGTGGTTGCTGGCACAGACTCTGCTTGAGCCCTGATAAGGTAAGGAATGTCAGCCGAGGCTCATCACTGGCCAGCTGGTGCCCTGATAGCCGCTGACCACGTGTCTGGCTCCTGTGGCCCTTACCAATTCCAGGCTGAGGCCAGAGTGATGGTCGGGTCTGAAGCCCTGCCCGCTTCTGCACCCGTGACAGCCATCAGTAAATAGATCATTTTTAAATAAAAGGGTCAGGTGCAGTGGTCTAGTGGCTAAGTTCTCACCTTGAACACGCCCTGGGATCCAACATCGGTGACCCCACTTCCCATCCAGCTCCCAGCTTGTGGCCTGGGAAAGTAGTCGAGGACAGCTCAAAGCCTTGGGACCCTGCACCTACATGGGAGACCCGGAAGAAGCTCCTGGCTCCTGGCTTCGGATTGACTCAGCTCCAGCCATTGTGGTCACTTGGGGAGTAAAATCATTGGATGGAAGATCTTCTCTATTTCTCCTCCTCTCTGTATATCTGACTTTGCAATAAAAATAAATAAATCTTAAAATAAAAAAATAAAATTAAGTGATCCATTCTGATAGTTTTGTTCTATCATATATTCCATAGGTTTTTCTACATACATACTGCTATTGTGTCATGTGTGAGTGAAGAACTTGCCTTTCACTGCTGTTCTTGTCTTGTTTTCCTGGCTAGAACCTCCAACACCATCTTTCCCAGACATAATGTGAGCAGAAACTCTTGCCTTGTTCCCAGTCTCAAGGAGGAAAGTGCCGAAGTGCTTTATACACTGAGCATTAAACGTGTGAGCTGTAGGTATTTGGAAGCTGCCTCGAGCAGGTGGAGGGATTCCCTTCTGCTCCCGCACTGTCAGTGTGTTTGCTTTTGTTTTTTCCATCAGGAAAGGGTGTGAATTTTATCAATTTTTTCCCCACCTGAATTGATGTGATCATGAAGTAAACTTGCACATCTTTTATTTTTTTAGGGTTTTATATATTTTATTGGAAAGAGAGATTTACAGGGAGAAGGAGAGATAGAGAGAAAGATCTGTCCACTGGTTCACACCCCAAGTGAATATAATGCCCAGAACTGAGCTGATTCGAAGTCAGGAGCCAGGAGCTTCTTCTGGGTCTCCCATGTGGATGCAGGGTCCCAAGGCT
The DNA here is from genome assembly GCF_017591425.1 of Ochotona curzoniae. Taxonomy (NCBI): domain Eukaryota; kingdom Metazoa; phylum Chordata; class Mammalia; order Lagomorpha; family Ochotonidae; genus Ochotona; species Ochotona curzoniae. Next base: position 13,105,469 of record NW_024467101.1, on the reverse strand, counting down.
TTGGGCTATCCTCGACTACCTTCTTAGGCCACAAGCATCCCTGCTTGAGCAGCCAGGACGTGGATTAACATCCATATAGGATCCTGGCATGTGCAAGGCGAGGATTCAGCCACTAGGCTTCCACGTCAGGCCTGGATATCTTTTTAAAGAATTCAGGTGAAATTCATATCATATGTTGGTAGTTAACTTGCAGGTGAGCAGTTCAGTGACATTGCACAACCGCCAGCTCTACTCGGATCCAGAACATTTCCCCATAAGTAAGCCTGAACTGACTTCTCCTGAAATATGGGCTCCCTATTTCCCTCTCCTCCCAGACTCAAACTCCCTCTCCCCCACATTCCACCTTGTGGATTTACCTGTCCAAATAGGTTGTGTAAACAGAATCATAATATATGACCTTTGTGTCTGCTGTCTTTCACTATAAAGATTTGTTCATTTGAAAGGCAAAGCAATAGAAAGAGAGATAGACAGACAGAATGAGAATATCTTCCATCCATGGGTTCACTCCCCAGATGCCAACAGTTAGAGTTAATCCAAGCTGAAGCCAGGAGTCAGGCTCTCTGTCCAGGTCTCCCAGTTAGGTGGCAGGAGCCCCAGCACATGGGCCATCTGCATCCTTCCTGGTACATCAGCAGGGAGCCGTATCAGAAGTGAAACCGCACTCCCACATGAGATGCAGGCATCCCACTGAACCTGCTGCACCACAGCATCCAACCCCAGCCTTGGGTGTTTGACATTCAACCCTGCTGCAACATAAATTAGTACATTGGTCCTATTCCTGGCTAAGTGATATTCCATCAGTAGGTGTATACATAACCTGGTGTGTTTACCCAGATATATTCATTTTTTTTTTAAAGATTTATTTTTATTATTTTTTATTGGAAAGGCGGATATACAGAGAGGAGATACAGAGAGGAAGATCTTCCATCCGATGATTCACTCCCCAAGTGAGCCGCAACGGGTCGATACTATGCCGATCCGAAGCCAGGAGCCTCTTCCAGGTCTCCCACGTGGGTGCAGGGTCCCAAAGCTTTGGGCCGTCCTCAACTGCCTTCCCAGGCCACAGGCAGGGAGCTGGAAGGGAAGCGGGGCTGCCGGGATTAGAACCGGCGCCCATATGGGATCCCGGGCGTGCAAGGCGAGGACTTAACCACTTGCGCCACCGCGCCGGGCCCGGGATATATTCATTTTTAAAAAGTGTATTCAGAGAGTCAGAGAGTGAGCAAGCAAAGATGCATCTGCTCACTGGCTTGTTCCCTAAAGGCCTAAGGACAGAGCTGAGAACTTAGTGCAGGTCTTTTAAGGGATCCAGCCACCTGTGATGTCACCTGTTACCTCCCAGGGTCTGTGCCTACAGAAGGCCGGCATTGGAAACTGCCTGCCCATGCATTCTGATGGGGGACATGGGTGTCTTAATCACCAGGCCAGTGCCCATCCCAACCCAGATATATTCTTGTTTAAAATGTTTTTAGATTTATCTAAACTTATTGGAAAGGCAAAGTTACAGAGAGAGAAAAGGAAAGACACAAAAAGATCTTACTTCTCCCCGGATGGCCTCAGTGGCTGGAGCTGGTCCGAACCGAGTCCACAAGCCAGGAGATTCTTCGGGTCTCCCACGTGGCTGCAGTTCCTCTGCTGCGTTCCCAGGTGCATTAGCAGGGAGCTAGACTGGAACTGGAGCAGCTGAGACACCAACCAGGGCCCATATGGGATTCTGGTGCCACAGACAGTGGCTCTATCCACTACACCACAACCCAAACCCCCAGATACAGTCTTGAGCCCGATTCTGTGCTGTCTCCCTGTGTGTGTGGGGTGCTGTGTTTGGTTGTACAAATATATTGGTTATCAGGCCAGTTGGCTTGTATGTGTAAGCGAGTGTGGCTTAAGTCCCCTAGAGCTTAGCACGTTGTAACAATTATGTATGTCCATCTCCGATCACTCCAGGGCTCCTAGGAGGGCCTGATCTGTTCATTCATGCCCCCTGTCCCAGGGTATTTCCCTGTACTGTCAGCTGAATTGTTGTGTTTTAATCTGGGAAGGCTTCCTGAAGGAAGCAGCCATGGAGTCAGAGGAGCTGAGCAGTCTCCTTCAGCGTATGGTGACTAAGAACCACTGTCATGTATCAAGCACTGCCAGGTGGCCAGAGCCAACGTGAGCATATTCACCTCCCCTGGGCGCTCGGCGAGAGGGAGGGAAGAGACGTGAATTTGAACACCCACACCCCTCACGACTGCCTTACTCTGCCTCTCCAAGCCTGACTCCAAGTTATGGCCAGTGACATGCTGCTCCACATTCTGTCTTCTTTTGGGTCTAGCCGGGTCCGGGTGGGATTGCAGAGTGACAGAATGACAGCGTGGCTACCCCGGTGTCTTGTTAAGACCCTTTCACCTCTTACCTTCCGAGTGCTTAGTCTAAGTGGCTGGCACCTGGGGGGTCTCCGCTGTCCTCCGAAGCCTCCCCGCTTGCCCCAGCACCTCTTCCCCCTGGTCCCCGGCTCCTGGCGTTAGCCCCTCTCGCTCCTCGGGCTCTGCCGCCGGAATCTGTGGGGAAAGGAGCAGGGTTGTAGCTAAATATAAAGCAGGCTGTTCTAGTTTCCAAATAGAACAAAGGAGCGGGGTGTTAAGTTGATTTTTATAAATAAAGAGAGAGGGAGTGAGAGAATATTTTTTCGAGATGTTTAATAAAATCGCCTTCGGAGAGGCAGGAAAATCACTGGGCTGTGGTGGGAGGGTTTGGAGGAGGGTGGGGAGGGGAGGAAAGGGGAGGAGAGAGGAGGGGAGGGGAAAGGAAGAGAGCGTATGGCTGCTTGCTTCTCCGTGCCAGGAGCAGAGAGGGGTGCAGGTGCTTTGGGGACACCGAGGTCCCTGGGAGGAGGAGGGTGAAGATGGAGAAGGCTCGCGGTCATCCTAGTTACTAGGTAGTGAGCGCCTACTGTATGTTAAATCCGGCGCTGGGTTTCTGTAACTGCTCACTAAATGCAAGTCAGAATCTCCTGTCATCTGGGGCCTTGGGATGGAGCCCCCGGCTCCCAGCTGCCCACCTCTTCTTGTTCTCTTCCCCCTCCCCCCACCCCGCCCCAGCTCTCTCTTTCCACCCCTGTGCACAGCAGACATCTTCTTCTCACAGCTTGGGTACCCCCACCCAGGGCTCGCAGACAGCCCCTCGCCATCCCTCAGGTCTCAGGATAAACCTCACTTTTCTTGTGATTAATGCCTGTGCTGGCCCCAGGCCCAACCCCATTTCTGTGACTCTTCCCTGATCTGTTGCTTCTGAAATGATTAGTCTGCCTGGGATATCCACCTTCCTGCCTCTCTCAAGGAAGCCCCAGAAGTCAGACTTCATCTTATCTGTTGCAGCATGGACCCACTGCAGAACCTGGTTCTTAGCAGACCTTTGTGTGTGTTTACAAAATGGATGGTGAGGGGCCTGGTGTGGTAGCCTAGCAGTTAAAGTCCTCGGCTTGCACGCACCAGGGTGCTGTGATCCCATGTGGGCACTGGTTCTAATCCCGGTGGCCCTGCTTCTCATCCAGCTCCCTGCTTGTGGCCTGGGAAGAAGTGGAGGACAGCCCAAAACCTTGGGATCTTGCACCTGCGTGGGAGACCTGGAAGAGGCTCCTGGTTCCTGGCTTTGGATCAGCTCAGCACCAGCCATTGTGCTCACTTGAGGAGTGAATTAACAGATGGAAGATCTTCTCTGTCTCTCCTCTTCTCTGTATATCTGATTTTGCAATAAAAATAAATAAATCTTTTTTTAAAATGGATGGTGAGTGAATGAGGTACAGAGAAATGAAGTCACAGCTCGGAAATGATAGTCAGGAGGGAGTCCAAATGTGACCCACGGATACATACCCTTTCTACAGTTTATTTATTTGAAAAGGAGAGAGAGACATATTTCATCTGCTGGTGTACTTCCCAAATACAACAGTTAGGGTTGCGCCAGGCTGAAACCAGGCGCCAGGAATTCAATCTAGTTCTTTCACATTGGTGACATGCTTCATTATTTACTCACTGCTTCATTAACAAAGAGCTGGAGTGTAAGTGAGCCCAGTGGGGCAGGCGTTGTACGTCAGTGTGGGATGCTGCTGCTTGGGATGCTGCATTTCACACTGGAGTGCCCGGATCGAGTCCTGGCTTCTCTGTGCTTCTAATCCAGCTCCCTGTTAATGTGCCTGAGGGGTAGTGGTGAAACCCCAAGCCCCCAGGAGACCCACATGGAATTTCTACCTCCTGACTTTGGCCCGGTTTGGCCCAGGCTGTTGCAGTCATTTGGGAAGTGAACCAGCAGATGGAAAATCTTTTTTTCTCTCTCTTTTAAGATCGTAATTATTTCTTCAAAAGACTGAAATACAGAGAGAGAGAAAAAAAACATAAATCTTCCATCTGCTGCTTGTTCACTCCCCAAACACCTGCAGTGTCCAGGGTTGGGCCATGCTGAAGCCAGACACCTGGAACTCCAGTCAGGTCTCCTGTGTGGGTGACAGGGGCCCAAGTACTCAGGCCTTCCCAGGCATAATTGCAGACAGTCAGATTGGAAATGGAACAGCCAAGCCTTGAACCAGCACCCATGTGGGTTACAGTGGCGCAGGTGGCAGCTTAAGCCACAGCATCATAACACCAGCTGCAAGACTTCTCTCTCTAAAACGTCTTTAAAAAGAAGCAGAGCAGGGCCCGGAGCGGTGGCGCAAGTGGTTAAAGGTCCTCGCCTAGCACGCCCGGGATCCCATATGGGCGCCGGTTCTAATCCCGGCAGCCCCGCTTCCCTTCCAGCTCCCTGCCTGTGGCCTGGGAAAGCAGTCGAGGACGGCCCAAAAGCTTTGGGAACCTGCACCCGCGTGGGAGACCCAGAAGAGGCTCCTGGCTTCGGATCGGCATAGTATCGGCCCGTTGCGCTCACTTGGGGAGTGAATCATCGGACGGAAGATCTTTCTCTCTGTCTCTCCTCTCTCTGTATATCCGCCTTTCCAATGAAAAAATAATAAAAATAAATCTTTAAAAAAAAAAAAAAAAAAAAAAAAAGAAGCAGAGCCAGTACTAGAACCCTGGCATGCTGACGTGGGATGTGGCTATCCCAGTGGCCACTGAGTGCTGAGCCAAATTCCTGTCTCCCTCTCCTCACTTATAGCAGGTTTCCCACAGCAGGAAGAAGATGAATTTAAGGGGACATCCCTGGAACATGAAGCTTGGGCAGAAGTTGGCAAGGCACAACCTTGCAGAAACACAGATGGGGGATGGTCATGGAAGCCAGATGTTACTGTAGTCACCTCCGCCCTTGCACAATAAGTACAACGTGTGGAAGGGGCTAAACGAGCAGACAGCTCCTTTCCAGGAGCCAATAGTTCCATAGGGAGCTTTACTCTGCAGGACTCCAAAGAAAGCTAGTGTGGGAGGCAGAGGGATTCTCCCTCTAAGAGCCTGAAGGGATGACCATGCTCCCCCTTGCTAACCCCATCTCTCTCCTTTTGCCACACCATCCCCACCATGCCACTACATAGTGGGGTTGGGCAGGTATACAGCAGCTGTTCCCCGTACCCAGTGCTTCTGTCTGTCCGTCAGCATCAGATTCTGTCCCCTAACCCCCTCGGGCAGAGGCCTTGCGCACGTCACAAAGTACCCTCTGAGTGCTAGTAGATTCTTCCTGTGGAGGATGATGGTGTGGTTGGAATGGTGTTGGTCCCTGCTGATGTTCGTGTTGAGGCTTGGGCCCCGCCACGTGGCAGTGTTGGCAGATGGCGCCAATGAGAGGTGCTGGGCTATGAAGATTAGTGCTTTCCTTGTGGGAATGGGTTTTTGTTGTCTCAGGTCTGGGTTGGATGCCAGGAGAATGGGTGTTTAGAAAGAGAGCCCCCGACACCTGCCCTTGATTTCTTGCACTCTCAGCACGTGCTGCCTGCATTTGATGCCATCCACCATGCTGTGGTGCAGCCAGGGGACCCATGCCAGAGGCAGTGGTGTGCTGTGTGGACTTCCCAGACACCAGAATTGGAAGTAAAATTGTTTTTACATTTTTTAGTTGATTTAAACTTGGTTCAAAAATTACTTGAGGGGCAGAGAGAGAGAAGAGTAAAGAGAGAGAGAGAGAGGCAGACAGCAGACAGTCCCACCAGTAACTGAATACCTGTAATAGCCAGGACTGGGCTAAGGCCAAAGACTCGGGCCAGGTCTCATTGTGACCTACTGCTTCCCACAGTCTGCATCAGCAGGAAGCTGGAATTGGGTTACCAGAGCTGGAATTCGAGCCCATGCATTCCTGTACAGAATCGGGAAGTCTTAACCAGTATCTTAATGACTAGGCCAAATGCCCACCCCAAACACTTTGTTTTAAAAGACAGGTTCCTTATTTATTTGAAAATCAGATTTACAAAGAGAGAGATATCTTTTTCATCCAGAGGTTCAACTCCTCAGATGACCACAATAGCCAGGACTGGGCCAAGCTGAAGCCAGGAACCAGGAGCCAGGAGCTTTTTCCATTTCTCCCAACATGTGTGGCAGAGGCCCAGTTACTTGGGTCATTCTACATTGCTTTTCCATGCCCATTAACAGGAAGCTGGATCAGAAGTAATGGGTGCAGGGTCCCAAGGCTTTGGGTCATCCTCTACTGCTTTTCTAGGCCACAAGCAGGGAGCTGGGAGGGAAGTGAAGCAGCCAGGATATGAACCAGTGCCCATATGGGATCTCAGTATGTGCAAGCTGAGGATTTAGCCATTGAGCCATTGTGCTGGGCCCCAGGGTTCACATTTCGAAGTCAGAATTGCAGAGAGAGAGAGAGAGAATCTTCTCCAGATGGCCACAACGGCTGTGGCTGGGCTAGACTAAAGTCAGGAGTTAAGAGCTTCTCTTGGGTCTCCCACGTGGGTGCAGGGGGCCCAAGGACTTGGACCATCTTCTGCTGCTTTTCTAGACCATTAGCTGAAAATTGAATTGCAAGTGGAGCAGCTGGGACACTAGTCCGTGCCCTTATGCAATGCCAGTGTCACAAGCAATGGCCTTGCTTGCTAAGCCAGAATGCCAGCCCTTCTATTTCTTGAAAGGTAGAGACAGAGGGAGAGATCTTCCTTCCTTTGTACGTCACACAGCATCAGGTACTATAGCAGCACATGGTGGACTAAGACATGGGGTGACAGACCTGGCTCATTTACAGAACTTTAAGATGCTGTGTTGTGAGTTAGGAGTCCAGGCTGCAGGCACAAGGTGATACTCAGAAGAATGGAGGGAAGCTGTCCTTACCTTATTTGTCATCACTGGCATTTCATTAGGTAGGCAGCAACTACGTGCCAAGCCCTGGGCTATGTACTTTGTGGGGTTTACACACCTCAGGTCAGTTCCACAGAGCAGGTGCTGTTACTGCCATCCTCACATGATACAGGAAGAAAAGTAAGGCTCCCGGGCGTGGGGTTGGGGAGGGAGGTAAAGTGACTCATTCAAGGTCACACAGCCCAGCAGGTACAGAGCTTGACCTGAAGTTCAGACAAGCCCAGCTGTAGACCCTGGGTTGTGCATGCTTACCAAAGTCAGTGGTACATCCCTCAGAGGCTGGCGGGGCATCCTGGTACAATATAGAAGGGAGAAGTGGAAAAGGGGTGGAACCCCAACACACCACAGGCAGAAGGCGAGGCCTAGCTTTGGTTAGCAAGACTGAGAGGGGGCCCCGGATGAGTCGGTGGGGTGGGGAGTGATGCTGCAGTCTGGGGGGGGGGTGAAGCTCTCTGTGCCTCTGACTCATTCGGACCCAGCAGCTTGATTTCTTGCCGCAGGAGATGCTATTTATAACCCACAGCCTCCCAGCACCCGCTCTGAGCCCTGCAGCTACCTGGGGCTGCTCCCCGTGAGCTGCAGGGCCAGAAGAGGAAGGCGCTGCATATGTGTGTGTGTGTGTGTCTGTGTGTGTGTGTCTGTCTGTCTGTGTGTGTGTGTGTGTGCATGCACGCTCGGTCTGGTCATCTGCAGTGGGGCAGCAACCAAGAGGCCTGAAGGAATGAATGAGTGAATCGGGAAGCTGATTTGCTCAGATCCTGTCCTTCCTCTGACCCCAGCTCTCTAGCAGTTTCCAGGGTCATGTGGGGCACAAGGCAATGCCCTGTCAGTGACTTACAGGACCCAGACACCAGCTGCCCTCCTGCCTCTGCCCAGTCCAGTGCCTCCTCGTGGCTCGTGGCCACACACTGGGTCCCCTCCTGCCGGGTGGCCTCTGATTCCTAGCTCCTCCCCTACCCAGTGCCATCCTCTCCTCCCTTAGCTTTTCCACATAGTCACTCAAATGTCAGCTTCCTGGCATGGCCCTCCCCGGCCATCCTACTTAAAGTCACAGCAGTGAAACACACACCATGTTCCATTTCCTTGCTTGACTTTTCCTCCATAGCTCTCAGCGGCATCTGGCATGCCACATATATTACATCTTTATCTCTTTTTTGTTTGTGTTTAGATTTGTTTATTTGAGAGGCAGAGATACAGAGAGGGAGAGACAGAGAGACAGATCTTCCATCTGCTGATTCACAATCCAAAAAGCTGCAATGCCTGGGGCTGGGCCAATCTGAAGTCGGGAGCCAGGAACTCCATCTGTGTCTCCCATGTGCATCGCAGAGGGCCAGGCACTCAGGCCATCTTCCCCTGCTTCCCAGAAGCATCAGCAGGGAGCTGGATTGGGAGTGGAGCAGCCGGGTCTCAAGCTGGTGCCCATATAGGATGCTGATGTTGCAGGTTGTGGCTTAACATTTCCGCTGAATCACTCCCCATGTGGCCACAATTATCAGAACTGAGCTGATCTGAAGCCAGGAACCAGGAACACCCTCTGGCTCTTCCATGTGGTTGCAGGGTCCCATGGCTTGACCATCCTCCACGACTTTCCTAAGCCACAAGCAGGGAGCTGGATGGGAACTAGAGCAACTGGAATATAAACTGGTACCCATATGGGATCCTGGCACATGCAAGACAAGGACTTTAGCCACTAGGCTACCATGCTGGGCCCTATTCTTTTTTTTTTTTTTAAGTCTTATTTATTCTTATTTGAAAGGCAGATTTACAGAGAGATGGATAAGAGAGAAGTTCTTCCATCTACCGTTTCATTCCCCAAATGACTACAATGGCCAGAGCTAAGCTGATCTGAAGCCAGGAGTTCCCTCTGGGTCCTCCACATGGATGCAGGGTCCCAAGGATTTGGGCCATCCTCTGCTACTTTCCCAGGCTTTAAGCAGGGAGCTGGATCAGAAAATGTAACAACCAGGACACAAAATGGTACCCATATGGGATGCTGGTGCCACAGGATGAAGGCTTAGCCTGCTGAGCTATGATGTGATGCTGGCCCCACATTATCTTTTTTTTTTAGAAATGTATATATTAATTTGAAAGCTAGAGTTACAAAAAGAGAGCGAGAGAGAGATCTCCATCTGCTGGTCCACTTCTCAAATGGCTGTAATAGCCAGGTCACCAGTAACTCCCTCCCTGTCTCCCTCAGGGGTGGCAGGGGTCCAAGCACTTGAGCCTTCTTCCATTGTCTTCCCAGGTGCATTAGCAGGGAGCTGGACCTGAAGTGGCATGCTATGGGATAATGATGTTGTAAGCAGTGGCTGAGCCCTGGCCCCTACTTTATCTACCATCTGTCTCCTACTAGAATGCCAGCTTCAGGAGGACAGGAGTTGCTATGTTGTGCAGGGCCTGGAAGAGTGCCCACCTGGCACATAGCTAGCCTGCAGTAACTATTTGTTAGCTGCATAAAGTCACGGAAATTTTTCTGACTTGCTGGGCAGTGAACCCCACTTTTCTGGGCCTGAATGTTGGACTCCACAGCCTGCCAGTTCAGAAGGTCTGAGGCTATATGTTCCTTGGTCACAGCTCCTGAGATGCATATCCACTGATGAGAGCCTCCTCCTCAATTACACTTCTCTGTGCAGCACTGCAGTCCATGAATGGGCATGTGCCAACTCACTCGTGTCTGGGTCAGGTGCTTGGAGCAGCTGCCTGTGATGTATGAGTGTCTCCACGTGACCAGGAACCTGGCTGAGATGCGACATCCCAGCAGAACACCAGCACTGGGTCCTGATGCAGCCTTTCTGCCTCTGTTCACAAGCGCTCAGCAGATCCGCCCTGGCTGATGGAAATGTGTACTGAGAGGCAGGGAGGAGCTGACTGGCTGGGACTCCCTGTGCCTGTGCATACCAACTTGGGAGCCAGCTTTGAGGAACCCCAGCAGAGCTGTCCCCTTGCAACAAGGGAAGCCTACAGGAACACTATAGACATTACAGGGGGTACCAGGCCCATTTTCAGATCTCATCTGTTCCTTATGGAAAATGGGTTCAGGGGTTGATGCTGTGACATAACTGGTTAAGGCTCTTCCTACAATGCTGCCATCCTGTAGGGGCACCAGTTCAAGTCCCAACTGCTCTATTTCCTATCCAGCTCTCTGTTAATGGCCTGGGAAAGCAGTGGAGGATAGCCCAAGTGCATGGGTCACTGCACTCGTGGGAAACCCAGAGGAAGCTCCTGGCCCAGCTCTGGCCATCGCAGTCATTTGAGGAATACATGAGTAATGGAAGATTTTTCACTCTGTTCGTCTCCTTCTCTCTCTGTAACTCTGCCTTTAAAAAAAAAAAAAAAAAAAAAAAAAAAGGAAAAGATCAGCCTTACCCAGGATTCTAGAACAATCCTTGAAAGGACTCTGAGGTGTTTTTTGTTTGTTTTTAACGTTGTTCGCACACAATGTCTTCTCTTTGCTTCTGGCACACACCTAGGACCTAGCATGGTACCTGGCACCTGGTAGGCATTTTTGTTGGAGGAGTTCTTTTTCCTGAATAATGAGAAGCAGGCTCCCACGTGAGAGATCCGGAAAATGCTCCTGGATCCCAGCCACGGATCAGCTCAGCTCTGGCCGTTTGGGGAGTGAACCAGCAGATGGAAGAACTCTCTTTGTCTCTCCTTCTCTCTGTAAAATTTGCACTTGCCTTTCCAATCAAAATAAATACTAAAAAAGAGATTTACTTATTTATTTGAAAGAGTTGAATACAGGAAGGAAGAAACACACATAGAGAGATCTTATCTGCTGGTTTACTACCCACATGTCCCCATTGCCCTGGGCTGGACCAGGTCTATGCCAGGAGGTCCATCCTGGTCTCCCATGTAGGTGACAGGGACTCAAACGCTTGGACCATCCTCCACTGCTTTCCCAGGCCACTAACAGAGAGCTGGATGGGAAATGGAGCAGCTGGGACATAAGCCTGTATCCATATGGGATGTTTGGTTGCAGGAAGCAGCTTTACCCAGTACTCTACGATGCTAGCTCCAGTTAGTATCTTCACAGAGGCACCAAACACCTGCCTCAACAGACTGGTGAAGAACCAGGAACAGCCGGAGAACTTAGGAGCCAGAGAAAGCTAAAGCCAAACCCCAACTTGTGCTTTTGAATATGTTGTAAAAACCCCATAAGGGCCCTCAGTTTCTCCATCTGTAAAATGGACACATTGCACCTGTATGTGACTCTGTCAGAGGCGTGCCTCCTGTACTCCAGCCTCTCCCCTAGGTTGACATACCTAGCTGCAACAGCTGCAAAGGGGAGAAAAATGCTTCTCTGCATGCGTGCAGCTACCTCAAGGTCCACGGGACTCCCAGTTCCCCCTCTCCCCGACTAGCTGTAGGTGTGAGGCATGAGGAGCTGTATCCTGGCTTTGGGACCCTCACATTCCTGATCCTCGTCAGCTGCAGCCCCGGGTCCCCGAGTGCCTCAGTGTGTGCTTGTGGAATGAAAAGAGAAGGTCAGACCCTCTAGAATCTCAACTGAAGTTCTCCTGACCTTTCCTGGGGGATCAGGGGAATGGAGGGAATGGCTGCTGCCATCAGGAGCAGCAGCTTTCTGGCCTTCCTCAGGGCTCACAGGTTCAGTCAGGTGACAAATGTGCGGGCAGTCCTTCTCTGGTGTCCGGCAGTGGCCCGGCTGGGGAGACAGACTTCCCCTGGGATGTGTGAATGTGACAGAAGCCCAGGGCCTGGCTCAGAATTAGTCTGGGGGGAAGGATGAGGAGGGGATGTGTGTGAGCGATTTCAGACTTGATCCGCAGAGCCACGGGGAGCCACTGAAGCTGCAATTCATCCTTTTCCTTTGCCTTCTATTTTTTGGGGGAATAAAATGGGTGTTGAATCTTACAACTGCCATGTTATATACATATATTCTTTTCAGAAGTAGAATATGAGAGAATGGTGGACTACCCTGGAGTGTGTGTTTCTTTTCAGGATTAAATGTGCTCACCGATGCAAACTGCCCCCTGGTTTTTATGTGGTCTGACAAGTCCCTTATCATTTCTCTAAACTCCACCCTACAATTTCTGCTATTCCAGAAACAGTGTAGAAGAGCCTTCCCTTCAGACCACAGAAAAATTTCATTTCAAGGACCCTGGATAGGTGTGCTTCCAGATCTGATGGGCTCCAAAGACGGAAGGTGATTATTTTGCAAACTTGTTAGTCAAATAGCTCCTCATGCAACATGCCATTTGATTTGTAGAAATGCAGGTTGTTTTCAACTTTTAGGAGTGCTTTTTAAGACAAAGATAAAGATTTATTTTTGGATGCTGAACTCTGCCATTGCCCATACCTGTAATGTCAGGATATGCTTAAATAGCAGAGTGATGGGCTTATGACTGCTTATGAAGGACTATACTATTGTAATGATATAGGGAAAACAGTGCAGGGAGTGGGTTCAGGGAGGGGGTAAGGGAAATCCCAGAGGTTATAGAATTGTATCATAAAATAAAATATTTTTTAAAAAAAAAGATTTAACTTTTATTTTAAAGGCAGAGTCACAGAGGGAGGAGAGACACAGAACCATCTGCTGGTTCACACCCCAGATGGCTGCAAGAGCCAAGGCCAGGTCAGGCCCAAAGCAAGAGTCAGGAGCTTCTTCCAGGTCTCCCACTTGGGTGCAGGGACCCAAGCACTTGGGCCATCCTCCGCTGCTTCTCCATTGCTTTCCCAGATATGCTAGCAGAGAGCTGGACTAGAAGTGAAGCAGCTGGGACTTGAACCTGAACCCATAGGGGATGCTAGGACTGTAGGTAATGGCCTCTGCTGCTATGCTACAACACCAGTCCCAATATCATCATCTTGCTTGCCACATCATGTCTGGAATATTTGCTGGCTTGATTGAAATACTGCAATGTATTTCCTATTTATCATCTAGCCAGGCGCATCATTTCTGGAGTTCTTGCGTTACAGTTGTTAGCAGGAGTTCTGATCGCATGAAAAAGCTTGTTCTCAGTGTTATATTTAGCTCATACAAACTCCACGGTACAATTATGTTGTAAAGAGAAATTAGGTTTTATCTTTACATCGTTATTATAGCTTCAGGAAAAGGTGAACACTGAGAACAACTACCATAAAATAGTAGGAGATTGTATTATTAAGGCTGCTACTTTTTAAAAAGGAGAGTATAGGGCCCAGAACAAGCTGGACACATGTGATTTGTATATCAGGAGCTGTATATATATATATATGTATATATATAAAACAGATGGCACATTCAAATTAAGTAATGAGAGAATTTGATAAAAGAATTATTTAAAACGCTTGGGCAGAGTCTAGGGAAAGCAGTGCCCAGGGTGTTGGTAATATCTGGGACCTGTATCTCTCCAAGATCTGAAGGTTTAGGGGAGGGAGAGTGATGGAGAGACAGTTGTCTGGGGAGGGCCGCCTGGAGAAGCAGGGGTGACCTTTTATCAAAAGGAACAACGAACCGAAGGCGATCTGGAGCCAAGAAAGGGAGTGCTTCCCTCCTCCCTCTCCCCTTGCCCTTCAGTCTGAACCCATCTGAAAGCTACAGGGCCAGGGAGTCGGTTGACGAGTGCATGTGGGTCAGCAGCCAGAGGCAGTCGGCAAGGACGAAGAGGAACAGAGAAGCAGGGTCTGTGGAAAGGGCAGAGTGGGAAATGCCTGCTCCTGTGGGCTTGGAGTCCATGCTGAAGACCTGGGGTTCACATCTCAGTCTCTCAGGGAGATGGGGAAACCTTCAGGAGCAGAACAATGGCAGCAGGGCCCCAGGTCTCATTCATGCCTTCTTCCTCTGATAAACTGAGGGTTCCGTAAGAGGTACTGCACAGGGCATAGCACACAGGAGCCCAGAGGTGGCAGAGAGCCCAGCCATGCAGTGTGCTCTCCTTCCTGGTGCACGGTCTTTGGCAGAGCACATCCCATTCCTACCAAAGCCCCGGGTAGAAAATGTCACCATCCAGGTCCCGCACGCTTTCCTGGAAGCCGGAGTGCAGGCAGAGCACACAGGCTTTGAGTCTTGCAACTGGCACTTATGCTCCCTGCCACGTTGGGAGTCTCACTATAGCAGCTGAGCAGTCCTTTTTCAAGCAAGGGGCTCAGAAGAGGATTTGAAAATTGGTTTGGCTCTTATGAATGGAGTGGATCGTGACCTCTGGTTTCTTGAGTCTGAGAAATTCTCTCTCTCTCATACACACACACACACACACACACACACACACACACACACACACACACACGGCTGATGAAGTCCTCCAGGAAGAGGGAACAGGGTCTCCTTCAGTGACATGACTTTGACAAGCAAATCAATTCGTTCCATTTGTTTCCTCTTTGCAAACAGCAATCCTCAAGCGTTACATAATCTAATCTTCATGCCTCGCTGGCTTGTTCTGTCCTCCCGAGGAATTGGCAGATGGTGCCAATGCGGAGACCCGCGCGCACGCCTCTCAAGCTTCATGGTAACAGGCGAGCTGCTCGCAGTGTCTGTCTGCTGGCGGTGGGGTCCCTCGCTGGCATTTGTCTCCCTGGATCAGTTTGCTCTTTAGCATTGCTCAGGCGCCACTGGCGCCCTGCCTTGGGCTCTGAGCCCAAGATTAATTGGAAATGCCGAACACAGATATAAAGAGAACAGAAAGTGAAGTTGAAAGGGCAGGAGATTTGTCAGATTTTTTTTTCTTCTTCTTCTTTTGAAAGCCTCCCCCATAAAAGGCTGTATATCTCTGAGGACTTTAGCTTAGAGGTGGACTTGCTCACTCTGGGTCCCATGGATCCCCTTGTTGGGTTGTACACAGCGCAGCCACAGGGCTGGCTGTGTCAAGAGCTGGGAGAAGGAGGGGAGACTGTGGCTTGCTGAGGACTTTGAAGTGGTGTCCCTAAAAGCAAGGCTCATCCCCTGGTCGGGCAGTCACCCGGATGCCACCATGAGGTCAGTTGTGTCACTCTGGCTGAAGGAAGACTGTCTTGAAACTCAAGCAAGTAAGGAGACCTCCGGCTAGACCCTGACAATAACACCACAATGTCCTTGCTTAGGACACTTTCTGGACACTCCATCAAGTAGTAGCTTCCAAGAAGAGGCTTTTAAAATATAATTTCCTAGAGGTTTTTATTTTGTAATTTTTAAAAAGTTTACTTTCATTTTATTTGAAAGAGAAAGATGGCAAGGTCTCCCATCTGCTGATTTACTCCTCAAATGTCTACAACAGCCAGGACTGTGCCTGGCCAAAACCAGGTGGCTAGAACTTCTGGACGGCATGGGGGACAGGGATACGGGCACGTGAGCCATCACTGCTGTCTCCAAGGCTGCCCATCAGCAGGACTATTGAGTTACAATGAAGTAACTGGGCTAGATGGCTCAGTTGGTTAATCCTTACCCTTGCAAGCATCAGGATCCCACATGGGCATTGGTTTGTGTCCCAGCTGGCCTACTTCCCATCCAACTCCATGCTTGTGGCCTCAGCCAGCAGCAGAGGATGGTCCAAAGCCTTGGGACCCTGCACCCAGGGAAGACCCAGAAGAAAGCTCTTGGTTCCTGGCTCCGTTTGGGCTCAGCTCTGGCTGTTGTGGCCGCTTGGGGAGTGAACCAATGGATGGAGGATCTTTCTCTCTGGCTCTCCTTTTTCTCAGTAGATCTGCCTTTCCAGTAAAAATAAATGAATCTTGGGCCCAGCGGTGTGGCCTAGCGGCTAAAAGTCCTCGCCTTGAACGTGCCGGGATCCCATATGGGCACCGGTTCTAATCCCGGCAGCTCCACTTCCCATCCAGCTCCCTGCTTGTGGCCTGGGAAAGCAGTCGAGGACGGCCCAAAGCTTTGGGACCCTGCACCCGCGTGGGATACCCGGAAAGAAGTTCCTGGATCCTGGCTTCAGATCGGCATAGCATTGGCCGTTGTGCTCACTTGGGGAGTGAATCATTGGATGGAAGATCTTTATCTCTGTCTCTCCTCCTCTCTGTATATCTGACTTTCCAATAAATAAATAAATCTTTAAAAAAATAAAAAATAATAAAAAGAAAAATAAATGAATCTTCAAAAAAAAGAGAGAGAGAGAGAAGTGGAATAGCTAGGACCTGAAGTGGCACTGCAGTGTGGGATGTAGGTGACTCAAACATCCAACTCAAGAATGGAACTAATTCTAGCAGTGCTTAGGACTGGGCAATCAGCTGACTGACAGTGTCTTTAATTGCTACCATCCTGAAATACTTCAACTCTGGCTGGTAAACAGTCCCAGGGACCTTCCGCCCCTGGACTGACCTTTCTGTCTGTTCTGAGGGTCTGGCCTCGGTACCATTCTGGGCAGTTCCACTTTTCCATGCTGCAAGCGAAGCTCTGTTGTCTCCATTGGGCTGCACGGATAGCTCTGCACTGGTGCAGGACTAGGCACACCTCCAAGTGCCACAGATGTAACCGCCCTGCTTGCAGACTGCACTGTTGGCTGACTGTGATTTTGGATGGAAAGTCTAGGCAATTAAAACCTAGAACCCTCACGCCTGTGGCAAAAACACGATCGTCCCTAGAAGGTCACATGGACCTTTATATTTGCTGGCCACTCAGGATGCAAGCATGAGCCATCTGCAGGAGGAAAATAACTCCTTTAATTCCCTCCATCCCCTCCACTGAGGCCAAGCATTTCTATAAACACAATGACACTTTACTGCTAATTTCACCGGTGACGCCTCCACCCAGTGCCAGGGGAGTACCTGCTTTGATATCACGCATCAGTCGTTCTGCGAGTGGCTGAATATCCAGCAGTGAGTAAGACAGACCAGGGCTGTTTGTGTGGAACGTGACTAGCAGAGGAGACAGAATAAAAAGGCCACCACAGCTGCAATGTGGTCAGGTCAACTGGGCACGGGTTGCATTTCACCTAATGGAAAACTGCATCGGTGTAATGGGTGACTTCCGGGCCGTTGGTATCTGTGCCGCTGGAGAACTAGAGCATGTGGCGTCAGCATCAGGGTGTTCGCTTTCTACTTCTGCTCAAGACCTCGGTGTGGCTGAGAGATGCTTTGGATCAAGGCAAGAGCCATCAGAGAATCAGGAATGTTCTAAGAAAGGATGGTGAGAATAGACTTTAATACTCAAAAAGAGATTTTTAATCTTTTTAAAAATATTTACCTATTTTTTTAATTGGAAAGTCAGACATACAGAGAGAAGAAGAGACAAAGATATGCTGTCCACTAATTCACTCCCCAAGTGGCTGCAAAACCCGGAGCTGAGCTGATCCAAACCCAGAAGCCAGGAGCTTCTTCCAGGTCTCCCACATGGATACAGAGTCCTAAGGTCCTTGACCATCCTCTACAGCTTTCCCAAGGCACAAGCAGGGAGCTGGATGGGAAGTGGGGCTGCTGAGACAAACGGCACTCATATGGGATCCTGGCACATGCAAGGCGAGGACTTTTAGCCACTAGGCTACTGTGCTGGGCCCTATATTTAACTTTTTTTTTTAGATTTATTTTTATTATTTTTTTTATTGGAAAGGTGGATATACAGAGAGGAGAGACAGAGAGGAAGATCTTCCGTCCGATGATTCACTCCCCAAGTGAGCGCAACGGCCGATACTGTGCCGATCCAAAGCCAGGAGCCTCTTCCGGGTCTCCCACGCTGGTGCAGGGTCCCAAAGCTTTGGGCCGTCCTCAACTGCTTTCCTGGGCCACAGGCAGGGAGCTGGAGGGGAAGTGGGGCTGCCGGGGATAGAACCGGCGCCCATATGGGATCCCGGGCATGCAAGGTGAGGACCTTAACCACTTGCGCCACCACGCCGGGCCCCTATATTTAACTTTTTAAAAGATTATTTGGAAAGACAGAAAGAGAGCTTTCAGGCACCGGTTTACTCCTCAAATAGCCAAAACGGCCAGGGCTGACCAAGCTAGAGAGCTGAAAACTCCATGTGGGTCTCCCTCCCATAAGGATGGCAAGAACTTAGCCCATCTTCTGCTGCTTTCCTATGCCAGTAGCAGGGAGCTGAATTGGAAGGTAAGTGGCTGGGACTCAGACCAGCACCCATTTGGGATGTCGGCATTACAGGCAGTGGCTTCATGTGCTGTGTCACCTGGCCTGTCTCCTTCCCCCTGCCCCGTGCTATTTTTAAAAGATGGTAACCTCTGACCGGTCAGCACTCTGTAGGGGATGCAGGCATCCTCATGTTTTTCTCCCTCTTTTGTTGTTACAGTGGGGTGAGTTCAGTCAGCGATATTCTGGAAGTCATAATTCATAGCCCTAAGGTGTTCCGGTAATGGTTGTACTTGTCAGTAGTAATTCCTTTTGCTCTGTCTGTCCTGTTGAATTTTCTTTTTACAAGTTACCTATTTTTTAAAAAAAATTATTTAAAAGGCAGAGTGACAGATAGAAACAGATGTTTCAACTGCTGGTTCACTCCCCCAGCTGGCTGTACCAGCCAGGACAGGACCAGGCTGAAGGCAAGAGCCCGGATCTCTACCTGGGTCTCCCACACTGTAACTGAGCCCTCTGCCTCCCAGCATGCACATTAGCAGGAAGGTAGAAGCAGGGCCAGGATTCAAACCCAGGCACTCTGATAGGAATTCAGGCATCCCAGATGGCTTCTTAACCGTTGCACCACATCGCTTGTCCCTGAATTTTCTCTCTGAGTTATTATTTATACACAGCAAGAGGCATAATCTAAAATCCAGTTTTGTACCCAGTGCATCTAACCCACACTCCTTTTCGTTTTATTTTTAAAATCTTAGAATCCTCTTAAGTGATGAACATTGACGTCCAGAGGCAGATTTTTGGAAAGGAATTCTCCGCTTAGTCCGCTGACCGCTCCCCTACCCCAATTTTCATCCAATCCTTGACCGTGTTCCCCTGTCACCATCAAGGACTTAAAACCATAAGAACATTTTGTAATCCCAGCTTTCTGAAGCCTAACAGAGAGATTTTGTCATCTGAAAACAAGGGGTGATTAAGTGCAGAATTTGATTCTGGCAACAGCAGAAAGGAACAGGCTACATGGGGATGTCACGGAGAATTCATTCAAGCCCAACTGGGCCTCGTTCAAGACCACACATGTGACAGCAGGGCTGGGTCAGCAGAGCGCCGTTTGTAGAGGAGTCTGCTGCAGGGACATGACATTATCAGACAGTGACAGGTTACATGAGAGGTCTGTGTACGCTTTAGGAATTTTTGCCCTTGATTCTGTCACTCGTTTGGAATGGATTCTTTTAGCGATGAGACATAAGGACAGCTGAACAGATCTTGATCCTCCACGCTGTGACCCAGCACTTTCCTATCTGTTGAACTCCGCCCCCCCACGTGGAGATGTCATTCCATTGACTGCAAACAGCTCTTCTGCATAATTGTCACTAACATTTATGCAGCCAACTAATGCAACAGCAGGTAATTATTTACTAATTACAATTGATGTGATACTTAAGGCAAAGTACAAGGCTTTATGTTAATGTTTCCAAGGATTGTTTTATAATTATCCCTTCGTGGCAGGAGACTTTGTAGCTACTACATTCCCATTCTGTTTCACCAGCAATGAGGAAAGACATTCTCATTTTCCACTTTTAAGATCTTCCACATCTTCATGATGGCTTTTTCAGAGAGATTTCCTGAATCTGACCCAACTTCCACATGGGAGCTTTCCTTAATTCAGCAGCAGACATAAAATCCATGAAGAAAAGCCTGCTATTGGCTGGCTGACTGTTCTGTTACTCAGGCCCAGCACATGGTGGGCACTGACTAATTTTAGTGAAATAAATGGACCTTGGGCCCGGCACTGTAGCATAGTAGTTACAGTCCTCGTGTGTCACGCCCACGCTCCTATCGACCCGCAATAAGAGGCAGACGCGAGTGAAGTCTTCCGCGGTAGTCTTTATTGTGCACACCAAGATGATGAAGAGGAAGGCCCCGACCCAGCTCGTGCTCTCGCTCTTATCGGGGATGGCTCCGCCCAAGTGGCGGCTTATTGGTGAGCCTCTAGACCACGCGCCAATCCTGCAGTTTGGATAGGGCAAGAGGCCTGTGCACGCGCTGATCACGCCGCTGTTCACGCGTCAGCCCTCAGCGCATGTGCAAGCGCCTGCGCAATACTCTCTAATGTACGTGACAGGAGCTACTCCTGCTGACGTGTTTATTTCCGCCAGGCGCCATCTTTAGGCCACCGCGTGTGGCAATCAACATCACCTCGTGTGGCAATCAACATCTCCCCCTTTCTTCTTTACAAAAAAAGCCTGTCTTAGGTTGTGGCTTGGGATACTCTTTACCCGTCTAGGGAGATCATTGTCAGATACCAATGGCCTCCTGTCTTAGGTGGAGACATCCTAGCCATCTTACCCGTCATTGGCAGCAGTTTGTAGAGAAAGTCGGCAAAGGTCAAGCTGCTGACATGGGTCACCCTTCCGCGTGCAATGGGCAATCCCAGCGGAGTGCAAGGGCTGACCCTGAATGAATAAGGGTTGTGTGCACACCCAACTCGGTGCAATGCCGTGACGGCTCGAGGTGCTAGGGCTGTGCATTGGACCTTATTCATTATTGAGCATGGTTAACCAAGCCTGGGGGGAGGCACCCTCTTGAAGGGCTAGAAGGGCCTGGCGGATAATCACACGATCTTGAGCAGCCCTCTGTCTTATGCGATAGAGGCAAAAAAGGGCAAGCAGCCAACCCGCCGCATAAGAGCGAGAGCAAGACCCCCACTCCCGCCCATTCCTTTATAGAGGCTGCAGCGGTTTTGAGCCAGTCTGTCATGGAGTGTGCTATTGAAGGATCGACTCTGGTGGAATTAATCTGCACGATCGCGATCCTTAGATCTTGTTGAAGCTCGTCGAACTCTTTGGTCCAATTTCCTAAAAGATAACTAGACAGTTGTCTGGACAAATTAGCAGCATGTGAGCCATTAACAAAAGGAACCGATGTCACACATAGGCCAGGAAGACGCCATTGACAGCCTAATTGTGCTACTTCCCACAGGGTGTCGACCTGGTCCTGAACCAGATCGACTCTCTGATTCAAGACCATCAGGCCCCCTTTTAGGTGGCTATTAATGTGGGCCTGATTTTGTAAGGCTTGGGCTGTAGCAGCAGAAATGTTATTTAAGGCAGTGGCCGTCTGTACAGTGGTGGAAAGGGCCACGGCCGCCGTGGCGGAGGCTGCAAGAGCTACGGTAATAGCGGCTATCAGAGCAGCCGTTATCCCAAAATCCCTCTTCTGGCGATATAGGGTCAGAGCAGTGGGGGTGTCCACGGGCCAGGGAAGCCATCTCGGGATGTGCATCACAACAGCTCCATCCCAGTCATCAGTGGCATTCCAGCATTGTGCCAATTTGCACCATTTCTCAGAACAATTCAAAGATGACACTGGTTGGCCTGTAGATTTAAACAGCAGGAACAAAAACGGAGGAATCACACAAACTGGAGTGGAAACAAAACTCTCTGTCCTAAATTCTTTGGTAACATTTAACGAGGTCTCAAAAGGTTCCGTAAAATTCCAGGTAACATTGGCAAGCATTATCTTGCCTCCTCTCAACATTGAAAATGGTTGCAAATCTGTACAGGATCCATTAATTCCACAAAGAAGCCACTGATGCCAGGGATTCACAAAAATAGATTGTACTGGATTTTGATATGTATAATTAAGGCCACTATAGGAGTTATTGCGCCAGGTACCCATAGCAGGAGAAAAGGTATAATGGCCTCGTCTGGCCCACATAACCATGGGGGACTGACAGGAGGTCCATGGTTTCAAGAGTTTTGATGAATAGGGCGTGGAACAACGGGGCATCCATTTTGGCTGTGATGGAATCGTCAGATTTCTATTAAGATGGCAGAGTGGCATAGCCCCGAAAATTATGGTGGCATTGGCAAAAGGAGCGGCCTCAGTAGATGGCGACTGTGTGGACAACAAAGTTTGCCTAAGCCATTGATCTAGCTTCTGTGTCCAGGTTAGCTCTGGCTGATCTACCCACGCAGCTGCCTGTGGAGAAAAAGTAACACAAGAATAATCCTCGCTGGCAGAGCCACTCCAAAACTGAAAACACAGGGAGCCACTCAGATCCAAATTATAGCTTGTAACATTGGCCTCTTCCAGATCCATAGGCAAATATGGCAAATCAAGGGTCTCATTTGTGGTAAAAAAGCGAGGAAACACAGCCGCTGTATGGGTGACCGGCAGGGGCCGTGGAAAGGCAGTTAGAATGCCCCAACGATGCTCAGTCATGGCTAAGCTGGATAGAAGCAGCACCCCAACTAGCACTAACAGGGTATTACCCCGAAAGGGATTCACGATTCTCATTCTCAGCGGCGTCCTCTTCGTCCTCTTGCGAAGGCGCTGCTTCAATCGGGCCTGGACAGCTGCGGGTCAATCGTGACGGAACCCAAATCGGGACTGGAGCATCCTGTGGAAACACACAAATAGCTCCTCGAGCTTGTCTTATTACCGGGTCTGGACCTTTCCATTTAGTTTCTAATACATCCTTCCATTTGACCCATGACTGTTCTTTAGTAGAAGGAAGGGAATGCCGATCAGCGGCGCTCAGGCCTTTCTCATCTAGCTGTAAAAAATTAATGGTAAAAAGGGCCAGGGCCAAAATGGCCCGAGGGCTATGGCTAGTGAGGCCAAATGAGTCCCAGGCGGTTCTCTGTTTTTGTATGTATTCTTTAATGGTGCGATGAGCGCGTTCAATTATTCCTTGTCCTTGTGGATTATATGGGATACCAGTAATTAATTTCACACCCATCTGTTTGCAAAAGGCATGAAATTTCACCGAGGTATAGGCAGGGCCATTATCAGTTTTGAGACATTCAGGTTTACCCCACGCGGCCCATGCTTCTAAGCAATGTTGGATTACATGAACAGCCTTTTCCCCGGTTAGTACTGATGCAAAAAGTATGCCTGAAAAGGAATCAACAGATACATGTACAAATTGATTTTTCCCAAAGGAGGGGACGTGTGTCACGTCCATCTGCCATAGTTGATTAGGCCTCAATCCTCTGGGGTTAACCCCTTCATGCGGAACAGGCCTAAATTCGCAGCAGGCAGGACAATCAAGAACAATCTGGCGTGCCTCTTTTCTAGTAATCCCAAATCGAAGTCTAAGGGTCTGGGCTGAAACATGAAACTGTGAGTGGAATTGGCGGGCCTTCTCCTCTGAGGAAGGTGGAGACACGAGCATCATCATAACCTGAGTCCTGGTGGCGGCGTCTGCAAGAGCATTTCCTCTAGTTAGTGGTCCCGGTAGGCCTGAATGGGCTCGAATATGGGTTATATAAAAGGGGTGGTTTCTATGCCAAATGGCCTGTTGAATTTGTTTAAAAAGATCTGCCACCGGGCCGGACTCTGAAATAAAGCCAGCGGCCTCTAAAACATTCACCGCATTCACCACATATAGGGAATCAGAAACAATATTCAAGGGCTCTGAAAAGGTTTGTAAGGCAAGAAGCACCATATGACATTCCACTCTCTGAGGAGAGACTGTTGAAAAGGACTTGGTTATTATCCTCTCTTCAGCAACCAGGGCTCCAGCTCCTGTCGAGGAGCCGTCAGTGAAAACTGTCAAAGCACCAGTAAGAGGATGAGAGCTGGTTTTCTCTGGAAAAACCACAGGATGTCGCTGTAAAAATTGTAATAATGGGTGTTTTGGAAGATGATTATCAAAAACTCCTTGATAGGTAAACATTAAGATGGACCACTCATTGCTACACCCACTCAGCACTTGTAATTGTTGAACAGTATAGGGAACTACTACGCGGTCTGGATAGCGCCCAAAATGACACAAAGCTAATTTTAACCCCTTAAGTACTATGGACGCGACCGCAGATGGATACCATTGAATAGACTTAATCTGAGAAATCTGAGAATGAATCCAAAGCAATGGGCCTTGTTGCCATAACACAGCAGTGGGGAAAATCTCTGTAGCTAACACACATAATTCAAAAGGCTGATCTTGATCTAGGCGAACTAATTGAGCCTTCTCTATGGCCTCTTGAACTTTCACTAAGACCTGTTGTGCCTCAGGTGTGAGTGTTCGTCGGGAGGCAAGATCAGAATCGCCTTCAAGTAGGGCGAACAGGGGCTTTAACTCCTGAGAAGAGATCTTAAGGAAGGGTCGTAACCAATTAATATCCCCCGCTAATTTTTGAAAATCATTCAGTGTTCGCAAATGAGACATTTTAAGACTTATCTTTTGAGGCCTAACATATGTTTCTGTGATTAAAGATCCTAAAAAGGCTTTTACCTGCTGCATTTGAACCTTCTCAGCTGAAACTATAAGGCCATAATTCTGTAGAGCCTGCTTCAAGTCAACATAAATCTGTAATAACTGGTCTTGTTTTTGGGCACAAATTAGAATATCGTCCATATAATGGACAATACGAGCTGTTGGAAACCGGTCTCGTACCGGCTGTAACACTTGGGCAACATAAAGCTGACACATGGTGGGGCTATTAGCCATTCCCTGAGGCAATACTTTCCATTGATAACGCTTATCCGGCTCTTCATGATTAACAGAGGGAATAGTAAAAGCAAACCTCTCCCTATCTTGTAATGCTAATGGTATAGAAAAAAAGCAATCTTTTAAATCAATCACTAATAACGGCCAATGTTTAGGGAGGGATGACAAAACTGGGAGGCCCCTTTGAACGGGACCAAA
This sequence comes from Ochotona curzoniae, assembly GCF_017591425.1. Taxonomy (NCBI): domain Eukaryota; kingdom Metazoa; phylum Chordata; class Mammalia; order Lagomorpha; family Ochotonidae; genus Ochotona; species Ochotona curzoniae. The sequence goes on along the minus strand of NW_024467101.1, from coordinate 13,080,625 downwards.
GCATTGCATCTGTGCATTTACAGCTCTTAAATCATGCAAAAGGCGCCACTTTCCTGATTTCTTTTTGATAACAAAGATAGGAGTATTCCAAGGAGAAACAGAGGGCTCTAAATGTCCCAAATGTAATTGTTCCTGAACTAATTGTTGAGCAGCTTGGCATTTCTCAAATGATAGCGGCCATTGGGGAACCCAAACCGGTTCGGCTGTTTTCCAAGGTATGGGCAGCTGCATACCAATGGCCGCCATTAAAAACCCAGGCCTTTACGGCCTGGATTTTCTCGAGGTTCAATTGGCTGGACAATACCTTGATTCTGTTTGCCTAAACCTTTTCCCTGTATATAGCCCATTTGTTTCATTAGTTTTCGAGAGGTCTCAGAATAACTGGAGGCATTGGAGACTAACCGCACCCCCATCTGTTGAAGAATATCTCTTCCCCAAAGGCAAACCGGTAGGTCCAGGACATAAGGTGTGACTGTCCCGCAGTTGCCTTCCTTATCCTTCCACTGTAGGGCTCTGGCACTTTGGGATGGAGCTTGTTCAAACCGGAGGCCGCGTAAACTATGGGAAGTTCGAAGCAAAGGCCAATCACGCGGCCAATATCTAGAGGTTATAATGCTCTTATCAGCTCCTGTATCTAAAAGTCCCATAAACGGCCTGTTTTCTATTTGTAATTTAAGCATAGGTCTATCAGCCATATCCATCATTAAATTTATATTAGAGATCTCTACTTTGGTCTGAGAGGAATCCTTCATTTCAGATAAAACTGGCAAAAATATAAGTTGAGCAATGGGGTCACCTTGGGCAACAGCGAAGGTACCTTGTGTTGTTGAGCATAAAATCGACAAGGAATCAGCGCCCGGGTGTAAGACCCCTGGTGTTACAATAAAGCCTTGCGAACTCAGGGCGGCACGGCCCACCACAAGCCCTAGTTTATCTGGCGGCATCGTGCCTGTCAGGGTAACAGGAATTGGCAAGATGCCATCTTCTGTTGTTAATAGGACTCCGGTGGCGGCACAGAGGTCCATACTTGCTGGGTGTTGGCGCGGGTTGGGCTCTTCTGTGTGGAGCGATAAAATGCCCGAGGGACTGAGGGGACCTGGGTCTTTGGGCCCCACTCCCCGTTTTTTGATTCCTGAGTGGGAAGTGGTCGCCCTTCAATGTCTTTGACAGATTTACATTCATTAGCCCAATGTTTTCCCTTACGGCACCGTGGACATATTCCGGGGACTTTACGGCCTGGCCCGGCGCGGCATTCTTTCTTCATGTGTCCTGGCTTACCGCATTGAAAACATACCGGCAATGTCCTCTCTCTGGGGGAGGCCTTTAAAATGGCCGCCGCCAGGCCATGTGCGGTTAGAGGGCCTCCTGTATCTCTGCAAATTTTCAGCCAATCCGTCAGTCCCCTGGCTCTACGATCTTTTATCAAGGCCCTGCATTCTGCATTACACTGTTCCCAGATAATTTGTTCCATCATCTTATTTGTTTGCTCTCCTTCTCCAAAAGTTCTCTCCACTGCTTGCATTACTCGAGCAACAAAGTCAGCAAAAGGCTCATCAGACCTCTGCTTTACCTGTGTTATCCCCAACTGCTCCTGTCCTTTAAGGGAAATGCCTTTCCAGGCCCTAATTGCCGCCTCGGCAATCTGTGTGTATACTTGCCAGGGGAAATTATTTTGATCATTGGCGTATTCAGCCTGTCCAGTAAGCATATTAAACCCCCATCTTCCAGCCTCGCCAGCACGTCTATGATTGGCGTGTGCCGTCACGGCCAAATATTCATGCCATAGGCCCTTCCAATTTAAGTAAACACCCATATTTGGGAGGACGGCCTTCACCACAAACTGCCAATCTGACGGAGTCAAAACCTGTCCACCCAACCGCTCTAACAGGGATAAGGTATAATTGGCATGAAGGCCATATTGAGACACAGCTGCAGCTAATTCTTTAATTAATGAGGCCTCCACCGGGTGATGTACTCTCTGGTTCCCCTGTTCAAGTACGGGGAATGCCTGTTGAAGTTCCCGTTTCACTTCATTACTAAGAAAAGAATCATTTATCATGGGTAAGGGGGGCGCTGAAGGCGCCGGAGTTGCGGGTGCCTCTTGGCTCCGCCCATTGCGGGAGGAGGGGCCACAACGTCCCTCCTGGGCCTCGCGTTCCCTGGAGTCTTTCTCACCTCTCCTTTTTCTATTATAATCTTTTCTTGGTCTATGCTCTTCCTCTGAGTCTAAAGATTCTGTATCTGAGGAAGAGGGAGCTACTTTTAACTTCTCTAACTCCGATATCGGGTAAAGGGAAGATTTTTTCTCTTGACTATGGCCATTTTTATCGTTTTTCTCATTTTTCTTGACTCCCTTTTCTTGTTTAAGTTTGGTACCAACTCTCTCCTCCCGCTCTGTTTCTGAGAGGCTATCTTGGGCTAATTGAAGGCAATCTCGACCCTGAGTCACAGCTTCTTTGCACCGGTCATCTTCTAAACATGCACGAATCAATCTCCATAGTGGCATAACTCCCGGACTCAAACGGTCACGCTCCTTAGCTCTCTGTAAATCTTTACCGAGTTTCTCCCAGGACCGCGGAGTCAATGATCCGGAAACCACATACCAGGGCGCATGACGGTCTACTTCTTTGATAAAGCCTTCCAGTGTGCGCTCATTAATCTTTAAGTTGCGCGCCTTCAAAACTGCCTGTAAAGGCTTAATCAAGGAAGTCTGCGCACCCATGTCTCAGGGTTAAATTCCTCAAGCCCAGTAACGCCTCCCTCTCAGAGCTCCTTACCTATTTATGGCCGCGGTTCTGACTTCTCCCCATATGGCACGGGGGGCCTTCCTCTAGGTCCCGAAATTTCCCGGGTTTTCGGCACCAGTTGTCACGCCCACGCTCCTATCGACCCGCAATAAGAGGCAGACGCGAGTGAAGTCTTCCGCGGTAGTCTTTATTGTGCACACCAAGATGATGAAGAGGAAGGCCCCGACCCAGCTCGTGCTCTCGCTCTTATCGGGGATGGCTCCGCCCAAGTGGCGGCTTATTGGTGAGCCTCTAGACCACGCGCCAATCCTGCAGTTTGGATAGGGCAAGAGGCCTGTGCACGCGCTGATCACGCCGCTGTTCACGCGTCAGCCCTCAGCGCATGTGCAAGCGCCTGCGCAATACTCTCTAATGTACGTGACAGGAGCTACTCCTGCTGACGTGTTTATTTCCGCCAGGCGCCATCTTTAGGCCACCGCGTGTGGCAATCAACATCACCTCGTGTGGCAATCAACACTCGTGTTGCACTCGCCCTGGGATCCCAGATGGTCGCCGGTTCTAATCCCGGTGGCCCTGCTTCCCATCCAGCTCCCTGCTTGTGGCCTGGGAAAGCAGTGGAGGACGGCCCAAAGCCTTGGAACCCTGCACCCGCGTGGGAAACCTGGAAGAGCTCCTGGTTTTGGATCGGCACAGCACCGGCCGTTGTGCTCACTTGGGGAGTGAACCATTGGACGAAAGATCTTCCTCTCTGTCTCTCCTCCTCTCTGCATATCCGCCTTTCCAATAAAAATAAATAAATCTTAAAAAAAAAGAAAGAAATGGACCTCCCCGACCTTGCCTTCAGTCTTAAGTCCACCCCACAGTGCATGAGCATTTATCTTCAAAAGCCAGTCTGCTTTGTGCTGCCAGGAATTCCCCATTGCCCGCCACAGCAAAAGCACGAACTCCTGGATCTTGTATTCCAGCCCCACCACGTTCTAATTCCTAACCAGCTTCTCAGACCCTGGTCTCCCTTCACCCTCAACTGCCAAATGATCCGCAGTCATACCAGGCAGCCTCACAGCCCATGCCTGTCCTTCAGCTAGTCCCTGCACTTGAGATGACCTCCTTTTACCCTCCTTATCCATTATCTAGAATTTCATTTATCCTTCAAAAAGCAGCTCAAATGTCACCTCTTCTAATACTTTCTCTAACTCCCCTGAGGGTGTTTGGGTTGCTTATAGATAGCCCAGCTCTGAAGTCCCTATTGCACAATTCCCATAATGTTTTGAGTCCTCCCTCCAACCCCCCAACTTTTTTTTTTTAATTCCTTCAAATTAGACATGGGATCTGACCATTTCTTAAACATCTCCCAAATCTGACCCCTGTTCCACCTCTTACTGTTATAATCTCAGCCACCGCCACACCTCACCCCACACCAGGAACCAGCCCCCAGCCCGCTCCCATGTCGCCAGCCAGCCAGGCTTTACTAATGTGAAGTCTCATCCCTCCTCTACCACTAACCCACTGCTGCTCTTCCTTTTCTGCCTCGAAGAAGCCCAAAGCCCTTGCTCACGCCAGTCCCTGCCTTCCTCTGCAGCTCCATCTCCACCACCTTCCCCCTGTGTCTCACGTCCACGCCCCACCCCCCCTTGTCTGCTTGGTTCTGCCAAGCTCATCCCTCCTTTGGACCTCCTAACATCTCCCTGCTGGGGAAGCTCCTCCCCCAGATACAGCCACGATTTGCTCCTTTCCTTCATTCCGGTTTCTGCTCAGATGTTCCCTCTGCCAGAGAGGCTTGGTCCCTGGTTGCTGTCTAAAATAGCACCCTCCAGGCAGGCATTGAGCACAGCAGTGAAGACTCCGCCACTCTAGTCTGGGGTGCCTGTGGGCAAGTCCCAGCTTCCTGCTTCTATGGACCCTGGGAAGCAGCAGCTGATGGCTCAGCCAGTTAGGCCCCTGCTGCCCACCTGGGAGACCCAGATGGCGTTCCAGGTGCCTAGCTTCGGCTTAACCCAGCCCTGACTTGTGGACATTTAGGAAGTAAACCAGCAAATGCAATATCTATTTCTGCCTCTCTCTCTGTCTTTCAAATAAATTAATTAAATTATATCACATCATTTTTTAAAGATTTATTTTATTGCAGAGTCGGATATACAGAGAGAAGGAGAGACAGAGAGGAAGATCTTCTTGGGTCTCCCATGTGGGTGCAGGGTCCCAAGGCTTTGGGCCATCTTCAACTGCTTCCCTATGCCACAAGCAGGGAGCTAGATGGGAAGCGGGGCCACTTGGACACAAACTAGCGCCCATATGGGATCCTGGCACATGCAAGCTGAGGACTTTTACCACTAGGCTACTACACCAGGCCCAAAATTACATCCTTAATTAAGCCCTACCCTCTTACCTGACTTATTTCTCTGGGAAGGAAGCGGGCACTAAAGACCACTAGCTTCTCACTAATTCATTTTTCACGTGTGTAACGTTATTTGTTGCTGAGAATACAGACTGCATTTTGTTTGCTACCATGTCCTTGGTACTTAGAACATCACCTGGCAAATAACATTCATCCGCGTATTTGCTGACAAATCTCTGCATCCCAGATGCCTGACCCAGCACCTACTTGCATTAAGTACTTGTTCGATAAATGACAGAATGAACATATTGTACCAATGAAACGGCATTCTGGTGTAAATACAGCATGATCCTGGGTAGGGCCACAGGTGTTTTGTCCATTTGCTCCGTATAGTTTTGATTAACTTACTTCAGTCATCATACCTGATAGAACCAAGTCCTTCTTTCTATTTATTTATTATTTATTTATTTTTAGGAATGAGTTGCTGACAGCGGTCTGGTCCGGGAATATTTAGGGGATTCCAGAAAGGTCACCAGGAATGGCACAGGAATCTGCAGAAGGTACCTTATCTCCTGTGATTTAGAACAGGTGTCCAGTTAGATGTTAATCCCACCAAACACTGACGGGGCAGGAAGCTGGCTGACCTCCTGCTGTGGAGTAGACCCCGCAGGGAGCCTGTGGGGCACCCGAGGTGGGGGTACCCCAAGCTGCCCCACTTTCTGCACTTTAGGAACCTGTGAGACTCTGACAGGATGCTCAGAGGGAACAGTCTGCTGTATTTCCTATTTCACTGTGGTTTCTGGGCAGTCACTTTCCCAGCCCATCCCTTTGTTCTAAACTCCCTCCCTGCACGTGGGTATGTAAAAGAAGCCATCAGGGCAGGAGAACAGAGAGCCCTGGGTGTGAGTGAGGAGTGAGATGGCACTCGATCCATCTGTCCTTCTCATGAGTCTAGGCACTGACCAGGTTGTGCATGGCACCAGGGCCAGCGCCTAAAACAGAGAGAACCTGGGGTGCAGTCGCAGGCATTCCATCTGAAAACAACCGAGTTAGATGGGGCGTTGTGAGCTGCACAAGGCCAGGGAACTGGCTCCAACCACATGCGTGCCCCATTGTCCGCCCCATTGTCCTCCCCGACCACGACTTGAGCTCAGCTCCTTCTGTGACTGGTGTCAACTGATAACAAGGAGTTAGCGATGACTGTCATGGGCATTTGAGACTGGAGGAAAGCAAGGCTCAGAGAGGTCCCTGACATTTGCCCAGGCTACCCAGATGGCAAACCGCAAAGCTGGGATTTGAGATTTACACTGTGTGACTCCCTGGCTGCCTCCCAAGAGCGGTGTCCATTCTAGCGTCCAACAGGCAATGAAGGTGAGCAGAGGGGTGGAGGAACGACAAATGGGTTCTCTCTCTCTGAGCAATGGGCATCACCAGGCACGGTCCAGACAGGTGCGGCAGCCAGCTGCCACCGGGCTTCTGCTCTGAAATTCATGTGGCTGACCTACCAGGGTGGTGCATACCTCTGGGAAGGGACGGAGGGGTTTCGTATAGAGTGGCGCCTTCCCTTCCGGGCCAAGCTGGCGCTGCGTTTTTGTCGTAGAGCGCCTTCATCCTCCTCCTCCTCCTCGGGACTCTGCCTCCCGGCGCATCATCTCTCGCGCTCCTTGCCAAAGTTGTACCCTCTGGGGAGTGCAGCCTGCCTACGTTTCTGGAGGTTCCGGGGCACCGTAGGGGGCTCCAACCAGGCTTGGCGAGGGGCACTGCGGGCGCGCCCAGGGTCTCCGCCTCTTTAGGGCCCTTCGCCAAGCCCCTTTCCTCGCGTTCCCAGCTCCGCGCCGCCGCAGCGCCCCGCTCGCCACCAGGGGCCGCCCGGAAGCGGGACTCCCCGGGCGCGGGGCGGGGCGAGGGGCGGGACGCAGCGGTACCTGGGCCGGCCGGGAGTCGGGGGTGGGCACTCGGGGGACAGCGGCAATCCCCCCTCCCCCAGATCTGCACCGTCGGCCGCCGGGAGCTCAGGGCTCCGGGCGTAGAGGCTGCGCTGTCACATGGGCGGCGGCGACGGGGCCGCATTTAAGCGGCCGGGCGACGGCGCCCGCCTCCAGCGCGTCCTCGGGCTCGGCTCCCGCCGGGTGCCCCGCTCCCTGCCCGCCGGGGGGCCCGCGCCGCGCCGCACCGCGCCGCCCCCGCCGGGCCATGCGAGCGCGGGCCCCGCCGCGATGAGCTCGCACATCGCCAAAAGCGAGTCCAAGACGTCGCTGCTGAAGGCGGCGGCGGCGGCGGCGGCGAGCGGGGGCAGCCGGGCTCCCCGCCACGGCCCTGCCCGGGACCCGGGGCTGCCCGGCCGCCGGCTGACCGGCGCCTGCCCGAGTACGCCGCCGCCGTCCGGGGACCCCAGTTCACGAAGGCCCCTGTGCCGACCCGCGCCGCGGGAGGAGGGCACGCGGGGGAGCCGGCGTGGGCTCCCTCCAGCGCACTGCAGGCCCCGGGAGGCGCTGCCGGCCGCGGCGTCCCGACCTCCGCCGCCGTCGCCGCTGCCGCTGGCCCGCGGGCGGGATGGGGAGGGACGGGGGCTGTCTCCGGCGCTCGGCCTCCGGGGCTCTCCGCGAGTCCCGGGCCGCGGGGACTCGGCTCCAGCCGCCGTGTCCGAGGCAGACCCGTTCCTCCACCGGCTGCGCCCCATGCTCAGCTCCGCCTTCGGCCAGGTAAGGGCCGCGCCTCCTGCTCGCGCTCCCGGGAAAGGCGCTCGGGACCCTGCAGCGGCCGCGCATCCTCCGGGGCCCTGGGTCAAGCCTCGGCTCACCCGGTCCTTCCTGGCCCGCCTCCCTTGCGGGCGCCGCTCCGCCGCCGTGCCTGATTCAGCACCCTGTGCGCTGTCCACGTTCCGCTCCCGGGCCTCTCGCGGCGAGTCACCGTCACCCAGCCGCCCTCACACCTGCGGAACTGACCCGCCCTGGTAGGAAGCGACCTCCACGACTCCTCTGGGGATTTGCTGGGACTGAGAGGGGCGTCGGAACAGGTGGCGCCAAATCCCTCCCCTGGCCTCTGGGATGCAGCCCAAGAGGGGTGTCAAGAGAGAGAGTCAGGACACAGGACCCTGATGGGGGGCGAGCGCGAGCCGTGGCCATTACCTACGGTACTCCCAGAGGCCTGGGAAAAGTTAACAGCTTGAAAACCGTGAAGATGGGAATCAGTGTCAGAACCTGGCTCACACTGGGGCTTCCCGGTGTTTTGGGGCGGGGGCGGGGGGGATGGTCACCTGAGCGATGCCTTTAGGATGGCAGTTGGACAGTGGCTGACTGAGAGGATGTGGAATGATAGCCCCAGAATGCCAGCCTGAGTTGGAGTGCCTTCCAGGGTCAGAAAGGCCGCCATGCATTCACCAGTGGCTTCCCGGTGGCTTGGCACCTGCCCTTGAAGAGCTGGAGTGTATGTGGTTAAACCCAGGGCGACAGTCTGGGGCCAGGCCACAGCCAGGATTTCCACAGCTCCCAGTGCCGGGCACAGTGTACAGTCCTTCCTGCAGCAACCTCAGAGCGTAAACTGCAGGGGCCAGATCAGGGTACTGGTGTGGCTGGCTGCAGAAGATTGTAGTAGGCTGTGGCGTTACGAGCCGTCTCAGGCTCCTGGTTTGCCACCCTGGGTCAGAATCCCAAGGAGGCCATGCATGTGTTTGGCTTCAGATCTGTACTTTCCCTTAAAAAAAAAAAAAATTCACTACTCTGTACTGGCTGATGCCGTGGCAGTCTGACATGAAGGCGGCTGCACATGAATTCAGGTGGCATGGGGCTGCTGTGTAGTGTGAGAGGGCAGCGTGTGTATGGCTTTGTTGCTGCAGGGAGCCCTTGTTAGCTGAGTGAGCTGGAGAGAGTTCCCCGCCAGCAGAGATCTGGACGCAGAGCTGTGAGTGTGGCAGCATGTCGAGAGGAAGTGTGCGGCGGCGGCTTTGTGTGTCAGCGTGTCGGGACAACAGGGCTCTGTGAATGAGGGCCGGGGTGCACCACGAGTGCTGTGGTGGCAAGTGGGTGAGGGCAGTTCATTCGTTCGTCGGCTGTTTCCTGACCACTTGTTTTGTCCAGGCTTTTACTGCACAGTAGAGAGACTAATGAACAGGTAACATGAGTTCTCGTTCTTGAGCCTGTGGTGTGGCAGTGTGGAAGTCACACAGTCACCCATTCTCCTGCTTCTCCAGTTTGCTGGGCAGCTGACTTTCCCGTTTCTTTCCACTCTTGCAAATGGTACCTTCCTGTGCCCCATCTCAGCTCAGTGACGTGTTCTTGCCCCTCCTTTTCACCCAGCCACGAAGGGAAGGCCGTCTCCCAGCCCAGGGTTCTGAAATGTCATCGGAGCCACCCGAGTCAGGAGGCTCTGGAAGGTCCCATCAAATATTGACCAGCTCTTCCCTCCGGAAGTGCCTGCCTCCAGAGCTGCAGGCTGCTTTTCCCCAACCCTGCGTGGCAGGCTCCAGGCTTCCTGCTCCAGCAGCGACGGCCACAACAGCCCAGAGTTGGGACTTTGGTGTCAGTTGCCGTCAGTCTCCTTCTCTCTGTCCCCAGACTTCTGTCGTTAAAGACAGGATTGGAACCACCAGAAGAAATGTGAGATTCTGAATGCAACAACTTTTTTGGGTAGAATTGTCTTAGAGCAAATTAGAGCCCCTGTAAAATGTATGTGTGTAAGGGTACTTCCTCACAGCGATATATGGCTGTGTATGTACACATAAACATATATAAATGCATTTGTGTACAGGAATACACATACTTGGGTGTATACATATTTACAAATATGTATTTAAAGTTTTCCATTGGCACGTGATAATCATACGTATATGTGGATTATAGTGTGACTTAAAAAATAATTTATTCATTTTTATTTAAAAGAGAAGGAGAGACCGAGATCTTCCCTCCCCTGGTTCACTTCCCAAGTGGCTGCAGTGGCTAGAGCTGGGCCTGTCCGAAGCTGGAAGTAGGAGCTTCCTCTAAGCCTGCCATGTGTGTGCGAAGGCCCAAGCACTTAAGACATCTTCTGCTGCCTTCTGCCACTAGCAGAGAGCTGGATCAGAACTGGAGGAGCTGGGACATAAACTGATGCCTGCATGGGATGCTGGCCCCACAGACAGAAGCTTAACCTACTTATAGGATGGTGTTGGCTTCACGTTGTGACTTTTTTTTTTTAAGATTTATTTATTTTTATTTTCAAGTCAGATATACAGAGAGGAGGAGAGACAGAGATAAAGATCTTCTATTCGCCAATTCATTCCCCAAGCAGCTGCAATGGCTAGAGCTGAGCCGATCCTAAGCCAGGAGCTAGGAGCCTCCTCCAGGTCTCCCACATGGGTGCAGGGTCCCAATGCTTTGGGCCATCCTCGACTGTTTTCCCAGCCATAGGCAGGGAGCTGGATGGGAAGTGGGGCCACTGGGATTAGAACCAGAGCCCATCTGGGATCCTGGTGCGTGCAAGATGAGGACTTCAGCCACTAGGCTACTGTGCCGGGCCCACATTGTGACATTTTAATACCAGTATACAGAAAATGTATTTCCTGCTTTCCAAGTTCCATTTTTAAAATCTTAAATGACTACCTTAACCTCATTAAGTACCTTTCTTTACTGTAATATAGGCATAACCACAGTACTTCAACTTTGTGATTGAGAGACTAAGGAAGACATGGAGGTACATATTGAGGTTGGCCTTGTACTGTTAGATACCATTGTCTTTGCTCTTGTTGTTGGTTAGCTACCAGGGGCTTCAGTTTCCTGTTGGTAGCACAGGCAGTTAGGACCAGGGTTCAGGGAGGCGGTGAAGGCACCCAGACAGAACTTTGCTTTGGGGGAAACCGAAAGTGAGGTTCTCCCAGTGGCCTCCTGGAGCATCCTTCTTGCCTGCAGGGGTGTGTGTGGGTCTCAAGTCCAAGGCCTCAAGTTGGGGCTTGGATGTTAGCAGCCCTGCTACTTCCTAGCTCTATGACCTTGAGCAGAGTAGCCTCTCTCTCCTGTCTCCCTGTAATCTTGGCTTATTCATTTAGAGATGAGATTGACCAAAACCACCTTGCAGAATTGTTACGAGGCTCACACAAGACGATTATCTACATACGTGCTTCAAGGTGTGTGGTGGCAGTGAGGCACCATTCAGTAGTGTCTTAGCTGCTATTAATAGCGTGAAGGCCTAAGTGAAGACCAATGTAAGGCACGTTGAATGCTACCTGTGAGCCAGGTGAGGAAGGCTATTGAAGAACAGAGCTGGGCCCAGTGTGATAGCGTAGTGGTGAAAGTCCTCGTGTTGCACACACCGGTGTCCCATATGGGCGCTGGTTCTAATCCTGGAGGCCCCGCTTCCCATCCAGCTCCCTGCTTGTGGCCTGGGAAAGCAGTCAAGGATGGCCCAAAGCCTTGGGACCCTGCACCTGCGTGGGAGACCTGGAGGAAGTTCCTGGCTCCTGGCTTAGGATTGGCATAGCATCGGCGTTGCACTCACTTGGGGAGTGAACTATTGGACGGAAGATCTTCCTCTCTGTCTCTCCTCCTCTCTGCATATCCGCCTTTCCAAGAAAAATAAATAATTTTTTCTTTTTAAAAAAGAACAGAGCTGACCACTGCCAACCCAGCTTCTTGCTGGTATACCTGGAGAAACAATAGGCTGTGGGCTCCTGCACCCATGCAGGAGATCCGGAAGAAGGTTTTGGCTCGTTGCTGCAAGCCTGGCCAAGCCCTGGCCAACGTGGCCATTTGGGGGAATGAACCAGCAGAAGGCAAACCCCTGTGTCGTTCTCCCTTCTGTAAGTGTCTTTCAAATGAATAAATCTTTTTTTTTTTAAGAGCTGAATGCCAAAGGACCTTTGCTCGTCCTCTTGTCGTGGACAGCTAAACACGTGCCATCCAGCTGCCTGGAGAAAAGCCGTGTTGTCAGAAATTAAGTCTGAGTGACCGGGGGCTTTGAGTCCTGCAAGACTGTTTTATAGACAGGCTCTCTGCTTCTTGCTTTAACCTTGAGGGGAGACAACCCTGGCAGAGGATACAAGTGCAAATTAAAGCCACAGCTCTGCCCTGTCCTCCCATGTTCCCAGTCCTGGGGGGCATCTCCATTCCCATACCGCTTAATGGATGGCTGGATCATGGCAATTTGTTTTATTTTCTCTCATTTGAAAAACAAAGAGACAGTAATCTCCTATCCACTGGTCACTTACCCAAATACCTGCAACATCCCAGGCTAGGCCAGGCTGGAGCCAGGGGCTTGGAACTCACACTGGGACACTCCATCGGATGGCATGGACCCAAGTCCTTGAGCCATATGCCACCCGGGATATGCAATTAGCCGGAGATACGAACCGGAAGCAGACTGGTGGAATAGGACTCAGATACTTCCGATAGGGGGTGCGCGTCTCCCAAGGAGTGTGCCAAGTGTGTACTCTGGATCGTAACAGTCGATGTGCGAAGGAATGCATGGCATCACCAGCTGCTGGACTTGGGAGTTTAGTTTTGACTTAGATGGGGAGAGGGACCTTGATGGTTTGGGTCACACTAGGCCTGTGTATATTCCTCACTCCTGCCCCAGCCCAGCGCCTTTCCCCCTAGGGCCCGAGGAGGTCACTGTAGGTGATGGGGGTGGCTAGGTCAGCTGGGCAGAAGCCCTCCAGGCTGTCTACCTTCACCTCCAGCTGTTTCAAGTACTGGAGACCTGAGGAAGATCCCTACACCTTGGGGGTGTCGGGGGAAGCAACTGCTTCTCCTTATCTTATTTTCACAGCGAGTTGTGAGGGTTGGCATTACCATACCCTTTTTCAGAGTTGAGGAAACAGGCCCAGGAGAGGGGAAGTGACTGGCCTAAAGGTGACGCTGTGAGTCAACGGCAGGGCTGCAGAACAGAGCTGTTGTGTTTGTTTATCTCCAGGCACACCTGCCTGTGTGCCCCGCAGTGGCCCCTGGTCCATCGGGAAGCCACATAGCCACACGCGTCATACCCTATTGTCGGCAGTGTCATGTTACGACCCAGCCTCCCCGAGGTCCTTCTCAACTGGGCTGTCATCCAAGTTCAGATGCCCGCAATAGACCTGGTCAAAACAGAAGGTGAGCCTCCCTCCTAATCAGGAATAATCAGCAATAGGTTTATCCTTCTCATCCCCCAATCCTATTATCCCATTCCAGAACTCAAAGTATGCCTTCCAGAGACTGGGGGAGACAAGGAGGGGGGTACAAGCTGTGTGTTGAGCCTCAAGAGGGAGTTCCTACTGTTTGCCCTTCTTAAATGTCCTACTGAAGGACACTGAATCCTTGGATTATCAGATCTGAATCTCGGGGTCCCTCCTTTCCCCTAAGTCTTAAACTGGCTACCCTCCTCCCCAAAACAGGACGGGATTTCGCCAAAGTGTGTGTCACTTTTCCATTGGTTTTTCTGTCTCGTTTTTCCAAGTGTGGGTAAGCAGGTGCTGTCGGTAAGCAGGTGCTGTGCCCTAAGCTGACCTGCAGGGGGCAGTAGTCACCAGGTCTGAATCTATGTCTCGCTGAATGAATGGATGCGCTTCGAAATCAGTGCTGGAGGGTGGGCTTAGTGGCAGACAAGGTTAAGCTACCTGCATCCTATGTTGGAACGTCCTTTTGAGTCCTGGTGATTCTGCTTCTGATCCGTATTCCTGCTAATGAATCCTCAGAGGCAGCAGATGATGCCTCGCATGCTTGGGCTGCTGCCACCCATGCAGGAGACCTAGTTGGAGTTCCTGGCTCTGACTTTGGGTTGGCCCCTCCCTGGCTGTGGCAGGCATCTGGGGAGTGAATCAGTGAATGGAAGGACTTGGTATCTCTCTCCCAACTGCTCTCCCCTCCCAACCACCACCATTGCTCTGCTTTTCAAGTAAATAAGAATGAATACACATTTAAGGCTTGTGTTGGGCAGAAGAAAAGGGCCTATCCTAGATGCCTGGCCCTGTGCCAGGTCCTTTGCAGGCCTCCTCAGCTCACAGATTCCTCCCAGGAGCCCTGCAGGAGATGCTACTGGAGTCTGCATTTTATAATGGAGGAATCTGAAGCTCCTGGGAATGAACCTGCCCTCGAGGTCACAGTGCCACCAAACTGTGGCTGCAGGTCAGAATCCCCCTGGGCTGCTAAACCATGCCAGTGGCCAGAGCCCACCAAAGAAACCTACGGAATCAGAGTTCCAGGGGTGCCCTCCATTGGTCCTAGTCTACAGCCTACATTGAGAGCCTCTGCCCTGCACAGCAAGTCCACCCATTTCATTCACATGAGACCAGATCTGTGCTCGCCACCTGTCCCTCTGTGCTCCCGGGTGAGCCCCGTTTTTCCAAGCCTGTCTGCACATGGTCTGTTTTCTGTATTTTGCCTGCAAGTCTTTTTTTGATCTCCCCTTCCCCCAGAGCAAATCAAATCCCTGTCTCACATTCTCAGAGTTCTTGTGGCTCCCCTTCCTAGCATTGATGTGAAATGTTGCTAATTGTGTCATTTGCTCTTCATTATCTCTGCTCAGCCTGCTAGAGCACTTACTGCTACTCTGCCCTGAGGCAGGGCCGTGTTTATTTCGTTCTCCCACTGAATTTCCAGAGCAGGGCGTAAGGGCCTAGTACACATAAACACCGAACAGATGAGGCCTTTGTCTTCCATGTGAATAATGGCTTCTGGAGTCCCTATTCTATGTGACACATTTTTCCCCTGTACACTTTATAAATAAGATAGGGAAAGCCCCATCTCCCAGTGGAGGAAACCCGAGCTGAGGAAGGGAAGGCAGTCACAGGTCAGGAACAGGCAGAGACCAGACTGAGCTCCGGGTCTCCCGGCTCCTTCCCATTCATCAGCGTTAATTGAACTTGACCCCTGGCCCAAACCTGTTGAATGTTTCCTTCTTGCCCTGTTTCTGCGAGATGAAGCTTGAAGCAGGCATTTGTATTGGCTGCTGACTCTCCCTGCTCCAGCCCCCTGGCATCTTCCCCCACCCTCTTTCCTGTCCTTTAGGCATCCGATCCTCCCCACTCAGACTCCTCCTTCGGTTCCCAGGGAGCAGCCCCTCCTCCAGAGCTTTGGTCCAGAAAAGGCCAAAGGTGACTTCCCTGATGAATCCATTCCGTGAAAAGCCCTTGGCAAAGGAGTCTGTCTGGGCTGAAAACTCCTGGGGGTGTGCGTCAGGGCCTTGGGAGGAGACTTTCCCAAGTCTGTCTGTGGTGCCCCCTGCTGGGCAAAGCTGGTGTGGGCGAAACAGAGCCGTAGGTCTTAACTGGGACATCGGAGGCTTGAGATGAACTCACTTCCCGGCAAGAACCAGCAGGGACAAGGGACAGTCAGCGGGAAACATTCTCATCCTAGGACCTTAAAGATGGTTTTGTGCAGGGCTGCTTTTTCCTGCTTGGCTGCCCCCCAAAGATGCTGGTGATAGATCCTCACTCAGGGTTTGTCATCAGCAAAGAAGATCCACAGACCTTGCTTGGGGTGTCCCTGCCCTCACCAGTGTGCTGGCTCCATCCTTCCTGCATTGGAACCATGTCTTGGTTCTCCCTTTGCCCCCCCGCCACCCCTGCCTGAGGTGGAAAGATCTCACACTGCGCAGAGAACGGCTGTGCTGCCAGCCCCAAAGCCTCATCCCATTTGGATGGTAAGGCAAGTGTGAAAACCAGCCTGATGAAGAGGGCCACACAAGACCTCCGAGGGGTCTCAGTGCAGCAGCCAGAGCTGCCCCAGGCAATGAGGATGCATACCAGTCCAGATGACTGCTCTCTGCAAGTGATGTTTGTCTGCTGGGGAGCTTGTGTGTGCTTGTGTGTGCATGCGCACATGCAAGACCGCAAACTGTGAGGCAGCCCTGGCTTCGGGGGCCCAAACTAGCCAGCTTCTCCTTCTGGGTCTGCTGTCCTAATTCCCAGCCACAGCTGCCACACTCTGGGCTTCCCTCCCTGAGGCAAACTCCCTGCAGATTTGGGAGCACCGAGAAGAGGGGGGGTGTGGGAAGGAAAGGGGAGAGAAGCTGAGAGAGAGAGAGAGGACTCAGTTCTAATCTGATGTAGATGATCCACGAGGCTCCTCTAGCTCAGCCGCCCTCTGCCACCAGCTCTCTCCTGCTGCCTTCACCCGCCTTAAGAAAGTGCCCTGAAAGTTAAACCCAGACATGTAAACATACACACACTCAAAAAAAAAAAAATCCACCAGAAAGCAGGAGCAGGCAGACGCGTGAGAGAGCACGCACGCAAGAAAGGGCTCTGCTTGGTCCTGGAGGAACTGCAGCACAGGCAGAGGGAGGCTGGGGTTGGCAGGAACTGGCGCTGAGGCCTCTTCGCCCCCCAAGGAGCCTCCTTCATGGACCCCAGGATCCTGCCAGGGGCTGCCTCAGCTTAGGATGGGCAACTGTGTCAAGTCTCCACTGAGAAATCTCTCCAGAAAGGTATGTTTCCGGAAGTCGCCGAGCTGCGGGGCTGCGGGAACCGCGTCGTATTGCCACCTGTCCCAGAGATCTGGTCTAGAGGGGCATGTCAGCCCTTCCCGTGGGTCCTGTCCCCTGCCCCCGCCCAGTGATGCCCCTGTCATCTTCCTCTGTGTTCCAGGCTTGGAGCTGCAAAGATTGGGGAGAGAAGGGCTCTGTTTGAGATTTAGGAAAGAAGCTAGGTAACTGGAGGCTCTGGGGCCATAACATGGACAGTGTGGCCGCTTAGGATCTCAGCAGGCAGAGACCCTTGGAACTGGCAGACCCAGAAGCCCCCTTCATGCAGCACCAGCCGTATTCTTTCAGCATCCATGAGCCTATCTGGTTGGCTCCATGCTT
Organism: Ochotona curzoniae; assembly: GCF_017591425.1. Lineage (NCBI taxonomy): Eukaryota > Metazoa > Chordata > Mammalia > Lagomorpha > Ochotonidae > Ochotona > Ochotona curzoniae. Next base: position 13,063,801 of record NW_024467101.1, on the reverse strand, counting down.
TCAGCATTGTGGGGTCTGTTGCAGCTGCCTTCACTGCTGGTGGGTATGCTTTGGGCTTTCCCCTGCTGCCCCTGAGATGTGAAGTCTGTCCGGTGTGGGAATGGCAGGTGGAGCAGGCTGTTGAAGGGCCTGGCTGAGGAGAGAAGTCCCTAGGAGCTAGCTGAGCAGATGTGTGTGCCAGCCTTTCCTGAAGGAGTCTTGTTGGGGATTGTAGTCTCCTGCCAGAAGTCCTAAAGCAAGCAAGCATCTCTCTTCCGGGGCTGGGCTCTCATCTCCTGAGTTTGCCTTCCCCCACGTTCCACCCCTGTTGCTAACTCTGCAGTGAGGCCATGGCTGCCTGTGTTAGAAGGAAGAAGGAGCAGTAAGGACATCCTCCTCCGGGTCCTCCAGCTTCAGGCAAGGGGCTAGAGTGCCACTCAGCGGGCCCGAGTGACTCGGTCAAGGTCTCCGCAGAGCCAGCGGTGCCTTGGCCCTCAGCCCCACCCTCCATCTTGTGTTAGACTCAGCCTCTTGATTTGGGGCTCTCGGGACCTTTTCCAGTTGTTGTCTTGCTCAGCATCAAATCCCCGGCTAATCTTTGCTCTTCCTTGGATCCCTACAAGGGCCAAGTGTTTCCCCTGTGTGCCTCCCATCCCCAAGGCTGTCATCTCCTTAGCGGTGTCTTCTCTGTCAGAGATGGCCTCTACAGCCGTTGATCTGAGCCAGCAGGGAGGCCCGTGGGTGACGGGACTTGGGGAGGGGGAGCTCTGTCAGCTCTTACAGAGGTGAACTCTCCCCCACCTACTTCCACCCTCCTTCCCTTTCCCACAAAGAGCTTCAGAGTCAGAAGACTGGGGTCTCCTCTCTCCAGCCCTGTGATCTTAGGCAAATTACTTAACCTCTCTGTGTCCCATTGCCTCTTCCCTCCAGTGAGAGGTTAAGTGCCAGGCACCATGCCTGGCCTCTTGTACTCCATGGCTGTTCGTGTGATGGTCATCAAAATCCTGATTGATCCGCTATGGATTTTAGAGAGGGAGGGAGGGAGGGAGGGAGGAGGAATGGAAATAGAGGTTATGGGATAAAGTTAAAATTGCAAAGAAAAAAAGTATTGTAACTCAGTGTCACCTTTTTATACTAAGTATCTGCAATGTGTCAAACATCTCTTACCCACTAAGTATTCCTCTGGGCTGGACTCAGCAGAGCCCTCCTGAGGTCACCTGGCAGCCAGGACTGAAAAACCCTGTTCTCTATAAAATAGGAACCTGGGTTGATCATTTCTCTGCTCTTTCTTTTCTTTTCTCTTTCCTTTCCTTTTCCTTTCTTTTCTTTATTGTTTTCCTCTCCCTGTCTCAAATTCCCACTCCAGGCAGCACCCCCCACCTCCAAGCCCCATTTATTGCTCTTCCCCTGGGACCTCCCCAGCAGGGAGGACCTGGCCCTGGTGCTCTTGGCCAGGCTTGTGTTGTTAGAAAGCACTTAGGTCACGAGGCTTGCCAGCCCCTCCTGTTGCCACACCACACTCAGGAGCCGGCCAGGAGACGCTGTCAGCCCGTAGGCCGCTGGACACTTGGCATCCTGAGTGGTAGCTGGGGAACTGGAAATGGCACGAGGCAGTTTCAGGTCCTAAGTGGGGCAGGACTGGCTGTCAGGTGCCATCACTGGCCGGAAATGAACGGCAGCCTCAGGGGGCAGCTGGTGCCAGGCACTGTTACGATCAACAGAGGCAGTGGAAAATTCCCCAGCTGCCCCTGTTTTGTTCTTCCGTGCCAGCCACTTCCTCTGCCTCCTTCTCATCTCTTTCCTGATTGGCAAGTGTTCTCCCCCTTCCGCTGGAGCCAGAGTCAGTGGCACCTAGCGTCCCTTAAGTCATCTTGTTATCATCATCGTCATGATCACCGTCATCTGTTACCATCGCTGTGACAACTCTGATTACTCAGCTGTTTAAACCACGCACTGTGCAAATCACTTCATGGGCAGTGGCTCACTGATTTCTCCTGAGACTCCTCTAAGGAGACGTGGGTTTCCTCCCCATGGCACACAGAGGACTCTAGAGCATACAGAGGTAATGTGACCTGCTCAAGGTCACCCAGCAAGTAGGTGGCAGAGCCAGAATCTGTCTCCAAGATTCTGAATCTAGAAGCAACATCTGAAATCACCTCTCAGCATCTCTGCTGCCCACTGCCCCCTCCTGCCCGCAGGCTGTGCTCACTGAGAGCCAAGTCCACAGGATGGGGCCAGAAACAAAAACGGCTAGTTTTCTGCTAACATCTCCGGAGCTGCTTGCCGGTCGTTAGCCCTCTGCCTCCTCCAGGGTCTCTTCGGATTCCCACTCCTCACTGGGAAGGACTTGCTTAGTTCTGCCCAGGTGCCTCTGGATGCAACCAGGGTTCTCTGCCTCTTACCTTCTTAGGGGACATCAAACCAGAATGCTTGACCTGTCCACTATCTCTCGAGTTCTTGAGATGACCTAAAACTGACTCCCCCACCCTCTCAGTCCTCCCACCAACCTGGAGCCCCAGGGCTGACTTCCTTGGTTTCGCATCTTCCTTGCTGCTCTTGGCCTCATGTCTGAATCACTGCTTCCCACCGAAGGGCCACGAAGCTGTTGCTCCTTGCTAGGCCTGGAAGGTGCTGGTGGGGGTGGGGGGACTGGAAGGCATGAGGGGCCAGGGGAGTGTGCTTAGCATTGTACTTCTAGCCTGACAGGATAGGTTACTCATTTGTCTTGGCATCTTCTAGGTGTTGGAATCCTGTGATATGGGAGAGGCCTGTAAGAAATAGAGTAAGTGGGATGGAAGATCAGGTGCACAACTCTAAGCTTCTCAGCTGAGCTTGTCCTTGAAAAAGTTGTGCAAATCGCCACTTCTCGGGAGGTTTCCAGTTCAGAACTGAGAGCTGACCATCTGTTCTTGGTCTAGAAAGGCAGCAGAAGGCTGGGGGTCGACCTGAGTGCTGTGTTCAGAGGCTGCTGTTGTCCTAAGGGGAAGGTCTGAGGGCAGAGCTGACTTTTTATAGCCGCATGGGAACCTGCAGGGAGAAGCAGAGGTTGCCTCGGGCCTGGGAGCACAGCTATATTCGGTGAGCAGGAGGAGGCCCCTGCCTCAGCCTCTGGAGGGGTCCAGCAGGCCAGGCCGGGCAGGGAGCCAGGGAGGGCAGGAGGGAAGAACAGGAGAACTGGGAAAACAGTGTGTCTAGTCTTGGAGAGGTTACAAATGGGAGGGGGGCTCCCAACCACAACCTGTGTCTTCTTCCCCACTGTGCTTCACAGCAGATCCTACCACTCTGTGCTGGAGTTAAGCAGTGTTGCTCTTTCAGAAGGGCACATGGTCCCCAGTCTGCTTGCTTGGCTGTGTCAGCCGTGGCACCTGCCTTTGCAACCTCCAGGGAGTGCTAGCTCTGATTTCACGCATGGTCTTCCAACCAGGATCCACTTAGGAGAGGATCAGAGACCCTTGGGAAGCTGGGAAACAGGACTTAGCCCCAAGGATGGAGCGGAGATATTGGGAGCATTTTAGAACAAGGCAACATCTCAAGGGGCTCTGATTGAGCATTTTCCATTGGTTAGAGTGGAAACCTCCCCACTCCCTGCCTCCCCTGACCCATCTGGTTGTGTGTGTGTGTGTGTGTGTGTGCACATGTTCCACCCTGGTCTCCCAGTCAAGGATTGGAGAACACGTCTGCTGGACCAATTGGATACCTGTCCTTGTGCATCTCAAGGCCTCTCTGAACCTCACCAATTGAAACTCAAGGAATTTCTCTTAAGAAGAGTCCCCTTGACCCAGGAGCCAGGTCAAAGAGGAGCCCATCAGCCAGAGAGGTGACTCCCTACTTCTCTCTTGTATTTGCTCGGTGCTGGCTGAAGATGCGCCAGGAAGAGACAAGCAGCTATATGGTGGTACAGACGAGCGAGGAGGGACTGGCAACCAGTGACGATCTCCCAGGACCACTCCTGATGCTGGCCCAGAATTGTGCAGTCATGCACAACCTGCTGGGCCCCGCCTGCATTTTCCTGCGCAAGGGCTTCGCCGAGAACAGGCAGCCTGTACGTAAGTTGGCCCAGTGGAGCCTGCTGGACTTGGCTTCACCAGGCAAGAGGAGGTGCTGGGAAGAAAAAGGGGTTCTGTGCACAGCAGCTCACCCCCCCCCCAGTAGATACATGTCAAACCCCCAACTGGGGAGGTCTGGTCTCTGAGTTTTCCCACTCACGGCTGCAAACTGTGGTAAGTCCACATCTGCCAGCAGGAAATAACAACAGGTCCATTTTTACTGAGTCCTGACTGCATGCCAGGCACTGGGCTGAGTGTGCTGGTGGGTTGCCTCCTTGATGCTCCAGAGCAAGCCCAAGAGGTAGGTATTTATTATGCCCATTCTACAGAAAGGAGTGCAGTCAAAGGAAGGCTCATAGGTTCGGGTAACAGGTAGTACCAGGTAGGAACAGGATCCAAACTGTAGAACCTACTATGCTGATGGAAATATTGTAACACCTGTACGGTGGACATGAGGCACATGTGACCAACAGTCACTTGAAATGTGGCTAGTGCAACTACGGAAGTGGGGTTAGTGATGTTATCTCATTCTATTTCAAATTTAAGGAGCACAGGGAGGTGTGTGATAAGGATGGTGCTGCAGACAAGAACATCTGCATTTATCAAATAGTAGGTGTCAACACTTAGCATCCCCTGCTTCATGAGTGACAGCAGAGGCCTTGCAAGATGGGTACTGGTATTTAAACCCATTTTGTGGATCAGGAAACTTTAGCTTAGAAGACAGAAGTGATCTGCCTGATGTCCCACCACTGGAAAGCAGATCTGGGCTCTCTTCTGCTGTAAAGCCCCCAATGTTTCCCCCAGCCAAATCATTTGGGGGAAATTGCCACCAGACCTCCTGAGTCAGCATCCGCAGCTGCCCTGTGCTATTGGTGACCATCCATGCTGTCCTCCCCTGCCTAGCGTGCATGGTTCTGCTACTCAGTGGGAGGAAGGGTGTGATTTGGGGACCAGCCAGGGCTCAGCAGTCCAGCTTGGCCCGCAGGCACACTGGGAAAGGCTGCTGGCTGCTTGCTGGGCTCTGACTATGCCAGTAAGAGTTTGGGGGATGGTGGGGAGGAGCACAGTACGCGTGTGCAGTGCTGTTCTTTGCAGGCCTGCAGGATGGGGTGCTGAAGAAGGCGCAAGCACTTGGAGCCTGTCAGATGGGGGAGGGCTTATTATAGCAAAACAGTAGCTGGGCCTAATGCATGCACTGGGTGCAGATGAATGCCTTCTTGTTCACTCAGTCCTCCAGCCCCAGATTCCCCATCTGCAGGTAAAACCAACTGCAGATCCAAAATATTTGAAAGCAAAGTGTATTGCATCTATACCGAACACAGACATGTTTTTCTTGCCATGATTCCCTAAACAGCACAGTGCAACTATTTGCATGGCATTTACATTGTGTTAGGGATTATAAATAATCTAGAGGTGATTTAAAGTATGTAGGAGGATGTGCGCTGATTCTTTGCAAGTACTACATTTTTTTCCCATGTGGGACTTGAACATCCGTGGATGTGCTAACTGCAGGGCCCCAGAACTGACCTCCCACCCCCCATGAATACCAAGGGACTGCTGTGTTCATTCACTTACTCACTTTCCCTTATTGGCAGAGAGACATGTGACAAACCAAGTCCTTTTTGGTCACCTAAGGGTATCTAGGAGCACAGGAGGCTGCCATGCTGCAGTGGAAATAGACCCCGACCTCCATGCCATGAGTCTCCTTGTTTTTTCTGTTATTATATTTTTAAGATTATTTTTGTCAGAAAGGCATATTTTACAGAGAGAAGAAGATACAAAGAGAACTATCTTCCATTTGCTGGTTCACTCCCCAAGTAGCTGCAAGGGCTTGTGCTGAGCCAACCAGAAACCAGGAGCCAGGAGCTTCTAGGAGGTCTCCCATACAGCTGTAAGGGCCCAAGGACTTGGGCCGTCTTACACTGCTTTCCCAGGCCACAAGCAGGGAGCTGGATGGGAAGTGGAGCAACTGGGACATGAACTGGTGCCCATATGGTATGCCAGTTCATGTAAGGTGAGGATTTAGTCACTAGGCTATTGTGTCAGGCTCTGATATTAAAAAAGAAGAAGAGGAAGATGAAAAAGAAGAATATTTATTTGTTTCTATTGGAAAGGCAGATTTACAGAGACAAGGACAAACAGAGAGAAAGATCTTTTATCCACTGTTTTACTTGTTACAATGGCCGGAGCTGAGCTGATAGAGTCAGGAGCCAGAAACTTCTGGGTCTCCTCTGCTGGTGCCGGATTCCAAGGCATTGGGCCATTCTCTACTGCTTTTCTAAATCATAAGCAGGGAGCTGGATGGGAAGTGGAGCAGCCAGGATAAGAACCGGCATCCAAATGGAATGTTGGTCTAGCATGTGATTTAACCAATTAAACCATCACAGCGGCCCGCATTTATTCATTTTATCTTGTTGAGAAGCCAACACTAACACACACAGAGAAAGACGGTACCAGTCCTCTACTTCCCAAATGCCCACAGCAACCGGGCCTAGGCCGGGCTGAAGCCTTGAGCCAAGAACTCCAGCTAGGTCTCCCATGTGGCTGACAGAAATCCAACCACTTGAGCCATTGGCCACTGCCTCCCTGGGTGCCCATTAGCAGGAAGCCAGAATCAGGAGCCGGGGCTTGGATCCAGGCAGGCACTTCAGTACAGGATGTGGGGACATCTTACTGGCTGCACCAAACACCTGCCCCTGGTGAACTTTCTGAGCCGAAGTCCACACACAGAAAAGTGTTCAAGGAGCTCCTCCCATGAAAGGTCACTTGCAGGAACAAGGAGCTCATGGCCTGCTTTTTCCAAGGTCACACACAGTCTCAGTACTGTCTGACCAGGTGTAGCCCCCTCTTAGTTCCTGCTGCTGTGCGCCAGGTCGTCCCAGGAGATATCGTTCTGTGGTTCCCCTCCCCTTCCGGACTCGCTCCAGATTTACAGTGCTGGTGTCCCTCGCCCTGGGACAGAATGGGTGGGCAGTTGCCCGTTTTCCTGCCCTGGTGCTCTTGACTGGGACAGGCTGTGTACAGTATATGCAGCCAAGATGCCTCATGCTCCCTGGGGCATGCCCGCTGCCTGTGAGCCTGACAGTGTGCCTACACCTGAGTTTCCTCAGGGTGGGCACACCTGCTTCCAGCACTCCCTGACCAAAGGCCAAGGGCTGGAACACTGTGTCCAGTGTGGAAGCCCTTGATGAAACTGGCTCATGTGGGCACTGAATCCATTCTGGGCCAGTTTGCCTCCTTCTGAGCTGGCCTAGGGTGATGGTGACCCCACCGACTCTGACCTGCTCTCCAGAGATTCCACCAGTGTCTTGTCTGATGCCTAGACCCAGGCTTCCTAGCCTCCCCAAGGAGTCCTGGGTCCTGTGGGCAGCTGGAGATATATGCTCTGGACCCTGGCAGCAGCCGAGGCATGGTGGCCCCCAGGGTCCTGTACTGACTGGAGAGTATGTAGGGGTGGGAATCAAACTGGGGAAGACTGGATGGTGCCCAGGAAGCAGGCCTGAATGCAAGTTCTGCCTCAGCATCTCCAGGCTCTTCCCAGCTGCTTCCTTCATCTGCCGCTACATGTTCAATACCTGCTTTCTGGCCCACCTCACTCCTCTTTGCCCTCTTCTCTCTGTCCTGACCTCCCCGACCCTGTTTTATTTACAGGCTTTGTATCCAGGTCAGCCGTGTTCCCCAGCCCACTGGGTCTGGAATGAGGTCCTGGAAGTCCACTGTTCTTGTGCTCAGGCTGGGTGTGGCTGCTGGGTCCTTGGGGTATTCTCTTGTCAGTGACTCCAGAGTTTCTGTGTTGATGGGATATGGGGACCTGCACCTTTTCTCCCTCAAGGACGTGATCCAGATCACCCCTTCTGCATCCTCCCCCTGCCTCCACCCAGTGCCTACTATCCCTTGGGTGGCCCCCAGAGGATGGGCACTCTGTGACTTCCAGGTCCTCTGCTGCTGCTAACAGGACATGTTCTCTTGTTTCCAGGACAGGTCACTGCGACCAGAGGAAATTGAAGGTAAAATCTGGTCCCTGGGAGAAAGGGCCGCTCAGCCTTCTAGGAAGGCATGAGAGGGGGTTGGTGGGCAGAATGGCCAAGGTCCCGGTGGCCCCTGGAGCAGGGAAGCTTGAGAAGCCGTGCAGGTCTTCACCCTAACCACAGCACCTTTGTCCACTGCCCCAGAGCTCCGAGAGGCCTTCCGAGAATTCGATAAGGACAAGGACGGCTACATCAACTGCCGGGACCTGGGCAACTGCATGCGCACCATGGGCTACATGCCCACCGAGATGGAGCTCATTGAGTTGTCGCAGCAGATTAACATGAACTGTGAGTCTCTCTACAGTACTTACCCTGCCCTTCTGGCCCTGGTCTCTAGAGTCCTTGGCACTCAGACATGCCTGGCTTCCAGTTCTGTGCCCACCCCTCCCAAACCCTGTGGCCTGGTGCAAACCGCTTACCCTCTCTGGGTTTGCTCGTCTGTGTGGTGAGGGTTGCCATGGGGAGTGGAACCCAGAAAGTCAGTGAGGCACAGGTGTGGAGCAGCCTGGTAGTGGCCTCCCAGCAACAAGAGGATGTACATTGCTGTTATTTAGGTCTTCTCTGTCTTAGCTTGAGTTTCCGTCAGGCAAGTGGAGATAGTGCATTGGCAGGAAGTGAGGACCCGAGACTGGGAAGGAGAGAAGTCCAAATAGGGATCTCTCCTGCCAGCTGGCACTGCAGGAGCTAGAGTCCTGCTGGGGAACTAAAGAAGCTGGTATGGAGGTGCCCTCCTCTAAATTATACCACAACCTCTACATCTTTGGGCAGGCTGCTTAAAAAGAAAAGAGGTTTGTTTTGGTCCACAGTTCTAGAGGCTCAAGGGCTCCCATCTAGTGACGGCTTTCTGCTGGTGGAGTCCTGTGCCTGGGTGGCACATACGTCTACATGGCAAGAGACAGGCCGTCATGGGTGTCTTTTATTATTTTCTTCCCATGGGTCTCTGTATCTGGTCTCTCTTTGCTTAGAAAGCCACCAGGATTCAATCAGGGGCCTCGCTCTCATGACCGTATTATTCCTAGTCAGTTCTTTTTAAAAAATTTTTATGCTACAGTTCCATAAGCTCTGGGATTCCCCTTCCCCCCTTCACAAGTCCCTCCCCTCCACCAATTCTTCCCATATTATTACAGTGGTCATAGTCCTTCATTAACAGTCCTAAGTCCATCATTCTTCTCTTTAAGTGTATCCTGACATTGTAGGTATGGACAGCTGTGGAAAGTCCATCATCCTATTGTTAAGATATATTTGACAATTTCATTGGGAGTCCATCTTTGATTTGGAAGTAGAGATGCATCTTCATATCTTCACATCTGGATATGATAGTCACATTTACATAGTCACTATATACCTGTTAAATGAAAAGCCATAAAACAAAATCAACAATAGGAAGAAAAATGGGACATTTGCAACAGCGTGAAGTTAAATAACATACTACTGAGTAATCAATGTGTCGCTGAAGAAATGAAAAAGAAAAAAAAAACCTTGAAGCAAATGATGCTACTGTGTGACCTGTGAGTCACTGAAGAAATTAATAAGAAAAATATTTTGAGGAAATGAAAACAAAAGCAAAAATATTAAAACCCATAAGATGTAGGTAGCAAAAGCTATTGAAAAGGTTATTGATCTTATATTTTGCATGAAGGTTGCCTTATATCTGAAAGAACATATGATATTTGTCTTTTTGGGATTGACTTATTTCACTGAGCATAATGGTCTCTAGTTGGGACCATTTGGATGCAAATGGTAGAATTTCATTCTTTACAATGGCTAAGATGAAATAGATATACCCTGGAATAGATGTACTACAGCTTCTTTGTCTACTCCTCTTTCGGTGGGCATTTGGGTTGTTTCTATGTCTTTGCTATTGTAGTTTGTGCTGTTGTAAATATAGGATGACAGATTCCTTTCTCATATGCACATTTCACTTCCTTTCAATATATTCTCAGAAGTGGGATAGCTGGGTCCTAATCATTTCTCACAGAGGCCCCACCTCTAAACCTCAGGGTTGGATTACATTTCCACCTTCTTAATGCCTCACAGTGAGAATTGCATTCCAACACATGAAGCCTCAAACTATGTCCAAACATACCAACCCCCAACTTCTGGCACTTGGTGCTTAACAGCCATTGTGAGTAAGCAGTGGACTACCAGTTATCCAGCCCCCCCCACCTCCTGAGTGAGCTTCTACTGGCATAAGATGGACAAGGACTGGCACATATAGACCAGGCACTGGTAACATGTGCTTCCCCACCTTTCTCTGAGGGTGTTTCTGTCTTCCTATCTTAGTGATCTTTGCCTATCCATGTTCCTTCTTCGCATCCCATCTCCCCTTATTGATCCCTTAGTTTATTCCCTTACTAAAAACTGACTACTCTCCTGAGCCACTCTTTGATCACCCACCTGCCCTTGGCTACGTTTCTGTCCTCATATGGCCCTTGGTTATATCCTGGACCTCGTGGCCAGCAGAGCACAGTGGCCAGGCATTCCCCTCACTTGCCTAGTTGGAGATGGGGAATGGGTGTACTGAGGATGATCTAACCCTTTGCTCTTCCAGTGGGTGGCCATGTGGATTTTGATGACTTTGTGGAATTAATGGGCCCTAAACTTCTGGCAGAGACAGCAGACATGATTGGAGTAAAGGAGCTTCGAGACGCTTTCCGAGAGGTGAGGGGTGGCCAGTGGTGGGCAGGAGCGAGAAGACTATCAGACGCTCCTCTCCAGGGTGGCCTCTTGAGAAGAAACATGCGCCCCAAGTTCCAACCCAGGGAGGCAACTCGGGCAGGAGAAGGGCTTCTGGGGCTGGGGGCACAGTGACTCCTGAGAAGGAGCTCAGCCTTGGGATTTGCTGTTGCCATGGGGTCCATCGCCTCATTGTCTCCCAATTCCCACCCTGCTTCCTTCCTGCCCACTCTAGTTTGACACTAATGGTGATGGAGAAATAAGCACCAGTGAATTACGAGAGGCCATGAGGAAGCTCCTGGGTCATCAGGTGGGACACCGAGACATAGAAGAAATTATTCGAGATGTGGATCTCAATGGGGATGGACGAGTGGACTTTGAAGGTAGGAGGGGCTTGAGGGTGGAAGAGAAGCAATCCAGTAACGACCATCTACAGATCCCTCCAACCATGACTTTCATGCCGTCATTAACCCAACCCAGCCTTTTGTTCTTCAGTCCCTCCAACATGATCCCTCCATCCATGTACCCATCTAATCCACCCTCCATCTCTATATTCGTTAATCTGTCCATCCATGCTTCACCCATCCATCCACCCACCCATTTTCCATATCTGTCTCATTTGTCCAGATACCTTTTAATCCATTCCACTGTCTATAGACGATCATCCATACGATAATGTATCCGTTTATGCCTGTATCTTGTCTTCTAGATATTCCCCATCATTCATTTAAGCCTCCGTGTACACTTCTCTGTGTACATCCATCTGCGTTGCTGTATTCATGCAAGTAAATACGTCCATCCATGTGCACTCCTACCCGTAGCATACTTCCATTGATCTACGATGTTTCCTTTCAATCATTTCCTCATCTTCATCCATCCACACATGCACGCAGACATCCACCCATCCCTGTGTCTGTCTTCTCCATGCATCTCTTTCCACCTGTCTACCCACTCATACATCCACTCATGATAGCTATCTTCTGAAACCTCATTCTTCAACCTGAACAACAAGTCCTTGACATGTGACACAGCTCACCTTCACAGCCACAGCCTCTACTGTTCCATTACTCCCTCTCTGCCTAGATAATTGCAATCCATGAACCTGTTAAGCTTTATTTAAAAATATTTAACTTATGGTATTTATTTGAGAAAAGCAGAGGGGTTGATGAAAGGAGTGGCAGAAGGAGGGAGAAAGAAAAAGGCAGCGTTCTCACCTACCTTATCACTTTCCAAATGCCTACAACTGCTGGAGCTAGGCCAGGCCACAGCTGGCACTTGGGAACTCAGTCCAGAACTCTCACATGAACCCCAGGAATCCAAGTACTTGAGACATCACTGGCTGTCTCTTTGCCTTCCTGCAGTAACAAGAAGCTCAAATCTGGGATACAGCCAGGAATCAAACCCAGACACTCCAGTATGGAATACAAGTGTCTTAGCCCCTGAGCAGGATGCCCACACTTGCCATCATGCTTTTCATTGTATTTATTTATTTTTTTTTGAAAATGATTTATTTTTATTTTTCTCAGAAAGGCAGATTTATAGAAAGAAGGGGAGATCAAGATCTTCCAACCTCTGCTGGTTCACTCCCCAAATGTCTACAACAGCTAGAGCTGAGCCAATCAGAAGCCAGGAGCTTCTTCTGAGTCTCTTACATGGACACAGAGTCCTAAAGATTATGCTTTCTAGGCCATATGCAGGGAGCTGGATGTGAAGTGGAGCAGGCAGGACATGAACCGACACCTATATGGAATGCCAGACCCACAGACAGTAGTTTATCCTACACACCATGACACCATGTATTGTATTTTTCACTTATTGTATTTTTCACTTGGGCTAAATTCTTTTCTTTTTTTAAAGAAGCATTTTTTTAAAAAAAGTGTGTTAGAAAGTGAGAGAGACGAGCTCTCATGTACTACTCTACTCCCCAAATATCCACAGTATTTCCTGGCTGGGAACAAAGCCAGGAGCTGTGAACTCGGTTCAGGTCTCCCACATGAATGGCAGGGATCCACATACTTGAACCATCAAAACTGCATCCCAGAGTGTACATTAACAGGAAGCTGGAATCAAGCCTGAATGGGTATTGAACTCAGGCACTTCATTGTGAGCCCCAGGCATCTTAGCCACTAGGCTAAATGCCCCCTCTGGGCTGAACTGTGTTCATCCTTCAAGACCTGGTAGTGGGACCTCTTCATCCAGCTCTTCTTTTATGGTTCCTCAAATTGAACCTGCTTCTGGGAGTATGGGGTGCTCTCACAACAACTCAGGTTCACCCCTGCTCCTCCCCTTGGCACCCAAGTGCTGGTTGTCATTGTCCATCAAGAAGGAATGATTGGTGGTAGCACAGGACTCCCTGGGGCACTGATGTGGTAGGTAGATGCTGGGGTGCACCTGTTTAGACTGTGTACCAAGAGTAAACTCCATATTGGGGACTTGGCGTGACAGCACTATAGCTTTATCAGTTGTAGCAAATGTACCACTCTGACGCAGGATGTTGGTGGGGGAGGCCATACATGTGTTGAGAAAACCTATATGGGAAACCTCTGTCCTTCTATTCAGCTTTGCTGTGAGTCTGGAACTGAAGCTGAGTTCGGGGCAAGAGAGAAAGAGCAGCGAGAAGGGTGTGTTGAGGGGTGGGAGCACAGAGACAGTGAACATCAAGGATGCAGCTGATTGGTTATTTGGATCAGGTCAGGTAGGGCCTTGGGGCCACAGCAGAACTCCATGTGATCTGCAGGGAGCCGTGCAGGCTTCAGCAGAAGTCCCATACGTGGATGAGCAGAGGGTTGAAAGGGACCAGATGGTACTGGGGATAGGGGCCTAGAAGCAGGATCCTGGGCTGGCCCCGACTGCTGCTGTCTTCCATGCAGAGTTTGTCCGGATGATGTCCCGCTGAGGCCGCCAGGGCCCCTCCAGGACTGCCAAGCTCCCACAGGTGGGGAGGAGAGAAGCCAGAGCACGCCGCACCCCGCTGTAGCCGCCAAGAGCCCAGGATGAACTCGCGGATGGGGCCTGCCTGCACCCCGGGGGAGGTGCCCACCCCGGAACCCCACCCCTCCGCACTGTGAAAGACTCACAACTCCTGCAACTGGAAAGGGAGGCGCCCGCCGAGGAGGAGGCCACAGTGCCAAGCCGGCAGAGTCGTGCCAGGCGCCAAGTGCCATGTGCCCAGCCGTGGCTGGCTGGGTGGGCCAGGGAGCCCGCCAGCAGACCCCACACAGCATGTCTGCCCCGGGGCAGAGCCTCTTGTTGCCCTCCTCAGCTCTGTGCCCGTCCCAGCTCGCCTCAAAACTAATAAAGTATTTCCAAGAGAACAACAGCCCAGGTGGTCTCTGCTTCTTGGGCCTGGTTAGGGTGGGCAACCATATCCTGAGCACTAGCTGTGTGCCCAGGAGCATCTGGACACTCCAGCATGCTGCCTGCACTCATGGAGTACCTGTTTGATACCCAGGGGCTTCCGTTCTCACCCCATAGGCCAGAAGCTGCTACTTTGAGCTGAAAGGAAGATGGAAGAATATGACGGTTTAGCCAAGAACACAGCTGCCCCACGTGGTGTGATCGGGGTCTCCAAGAAGAGGACAGTGGCTGTGAGGTGAGCACTTCCTATTTGTAGGAATTTTCCTGCTGGTCAGGGAGACGGACATGAAGTAGACACATCTGTGTGTGATGGCAGACAGTGACACTGCTGCTAAACATAGGAACCTGCAACCGACATGAAGGGGACATTGAGGAGGGCTCTCCTGAGGAAATGAGGACAGGCATATGGCCCCAGAGGAAATCCCAATTTGCAAGACAGGTGTGGAAACAGCTGCCACCCTCCTTGCCTCCTGGGAAGCAGGGTGGAGGGGTGCATAAGACCCTAGCATGGCATATGGCCTTGGGCCAGTCATGTTGCATCCCTAAACCTCAGCATTCTCATACATCATGTGGGGATAAGGAAGAAGGGAGTTAGTGCCCAGGGGGAGTGTCCTTGGCATTGATAAAGGGGCTGTCACTTATAGACTACAGCGGATTTGTGCAAGGCAGCAATATGGAACAAGTTCGTTGCCACTGCAGTTGATCCCTTTAGTGGAAGGGTTGCAGGAATACAGAGTCCATCATGGCACGCGTGGGTCTTGGAGTACACATGAGCAGGTGTGCCAGGTGGTCCACGACCCCCAAGTCACCAGTGCTTTGCATTAGGTGTCGGGATCCCCTGGATGATTCTGAACACTGCAGGGATTCAGATTCTGCATATAGCATGGGGTCCAGGCTTTTGCATCTCTAACAACCCAAAGGATGTTCTGCCAGGCATGGGCCATTGGCTGAATCACTGCACACCTGTGGGAGGCAGGTGCATTTCTGAGGTGAGAGATGGAACTGGGAAGGGAGGTGGAACATGCCTGTCCCCTCTACTGCAACAGGAGGAGGAGGATTCTCATTCTCAGACCAGGCAAGAGTGTGTGGGCCCCAGCCAGCAGCTGGGGTAATCCCCAGCTAGCAAGGCTGGGAGCTCCAGACTCACTTGAATAATCCAATTCTCAGACTAAGCCCTTGGCTCTGTGCCTCGCTAGGCAGGCCTGCAGCCCTGCCTGCCCCCATGCCAGCTTAGTTCTGCCTAGTGAGTCCACAGCCACACCGTTTTGGGGATACAAAGGATGTAGTGGGCAGTTTGCCAAAAGAGAGCGCTCCTGTGGGCATCTCTGTCACCTGGCGGAGAAGGCCTGAGGGTACCACCGGGACAGGGGAGAAGATGAGGTGACAAAGATGCCTCTGATCCTGCTGTGTGGCCTCTTGAAGTCACAGACACAGCCGCTATCATGAAGGGCTGGCAGGTCCTGCCAAAGCACTCTTCAGAAGAGACAGTGCTTTGGGCAGAGAAGCCTGAAGTCTGGCCCTCTGCCTTCTTGGGATGCCAAAATGGGAAGGTCTTCTCTTGAACGGGGCTTGTGTTCCAGGGGTTCCTAGTAAGTTACTTGAAGGAAGAGTTAAGTGACTTCAAGAACCAAGATGTGCCTTGGTAAGGGGGACTTTTCACTGTGGCCTGCTGTAGTTTCATCAATACCTCCCCAAAGGCAGGTGTTTGGCCTAGCAGTTAGAACTCCTGTTAATGCAACTGCCAAAATGCCTATATCCTGCCTCACAGGTTCTGGGCTTGATGCCTGTCTGTGGCTTCCTGCTCAAGTGCACCCTGGGAGGCAGAAGTGAGGGCTGAAGTAGCTGGGTTCTGCCAGTCACATGGGAGATCCGGATTGAGCTCTCAGCTCCAGCTGGGGACCATTGCAGGCACATGGGGAGTGAACCAACAGATGGAAGCTTGCTCTCACACTCTTTCTTAGTAATTGAAAACATCAATATATGGAATCAAGTCTGCCCATCCCCCATACCCCTGGGGTTAATTGAGAGTGAGTCATCGGTTCCTTTCTGTGAGCATTCCTCTATGGTTTACTGAGCTCCTATGAGGCTCCAGGCTCAGGTCTCTGTCCTTAAGGAGCTTGAATTCTAGGAGGGGGAACCCATCAGAGAACGGACTAGAGCCTGGAAGCTGCCATGAGGTGTGAGTGAGGAGGAAGGGGACCTGAAAGACAAGTAGTGCCTGCTGGGCAGGAGAACTGTCTCCACTTGTGGGAACAGCACTGTGCAGAGGCTCAGTGGTCAGGGGCCACGTGGCTCCTTTGGGAATCCAGTGGTTCTGTGTTTGGGTGTGCTGGGTAGAGGAAGGAGCACAGAGCCTGACTCCACTGCAGATCCTGGCAGGTGGGACAGCTAGAGAGCTGCCTTCCTTAGATCAACCAGGCCCGGAGCAGAAACCCTGGTGTAGAATTAAACACAGCAACAAAGGGTGGCCAAGAAAGCACTTCCACCACAGAGTGTTCTAGAACATGGGCTCAGGTCATAAAGCAGAATATCCCTAGTGGAAAGATGTGCCACCACTGGGATCTTGCCATATCTGATCCTATGTGAGTCTGATCAGATGATCTGCTAATGTTGAGCTCAGCAAGTGTGTGCCTTCAGTACAAGCCAGACCGGGCAGCACTGCAGATCATGGCTCCCAAATGCCCACAGTAGTCAGGGCTGCGCCAGGCCAGACCCAGGAGCCAGAAACTCCATCTGGATCTCCAATGTGGGTGACAGGGGCTGGTGTAATTGGGTTGTCATTTGCTATCTTTCCAGGCACACATTAATACGAGCTGGATCAGAAGTGGAATAGCCAGGACTTTAACTGGCACTTCAACATGAGGATACTGTCATCACATAGAGCAGTTTAACATGCACCATCACAACCCGCCCTTTAACGGCAACAAAAACATTTACCTGTTTTTTTGTTTGTTTGTTTTTGAGAAGCTCTCTTCCACTGGTTCATTCTGCAGATGCCTGCAGCAGCTAGGACTGGGCCTGGCCAAAAGCTGGGAATTCAACCTGGGTCTCCCACATGCATGGGAGGGACAACTACCTGTACCATCTGAGGGTGCACGTGAGCAGGAAGTGGGAACCAGGAGCCAAACTGGGATCTGAGCCTCAAGACTCTGGAATGAGATAAGGACATCCTCACTGGGGTCTTTAACCATTGTGCCAAACACCTGCCCCTAAGTCCTTGTCTTGCATTATCTCTAAGCCTCTTCATTCTCATGGTGTAAAAAACTCAGCTTCGGTAAAGGGACGTGACTCAGCAAACTTTTGGACCAAGGCTGTCCCTATGTTCCTGACTCCAGTCAACTGTGTTCTTAACACAAGGAAAAGAAGCCGGGAGATGATGATAAAAACAGCGAATGTGTCCAGGAAGTTTAGAGCAGCCTGTCAGGCATGTCCTCTTCCCCACCCGCAGGCGATGCCTCCTTCACCAGTAAACAAACCTAGGGGTAGAAGGGAAACGACATGGCATACTGCTTGGGGCACTTGTATCCCACAGCCTGCAGCCTGGGTTCCAGCCCTGGCTCTGCTCTCCTAGAATTCTAGCTTCTTGTGGATGCTTCCCAGGGTGACAACAGTGACGGCTCAAGGAATTGTCCCCTATGAGGCAGACCTGGGTTGACTTCCTACTTGCCACCTTTATCCTGGCCCAGCCCTGGCTGTCGTGGGTATCTGGGGGAGTGAACAAAAAGATGGGAGGTTCATCTCTGTCTTAACTGTCTTTCCAATAAATAAGTTATAATGTTTGAAAAAGAAGAGAAGCGACCTGCCCAAGGCCACCTGCTTAGAAAGGCATCTGCTTTTTCTGTCGTCGCCCCATCCCCACCCCTCCCTGGCTGCCTTCTTCCTTGTGACTCACATCCTCTTGGGGAAGCAACAACTTGCCAAGGCTATTCTCCCTCCTGTAAAGCTGGAGATCTGGCCAGGTTTTTGGGTTCAAGTTGCTCCCTGAGGGCCAGGGCCAGGGCCAGGAGACACCAGGGCCAGGAGGGGTGGGTCAGGTCCCTGCCTCTCTGGGTACCTCTGGTCCCTGGGGTTTAACATCTAGAAATGCCAGGCAGAGGGACGTTGGTACGGGGGAAGACCTCCCACCTTTGGGCCTAAAGGCTGTAAAGCTGGCCAAGAAGGAGGCAAGGCGGGCCCCTACCTCCTCTCAGTATTTACCTTTTGAACTTTTATTGTAAGCTTATCCTGAAATGGGGGTACAACGACTCATAAACTTAAAAATAGGTAAGACTTAATTAATAGCCTGCTTTGTTCTTCTGATCCTTATCTGGAAAGGAAGACACACCTCTTTTCAGTCTTGTAGGTCAAGGTGAACTTACCCCAGGGGACCCATAGGCTGCTCCAGGGTCCCCTTTTGAACTCTGGTTCCTGTCAGCTGTTTCTTTCCCTTGAGGTGGAAGGGTTTTCCCCCCACTCCTTACTCTGAACCCCATACCGGGGCCTTTTCAAGTCATCAGATTGCCAGTGTCACGTGTCAGAACATTACTTGTCTTAACTCTCTCGTAGGTGAATCATCATGGCTGGGTACCAAGGACTTTCTATGGGCCAAGCAGGTTGTCCTGGTTTGTTTTCTTTCTTTTCTCTTTCTCTTCCTTTTTCTTTCTTCTCTCTCTCTCTCTCTCTCTCTCTTTTTTGGTTTCTTAAAGATTTATTTATTTTTATTGAAAAGTCAGATCAAATTTAAGGAGAGAAGGTAAAACAGAAAGGTCTTTCATCTGCTGGTTCACTCTCCCAAATGGCCACAATTGAACCAATTTGAAGCCAGGAGCTGCTCCCAGGTCTCCCATGCAAATGCAGGGTCCCATGGTTTTGCGGCATCCTTTAATGCTTTCCCAGGCCATAAGTGAGGAGCTAGAGGAGAAGTGGAACAGCTGGGATGTGAACTGATGCCCATATGGCAGGTGAGGATTTACCCACTGAGCTATTGAGCCTGGCTCTGGCCTGGTTTTCTAATGATATGAAGCTGATATCTAGGGTGGAAAATGACTTTCCAAAGGCCACAGTGCTCTAAGAAGTCCCTATGACATCCCTTCTGCTCCTTGCATGATAATTTATTCAGCACGTGCATTCTGCTCCGTGGTTCTGCAATGCTAGTTTAAAAAACAAAAAACAAAACAAGTGTCCCCCACCCCAACATTGTCATTCTTTAAAAGATCTCTTTTCAGAGTGGGAACTTGGCACAGTGGTGAAGAGGCCTCTTGGGACTCCTACATCCCATATGGGAGTGGCTGGGTTCAAAACCAAATTCCAGTTTCCTGTTAAGGCACACCCTGGGAGGCAGCAGAAATGGCTGCAGCAGTTGAAGCCGGGTGAGGGACACAGATTCTGGGCTCCTGGTTTCAGCTTGGCCCAACTCTAGCTGTTGGGAGCACTTGGGGAATGAACCAAGAAGATGGTTCCTATCTTTCTACCTGCATTTTAAATAAATTGAGGGGGTTCATTTTAACATGCCTCTTTTTACTTCTTTTTACTTTCATGAAGAATGAGCAAGTATATTGCACAGGGAAGGAGCCTGAGGCCCAGAGAGGTGAGTCCATGTCCCCAGGTCACACTCTGTGAATGATGGGCCGCCAGGCTGGGGTGGGGCGGGGGGACTCCTGACCGTTGGCTCCTAGTTGGGGGGTTCTGGGAAATCACTTCTCTGTCTGGGACTGGGTTTAAAATTCCTAAGTCTTTGGTGTAAATGAAAAAGGGATAGTGTTGTGGTATAATCGAGTAAGCTGCAGCTTAACCCAGCATTCCTTCTAGGAGCACTGGTTTGAATCACTGGCTGCTCCACTTTGATCCAGCACCCTGGCTAACGCACCTGGGAAAGCAATGCTGAAGATGGACCAAGTGCTGAGGTCCCTGCTATCCCTGTGGGAGACCTGCTTCCTGGCCTAGGCCTGGTCCACTCCTGGCTATTCTAGTTTTTTCAGAGAGAACCAGGAGAGAAAAATCCTGTCTCCTTCTCTGCCTTTCAAACATATAATTTTTTTTTTTAACTTAAAAAAAATCCTCTTGCATGTCATCTGCATTTTGTACAAAGAGTATATATTTTCCTTCAACAAATAGTTTGCCATTCCTTTGAAAGGTATCTCATTCAAGCCATACAACTGTACGAGGATGTCCTCTCACTTTCTGAGAAAGGAGATAGCCAGATTGGGAAGCCATGGAGGATGGACCCAAGTGAACCCCGCTCTCTCTGATCCCCAGTTCAGGTGCCCCACATGAGATAGTCTTGGAAGCTTTGAGGAAAAATTCACAGAAAACCATCCTTGGCTAGAGAAACTGGGAGTGCAGCCACACACCATGTCCCTTGGCTCTCAGACAGGGATGGCTGCCCACAGCAGGCAGGAGCTTAGTGCTATCAGAGGAATGTCTGGACTCAGGACCACCCAAGGCCCTTTCCAACTTTCCCAGGCCTCCAGAGAATAGGCCTCTGGCTGTCTGGGAATGCCCTCAGGGACTCAGGCCCTCCAGTCCACTTTGGTAGTTGAGCCCCCCCACCCCCTCATACTGTCCTGTGTTAGGCCTGGGTCCTGATCTTGTCAAACCTGTAATTGCTGGAAATTCCACTCTCCCAGCCCAGGCCCCCAAACACAACCCCTGGAACAGGCCCTCTCAAGTAAGACCCTGTCTACAGGTGCCAATCTCTGCTACACCCCAAGGACTTAATACCTGTGCACCACCACAAGCACTTCACCAGCCACTAGAGTAACTGGGTGTACTCTACAGAAGACACTCCATCTTCAGGGCAAGAGTGGGTTTGAAGAGGCCATCAACTCCCATGGTTGAACTTGTTGAGTGTTCCATGGGCACTGCATTCTTTTTTTTTTTTTTAAGATTTATTTTTATTGGAAAGGTGGATATACAGAGAGGAGAGACAGAGAGGAAGATCTTCCGTCCGATGATTCACTCTCCAAGTGAGCGCAACGGGCCGATGCTATGCCGGTGCTATGCTGATCCGAAGCCAGGAGCCTCTTCCGGGTCTCCCACATGGGTGCAGGGTCCCAAAGCTTTGGGCCGTCCTCGACTGCCTTCCTGGGCCACAGGCAGGGAGCTGGAAGGGAAGCGGGGTTGCCGGGATTAGAACCGGCGCCCATATGGGATCCCGGGCATGCAAGGTGAGGACCTTAACCACTGCGCCACCGCGCCGGGTCCGGGCACTGCATTCTTGAAAGCAAATGAAGGCACTTGAGAAAGTTCATGAAAAATGGAATGTGAAGATCAGTTTATTCTGGTACCAAACAAAAGTCTGAAATCTACATATATGAGAGGCCCTCAAAAAGTGCATATAAGGAAAAGTGCATATGTGAGGGCAGTTTAGTGGCTCAGCAGGTTAAGCACTGGCATCCCATATGGGCACCAGTTCCTGTCCCAGCTGCTCCATTTCCCATCCAGCTCCCTGCTTGTGGCCTGGGAAAGCAGTCGAGGACAGCCCAATGCTTTTGGCCCCTGCACCCGCGTGGGAGACACAGAAGAAATTCCTGGCTCCTAGCTTCAAATTAGTTCAGTGTGGCTGTTGCAACCACTTGGGAGTGAGCCAGGAGATAGGCGATCTTTCATTATTTCTATAAATCAGCCTTTCCAATAAAAATAACTAAATCTTTTAAAAAAGAAAGGATTATGCATTTTTCAAACCAAAAATATACTTGGTTTTTTTAATTCCATTTTTCCATGAACCTGTACCCATGCCCTTGTAGTTCTTGGTCCTCTTTAGAGCATGAGGTAGGGTGTCCAAGTCACAGGCAATAGAATTCAGAAGAATGTCCTATTTCAGGGTAAAAACTGGTCGAACGCTTGGTTGACATCACATGCCAGTCCAGCATAAAGAACACCAGATCAAGCTAAGATCTGTAAGGGTTGATTATGCACAGGAAAGAACTGTAGGTAAGCTGGGAGACAGCCAACCAAGGGTGGTGAGGAGTCATGGGTTACAGCGGCAACAGCCCAGTTCATAGTACGTCCAAGAGGAAGTAGCTGGGCTTCTTCCTGGCAGACTGTCCTATATTCTGTCTCTCTCTCTTTTTTAAAGATTTATTTTTATTGCCAAGTCAGACATACAGAGAGGAAGATCTGCCCGATGATTCACTCCCCAAGTGACCACAACAACCAGAGCTGAGCTGATCTGAAGCCAGGAGCTGGGAGCTTCTTCCGGGTCTCCCACGTGGATGCAAGGTCCCAAGGCTTTGGGCCGTCCTTGACTGCTTTCCTAGGCCACAAGCACGAAGCTGGATGGGAAGCAGGGTTGCCAGGATTAGAACCAGCGCCCACATGGGATCCCAGTGCATGCAAGGTGAGGACTTTAGCTGTTAGGCCAACCAACGCGCCAGGCCTCATATTCTTTCAAAGACAAACAGCCCTCCAATAATTGACATGGTTCCAGCTTATTGAGCAATTCCAGGGACTTTGTGATGTGCTCCGTGACCTTCTTCTTCCTCCTCTGGCTGAATTGCCCTCTTTCATCCTCACAGATACTCTTTGAAATAGCACCTGTTGATGTACTTGCTCTATTTCACAACAGAGGAAACTAGAGCCTAGAGAAGGACTGCTGATTCTCAAGGGCTCCCAGGGGGTTGGGGCCAGGAACTTCCCGGGCCTGCTCCTAGCTCCCCATAGTACAAGGATCCTTAATCAAATAGTATTTGCATATTAGCTGACAGCCTCTTCCCATATACTATAAATCATCTCTAGATAACCTAGAATACGTAACACAATATGAATAGCTGTTACCCTTGACTGCTTGTCCCTCGTCAGAACAGCTTTGTGTCTTTTAATGTTTTTGATTTGTGCTTGTGGAATACACTGATAAAGAACTCACGTGTCCAGGGCATTGGTTGAGTCACTTGGCCAAGGCGACAAGGTAGTTCACCATTGTCACTGGGTATGGGACCCTCACAGTGTCACCCCAATTGCATGTTCATCCAGTCTCTGGGATCTCAGCATGTATGTGTACCTGAAGATGTGGTTTAACCTACAAGCGAAAAGGAGAGACCAGGCAGGGTTGGGGTGGGCAGTGCTGCAGCATGGCCAGTGAAGCTACTGTCTGTGATGCTGGCATGCTGGACCAACTTCAGTGTAAGTCCCAGCTGCTGTTTCACTTCTGAGCCAGGGGCTCCACAGCAAGCCCACTGCCTGCGAGGCAGCCCAACTGTCCCCTGCCAGGACCTCAGTCCTCCCCCAGGCTAGCAGCATGGCTCTTGAGGGCTCTCCAGGCTTCTGCCTGGTCACAGTTTTCAGAGAGTGGGGTACAATCAGAAACCCCCAAGATAGGGTTCCAAGCAAGCCCTGGGAACATAGCCAGTCTGTGTGAGAAGAAAAACCAAATGCTGGTAAAGAATAGAAAAAAAAAAAATTAAAAAGGCTAAACATGTGCAGAAGTTACTCTGTGACATCTGATCTTGGGGGGGAAATTTTTGAGTATTTCAGCTCCCCCATGGAGCATCTCCATTCCACTGCCTGGTTAGTTCTTTCATGAAACCTGATACTGTTCTGAATAATGGATTGATGAACTCTTCTGAGTGTGCGATCCTCCAGCGGGGCCCCACAAATCTCACTGCCTAGCATGGGGTAGTTGGGTTTGTCCAAAAAACCCAATCAATCCAGTTTTTTTTTTCCTGGCAAATGATTTTTAAAAAAAAATCCTAAGTATGTTCAATGTGCTTATCCCCAATTTAATTTAACCAGCCTTCCTGTCATCTGCTAAACCTACTTATTAATGGGAATAAACTTTGAATAAACTTTGTGTGTGTGTGGTCTGCTCTAAACTTGCGGCACAAACTTGGTGGCAACGCTTGGCCTCTGTGGGCCTCAGTGTCGCTATCCAAAAAATGGGGGTTTGAGCAGGCAGCTGTGGCGCAGGCAGCTCCAGCGCAGGAGAGAACGCCAGGGGAAAGCGCCAACGGCAGACGCCGGGCACGCGTCGCCAGACTGGGCAGAGATGCCCGCTGTCGTCGCCAAGGCCGGGACTCACCCCGACCCCACGCGGCCGAGGCCCGCCAGAGGCTGTCGCCATGGCAACGCGGGCAGCCTGGAACCCCCTGCCCTCACAAAGCCACGCGTTTCCGCTGCGCTGGAGTCTTCTGATTGGACGGTCGTTTGGACGCTACCACCCGTCCCGAACCCGTAAAGGGGTGGAGGAGGAGGAGTTTGAGCCTCGTGGGACTCGTGCCCTGAAGGCCTGTGCCTGTGGCCCCTCTGCCTCACGCGACTGAGGTTGGGAGAGAGTCCATAGCTCTTCCTAGAGCTCATACTCATCCCTCTTTCCGACCAGCTGAGTGGGGGGCGGGAAAGGCAGTAACGCCCCCTTCGGAGCCCATTCGTTCTCTACAACTGGAGCACCGGAAGTGTTGGCGACGTGTCTGTGCGCCCGACTCTAAACCTTCCCCCCCCCAACACGCCACTCTTCCCATTCAGCTATGGCATTCCGGGGCCCTCCTGGGCGCTGCACCCGCCACTTCCGTAGCAAATCGCCGCTTCAACCGAACTCCCTCCCTCTGCGCGCGCTCCGTCTTGTGCCCGGTGGTTGGGTCGGCGCCTGGGCATGGCCACGCCCTTTCCCTCACCTGGCAGCCAATGAGAGCACGGCTCTCGACTGGGTGGTGGGTAATTAATGAGGGCCGCGCGGTGATTGGCTGCCGGACCGCGGCTTGGGGGGCTGGGCGGCGGGGTAGGTTGTTCCCGAGGTGGGAGGCGGCACCCGCGGCTGGAGGAGGAGGCCGGAGCGCGACATGTCCCCGGCGGCTCAGGCAGAGCGGCTCGTGGCGCTGTTTTTCTGAGTCCCGGGGACGGCCCGGCGGTCGGCCGGCCGAGAGCAACAATAGCAACAAAAACCCATCGGCCGGGGGGCTGTCCCCTCCTCGCAGGGGTGGCCGCCATGCCGGGGGCCCGAGCGGTGGAGGGAGCCGTGGTGGCGCTGCTACGACTGCTGCTGCTGCTGGCGCTCCGCGGGCCGGGGCTCGGCGTGGGTCGCGCGGCGGGGGCCGGGCTGCCCGAGAGCGTCATCTGGGCGGTCAACGCGGGCGGCGAGGCGCATGTGGACGTGCACGGGATTCACTTCCGCAAGGACCCTCTGGAAGGCCGGGTGGGCCGAGGTGAGAGAGAGGAGTGAGCGCCCCTCGGCCGCTGCCGGGAGGCCTGCGGTGCTGGCCTCAGCCGCCGGAGGGCAGCTGGCCTCGAGCCCCGTCCTCAGCCCGGCAGCCACGTCCCTGGGGTTGAAGTTCCCTCTGCTTGCAGTTGCCCTCAGGGACTTGGGTCTCAGAGCCCAAGGCCTGGCCCTGGCTCCCATCGAGGCACAGAGTTGGCGAGAAGTTGTCTTTTGGACCAGCGCGCATCTTGCATGGGAGCAGCTCCTCGCCGTCCTCACCAACCCAAGCTAGGAGAGTAAAGGACGAGGGCGGGCTCGTGCCCCCTCGAGGCCACATGGCTTGCCTTGCAGGTCATCGCCGGTCCCCTTGCCTTCTTTGATCGAGAAGGTTGCTGGCAGGATCTTAACAGCCCCGAAATGAGGCCGTTCTCGTGGTTGCTGCTGCAGGAGCCCGGCTCGGTCCTTAGTCAGAATCGCGACACGTCTTCAAGGAGGGTGGGTTGGGAAAAGTTTGATGGAGCCAGGAGGACATGTGCTTAAAAGTGGAAGCTGCGGGATGGTTGTATGGGAGCCGAGTGGCATGGGAGGCTTGCGTGGCCCCGGGACCCATTGTAAAACGATGTGGATGCCAGAGAGGGTACAGCCTAGCGCAGGTGGCCTGGAAAAGAGATTCCAACTGCCAGGGGGTGGGGGAACCATTGGGCACCACAGTCTTTTTTGTTTTGTTTTGCTTTCAAAGCATGCATAAAAATTGGCAGGGCAGGTGGTTAAACTGCAGACTCCCAAGGGCCCCACTCCGGCTGTGTGAAACTTCCTTTTTTCCCCTCCCTCCAGGGACCCAGGTTTCTGTTCCGTGGGCCCCTTGATGAAGGTTGTCCCAGACCAGTTTTTCGAGGGGGAAGAAAAATCCTGTATTGTTTTTGTCTTTTAAGTAGAATAGGGAAACAGGTTTAAAAAGGAAGTTAATGTATTGGATGCCATATTCTGGGTTTTGAGCATGCAAGATGGGCAACAAGCTGCCCCAGTCAACATTTCTCTGAGATTCTCCCAGCTTGAGCCTGTGTCTTAGAGACTGCTACATTGAGGAGTTTACTGTTTCCCTACGTGTGAGGGTCTTGGGACCCCACCGCTGTCTTTTCAGAAATTCTCTATCTTGGAATTCATGTAACCCTGGCACATCGGTTGTGTGGTAACCTTGGGTTCAGCTGAGGCAGACTTCATGGCGAGAGGCCATCGCCAAGCTCACCCTGGACCCTTCCTCTTTCTTCATGCCTGTGGGCGGCCTTGAGGAAACGGCAGACGGTTTGTGGACTTTGCCTGTGGAGATAGCAGCGGGAGTGTTCAGATAGAGGTTGGTGTGCAGATGCTTCCCTTCCCGTGAGCCCGCAGCCTGACACTGGGAGAGCGGTCCGCTGTTCCGGGGGAAGAGAACTGAGACCACATGGGTGTAGTCTCCAGCCCCTGCCCTTCCTCCGCAAGCTGGTGTGGCAGTTGGGTGTTGGTCTATCCAGCTCTCTTCCCCACGTGGTTGGCTCATGGTTGCAATTCCTTGGGAGGAATTTTCTGTAGCAGGTAAAATTACAGGAGACCTGCCAAAACTGGTGTCCTGGAGGCTTCCTGTTTTTGGGACACTGGCCTTTAGGGTGTTGAATAAGGAGGCTGCCTGCTCCCTCCTGCACGTGCACAGCAGGACTAAGGCATGGGTGGGGCTCTGCTAGGACCTGCATGTTGCACTTGCCCAAGTTCCCGAAAGTATTTGAGCTGGCGCTGGGATTGGGTCTTAAGCCTGTCTAGCTCAGGAAGCAGCTTGCTGTAGATTAGGGGTGAGCCTCACCAAGGGCGATGTGGCTGTTCCCTCCGCTCACCATCTCTGGCCCTGTCGATGGCCCTGCTGTGGGGTTGAAGGTGGGCCAGGTGCCTTCTTTAGCTATGCACTGATTACAAGTGGAGAGATGTGACACGCCTGTGACATAGTTTCCAATGAGCCGAGGAAAGTTCATTTTATACTGAATGAATTCACCTGTTTGTTGCCGAGTTAGGCCAGATAAGGGTTTGGCCTGCTTTTGAACTTGCTGCTTCCCTGCAGTTCCTTTGTAGTTCAGCATTCCAGCTCCCAGTGCTCCGGCCCAGGGCACCTGCCGGCTTATGCTTTCAAAGACATTTCATAATAATGTCTGTTGGACTGGCTAGAGGAGAGCTGGTGTTCACAGCCTGAGATCGTCAGCCAGAGCCTTACCTCTGGGCACACTATACGGGTTCTTACTCGGTCATCCATGGTTTTTGACTCTGGATTAGCTGGCCTGAGGGCACAGAGGTTGGTGTGGCAGCTGGGGAAGACTCTGCTGCTTGCAGAAAGATGGTGTGGAAACCCGTGTAACCTTGAGGAACCTGCTTTGCCTCTCAGCCTTGTTTTCTTTCCTGGTAAAACTTGTGCTGTAGAAAAAACTGCTTGGGCAGAGTAGGCTGAAGTGTCATCGCCTGTTTCTTTCTTTGATGGAATTAAAAATAAGGCAGAACATGGCTCCAGATGGGGGAAAAGGTTGGCTTCCTCGACAGCCTATCAGATGAGTCATTTACATCGCCACCAAGGAAGACCCCCTTCTTGTGGACAGTCCGCCTTTCAGCTAGGGAGAGGATCTGCTCATGCGCAGATAACCAGCTTGAAAGGTAAGAAGGGAGTGGAGGAGGTTAGCGGCTGGCTGGCTGGCTGGCTGGCTGGCTTGTGACCCTCTCATCACTGGTTGACAGGCCTGGTCTGCAGGGGGCAGAAGTTCACAGGTGGAGAATGTAGGTCACTGTGGCCTTGGGTTCCTTGCCTCACTCAGTCTGTTGGGAAGAGTAATTTAGCAACTGACCTCATGTGAGATCAGTGATTCAGAGGGAACTAGCGATAGGGGCCTTGTGCTGGGCGATGGAATGTGGCAAATGGTGGACCTGCTGCTGCTCCTTTGGGCTTTTTGTGGGTCTGAGCTTCTCAGCCACATTTTCTAATCAGTTGTCTTCTTTTGTTCTTCCTTTCTTTTTAAAAGATGTGCTTATTTGTTAGAGAGGGAAAAACAGAGGGAAAGATATTATGTCTGGTGGTTTATTCTATAAATGGCCACAGTGACCCGAGCTGAGCCAGTCTGAAGCCAGGAGCTTCTTCCACATGGGTTCAGGGGCCCAAACACTTGAGTCGTTTTCCACTGCTTTACCAGGTACATAGGCAGAATAGGTTGGAAATGGAGCCGCTGGATCTTGAACCAGCATCCCTTTCATAAAAGGGTGCTTTGCTCATTATGCCACAAGGCTGAGTCCCTGAATCAATTTTTACTTGAAAGACTTATTAGTTTTTATTTGAAAGGGAGATTTGGAGAGAGAAGGAGAGGCACAGAGAAAGATCTTCCATAAGCTGGTTCACTTTCCAAATGGCACAACAACGGGCTGGGCTGTTCCAAAGCCAGGAGCTTGGATCTTCTTCCAGGTCTCATGTGGTTGCCTGCTGCATTCCTGGGCACATTAGCAGGGAACTGGGTCAGAAGTGGAACATCTGGGACTTGAACCAGCATCCATATGAGATGACAGCACTTCAAGTAGAAGTTTAATATACTTTGTGGTGGTACCTACCCTCTCTAATCAGTATTATTACTCACTTTTCCTTTTAGTCTGTTTCCTAAACACCCTAGGTTGTAGGCATTTATTTTGGTGTTTATTGTATGTATCTCTCTGGCTGTCATACCTGTTATTCTCTGTCAGGCATTGTATTAAGTTTTTTTTTTTTTTTAAGAATTATTTGTTTTGGAAGTTATAGACAAAGAGAAGTTGGTCTTTCATCTGCTGGGTCATTCCCTAGGAGGCTGCAACAGCCAGCATTGGATCAGGTCAAAGCGAGGGGCCCGCAGCTTTATCTAGGATTCCCACATGGATGGTAGGGGTCCAGAAACTTGAGCTGGCCTCTACTACTATCCCAGGCCGTTAGCAAGGGAGCTGGATCGAAAGCGGAGCAGCCAAGACACAATACCCTTGTGGGGTGTGTCACAAGTAGCAACTTCTCCCACTGTGCTGTAACACTAGCCCCAATTCTTTTTTGATTGGTTTATTTATTTAGAAGGGAAGAAAGGAAAAGGAGAGAGATTGAGATCTTCTGTCTGCTGATTCGTTTCCCAAATGGCTATAACAACTGGGGCTGGCCAAGGTTAAAGCTAGGGACCATGGAACTTCATCTGTGTCTCCCCTTCGGTTGTGGAGACCCCATGGATTTGAGACCATCTACTGCTGCATCCAGGCCCATAAACAGGGAACTGCACCAGAAGTGGACCGTCGGGAACGGCCACTTTGTACTCATGGGATCATGACAGGTGGTAGCTAACCTTGTGTACTATAATGCTGGCCCTTGGATTAAGCTTTATTTTTTGCTTTGTGTGTGTGTGTGTGTTTATTTGAAAGACAGAAAAGAAGAGAAATCTTCTAACTGTTGGTTCATCCCTAAATGCCTATAGCAGCTAAAGTGGACCAGGCAAAAGCCTGGAGTTCACTTGGGTCTTCTTAAAGAAGACCCTTCTATTGGAAAGGCAGATCCATAGAGTGGAGGAGAGACAGAGAGAAAGATCTTTCACCCACAGGTTCACTCCCCAAGTGGCCACAATGACTGGGGTTGAGCTGATCTGAAGCCGGGAGTCTGGAGCTTCTTCTGGGTCTCCCATGCAGGTGAAGGGTCCGGTCTCAAGGCTTTGGACCATCCTTGGCTGCTTTTCCAGGCCACAAGCAGGGAGCTGGAAAGAGTGGAGCAGCAAGGACACAAACCAGCACCCCATGGCATCCTGGCGTGTGCAAGGTGAGGATTTCGCCACAAGCCATTGCGCCGGCCCTTCACCTGGGTCTTGGCACATGGGTATAAGCACTTGGACCGTCTTCCATCGCTTCTCTGGGTAAATTAGCAGGGTCTTGATTTAGTAGTGGAAGAGCTTGGATTTGAACCAATGCCCATATGGGGTGTTAACGTTGCATCAGCTTAACCCACAAGACAATTTTGTGGCATAGATCATATCCTCATAGGTGAGAAAAGAAACTTCAAGAAAACCACCTCTTCAGCATCACTGACTAGGTGGCAGAGCCAGGATTCAAATCCAGGCCTGTCTTACCTAAAACATGGGATGAATCTTCCAGAGCACCTGGCTGCTCTGTTTTGAACTGAGAAGCAGTTCCTATGCTGTGCCAAACTCAGCAGTGTGCTGACTGTACAGTTCATTATATTTTAGCGGAATCGCTGTAATTGAGAAGGCATTAAAAGACTAAGGAGGGAAGAAAAGTTTTCGTTGCTGCATCTCCTGGGACTTGGGCAAGTTACACTCTACATGTGGCAGATATCTCAGGAAAGTCACTTTAAAGGAAAGATAAGGCTGAATGTTATGAGGTTAAGCTACCTATTGGGATGCTGGTATCCTGAGTGGGAGCGGTGGTTCAAGTCCTGGCTCTTCCTCTTCCCATTGAGCTTCCTGCTAGTGTGTCCTAGGAGGCAGCGGATGACAGCTCAAATTTTTATGTTCCTTCCACCTTTGTGGGAAACCAGGTGGAGTTCCAGGCTCCCAGCTTTGGCTTGATCCAGCACTGGCTATTATGGGCATTTTAGTGAATCAGAAGATAGAAGACATTTATTCACACTCTCACAGACACAGATTAACACACTCTGCCTTGCCTTCCAAGTAAGTGAAAAAATTAAGAATAGTGGACCCAGTACTATGGCTCAATGGCTAAGTCCTTGCCTTGCAAGAGCCAGAAATCCGTATGGGCACCAGCTTGTGTCCCAGCTACTCTAATTCCGATCAAGCTCCCTGCTTATGTCCTGGAAAAGCAGTGGAGGGTGGCCCAAGGCCTTGGGACCCTGTACCCAGAAGAAGCTTCTGACTCCTGGCTTCAGATCAGCTCAGCTCCAGTTGTTGTGGCCATTTGGGGAGTGAGTAGATGGAAGATCTTTCTATAAATCTCATTTGTCTTTCCAATAAAAATCAATCTTAAGAATAAGAATGTAAAAGAGAGGAATAAGTATTTAAAGATATATGGGCCCAACACGGTAGCATAGTGGCTAAAGTCCTCGCTTTGCACGCACCAGGATCCCATGTGGCCACTGGTTCTAATCCTGGTCACTCCGCTTCCCATCCAGCTCCCTGCTTGTGGCCTGGGAAAGCAGTGGAGAACGGGTCAAAGCCTTGGGACTCTGCACCCATGTGGGAGACCTGGACGAGGCTCCAGGCTCCTGGCTTCAGATTGGCTCAGCTCTGGCTGTTGTGGCTGCTTGGGGAGTGAATCAGTGGGCGGAGGATCTTTCTGTCTCTCCTTCTTGCTGTATATCTGCCTTTCCAATAAAAATAAATCTTTTAAAAAGATACATAGTTAAAGATTTATATGAATAATTCCAGATTACTGAGTGATTTTATACACATAGCTGGATTTCTTTAGCTGTGAAACTGAGATGGGCACAGATTGTTTCTACCAGTTTTTGTCTCTTTCCACTAGACAAAGTGAATATTTCCCATGCAGGCACAAACTTTTCTGTTTATCAGTAAATTAGAGCTAATCAATGCTCCACATTGGTCAGGATAATCTGGAAGAAGAAAATGTTACAGCTGACTCAGAATTAGCAGGTTTGAGTTTTGTTTTTTTTTTCCCTGTGAAAGAGGCTGGGGCCTGTTAAGAGTGCATTCTTTGTGGTACCACTTGCCTAGCCTTCTTTGATTTCTTGAGGAGGAAAGAAAAGAGTCTGGAGATAAAAGTGGCTGTGTTTCCTGTCCCATTGTCTCATCAGCTCATCTGATCTCACAGCTCATGTCACTTACAGGAACTGTTAGTGGCTTTGTTTATTGTTTGGAGGGCTTGACCTCAGCCACTAGGTCTTTGAGTTAATTTTTTACCTTGTCTTTTGGTGACCGAGAAGGAAGTTCTTACTGCAGCCAGTGCGGGCTGCTTTTGGGAATCCTCCAAAGGATGGAGGTGGCCCCTGTCTTCTGGGGTCCTCCTGTGAGACCAGAAGGCAGCACAGTCTGAACCCCATGGTGGAAGAGAAACCACTGTGTCACTGGAACCTTGGGAAGCCGCCTCATGTTCACAGTGGGGGAGGAGACATGGCCCTTTGTTTCTGGGGCTATACGGTGATGTCTTACATTTGGGGGAAGACCTCAGTTTAGCACGTTTTGTGAGACGGGAAGTAGGGTGGCTGACAGTTGATGTCCTGACCCGACTTAAGTAACTTTTTAACTTCAGGGTGAACCAGGAGACTCTCCCTGCCCCCTCATCCTTGGGCATCTTAAGCCAGAGGTGCTAGCAGGGCCCCAGCAAGTTGTGTGTTTTCCCTCTTGCCTTATGGAGGGAGTGAATGGCCTGGTTTTCCCTCTCCCAGTGAACCATCCCCTTAGGTGCTGGAGGTGGGCCAAGATCTTTTCTGTTGGATAAACTGAGAGTACCACGTAGGGTTTTGAGGGTCTTGGGAAGCAAGACATGTAGACTTGAAGGCAAGTATGGAACATCTGCGCCCTTCTTTTGATAAGCCTGTTTCTCTATCAGCCTTGGTGCTTTGCAGCTGAAAATTTTACAAAACCGGCTAATGTTGGTGTTCTTACTTGTACTAAAGGTAACAACAGATGTCTTTCCTATTGAGATATCCTGTTTGGTTTTGACTCAGCTTTTCTGAGTGAGGAAGAATAAAAGCAGTTCTTTAGCCTGACTCATCCTGTGTCAAGTTCCTGGCCCCCTCCCTGGAAGCTGTCCCTCTGGGGAGCCAGGGGTCTTTCTCACTTTCTGTAAACAGCAGGCTAGCCTATGTATGCTCATTATTCCACTGTAGAAAAGTCAGCGCAGTTGGTGGGGTATTTAGTGTTTATTATTTTTTGTGGTATTTTTGGGAGAAGTAATTGATTCCTACCTGCATATGAGCACAGTGTGGGGTCGGGTACAGATGGGGTGGGTCTCCTACCAAAAGTATTGCTAACATTGGCCTGGAATGCTCCCTGGCAGTTCTGGGTCTCTGCTGCTGTGTCTTGCTTCTGATATGTTTTCTCTTGATCTTTTGTCCCCAGCCTCAGACTATGGCATGAAACTGCCAATCCTGCGTTCCAACCCCGAGGACCAGATCCTCTATCAAACAGAACGGTACAATGAGGAGACGTTTGGCTACGAAGTGCCCATCAAGGAGGAGGGGGACTACGTGCTGGTGTTGAAGTTTGCCGAAGTCTACTTTGCACAGTCCCAGCAGAAGGTGAGGCCTGGTCCTGCCCCTGCTAGGACCAGTGGATGTGACTGCCCTTGGAGAGTCTTATGCTGCGGGACCAGAATGTGTGAGAGCTGTTCCTCCCGCCTGCTTCCAGGAGGGAGGAACAGTTGAACTCAGAGGAAAGCCAGATTCCCTGTGCCTGTTGAGAAATCCTGTTCTGTTGGCCATGAGGCTACATGGTCTCCTGGACTGGTGACAACGCGGTGCTGGCATCCTAGTCCTTGTCAGTCCACCACCCATCCTGTGAAAGCCTGCCTGGTTTTGTTGTAGCTTTATTCTTCTGTCTTTTCCTGAGAACTTCTTGTTTCACATGTAACTTTTTGTTTGTATCCTTTGATCTTCCGGGCAAATAGGAAACGTCTTTGGCAGGGAGGGATGTGGCTTTGATTTGGCCTAGGTCTGGGACCTCCAGCACCCCCGGAGGATCTCCAGCTCCAGGGTTTCCTAAATTGTTTTTGTTTTGTTTTTTGACTTGAAGCCCAGACCAGGTGCATGATGTTCAGCTGCCTAAGGGGTTGTGAAGCTGATGGTTTTGACTTTTTCTCTTGTTCTGATCCTGATAGGTGTTCGATGTGCGGTTGAATGGCCATGTTGTAGTGAAGGACCTGGATATCTTTGACCGTGTGGGACACAGCACAGCTCACGATGAAATCATCCCCATGAGCATCCGCAAGGGCAAGCTGAGTGTCCAGGGGGAGGTGTCTACCTTCACCGGGAAACTCTACATTGAGTTCGTCAAGGTAACTGCCCTGGGCTGGGCCTCCTAGCTGGGGAAGGGGTTGCTGGCTGAGTGTGGGACTGACCCCTGTCATCCATTTCCTAGGGTTACTACGACAATCCGAAAGTCTGTGCACTCTATATCCTGGCTGGGACAGTGGATGGTAGGTGATGCTTTTTACCTGCTTTTGGGACTCTGCTGAAGAGTGAGATTGAGAAAACCCTTGGGAGTTCATTTAACTCATTGCTAAAGGAAACTTGCATGTCTTGTGTTTGCATTGTTCAACGCCTACTTCCTAGGAGCAAAAGGCAAAAGGAGGAAAAGCATCCTTGTGGAGCTGGGCTGCAGGGGAACAGCCCTTGCTTATTGATGTCTCCTGGTCCTTCCTCAGCACCTGTCTTTCTCAGGTTTAGATCATCCTGGCTGCCACTTCCCGGGCTGTTTTGTAGAGAAAACTTGTGTGTTAGTGACTCTTCTCTGTCCTCCTTTTGAAATGTATGTGTGTGTGTTTGTTTTTTGGAAAGCCAGATATACAGAGCGAAGGAGAGACAGAGGAAGATCTTCCGGTTCACTCCCCAAGCGGCCGCAATGGCTGGAGCTGAGCCAATCCAGAGCCAGGAGCCAGGAACTTCTTCCATGTCTCGCACAGAGATGCAGGGTCCCAAGACTGCTTTCCCAGGCCACAGACAGGGAGCTTGGATGGGTAGCGGGGCAACCGGGATTAGAACCAGTGCTCATATTGGATCCCGGAGCATTCAAGGCAAGGACTTAACTGCTTAACATTGTGCTGGGCCCAATGTTTTTTTTTTTTTTAATAAACATATTTTTTAATTGTCTATTAAAAAGTATTATTTACTTGAAAAGGAGAATGGCAGAAGAAAAGAGGAGAGATAGCTTCTGTCCACTGATTGACTCCTCAAATGCCCACAACTAGGACAAAGCTGGGCACAGGGGATTCGGTCTGGGTCTTCTTTTTTAAAAAAGATTTATTTATTTTTACTGGAAAGGCGGATTTACAGAGAGAAGGAGAGACAGAAAAATCTTCCATCCGCCAGTTCACTCCCAAGTAGCCCCAACGACCGGAGCTGAGCTGGATCCAAAGCCAGAGCCAGGAGCTTCTTTTGGGTCTCCCAAGCGGATGCAGAGTCCCAAGGGTTTGGGCCGTCCTTGACTGCTTTCCCATGCCACTAGCAGGGATCTGGATTGGGAAGTGGAGCAGCCGGGACATAAACCAGCGATCATTTTGAGATCGTAGCACATGCAAGGCAAGGATTTTAGCCGCTAGGCTACTGTGCCAGACTGAAGTCTGGGTCTTCTGTGTGGGTGCCAGAAACCCAAGTACTAGAAGCCTCAGTCCCCCTTCCCCAGGGGACATTGCAGGAAGATAGATAGAACTGGGAACAGAGCTGAAACTTGAAGCTAGGCACTCTAATAGTGGATATGGTCATCTCAACCACTCGGTCAAATGCTTGCCCTTAGCTTATCTTGAGCATTCTGAAAATCCAATCCTCTTGTCTTGATGTCATCCCATCTGCTGGGGAGAGGAAAGATGGGTCACCACCAGGCGGGTCTCTAAGGAGGTGACAAGGATAGGGAAGAAACACATGTTGAGAACTTTACTGTGAGGTGAGGATCGGCTCTTGCCTTTGTGAGTTAAACAAAAATGTGGGCTTGAGGAAAAGGAATTTGGAAAGTCTGACAGTATCAGGGTGTTGTCACTGTCCAATCTGATCCTCCTGGGCTATGAAGGGGAATCAGGCTCTTCTCTGAGGATAGAACTTTGACTTACATCTGAAGACCTGTGTTGGCAGCACGCTGCTCTCCTGTAGGCCAGACATGCTCCTTCCTTGAAACCCTGGTTCAGGTCCTGTATGCCTCTGGTGTGACTCCTTTGGCATTCTAGGGGATCTCTGTAGCAAGTGCTAGGTCTTACGTAATAGGTGTTTTCTGTCTCTTGTTAGATGTACCAAAGCTGCAGCCTCATCCAGGACTAGAGAAGAAAGAAGAGGAAGAGGAAGAAGAAGAATATGATGAAGGGTCTAATCTCAAAAGACAGACCAATAAGAACCGAGTGCAGTCGGGCCCGCGCACACCCAACCCCTATGCCTCGGACAACAGCAGCCTCATGTTTCCCATCCTGGTGGCCTTCGGAGTCTTCATTCCAACCCTCTTCTGCCTCTGCCGATTGTGAGAATAAATTACCATCCTGAACAGGATGGAGGGGTGTGGGAAAGAAACCAAACACATTGGTTTTGGTTTCTGTATTCTTCAAATTGATTAACAAACAAACAAACAAACAAAAAAACCAAAAAAACACAGAAACAGTCAAGGAAATCAAAAGGGCGGGGGCTTGAGGAAAGCAGCCCTCACCCACCACCTCTTCTGGACCTGCTTCAGTTCTAGTACTCCCTGTGGCTGGCCTCGGCCAGCCCTCCTCTCCAGGGTCCTTAGGGGAAATGGGATCCTCGCTGTCCAGGATCCCCTTTTGGGCACCTCGTGGAAAGGGCTCTGAACTCATAGCAGGTTGTGGTTGCTCTGTTTAGTTAGCACTTAGCAGCAGGGAAGACCAGCCCTGGAAGTCGGGAATTCTGAAGTGAGAGCCAGATTGAGAAAATGTGTGTGGAAAGTTTAAATTTTTAAGGTTAAGATGAAAGAAGGGAAGTGTTTTTTTCTTTTTGTTGTTGTTGTTTCTTTTCTTTTCTTTTTTTTTTTTAAGAAGAAGGAAAAGCTGGTGCTTGCCTGGAAGCCTCTGGATGCTGCCAGCAGCTCCATGTTGAGTGTTTAAGCTTTGTTGCTGTGCTAGTTGCAGGACAATTGCTCTGTCTGGTCCTCAGGTGGCCTCTGATGTGGTACCACAACGGATCAATCACTTTGATTTCAGTGCCTGTTGGGGACTTGATTGCTTCTCAGTTTTCTTCTAAATCTGATGTATTTGAAATCTCTTCTTCCTCTTAACCATTCAAGTTATTGGCAAGAAGGAATGGAGACATGGGAACCTGGGGCTCTGCCTGCTCAGCTGTCTCATCCTTTGTCGCCTCAGCTTGCTGGTACCTCCCTTCTTGGCTCTCGGAGCTGGCAGCCAGGAGGCCCTGACCCAGCAGTTCTTTGCTGGCCCATTCTTAGGGTCTCCCTGCCAGGGGGCAGGGATACTTTTCAGCCTGCAGCAAAAGAACACTTGACCTTAAAAGTCTCTTCTGATCTCTGGATTAGGAAGGGCTTAGTTAGCACCGTTTAAGAGCAACCTCAGAGACTTGAGCCCTACTCAGTGCCTGAGCACTGTTGAGAATGTCTCATATCCGATGTTCGTTTTCCTCCATGTCATTCATTCTGTGTCACTCTTCAGCCAGCCTTGGTTGATGGCCAGACTGCCCCAGGGAACTAGACTGATCAGCTAAATCAGCCCAGTGACCTCTCAAACAGAGCTGTGTGGCTTTTGGCTGCTCTCTTCCCTCTCCAGGTAGCAATCAGGTTCTTGGTGTGATGGGCTCTGAGTCAGCTGTGGCCCCAGCAGCTCTGAAGCTGTTCTTAGCAACCAAGTGTCTGTCTTGAACTCCCTGGAGACTTTGCTGCAGGAGGTGAAGCTTCCCCGTGCCTTCTGTCTAACCACCTGACCACCGTCATCTGTCTCGCAGTGAGGGTCACGGTGAGGGAGGGCCCAGCCAAGCTAAAGGGAATTCTGGGGCTGGGAGGCAGCGGGAGGAGCTTCAGCCCAGGCTGGGCCACGGTACACTTTCTCAGGCCAGGCCCATCCTTCTTGAATGTGCTTAATTTTGAGTTTGCCTTATAAGATATGTTTTTGAAGAGTCCTGTATATTAGAGCTGTCCTTTATCTGACAAAGTAAGTAGCTCTGGGCTGTTGGCGATGACTCCAGGCCAGCATTCAGTCACTTGAGGTCAAGGCCCTTATTTTCGCTGTGATTTGGGCGTTGGTCCTAGGGTAGTCAGGCAGCTGGGTGGCTATAGAATACTTCTGGAGTGCTTCTTGATGTTCTTCTGCTCCTAAGGGATGAGCTGCTGTAGCTTAGGTCCTGGGGGCAGCCTTGCTGGGGCCACAGACCTCTGTCTGATTCGGCTTCCAAGGGTGAATTTGGTTCCTGCTCCATCAGAACTTCTCAGAGCAATGGGCCACTGCCAGTGGATCAGACAAGATGCGCCAGGAGGCTGCTGCCTCCTTTGGCCTTGTTTGTTAGTTTGCCTGTGTCTCTGAGGAAGTAGGGGGTCCTGCCTCCTCACCTCGGCCCATCCCTGTGATGACTCAGAGTCCCAGAAGGAAACCCTGGCTCCTGGGCCCATTTCCTAACGGTACTGTAAGCCAAGCAGCTCTGCTTCTGCCTCTGTTTCCAAGCCTACCCCTCCCCACTGAGCTCAGGGCTGGGGATGGGTACTTTCCTCTTTGGTTGTGACCAAAAGGAAGGAACATCTTTCTGAGGCTAACAAAAACTAAAGGGGGATATAAGGAAACAGGAAGAAGTGTGGTGGGGGGTGGGGTAGATTCCCCTGGAGCCAAGCCCACCCGGCCAGCAAGAGCGAGGGCTTCCTATGGCTGGCAACGGTTGGCTCCAATGCTTAACTTGAAAGCTTTTTTTTTTTTCTTTCCCTCTTTGAGTGGGGGGCTGTCCTCCCAGAAGATATATAAGGTACATGAAGTTTAGGTTAAAGGGTGGGGATGGGGCACTCTTTTTCTGTATAGTGTGTGTGAAGAATTATTCTGTTGTTCATCTTTTGCTTTTTGCACTGTTTGTCCCTCTGTGTGTGTTTTGAGCTTGTGTTAGGACTGAGACACTGCTGCCCTGCAGGGAGCGCATCTGGGCTGCGCTGGGCTGGGCTACGCTGCGCTGCTCTGCGTTGCTCTGCGTTGCTCTGT
Organism: Ochotona curzoniae; assembly: GCF_017591425.1. Taxonomy (NCBI): domain Eukaryota; kingdom Metazoa; phylum Chordata; class Mammalia; order Lagomorpha; family Ochotonidae; genus Ochotona; species Ochotona curzoniae. The sequence goes on along the minus strand of NW_024467101.1, from coordinate 13,024,784 downwards.
GTTGCTGAGTGACGCCAGCCTAAGACGGTGGGGAGGAGAGGCCTGGCTCCTGGGCTCTGCAGACTCGGTCTCAGCCGCCTGATGACTGCGGGGGGGGGGGGTGTCTTCTTTGGCTAGAAGCCTCGCTCAGGTCAGTTTGAGGGAGCTGTGTGCCGAGGCATCTCTTGGAGACAGGCTGAAAGAGATAGTAGCCCAGCCCTGGCTTGGGGTGAGCCAGCTGCTTTTTTTTAAGAACTCACACTCTTGCTGACTAAAACATTGTGCGAAGATAGTATCTGCGGGATCCTTATCCCTTAAACCAAATCCATGTTTTTGAAGAGTGTCTGCTGAGACACTCTTCTGCTGGCGAGAAGCCGAGAAGCCGGGCCCAGCCTGAGTAGTGGAGATCTGAATGGTGGTCATCTTCAGGTGTTAGCAGCGGTGGTGGACTCCTGGCAGAGCTCACCTCGACCACAGGCCACCAGTCTGTGAGAACGCCAGTGTGTTCCCTTGCACCCCTGCCTAAGAGATACTGGGGGTCATGTGGAGCTCACACAGGCTGTGACGAGGGAGGCTGAAGGCTGAATTAGGTTTACCTCTCCCCTTCTGTGCCTGGAAATTGCCTGGTCCAGCTTAGAACTGTGGTTTAACTTTTTTTTTTTTATCTTTTGGAGAAGCTTCTGTTTTAAGGAATTTCTCTTCCTTCGTCTCCTGCCTGTAGCCTCTCCTGGGAAGGCCTGGCTGTGGCTTCTAGAATCTCATCTGAGAACTTCAGGAACAGCAGCAGTATTTTCCTTTCCTAGCACTTACATCCTTTCCCTAGAAATCAGCTTGGAAGCCCAGGGAAAGGATCATCAGGTTCTCTCCCCTCCCTGGGGGTTGGGGAAGGTCCCACCCCGGTCAGCACAGTGCCTTTTCCTCTCCTGCTCTGAGCCAGGGTGGGCGTTCCCTCTAGATTCAGGTCTGGGCAGGGGTGCGGCTGCCTCCCCTCCCTCCTGCTCCCCTCTGCCAGCCTCCTCTGATGTAATTCAAGTGTCTTCTTGCCTTGAGGAGCCTTTAATGGCATGAAGTGTCAGTGTGGAATATTGTCCTCCATGCCTCTCCAAAGTACCTGGAAGAGCTTTCCCAGTGAGAGACCGACCGATGCTCCTGCTTTTAAAAATGGCACTTTGGCAGGGGTAGGGGTGAGGAGTGTCTTAGAGCCACTGCTGCTGTGGCCCCTGAGGATGGAGACTGGGGCAGGGCGGAGGGATACAAGGCATTGAAGCAGAACCAGAGGCATCCAGGATCTGTTCAGAAATATCAGAAGAAATCTGGCTCTTCTGTGAAAAGATATAATTAGGGATCAAAGAGCCCTAGGAAAATTGCAAAGAAGCCTCACTTTAGCACTTCAGAGCCAACCAAGCAGCTTTCCCTTTCAGCATGAGCCAGGCCTATCCCTGCATTCGGACCTCCCCTTGGGTAAGAAGGCTGGCTGTCCTCCTGTTGGAGCAGAGATGATGGGTACCAGGGGTTCAGCTGCCTGGAGAGGCTGAGCATCCTTGCACAGGTGTGGCTACAGTCCGTCTGGCCTGTCCTTCCCCAGATGCCTTTGTGCAGCTTTCCCTGGGTGGCTGAGTCCTTTTGACAAGAGCAGATTCCCTGGATTTTCCTTCTCTGGGTTGACGGGAAAAGAGCAGGATGGATCTCTTGGGGTGAGTTTCTCCCAGGAATATAAAAACAAGGAGCCAGGATTGTTCTGGCAGCCAGGGAAATGGTGCCTGTTCGAGTTGGCAAAGAGGGCCTTGGCACCTTGGATCCAGGCAGTCTTGTGAGAAGGGGCACCTGGCACGGGGAAAGGCAGAACTCCGTTCCCACCTCTATTTTGAGCTTCAGCGCTTTATTTCAGTATGAGGAAAAACAACAACAAGCTGAAGTGTGCTTTCCGTCCTTTCAAAGGAGAGCCGAGCTGGCAGGGAGGAACCATGGCAAGACCAGGAAAGAGACAGGAGACTCCTCTTTCTTGGTGTGTCCTGATCCAGGGAATGACAAGCAGTTTGACCCTGGATTAGCTTCCTCCTTGAATTTAAGGGATATTACCTTTCCCATCCATGGAATTCTTCGAGACCAGGACCAGCTGCCTCTTCTGAGCTCAGGATAGCCTTTTTGACCATTTTTGGCCTCACCTGGTTTGTTGGAAAACCAAACCCCAGACCTCCAGATTGGGCCTGGCTTCTCTCTTTTCTATCAAGTATTGGGAAAAAAATATGTCAAGTTCTTAGTAGCCCTTGTAGCTCCTTCTCTAGTTTCCTATCCTCTCTGTGCAGAGGCCAAACCAACCCTCTGTTGCCACAGCATGCATTTACAGCGGCGCAGTGAGACGTACTAGAGAGGCTTTGAACCTGGCTGGCCAGGGAAGAAGTAGGGGTGGATAAAGCCGTCATTTCTTCTGGGCTGTTTCCGTCTGTCCCTACCCCTTCCATGCCCCACAACATTCCCACCAAAAAAGTAAAAAAAAAAAAAAAAATCAAGATATTTTTCACTGTCCATTGCTTTGTGTTTTAATAAACAATTTGCAGTGACACTCTGTTGGGGGTTGAGTTTTAACTTTTTATTGCAGATTTCTGTGATGGGACTGGAAAAGAGGAACCCCACAAGGAGTTCTTGTGTCAAGGCTACTGTCCATGTAGCTGTGTTGCTCTTCTTTCCTACAAGATATTTTGTCAGGAAAATAATGCATAGTGAATCCTCAACTGGCCATTTCATCCAGGAGTGCAAATCTAAGGGGAAAACCACAATCACTTTGTTTTTACTTTTATGGAACACCAGGACCCAAACTAACCCACTCAGAGCACATCAGGCCTGCCATTGTGTCTCACAAAATATCCTGGGGACAAGCCAAGCCATAGAATCTCCATTTCTGGTTCACTCTCACTGGTGAGTATACATTGGGTAGGGCAGAATTCATTGAGTTTTTAGTGTAATTTATTAGTCACATCTTAGAGCTGAGGATCATGAAACCAGAAAGTACAGTAATTAACCCATGGCCACTCAGTGAAAGCCAGGAATCAAACCCATGCTCTTTCTAAGACTGTGAGATAATAATTACAGTTCATCCTTGACTGAGCCCTTGAAATGAGCCTGGCACAGAGCCAAGCCCTTTAGAGATATCATCTCTGCTTAATCTACCAGCGAGTCAGTCTTCCCCTTTAAGCAGTGACTTGACTTGTCAAAGGCCACATAGCAAAAGGCAGAGAGAGGATTTTCCTTTTTAGTATTTTCACTTTGAAAAGCAGAGAGAGACAGGAACAGAGATCTCTTGTTGATTTACACCCCAGACACCTGCAACAGCCAGAACTGGGCCAAGCCCAAGTCAGGGACCCCAGAACTCAGTTCTTTGAGGTGGACAGCGGGATCGCAAGTGTTGGGCTTCCTCCGCCTCCCAGGATATGTGTATACGTTACTAGGGAGCCTGGGACTAGAGTTTGGCTCTCTGATACAGGGTGTGGGCTTTTAACCTGCCTGGTAATATGCTCACCTCCAAGCTGGGATTTTTTTTTTTAAGATTTATTTTATTTGAAAGTCATATACAGAGAGGAGGAAAGACAGAGAGGAAGAGCTTCCATCCGTTGATTCACTCCCCAGGCGGCCACAATGGCCGGAGCTGCGCTAATCCAAAGCCAGGAGCCTGGAGCCTCTTCCGGATCCTCTCACAGGCGCAGGCTCACAAGGCTTTGGTCCGTTCTTAGCTGCTTTCCCAGGCCACAAGCAGGGAGCTGGATGGGAAGCAGAGCCGCTGGGACATGAACTGGCGCCCATATGGGATCCTGGTGTGTACAAGGCAAGGACCTTAGCCATTGGGCTACTGTGCTGAGCCCCAAACTTGGATTTTAAACTCTCATTCTTCTATTCCAGGGGTGGAAAATGACTTGCCAGATGTGTAAAACCCCTACAGTCTTTGGTCTAGCTCTGTCAAGGCGACTGAAGATAGAACTGTGATTTAGTAAATCTGTTGTAGACTAAATTTTTAAGTTGATAATTTTGTAGGGTCTGCTTCTGAAGTCAGATACTCAGATGACCTTCAGCAGAAACAAGGTGTCATGTGCCATGACAACAGAGCCTACTATCTAAGTAAGAATGAAGGTGGCTGATTTTCTGCGGGAGGAGAGAGGGAGGCTGGCCTACCTTCCAGGGTTACTCCTGGAGAACAGAGGGCTGTTCTGGGCTCCAAGAACAAGGCTGGTGTTGATGGAATCTGTCTTGAGGGCCCAGACCAGACTAGCCAGCAGGCCCACAGAGCCTCTTTCTTAGGTTGAGCCCACCCGTAACTGGAGTTGTTGGTTTACTTTTTTTTTTTGCTAATTCAGACTAAGCTGTTACTATTTCTAGTATCTGCATAGAAGCTGCCAAATGGGGAAGAGACCTGAAGAAGCCCTGCTGCTCCAGGGAGTTGCAGGAGGGAAACTGTGCGACCCAAGAGCTTGGGCCGAGTCCCGGGGTTGGGTTGGACCAGTCTGTGGGTCCAGATCTTAATCTTGCTAAGGAAATCAGGCTCCCGAGTGGCTGGAGCCGGTGTGTCAGACCTTTCTCCAAACTTAGTAGCCCTCCCATCCCCCAAAGAGGAAAAGAGATGAGATTTTTCCAACACATACTGGAAATCTTGTTGCCCTTAGCCATGGCAAGGGGTCACAGCAGAAGAGGGTGCGGTGGCGCAGGGCCCAGAGCAAGCCTGGCCTCAAGTTGTTTTCTGTTCCTCACCAGTCAGGTTGTTAGTAAGGCAAGCCTCACGGGCTTTCTCCCTCAGGCCTTGTCCCACTCCCCTGGGCCCCTTCATTGCTTTGCCCTGGAGGCCAGTGCTCAAGGCCTGGTCCCTAGCCCCTCTCAGTCTTGTCAGTCACAGCATGCCTGCCATGATGCTCGGGACAAGTCAGGACATTGCCATTGAGACCCCTTGAGGGCCACTGCTGAAAGGGCTCCTCTGGGTGAGTAATGATCTATCCACAGTCATGGCTAGTCAGTGCAGAGCAAGGACTGGAACCTGTCTTATCCCAAAGCCTGTGTCTGTTTTTTTTTTTTTTAAGATTTGTTTTATTTGAAAGGCAGAGTTACATCCATTGGTTCGCTTCCCAAATGGCCACAGTGGCTGGAGCTGGGCAGGTCCAGAGGTAGGAAACTCTTCTAGGTTGCCCATATGCGTACAGGGGCTTCTGCTGTTTTCCCAGGCACATTAGCAGGGAGCTGGATCTGAAGTAGAGCAACCAGGAGTCAAATTAGTGCCCATATTGGATGCTGGCACCACAGGCCAAGGCTTATCCTACATTGCCACAGCACCTGCCCCTTCATACACTTAGTTGACTCAGTATGTCTTGGAGAGCTTCTATATACTGATAGGTCAGTAGCTGGATATTTTCCTTCATCTCAAAGGCTGTGCAGTATTTTATGGTTAGGTTATAGTATAGTTGACCAGCTCCCTTTTGGTGAGTGTTAAAGAATAGTATTCATTGGGCCCAGTGGCGTGGCCTAGCGGCTAAAGTCCTCTCCTTGAACGCCCTGGGATCCCATATGGGCACTGGTTCTAATCCCGGCAGCTCCACTTCCCATCCAGCTCCCTGCTTGTGGCCTGGGAAACAGTGGAGGACGGCCCAAAGCCTTGGGACCCTGTACCCGTGTGGGATACCCAGAAGAAGTTCCTGGATCCTGGCTTTGGATCGGCACAGCACCGGCCGTTGCACTCACTTGGGGAGTGAATCATCGGACAGAGTATCTTCCTCTCTGTCTCTCCTCCTCTCTGTATATTTGATTTTCCAATAAATAAGTAAATCTTAAAAAAAAATAGTTTTCATTTCTTGTTGCCAATTGAAACTGATGCATTAAACATGCCCATATGTACCCGTTTGTGCAAATATATATTAAAGTGTTTTCTTTAGAATGCCTGTAAGGAATTACTGAGTCATACAATACATGCATTAAAAACTTGAAAGTGCTGCCATCCATAAGGTTATGTGGATTTTTACTCACCAGTCTGTGCTCTAGGACTTTGGAATGTACTACAGATTTTTTTTTCCCCAAACTGGAAGGGCATAAATAGTAAATTAGTGCTTTAAAAAAAAAAAAAAAAACAGCCTCAGCCACAGAGTGAAATGACTTGGGCAAGAGTCCCCCAGTCCCAGGCCATGAGGCCTACCTCGCATCACAGCCAGGCCTTGCTGAGTCTAGGCATGCTGCCTTTAGGGCGGCAGCAGAAGTAGGGCTGCGATTCTCAACTGGGGAGAAAAAAGCCCTGTGATGTCTCCCTTGCTTTGCACCAACCGCAGGCCCCACCTGCCTGCCCCACAGAAGGCAGACTGTCCTGGAAAAGTCAGTGTCTTTTATAGAAAAGAAAGCAAATAGCCGGAGCTGGGCTTTAGGGGAGGCCAGCCTTTGTGCCCTAGGCTTCGCATGTTCAACCCAGTTAAGTCCCCAGATGCTGTTGAATACACTAACACTGTGCTTTCCTCACACTGTTGGCATATCCAACTTTTACATATGTTTAAAGTGCCTTTTAATAGGTTAGGGGTCTACAGAAAGGTTATGGAAAAAAATGCATAAGATCAAAAAATTATGCATGGACACCCCCCCCTTTTGGCACCAAAATAAATTGAGCCAGGCAGTTCCTATCTGCTGTGCTTGCTTCACAAATGCCCACAGCTGCTTGGAATGGGCCTGGCTGAAGTCCAGAGTGGAGAATTCAGTGGAGGTCTTCTTGGCTGTCAGGGAGCTGTCTTGCAGGGTGTGCCATTAGCAGGAAGATGGTGACAGAATTGGAGCAGGTACTCTGAAATGGGATGTAGGTGTCCCAACCTGTGGCCCCACCACTAGGTGACTTGCCCACCCACAGCTTACCTTTTAGTTCTATTTTTCCACAAACTAAAAACTCTCATGCCTTAGGAGGATTTCGTAAGGGACATTACATTGAAAGTTATAGCCCTAATTTTTCCTACCCCTCTAAAAAATGAAATTATACACCCTAATTTCTGTATGTTCCATGTTTCTTTTTTAAGAGTTACTCATTTGAAAAGCAGAGTGGCAGACAAAGATCTTTCACCTGCTGGTTCATTCCCTAAAATGGTCATGACATTTTTTGGGCCAGACCAAAGCCAGGAGCAGGGCCCAAGTACTTGGCCATCTTCCAGGGGGCCCTGAAGTAATCACCATTGTGCCCACGTGTGCATTTTTAAAATATTTGTTTTTATTGCAAAGTCAGATATAGAGAGGAAGATCTTCTGTCTAATGGTTCACTCCCCAAGTAACTGCAGCGGCTGGTGCTGTGCTGATCCAAAGCCGAGAGCCAGGAACCTCCTCCTCCCACGTGGGTGCAGGGTCCTAAGACTGGGCCATCCTTGACTGCTTTCCCAGGCCACAGGCAGGGAGCTGGATGGGAAGCAGGGCTGCTGGAACCAGAACTGGTGACCATATGGGATTCTGGTGCGTGCAGGCAAGGACTTTAACCACTACGCTATCATGCTGGGCCCCCACGTGTGCATGTTTAAGTGAGGGCCTTAACACACATGTCATCCTCCTTAGAAAGACAAGGGCCTGGGCCAGGTAGCTCTGATCCTGAGCTTTGGGAACAAAGATGCAGCTGTGTGCTGGCTGGACCACCCTCATGGTGGTTTACAATCCACTAGCAGATGATGAGAAGTTCTGGAAATTACTCAGTAGCCATTCAATGCTGAGGACATTTCAGCTCTCCCAGGTAAAATTTCTTAAATGCAGACAGCAGGTAGGAGGAATTGGGTCACAGGTGTACCCACTCAGTTGGGCATCTGTGACAGGGGCTGAGGTTCAGACTTTTGTCTAGGAACCAGGCAAGAACTGTGGGTTCCCCCTAAGCCCCTCACATCTCGTGAGAGGAACTCACAATGCCTGGCCTAAAGTCGGGTCGTGAGGCTGACCGTCAAGGAAGGGAGGGGTAGAATTATACCCTGGCCTCCTGTAGCTGACAGGTCAGGTGCCCTCAGACCTGGCCGATGGCATGCATCGGTCAAGTCCAGGCTTCCAACGGAGAAGAGGGTAGCCTAGTCCCAATTCCCTAGACAAGGAACCACTTAGGGCCTAAGAAGGCGGCCTTGGCTCTGCCACCTGCTTGACTACAGCATCCCCTATGAGAACACTGCTTTGAGTCACAGTTGCTCCAACTTCCTGTTAACATGCTGGGGGAGGCAGCCAGCCGATCTGTCACACCCCTACAGTGATCTGCGGAAAAACTGAAAAACTAGTTTTTCTCTGACGTAGCCGTCTGACTTGTCTCAAGGAAATATCACATAACGAGTCGGGTCCTTGATGGGAAGTACATTAAACCCCTGATTCTCGCTCAGATTCTGTCTAACTCAGCTTTCTCGCTCCCTCACACTACGGAGCTGCTACTGCAGGTCAGGCATGAGCTGCACTACCCAGAATGCAGCGGTGCGTAAGGGAGGCCCACTCTCTGTCACTTAGAACACAGCAGGCTTCGGGACAAGAAAGTAATGATTAAGCTTGTTTTGAAGGGCCTTGGCATAGCAAGCTGCTTTTTAAGGGACATTCTAGCCTGGAGATAGGAATAAACATTTTTTTTTTTAAATGCCCTGTCCGGAGTTCGCATGACGCTTGACCATGACACATTTTGAAGCACCGCTAGAGTGACCCTGGGGATCTCCCCGTGCCCCCACCTCCCCAGCCGGTCCTGGGGTCCCGCCACCTGCCAGGACCCCAGCGGGAGGAGGCCGCTCCCGCCCCGCCCAGGTGCCGCCCGGCTCCGCCCCCGCTCTCCATAGTTACGGCGCTGTGGAGGCGGCGGCCATCTTGGCGGCGGAGCGATGAGCGGGTCGAACCCGAAGGCTGCGGCCGCGGGGTCGGCGACGGGGCCCGGGGGGCTGGCGGCTGGCAAGGAGGAGAAGAAGAAGGCGGGCGGCGGCGTCCTCAACAGGCTCAAGGCGCGGCGGCAGGCGCCTCACCACGCGGCCGACGATGGCATCGGGACTGCGGTCACGGAGCAGGAGTTGCTGGCGCTGGACACCATCCGGCCCGAGCACGTCCTGCGTCTCGGCCGGGTCACAGAGAGTGAGTGCCTGCCAGGCGGACCGCGCCTTCCCCCTCGCCCCGGGACCCCCGGGACCCCCGGGACCCCCGGGACCCCCGGGACACTTGCCGCTCGAGCGGCGCGGGCGGCCACCCAGCAGGCCACCCCCCTCGGCAGGCCGGGCCGCGCTCTCCTCCATTCTCCCCCTCACACCCCGCGTTGACCACCCTTGGCGAGACCTGGTGGGAAGGGGTGACCCGGAGTGACCGCAGCTCCCGGGGAGCCGGCCTCGCCGCGGGGCCCACCCCAGCTGGACCTGATGGAGTAGGGGGCCCTGACCGGCCGGCGCCACAGGAACCCCACCCGCCAGCCGTCTGTGAAGTTCCCGCCCAGCTCCCGCAGCCTCTTGCAAGCCAGAACCCACTACCTGCTTTTCGCTGCGTTTCCCTCTTCCCGGTTCCCTTACAAACCCCTCCTCCAGGCCAGCCGGCCCTGGGCCCCTCCGCCCCCTTTTGGTCCCAAGCGTTGCCCCTTTGTGTCCAGGTGGCTTCCTCGTTCCTCAAAACACACTGCTGGCCGCGGCTTGCCCCGTGCACGGAAAAGTGTGCCGCACGTTAAAAAGAAAAAGTAATAAAGTTTTGTGTTGGTCCTGACTCCCAACACGTGAAGCCTGCTTTGAGCATTTCTCCTAGGGAATTAAGAGTTCATATTAAGGCACTCAGAAAGTGCGTTTCTGGCCTAACAGGCTAACTTGCTAAGGCTTTTCGTTGAAAGCAGGAAAGATGGGAAAAAGAAATATTGTTATTTACCTGCCCCCCTCCCCCGCTCCCGGACTTGGGTGTTCTCCCTTTGTCAGGGGTCTGTTAAGCCCGGCACCCCACCGGTGACTGACCTGCTTTTGCTTACTGCTTCCATCCTCCCAGGGGTGTGTTCTGGTTAGGCCTGGCTGGCCCTGACTGGCCCATCACCCTCCCCCTGCAGGCCTGTGACCCCTGCTGTGATGAAGCGGGACTCTGGGATGGATAACTGGGGAGAAATAGGCCTTGGTCCAGTCTGTGCAAAAGTTTTTATCAGCCTCTGGAATGTTTTGATGTCTCCAGTTCAATCACCTTGGGGGTAGAGCTGTCCTTTGAGCACCTGAAAGGATCTGCCACCCCCACCCCCGCTTGGCTGTTGATTCTCCTTGAACGGTTCTGTCCCAGTTTTCTGATGCCGAGGGAGCAGAGCTGCTCAGCCGCCGGCCTCTGACAGCAGGGGAGTGAGGCCGGCCGTCCTGGCGTGTTGAGCACTCAGTCCCTTTGGGGAGGTGGAGCGTTGCTTCTGCAGCTTTGTGCAGTTGGTTTCCTTAACATCTTGTCTGTGTGAGGAGGTGAGTTCTTCGTGTGAACCTGGTGGCACAGCAGTGCCAGCCAGTTACAGAGCACCTGTCTCCCAAGTTTGCCTTTTTCCTAAAAAGACAAGAAAGAGCTTACAAGTCACGTAAGGTATCAGAATGAGTTGCGGAGGAGATGCTGCTGGGAGTCCCGGAAGGAAGTCAGTGGTGTTTTTTATGGCCGGTTGCTGGGATGCTTGGGTTTTAGGTTTTGCTGACTGGGACCTGATGCAGTCACTGACAAGTTTATTCCTGGGTGGGTATGCCCTCTCCACCCCCCGGCTTAAGAATGGCCGTTGCCTTTTTAAATAATTAGGAAAAAGTCTGTAAGTCTGGTTATTGTATAAAATTCATATTTCAGCATCCCCAAGTGCAGTTTTATTGGCCCAGGATCATGCTCCTCTGCTTGTGTGTTATCTGGGGCTGTGCTTTTTTTTTTTTCCTTCTTGTGCTACCATACCATGACAGATCTGAGTGGTGGTGACAAGGTCTGTGTGGCTGCAGTGCCTTAATGCATTAACTGATCTGAGCAGTGGAAGACAAGAGCCTTTGTTGACTGTGTCCCTCCCCGAATGCCTGAGATGATTGGATTAGGGCCAGACCAGAGCCGGGCCTGGGAACTCAACCCAGGTCTCCCACACAGGTGGCAGGAACCCAAATACTTGAGCTGTCACCACTGCCTCCTTGAGTCCCTTCAGCAGGAAGCTGCTGCCTGGAGCTGGAGCCCAGCATCGGATTCAGCCATTCCAGAGGGGGAAGGAGGTGTCCTAACCACTAGGCCAGATGGCTAGCCAGCCTCATTTATTTACTGTCTGGCTCTTTGTAGAGTTTGCTGACCCCTGCCTCATATACAATGTTTGGTAAATACGGTAACAGTAAACCATCTGTTAGAGCACTCTGGAAATGGATTGTTAACTCGTTATTTTTATTGGAAATGCAGGTCAGATTTTTCAGAGAGAAAGATTTTTCATGCACTGGTTCACTTCCCAAATGGCTGCAACAGCCAGAGCTGAGCCAGTTCAAAGCCAGGAGCTCTTCCGGGTCTCTCAAGTAGGTGCAGAGTCCTAGGACTTGGACCATTTCTACTGCTTTCCCAGCCACAAGCAGGGAGCTGGATGGGAAGTGGAGCTGCTAGGATGAGAACCGGTGCCCATATGGGATCCCAGCACGTTCAAGGCGAGGACTTTAGGCACTAGGCCATCACGCTGGGCCCCTGAGATAGATTTCTGATAGTTCTATCCTACTGTGACTTCTCACTGATGGGTGGTGAAAGATCTGTAGATATTTTCAGAGTAATCCCTTCCCTCTCCTGTGTCTGGAAATTTCTTGAGACTGCTCTCATGCACAATCCCTGTTTGTTTTTCCTTTCTTGGATCCCTTAATTCTAGTCACACAAGTTTTGCTTATAATAGAAAAAGCCGTGAGGGGTGTCAGAAGGGAATTATATAGTGAAAGTGCCCATGTTTGCTCCCGACTTGGAGGGTGGGTTTGAGAGGTTATTTACCAGCATTGACCTCTCATTTCCAGATTATTTGTGTAAACCCGAAGACAACATCTACAGTATTGATTTCACTCGCTTCAAGATTCGCGATTTGGAGACGGGGACGGTGCTGTTTGAGATTGCCAAACCTTGTGTTTCAGGTAGGCCTTGGTGTTGGGGTGGCCGCTTGGCAGAGCCAGAAGCGTGTGCTGTTGCAGGTTGGTTGCCCACCTTCCGTGGCGTCCTCCAGTGGCCTGGCCTGGCTCTGGCCTGCCTGCGAGGAGGGTGGGCTGGGAACTGGCTCTCGAGGTGGTTGGTGTTGTGGGTCGGCTCTCTGCTGGTCACTGATGTGTCTGCCTGCATTGTCTTTATGCCTCTGTCTTTATGCCTTTGTCCCGATTTCACAGAGAAGGAATCGAGGCCCACAGTTTCCAAATAGTACTTTCTTGAGGATCTATGCTTTTCACATTTATAAGTTTCTTAAAAAAAAGATTTATTGTATTTATTTGAAAGGAAAGAGAGTGAGGGAAAAGCAGAGAGAGCTTCCATGTGTTGATTTGCTTCTCAGGTGGTCGTAGCTGGGGCTGGGTCAGGCCAAAGTCAGGAGCCTGGAGCTTCTTTCAGGTCTCTCACGTGAATGTGGGAGCCCAGGCACATTAGCAGGGAGCTGAATTGAAAGTGGAGCAGCCAAGACTAAAACTGGTGTCCAAATGCGATGTTAGCGCTGCAGGTGGTGGCTTTGCCTGATATGCAAGGGTGGCAGCCCTGGTCCTATGCTCTTTTATGTTTTTAAGCATGTATTTATTTGAGAGGCAGAGAGCGTGACATACAGATATAGCAGGCTCTTATCTGTCTGTTAGTTCACACTCCAGCTGCTCACAGTGGCTGGGGCTGGGCTAGACTAGAGCCAGTAACATTCTGAATCTCCCGTGTGGGTGGCTGGGATGCCACTAAACCATCACTGCTGCTTCCCAGTTTGCATTAGCAGGAAACTAGAATCAGGAGCAGGAACCAGGCTTTGATTCCAGACATCCCCCTATGTAGCATATTGCTGTTCTGATCAGTGTCTTAACTGCTACGCCAGACTCCCATCCCTGCTTTATCTTGTCACATTACCTCTAGTGAGAAGAGAAACCCTTGTAGTAAACTTCAGTAAGGAAAGCTCACCTGCGCCCTGGGTCCCTGATGGCAGGATTGCAGTCTAGACAGTGAGGCGGGTTCATCTGGTCTGCTGGCCCTCCATTAGATAGTGCTTTGGATCTTCCCTGCATCCTCGTCTGATTGTAATCTCTTTTTATCTAGTTGGGATTTCTTAAATTAGCCTTGACTGTACACATCTGGGCTTGTTCCAGGGCCATTCAGGGCTGACCTGAGCATCTCCTGGCTTTGGACTGCATCACTAGAGATTTAGCGCCCTCTGGAGTGAGTTAGTTGTTAGAACATTTGTGCAAATAATTGATGTGTTATCAACCTGGTCTGTAACAATAGCTTGCATTTTGCAGGGTTTTTTTTTTTTTTTTTTTTTCCTTTAAAGATCTATTTTATTTATTTGAAAGGCAGAGATACAGAGAGACCCACCCGTGTGGGTCTCAGGGACTTGAGCACTTGGGCCATCTTGCATACTTAGGCTCTTAGCAAGGATCTAGGTTGTAAGTGAAATAGCCCAGGACTTGAGCTGGTGCTCATATGGGATAATGGCATTGCAGGTGGCTACTTAACCCCCTGCACCACAACACCACAGCTTCACCTTCACATAGAGTCTCAAGCCCCAACTCTGTGAAAGACTGAAAGCTCAGTGTTTAAGAGCAAACTTGGAACCAGGGCGTCTGGGTTCAGATCCTGCTCCCTTCATCTGCTGGGTGAAGGGCTTTGGACATGTTCTTATCTCCTCTGCTCTGGGCAATGGAGTTAACCCCACCTTGGGGGTTGTGGAGAGGGACTGTGACATACATAGCCCAGGGCCTGGCACCTTGCAGGTGTGCAGTACACTCCGGCCGCCCGTGCTCTGGGGCATGGTACTACACATTGGCTGTAGTCGTGCAGTTTGGACTGGCGGCATGGAAGTGGAGCCCTCAAGATTCTGTGTGCTTTTCCAGACCAAGAGGATGACGAGGAAGCAGAAGGGGGAGACGTGGATAGCAGTGCAGGCCGTTTCGTTCGCTACCAGTTCACACCCGCTTTCCTCCGCCTCCGGACAGTGGGGGCCACGTGAGTACCTCACTTTCCTGAGGGGAGCATTCTGCTTGTGCATGCGGAAGAATGTTCCTGGTGGACTGGGGGCTTGGCTTGGAGGATACAGGAGACAAAGTAGGGCTCACAGAGATCTCTTTTGCAGGGTGGAGTTCACAGTGGGAGACAAACCTGTGTCAAACTTCCGGATGATTGAACGGCACTATTTCCGGGAGCGCTTGCTGAAAAACTTTGACTTTGATTTTGGCTTCTGTATCCCCAGCAGCAGGAACACTTGTGAACATATCTACGAGTTTCCCCAGCTTTCTGAGGACGTCAGTACGTAACCTCTGGCTCTGTACCTTTTTTTCTTTTTCTTTTTTTTTTTTTTAATCTCTTATGTTTGTTTGAAAGAGAGGGAGAGAGAGACAGTCTGAAGATAGACCCTACCTGCTGGTTCACTCCGTAAATGCCCAGAGCAGCCAGGGCCAGGCTAGGCCGAAGCCAGGAGTCTCAAACCTGCATCTGGATCTCCCATGTGGGTGGGAAGGACCCAGCTGTTTGAACTATCACCTGCTGTGTGTGTGAAAAGGAGGCTGGAACCAGGAATGACGGATTCAGGCCTGGAGCCCAGACATTTGAGTATGGGATACAGTTATACCAAACAGCATCTTTTTTTTTTAAGATTTATTTATTTTTATTGGAAATTCATATATATAGAGAAGATCTTCCATCCATTGATTCACTCCCCGTGTGGCTGCAATGGCCCGGAGCTGGCTAATTCAAAACCAGGAGCCTTTTCCGGGTCTCCCATGCCGGTGCAGGGTCCCAAGGCTTTGGGCCGTCCTCCACTGCCCTCCCAGGCCACAAGCAGGGAGCTGGATGGGAAGTGGAGCAGCCAGGATTAGAACCGGCGCCCATATGGTATCCCGGTGCATTCAGGCAAGGACTTTAGCTGTTAGTCCTATGTGAAGGAGCATGGCCATTTTGCTGAGAGAAGGAACAGCCCTTGGTTTTCTGGGCTTTCGGTCCGGCTCTCGCAGGCCTGCGTCCTCAGCTAGTCATGGGGAAATTGCTTCCAGACAGTTCTCTGGATGGAGTGGAATCCTGCGGAGAGTGCTGGCTCCAGCTGCCTTGTCGAAAGGAATCTGTGTGCACTGACTGGTTTCCCAGAGCCCTAGGCTCTTAAAGATCTTCATATTTTGGAACCACGCGTCCTCCACTTGTGTGACAGTAGTGTTCCGGGTCAGGTGGGAGGGCTGCAATATGAGCAGGGTATTTGTGACAGCGGCTGGTTCTGCCCCCATCCTCCCGTAGCCGGGCTGCAGTGTGTGGAGGCTGCACCGAAGGATTAGAGACACTCCCGCTTGCACTCTTGGAGCCGAAAAAAACAGTTCAGAGGTCACCATTCTGGATATGAGCCAAATAACTTTGGCCTGGATTTTTGAAAACCGGCTGCACCACTTGTGCCCCAGCACTGAGCAAGAGTGCGTCAGACTTCCAGGGATGCCAGGTGGCATGGAGTCCCTGCTCAGAGCTCAGGAGGGGCAGTGCCCTGGTCTGTGTCACTCCTGGGTTTGGTTGAGAGGTTGGGTAGCTGTTTGAGGCAACAGGAGATTGCAGTTCAGATGCCGAGATGAGCGGACTTACCACTGCTAAATCGTTTGCGAGTCCTGAGCTGTCCCTGGAGAAGGCTCTGTGCACTCGGCTCCCCTGCCCACCTTTACACCTAGGATTCCTTGGCTGCTGGGGGTGTGCCCAGGAAGTGGGCACAGGGAAGGCATCGCCTTGTGGATTTGGACAGAAGTTTCAGGAATGTTCAGCTGAGAGCGCTCAGTCAGTAAGCAGCTGTGGTTTGTGTTGGCAGAAGGTCAGCGCACTTCCCTGGGGCTCTGGACCCAGACTGCCACGACCACGAGTTCACTGCCGGCTTGTGTGGAAGAGATGGCCAGCGTCAGTGCTGTGGTCTGCAGCTCGCAAGGGCCGGCTCCCTTGGCCCACCCTCGGCCCACCCTCGTCGTCCTGGCCGGGAGTGCTCATGTGTTCCAGAAGCACAGCGTGGGAACTCTGGGGGCGTGCTGAGGTTCTCCCCTCCAATCCAGGCCTCACTCTGCTGCTTTTCTTCCCCTTGCAGTTCGTCTGATGATTGAAAACCCATATGAGACCCGCTCTGACAGCTTCTACTTTGTTGACAACAAGCTGATCATGCACAACAAGGCCGACTATGCCTATAATGGAGGCCAGTAGCTGCTGCAGGAGTGCACAGGAGGCGCGCGGCCATGGCCAGGGAATCCTACTTCAAGGGGCGGAAGCTGCAGCTTGACCCACACGTCTGGAAGCTGGACAGCCAGAGCCAAACTGGCATCTGGGGAGGTGCCAAGCAGGGCCATGTTTTCTTCCCCAGTACTTTTTCTTCCTTCCCTGCCCTGCTGCACCCTGCCCTGCCCCACCCTGCCCTGCCCCTTAGGTCACAGAGGTACTAGAGTCCGGTAAAAAGTTAGGGTGAGGTGCCTGGAATTCAGATTTAAAGAGAGAGTTTATTTTCACATAGTGCTAGCTGTTGGATGTTCTAACCAGTCTTGGTCTCTATGCGTCGCTGGGCCAGGGCGAGAAGGCCCTGTCACCAGCAGGCCCGCAGCCCTCCTCAAGGTGCCTGGGTGCTGTTGGGGGCAGGAAGTGGACCTCTCACTCCCAGTGTTGCCATCTGCACAGCTGCCCTTAGCCGGTGCCCCCACTCCAACTGCTTGAATCAGAAGGGGGTGGGAGGAGGGCTCCATAGGCAGCCAGCTTCTCTCTGGGCCTTCAGCGACCCCTGAGTGGGATCCTCATGGAGGACAGACGAGCGCCCTTTGCTGCTCCTGGCTGCCCGCTTCAGAATTGCTGAGACGGACGTGCCTGCTCTGCTCATGGAACAGGCGGCCCTCTTGGGGTCGAAGTAGGCTCGCTGTGTCTTGGTTTTCTGTTTCTAGACTTCTTGTGGGCAAATTTGATGCAGCGTCAGTGGTGTCCCTGGTGCGGTGTGTGGTTAGGTGCTGACAGGGCCCCGGGGCCGCTGGCCTGGAGCATGTTGGAGGTACAGTGAATACACATCAATAGAGTACATTGTGACGAGGTGTGATGGTCAGCCTAGCAGCACCTGAGGGGTTGGCCGTGGATTTCTTGTTACTAAGAGTGTTTCTGTCTGTTGAAGTAGACTCTGGAGCTATCTGACAGGTCTGACTTAATGAACACGCCTTTTGCTCCTTTGTGTGGTTGTTGGGATTGTTTTGGGTTGTGTGGAAAGGGTGGCTCGGGTCAGAGTGGGGTGTGCTCAGGAAGGCTCCCTTTCACACCCTGCTGTGGCTGCTTGTGTCCCTGGACCCTTAGTAGGCTGGCTGGTCTTAGCACCCCAGCTTGTCTGTGGGGCAGCTACAGGTGTTCAGCCCAGGCTCATGGTTGTTGGAGAAGACTGTTCCTGCTGTTGGGGCCCTTTAACTGTGGATATAAAAGTGTCTGTGGCAAGGGCCCAGGTGGGTGATAGGCCACAGTGCCTGACACAAGAGAGCTGGGTTCCGTGGTACTTGGGAGAAAGGCTAAATGGGACCATGGAATGGAGGAACAGCCTTTGCCTCTTGGGTCCCCTGCTGGACAGTGTAGCTCCCTGTTTGGACACTAGAGCGTGAGTGACCTTGAACCTTAGCCCAGTCCTTTCCATTGGTTAAGAGTCTTGGCAGTGCCGTGTGTAGGCAGCTTTCTCACCAAGGAAGCCCTGCTAGGTAACTGTTGGCACTGGACTCGCTCACCCTGCAGAGTGCCAGTGACTCAGAACTGGAATTGACTACAAATCCGGTGCCTTAGTGTGGCTCTGTCCCATTGACTGCTGGGGAAAGCTGCACAGCCATCCCCCTCCCCCCCTCTGCTTCTCCTCGCTGCTCCTCCCTTGGATGTGCACGTTCCTGTCGTGCTTCAGGATGACCCCTTTTCTGTGACAGAAGCTCAGTCGGGAGTTTCTGCTCTGGTGTTTCAGTACTCTAGGGAGTGGCTTTTGGCATGCTGAGAGCACAGCTCCATCACAGTGTTGGAAATGGCCCAAGCGGGCTGCACCTTGCATACTGGTGGGCTGCCCTGATCTGCATGGCCACTTGGACTAGGATGGAAAAGGGGCCACCGTGGTCGCTGTTGGCCTGCCTCGGTCTCCCTAGCATTGAGTCCATGCCTAGCAGGATGGGGATTTGCCACCACCTGCTCTTGGCGACTGCTGTTGTGTGCAGTAGGGCTGTGGCGTGAAGTGTCTCACGGAAGTGCGGGGCAGGGTTCCCGCTTGGGAGAGTTAACTGGCAGAGTTTGAAATTCAGGCTTGAGGAGAGAAAATGAACTCCTGCCTTGTCTGAAAGTGGCAGAACCTGTCAGAAGCCGAGTCAGAAGGCCAGCATAAGAACGAATCTGGCCTGCTGATAGCAGTTAGCTTGTGGGTAATAAGGGAATGAGAGCCAAGATAGTCCATGCCCACTGCTGGAGCTGGCATCTCATGGGCAGCTCCTGGAAGATCACATTCCAGCAGGGTGGCAGGCCCCCTGGTGCCTCAGGGCCTGCTGCCTGCACCCCATCCTCTCCAGTCTTGCTACTGTCTCTCTGCCTTGGGGTCCCAGAGAGGACCTCTCTTTACTTGAGCAGCCTTGGCCTAAGGTGCCGTTCTAGCTTCTCCAAAGATGACCCTTGCTTATTTCGTCCTCTCTTCTAGCAGATATAGGACATTTCAACTGAATGTCACTGTCATTTCCATAGTATTCACTCCTGGTAGTCTCACAGAGACAGCATTTTCAAGGCCAGTTATTCCTGTAGATGCCCCAGTCCTGAGGCCACTTGGCTTTAGTATGTGGGGATGGTGACTGGGGCCTTTTGGACGCTGTTGACTGCCAATTGGTGAACTGACAGGCCTGGGCAATCTGCAACTTATTTTTCAGTTGAGGTAGGACTCATTTCTGCAGTGGAGGTGGTGGGCGGTGTCTCAGTCTGGCCTCAATGAGTCCTGCTTGTGGCTGCTACGCTCCCAGTGCTTGTTTCTCGCTTTAAAGTCAGTTTCTTCTGATGGGTAGCGAGGTCTCATCCTGGGGATCCCTGCCACAAAGAGCTGTACCTGGCATAGTAGCCCAGTTGCCAAACCTATATGTTACATTCCTCGTCCCCCCATGTCTCAGCCACAGGGAGGATCTGGTTGGGGTGCTCATCCCTAGTTCCACAAAGAATCATGTAACCTCATTGAAATCGTGCAAGTCTTTGTTTTTTCCCTACAAATCAGTTTTTCACAGAATCAAAGAAACCTCAATGACCTGCTTTGTCCTTTCTGCTCTCGCCTGCCTCACCCAAGGTCCTCCCAGTCTGTACTGTCTGTGTCCGCAGTGACCTGGTGACTTATTTGTATGAAATATTATTTTGCCACAAGAGACACTAATAAAAGAGATTTTCACAGTCAGTCTCAGCCTGTTTCCCAGCGGGGGGCCCCCGTGTGGCTGGAGGAGCGGGCTGTCAGCTGGGCTCTCACCTGAGGGCTGCTTTTAGGATTTCCGGCTTCAAGGATGATTTGGCCAACAGTGTTGTGCCTTAGGGTTAATGTTTGTTTCTATTTTGTCAGGTGACTTTGGGAATTAAAGTTTACATAGATGTTTTAAGTAAGACTTATCAAGGTATCCTTTATTGTGTAAGTTGTGCCATCTGAGAGCACAGTTTGATATTCTTTGACAAATATGTAGATGTGTTGGCTTCATGTCAAAGTACCTCAGAGTTCATGGAAATGGAATGGAAAAATAAGTTTATTTTGGTACAAAAATTTTGGGGTATATGGAATAGTTTTTTCTTGATAAGCATTTTCATGAAAAAAAAATTTTCAAGCTTTATTTTTATTGGAAAGGCAGATTTATAGAGAGGAGGAAAGACAGATAAAGATCTTCCATTTGCTGGTTCACTCCCCAAGGGGCCACAATGGTTAGAGCTGAGCCAGTGAGAAGCCAGGAGCTTCTTCTACGCAGATGCAGGGTCCCAAGGCTTTCTGGGTCACTCTCCACTGCTTTCCCAGGCCACAAGCAGGGAGCTGGATGGGAAGTGGCGCTGGTGGAACATGTATTGGTGCCCATATGGGACAATGGTACTTGGGGGTGGAGGGTTAACCATTTGAGACAAAGCACAGCCTCTTTCATGAACTTTTGATGGCCCCTTATATTCATGAATTAAAAAAAATTTTTTTTGCACCAAAACAGACCTCTTACTTTATCATTGATTTGAAAATCAGGGTGGGGGGGATTCCCTAGTGCCTATATAACTGTATCACATAATACAATGTTAATAACAATTAAAAAAAAACAAGTAAAAAAAAAACAAAAAGAAAAGCAGGGTGGAGAGAACAGAGAGCGATATTCCTTGTACTGCTTCCTTCCCCAGGTGGGCACAGCATCTGTGTCTGGACAAGGTGGGAGCCAGGAGCTGCGGGTTCCAGCAGCTCTCCTGTGTCGGTGCTGGACCTCAGCTGTTGGGTCATCACTGCTGTCTCAGGCTGAACTTGAAGCTGTGGTTGGGAGTGGAGCATCTGCCGATTCACTCCTCCAATGACCTCAGTGGCGTTGGCTGGACCAGGCTCCATCCTCTCTCCTGTAGAGGTGGCCCAACCACCTGAGCCTGCTGCCTTCCCAGACAGCATTAGCAGGGAGCTCGGCTGGAAGCAGCTAGCCAGGCCTGGAACTGGCTCTTCTGTATGGGGTGCCCAGCATGACAGGTGGCTGCTAGGGTAATGAGGCCACACACTACCAACCCCTATGAATTTTTTTTTAAAAAAAGATTTATTGTTTTGAAAAGCAGAAGTAGAGGAAAGAGAGAGAGAGAAAAATAACCCAAATAAAACACCATCCACTGGTTTACTCCCCAGATGGCTGCGATGGCCAGGACTGCCAGGCTGAAGCCAGGAGCCAGGAACTTCTTCCAAGTCTCCCCTGTGGGTGCAGGGGCCCAAGTACTTGTGCTGTCCTCGTCCTCTGCTTTCCCAGGCACATTAGCAGGGATTTAGAAGTGGAGCAGCCGGAATTGAATCAATGTCCATATGGACTGGTGCTACGCACTATGCCACAGCACCGTTCTCCCCCTTTCCCCCTCAACAATGAACTTTTTTTTAGAGAAATTTTTATTGGAAAGACATATACAGAGAGGAGAGACAGGAAGATCTGTCCAATGATTCACTCCCCAAGTTGCTGCAGTGGCTGGAACTGTACCAGTCTGAAGCCAGGAGCCTTCCAGGTCTCCCAGGCCGGTGCAAGGTTCCAAGGCTGTGGGCCGTCCTTGACTGCTTCCCCAGGCCACAAGCAGGGAGCTGGATGGGGAGTGGAGCTGCCAGGATTAGAACCAGCGCTCATATGGGATCTCTGTGGTTGCAGGACTTGAGCCCCTAGGCTACTGTACTGGGTCTGAATATATAAATATTAAAAATAAACAATAGGATGCTGGACACAATTGAATAGCAGATTAATGGATTTATGACTGCTTATGAAGGACTGACTATATTGTAAGAATATGGGGGAAATCAATTGGGGGTGGAAGTTAGGGGAGGGGGTAAGAAAAATCCCAGAGCCTATGGAATTGTATCATAAAATTAAAAATAAAATAGAGGGGAAGAGATGTGCAACAAACCAAGGATTTTACCACCATCTTTATTCTCTATGAAATGAGACAAACTCTTGGAGAGAAGGCACCTGAAGGGGACCTGATGCTCAGGCTGCAGGCCCGGGAGCAGGTGTCCTGGCAAAGATGGCAGCTCCGGGCAGTACACTCTTCAACAGGGGCTCCGCTGGGAGTGAGACAAGACCACTGTGTGACCCATGGGTGTAGCCCCCTGGGGACCCCAGTCCACAGGTCTAAGCCCCAAACTCCAAAGGGAGACGAGGCCCCTGCCCTTCCAAGATGACTGGAGCGGGAGGCGGTAAACAGTCCGCAAAGGGAGGTGTCGCAGGTGCACAGAAGGGTGGCTGAGCCTGAGCCTGAGGGATGAACTGCCGGGGTGTGGTTGGAGCAGTTAGGGCGTGGGGGGGTGTGGGACTGGGGAGGCAGGCGGGAAGGTCCCAGGAGCTCTGCTGAGGTGCAGTCGGATTTTCGGGTAGATTGCATTCTAATCCATGCTTCACAAAATCCTCGAAGAGGTTCTTTCCCGCGCTTTACCCAGGCTCACCGACGCCCGGGCGCCCCGGGCAGCCTCTCCGCAGGCGGGACCCCCGGGCAGTGTCCGCCCTCGGCCCCGCCCCGGCCACTCTGGGGGCGTGGCCATCCCGGCGGAGGCCCCGCCCCCGCGGTCCGGAACCGCGCGCGCTCGCTGGCAGCCGGAGGCCGCCGGGAGAGGCCAAGGCGCCGTGTCCACCGTCCAATGGCCGCCGCGTTGCTCACCCGGGCCTGGGGCCCGCTGCGCGGAGGTGAGTGCGCGCCGGCTCCGCACGTCCGGCAGGAGGAGGAGGCCCGGGCTACCGGTTTTGCTGGTCGGAGGCGGCCGGGCGGAAGGAGCGAGCGGGCCCCGGGCGGGAGGCGCCCCCTCGGGCACCGAGCGCGGCCTTTGCCCCCCGGGTCCGCGGCTCCCGGCCACCCCGACGCCCACCCGGCGCTCTCCCTCCCCTGCCCGGTACTCACGGCTGCCTCCACTGCCTTCACTCCCACTTGAGCCGCAGCACAGGAACCAGGCCTGGGATTAAACTCAGACTTGGCCTGTTGACCTTGGCGCGGCCCACCCAGCCCCAGGGGGTTGGGGATTGGTGACAAGATTGGAAGGATTTTCAGGGAACAGGTGCTCCACTGTTAGTATTTATTATGGGATTCGTCCAGCTAGATCTGCTTGCCCTGATTAATCCCACACCACACACCACAGTTCCAGCTCTGCTGCTGGGTTCCTAAGAGGTGCCCCAGAAGGCAGCAGACGTAACTCCCAGGCCTGGGTCCCTGCCTCCTATAGGGGTTCCAGCTCCTGGCACTGAAGGTAGCCCTCAACAAGTGTGGGCATTCAGAATTTTGTTTTTTTTTAAGATTTTTTCTCTATTTTTTTATGATACAGTTCCTTAGGCTCAGGGATTTTCCCTTTCGCCCGCAACCCCCCCCACCCCCCACACCCTCCCCCCACCCCCCTCACCCTCCCCCACCCCCCCACACACCCCTCCCTCCCGCCAAGATTTTTTTTTTGTTTGAAGAGCAGAGTTACAGAGGGAGGGAGAGAGATCTTCCGTCTGTGCTGGTTCACTCCTTAAATGACAGCAGCTGCTGGGGCAGTGCCAGGCCAAGGCCACAAGCCTGGAACTCTCTCTGGGTCTGCCCGCTGTGGGTGGCAGGGACCCAAGCGCGTGGGCCACCCCCCTACTGCTCTCTCAGGTTGGTCAGGAGGTCACTGGGTCTGAAGTGGAGTCTCTGGGTCTGGAGTTTCTGCACTTGAAACTTGAGCATTACACCAACCACTAGGACCTGCTACTGTTACTTTTTTTTTTTTTAAGATTTTATTTTTATTGAAACGTCAGATATACAGAGAGGAGGAGAGACAGAGAAGAAGATCTTCCGTCTGATGATTCTCTCCCCACGTGACCGCAATGGCCGGCTTCTTCCTGGTCTCCCATGCGGGTGCAGGGTCCCAAGGCTTTGGGCCATCTCTACTGCTTTCCCAGAGTACAAGCAGGGAGCTGGATGGGAAGTGGAGCTGCCGGGATTAGAACCGAAGCCCATATGGGATCCCGGCATGTGCGAGGCGAGGACTTTAGCCGCTAGGCTACCGCACCAGGCCTTGTGTTTATTTTTCGAGCTGTCTTTGCCATCTCCTTCTGACTCTGTCTGTCCCTAATGGCAGCTCTGTGTGCCCGGGACTGGCGGCTGCTGCACACGGTCTACCAATCAGTGGAGCTGCCTGAAACACACCAGATGTTGCGTCAGACATGCCGGGACTTCGCTGAGAAGGAGCTGGTTCCTGTCGCGCCCCGGCTGGACAAGGAGCACCTCTTCCCAGCAGCTCAGGTGAGTGTGCCCGTACGTGAGATTTCTGGAACAACGGAAGTGTGCAGCAGGCCGTCGGGATGCCTGCTGTGTGCCAGGCTGATGCTCATGATTGCACCTGCTAGTGTTTTTGTTCTTTACATTTGTTTATTTGAAAGGCAGAGTTAAAGAGGGGTCTTCCTTCATCCCCTGAAATGGCCTCAACAGCTGGAAACCAGGAGCTTCTTCCAGGTCTCCCATGTGGGGACAGGGGCCCAAGGCTTGGACCATCCTCTGCTGCTTTCCCAGACACATTAACAGGGAACTGGATTGTAAGCAGAGCGGCCAGGGCTTGAACTGGCACCCATGTGGCATGCTACCTGGGATGCCACAGTAGCAGCTCTGCTAGGTGCTGTTCTGTGCATTTGAGATGAAGCGATGTTACCAAACACGTTCCCAGTGCGGAATTGATGAAACGTGGGATGAATAGGCAGAACCAGGTTTGGAACGCAATGCTGCTTTCTCAATGAAAGGTTTTGTTTTGTTTTCGTAGTGTTTACTTTTATCTGGTTGAAAGACAGAGTAACAGAGCAAACAAGCTTCCACCTGCTGGTCCACTTCCCCAAATCCTATAACATTCAGGACTAGACCACGCGGAGTCTACAACTTCCTTGGGGTTTCCCACAAGAGAAGCAGGGGATAAAGGACTTGAGCCAGTTTCTTCCAGGAGGTTGAGTAGAAGTGGAGTAGCCAGGTAACTGGCATGATGGCTCAGTGGCACATTCTGGGATCCCATATGGGCGCCAGTTCATATCCCAGTTGCCCCACTTCGCATCCAGCTCCCTGCTGTGGCCTAGGAAAGCAGTTGAGGACAGCCCAAAGCCTTGGAACCCTTTATTTGCATAGGAGACCCGGAAGAAGCTCATGGCTCCTGGGCATGAATCGGCTAGGCTCCAGCTGTTGAGGTCACTTGGGGAGTGAACCAGCAGATGGTAGATCTTTCTCTCTGTATCTCCTTCTGTTTGTAAATCTGCCTTTTCAATAAAAATAATTAAAAAAAAAAAAAAAGGTAGCAGAATGGTTGGTGCTGTGGTGTAGTGCATAAACCCACTGTCTGTAGTGCTGGTATCCCCTATGGACACCAGTTCAAGTCCTGGCTGCTTGACTTCCTATCCAGCTCTACCAATGCCCTGGGAAAGCAGTGGAGGATGGCTCATGTTCTTGGGTCCCTGTGCCCATGTGAGAGAACTGGAAGAAGCTCCTGGCTTCAAAACAATTTAGCTCTGGCTGTTGCAGGCCTCTGGAAAGTAAAACAGCAAATGAAAGACCTCTCTCTAACTTTGACCTTCAAATAAACACATCATCAAGAAGTGGAATAACCAGAACTCAAGTGGACAGGTTTGATTGAGATGGGATATGGATATTCTGGGAGGCATCGGAACCTGCTACCCCACAGTGCCGCCATTCTGGGTCAGCTCAACCCTGACATCCCTCCTGGGCCTGTGTGGCCTCTCATTTGCATTCACACGACAAGACTTTGCTGCTGTGCCTCTTGACCTGGTGAGGTGCCTGGCATGTAATACTGTCATGCAGCAGTTAATTGTTTGATCACTGACTTGTGAAAGGACATTTTTTTGGCCTCTTGTCTGTTTTTCAGTCCAGTAGCATCCTTATTTTCATGTCTTAGAGCTGCTCTTCCAGCCCAGTAGATACTGTGCTGGGTGTTGAGCATTGCACCTGCCCCACACAGATGCCCAAGTTGTTCAAAGATGAGCAAGCAAGAAGCATTTAGGGCCTTGGACTCAGCTGGGGAAACTTTGAGGTGTTGCGTGTTGATTGCCTCATTTAGGCTTGAAAACATCCTTATCTAATGTTAGCTCCTCAAAGGTTAAGCAAACTATAAGGATTAAGGGAGACACTTTTTCATCAATTCCTGTCACTTTGGCATTTGAACTGTGCCAGCTAGTCATGCTGCCACTCCAGTTGAGAACATGGACGCCCAGCCTTGTGACGTGACTTGCCCATGGCTGATGGTGTGCGGAAGAGAATCTGTAGCCCAAGTCAGGTGGGCTCCGAGACCCTGCAGCAGCCACCACCCCCTGGTTATCTCATGGGCCCAGCCTCCAGCTGAGGAGCCCCAAGCCCAGCTGGAAATAAGGTTGTGAAGTTTGGCCTGCCCCCTGCCCTCAGTACTCTCTGCATTTGTCACTCCCGATAACCTCACTAGGCACTGTCCATGCTCCCAGGGGCATTGGTGGAGCTTTGTGGGGTGGTGGGGAGGGAGTAAGCGGAGAGGCCTCTGAAGAGCTAGCTGAAGCAGTGGTGGGTGCTCTCTCCATGATCCCAGCCCTTCCTACTGTGCGCCTGGCTGCCCAGCTCATTTCCTTGTGTGGCCTTCCTGCAAATCATGGTGAAAACCGCACAGCCAGGGACTTACACTACACTAGGAAGCTGGCAGGAGAAACCAGATCCTTCAGATCCTTTGCTGGCCTTGTGTATGCCTGGTGCTTTGGCTCCGCACGCTCCTGCGTACTTTGGGGGGCTGGGTTGGTGCAAGCCACCCCTGAGGAACGGTGGCAGAAGTAGGTGCTGAAGAAGCAGCTGGAGGCTGCAATTTCCTCCGTCATGGCCCCGAGGCCTGCTCCACAGGGTTTCCTGAGAGCTGAGGCCAGCTTCATTTCGGGTCACCTGTGTCCTCTTGCTGGGCTCGAGGTGAGGGCTGGCTGGCCCGAGTTTGGGGAGGAGCAGTGAAGTGTTTGGGTGTTAGCACCGCGTGCTGTTGCGCGCACTGCCCTCACCTGCCACTGGCTGCTGGGCTCACTGGCTTCCTCCCGCGCTTCAGCCAAGCTTGAGTCCTGGTGTGCCTTTGCTTGTATCTGTCCCTGTCCCTGGGTATGGCACTAAGCTCTCACTTCCAGAAGGGAATCTGGGATCCAAGATGGGATGCCCTCATGCCACACTTGAGTGCCTGGGTTCAAGTCCTGCCTCTGTTCCCCCGTCCACTACCTGCTGATGTCCACCTGGGAGGCAGCAGGTGTTGGCTTAGTGCTTCAGTGCCTGTCACACCCATGTGGAAGGGCTCCTGGCTTTGGCCTGGCCTGGCCCTGGCTGTTGTGGGCATTTGGGGAGTGAGCCAGAAGATGGGAGCTCTGTCTTGTGTGTCCTTGCTTCTTTCTGCCTTTCAAATCAATAAAACTCGAATGAAGAAAAAGAAGAAATCAGACACACTGAGGTAGTATGACATGCTTGCAAAATTCCAAGTTTGTTTCAGAATCACAATGATAACAACATCAATAGCTAGCATCTACGAGTTTGCTGAATTCTAGGTACTGATGTCAGGCACTTCCAAAAGCTCACAGTGAATAGAATTCAAAGCCAAATTTATTTTGGTGCAAAAAAAAACCCACTTTTTTTTTTTTTTAATCCTTGCCTGTAGGGCATGTTCCAAAAGTTCATGGAAAATGCATATTTTTTAAAAGATTTATTTATTTCTATTGCAAAGTTGTACATACATAGAAGAGGAGAGGCAGAGGAAGATCTTCCCTCCGATGATTCACTCCCCAAGTGAGCGGAACGGCCAGAGCTGTGCCGATCCGAAGCCAGGAGCTTCTTCCGCAACGTCTTCCCACATGGGCACAGGGTCCCAAAGCCTTGGGCCATCCTCGGCTGCCCTCCCAGGCCACAGGCAGGGAGCTGGATGGGAAGTGGAGTTCCCGGGCTTAGAACTGGCACCCATATAGGATCCCGGTGTATGCGAGGCGAGGACTTTAGCCACTGAGCCGCTTCACCGTGCCTGAAAATGTGTATTTTGAGAACAGCTATGCATGGATTTCAGAAGTTTTACCACCAAGTAGGTGTCCTTTAATTCTGCCTTGTACAAAGTTTGTGAAGTCCCCTGGTGCACGTGCTGAAGTTACTGTATCTGCAGAAGGACACGGGGTGGCAGGTCGTCTTTCTTCTGTGTTCAGGTGAGGGAACTGAAACCGGAGGGGTAGTTTCTTGCTCGCCAGCCACAGTTGGTAGTTGGAGGATCCAGGCAGAGACTTCTGGTCTGTGGCCTACAGTAGGTGCTCAGTGGTTTCTGAGGTGTTTTTTTGTTTGTTTTGTTTTTTCCTGAATAATCTCTTACCTGCCTCTCCTTCCTACCCCCTGGCAGAGCAAAGTGGACCTATGGAAGGAGGGTGGGTCGGGGGGAGTGGGGGGAAGAACTGAGCTGAGGGTGGGCCCAGGATTGGGTCAAAGGCTTGCTTGAGTGGTTTTATAACCTTAATTACACTTTAGTCTTTTTATGTCTGAGCTAGCCAGTGAAAGAAGCAGTCATGGATTTACAGTGTAATTTTGTTGTAAAGAGAATGAGGAAACGTTAAGTTGTCTCCACTGGTATCCGTGAGATTGTGGGCCCCTCAGCTTTGACCTGTGTGTGTGTGTAAGTCCTGAGGCTGCTTCAGAACGTCTGTGGATGGTGCATATTAAGAAAAACAAAATGTGTGGACTTCACAAGTAAAGTGACCTATTAATTCCATTTCCCATGAGTCTTTTCGAGGTACTCTCATGTATAAACCGAACCCAGTTCGTCAGTGAATATTGAATCGCTTTCAGGAGCTGGGTACAGAACCCATCTTTCCTCTTGGGTCCTTACCAAGAAAATGGAGTCACCTCTGGCCATACAGAAACCTCTGGCTGCTACCATCCCCTGGTTTGTCTTTGCCCCACTGGTCCTGGTTCGTTCCACCCTGGGTGTGTCTGCTGAAGGACGCCTCTCATGTCTCCGTGCTTTGGCTCATGTTTTGGGTTCCAGAAGCATTGCATGTGTGCTCCATGGTTCTCTAACTGCTTTCCACGTTAGCACATGTGCAACCGGCAGTATAGTGGACCTGGAATTGCATGCTTGCATCTTCCTGCCACCTTGCACTCAGCAGGTGCTCTCCTGTTCACGGACATTTGTAGAGTTTTGTTCACTGAACGGAGTTGTCTGTCTGAGGGGCAGATACCCAGACCCGTGTCTCTCGTTCCAACGTATCACTCACAAACACATGTGTACCTAGGCCACCTGCAAGGCCTCTCTGGAATAAGAAACGAATCTTGATCTTCATTGGCCACGTCCAAAGCCAGGAGTCAGGAGCTTCTTCCAGGCCTCTTGTGTAGGTGCAGGGGGCCAAGGACTCGGGCCAGCCTCCCTGCTTTCCCAGGTGCATAAACAGGGGACTGGCTTGGAAGTGGAGCGCCTGGAACTCAGGTTCCCGAATGGGATGCCAGTGGCAGCTTTACCGGCTAAGCTGCCATATCGCCCTCCCTCGTCCCCCAGCTGTTTTTCTTTTTTTTTTATTTATTGGAAAGGTGGATATACAGAGAGGAGAGACAGAGAGGAAGATCTTCCGTCCGATGATTCACTCCCCAAGTGAGCGCAACGGCCGATAGTATGCCGATCCGAAGCCAGGAGACTCTTCCGGGTCTCCCACACAGGTGCAGGGTCCCAAAGCTTTGGGCCATCCTCGACTGCCTTCCCGGGCCACAGGCAGGGAGCTGGAAGGGAAGCGGGGCTGCTGGGATTAGAACCGGCGCCCATATGGGATCCCGGGCATGCAAGGCGAGGACCTTAACCACTGCGCCACCGCGCCGGGCCCCCAGCTGTTTTTCTACACCACTATCTCCCTTTTGTGTTCTTTGTAAACTTTGCTCAAGAGGCAGAGAAACAGACACAGAGGGAGTGAGAGAGCGAGAGAGATTCCCATTTACTATCCCACTCCCTAAATGCCCGCAGTGGCTGAGACTGAGCTAGGGCAAGGCCAGGAGCCAGAAACTCCATCCGGGTCTCCCATGTGCGTGGTGGGAACCCAGTTACCTGAGCCCTCCCTGCTGCCCTCTGGGGTCTGCCTTAGCAGGAAGCTGGAGTCAGGAGCCTGAGTCAGGAATCGAACCTAGGCCCTTGGGTATGGGACACAGGCATTTTAATCAGCTTTTTAGCAGACACCTGCCCCAATCTCCTGCTGTCAAGGCCGTTGTGTCTTTTCCCTCTGCCAGCCTTGATCTGTCCTTCACTGCTGGCGTCCCTTCGCGTCTCTTTCTCAGGATAAACTTCAGTGTGTCCATTGTCACCATCATTGCTTCTGTCTCAATTTTTTTTTTCCTCCTGGGATATTCTGGCAGCTGCTGATCATACCCTGTTGCCTGACATCAGGGGTCACTGATGGAGTGTGCTGTGTCCAGCACCTGGGTGCGGGCTGAGGCGACCTAGGGGGTGGTGTCTGTCCACTGTGAAGCTTGCTGAGTCTCCTGTAGTGACAGGGAGAGGGGGCGGTCCACTTCACTGAGGGACAGAGATGTCATGAATGAGAACCCTGAGGGCGAGAAGGGCTCGGAGAGGGGGCAGGTGTGTGCTGGAGTCCTACTGGCGTGGCAGTTTTGACCTTCAGCCTCAGCCTGGGCGAGGCAGGGTCTGTAGCGCAGGGTGGGGAGCCCTTTCTCGTGCCATGGGCCATTTGGGAATGTATAGCATCATGCCAAGATGAGAGACTCCAGAAGTGGGTTGCCATAAATATGTTGTATTGTGAGTCCTGCTGTCAGCGGCCCTGATGTTCTTGAGGGCCTCGTATGGAGCGTGGAGTACAGGCCAGGCGTTCCCCAACGCTGCTTAAAGGGCGGATAGCAGGAATTCTGCCTGCTTCCTGTGTTCATGGGCCTGGCTTCTCCAGGGGGGTTCCCTGTCCTCGCCTTACCCGGGTGTGAAGACGTCCAGCTGAGCGTTTGAATACACCTGGTCAGTCTGCCCCGCCTGCGACTTCTGGTTCCCGTCCATCGTGGTTGCCAGGTCATGTAGCCAGGAGTTCTGTGGTCAAGAGGCCCCGTGTGGCGCCTTTGGGTGGGACTCCCTGAGCCACTGCCGTTTTGCCAGAGCCTGGTCCATGGCAGTGGCCTTCCTTGATGAGGTGCAGTGTCGGCGCAGGAGCAGGCGCAGTGGATGCACAGGCGCAGTTGCCGCGGGATGTGTCTGTTGCAGCAAAACCCCACGGCACGCTAGCACACGTTGGCTCATGGCTCTGGGGACGCACTGTCTCAGCGTGCATGGCTGCGGCCCTGTGGCTTCCGTGTGACCTCCCTGCAGGCAGCACTCCCAGGTGGCACAAGGCATCACGCAGCAGGAGGTAGGGCATGTGTGAGTAGCTGTACGTCCTCTCCAGCTGTAGATACTTGTTAGGCACCTCCCGCCCACCGGCTGCTTCCCCGTGCCCTGTTGTCTGCCCCCCTTCTGGGGCACAGCGGTTGCTGCAGAGCTTGACTGGCCCTTCTGGGGTGGGCAGCTCCATACCACCGGCTGCACTGGATCACACATGACAGACAGTGCCTAGAGCCTGCAGGTGTTCCCACGGGAACCATCCAGGGCAGGACCCAGCAGCTTGGCAGAGGCACGCACAGCGTTAGAGACGTGGGCAGCCCCCTTCCCTCGGTGGCACCGTCTTCAGCACTGGCATAGAGCTCCCGTCGCCACGAACGCTCACAGCCTTCCCGGGCTATGGTTTACTACTTTGGTGGAAAAAAGATATTTATTTAATATACATGACAGACAGACAAAATCTCCCATCGCCTGATTCACTCCTGAAATGTCCACAGGGGCTGGGGTTCTGCCAGGCTGAAGCCAGGAGCCCAGAGCTCCATCTGGGTGTCCCACGTGGGTACAGGGGCCCAAGAGCTTAGACCATCACCTGCCACCCTGCAGGGTGTGCAAGAGCAGAAGTGAGAGTTGAATCTAGGTATCTGGGGAGTGAACCAATGGGTGGAACATTCTCTCTCTCACTTTCACATACATGAAATTTTTAAAAGTTGGACAAAGACTTAAAATAACTAGGGTAGGGGCCTGGCACGCTAGCCTAGTGGCTGAAATTGTCCTCTTGTATGCACCAGGATCCTGTATGGGTGCCAGTTTGGGTGCCAGTTTGTGTCCCAGCTGTTCCACTTCCCATCCAGCTCCCTGCCCGTGGCCTGGGAAAGCAGTCGAGGATGGCCCAAAGCTTTGGGACCCTGCACCTGTGTGGGAGACCCGGAAGAGGCTCCTGGCTCCTGGCTTTGGATCGCCTCAGCTCCGGCTGTTGTGGCCACTTGGGGAGTGAACCAGTGGATGGAAGATCTTTCTCTCTGTCTTTCCTTCTTATAAATCTGCCTTTCCAATAAAAATAAGTAAATCTTTAAAAAAAAAAAATTCAGGGTGGTGTTTGACACTGTGGTTAGGATGCTGCTGGGGAAGCCGTCGTCCTGGCTCACAGCCACACTGGGAGGCAGCCTCATTGGCTTGGGCATCTGACCTCCTCCACTCGTGTGGGAGACCCAGAGGGGAGTCCTGGGCTCCCGGCTTGCCTGGCGCTGGCTGTGGTGGACATTTTAGGGGAGTGAACTAGTGAACTCGTGTGTGAAGAATCTCTGACTCTGCCTTTCAAAGGAAATGAATGAAAAATAAAATATGGTGGCTGTGCAGTGGTTATGTGTCACGTCATCTCAGGCCAGAGCACTTGGTTCAGTCCCAGCCACCCTGCTTCGGGTCCAGCCTCCTGCAAGTGCCCCTGGGAGGCAGCAGGTGAGGACCTGAGTGTGGGGGAGACCCTGGCTGCTGCCTTCCAGCCTGGCCCAGTCCTAGCTGTTGTGGCCATTTGGGGAGAAAACTAGAGAATCCAGGCATTTGTGCTCTCTCGCTTTCTCTCTCTCTCTCTCCCCTCCCTTCCTCCCTTGTTCACTCTGCCTTCTATTAATAAACGAATCTTTCAAAGAAGTCCCAGCTGCATAGTGAAGTGCCGCACAGGAGCCCACGTGTGTCAGGCAGGACTGGGTCGGCTGGGGCAGCCCTGGGAAAGGCCTCTGGAGGGCTGTGCTCTGGCCAAGGGCCAGGGGTGACAGGCAGTGTGTATGTGCATGTGTGGGGTTTGCCTAGGGGCTGGACGGAGGCTGGTGTGGCATTGTGCTGTCCACCCCTTACCTCCAAGTGCCCTGAAGCTTCCTGTGCCTGCCCCCTGGGTTTGGCTGCAGAGAAGTGAGCGAGCGTGGCAGGCGGGGTGGCCAGCATGAGTGAATGCAGCCCAGCGGCTGTGTCTGGACAGGCAGATCACAGGGTGGCTGCATCTGATCATCTGGCCTGTGGGTGTGCAGGCGCTGGCCTGGGAACAGCAGGGGTGTGAGCTAGGGCTGGGGACGCCCCATCTTCTCGCGGCTTCCCTCACCCCGACACCCTTCCCTGGGCCAGGTGAAGGAGATGGGCAAGCTTGGGCTTCTGGCCATGGATGTGCCTGAGGAGCTGAGCGGCGCTGGCCTCGACTACCTGGCCTACGCCATCGCCATGGAGGAGATCAGCCGCGGCTGCGCCTCCGCGGGAGTCATCATGAGCGTCAACAACGTAAGACTCCCACAGGCAGGCGGGCCCTCTGCCACGTGACCCACCCTCCTCACCCTGGCTGTGTCTCTGCACATGGTCCCCTTGGTTGGGGCCTGCTGGCCAGTGGGTTGGCAGGGCATGACCAGGCCTGAGGGTCTCCAGCTGCTCCCCTCTGTCCTTCCCCAGTCCCTCTACCTGGGGCCCATCCTCAAGTTTGGCTCCCAGGAGCAGAAGCGCCAGTGGATCACGCCCTTCACCGGCGGCGACAAGATTGGCTGCTTTGCCCTCAGTGAACCAGGTGCCTGTCTGGGCTCTCCCTCGGCCTCAGAGCCTGGATGGACTACGGGTGGCTGAGCCAGTGCCCTGTCTTGGCCCACCTGAGCCGCAGCCATGGCCTGGGTTCCCTTGGTCATGGGGTTACCTGTTGCTGCCTGCCGTCTACCAGGCATGAGGGCTGCCCTGGGGCCCCTCCTTGGCAGCCAGTACCCCAACTCTGGGTCTTCCCCCTCAGCAGCTGGGAGGTGAGGCTGGGCTCCCTGGCACAACAGTGGGAGTGCCCTTGCCAGAGCTGGGGCCAGATGGGGTCCTGAGTCTGTGCCTGGGACAGGGAACGGCAGCGACGCTGGAGCTGCGTCTACCACGGCCCGGGAGGAGGGCGACTCGTGGGTCCTCAACGGCACCAAAGCCTGGATCACCAACTCCTGGGAGGCCTCCGCCACGGTGGTCTTTGCCAGCACCGACAGAGCCCTGAAAAACAAGGTGGGGCCCTGAGAGAGGCTGGTGCCCGCTCAGGGTAGCTCTGACATCACTGTCATTGTTGCCTCCCGGCCTGTCGGCTGTGCCTGCCTTCCTGGCTGCCGCTGGCTGCTGCTGCCTGCCTGCAAAGCTTAGCCTGGGTTCCCCAGGGCTGTGGAAGGGCTGGGGGCCTGTGAGGTGCAGCTGGAGGACCACTGTCCCACAGAGAAGCTTCTGAGAAAGTCCCTGGATCTGTCTGGGGCCTTGCAGGGCATCAGCGCCTTCCTGGTTCCCATGCCAACACCGGGGCTCACCCTGGGCAAGAAGGAGGACAAGTTGGGCATCCGGGCATCATCCACAGCCAACCTCATCTTTGAGGACTGTCGCATCCCCAAGGAAAACCTGCTGGGGGAGCCAGGGATGGGCTTCAAGATCGCCATGGTGAGCCTGGCAGTGGGGGTGGTGCCCTGGCCCTGCCCAGACCCCCAACCTGCAGCCACTGACCAGGGCGGTCCCCACAGCAAACCCTGGATATGGGTCGCATTGGCATCGCTGCCCAGGCCTTGGGCATCGCCCAGGCCGCCCTGGATTGCGCTGTGAATTATGCCGAGACTCGCAGGGCGTTCGGGGCGCCCCTCACCAAGCTGCAGGGCATCCAGGTAAGGGTGCCGCCTTTAATCCTCCTCTTCCTCTGACTGGGGGAGGGGCAGAGGCTTATCTCAGGGCGTGGGGCTGGGTTGTTGCAGTTCAAGTTGGCAGACATGGCCCTGGCCCTGGAGAGTGCCCGGTTGCTGACGTGGCGTGCAGCCATGTTGAAGGACAATAAGAAACCTTTCACCAAGGTACCCCTGGGGGAGGGCGGGGCAGGGCTGGTTCCCTGGGCTTCTGGGCAGAGCTAGGGGTGCCCCTCCGGGTGAAGGTGCTGACTTTGTCCTTTCTTGTGTCCAGGAGGCAGCGATGGCCAAGCTGGCTGCCTCCGAGGCAGCCACCGCCATCAGCCACCAGGTGCGTGTCCATGCTGCGTGCCAGATACATGGCTGCCTCTCCCCGCTCCGTGTGGGCAGCCTGCCCCCTGACCTTCTCACTGGTGTCCTCTCTTTGTCTTCTGTTGTCCGTCTCCTTAGGCCATCCAGATCCTGGGCGGCATGGGCTACGTGTCGGAGATGCCAGCTGAGCGGCACTACCGCGACGCCCGCATCACCGAGATCTATGAAGGCACCAGTGAGATCCAGCGGCTGGTGATCGCAGGGAACCTGCTCAAGAGCTACCAGAGCTGAGCCGTGCCTCGCTGCAGCGGGGCCGGGCTGTAGCCACGAGGCCTTAATCATGACCTAGAGCCAGAGACTGCTGGCAGGCCCGGGGGCTGCGTCCTGAATCTCCTGTGTTCCGGCAACAGGCCGTCTACAGCTCCGTCTTGTGGACCCGGCCACCTCTCCAGCCGCCCATCAGCCTAGCCAGCAGCCCCTGACCATGGCTGCCTGGAGGAGGGTGTGGGTTGGGGTGGAACAACAGGACAGTGCTTTCCAGGGTTCCCTGGGGGCCTGCTGCTTGGCAGGAAGACCCAGTGGAGCAGCTCTTTGCCCTAAAGTTGGGGATCAGGAGGAGGGGGTGGGTTGGGGGCCTTTGGCAAAGCAGCAGCAGCTGTTGCTCTGGTCTCTCTGGCCCGCCAGCCTCAGTCTTAGGAGTAGGCGGGGCCAGGCTGGGAGTTTAAGTGTGTGCAGGTGTGAGTGGGGAGGCTAGCTAATAAATTGTACCTGGTCCCGCCCTCTGTGGGTCTTCAGTCCAGTCCTTGCTCTCCGCCAAAGCTACCGCCTGGGGTCCTGGGGGAGGTCAACCAGGCCGCCACGACCTTAGCCCTGTCCTGGAGGCTGTTGGGTGAGTGCTTGGGAAAGTGGCCTGGCCTCTGGAGAACACCTGGGCAGGGAAAGGGCACCCCAGGACTCGGGGAGGGCTGGCGGGCTCCAGTAGGCTGGCTGTTGAGTGTCCTCAGGGGGGCAGTTCTGAGGCTGCCAGTGAGACGGGGACCCACGCTGGTCCTGACCAGTACAGCTTCTCCTAGCTGGTGGCTGGGCGAGGACCACGTGACCCTTGAGGCTTGCATAGGGGGCTTGAGCGTCGTCCCCCCTCACCCTCAACCCAGTCTCTGCTGCTTCGTGGGCCTGAGGGGTCCCTGTGCCAGGCCCTGACTCCCATGGTGTGACTAGAGCCTGGTCCCTGCTGCCTTAGGCTGGACAAGGTGGACGTTGGGGATTCGTACCCAGAGTTGGGGTGTCGCACTGGGCCCCACCTGCTGCTGAAGGGGAGCTCATGTGAGGGGCTTGCGCGGGGGGCGGGGGGAACAGAAACAGTTGGCCCTAGGCTAACTGAGGGGTGGGGACCGCGGGGCTGGGCCGTGAGTGAGGTTGGGGCCGGGGTACACGTGCTGATGGGATTCAGGCCCTGTGCTGCGCACGTGGCGCTGTGCTCACGAGCTCAGGAGGCGCGTGGGGGCGTGGCGGCCAGCAGGTGTTGCCTTCCCGACTTAGCTGACGCAGCTGTGGCTTCGGGAGCTAGTTCCCATGATGCTTTTGAGGTTGGCCGAGGCCAGGGCAGTTGGTGGAAGTTGAGTATCTGTGTCTTCCTCCTGGTTGCAGGTAAGCGCCCCAGGAGGCCCTGGGCTCTGGTTGGCGCCCTGTCAGGGCCTCCTAGGTCCACCCCTTGCCGCCTGGCGGTGATTACACTAGGGGCGCATGGAGGTCTGATCCCAGCAGGTTGCTCGGGAAGCCCTGGAAGAGCAGAGCAGAGGTGTTCATGGGGCGCCATGGATTGCAGCCGTGTTGGGGGCCACTGCTGTAGGAGGCAGGAGGGTGGGAAGGGTGCTGGGGCTGAGGGAAGAGGGGAGGGAGGCCCCAGAAGGCTGGGGGCCCTGAGGGCAGGACAGGCGACCTGAGGGCACGGCCCCTAGCTCTGAACCTGCTGCAGGGAGTGTCTGGCTCTTCAGGGGCCCACACAGGCCAGCTCAGCCATCCTGAGCCCACTGGAGCAAAGGGCTGGGTGTGGTTGGTGAGGCCCTGCAGAGACATGGCTGTCCCAGTTGGACCTCTGTCATGGCCTGGGCCTCTCCCAGGGGGCCAAGGGCCACACTAGCACTCCCCTCCCCCGCTTGTGCTCACACTGTGCTCTGTGAGCCAAGGCCCAGTGTGTGCCCAGCCAGCCTTGGGTGCTTCCAGGAGCTTCCCTCAGCTGTGTGGGTGGGGTCAGCGCCCAGGCCACTCCTGGCAGAGAACCAGCTCCTGGCCCCACTCCTGTTCTCTGTACGCATGAGCTTTGGACAGGTGGGTTGAGGGGTGCTGGCTTCTTGGCACCCTGATTTCATCGCGTTTCCTAAGGAACAAGGACGCCTGCCAGCCCTGGCAAACTGTCCGTCCACTTGCTGCTGCCATTGGGAGCACAGCCAAGTGACTCCAGGGCTGGGGGTGAGGTTACACTGAGGGCTTGTCAACCACCTCCTCCCCTGGTGGGAGTTCCTTGGGCTTTCCTGACCCTGGCCTCTGGCAGGTCCAGGCTGCTGGTTCCGGTTCCGGTTTTGTTATGCTATGTTCCTTGTTGGTTTGTGTAGTGGTCTCTTCTGTGGGCTTCGTCTTTGGTGGTCATGCTGTCCTCTTTTGTTTTAATGTTATTTCGATAAAGATGTATTGGAAAGGCAGAGTAACGAGGGGGAGAACTTGCCTCTGCTGGGTTACTCTCCATGTGACTGCAACAGCCAGGGCTAGGAGCCAGGGAGGCTAGCCACGTGGGCAGCAGGAACCCAGGACCCAGGGCCATTACCTGCCGCAGGGAGCAGGAGCAACACACTGCAAGATGGACACCAGTGACCCATGCAGCAGATTGACATGCTCCTCTACCACGCCTGCCCCTGATGCCCTGCTGTCCTTCCCGAATTGGTTCCTTGCATTCTTTTTTTTAAGATTTATTTATGGGCCCGGCGCGGTGGCGCAAGTGGTTAAGGTTCTCGCCTTGCACACCCGGGATCCCATATGGGCGCCGGTTCTATCCCGGCAGCCCCGCTTCCCTTCCAGCTTCCTGCCTGTGGCCCGGGAAAGCAGTCGAGGACGGCCCAAAGCTTTGGGACCCTGCACCCGCATGGGAGACCTGGAAGAGGCTCCTGTCTTCGGACCGGCATAGCATTGGCCGTTGCGCTCACTTGGGGAGTGAATCATCGGACGGAAGATCTTCCTCTCTGTCTCTCCTCTCTGTATATCTGCCTTTCCAATGAAAAAATAATAAAAATAAATCTTTAAAAAAAAGATTTATTTATATTTTTATTGGAAAGGCAGCTATATAGTAAGGAGGAGTCAGAAAAATCTTACGTCCATTGATTCAATCCCCAAGTGGCAGGCAATGATCGGAACTGAGCTGATTCAAAGCCAGGAGTCTGGAGCCTCTTCCAGGTCTCCCATGTGGGTGCAGGGTCCCAAGGCTTTGGGCCGTCCTCCGTTACCTTCCCAGGCCACAAGCAGGGAGCTGGATGGGAAGCGGAGCCACTGGGATTAGAACCAGCGCCTATATGGGATCCTGGCACGTGCAAGGCAAGGATTTTAGCCGCTAGGCTACTGGTTCCTTGCATTCTTTAATCGCCCAGTCTGGCAGTTACATCAGTGTCTAAAGAATCTGCTTCAGGTTTTGTTGATGTACGGTGTTACGTTTTGACAACCTTGAGAGTTCATGTGGATTTGATTTGTTACTCCGGCTCCCTGGCATGCATTTCTGCTAGTGGCTTCCCAGGCTTTGTCCTAATAAGTGACTTTGAAGTTGTGGTTCTCTCTCCAGCCGTGGCTTTCGCCTCATTTCCATGACTTCCGCTGTGTCCTACTTTGGTTGTTGCATTGTGTGGCTGCGAACGTGGGATTTTGTTAGCTGACTGTTGGGCCTGTTGGTTGAGGAGCCATGAGGAGATATGCCCCTCGGTGATTGCAATGTAAGGTGGACCCCTGCTGGCATCGCAGCATGCCCCTCACCTGGTCTTGCTCCCCGACAAGTGCACTCCATACCACTGTTGTTCGTCCCCTCCACTCCCCCCACATCAGTGTGTGGTCAGTGCATCTTCTGTTAGCGTCTTTGCAATACGCTGAGCTTTGCTTCATGTCCTCACGCTCCTTTCTGTAGAACTGAATGTATCTGAGAGATGTCTTGGTCCACACGTCGATGCAGCTATTGGCACAGCTTTGTACACACGGGTCCCGTTGCATAACTGGGTCCTGCACCTACGTACTTTCCAGCTCTGTGCTGTGGCAGGCCACGGAACAGTGAACATCCTGGAATATGTCGTCGTCTTTTTTTTTTTTTTGTTAATATGCCTTTCCAATAAAAATAAATATTTACAGTGAAGAAAAGATCTTCCATCTGCTGGTTCACTCCCTTAATGGCTGCAACAGCCAGAAATGGCCAATTTGAAACCAGGAGCTGCTTCTGAGTCTCCCACGTGGATACAGGGTCCCAAGGCTTTAATCCACCTTCCCTGTCTTTCCCAGGCCACAAGAGGGAGCTGGATGGGAAGTGGAGCAACTGGGATAGGAACTGGCACTTGTTTGAAATGCTGCTGGTCACAGGCAGAAGATTAGTTTGCTATACCATGCACTGGCCCGATTTTATTTATTTGAAAGGCAAGCCAACAGAGCTCTGTGGTCCACTGGTTCACTCCCC
The DNA here is from genome assembly GCF_017591425.1 of Ochotona curzoniae. Taxonomy (NCBI): domain Eukaryota; kingdom Metazoa; phylum Chordata; class Mammalia; order Lagomorpha; family Ochotonidae; genus Ochotona; species Ochotona curzoniae. The sequence goes on along the minus strand of NW_024467101.1, from coordinate 12,985,042 downwards.
CACAGAGAAACCAGGAGCTGGAACTGAATCCAGATCTCCCACCCAAATGGTGGGGACCCCACGTTGGGCCATCATTGCCACTTTCTGTGGTGTAGCTCAGCAGGCAGCTGGACCCTGAGTGCAGGCGGGACACTGCGTGGGCACGTGGGCACAGCAGTCACTGCTGGGCTCACCGCCTGTCCCAGCTTCCCAGGTGCAGCCAGCTTCTGCCTCTTCCCCGCACTCTGGCCGGGAGACCCCTCTTCTTACGTATCTGAGAGCAGCAAGGGCCTCCCTCTTCTTTTTCACTCTGGTTGTTAATTCAGGCCTTCCCGCCTGCTGGAGGAACCGCACGCCCTCTCCCGGGTGGTTGGCCACCTTGTTCCCCTGGGAGCTGCCATTTGTCTGTCCCGCAGGTAGCTTTTCCTTCTAGATTTTAACTGTCCTGTGTGTCCCACATGCTAACCATTTTTCTCTCTGTAAATCTGCCTGGTTCACTTCCCTAGTGGCTGCAACAGCCCAAACTAGCTGATCTGAAGCTGGGAGCCAGGAGCTTTGTCTGGGCAATGGATGGACTCTAGGACTGTCTTCCTGGAGACTCGGTTGGATTCCTGTTTTGGGTTTGTGCATGCACAGCCAGGGCACTGCAAGCAGCCTGCTCAGTCAGTTGATGCAGGTGGTGTGCAAAGTACGATACTTGACAAGCTGGTGTAGCCAAGCATTCCTACGAGCTGGTGTCTTAAGGCCATTTGGCACAGCTCAGTCCGGTGGATTTTTTTTTTATTATTTATTATATTTTTGATGATAGTTGTTTAGGGTAGTAAGGCTCAGGGGCTACAGGAAGGTGGGTGAGATCACCATTTCCACATTCTCTTTTTTTTTGCTTCCTGTATCTGGGGGAAGGGACAGCCCGATGGATTTTTTTCGTAGCCTGTCCTGCACGGAGTCTTACCTTTAGCTGAGTGTACCAGCGATTTAGGTAAGACTAGAGGAGGAAATTTCAAGACAAAATACTTAGGGGGCCTTGCCAGGAGGAGAGCAGTGGCTTTGTCTGCCAGCTGGTCACGTCGGGCTCAGGTTTCTGATGTGTGCTGCGGTGAATAACTTCCCCCTTTGCCGGGAGTCAGGCTCCCGCAGACTCAATAGTTTGTTCCTGATGGTTTTTCCTTGAGCCATGAGGAGGCTGCGGTCCCAATAGAGCAGCAAGCACCTGTGTTGCAGCAAACGCATCTCGGCGGTCAGGGTGGCTGTTCACATGCTGTCCCTGCCTCCACGGGGCTTGGGTGAGGGCCACGAGTTCAGCATCGGGGGCAGCAAAGGACCTCGTCCTGTGCTGAGCTGCGGAGGTTGGAAGCGAGTGAGGTCGAGTCCACTTGTGGCCACAGCACATCTTGCAGGTCAGGTCATGGGGATTGGTTTCCCTTAGCAAATCAAAACAGTCATGTCATGGGATGTTTGAACTATCAGTTGATAAGAATGGCTGAGTTGAGTTGAGCTGTCTGGAGAAATGTTAACCTGGGTAATCAAGGATCAGGGTTTAGTCCTGGGTGACATGAGCAGTGGACATCCTGTGCGCCCTGGCAGAGCCTCAACAGCAGGGGGAGGAGCTGGTGCGTTGGCTCAACTGGCTAATCCCCCACTTGTAAACACTGACATCTTACTTGGGCACCAGTTTGTGTCTGAGTTGCTCCACTCACCTCCCAGCTCTGTGCCTATGGCCTGGGAAAGCAGTCGAGGATGGCCCAAAGCCTTGGGACCCTGCACCCGCGTGGGAGACCTGAAAGAGGCTCCTGTATTCAGATAGGCTTGCCTCTGGCCGTTGTAGCCATTTGAGGAGTGAACCAGTGGTTGGGAGATCTTTATCTCTCCTTCTCTGTATATCTGACTTTCCAATAAAAATAAATCAACTAAAAGTGTAAGGTACTGTGCTGGTCAGGACTTGCCAAGTCTGTTTGTCTGCCTCCTTTACCAGTGTAGCAGATCCGAAGCTAGGAAGCTCCTGCAGATCTCCCACACAGGTGCAGGGTCCCAAGGCTTTGGCCGTCCTTGATGCTTTCCCAGGCCACAAGCAGGGAGCTGGATGGGAAGTGAAACTGCTGGGATTAGAACCGGCATCCAAATGGGATCCCGGCGCATTCAAGGCAAGGACTTGAGCCACTAGGCCACCGTACCACGCCAGGTCCCCACATATATTTTTTAAAGTATGAAGAAGTGAGAATGCTGAGGTGGGAGCTGATGGTTTTGCTTTGACTTTGTATGTAAATTTTATTTTTGTACATTCCACTTTGAGAAAAATAAAGGCATTGCATATTCAAATCTATAAAGCCTAAGCTAATAAAATTTAAAAATCCATGTCTTATAGAAAAATCAACAAAATTGACCCCAGAGGGGTGAGCATGATATAAAGTAGGTTAATGCACCACTTAGGGTGTTGACATTCTGTATGGACACTTGGAGTTCCAGCTTCTCCACCTCCAGTCCGGCCCTGCCACGTGGCCTGAGAGAGCAGTAAATGATTCCCCACGTGCCCCCGGCACCAGGAGGAAGCTCCTGGCTCCTGGGTTTGGCTTGGCTGAGCGCTGGCCATTGCAGCCACTTGGGGAGTGAAGTAGTAGATGGAAGATCTGTCCTTCTCCTCCTCTCCCTGACTTTCAAGGTAAGCAAGTTAATGTGCCATAGCTGAGCCAGTCTGAAGGCAGGAGCCAGGAGCTTCCTCTGGGCCACTGCTTTCTTGGGCCACAAGCAGGGCGCTGGATGGGAAGTGGAGCAGCTGGGACACAGCCTGCTAAAACTACAAGTAGAGGATTACTTGATAAGCCACTGTACTGGCCCCAACTCTTTATTTCTTACAGTTATAAATTATTTAAGAGACAGAGACAAGTGGAGAGGCTGTTCCAGTCCACTGGTCCATTCCCAAAAGCTCCCAGTCTGCAAGGACCGGCTGGACTTGAGGCTGTGTCTCACACAAGTGGATGGAGCCTTCAGCCTGGTTCACCGTCTGCTGCCTTTGAGGTCTGCATTAGCAGAAAGGTGGAGTTGGGAGCCAGAGCTGGGAACGAGACCCACGCGGGTCCCTGTGGGCCACACGCCTGTCCTAGCCTTGCCTCTAGACCCTGTGTGAAGGTCACGTTCTACTGTCTTGATTATGGAGGGCGGTGCATCAGCACTCAGCCCCGATCTGCCTGCATCCACGTTCCCTTCGGGGTCAGTGCAGTTGAGTAACCAACCACTCTCAGTTTGGTCAATATTGGAGATTGACCCTGCGGTGACCTTGCCAGCCCCGTCACAACCGGGAGCCAAGCAGCAGGCTGCTTGCTGGTTTTTCCCTGTCGTGATTCCTCGCTCCATTTTTCTGTCGGCTTCGTTCTAAGCAGCACTAGCTTTCCCACAACTGCAAGGAATCTTCTAAGAGTTCATGGAAAATGAGTCTTAATGAAAAAGTCATGCATCTTTTTTTTTTTCTCCTATACCACAATAAGCTTGTATTTTCTTTCAATCTTGTATGAACTTTTGGTAGTGCCTTCGTAACTGTAGGAGGCAGGCCCGAGCAGAACTGAGATGAGACAGTACCAAGTGAGGGTGCGTGGGAGGGAATGTTCCAGAAACTGCTGTGCAGCTGCTTGGCCAGCCTGACCTGGCCTGGTTTCCCTGCTCTGCTGCCTTCCTGGCTGGGAGCAGCCTCCTGAGGTGTAGCCTCAGAATGACCCAGAGGACACACTTAAAGGTCAGCAGAGGGGCTTGTGGTCACTTGTGCTACTTGCACAGGAGGCTCGTGGGGCGTGGGTTTGGTCCACGCTAGCTGACCGAGGCGACAGTGGGCAGGGACATAAGTGGGAAGCAGCTGAGTGGACGCCCTGGTCCCTCCCTCACTGAGTGACAGTGGCTGCTCCTCTTCTTCCTTTGGGAGGGCAGGTGCTTTGTCCTGCCTGCTCTCAGACTAGTAGTGCAGGACAGTCTGTGCGGGTTCTCTTGGGCCACCATTACGTGCAGCCCTGCGGAGCCCCGTTTGGCCTGGGAAGCCCAAGATGGCAGAGGAGTCTCCTGTATTCCATCAAAGGGTGTGCAGTCTGGGGTGGGTGTTGCTCTGTTGCAGGTTCAGTCCACTCCCCGGCTCTGCGGTGCAGCTCCTGGTTAATGTGCATCATGGATGGCAGGCGATGGCTCAGGCAGTGGATCCCTGCCACCCACATGGGTGACACTTGGCTTTGGGCTGATCCAGCTGGCCTTTGGAGAGTGGACAAATGGGCAGTCTCTCCCCTTCTCCCTCCCCTCGTCTCTTCCTCCCTCCTTCCCCCTCCTCTTCATCTCCCCTCTCTTTCTCAGTCTCCCTTTCTTTCTCGTTTTGCCATTCAAAATATGTTTATAAACTTAAAATACAAACCTGGGAGATGTGCTCTGGTCCAATGGATTGCGCCTTCATTTATCAGAACACCAGTTTGAGTCCCAGCTGTTCCACTTCCGATCCAGCTTCCTGCCTGGGAAAGCAGTGGAGGATGGGCCATGGGCTTGGGTCCCAGCATGCACTTGGGAGAGCCAGGTGTAATTCCAAGCTCCTGGGTTCAGCTTGGTCCAGCTCTGGCCGTTGTGGCCTTTAAGGGAGTGAACTAGCAGATGAAGATTCTCTTTATAGTGAATATATCGACTTCCCATTTCAGTATAAATGTTTAAAACAGACTAGCTGTACATAAGTGTGTGTGTCTTGGGGGTCACAGAGCTCAATAGAAGTCTCCAGTTCAACAAAGCCCTGTGTGCTGCTGGTTAGCGCCTGGCCCAAGTGTGCCTACGGTGGCATGTCTGGCAGCTCCTGTGTCCTGTGCCTCCGTGAGCCCGGCAGTTTTTCTGTCCTCCTGTTATTACTGCCTGGCTGTGAGGTGGTCCAGGCTCCAGTGCTGGCTGGAGCACTGTTGGCCTCGGACGGTGTGGAGAGCAGCCCCAGGTCTCCCAGGATGGGTAGGGCTCGCTGCTGGGTTGCTGCTGCCTGGGCATCAGCAGCAGGCCAGGCGTGGGGTGAGCCCGTGTCACTGGTCTCACGTAGCTGTTCCCACCAGAAAACAAACCACCTAGGTCACCCCAATCGACCAAGTGCTTCTCCCTCTTGCTTATTTATATTATTTATTTTAGTAAGTTTTTATTTTAAAGATTTATTTTTTATTGGAAAGTCAGATATACAGAGAAAAGGAGAGACAGAGAAGATCTTCTATCCATTGATTTACTTACCAAGTGGCTGCAACAGCTGGAGCTGGGGCAATCCAAAGCCAGGAGCTAGGATGCTCTTCTGGGGGTCTCACGCAGATGCAGGGTCCCAAGTCTTGGGGCCATCCTTGACTGCCTTCTCAGGCCACAAGTAGGGAGCTGGATGGGAAGTGGAGCAGCCAGGATATGAACCAGTACCAATATGGAATCCTGACATGTGCAAGGTGAGGGCTTCAGCCGCTAGGCTACTTTGCCAGGCCCCCTCTTGCTTATTTAAAGTCTCATCCTGGTGGATGATAGAGTATTAGTAATGTGTGTGTGTGTGTGTGCGCGCGTGCAAGGGGATGACTGGGAATTGTATGGTGTGTGTGTGTGTGTGTGTGTGTGCGCACGCGTGCAAGGGGATGACTGGGAATTGTATGGTGTGTGTGTGTGTGTGTGTGCACGCGTGCAAGGGGATGACTGGGAATTGTATGGTGTGTGTGTGTGGTATGTGATATGTGTTTGTGGCATTTGGCATGTGTGGAGTGAATGTGTGTGGTGTGTGTGCATGTTAATGGCTGAGGTGTTTTAATATGTGTATGCATGTGAATGGCTAGTGTGTGGCGTGTGGCTTGTGGCTTATGTGTAGTGTGAGGCAAGTGTGTAGTGTGTGTGGAACTTGGGCTGCATGTGGGGGTATACGTGGTGTGTGGCGTGTGCAGTGTGTGGTGTCTGGTGTGGCATGTGGCATTGTGTGTGGCATGTGGTGTGCATGTGAATGGGGGTGTGTGTGTTCATGTGGATGGCTGCTACGTGTGATACGGCGTGTGTATGGTAGTGCATTGATACGGCGTGTGTGTGGTAGTGCATACTGGTTTTAATCGCACTTACTTGAGAAGGAGAGTGAGCACCCACCCAGTGGCTCGCTCCCAAATGCCCACAGGTGTTGGCATGAAGCTGGGAGCCAGGAGCTCTGTTGCAGTCTGCCATGTGGATGAACCAGCCACGTGAGCCGTGACCGCTGTGTCCTGGCGTCTGTGTTGGCAGGAAGCTGGATCAGGAGCCAGCTCCAGGGTCAGACCCAAGTGTCCAGCGTGGGACGCCAGTGCCCTGGCCTGGGACTTCACCACTGGACTAAGTGTCCATCCCGGTGCTTGCTTTAATTCTCATTTTGCAGATTCCCGCCCCACTCCGCTTTGAGGCTGCATAGCTAGAGAACAGCTGTGATGTATTGCTCACTGTGCCGGTGAGCTAACAGAAGCCTCCCCATGGCGGCTGTCCACGTTGGTGGGGACACTGTGATGTGCCTGGCAGGTCCAGCACCGCACACAGCGGTCATGTTCTGTATCGGGCACATTCAGAGTCTTCACCAGCCACCGTGCAATGTGTAATGCAGTGCTGTCCACTGCAGCTGCCCAGTGCGCCTGCTGCCCATTCACTGAGCTCTCCCCAGCCCCGACCACAACCCTCCCTGCCTCTGCTACCCGCTGCTCTATTTTTCTACTTTCTGCTGGTATGAGACCAGCTTTTAAAGCTTTTTTTTAAAGGCTTTTTTGTTTGTTTGTTTTTAAGCCTTCCTATGCAAGTGAGAGCATGCATGCCTTTCTGTGCCTGATTTCTGGTCCTCTGTGCTATTGAAAATGACAGTTTCATCTTGGCATCGCGGATGGGCAATAGTCCATCATGTACCAACTCCCCATCTTTCCCTGGGCACCTGCGGATGGACCCTGAGGCAGATCCGCTGCCGGAGCTGTCAGAGCTGGGGGTTCGGGCGTCAGCGGCAGAAGGCGCCCTTTCCTTTGGAGACCCAGCCCGTGCTGGGATGGCCAGCTCACATGACCGCTCTGCTTTGGATTTTTCTGGAGGGGAATGTCCTGCTGTATGTCATGACTCTGAATTTCCATCCCTCGTCCAGGGCCTGGAGTTCCCCCTTCCTCACAGCGCAGCCTCTGTGTGGTCATTGTGGAGATAAACTTCTAAAACCTGGCTGACGTGATACCTCACCAGGGTTTTGATTTGCAGTTCCTGACGGTTGATGAAGTTGAAGATATTGTTGGATATTTATGTTATCTGGGAAATGTGTGTTTAGGTCATTGCCTATTTTTAAGGTTTGTTTTGTTTTGCTGCTGTTGAGTTCCTTATGTATTCTCTAAATGAATCCCGTGTCAGATAAGTAGTTTGCAAATATTTGCTTCCATGTGTTTTTGTCTTGTCGATTCTTTGCTGTGTAGAAGCTTTTCCAGTTTGATACAATCACACTTGGTTTTTTGAGTTCTATTCCAAAAATCTTTGCTCGGACCAATATCCTGACAAATGTTCTTATTTATATTTCTTTTTAAAAAGATTTATTTATTTTTATCGGCAAGGCAGATACACAGAGATGAGGAGAGACAGAGGAAGGTCTTCTGTCTGACTCACTCCCCCAAGAGACTGCAATGGTCAGAGCTGTACTGATCCGAAGCCAGGAGCCTCCTCTAAGTCTCCCACCTGGGTACAGGGTCCCAAGGCTTTGGGCCGTCCCAGGCCACAAGCAGGGAGCTGGATGGGAATTGGGGCTGCTGAGATTAGAACCGGCGCCCATTTGGTAACCTGGCATGTTCAAGGCGAGGACTGTAGCCTCTAGAGCACCACGCTGGGCCCTATTTATTTATATTTCAAAGGTTTATAGAGAGGAGAGACAGAAAAATCTTCTGTCTGCTAGTTCATTGTCCAAATGTGTGCAATGGCTGCAGCTGAGCTGATCAGGAGCCAGGAGCTTCTTCTGGGTCTCCCACATGGGTGCAGGGTCCCAAGGACTTGGGACTTCCTCTACTGCTTTCCTAGGCCACAAACAGGGGGCTGGATAAGAAGTGGAGCCACCAGGACACAAACTGGTGTCTATATGGGAAGCTGGGACTTGTAGGTGGAAGATTAGCCAGCTGAGCCATCACGCTGGCACCTCAAACTGAGTTTTGAATCCAGGCAGTCTGCAGCCACAAGCTGCCCTGCTGCGGTGGTGCTCTGAGCTGCAGCAGCGAGCCGTCAGGATTTCACACGAGGTGCCTGCATGGCAGGGCAGAGTTCATGACCTGGCTCTGTTGTTTCATCGACCTGGCTGGGGAGGTGGCTGCCTCAAGGACTTGGGTCCCTGGCACCTACCGGCAGAGCTGGATGGAGTTGCGGGCTCCTGGCTTTGCACACATTTAATGAGTAAACTAGTAGATGGGAGAGCATTCTCTGTCTCTGCTTTTCAAATAAAAATGAAGACAAGCCTGATGGGAGAACTGCAGCAGTAGCATAGGGAAAGGCCGTGGGGCTTTGACGACCCGCCCAGCGAGCTGGTGCTGGGGGCAGAGCTCTCATCTCCCGTCCCTTCCTCCACCCCCTCCCTGGTCCTTTGTGGCTCAGCCACCACCCAGAAGTGCGCAGGCAGCCAGCATACCTATTTTCACAGCTCAGAGTTTCAGAGTCATTTCCAAAAAGGCACATTTATGGAGAGGGAGGTGTGTAGGGGTGGAGACAGACCTGTTGTGAGTTGCTTCTCTCCCTGTGCAACCACAACAGCAGGGCTGGGCCAGGCCAAAGCCAGGAGCAGTTTCTGGATGTCCTACGTGGGTTCAGGGGCCAAAGACTTGGGGCTTCCCTCCTCTGCTTTCCCAGGTACATTAGCAGGGAGCTGGATCAGAAGTGGAGCAGCTGGGACTCGAACCAGCATTTCTACATGGAATGTCACCATTGTATGTGGCAGCGTAACTTGCTGTACCACAATGTTGGCACCATCAATTTTGGACTTAGAGATCTTTCCTCTACTGGATCTGCTGGTCCCACATCAAGTCATTCTTGTGGAAACAGGCTTCCACTGCACAGGCTAGTGAAACTGCATGCCGGGGACTCTGCTATCATCTGAGTGTGAATTCAGCATCAATGTCACATCCACTCCTGACATTTAAATTATTCCTGAGACCCGTGGGTTTAGTGCTCTGATCTTTTCTTGCAGATGTTGCCTTCTGGTTTTGATATCCAAGTAATGCTGCCCTCGTCCAGGGAGTGTTTCTCTGGCTTGGCTTTGCCCAGGGAGTTGGTACAAAGACACCAAATGCTTCGTTTACAGCCTTCCAGCAGGGAAACTCCAGGCCCAAATGGGCCACGACGATGGAGGTCTCCATTTCCATAAGAAGCTGACAGTCCTGCATCCGTACCAACTCCCTCGGCAAAGCCAAGCCAGATGGCTGGGCTTGTTACCCTCCCCTCCCTCCATCCAGGAGGAGCTTGTCACTGATGTGATGTTTCCTCATTTTGAACATGAGTACGGAATGCTGTGAAGTCCTGGCTCCATCCTGGCTGTTAGGGCCACTGGGGAGTGAGCTGGCGAAAAGCAAGGCTTCTATTTGATTTATGAGTTCGTGAGATATGGGTGTTGATATATTAGACTGTTCAGTTTGTGCTTCATGTAGTTTGAAGTTCTATTATGTGCACATCTGGGATTGTCACATTCTGATAAATTAACCACTTTATTAAGTGATCTTCTTTATTTCTGGCAGAATTCTGTTTTGAAACCCATTTGAATATAGGCCCTTCAGCTCTTACGACTGATGTTAGCATGATCTGCAAGCCCCATCTTTTAACTTTTTAAAAACAGATTTATTCATTTGAAAGGCAGATAAGGACAGAGATCTTGTACCCACGGGTCACTCTCTCAGTGGGCTGCTGCAGCTGGAGCTGGGCTGATCTGAAGCCAAGATCCTGGAACGTCCACACTTGTCCCCCGCGTGGGTAGTAGGCTCCCAAGCAGTCGGGTTATTTGCTGCTTTCCAAGGTGCAGGAGCAGGGAGCTGGCTGAGAAGGAGCAGCCAGGGCTTCAACCAGTGCCCGTATGGAAGGTGGGGTCGGTGCCCTGACTCTCTCTGACCCGGCACCAGGCCCCAGTGTGTTCTTAGTATATTTATAAAGCTGTGAGACAGCCATTGTACCTAAATCCAGAACATTTTTTAAAAAAGACTTTTTAAAAAGATTTATTTTTTATCACAGTCAGATATACAGAGGAGGAGAGACAGAGGAAGATCTTCCGTCTGATGATTCACTCCCCAAGTGACCGCAATGACCGATCGGAAGCCAGGAGCCAGGAACTTCTTCCAAATCTCCAACGCGGGTGCAGGGTCCCAAGGCTTTGGGCCGTCCTCGACTGCTTTCCCAGGGCACAGGCCGGGAGCTGGATGGGAAGTGGGGCTGCTGGGATTAGAATTGGTTGCCATATGGGATCCTGGCACATTCAAGGCAAGGACTTTAGCCACTAGGCCACTGCGCCGGACCTCCCCCCCCCCCCCCCCCGCCAAATCTTGTACCTGCTAGCCACTTGTTTTTCTTCCTCTGGCAGCCCGTCACACTGCTCGCCTGTTGTCCGTTCTGTGGAGCTGCCTGCTCCACACGTCGTGTAAATGGAATCCGGCCTCAGGTGGCCGTCGGCCTCTGGCTTCCTTCACTGCTTCCTCCAGTTGCATGTGTCCAAGACCCCTTGGGCAGGGGTCAGCCCCTCATTCTTGCTGTTGCCACAGAATTCCCTATTGCATGAATGCATGCTGTTGACTCTGCAATTTAAGGCGTCTGGGTTGTCTGTCTGAGGGCTGTTGTGAATAACGCTCCTGGGACCGTTGCTGTGCTCCATTCCAGGAGGATTTATGTGTTGGAGAGACGGAGTGATGGAGAGAGGCGGCGGCCAAAGCAAATAGTGACCACCTGCATCCTGCTCTGACACGTGGGTGGCAGGGGCCCAGCTTGGGATGGCTCAGGCTGCCACCTGCTGTCTTCATAGGCACAGCAACAGGAAGCTAACACCCCTATAAGGGATGCGGGTGTCACAGTGGGGACTTAACCTGCTGAGCCTGTGTTGGCCTTTCTCAGCTTCTTAGGTAGACGGGCTGTGAAGAATGGATGGAATGTGACCATATTTCCTTTTGCAGAGCTGTTTTCAAAGTAGCTTTACTGTTCTACAGTGCTGCCGCAACGCATACTTCTCATTTCTGTCCTTGTTAAATCATTGCTGTCTTAACTGTGCAGACCAGTGGGTGTGATAATGTGTCTTAATGTTCTTGGTTTGCATTTTCCTTATAACCATTAGCATTGAACCCTTTTTATGTGTGTTCTGGCCATTTTATGTCTCCTGTTTTCCCAGGTACATTTAGCAGGGAGCTGGATTGGAAGTGGAGCACACAGAAGCTTAGCCTGCTACGCCATGGTGCCAGCCCCTATGTGTAGTAATTTTGAACATGTACTGGATTAGGCTGCTGCCTATCACACCGGTATCAAATACGGGGACTGGTTCAAGCTCCACTTTTGCACTTCCAGTTCGGCTCCCTGCCACCCAAGTGGGAGAATCAGATGGTGTTCAGGCTCCCGGCTTGAGGCTGGCCCAGCCTCTGCTGCTGTTGCAGTCATCTGGGGAGTGCACAGGACGCACACGTGTTGTAACTTTTTACAACATTTACCTTGGATCAACTCAGACCTACAACTCTTGATTCTCCTACATGGCCAGCTGGCCTTTACCTTCTGGTGGGCTGCGTGGGGCTCTTGAGGAACATGGATGTGGGAGCTTATTCAAAGGTCCCCGCTGGCTTCTCTGTGGTGCAAGCTGTCCTCTTCCTCTTAGGTCATTTTGAACTCCTCCTTCGGTTTCCTGAAGCTGGTGCGTTGGCAGTTTTCTACAAGCCCTGGCTGTGCCATGTGGACCCACCAGGGCCCGTCCTTCAGCCAAAGCCCTGCCAGCAGGAGGTTCTCCCAATGCTGTTTCCTACCGACTCCCGGATTCCCCGCCTGGCTGCTCTGCAAGGCCTCAGCATCGCTCTTCACTATGTTGGGCTGAGATGTGCGGCTGTCAGGAGGCCAGCTGGATGTGGGGGAGTGGCAGAGCACTCACTTGTGGCTTCCATCTCAGACCTGCTCGCTCTGGATGCTGAGGCCACGGCTGCCAGTTTTCTTGGGGGGCGGGGGAAGAGTAAGGCCTTGCAATTTCCATCTCTGCGATCCTGGATTCCTAACTCGAATGCTGAAGCCTGTGGTGGGGAACCCCCCATCCATTGTGGGGAGCCTCGTGTCCTGGTGTCTGGCCAAAGGGTGCACCACTGCTGGGGGTGGAGGGAGGAGGCCAGGTGTACATGTCCCCACGTGGGGTCCTGGCAGCCCAACTCCAGCTGTCCCATCTCCAGTTAAGGTTGGTGGTTCCTCATTGCTGACGACCCCTCTGCCAGCTCTTGGCATAAGCCACACGAAAGTCACAACTGGACCCCTTCTCACACTGTGGGCTCTAAGTGCGGACGGCAGAGGCTACAAGATCTGGAGCAAATGGGCTGATTTTTGTTCCCCCCAGATCTGTTTATTTGAAAGGCAGAGTTACAGATCCTCCATCCGCTGTGTCACTCCTCAAGACTGAATCAGCTGCCTGGGCCAGCCTGGAACTCCATCTGGTTCTCCCACATGGATGCACAGGTCCAGAGACCAGGCCATTCTCTGCTACTTTCCCAGACGCATTAGCTGGGAGGTGAATTTTAAGTGGGGTATCTGAAGCTTGAACTGGCGCTCATAAGAGATGATACACTGCAGGTGGTGGCTTTTCTTGGTATAGCACACCAGCCCAAATAAGCTGATTTTGAAATTCAGCCTTCTGGTCTGTAGAGTGAATACCAGTACCCGCCCTGCTGTGCCCATCTCGAGGTCAGGGACCTGCTTCCACGCTGTACACAGTCTGTGCTGGGCTTGCTTCCATGTTGTGCACCTAGCAATGGGTGACACGTGTTGGTGTGTTTTGGGATCGAGGCTGCTTGGTGTTCTGCCGGGCTGTGGCTGAGGAAGACACAGGCCGCTATCTGCAGCTGGAGCTGGTGGAGGCTTGGTGAGCGGTTGCTAGTCTCCAGGAAATGGCCGGCACACTCTGGGGTCTGCTGAGGGTAGGGGTCTCCTCCCTGGACATGCAGCTGGGTGGGCCTGGGACTTAGAAAAGGACTGGAGAAGCAGCAGTAGCACCCTGGGTCTACAGCACCTGACGCAGCTGGTGTTCTTGCTAGGTGGTGAGCAAGTGGAGCCCCTCGCCGATTCCCAAGCCTCGACCCTGGACCCCCAGCTATGGTCCAGCAGGTTTGCTGTCACCCCAGCCTGCCCAACAAGCATGACAGGTGACACTCTGTTCTAGAATTGAACTCTCCATGGAAACAGAGTGAGTTAGAACAGCTTCCAGGCACATGGGCTCTTGTGCCCATGGTTGTTCAGAGTAGCCTTCCCCCTTGGCACTCAGCCATCTGTGGCCTTGAGGCTGAGGGGTTCAGCACGGCTGCTGGACACAGTGTTGGGCCAGGGTTTACTGGCCCCCACAGGCGTCCCACAGTAGCCGGGCCTCAGGCTTCCTGTCCCGGACAGGTGGGGCAGGGAGAAGTGGGAGCTCAGCAAGTGGAGACAACGTGACAGACTACCAGGAATTATTGTACTAAAAATGGAGCCAAAGCCCTTACAGGATTCTAAGGCCAAGGATGATTTGCACACCGACACTTGTGAGCTGGGCCCCGACACACGGCACCCTGCACGGCCAATGGCTCGGGTCAGAGATGGGCCACTGGGTGGTGACAGGTGGGCCCTTCTCCCACCTCTGCTGGCCGGAGTGGTCGGGCCTCTTCCAGTGTCCTGCTAGGCTGGCGGCTGTGCAGATGAAGGTGGGCAGACAGGGTGCTGGTAACCATGATGAAAAGGTGGGCAGAGTGGTCAGTTCCCGGGTGTTAGGGCTCATCTCGCAGGGTGTCTGACACGTGTCTCCCCAAGCCCAGTGATTTCCAGAGGTAAGTCGAGATCAGAATCACAACAGCAAGGACAGGATTGTGTTGCTTTTTTCCTTTTTTTTTTTCCTTAAAGGAGTAAGGGCATGGAAAATACAGCACACCAATGAAACAAAATGCCAAAAAAAATACAAAAAAATATAAAATAGAAAAATGTATTTACAAGTAGTACATTACTATGATCCGAGAGCACAGACACCGGCTGCTACTGTACATGCACTGGTTCCGGAAGGATCTACTGAAAACCCTGTGCGGGAGAAGCCTGTGGAAATAAAACACAAACAAAACAAGGGGGGGGGGGCAAAAAGTGTGAACTTTTCATCCTTAATTTGCTACACTGATCAGAGCCGAGAGCCCCCAGGAGCCCCCGACCCTGTCAGTCTGGGCTGGGCCGTGGTGGGGGCGGCTCGCCATGCGCAGGGTGGGCGCAGGGCCCGGCGCGGCGTGGGGTTACTGGGAGCTACCTATGTGCGTGTGTATACACAGGTCTGTAGAAAAACCGTGCCCTGTTCACTGCCAACACGACGTTTGGGTGGACATGAACTTGTTACAACAGATTCTCATGTAGATGTTGTAAGAAGTCACTCAATGTCTGTGGATTTAATAAGTCACTTCACACCACAGAAAATATTTAATAAATCCAAAAAGAAAGAATATAATGACAGAAGAGCTCTGTCGAGGTCTCTGACACCGAGTCCCCCACAGGAAACTGGTCCCGAAGTCCGAGGGTCCCTGAAGAAACTTCAGTTTGCTCACTGTTTCCATCCTTTAGTGTTCACAAGTTCTAGAACGACGTGGTGTCATTTCCAGTTTTTGAAGAGTCCAACCTCCGGCTCCTCCACAAGGTAACAGGTGCAGATGCGTCAGACTGGGGGAGGAGGGAGTGCGGGCCGGGCCTGTCACTTCCGCAGGGGGCTCCGCCGTGGTGGCGGCAGGAAGAGGAGGAGCCCAGTGGGGCTCTAGCCCCTCTCTCGGCCAACAAGCTCCCTTGGGTGCGTGAGCCAGTCCCTGGTCAGTTCCTGAAGCAGGTGCATCTCTCAATACCACGCCAACTCTAAGGGGAAACGAAAGCACGCGTTGAGAGCGCAGGACCAGGGTGGCCACGTGGTCACGTTCTGTGGGACCCATCATACTTCTAGGAAGCGCGAGCTGCTGGCCTTGGAGTGGAACGGCTCTGACCACATCCGCCGCAGGTCACCCTGGCAAAGAAGAGAGTCACTGAGGCACAGATCTAAGCGCGAGGCCCACGTGAGCACCCGACAGCTGGGCTCTTGCTATTCAGCTATTCAGGAGTCATAAGGGCCCGGGACACCAGGTTTTCACACAAACACCACTGTCAAGATCAAGGGCTCGGGCCACACCCAGCCAGGGTGGTCCAGGCTGGCAGGCTGTGTCCTCACCTTCAGGTAGGCCATGGTGAGCAGCGGCAAGAGGGTGAAGGGTACCAGGTAGAGGAGGGCGGGCTGGGCGGCTCGGTGGATGCGAGATGCCACCGTGGCGGTGAGGAGGCCTAGGGAGAAAGACCCACATGAGAGCCAGGAGAGGGATCCCGGGCTGGCTGCCCCAGGGCTAGGCTGCGGGATGCCCAACTGGAGAGGTGAGAGAAATGTGTGACAGCACACCATGGAGACCCCCAACTTGAAGGAGCTGTTGGTTGGGGCCCGTTCTGTGCCTGAATGCTTAGGTCAGATCTCCCCATGCCTCCTGGGATGTGATGCTAGTGTGTGCACGCTGGACTTGGGGGTTCTGGCTGCGTGCCTTCTGCGTGTCTCAGCTTACTCAGCTGAGTAGTAGGGATGGCACCACATGCCCTGGCTCATAGGTCTTAGACGGAAGATGGTACGTGGGTAACATGGAGGTGAGAGCCACTCCCTCCCCAGCAGATGCACTCCTCATGCAGTCACCAGTACTCCTAGTCCAGTTACCACTGCTTCCTCCCGTTAGCCGGTAATCAGGCTGGCTACACAAACACTAGCCAGGCACTGCTGTTGTGACGCAGCATCTCGAAGGGGTGTGAGCTCATGTTCTGGCTGTTTCACTTCAGTCCAGCTCCCTGCTAATGCTCCTGGGAAAGCAGTGGAAAACAGTCCAAGTGCTTGGGGCCTTGCAACAGGGGGACCAGATGAAGTGCTTGCTGTACAGCCATCTGGTGGGTGAACCAGTGGATGGAAAACTCTCTAAATTTAAAAAAATGATTTATTTGAAAGATTCACAGAGGAAAGGAGAGATATTTTCCAACTGCTGGTTCACTCTCCAACAATTTGTGCTGAGCTATCAGAAGTCAGGAGCTTCTTTAAAGTTTCCCACATGGGTGCAGGGGGCCAAGGACTTGAGCCGCCTCTGCTGTTTTTCCAGGTCAGAAGCAGGGAGCTGCATAGGAAGTGGAGGAGTAGTTGGGACACGAACAGGTGCCCATATGGGATGCCAGTGCTGCAGGTGGGGGATTAGCCTATTATGTATGCCATCACAGCAGCCCTTGTAATGGCCTTTCTAGCACAAACTCCAGTAAAGTTGGGTAACAGGTGACAAAAGAGACATGTCAGAGCTGCAGGCCTGCCAGAGCCTCTTACCCACAAAGTAGCCAATGAGGGTGCAGTGGAAATAGGAGACCTTCTGCATGCGCCCGGAGATGTTGGCGGGTCCAGAGGCGCTGCAGGAGTCGCTGCTGGCTTGCTTTTTGTAGTTGTCATAGCGAAGGACGAAGCACAGCAGGAGGCCGGGCATCACGATGTCTCCGATGCCCAGCATGGAGAAGTGGCTGCCTGTAGAGCTGGAAAGCAGGCCACAGGTCAGAGATGCTGTGGGCCGCTTTCTGCTCTGCCTGGGCTGTCTTTCTAAAGTCAAACTTTTCTGAATGGAAGAGGGAAGACCTGCTAGTTGAGGAACAGCAGTCCTTACCAGTTTAGAGACTGAAAGTCCTGAGTTGTGACAGGGCCTCTTTGGCGCAACTGCTGCTCGCTCCTGAGGTCTGTGACAGCTCTGGTGAGGCTGCACACTGACACCTGACTATACCTTCAGGTACATGCTGCACACTGCCAGGATGTTACCAGGGAGTGCATGTTCTCAATGAGCGCACAGGTTCCCTACAGTCTCTGAAGACGAGGCCCCAGAGCCTCCCATCAAATGCCTTCAGCCAGCTCCAAAAACAGGACCTGGGCTCAGCCCAGCCGGCTGGGGCCCTTACGCCACCCGGTGGTAAGGGAGGTCAGTGCTCTCTTCCTTCCTTCCTTATCTGCGCAAAATGCTGGCTCACCAGCCTTGCCAAGCTGCCCAGGGCCAGTCCTACCTTGGGAAGACCAATTTTCCAGGCAGGGACAGGCGAGGAACGTCACGCCCAACATTGGGCCCCAGGTGGAGCTTCCGGGAGAGAACATCCAGAGGATTGTCAGCCGGCTGCGTGGCTACCTTCACCATGACGTTGCTATTGAAGATGTAGGCTGAGAAAAACACCTGCCGGGTTGGAGGGACATCCTTAGCTGAGGCAGCTGGGAGTGTGCCCTCTGCTGGAAGGGCACAACCTTAGCACTAGTGCCTCAGGACGCTGACAAGGCGTGTTCCAGAGAAGTGTGCGGTGAGTTCCTGAGCCCCCCTTCCCAGTGGAGCTGGGCTTGTACCCCAGCACCCTAAGCCCTCACCCACCACCTCTCATCCCACAAGGACATATATTGCCTGCAAACCTTTAACATGGACTGCTCATGACCAGAGGGGGACTTTGAGACTGGTGGAGCAAATGCTTCAGCTAAACAAAATGAGGTGTTTGCTTCCTGAAAAGCAGACACTTACCCAAAAGACATCATAAATGAGAAGCCCTGAGAGCAGCAGGCAGGATACCTTGAGGCTCGGCAGGCGGACGAAGGCAATCATGGCAACACAGAGGCCCATGGCCAGAGCTAGGGAGGAGATGGCACCAGCCAGTCAGTAAGGGGCAGTCGGCCCCTCCTCCCGCAGGCTCGTCAGCTTGCCACCCTCACAACATCTGTAATCCCTCCCTAGGTCAGGCAGCCCTGAACTCCGGGTTCAGACCTGTACCTCCCTGTGGTGCAAAGTGCCCCCATTAGCCCGTTTGGAGCTGATGCTTTGGGGGACTGTTTCCATGGGAGACGCAGGCCATGCACCCTTCAGGACCTCCCAGCAGCAGGCCAGGCTCCCACAGAGACCTGCCTCCTGCCTCTGGCCCCCAGAGCTGTGGACAGGAGTTTTTGCTCCAGCGTCACACCCTAGGTAGGCATCAAGCACCAGTGCCCCACTTCCCCCTGCTGGAAGAGCATGCCAGCACTTCTGCTTGGAGACGCAACCCACTGTTTTCATTGCCCACTCCGTTACTAGAGCATCTGTTGGTCCCTCTATACCAGGATCTCTCTAAAGGGTTGTGGACATGAGCTGTCCCCAGTTCCTCTGCTAGTTCTTTTTCAAGTTCTTAATATGATATAGGTAGTAACTGCACCATAGAAAACTGGAGTATCTCAAGCGAAAACCATTACATTCCTACTATCCAGAAATTACCACTGTTAATTACCCAGAGGCCCAGCAGCCTAGTAGCTAAAGTCCTTAGCTTGCATGCACCAGGATCCCACATGGGTGTTAGTTCCCAACCAGCTCCCTGCTTGTGGCCTCAGAAAGCAAAAGGAGGACGGCCTAAAGCCTTGGGACCCTGCACCCACGTGGGAGGCCCGGAAGAAGCTCTTACAGCTCTGACCATTCTTCCTCTGTCTCCTCTTCTCTTTGTATATCTGACTTGCCAATAAAAGTGAATCTTACATGTATACTAACTTATTTGAAAGTCAGAATTGGAGTGGGAGAAACAGAGTGATGTCTTCTGTTCCCAAAAGGCTGTAATGCCCAGGGTAGGGCCAGGCCGAAGCCATGATCTTCCACATCCACCATGTGTGGCAAATGTCAAGGACTTAGGCCATGAGCAGGGAGCTGGTCAGAAGTGGAGCAGCTGGGACATGAACTGATGCCCATATAGGATGTCAGTGATCCAGGGGTTCCTTTGCCCTCTGCATCACAATACCGGATCCTAAATGTATATTTTTTAAAAATCTGAAGGGCAGACTTACTAGAGATACGATGGAGAAGGGAGTGGAAGGGCGCGATCTTCCCTCTGTTGTTTGCTCTGCACATGACCCTAACAGCTGGGACTCCATCTGGGTGTTCCATAGGGGTGACAGGGCCCTGGGCACTTGGGCCATCTGCTGCCTTCCCAGGTGCATCAACAAGACGCTGGATCTAAAACGCAGAGCAGCTAGTACCCAAACTGGCTCTCTGCTACGGGATGTCAGCATTCCGGATGCCTGCCCGCACCCTCTCAAGCCCTAAGCCGTGGTGCACTGGTCTCCGTACAAAACCCTGCACCCTCCTATTTCACACAGGGGAAAGCCACTTACCCCTAGTCAGCAAGGTCCTTTCTTACCCTGCAGGCCATCTCCAACTGCCACCGGCTGTCCTCCTCCCACCTGCCTGCCATGTCCCCATTTCAGTGCTTGGGCACTGACTGTGCCCTTTGCCTAGAATACCCTTTACCACAGAATCCACTGTGCTGGCTCTGTCTTACTAAAATTGTTCCTTATATGTTAGCTTCTCAACACCTGGACTTCCCAGCGAATTTCACTTGAAAGTGCACTTCCAACTCTTACCTTGCTCTTTTCCTGGTGCCACGTGATGTTTCAAATGCACAAACCATTTTCTGTGTTCTCCTCCCTGCAACTGCAATGGAAGCCCCTCACGTGCCGGGCTCACTGTGCTGGGCCTACCCACGGCCTGGCTGACGAGGGCTTCCCTTGCAGAGCCCTGCTCCTGCGCAGTGGGATGCATCCAGCACTGGCCAACACCGAGGGCGTGCTCCCTGGCATAGCCACTTCCTGGATTCTCTGGATACTCAATAACACCATGTTCTTTCAGGCCCATCCAGAATGTCCTGCTGGTCCCAGGCTGTTTCATCTAGAAAATTCATCCCCTTCCTGATCTTACCAGAGTGCACAGAACTTTAAATCTCTCTACTCAGGTGCTAGTGCTGGTTTGAGTCCCAGCTACTGTACTTCCAGTCCAGCTCCCTGGGTTCCTGCACCCATGTGGGAGGCCCTGAAGCTCTTGGGTCCCAGCTCTGGCTGCTATGGCCATTTGGGGAGTGAACCAATGGATGAAAGATATTCTCCTGTAATTTTGCCTTTTAAATATATGTATGTATTACAAATACATATAACTGTCTATATAATATATAAGCCACGTCCTGATACTTATTCCTTAAATAAATCCATTCACCCACTCTATGATAATGGGGTTATTTGTATGTAAAAGTGGAATTAGTCACTATGGTAGCTAGCTATGTGAATCCAGAAGCACTGTGGTGTAGCTGTGATGCTAGCATCTCATGTGGGTGCTGGTTCAAGTCCTGGCTGTTCTACTTCCCAATCCAGCTTCCTGCTGATGGCCTGAGAAGATAAAGGATGCGCTTGAACTCCTGTATCCATGATACTGAGAGCAAGCTCCTGGCTTCAAACTGGCTCAGGTCTGGTTGCTACAGCCATCTGCTCGTTCACGCCCCAAAGCTGTGATGGTTGGAGCTGGGCCAGCTGCAGCTGGGAGTAAGAACCCCATGTCTCCCATGCGGACAGGCAGGGGCTCATGTGTTTAGGCCACTACATGCTGCTTTCCCAGGCTTACACACAGGAAGCTGGATGGGAAACAGACAAGCTCTGACTCAAACTGCTACCATATGGGATGCTGGCAATACAAGTCGCAGCTTAATCACATGTGGCATAATGCCATCCCCACTCTGACTTGGTTAACTGTTAGGGAAGAAAATGATGGATCTCAGCAACCTGGCACAATCAGTAGGGTCAGGAACAAAGATAAAAAAAAACCCAAGTCCTAAAACACATAACCTGTGAAGTTTAAGCACTGCTCAGATCCTAGGATAAAGAACATCTCAAGATTGGCATGCTATGGGGATAAACAGAGTCCAGAATTTTGAAACTGGAAAGAAATCGACTGCTAAGTTACTGGCAACATGCCTTTTGTTTTTTTCTTTTTAAAGATTTTTATTTGGGCCAGGCACAATAGCCTGGTACCTAAAGTCCTCGCCTTGAATGCACCAGGATCCCATATGGGCACTGGTTTGTATCCTGGCTGCTCTATTTCCCTTCCAGCTCCCTGCTTGTGGCCTGGGAAAGCAGTGGAGGATGGCCCAAAGCCTTGGCACCCTGCACCCACTTGGGAGACCCAGAAGAAGCTCCTGGTTTTGGATCAGCTCAGCTCCAGCTGTTGCAGCTACTTGGGGAGTGAACCAGTAGATGGAAGATCTTTCTCCGTCTCTCCTCTGTAAATCTGCCTTTCCAACAAAAATAACTAAAAAAAAAAAAAAAAAAAAAAGTCTGGGGGGCAGGTCCTGAGGCAGGGTGAGTTAAGCTGCCACTGGAGATGTCATATCCCCAATCAGAATGCCTGGAATCGAGTCCCAGCTCTATTTCCAATCCAGCTTCCTGATAACATGCAACCAGACGGCTCCAGCGGCTGGGGTTCTGCCACCTACACAGGAAAGCCAGCTGCTGGTTTACCCATCAAATGCCAGGCCCAAAAGTAGGTCAGGCCAAATCTAGGACCCTGGAATTCAATCTGGGTCTCCCACATGAGTGGCAGGGACTTAAGCAGTTGAGCCACATTGCCTGCTGCCTCCTGGAGTGCACGCGTGGAGAAAGCAGGAATCACAAGCCGACCTGGACTGGGCCTCCAGCGCTGGCCCCAGATGTGGCTGTGTCAGGGGGCACTGTAACTGTGGTGCCAAACGCCCACTTCTAGGAACTTCTTAGATAGTATTACCAACGACACCAAATGGACTGCCATTCTCTCTTCACCTTTCCTTTGGAACCACAAGAGAAAGGGAAAGGTGGACAGTGTGGCAGAGCAATCTGCCAGCAGATTCTTGAGATCAGGAAGGCAAATGGTGCAAACAAGCAGAGACTAGGAGAAAAGGCACGGCGAGGCTTACAGGGGCTTGCACAGGCCAGTGTGTCCAAGCCTCCGGGAGACCTCTCAGCAGCAGCGCTGGATTCCTGGAGCTCTTCCCCAGGAAGTTTCTATCCTTGGGGAAACGTACACCCGGGTTCTCAAGAGTTTGGGTTGGTTCTTCGCTGAACCTCTGTTTATATGCCTGCGAGACGGAAGCCACCATGCTACCAACTTCAAGATAAAGCAGAGAATCACTCCATCAAGCAGCCGGTGGAGTGCCCAATGAAGAGCTTTCAATAAGCTCTGCCGCTGTGCAGTGAAGAGAAACTCGTATGTCCTAGACACAAAACCATGACTTACTTATCACCGCCTTTCTGAAGGGCAGTACAGTCACAGCTAGAAAAAAATATTTCAGGATCTTCACATTTAGGAATTTCTCCTGAGAACATCACCTTAGCAGGGCAGGTATTTAACATTTAAGCTGCCACCTGGGATCCCTGGGTGCGTCTCAAGCCTGGGTCTGCTTCTGGCTCTGGCTTCCTGCTGATGTGTGTCCTGGGAGGCAGAGGCAGCAGGTGACAGCTCTTAGCTGCGGGCTCCCGTCTGCAGCCTGGCCCAGCCCTGGCTCCTGCGGGCAACTGGGGAGAGCATCAGCAGATGGCTGATCTCTGTCCCTCTGCCTTTCAAATAATAAAACCTATTAGTGAAGTACTCCAACATGTAATACCAAGAAGGTGAAAAATATTTACCTCAGGGCTATTTATAGTAGAAAAAGATATAAAACTGATAGAGAGCTAGTAAAGTAACAATACAAGGGAGTATTCTGGAGCTACTAGAGAATATGAAATGCCTTCATATAGTGGAACAGATATGTATTTGTATCTTTGCACAAAAGGAGAAATGACATACCACATATAACCATATCTGATATCTACTATCTTTCCTATCATATAGGTGGCCCCGCATTCTCGTGGGAGATCCAGACGAACATCTCTGGTGGCTTGTGACTTGGTCTGACCCAGCCCTGGCTGATGCAACCAGCAGTGAATCAGTGGATGGAAGCTCGCTCTCTCCCTCTCTTTAGCATTGTGGTACAGTGAGCTAAGCTGCCTACAATTCAGATCAGTGTGCCAGCTTGAGTCCTGGCTATTCCGCTTCTGATCCAGCTTTGCTCCTTGTTAATGCATCTGGAAAAGCAGCGAGGATCACCCAAGTATTTGGGCCTATGCCATCTATATGGGAGAGGCCTGGATGGAATTCCAGACTCCTTGCTTTAGCCTGGCCCAGCCCCAGCCACTGCGGGGACTTGGAAAGTGAACCAGCAAATGAAAGATCTCTGATTCTTTCTCTCTCCTTCTTGGTCAGTCTTCCTTTTGAATAAATATTCTTAGAAGTTCACAGAGGCATCATCCAAAAAGTGGAAACCCCTGATGAATAAAACTGGTATATCCAAGTAATGGACCAGCACCTTGCCCTAAGAAAGAACTGACATGGATCACACACGTAAGAGCCTTCCAGCCATTTTGACATCTGCCCAATGGCAGATGTCAGACATGAGGGGGTCATGTGGTTCTACTTGTGACATGTGTAGAGACGAGACAGCACCACACAGATGAAAAATGGAGCTAAGACTTGGGGGAGGCGAAGGTGATAAAAAATCCTCAAAAAGTATCTATAGTGAGTAAATTATGGGTAAAATGACTCAAGGCAGAACAGCAATCTGTCACACACTGGTTACTCACCATCCATGAGAAGCCAGTGGCCAGTGAGGACCCAGATGAGGACGAGCATGACAGACAGGGAGAAGGAGAGCAGCTCGGCGGCAGTGAACCGCCCACAGCAACCGAAGGAGATCCTGAAAAGCACAGGACGTTCATGGGGCTGATAGGCACGTGATATCCGACAGCCAAACCCTCCTTTGGTTCTCCTGCTAAGAGCTCCCGATATGTGCGTCAGAATATAGGCTAGACACTGGGAATTCCACCCAAATAGTCCCGGGGTGAGGATGGAAAACTCTTTCTAGATCACATTACCAATGTAGGTATTTGGACGTGTTTATAGACAAACTCAGTTTAGAAAAAATCCAACAAGAAAAACAAAAAGAAGCCAACATTGCAACCCATCTATCCACAACAGATAAACACGTATGAGATGGTAAGTGTGGCTGGCTGCCAGTGGCCACTGCTTTCCTGAGGGGGGACACACAGCTCCTCTGCTGCACAGCCCCTGGTTTCCTTAGAGCCCCGGCCTCAGGAGTCACGGCACACACCCTGGGGCTACGTGTGAGGGACCAGCATGTCTAGGTCTGTATGGGGAATGCTTGAACTCAGCCACTCTTGTAGTAGTTCATTTACTCTCCAGAAGGAAATGACAGCAAGGCTTCAAACGCAGACTGCTCATCTTGGCAGAGAAACACATCGCAGCGTCTCCACATTCCTGCAATTTGTTTACACTTCCTCTGCCATGAAAAGGTGCAGAAGCAGTAGTGTCTTCTAAAGATCAAACATCTCACTTCCCAAACTTCTGGCATCAGTGTGCTCTGGTAAACAAATGAGTGTGCCCCCAGAAAACTGTGAATCCTCATAATCCAATCAAGTCTAAGAGGAAAAACATATCCAGGCGGGTAATGTACAATCAAGTCCCCCAAGTCCTTACTTGTTCTGTGGTGAGCAGGGTCTTGTTAAATACTGGCACATTGGGAGTAGAAGAAAAGCAAAAGCAATTGTTGCAAGAACTAGAGAGAGAAAACAGACAGTTAACTGTTGCTGTTGAATGCTAGAAATGCAGTCTTTTCCCAAGCTACTTCTGGATATGTGGACATAGTTGAAGTAAAGACCTGGCCAGGACCGTGGGTGGAGATGCCATCTTTTAGTGCTGCGCATATACCCTCTTTCAAAACAAGAGGCGCCTGATGAGGAGCAGGCGTTATCTTTCTCTCTTGAAACAGGAAGAGGCAAATACTGTAATGCTGACTGTTCAATATTAACACTGAGAGCTGGCAGTGACACTATGTTTGTTTCCTATCCATGCTTCCACCTGCAGGAACAGTGGTGGAGGTTGCCAAGAGGGGCTAGCAGAGCAGCGCCAGAGCCCCAGCAGGAGCTGCTCTAGGCTGTGAGGCCCTGGGTGTCTCACAGAGGGGAGAGGGTGGCAGGTCTAAACAGCCCAGGGCCCATCCAATGTTCCCAGCATTGAGCAGGTTTTTGAAGGGAAACTTGTATCAGCATGGTGCATAAATCTTAATATTTTAACAATTTTCCAAAATGTGAGATTTCCCCCCCTTTAATATAAAAATAGAGAAGTACATTTACCTGCTGTGCATATTGTAAAAACGACTTGAACCGAGTCAAAGAAGAAGAACATGACTAGAAGAGACACAGACGCTCCGATGGGAAGGAACAGAGCCTGGGTGGAGTCGATCGTTTGGATACCTGAAAGAGAAGGCCACACTGTCAGCTCACTATGTGACAGGTCCGGCCGTGCTCTGTGCATCTGTCTTAACTCATTTCGATCCGGGGCTCTGTCTGTCCTTCCCAATGAGACCATGAATTCCCTGCTCTCCTGATGGTGCCATCATTATGGCCGGTGCTCAACCAATATCTGAACTGATCTGGGTGCTAACCATCTGGCTAACGAGACATGAAAACCAAAAAACACTCAACACCAGGAGGGAGGAATAACTCAGATGAACCCACTTGCCATCATTTGTGGTTGTGTGCACAGGCATGGTCACAGAGAGGTGAACCCACTGACTAAAGTGATTTACCCTTATCTGTGAACTCAAGTGTGTTCATACTCGGATAG
This sequence comes from Ochotona curzoniae, assembly GCF_017591425.1. Lineage (NCBI taxonomy): Eukaryota > Metazoa > Chordata > Mammalia > Lagomorpha > Ochotonidae > Ochotona > Ochotona curzoniae. The sequence continues at coordinate 12,959,345 of NW_024467101.1, read as the reverse complement.
CTGAGCACTGAGTCTGGGTGGCCAGAGAAAATAAGACACAGTTGACACATTTCACATAAATCAGAAAAATCAGGCCTGGCAGTGTGGCCTAGTGGCTAAAGTCCTCGCCTTGAACGCGCAGGGATTCCATATGGGTACTGGCAGCTCCACTTCCCATCCAGCTCCCTGCTTGTGGCCTGGGAAAGCAGTGGAGGACGGCCCAAAGCTTTGGGAACCTGCACCCGCGTGGGAGACCTGGAGGAGGTTCCTGGATCCCGGCTTCGGATAGGCATAGCTTGCGGCTCATTTGGGGAAGGAATCACCGAACAGAAGATCTTCCTCTCTGTCTCTCCTCCTCTCTGTATATCTGACTTTGTAATAAAAAATAAATAAATCTTTAAAAAAAATCAGAAAAATCACTGTGAGAAACATATTAATGTAGAACAGGACACAAATGGGACAAAGGGATAGAACAGGACTTAGCAGAGTGGTTCTCAGCAGCCCAATGAAATCACCTGAAGAACTCTCAAAAATATTTCCTAGTTCCAACCCAAGATCAGTTAAACTGAAATCTCTCAAATTAGGTCTGGCTAAAAATGCTCCCAAAATTTTATTAAGCATCCAAGACTAAGAATCACAAACAGGCTATTTGGTAGAAAATGAAAACATGGAAAAACCTGATTACCACTTAAAAAAAAAAAACATTATTTGCTATGCCTTGTATGTGACCCACTTCCAAATTAACCTTGCTGAGATGTCATAAAAGTACATTAAAAGTACCAAAGAATTCTTCAAATGATATGTTACAATGCAATATTATAAATCAAAGTCTTTCTTCATTAAATTCTGGCTACACATGAAATACAACTGGGATGAAGAGACGATCAAAAGGCTATAGTGATCAATCAAGTCTAAAAATTGCTCTTGGGGTTTGTGCTGTGGCAAAGCAGGTTAAGCCACAGCCTGGAGTCTGGCGTTTAATGTGGTTGTTAATTTATTGAGTTCTACCTGCTCCACTTCTGATACAGCCCTGTGCTTATGTGCCCAGGGAAAGCAGCAGAGGACGGCGGCAGTGCTTGGACCTGGACCGCGCAGCAGAGCCAGAAGTTGTTCCTGACCTCTGGCTTTGGACTATCTAGCTCCATCCACTGTGGCCATCCGGGGAGTGAGCCAGCAGATGGAAGGTCTCCATCCTGGACTCTCTCTGCAACTCTGTCTTTCAAATAAGCAAATATTAAAATATTTAAAATTTGTCCCTGCAAAAGGGTCATTGAAGGACTCAACTGATGAAATAAAAATTATTATTTTCTAGGTTAATTTCTTATGGGAAAGGCAGACCTGATATACAGAGAACAGAGATGGAGAGAGTGAAAGGTATTCTATTCGCTGGTTCACTCCCCAGAAGGCTACAATGGCTGAAGCTGAGCTGTTCTGAAGCCAGAAGCTAGGAGCTTCCTCTGGATCTTCCATATGGGTGCAGGGTCCCAAGGCTTTGAGCCATCCTCTGCTGCTTTCCCAGGCCATAAGCAGGGAGCTGACATGAACTGACGTCCATATGGGATTCTGGCACTTGCAAGTTAAGGATTTATCCACTTGGGCCATTGCACTGGGCCCTTAAATATTTCTATAAAACGAAACTGCAGGGCCCAGTGCGGTGGCCCAGCGGGTAAAGTCCTTGCCTTGAATCCCAGGATCCCATATAGGCACTAGTTCTAATCCCAGCAGCTCCACTTCCCATTTGTGGCCTGGGAAGGCAGTTAGGGACGGCCCAAAGTCTTGGGACCCTACCACCCACTTGGGAGACTTGGAGGAGGGTCCTGGCTCCTGGCTTTGGATCAGTGCAGCACTGGCCATTGCAGTCACTTGGGGCATGAATCATCAGATGGAAGATCTTCCTCTCTGTCTCACCTCCTCTCTGTGTATATATATAATAAAAAAGAAAATGAAACTGCACACTACTCAGTTGGTAGATGAGCCAAATTCAATCAGGAGCAGCACAGGTTTGGATTAACAAAATCGATGTGACAAACAGCACTCATCTGCGCAAGTCTGCCCTGAGCTGCAGTCCAATCCACTGACCCTGACAAGGGGTCACTTCAGGGTGTACATCTGTAAGACAAGCACTACAAAATCTCTTAAAAAACTTCAGTACTTTTTTGAATTTAAATATTCCATGTTAGTTCAGAAAAGAACTAGAGGAACAAACTTCAGGAACTCAGTGTGTCCGGTAGCAGGGCACGGTACTTCATCCCTTCAATGCTATGTAACGTCCACCACAGAGATGCACCATGTTTTTTCAATAAACTCATGCCTTTATGAACCTCTGTGTTGCTACTCTTCAATCTCTTATGAAGGCTAAACCCTTGCCATATAGAACACTTCTCTGTCTTGAGGAATTCTAAGAGCTTAAAAGCAGGAGAGACTCCAAATACTATTCAGTTACAGGTATTTCAGGCAGCTCTCTTTGAAGTCACTGAATGAATTTATAATCAACATCCTCAAACTTATCAACCTCAGGCAAGAAGCGAAATGAAGACCCAAACAGGTAAATATGAGTCTGTTCTGCTTCTCAGAAATAAGTTCCGCAGTAAGCACTGAGGTTTGAGTAACAAAGCAGAACATGAGAATTCACTACTTAAGACTGAACTTAAAAATATAAACATAAATATTTACCAATTAGGTTTTATTATCACTAAAAAAAAAAATCCTTAGGGCCAGTGAACTAACCAGGGGCACTGCAAGAATCAAATGAAGACAACTCTAGGTTTGAAAGTTAAGTGGCTATATCCTGACAATAGGATGCTGCACTTTCTGCCATTGTCCATGCCCGCAATGGTGGACATATGACTGTGTATGAAGAACTATATTTTAGTAATGATATAGAGGAACTAGGTGGGGGGAAGGGAACTGGGGAGGGGACAAGGGAAATGCCAGGATCCTACGGAACACGGCATGAAATGTCTTACTATTGTTGGTGCTGTTGCCATTAAAAGACCCCGAAGAACTGTTACTGTCTTTTTCTTTATCTTGATTTTCAAAGTCCATATTAAGAGACCTGTGGGGGGAAAATTTACAGGTGAGTTTGCTTCAGAAAGCAGCATTTTAAACAGTAATGAGACAATATTTTAAATTGCTAAGACATCAGGAAGGAAGGAAGATCTGAGTAACTCAGAAAAACAGTTTTGCTGTTACATCCAATGTTAGTTCACGGTGCAGATGACAGCACTGCCACGTGGCTGGATCCTTCAGCACTATTGCTGTGCACACCCTTAAGGACTTAGGAGAAAAAATCTCCAAGGAGAAACATGGGTTGATGGGCAAGCACATTTTGAGACTTACACAGCACACAACTGCAGGTAAATAAGCTGTACCAACGAGTGCCCTCTGGGAGCAGCAGAGTGCTCACCCCTCTACACTGCCTCAGCTGTTTCGTAAGATTGGAGTTCATTTCATATCTGGAATTACCTGAGGTACCAGAGGGACTGAAGACTTCACACTAGATTTTATATTCGAGGTCAGCAGGCACCGTGTCTGGTGTACCAGTTAAGACACTGCATCCCACATTAGAGTGTCAGCTGGGGTCTCAGCTATTTCACTTCTAATCTGTTTTTCTGCTTATGTACATCCTGGGAGGCAGCAGGTGATGGCTAAAGTACTCTGGTCTCTGCCTCCTACTTGGAGGGTTGAACTCCAGTTCTGGCATCTTGGTTTTGGGTCTGGCTCAGCCCTGGCTGTAGGTGTATTTTGGAGAGTGAACCAGCAGGTGGAAGAGCTCTCTGTCTCTCAAGTAAATAGTAAGTGAAAAGGCAGCCAAACAGATGAAATACTTGTAAATCAGATATTTGACAAGGAACTTGTATTGGGATATATTTAAAAAACTAATTATTGAATCATAAAGATAACCTGATGTGAAAACAAAAGGAGATGAACAGATATTTCCCCAACGAGCACATGAAGAGATATTCAACATCATTGTTCATCAGGGAAATAGAAAAAGCAGAACTTTCATACACTGTTGTGAGAGTGTAAAACTGAAAACCCATCCATGGTGACACCTTGATCTTGGACTTCCTGCTTCCTGAATTCTGGATACCTAGTTGTTAATATTTTGTTACGGCAACCTAAGCTAATTCTGACACCAGAGGTTATCCTTTCCATGTCCTGAGTGCTTTCAAATTCACTGATTATTTTACACCCCCAAATATGATCTGTTAGAAAATACCCCATGTACACATGAGAACATGTTTTGTTGTTCTCTAAATGTCAATTAGGTCAGACTGATTCAGAACACCGGTCAAGGGGTCGGTGCTGCTTGTGGCACACACGTTCTCTATCACAGTGCTGATCTCAGTTCCAGCTGTTTGCTGCAGCCATCTGGGCAGTGAGCCATTCGACAGAGGATCCTTTCCCCATCACTTTGCCTTTCAAATAAATCATATTTTAAAAGGCTGGGGAGAAGAACGAGTGCTTTGTTGCAGTTTAAGCTACAGCCTGGATGCCTACATCACCTATCAGATGCTAGTTTAAATCCTGCTTCTAATCTAGCTTCCTGATGACAAATCTGGGAGGCAGCACATGAAAGCTGGGTGCCTGAGACCCTTCTACCGACATGGGGGACCTGGATGAAGTTCCAGACTGGCACTGTCCTGGCTGGTGAGGGCATCTGAAGAGTGAACCAGTATATGGAAGATCTGTAACTCTGCCTTCCCAATATATGAAAATAAAAAGGTTCTTTTAAAGATTATTTAGGACCCGGCACAGTAGCCTAGTGGCTAAAGTCCTTGCCTTGTATGCACCAGGATCCTAAATAGGTGCCAGTTTATATCCTGGCTGCTCTACTTCCCTTCCAACTCCCTACTACGGCCTGGGAAAGCAGTATAGTAAGGCTCAAAACCTTAGGACCCTGCATCTGTGTGGGAGACCTGGAAGAAGCTCCTGGCTTCTGGCTTTGGATCAGTTCAGCTCCAGCCATTGTGGTTACTTGGGGAAATGAACCAGCGGATGGAAGATCTTTCTCCCTGTCACTCCTTTTCTCTGTAATTCTGATTTTCCAATACAAATAAATAAATCTGTTAAAAGACAAACATTTAAAAAATAAAAATAGTTTGTCTTCTAGTTATATTACGCTACTTCATGTACGAAAGCCTTTCTCATGAACTGACGTTTATTCCCCCTCAACCTTTATGCTATGATTGCTGTGCATTTTACTTCTACATACTATGTTAAGAACTCTGTACTATACTTTAAAAAAAAGATAAATTTTATTTATTTGATAGAGTGGCTGGGATAGGCAGCAGGAGCAGAAGGGTGATCTTCCATTTGCTAGTTCTACTCAGATGGCTACAACAGCCAGTGCTGGGACAGGCTGAAGCCAGCAATCAGGAACTTGAAGCACCTGGGTCATTTTCCACTGCTTTCCCAAATGCGTGAGCAGGAACTGCACTGAAGTGGTACAGCCAGGACTCAACCCAGATCTATGATGCTGGCACTACAGGCCATGGCTTAATCCACTGTGCCACATGCTGGTCCCATCTTACCCAGTTTACATATTATTAATATTTTACTGCATCCGGTTATTTTCAACATTCTTTTGATAGACTTGTGGGCTAATGGCTTCATCAATATTGGGAAAATTTGGCCGGTATTTCTTTAGCTTCTTTATTTTGAGGACTCCAATTACTCATGTAGGAGGCCACTGGAGGTTCTCTGTGATATTCAGATGAATGCTCAATAATGTCCTGTACATGATGAAGACATGGTATTTTCTTATTTTATTCTGGATAGTTTTTATCACTAGATCTTCAAATTCCCTCATCTTCTATAGTTATCTAATTTTTACTAATCCAATCCAGTGTATTTTTTAAAAAGTCCTATTTTCATTTCTAAAAATTTTAAATCTTTTGTTATGTTTTTATATGCTTCTCTGCTAATTCTAACATCTATGCCGGTTCTCTTAATTATTCCCCCCCCCCCCCCCCCCCCCCCCGTGGCTTATGTCTGCCTTCTTCTCTGCCTGTCTGATCTTTGCTTGTATGCTGGACATCTGGAATTTTACCCTCAGTATTTTTATATTGTTAATGACTGCTCAACACTTTGATATGCCTGTAAATTTTGAGCTTGGATCTGGGATGCTGTTATTTGGGAACAGTGCAATAGGCCTTGCTTTGAAAATTCATTCAGGACCCAGCACGGTGGTCTAGTGATTAAAGTCCTCACCTTGAACGTGCCAGGATCCCAGTTGGGTGCTGGTTCATGTCCCGGATGCACTTCTTCCCATCCAGCCCCCTGCTTGTGGCCTGGGAAAGCAGCCAAGAACGGCCCAAAGCCTTGCGACCCTGTACCCACGTGGGGGACCTGGAGGAGCTCCTGGCTTCAGATCGGCGCAGCTCCAACTGTTGTGGTCATGTGCGGAGTGAATCATCAGACAGAGGATCTTCCTTTCTCTCCTCTTCTCTATATATCTGACTTTGCAATAAAACTAAATCTTTTTAAAAATTCACTCAACAGATCTGAAGCAGTAAGTAGTTTGGGTAATTATTCTCTACCACCAGAGCAAACTACTCTGTTAAATTTTATTTATCTATTGAGAGGCATACACACAGAGAAAGAACACTCTTCCCTGCTGGCTTACTCCTCAAATGCTCAAAAAATGTCTAGAACCAGGACAGGCCAAGGCCACAGCCCAGGCCTCCCAGGGGGGTGGCAGGAGTCCGGTGGGTTGAGCCATCAGTGCTGTCTCCCAGGACTGCATGGAGCAGGAAGCTGGACTCAGCAGGCAGAGCCAGTTACTCTGATGTGGCAGATGGGCACCTGAACTGCCAGCCTAAAGGCCTGCTCCTGCAACATCTTCCCGAATTCCCTACTCCAATGCCACGTGAATGCTAAGTTTTTCTAAACAGCTGCTGAGGTCAGGAACTTCGCCTTCTAAACCTTTCACATGTTTTCTCCTTCAACATTAGGATATTTCCTTATATACATGTACTGACCACTATCTGACCAAAGCCTCTAAGAGTCCACCTGTAGATCTGCGTTTTTTTTTGTCTTCACAACTCTCTTCTCTATTTCATAAACTCCAAGTGAGCCTGTCTGTGCTCCTGGTTCCACCTCCATCATGGAAGGAAGCAACGACTTCTCTGTGATCTGGAGACTGACTCAGGACAGCACATAATGAGAAACTGCTCAGCATCTCTCTATATCAGCAACCTTCGCTATCTGATTAACTCTATCTTGACAATCACTGCTCCCACCATTTCATCTAGGGCTCTTTGTTTCGAGTGGAATGATAACAGTGCCTTGTCACTTCCATCTTGGCTAGAGGCAGATGTGTACCTAGACAGATCTTTTAAACAATCAGGTTCTGAACACTGACAATGCTCTGACTTTGTAACTTCTCACTCCTGTGGGAAATCACACCCTCCTGCTGGATTTAAAAAATCTGCCTCGGGCCCGGCGCAGTGGTGCAAGTGGTTAAGTCCTCGCCTTGCACGCCCGGGATCCCATATGGGCGCCGGTTCTAATCCCGGCAGCCCCGCTTCCCTTCCAGCTCCCTGCCTGTGGCCTGGGAAAGCAGTCGAGGATAGCCCAAAGCTTTGGGACCCTGCACCCATGTGGGAGACCCAGAAGAGGCTCCTGGCTTCGGATCAGCATAGCATCGGCCGTTGCGCTCACTTGGGGAGTGAACCATCGGACAGAAGATCTTCCTCTCTGTCTCTCCTCTCTGTATATCTGCCTTTCCAATAAAAAATGATAAAAATAAATCTTTAAAAAAAATATTCTATAAAAAAAAAATCTGCCTCTCTACAGTGGCCTCAAATGCCACGTAGTGTCACACACCTCTATGCTCGGTGCAAAACTCCCTTCTCTGCTTCCAGTTCCAAGGAAGCTTCAGCTGGCTATGTGTCCTGGCTAGGAAAATTCATAGTGTACATACGAGCAGATACACTGTGCTCTGGGTCCCTAGAAATTTGGCTGGTTTAGTTTCAGTGAGAGCACAGAGGAATGGGTTTCAACTTCCCAGTAAGACCATAAATGAACACTTTCGGTTGAGGTACACTCCCTCAAATACTCTTCTGAAACACAATGAGGACTGATGTGTTGGCTTTATTGTGTATGGCTTTATTATTTATCTTTTAATAACAAAAAAACCCCACCTGGATTTTAGTTATGCATTCAAAACAGAGAGGCAAAGGGAGACAAACATGGAAGCAACAGACAGCTCCCAGCTACTGACTCACTACCGCAACGTCCACAACGGCTGGGGATTCTTCAAGCCAAAATCTGGGAGTCAGTAACTCCATGTGGGTGGTAAGGACCCAAGTTCTTGAGTCATCACCTACTAATTCCCAGGGTGTGTCCTAGAAAGAAGCTAGATCTAGGAGTGAAGCTGGGACTTGAACCAATACCCTGAAGGTGTTGCAGGAGTCTGAAAGGGCAGCTGAACCAAACACCTATGCTCCAAACTCAGGCATCTAAGACATTCTTCACACATGTAACATGTGGCGGTCTTACATTTCTCTAGCCACTGGAGGAAGAAACTTTAGCAAAAATTGCCAAAGTCCACTAACTGCTGCCTCGGCCCCATAGGAATTATTTCAGCACCTGGTTCTTGCAACACACTTTCAAGGGTGTATGATCAGTTTTGTAACAAACCAGAACAATGTTCTGCACATATTTCTCCTGCTGTAACACTGTACACAGTTTCAGTTCTGCACCGTCTTAGACTTTAGCTCATGTGTTCTCATGGCAGATTTCATCCCCTGTGAGGAACTGAGCTCCAGGCCTGGTGCTATTTCTTGGGAACCTGTCACAAGTTAGTGGAAAATGAAGGGTGAGTCTTCCCTTAGGAATGCTTTGGGAAGACATGTATTTTTCATGGTCATTTAGGAATGGAGTAAATAGAACTACACCTGTTATGCTGCTCTGCTCACAGAATCCAGTGGCAGCAGGATGTATTGACAGGTACGCTTTTAGCATGTCTCTCCCCTGGGTTTAGCCACTCAAACTGGTGAGCTTCTCCTGGTTGGCATTACCTTGTTAGTCTGGACTGCAAAGCTGGCAGTTATCTCTTTGGTTTAACCCTAGCACCTAAGTCTGGAGGAATGAGACTGGGTGCTGAGAACACTGCTGGACAGGTTCAAGAGCTTTATGATCCTGTTTAAATTTGGTATTAGCTGAGAACTACTTAAGATCGCAGTCTCAGCGAGTGGCCAGTGGTTTAACTGCCTGGGATACGTCCTGACTCCAGCTTTCTGCTGATGTGCATCCTGTGGCAGCAGGTGATGGCTCAAGTAGCTGCGTCCTGGCCACACACGAGCAGACCTGGATTGAGCTCCCAGCTCCAGGCTTTGGCTTGGCCTTGTCTCAGCTGCTGTGGGTATTTGGAGAGTGAACCAGTGGATGGAAAACAGCATACCTGTCTGGACTACTTACTGCCAACTGTTATTGCAAGACTGATATTCAGGAATAGTCAGTCACTTGCCCTGATACTCTAAAATATAAGCTGGTCCATCTTTCACAGTAAGGACCTCTTGGGTGCAGTAATCCCATCAGCTCCTACTCATACCTGGTGCTATAACTGAACCAACATTTGTTAAGATGCCTTCCATGAAAGTCTGGACCATCTGCCCTCTCTATGAGGCCTCTACGATACAGGTCTGGCAAGAATAGCTGCAACTGATGAATTAGAATTGAAGATTTCTTTTTACCTAAGGGCACCTTTGACATAAAGGTTTTCATTTCTCCCTTCTTAAATCTGGCTGCTAGAAATTCTACCAGGGTATTTATGAGCCATTGCTAGTATTTTTAGTTCAGTTTTTTTTTTTTTTAAGATTTTTTAATTGGAAAGTCAGATTTAAAGAAAGAAAGACAGACAAATATTTTCCCTCTGCTGGTTCACTCGTTCACTACCCAAGTAGCTGTAATGGCTGGAGTTGACCCGATCCTGGCCAAGAGCCAGGAGCTTCCTCTGGGCCTCCCATGAGAATGCAGAGTCATAAGGCTTTGAACCACCTCAACTGCCTCCCAGGCAACAAGCAGGAAGAGAAGTACAGCAGCTGGAATATGAACTGGTGACAAATGGAGTTGTGGAACATGCACAGTGAAGAATTTAGCCATTAAGGGTACCACACCAGGCCCCACCCCATTTTTAAAAACAAACAAAATCTCTACTTCCCCTCGCTTTGGTACCATTTTAATTTTCTTACCTATCTTATAACTTACAAAACTTAGCAAATGACCTAAAATCCTTTTGAAGAGGATAACAAAAACAACTGCAGGAAGCCAAATGGAAGTGGTAACATGCTAGTTTCTGAAAGTCAGACATTTGAATTCTGAAACTGAATATATTGTGAATATACGAAAAGAGGCAAATCAGAATTTTTTTATCTTGACATTTCAAGAAAGTATTTTTTGATAATCCTGTAATGAAGGGAAGAATTCACTTGTGAAGAAAAATGTTATATGGCTGAACTTTCAGTCAAATGCGCATCAAAGGGTAAGTTTTCTCTTCTTCCGTGTTTTAAATACATGGAACATACATAAATGAATCAAGGTAGGTGCTAGCCCGGAGGCTGAGAGGCCGGTTAAGACACCTGTATCCAAAATAAACAAGACAAGACAGACACTTGCATGCCACTTACTGGGTTCTCGCTCCTGACTACCTCTTCCTAGGAAACTAACAGTGATGGCTCAGGGAGCTGTGACCCTCCACGCACAGGGAGACCTGGACTGGGTTTCCAGCTGCTGAGTCTGGTTTGATCTATTCCCAATGGTTGTGGGAATTTGCGGAATAACAAGCAGTTGGGAAATTTCTTGCTCTGTCTCTCCAATAAAGTACTTGTCCACATATATTACAACTACTACAATCCCTTTCTAAATTATTGAACATTTCAAACTTCTATACTTCATTTTCTTATGATGGAAATGGTCATAGAATGACAAAATTTAAAAAAGAATGACAAAAGATAATAAACACTTTGCATATCATTAGAACATCATGACAAATGAACCACAATGAGACTTGTTAACCTGATCTAACTATAATGATAATCATTTCATTATGAAGGGTAACAGTCATCTAAAATGCAATTTTTATCTCTGTGGTATTATCTTCCCATTTTGCCTAGGCAAATAAACTGACCTTACCATTAAATAAAGGACAGGTGTGTTCCTTAACACCTTAATCGTTACTCACAAAAGTGTCTCATTTGTTTATACAGCGATTCAAAATACAACTCAAAATATGGAGACCGAGTGAGAATGTGTGCATGCATTTAGCATCTTTTTTTGGGTTTCTTTTGAGAATTGTTCCAAACCTGCATTTCTTCATCCATGACTCCTAATGGAACAAACTTCATCTTGCCAAAAAGAAGCTAATTCTACACCAGCCTCAGTCTACCAGGCCATCAGAATAGTCCCTTTCAATTGCTTTCATTTATCTTTAGTTTATGTTTTTCACTCTTGTAATGCTTTGCTGGGACATGCTAATTAGATGAATAACTTTGTGATCCATTCCCCTCCCCTCTTTTAAAATTTCTGGTTAGCTGGAAAGAGAAAGTAAGGACAGACAGGTGTCATCATTAAGTAACACAGGAAGGCCAGCCTTGTTTGGAGGTAAGTGGACATGTGGTACGGTGAGTCAGCTGCCATCCTGGACACTCACATCCCACACCAGCGTGCTGGCTCTGTTCCCAGCTCCTTTGCACCCAATCTAGCTTCCTGGTAATGCATCCTCGGAGGCAGTGGATGACAGCCAAAGTGCTCTGGGCCCTGCCACCTACATGGGAGACCAGAAAGGATGTCTGGGAGCCTGGCTTTGGCTTGGCTCAGTGCTGACTAGCTCTTTATCTAGCTCTCTCGCTGTTGCTCTGCTTTTCAAAAGGATAAAAAAACAATAAACATTTTAAACCGAAGTTTTAAAAAGTTTCAAATCAGTAACTGGAATCTCTACCCGAAGGAACTGAAGAAAAAGAAGTGCACACTAAAGTCAAAGTTGGCATAGGACGGAAGGAATAAAGATTAGTGCAACAACAAATGAAACCCAAAATAGAAAAAGACGAATTTACAAAACTAAAAGTTGGTTCTTCGAAAAGAACATTAAAATTAATAAATCTTTACCAAGAAAAGATACAGATTACCATTATAAATTAAAAGGATTGTAAGAGAAAAGCATAAAAACTGATGTCAGCAACTGAAAAAGAATTAGATGAAATTAAAATTCTAGACAGACACAAAATTGACTCAAAAAAGAAAATCTATAAGGTCTTGTAGGAAGTAAAGAAACAAAATTAGTAATTAAAAATACTTCCAGGGCCCGGAGCGGTGGCGCAAGTGGTTAAAGGTCCTCGCCTTGCACGCCCGGGATCCCATATGGGCCCCGGTTCTAATCCCGGCAGCCCTGCTTCCCTTCCAGCTCCCTGCCTGTGGCCTGGGAAAGCAGTCGAGGACGGCCCAAAGCTTTGGGACCCTGCACCCGCGTGGGAGACCCGGAAGAGGCTCCTGGCTTCGGAGCGGCATAGTATCGGCCTGTTGCGCTCACTTGGGGAGTGAACCATCGGACGGAAGATCTTCCTCTCTGTCTCTCCTCTCTGTATATCCGCCTTTCCAATGAAAAAATAATAAAAATAAATCTTTAAAAAAAAAATACTTCCACATGCAACCACAGAATGATTACAGAATGATTAATATTAGGCAAGGGCCCCGGTTAGTGTCCCAGCTGCTCCACTTCCCATCCAGCAGCCTGACTGTGGCCTGGGAAAGCAGCAGAGGATGGCTCATGAATACAGATGGAAAAACCTTTAATAAATGCCAGCTAACTGAATTCCAGCACCACAAGAAAAGGACTACACAGGGAAAGACATCTGATGCAGTGGCTAAGATGCCACTTAGATTACCTGCATCATGTGCGGGGAGTGTGTGGGTGTGATCTTGCCTCCTAATCCAAGCTTCCCACTAATGCACACCCTGGGAAGCAGCAGGTGGAGCTCAAGGCAGTGGGTCCTTGCCTCCACGTGGAGACCTGGACTGAGTTCCCAGCTCTTGCTCTAGACAAGCACACTCCCAGTGGTTGCAGCTATTTGGGGCTGTGGGCTAGTGAATGGAAGATCTCTGTTTCTGCTACCTGCCTTTCAAATAAATTTTAAAAATAATCTCACACATACACTAAATGGATTTACTTACACTGGAATGTAAGGCTGACTTAAAAATTCAATACTTAGTAATATGCTATGTTAACATAATGAACAAAAGTCATATGTGTATATCTCAAAAATTACATAAAAACATGACAAAAATCCAAACGTAATAAGTCAACCTGTTAAAGGACATCCATGAAAGGCAGGAATCTGACCTGATTCTCATCGGCAAAGGCTTTCCCTTCCAGAAAAGAGCAAAGCAAGGAAGGATGTGTGTGCTTGTCACTGCTAGTCACACTGCACTGGGGGCTCTAAGCTACAACGAAGGGCAGACAGGGGAGACAAAGGGAGAAGGAAAGATTCAAAAGGAAGAAGCAAAACTGTCTACCTTCTGAACACCGCATCCTAAACATAGAAAAACCTAAGGAATCCACACACAAATACAGACACTACTAGGTCAGCTTAGCAAAGCCACCGTATACAGGATCAACACAGAACAAAGTGTGGCATGGAATTCCTTAGTGATGAACAATCCAAAATTGAAACTGAGACACATGTTCTACTAAAAACAACATCTCAAGAACACAGTACTTAGGAAGAGGTTTAACACAGTGAGTGAAATTTTTATACTGAAAATTATAAAATGCTACTAAGATAATTTAAAGATTTAAACTAAGAAAATATTCCAGGTTAATGTACTGGAAGGTTAATATTAAGACAGCTTTCTATCCCAGATGCCAATTAAAATTTCAAGCAGCTTTTTAAGGGGGAAGGTTTCTTTTTTCTTTGGGAGTAAGGAAAGCAGAAATTGATCAGCTGAATCTAAACTTGAAAAAATCGAAGGATCCAGAATCACAAGACAAATCTGAAAAAGAATCAAGCTGTAGGATTCACACTAGTCAGTTTCAGCTTATTCCACACTGGCTGGTACTGGCACAAAGACACACAGAGCAACAGAGAAAGGGGAGTCTGGTGTTTTGATGGGCAGTTGATTTTTGACAATGGTGCCCAACCAATTCAGTGGCATAATGGAATAAAAGTCTTTTCAACAGACAGTGCTGACACTGGATACTCACATGCATAAAGATGAATTTAGATTTGTGCCTCCGTCATCCATAGAAATGAACTCAAATGAATCACTTGTCTTAAAACCACAAGTTTATTCAATGCAGAAGAAGAAACCCCTGCGCCCATGGGTCAGAGTTCTGTGGCACACCACCAAGAGTGAGCCATAATTTAGGAAATCATCAAAATTAAAAACGTGCAGACCTCAAAAGATAACACTAAGAAAATGAAAAGGCAAACTAGAGACTGGGAGAAAAGGGTGAAATATTTGCTAATCAGGAGGCAGAAATCAGAGTAGACATTTCACCTAAGAAGCTAAACAAGCGGTCAACAGGCCCAGCAACAGACGTCCCCCATCCTTTTAGCCCTCATCACAAGGAAATGTAATCAACTCTGCCAAAATGGGCGCATGTTTAAGAAAGCCCTTATCTGTCACTAACCTATACATCTTATGTTGTGTACACTTAACTGCAGCAGAAAACAAGACAAGCAAAAAAAGGTGAACCAAGCAGAAAAACAATACAGAAGCTGTCACAAAGAAAAGCTGACCTTGACATGGTCTCACTAGTGCAGTCCACCAAATAGTGAAGATGAAATGACACAATTTCATCTAATCTCTTCCAGAAAAAAGAAGAGGAAGAAACATTTACTAACATATTCAATTTAAATGCATAATTAAAGGCATAGCAATTTATTTTTTCTAGAAAATGGCTCATGACAGGGTTCTGGACCAGAAGTCTCCAGAACTGCATCAACTCTGAGCTCCTTGCCGACTAGTTACGTAACAGTTGTTATGTCCTGCCATCTTGTTGGGCCACCGTTTCCTCATCTGTCAACATGAAGTTCATCAGAAGATTTTCCACTTACAGAAGTCTCTGGTACGTTTGCTACACAAAGTCTTATTTAAAACATGCCTAATCCTAACCCTGTACAGCCCTTCGGTAAAACAAAGTGGTTATGTGCAGTAAGCCAGTTTATAGTCTCCAGAAAAGTATTTCAAGATATTTGTCTCCTGAGTATAGTTCAAATAAAACCACTATTCTTTTTTATAGGAGATGGTTGCTGTTAACAACCCAAACATCCAATGAAAGTGAAATTACAGTAGCACAAAGGAACATTATACTATGACTATATAATCTTCACTGGGATCCAGCATGATGGCTCAACTAACTAGCCCTAAGCCTGTAAGTGTCAGCATGGTCTATGGGCGCTGGTTTGTGTCCCAGTTGCTGCACTTTCCATCCAGCACTCAGCTTGTGGCCTGGGAAAGCAACAGAGTCTTTAGGATCCTGTACTTTTGTGGGAGACGCAGAGGAGGCTCCTGGCTCCCAGTTTTGGATCAGCTCTTGCTGACGCCATTTACAGAGTGAACCAGTGGATGAAGATCTCTGCCTTTCTCTCCTTCTCTGTGTAAATGTGCCTTTCCAATAAAAATAAATAAAGCTTATTTTTTAAGTTAATATAGGTGCTACATGAGGTGTGGGCAGACACAAAGTATGGTGGGAATATAACAATCAAAATAATTTTTTTTTGTAGATAGCCATTACATTTCATTAAGCTTTTTCAATGCAAGTATTTTACAAAGGAATGCTTTTATGAATTAAACAATTAATTTTGCGGCAATGCAAGTGATATTAAGGCAGCGGGCAAACAGATTATTTTGGTTCTGTTTTTAAAGATTCACTAATTTACTGATTTGAACTTTTTCTGCACTGAATGAGGTGTTTGGTGTGTGTCTGGCTTGTTTCACCCAGTATTTGTGTGAGGATCATCCATGCTGTCTGTGAAAGCCGTGGTTCACTCATTTTCACTTATGAACATGATTATAATTTACCCACGCTCTGGTTGACATCTAGTCTGCTCTCGTGGTTCTGACTGTGAATGATGCTGTTTTTAACATTCCTTTTTTTTAAATGCTCATTACTTTCACCTACTTTAAGCAGGCTGGGATGGAGGGGGAGAGAGTGGACCACTGTGTAACTCCACCCTGGTCTCCCATGGGGGAGGCAGAAACTCGGGTACTTCTGCCTTCATCTGGCTGCTTCCCAGGAGAACAGAGAGGAAATCAGACGGAAAGTGGAGAAGCTCAAAGTGGAAATGGCGCTCTGACATGGGATGTGGGTGCGTTCTAAGTGGCAGCTTAACCCGCCATACTCCTCCTCCTAGTTTTTAACTGCAAATTCTTCTGAAATGTTGACATATAATATATTGAAGAAGGAAAAACCTTTCAGGGTAAAAAAAAAAAAAACCCTCAAGAGTAGTGATACAAAATATCAAGATTACATTGAGGAGGTTCTAACTCCTGTGGTTTGATCTCCCTAAGATTTGTTGAGAATCTGAGGAGTCCCTAGCCATGTGTTAGAAATTCACCTTTTTTTTTTTTTAAAGATTTATTTATATTACAAAGTCAGATATACAGCAAGAAGGAGAGACAGAGAGGAAGATCTTCTGTCTGATGATTCACTCCCCAAGTGACCACAACGGTGTTGCACCAATCCAAAGTCAGAAGCCAGGAGCCTCCTCCAGGTCTCCCACATGGGTGCAGGGTCCCAAGGCTTTGGGATGTACTCCACTGCTTTTGCAGGCCACAAGCAGGGAGCTGGATGGGAAGCAAGGCTGTGGGGATTAGAACCGGTGCTAATATGGGATCCCGGTGCACTCAAGGCGAGGACTTTAACCACTATGCTATTGTGCTGGGCCCAGTAATCCGCTTTTTAAATATCTATTCTACAAACACCATAGCATTTCACTTGCACTACATGTTGGAGGGAAGCATGAAAAGCACCTCCAACACACAGGCACAGACCACAGATTCCCACAGATATCTAATCTGAAAAATCAAATTTGGTGAGTGCTAACACTGATCCTCACAGTTACTGTTTTGGAGTACTAAGAGTTTCCAGATTAGGGATGTTTAACTGGTAAAATCTATGCAAATATTCCAAAATCCAATAAACTGTAAAATATATGACCTAAGCATTTCAGGTAAGAGATATTCAACCTGTATAATCAGGGATAGTTCAAAATCCTACACCTGGGTATCTCAGTTGGCATCATCACTCCTTTTCACGTTGTCAATTTTTCCAGGAGTTGATGTCATATGACATGGCAGGTAATGCTGCCGTCTCTAACACTGGCATCCCATATGGGCACCAGTTCATATCCTGGTTGCTCCACATTCACCTCCCCGCTAACGGTACGGAAAAAGCAGAGGATGGCCCAAGAGCTTGGGCCCCATTACCCGAGTGAGTGACCTGGTGGAAGCTCCTGGTTCCTGGCTTCAGCCCGGCCTGCCCTGGCTACTGCTGCCATCTGGACAGTGAGGTAGTGGATAGAAGATTCTCTCTCTGATTTTCATACACATAAATAAATCTCAAATTTTTTCCCCTCACATTTCCATTTTTAAATGCATCAGCCCTGCAATGTTCCTTTCAGCTCTGGAACATGGGAAGGAAACCAAGTGGGTGAATCTTTGGTTCTCCCCCTCCTTCCTGTGCTGCCTGGAAGGAGGCGGCTCACACCAGGACCCGCATCAGCAACCCCACGGGCAGCAGAGAGGATCCATGGCAAACGGCAGGAATCAAAGTATCAGCCATCCTTCATTTCATGTGGTTCAACCCATGTTAATGCTTTTTCATTAAGAAAAATATAAATTTCCATAAGGATATACCCTGTCTTTTAAAAATTAATTTATGATAGGAAAAAGAATTTTATTAGCTTCTTGGGTATAGCTTTATTGTATTTCCTTTGCCTTTGTGTATCTCCTAAAACTTTGAAACTAACTTTTATTTTTACTTAAGAAGAACAAAACATGAAATTTCTGTTCACTACATAAATTGTTAATAATTCTATTTTACTACATCTTTAAAAATTCTCATTAAAAAATTTGAATTTTTCAGTACAACTCTATATAGATTTGAGATTCTGTACAGAATCTTTGATTCCCCTCCCCCCAATTGTCACCCCTGACTGATTTTCCCCATACAGTCACAACAGTACATTCCTTCATAAGGAGTTACAATTCCATCAGTTATTTTAAGTGTGCCCTGTTACTACATATTTTTAATAAGCAGTACATATACAAAAGATAAGCAGTAACTAAAAAGTCCAATCCTCCAATTTGACAACTCAAAATTACTGTCAATCACCCTTTCCTTAACTCTGAGTTCTCAGAGTTGAGTTATTTTCAGCTCAGCATCTTAAACAATTAGTTTATGCATGTTTGTATTTACATGCTAAAGTCATAAACAAAAGCCAAGTACTGCTATCAGTAGCCAACTAAAGAACAAATATTACAATTATTCCATTCCATTGCAATGTCCTGGCAAAGTCTTGTGTCTGTTCGTAGAGTAAGATATTTTGATGCCAAACATGTCAGAGCAGTGAGTCTCCCACCTTCAGCAGAAATTCATCCCGTTGGAGAACATCTTACCTGAAACTCCCATACACTATGAGAAGAATGGATATCAGAAATGTAGACACTTGACTGGAATCCACCAGGGAGTAGGCCCTAGAGAAACAAGAGAACAGTACAGTCAGAGCGGCTCAGCCTCACAGACCCTACACATTGGCTAACGGAGCTCAGCACTACAGTCCGCTATGTTCGGTCTTTGTCTTTAAGAACAGAAAACTGTAAAATCTGCTAGGTGAATACAAAGAATAAATGGATAGCTTTGTAGCTATTAGTAGTAAGTTACAGGATGTTAAATACCAATGCTAACTCCAGATGACACTCAAGCACGTCTGTAACATCCTCCCGATTTTACCAGGGTGCCACACCACAACGGCGCTCAGTGAGCTGACGTTCACTGGCTTACAGCTGAACCGCAATGATGCCCCAGACGCTGCCTGTGACGGAGTGAAGTCTGCATCTCTCTCCTTCAGGTTTCTACATTAGACCTTTCATGTCAGCATTTCTTCTGATCCTTTACTCAACCAACCGGGAGATATTTCTCCAGTCACTCAAAAAAAAAGGCCTATCTAGAAGCTAACCCACAAATTCTTTTTCTTCCTCTGTCAGACACACTGTTTTAACTTGTGTGTCTACGCCACTCTCTGTCTGCTAAGTAGGCACACTGTCACCTACTTCACAAGCGCATTCAAAAATGGACAGAGCAACTTCAGAAACATCTAAGATCTTCCCTGCCGGTCACGATAGAAGGAAGAGGGTCTGAGCCTCTAGCCTGTTCTCTGTCCACATGAGGAAGCAAAGTAGGATCAGGGTTTCACTACGAGAATTGAGCTCTGGAGTGGAGACCCATGGTAAAATGTAGATAGATGAGAAGAGAGGGAAAAGGAGGTAATCCAGAAAAAAATGCTGGGTAGCCTGGCAATTCAAGGAAACTAAGGACCCACTATGTTATTTCACAGCCTCTCCTACCAAAACACCAACAGACTGTGCTTCCTCTCAGGCCCTCCTGCTGAGCTGTCTGTTCTACAGCTCTAGATGGACACGGAGGACACTGACTTCCTGTTATCTGAAATAAAGGAATC
Source organism: Ochotona curzoniae (assembly GCF_017591425.1). Lineage (NCBI taxonomy): Eukaryota > Metazoa > Chordata > Mammalia > Lagomorpha > Ochotonidae > Ochotona > Ochotona curzoniae. The sequence continues at coordinate 12,939,678 of NW_024467101.1, read as the reverse complement.
CTTACTGAAACACAGAAAGAAACCGAACACATGCATTTGAGATCTGCCAAGACCAGGCTCGCCAAATGTACTGAAAGCAGAATGGAAGATTTTGCCAAGTGATATAAGTATATATAAGTCAGTTGCTGAGTTATTACGAAAACTGCTAATTTTATAACTGCACACCTTTGAGTAATAAAAGCTACCAGAAAGTTCCCTCATCTACAAGGTTATACGCACTGAGATTTTGTAGAGCCATGCTGGATTTTAGTAACTGTTCTACAAACATCTATTTCTAGCTGCTTTATCAGCAAGTGCTTATAACACATACCCTGCTAAAAATCATGCCAAACGAAGACACAGAGAGTACTGTGCGCAGCATGCTGTGTGTGTCAGCCTTCTAGCTACACAATGAAAGCATTCTTGTCCACCCAGCAAGCCAAACAACCACCATGCCAGCTCTGCAGACACAGCCTTAGGCCAGCACTTTTCAAACTTTTTGGTTGTAAAACCACTTACACTCTTAAAGTTGAGGATTCCAAAGACCTGCTGCTCACGTGGATTATAATTAATGATATTTATCATACTTGCACCGGAAGTTTAAACTTGAAAAGTTAAAAATTATTTGTTGGGCCCGGCGCGGTGGCGCAAGTGGTTAAGGTCCTCGCCTAGCATGCCCGGGATCCCATATGGGCGCCGGTTCTAATCCCGGCAGCCCCGCTTCCCTTCCAGCTCCCTGCCTGTGGCCCGGGAAAGCAGCAGAGGACGGCCCAAAGCTTTGGGAACCTGCACCCGTGTGGGAGACCCAGAAGAGGCTCCTGGCTTCGGATCGGCATAGCATCAGCCGTTGCGCTCACTTGGGGAGTGAATCATCGGACGGAAGATCTTCCTCTCTGTCTCTCCTCTCTGTATATCCGCCTTTCCAATGAAAAAATAATAAAAAATAAATCTTTAAAAAAAATTATTTGTTAACATATACAAGCCCATTACGTTAGTAAATATTTTTTAAAAGAAAAACAACTGTATTTTCCAAAAAACACCAAAGTTTAGTGAGACAAGGGCATTCTTTCATGTTTTTGCAACTTACTTTTTTTCTTATTAGAAAGTCAGATATACACAAAGAGAAGGAGAGACAGAGAGGAAGACCTTCCATTCATTGATTCACTCCTCAAGTAACCACAACTGCTGGCGCTGAGCCGGTGCGAAGCCAGGAGCCAGGAACTTCCTCCAGGTCTCTCACGCGGGTGTAGGGTCCCAAGGCTTTGGCCCATCCTCAACTGCTTTCCAGGCCACAAGCAGGGAGCTGGATGGGAAGCGAGCCCACTTGGACACAAACTGGCGCCCATATGGGATCTAGGTGCGCTCAAGGCGAGGACTTTAACCACTATGCTATCACGCCGGGCCCAGGGAGGAATTTAACAACTTTTCTAAATCACCAAGGATAGTCTTTCTTGATATGATACAACAAGAAATTCAACAAGTTGTAACTTCTTCAAGGTTCTTTGCAATGTGGAATCTGAAACCCTATCATTGGACCATTTTTTTTAAAAAGATTTATTTTTATTATTATTATTTTTTTATTGGAAAGGTGGATATACAGAGAGGAGAGACAGAGAGGAAGATCTTCCGTCCGATGATTCACTCCCTAAGTGAGTGCAATGGATGCTATGCCGATCCGAAGCCAGGAGCCTCTTCCGGGTCTCCCACGCGGGTGCAGGGTCCCAAAGCTTTGGGCCGCATTGGACCATTTTTGCTATATTACATTAAGAGCGGGATGGATCTTCTGCCTATGGCACTGTAACCTGGAAGGTATACAGAGTTCTGTAGCTCTTCCAGATACTGTCACTTTTCACTACACAGTGTCTGCAAAGATGACACCTGCTGTTGTCACTCCTGAGGCTCCCTGTGACAGACATTCATTCTCTAAAATTCTGATTTTCACTTCAGAACTCAGATTTTAACAGTCAGATATGCTCTGTTCTTTTTGCTTTTATGTGTGTGATAGGCTTATTGTATTCATTCATTCATCCAGGTCTCCCACGCAGGTGCAGGGTCCCAAAGCATTGGGCTGTCCTCGACTGCTTTCCCAGGCCACAAGCAGGGAGCTGGGTGGGAAGTGGAGCAGCCAGGATTAGAACCAATGTCCATATGGGATCCTGGCATGTTCAAGGTGAGGACTTAGCCACTAGGCCACAGCTCCGGGCCCAAAGGAAACTTTTTAAAAAGCTCTGCCTCCATGTCTCTGCTGCATTGTGTCTGGCATCAGGGAGACAGGCTGAACACAGAAAAGCCGGTGGGACTCAAATCAGCACTCACATGGGATGCTAGTGCAGCAGAAATGGCTTGACCTGAAAATGGAGCCACTTAAAGGAAACTTTCACTGCTTCATCAAGACCACCATAAGTAAAAGTGACATAAAAAAAAAAAAAAGGAATAAAACAACCCAAACAAAATGCTGACGCTGCGGTCTAGCAGGTAAAGCAACATCAATATCCCATACAGGCACTGGTTTGATTCCCAGTTGCTTCACATCCAACCCAGCCTCATGCTAATGCTCTTGGGAAAGTCGTAGAGGATGGCCACCCACAATGAAAGACCGGAAATAAGCTCATGACTTCATCCTGGCCCAGCCTTGACTGGTGCAGTCATCTGGGGAGTGAAGCAGCAAATAGAAGATCGCTCTCTTTCACACAAATACGTATATACATACATTACATTGCGTACATAAGTAAGTCTTTTTTTTTTTTTTTTAAAGATTTATTTTTATTATTTTTTCATTGGAAAGGCAGATATACAGAGAGGAGAGACAGAGAGGAAGATCTTCCGTCCGATGATTCACTCCCCAAGTGAGCGCAACGGGCCGATACTATGCCGATCCGAAGCCAGGAGCCTCTTCCGGGTCTCCCACGCGGGTGCAGGGTCCCAAAGCCCTGGGCCGTCCTCGACTGCTCTCCCAGGCCACAGGCAGGGAGCTGGAAGGGAAGCGGGGCTGCCGGGACTAGAACCGGCGCCCATATGGGATCCCGGGCGTGCGAGGCGAGGACCTTTAACCACTTGCGCCACCGTGCCGGGCCCCATAAGTAAGTCTTAAACATACACCAAAAAAATCCCCACAAAACACCAACAATGTACTTGGTAAAGAACATGATGACTAACACAGCTCAGTATTAAGCCACTGCCTGATTCATATGAGAGTACAACATTTATCCCATTCCTGCTTTCTCACCATGAGAAAAAGGAATGCAAAAATGAAAATATGATAATTTTTGTAGTATTTAAAATAACTGCACTAATTCAAATTTATTTGAAAGGGATGCGCGAGAGAGCATGAAAGGAGGGAGGGAGGGATTCACAAACTCCTCTATCTGATCACCCCTTACATGCCGACGGCTGTCAGAGCTGGGCCGACCCAGGCCTTCCACACGGTAAGAATCTGAAGCAGCCTGCTGCCCTCCAGGGCTGTGCATCAACAGGAAGGTGAAGCAGCAGTAGAGCTGCAACTTGAAATCGCGCACTTGGATATGGGATGCTGGTATCTGAACCGCTAGGTCAAATGCCCATTCCCACCCCCATGTAAGGGCCACGGTGTAGCGGGCTAATCCTCTGCCTTTTCACACTGGCATCCAGTATGGGCACCGGATCAAGTCCCGGCTGCTCTATTTCCAAACCAGCTCCCTGCTAATACACCTGGGAAAGCAGCAGAGAACAAATGCTTGGGCTCCTGCACCCATGTGGGAGATCCAGAATAAACTCTTGGCTCCCAGCTTCAGACGAGGTTAGTTCTGGCAGTTGCAGCCATTTGGGAAATGAGCCAGCAGGTGAAAGATTTCTCTGGCTCTCCTCTAATTCTGTCAAATAAATAAACTAATTAATTAATCCTTAAATTCAAAACAAACAACAGTGCTCCTGGAAAAAAACCTCAGAACCCTCTAGGGATCTACAGGCCACACTTTGAGAACCACATCCCTGCCTATATCTACAAGCCCCAGGCACACAGTGCTAGCCCCATCAGATATAAAAAGTTTTTAACACTTATTTATTTAAAAGATAGAACAAAGATCTTCCATCTACTGGTTCACTTCCCAAATGGCTTCAACAGCTGGTCCTGGACCAGGCCAAAGCCATTAAGGTTTTGTTGGTGGCAAGGTCCACATCTGGAGTCAAATTCTGCTGCTTCCCCAGGCCTGAGTAGGGATGGAGCTGAATTGTAAGTGGAGCAGCTGGGACTCTAACTGGCACTCAGATGGGATGCTAGGTTTGCTGGTGTCAAAATAAACAGTAACTTTTATTTTTCTATCCAAGATTTCTGGGCTCAAATATCACATGCAGAAAAATCACTTGCATTTAGGAAGATGCTACACACGTTCCGTTCATGGGAATAGGCTGAACTAATCTAATAAAAAAATTTAATCATTAATCTAAATAAAACTGTCTATTATGATGCCCACAATAACCCTTTCCCACATTTCCTCATATTTTAAGGGGAAAAACATGTATCTTAGCTTAATAATGAAATATGGATCTTATTAAAACAAGAACTTGGGGCCTGGCACTGTAGCCTAGTGCTAAAGTCCTTGCCTTGTGTGCTCTGGGATCCCATATGGGTGCTGTTTCGTGTCCTGGCTGCCCCACTTCCCATCCAGCTCCCTGCTTGTGGCCTGCAAAAGCAGTCAAGGACGACCCAAAGCCTTGGGACCCTGCACCTGTGTGGGCGACCTGGAGGAGGTTCCTGGCTTCTGGCTTTGGACCGGCTCAGCTCTAGCCGTTGCGGTCACTTGGGGACTGAATCACCAGACAGAAGATCTTCCTCTCTGTCTCTCCTCCTCTCTGTGTATCTGCCTTTGCAATAAAAATAAATAAGGCTAACCAGCTGCCCTGGTTAGTTTTTCAGTTATTTCTTACAAGAGTAGACCCTTCTATGACGTCCCAAGACTTCTGCTTCTGCTTAATGAATGGATTAAATCAGGGCTACTAGCAATCAAGGTTGGTCAAGATTCTATCCATACATTTAACCTCATTTACAAATAGTACTTCTAATCAATGGAGTAAAATCCCTAGAGTAACACGTACTAATTCTGGAAAATTAAACAGGTTGGAAATACTCTAAGTCAATGGAAGGGGTAGAAAGAACTAGAACCAGTGAAGCCAGTGAGGGCTCTTACAGTAATGTAAGCATGAGGTGACAGAGCCCTAAGTCGTACGACTTGGAAACAGAGGAGGTGATACAATGCTGATCTGTATTTTGAAGAGACAATCAATGGCACTTAGTAACGCTCTGGACAAAAGGAATGGAGGAGCAAGAATTAAAAGTTCTATGGGTGATGACAAATCCTGACCTGATCATTTAGCCTGCTGGCAGCAATGAACACCTGACTAGATACCAAAATCCAGAATCAGGAGCTTCATGTGATAGAGGCAGCTGGACACAACTTGGCAACACCCTTTGGAGACACACCACTTCCATCTGGCCCCAGGTTAACCTAAGCAGCAAGCCCAAACAGCACCAGACACTCCACTTTCCTAACATGGGACAGCAGTGCGCTGCTGCCTTCAGCCTTTCAAGGACCTATGCCACTTTGGGAGTTTACATCATTTTCTAAGGATGAAGGCTTCGCACTGGAAGCTAGGAATGAAACGGAATGGTGCCAGGGAGTCTGCCAATTCATCTTTATGGATGGGGAGGCCCGCGCTACCCTCAAAACAGAACAGATTCTTGGAGAAGGAAAGATGAACGATAACTAGAACAGAAGGGAAATGTGGGCAGTACTTTTGGAGAAAACTAAAGAAAGGTTAGCTTTCTAGATGAAAAAATAACACCTCCTGCTCCTGAGACCAGAAAGGTCAGAGAGATTGACGATGGAATGGAGGAGCGATGAAGATTTAGAAAACAACTGGTGCCAGAAGGGTTCCATCATGGCTACAGAGAAAGTTGCAGGGTTACTCAGCATGAAATCAGGGGTCAGACCAGGTGCAAAGAAAAGTGAAACTTCAGGAAGGATCCCAACTTAAAAGCTTCTTAAATTCAGATATCAATTTCATAAAGTTAAAGACTCTTATAAAATTCATAAGGCATAATTTGATATTGACTCAACAGATAGACACCTGAATTCCCTTCAAATAAAGAATGTCTGAAGTGCTCCATAAATGAGCCAAGTAAAGATGTTCAAGAAAGATGCACATAAAGAGCCAGGCAGCGTAAACTCTGGCAGGTTTCTAGAAGACTGGTTGAAAAAACAAGACTGGCTTTAGGAAGAAGGCATAGCATGTATAATGGCCAAATGGAAACAGACCCAACTACTCAGCCTGAGGAGAAAGAATGCCTAATGAGAATAGGACCAAGAAAATACACTGAGCACACCCTGTCAGACCACCTGCATCCACCTGCTACAGAACAGGCTAGAGCACAGGTCTGCAGGCAGGCAGCACAGGTTCAAATTCTGGCTCTGTCCTGTGCCAACGGGACGACCCTGAGTAAGTGACTTCATCTTTCCAGGCTTCTATGCCCCCATTGATAACATGAAGGTAACAACACACATCTCAGAGTTTCCATGAATGCTAGCTGGCAAATGAAGTGTTGATAACCAAAGTCACTACTGTATTACTGTTCACTGGAATCACTATAAAATGTTCAGCCAAGGGATCATAAAATGAAGAAACTAGGAAAAATTATTTTGATAGTTTTTAGGGATAACACTGAAGCAGCTGTTCTAGTCTGAAGTATCACACTATTTAATGCATTTATTATGTGCCCAACACCATTAAATGGAACGTCTTTCTACTACTTTGTATTACCATGCTGTGCCAGTGCAACTCCCAAAGTTACATGTGAGAGGGGACGCCTTCCAAGGTTTCCAAGTGAGAGTCTGGACTCAAATGCAGATGCGGGGTGGAGTGGGTGGCCGGGGGAAGGAGGGCAGGGGTGCGGGGAGTGAGGGGATGGGGCAGACTGCTCAGTGCCACGTGCTGACACATGGCAGGTTTACCAGGACTTTTCTGTCCTTAGCAATAATAAACATTTAATGCTCTTAGTTTTAAGAATCAACAACTGGCATCTTTCGCTGGAATTAATCCACTTTTACATTTCTAAAAAGCTTTTGATGAAACAACTGTTATCCAGAGCTCCAGGAAGGGGCACAAAACAATACAAATATACTATCGGAAACCAAAGCAAGAACAAGAAACCCAGCGTGATTTATTTATGGATTTTTAAATTAACCTTGACAAAAAGTGTCACATTCATAAAATCAATAGAACTTACAAAGCTATACTCATGAAAAATTGGTAGCTTAAAGGGTACTGGATTCTATTCTAGGGTTGCAGAGTTATGCCTCAATCATAAGGATGTTTTCAGAGCAAAACTGATAGAGCAAAAGACAAATCCTCGTTAGATTTTAACCTACAAAATATTTTTCTAAATCTGAAAAGTGGAGTCCTTCTTTGTAGAGAGAAGGACAGATAGAGAGAAATTTTCCATTTGCTGGTTCACTCCCCAAGTGGCCGCAATGGCTGGAGCCAAGTCGATCCAAAGCCAGGAGCTTCTTCTGGGTCTCTCACATGTGTGCAGGGGCCAAAGACTTAAGCCATCCTCTGCTATCTTCCCGAGCCATAAGTAGGGAGCTGTACTGGAAGTGGAGTGGCATGGACCTGAACCAGTGCCCTTACGGGGTGCTGGCACCACAATTAGCCTGCTATGCCATGGCACTGGCCCCTATAGTCTCTATACTATTTTTTTAAAAGACTTATTTTATTTATTTGAAAGGCAGAGTCATAGGCGGAGGGAGAGAAAGAGATCTTCCATCTGCAGGTTCATTCCCCACATATGGCCACAGAAGCCAGTGCTGGGCCGAGCCAGGAGCCAGGAGCCAGGAGCCCGGACCGAGAGCTTCCTTCTGGTCTCCTTTGTGAGTGTATAGGGCCAATCACATGGACTACGTTCCTCTGCTTTCCCAGGCACATCAGCAGGGAGCTGAATTGGAAGTGGTGCAGCTAGCACTTGAACTGACACCCATAGGATGCCAGTGTCCCAAGCAGCAACCTATCCTGCTACACAGCAACTCAGACTCCAAGCTACAGTACTTACTTTTAAAGCCTGAATCACACAGACTTTGTTTACTTTCAGACAGTCATACGCCACCAATACTGAAACCAATGTTAACTTGCCCCCACATATAATAACAGACATGAAGAAAACCTTTAACAAATTCTTTATTTATAAAGTATCCAAGCAACCAAAGCCCTGCCTGAGATAGTTATGCTGCTGTTGTAACAGTAACAACAGTTAATATCACGGGGCACTGTACAAGCTGCTGCCACTGATCTGTTTCTTCCTCCACATACGCTTTCTGCTTCAGCTGGTGAAGACGCAGAAGCAGAAAGGGCCGAATGACCCTGTCCAAGGTCATTCAGGTGTCCCATTTAGGCTCCAGGGCTCTGGACGCAAAGGTAGTGCTTCAAATCACTTCACCATATCCCTCTCGCTCCACGTGCACCCCCAGCCTCAGCCTGGATTGGTAAATTGCAGCATGAATCAAAATACAAAACACAAACACACACACACGCATCATTTCCCGGGCTAGACCATATGCTATGCCATAAAGATAGTCCTAATGAATTTAAAAGGGCTGATCATGCCAAATATGCTCTCCAACTACAGAATTAAATTAGAAACCACCCACATAAGGAAATCTATGAAATCTCCCAAATATCTGGAAATTTTAAAATATGCTTCTAAATAACCCATCATAAACTGAGTAAGGATAAAAATATCAATTATTCAAAGTATATGCAATGCAGCAAAAGCCATGTTGTTTGAGGAAAATCCACAAAATGAAACAATCACACTGAAAGAGAAAAGGTTTAAAACAGATCATCTAAGCTCCCACCTTGGGGGATAAAAAGCAACAAATCCCACTATACCCAGAAAATCAACGCAACTGAGAACTACAAACCTTTCTGAACAAATAAGCTGACTCTCAAATTTGTATGGAAGCAAAGAAACTTGAGAATAGTCAAAACAACTGTGGGGAAGGGGAAACTGGAGGATCCACATTAATTAATTAAACACTATAAAACTATGATATTAGGGAAAAACAGACACACCATGCAATGGAATGGAGCACAATTTCCAGGAATCCACAAATACATCATCAACTGATTTCTGACAAAGCTGTCCAAGGGAAATAAGTCTCCTGAACACAGATTCCACAGGCAAAATAAACCAAAACCCTTATCTGCAGGGGTGAGTGTCGCGGCCGGCTGAGCCGGCAGCGTGGGAGGCCTACTCCCCAACCAGCGCCAGGTGGAGTTCTGGCCACTCTGGTAACGGGCCTGGGAAGAAGCAGATACTGTTGCTGAGTTCCTGCCATCCACCTCAGGCTCCTGGCTGCAGACTGGGCCAGCTCTGACTTCTGTAGTCATTTGGGAAGTGAAACCAGCAAATGGCAGACACCTCTCTCTGCTGCCAGCCTACCCCTCCCATCTTTCTCTTCCTCCCCCCAATAAACAATTAATATTTAATGAAAACTCATCTATATACAAAAAATCACACCTTCAGATGTAAAACTTTGAAACCCCGTAAGTTTCTATAGGAGAAAACAGCTTTATGACACTGAGCTGGATAAGATTTCTCAAGATACAAAACATAGGCAAATTGCACAAGAAAAGTTTTAAGCAAGACTTGAGAAACACTACCTTAAGAAAAAAAAGCTTTATTTTATTTTATTGTAAAAGCAGATTTACAGAGAGAAGGAGAGAAAGAGAGAAAGATCTGCCATCTTCTGGTTCACTCCCCAAGTGGTCTTAATCGTTAGAGCTGAGTCAATCTGAAGTTAGAAGCCAGGAGCTTCTTCCAGGTCTCCAACATGGGTGTAGGGTCCCAAGACCTCCACTGCTCTCCCAGGCAACAAGCAGGGAGCTGCAAGGGAAGTAGAGCAGCCTGGACACAAACCTACACCCATATGGGATCCCAGTGTTGCAATGCAAGGACTTCAGCCACTAGGCTGCCATGCTGGGTCCAATAACCAAATAAATCTTTGAAGAAAAACAAATTTTTAAATGAGAAAGTAGATTGCAGCTTCATTCAGAATTGCCAAAACCTGCAAGCAACCCAGTATCTTATTAGTTAGGGACCACAGAGACAAATTCCTATAGTGCAGTGCTACTTGGCACTGACACTACTAACAGATGTGGCATGGAAGTCTCTCAAATGCCATTAAGCTGCACAAACGAAATCAAGCTCAAAATGCTAACAACTCAACTCCATGCATTTACCATTCAGAGTAAGGAAGCACAAGTCCACAGCTTCAGCCAGTGCCAAGTCCTATATAGTCTACATTTCTTATACCTATATACCTCTGATAAAGTTTAGTATTCAAGCTGGACAATTAGAAATTAACAATAATAACTGATAATAAAATGTAATAGTTCTAGCCATTTATCACACTTTAAGTTTCATGAACTGTGGCCTTTCCTCACCCAAACATCTTACTAGTGTGCTATACTCACACACTGCCCCTTTGACCATCGGAAACTGAAATCCCTGAGGTGAAACCACAAATAAGGAGGAAGGGAAACAACTGGGAATACGGCTGACAGGATCGGTGACCAGAGCTAAGGAACATATTGTTCTGAACTTGAAGTGAAAATTCACTCCTATAAGCACATAGTGCTGCCTGGAAAACAGCTTTTGGGTCATCTCTCATTTCAGAAACTATGAACACTTATTCACCACAGTGGAACCGATGGTCAGGAATTCTGCCAAGAAGGCCCGAGGAGCCCGGCGCAGTGGTCTAGCGGCTAAAGTTCTTGCCTTGAATGTGCCAGAATCCCATGAGCGCCGGTTCTAATCCCGGCAGCTCCTCTTCCCATCCAGCTCGCTACCTGTGGCCTGGGAAAGCAGTCAAGGACGACCCAAAGACTTGGAACCCAGCACTCATGTGGGAGACCTGGAGGAGGTTCTTGGCTCCTGGCTTCGGATCAGCACAGCACCAGCTATTGTGGTCACGTGAGGAGTGAATCATCAGATGGAAGATCTTCCTCTCTGTCTCTCCTCCTCTCTGTGTATTTCACTTTGAAATAAATCTTAAAAGACAAAAAAAAAAAAAATCCTATAGTGGGAAAGCTACTGGGTACATTTTGGCATTTTTTAAAAATTCACCAAAAATGGGCCCGGAGCGGTAGCCTAGCAGCTAAAGTCCTTGCCTTGAACATGCTGGGATTCCATATGGGTGCCGGTTCTAATCCCGGCAGCTCCACTTCCCATCCAGCTCGCTGCTTGTGGCCTGGGGAAGCAGTCGAGGACTGCCCAAGGCTTTGGGACCTGCACCTGTGTGGTCGCCCAGAGGAAGTTCCTGGTTCCCGGCTTCGGATCGGCACAGCACCGGCCGTGTGGTTACTTGGGGAGTGAATCATTGGACGGAAGATCTTCCCCTCTGTCTCTCCTCCTCTCTGTATATCTGACTTTGTAATAAAATAAATAAATCTCTAAAAAAAAAAAGTTCACCAAAAATGGAAATTTGAAAAAAAAACTACATATGAATTGTGAAATTTTCAGGGGGCTGGCACGTGGCATAGCAGACAATGCCACTGCCTGCATTCTATATGAGTGCCAGTTCAAGATATGGCTATTCCACCCCAGATCCAGCTTCCAGCTACTGGCCTGGGAAAACAGTGGAAGATGACCCACACGCAGAGCCCACGTGATGCGCCTGGCCTTGGTGTGACCCAGCACCGGGCCTGCAGCCATCCGGGAAGTGAATCACTGCTATCTCCTTTAATCTTCTAACTTTCTAAATAAATTTAGTGACTGGTGCTGCTCTTCCACATGGGTGCAGGGTCCCAACGCTTTGGGCCGTCCTCAATTGCTTTCACAGGCCACAAGAAGGAACTAATGGGAAATGGAGCCACTAGGACACAAATTGGGATCCCAGCACATGCAAGATGAGGACTTTAGCCGCTAGGCTACTGCGCCAGGCCCTGTATTTTCCTTTTGTCACAAATGCTCAGTATTCGATTAGTTGGCAATTAAGTTTTCTTTTTTTCAGAGCCAAGTAAGTAACAATGTAACAGCTTTCTATCACTCATTAACAGCATTAATCACAAAGCTTGGGTTGGTAGATCTAAAGGTAAACGAAGGCAAAATGTGAAACCAACCATTAGGCCCAGGGTCTCTGTCAGGTCCCCAGCACTCTTTTAACATGGAATAGCGAATCTGAGGCTCGCTTAGTTTTGATCACTAATGTAGACTGTCCGCATGAATCAGGTCAGAGAGAAAACAACGCACAGCTCAAAACTGTGAGAGCAGATGGATTCAGTTCTTAAAGTTGGCAGAGTTTAGAAACTGCGAGAAGAGTCATCGAAGCCCCCTGAAAGCCAGTTTCCTGGACTGAGTCAGAACTACATGCAGGAACCAGAAACCCTTACTCCTCAACCTGAAACAACCGAAAGCATCACACTGCACACACAGAGGTTATGCAGAGAGATAAAAACTCAGGGAGGGGCATAAAACGTTCCTGAAGAAATTAGTGGAAAGGGGCAAAAACACAGTGTCTTAAGCAATTTGGGCTGCTGTAAGACAGACTGGGTAATCCGTAAACAAGCTTATTTCTCACTTGACTAGAGGTCAGGACCGGCAATCAAGGCCCCAGCAGGTTGTGTGTGTGGCAGGGTCGGGCCCACTCTGCTCCCCACCTGCTCACCGAGCCCTGGCAGGGCAGCAGGGGCTGACGAGCCTTGTGGGGTCTCTTATTCGCCTCTACACCCACTCAAGAGAGCTCTGCACTCAGAACTTCATCAGGTCCCCCAAAAGTTCTACCTTTTAATTCTGCCCCACTCGGGCTCATGTTTCAATGTTTGAACTGGGGTCAGGAACACCCTAACATTCGGCCATGGCACACAATATTGAAGATTTAACAAATATGTGTGGTTGATGGAGAAACTGCCAAGGCAGCTGTGAAAGCACGAGTTTGGAAGCTGCAAAGGCAGTGCACTCACAAAGCTCTGACTGCACTGTGCACTGTTTCTTGCTTGAAAGATGTATTACTAGAAAGAAAGCAAAAACGAAAGCAAACTTAAAGGTAGTCTAGGGCTGATGCCATGGTGTAGTAGGCTAATCCTCTGCCTGCCGTGTCAGCATCTCATAAAGTTACCGGTTTGTGTCCTGGCTGCTCTGCTTCCAACCTAGCTCCCTGCTTACGGTGTGGGAAAGCAACAGATGACCCAAGGCCTTAGCCCCTGTACCCATGTGGAAGACCCGGAAGACGTTCCAGGCTGCTGGCTTCAGGTCAGCTTACTTCTGGCTGTTGCACCCATCTGGGGAGTGCACCAGTAGCTGGAAGGTCTCTCATAGCCTCTCCTCTTCTCCCTGTAAATCTGCCTTCAGAACAAAAAAATATAATAGTAAAGAATTTTTTTTAAGTAGAAGTACTCTTTCTGCTTCTAACACGGTTACCAGAGAAGGGATTACCAATGCTAAATCAGTTATATATCAAAGCATCTAAGTCAGTCTTCTAAATGTAGGAAATTCCTTCACATTACTGACACCAACTCCTACAAAGCTGTGGCCCACTGGTAGGCAAGACAATTTCAGAAACTACTACTAAAGTGGTTAGTAGTGGATTAAAGAACCACACAGAAGCAAGTGAAATTAAAAGATCTGCCTACCAGCAGTGATCAGTCCATCTCAACTAGGTTGGCAATACAGAGCAAACACAGGTAAAATCACAGTTTAGGAAACCCAAATTGCCCTTAAAAGACCAATATATAAAGTGAATTTTGCATGTGGCATTATGTCTAGAATCGTGCCTAACTCTGCCATACAGTCTGCCTTATAGAATCAGGAACATCCTAATTAGCCGACACTCCAAACACTTCATGTTCTATTCACAGATTCTCTTTCTTTTACATCTACCCTCCCCACGAAGTCCTCGTGATCTCAAGTAACACTATTTCCTAATAACTGCCATTTTTCAATTCAAAATTCTGGGTAACACATTTTTAATCTGGAAATCTGTGATTGGAAGGATGCTGATAAGGATTCAGTGAAAAACCCCCTGGCTGAGAGAGAACACAGACACACCCAGGCAGACCCCCGCCAGCTGCTATCCGCGCACGGAGAACCCCAAGGCTGTACACTTCAGAGTGTTTCTGAAACACCATCCTCTGGTGTACCGCTGCAAAACTCATCAAGCTTGGAGAAACTGTTTTAAAGCAATTTGCTGGATCAATCTAGAAGCAGAAACATGATGAATGACTGGGGAACAGCAGCTTCAGGAGCTGCCATGGGAACCAAGTTCCAGGAAGAATTCCTTGTACTGGAAGTCTTCCTGAGGCACTTACTCCAGATGTTCCAGAGGTTTTGAGTATGGACCGTCATCTTTTCCCTATCTAATCGACTCTAGAGTCACCTGAGTTACGGACACCCCAGTTTAGGAAGTCTAAGAACACAAATGCTGCTCTGCTGGGCTTCACGCTATGATGAACACTCTTCTCCTCTGATGATGGACTCAGAATCTCTCAAAGAAAACTTTCCCTTTTTCAACTTGAGTAATTCCTTGTATTCATCCCCATATGCTGCCTTAAAATACCACACATGAAGACTTCAAACCACACGGACTGCATTCCCTGCTAGTGCTGGAGGACAGCTGTCAGCCCTGTCTCCCAGGGATGGTTCCTTCTGGAGGCCTGGAGAGAATGACTTCCCTTACAGCTTCAAGAAGACTACCTGCATGCCTTGGCTCATGACCCCTCTGCGCTATCACTACAACTTCCTGCTCCACCGTATCTGCTAACTTTGATCCTTTGACCTCCATCTTCTAATGATGTAGCAATTACATCGGGCACACCCAGATAATCTAGGGTAAGACCCTTGCCCCAAGTTCCTTGATTCAGTCACACCCATTAAGTCTCACTGTACTCAAAGGTTCTCCGTATTTAAGCATGGACAGCTCTGAGGGACCCGATTCAGCCTACAATAAACTGAAGAGATTTAAAATTATATAAAGTATATCCATCTAGAGTATTTCATTCAATCTGTAGGTAGTATTATCCACCCAATTTTATGAATGAAAAAACAGGTCTAAGGAAGTTAATTTCTTGGCCACAGGCACAGAGTTACCTAAAGAACTAGGCTATGAATGACAGCAGACGGCCCTAGAGACCACTGACAATCACCACATCCTTTCCTCTATCTACCATGCTACTTACTGTCATTTGTTTTTTCATTATTTCTTTACTTACTTCCTGCAAAGACAGAGTGACAGTAAGAGGGATTATCTTTCATCTACTGGCTCACTCTCCAAATGCTTCCAACAGCCAGGATGAAGAGCCCATTCGGGTTTCCTTATGAGGCAGAGCCATCACCTGCCGCCTTCCAGAATGCGCAGGAAAAGCACCTGGATAGCAAACACAGCAGCTAAACTCAAAACCAGGCATTCCAATTTGTGATAGGTGCACTTCAAACAGTGGCTTAACTGCACATGTACAACACATCCTACACATTAATTACCCAGCCTATCACTTTTAGTTTTCCTGTTCAGTTGAGAAAACATTCACGTAATCAAAACTGCAATTTATCATATGAGTAGATCTCTTCACAGAGATTCCTACTAAGTCATTTTGGGGAGGGGAGGGACAGAGGGAAGAGACAGGTATGCTCTAAGCCAGGAAGGATGTCTAACGCAGAAGCTTAAGCGTTTGCATCCTAAACTTAGCCTCTGGGTAACATACAACTCACATCTTAGAGTCAATTGGAAAACTGCTAACTTCATTTCACATGAATTCTCATACAGTCCTTGCTCTTATTTGACAACAATGGCCCACATCCCACCTCTGCAAAGATACAGCATCCTAAAAGTGGATTCAGTTACTTAATGCTGAGTTGTGACATAAATACTTTTAACTATTAGACTACTATGTGGTATCTGACAGATGTCACTGTGTTTCCCTGGAAACGGTAAGATCCTGTATGCCCATGTATATTTGAACCTGTGAGTGTATGCTGTTCTCATTACTGCCTGAACCCTAATTCTGACCAGCATACTCCATGGTATGCTGGCCCTATCTCTAGAAAATGGGCTGACACAGCAGAGGGAACCTCAGTTATTCCACATATTGCCATGACTATTTGACATTTTCTACTAAAGACACACTCTTCCCCCATTACTTTATCTGCTCAACCACTATTTACTCCTGAGGAAAGCAAGCAGATGAAACAAAACGCCTGTGCACACGGAGGATTTGACTAGTCTGTGAGGCTACAGTGAGAGGCAGAGTCCCTGGGATGGACAAATAAAAGACATTAGCACTTTTACACAGTCAAGGGAACTGTAGTTATTAAAAAGGCAAGAGGGCAAAAAATACCCAACACAAATGTTAAAAAAAAATCACTGTCTTTAAAAATGAACCCAGCAGAAGCAAACTGATAAACTGTCACACAAATTGTCATATTTCCTAACTCTTTTGATATGATTTTAATACGAATGTTGGCAAACATCAGGTATAATGATGTAAGCTAAAGCAAATAAAGTTAGAGAGTGTTCAAAATAAGGCAAATTCTTAAATCTTCTAGATCATCAAGTCTCAAAGATAACAGAGTATGAGGGGCAATCATTCATTAAAGTACAGAGGCTCAGGAGCTTTTGGCTGCTCAGAACTAAGTAACTGCAGAGTCATACTTTCCAGAACCACTGTCTGGGGATTTTTCTTTTTAAATCATTTTCATGGCAGTCGAGAAAAACTATGAATTATAAAAGCTACTGAGGACATGAATCTGGATCAGAAATAACGAAAACACTACACGGGGGGTGGGGGGAACCACCCATCAAGAATGAAAGGAAAAAGAAAAAAAAAAAAAAAAAAACAGAACACAGTAACAGAGAACAAAGCTGAGCTCCATGGAACTGATGCCCTGGGAGGCTATCAGCGCAGCCTGCACCGAGACGTGCACGTGAGCGCCCCCGTGAGGCTGGGAGAGGCAAGGGAAGGGAGGAAAGCCAAGAGTTCGTAAAAGGCCAGAAACATTCACAAGGTTCAGCGGGAGGGCATTAAACGGTAAACACAGCACACCCCTCAACCGTGTACAATGCCAAAGAAACTCTAAGCTCCGCAACACTTGTCAATTACACATCTATACATATCAGATGTAAGGACACCAGTGCTGCCGAAACACAACAGAGCAGAGTGAACAGCACGGCTTGTTCGCCTTTTGAAAGCAGAAGTGCTGTGGCCACCTCCCTTGTACAACCTCTACATGTGTCACCAGCAAGACAGAAAAAGATACAAGCCTGAGGTCGAGGAAGCCTTAGCAGTCACACGTTAAACTATATAGTTCATACTCACATGTTTTATTAAGGTGAAAAACCATTCTAACAATAATAAGATTTTCTGAAAGACCTAAAGCCAGCTGTTGGTTGCATTCACAAAAAAGGCAGTCGGTCTGAATGCTCTAAAGTTCAAACATCATTACAGAACTTTACAGAGGCTGCCACCATGAAAAGCTGAATTTTCTGTTACTTCTATTTCTTTTAAATAGCAGCTGTCATGAAGTGTTTCCAAAACAAAGCCTGTGGCTACTCAACTGAGACAAGCACTGCAGTATATGAATGCTCTTCTGTTTAACAATGTTTTGAGACATTTATTTAGATCCAGTAGCGAGTCCAGCTCATTGCTGCCTGCATCTGACTGGTGAGACTTCTGCAACAGAAGGTGGAGGAACGAATGCCAGGCCATCCCCTGCCTTCCTCCACGTGCACGCAGGAGAGGGAGGGTGCGAGCCCCTTCTGGCCTGGCTTCTCTGTGTGGAAAGATTCCAGGTTTCCAGAGGGTACAGTTACAACTAGAGAGAGAAAGGGTACTGTAGATAATCACATCCTTTTTCTGAGCAACAGCAGAGTAAAAAAGTGGCCAACGGGTGATGGAAAATGCTACAATATTTCACCCACGTGCTCGTTCACAGCACTAACAACTTACAAAGCTGACCCCAGGATAAGTGTTTCCAGACGCACACACAGTAAGTGAACCAAAGTAACAGCTTACTGGCAGTTTCCAAAGTTCATCTAGACACTGACAGCATACATACAACAATTTCTGTTAACTAAATCATATATCCATGTTGCTTAACAATATCACTTTGAAAAGTTTAATTTTAAAAAACCATTACTCTCTCGGTAACCTAGCAGCTAAAGTCCTCACATTGCATGTGCTGGGATCACATATGTGCACTGGTTCTAATCCTGGCATTCCCCTTTCCCATCCAGCTCCCTGCTTGTGGCCTGGGAAAGCAGTCAAGGACGGCCCAAAGCCTTGGGACCCTGCACCTGCATGGGAGACCTGGAAGAAGCTCCTGGCTCTGGCTTTGGATCAGCTTAGCATCAGCTGTTGTAGCCACTTGGGGAGTGAATAGTGGACAGAATTATTTTCCTCTCTGTATATCTGATTTCCAAAATAAAATTTTTTAAATCTTTTTTTAAATTTAATTTTCATTTTATGATAGTTTCATAGGTTCTGGGATTCCCCCAACCCCATCCCATACCCTCTCCCCATGTTGGATTCCTCCACATTGTTGCAGTAGTACAGTTCAAATGCAGTCATGATTCCTTCATTGCAAGCATGTACCATGCATAGAGTCCAGCATCTTATTGTCCAGATAAATTCAACAGGGGAGACCATCTCTGGTCTAAAAGTAGAGCTGGCAGAATATCATCCCATCCAATGAAAAGCCACAACATAACATCAACAACAATTTACAATATTATGGAGTTAACTGACATGATATTAAGTGACCAATATGTTAGAAGATGCAAGTTTTTAACCACATCTTTTGATAACTTCATTGACTTTTGGATTTTAGTTTATACACAACCAGCTGCTATACACCTTAGAATGCTTATAGAGTACTATTCAGTTGTCTCTTGTCTATTTTCATTTTTATATTTGGCAGTTTATAGTACTGAAACATAATTTTTACTGAACTTGATGAATTTAAAAAAATCTTTAAAGAAAAATCACTCATCTTAAGTAAAACAACACTTGCTTCAGGAATGTGCTAACTACTTGGTCAGTCAGTAAAACAGCCTGCTTCCTACACAGAGGAAACATGTCGCTCCCACAAAAGGATGGGCTTGGATCTGAAGACCAAAGGCCAGCAACACCGGTCTTGCTGGTCGCTGTGCCTGTTCACTGTGCAGATGTCCCTGGAAAGCTGAAAAGAAGCCACCAGCTCACATGGCATTGTCAACATGACTGTATAATCCTTGCTACAACCCTACAGAAAGCTGCGACCTCCATTTAAATACTCAAAACCTATATATCTGGAACATGGAGGTCACTCCATAGGTGATTCCTAGGTCTGTATGATTCCAAAGCCTATGCCCTCAGAAATCTTGCCCCCACCTCCCATTATCACTTCATGTAATCAGAAGGAAAGATGGGCCTGGTGCAATAGCCTAATGCCTAAATCCTCGCCTTGCACCTGTTTGGATCCCATATCGGCACCGGTTCTAATCCCAGCAGCCCCACTTCCCATCCAGCTCCCTGCTTGTGGCCTGGGAAAGCAGTGGAATACGGCCTAAAGCCTTGGAACCCTGCACCCATGTGGGAGATCTGGAGGAAGCTCCTGGCTCCTGGCTTTGGATTAGCTCAGCTCTGACCATCGTGGCCACTTAGGGAGTGGATCAGAGGACAGACCCAGTAACATTTATATTCAAATTCTACCAGCACCTCAGTGACAAGTTGGCCTCCACCACAGTCCCACCCCAGGACTGGTGCGTCCTCACATCCCACCAGGGCCTGCCGTTGACAGCCTGCCCCACTGGCATCCTGGAGCAGTGTCCTATCTACAGCCTGAGTCTGCCCAGGCCTAGGAACCAGGGGCTGTGCTCACTTCGCCTCACCAAGACTGCAGGCCAGGCCAGCAGCCACCTGGGTGGCCAGCAGAGAAATCAGGTCCTCATCCACAGGGGATGCCTAGGAGTGTGGATGGTACTGGATGCACACGCCAGACAGCTTCTGCTTGGGCACTTATGTGGTCAGCATCAAGGGGAACATTGTCAAGGTGGCCACAGATGCTTGAGACGCATGGACAACTGAGGCTTGGCCCTGGCCTTGGGTCCCTGTGGGGCCCCATTTTCCCCCACTCCTCACACCACAGTGCAGCCCCAGGGCTGCTGCCTACAGGTCAGTGCATAGAGCATAGATTTGGCTGCCTTCCTCTCTGCCACCTGCTGACACAGATGGGGCTAGCACCTGCAACACCTTCAGAGGCAGCAATAAATAAATCTTTTTTAAAAAAGAGAGAGCAAGCAAGCACGTGGTTTTTTAGGCTTTGGTGGGTTTTTGAGTAAATCTGGCCAATCCTTAAGGAGTTGGACAGAGTAAGTTGTCAAAAGGTTTGATGCGACCTGGTTAAGAAACTTCACATTCACTGCAGGCATTTGTATTTACTCCTCCCTGGGTTCTGAATCTCTCCAGTGCTCTGCTCAGTGATGGATCCTCCCCATGGAGTAATGCCTGTGTGCTGTAGCAGCCATCAGAAAGTTCACGTAAAATGCATATGATGGAAAAGAAACTATTCATGGATTTAAGAAGTATTTTGCAGGAGCTGGTGTTGTGAACAGGTCAAAACCACAGCCTGCAACATCAGAACTTAGAGTGCCTGCTTCAGTCCTGCTTCTGCACTTCAGATCCAGCTCCCTGCTAAGGCACCTGGGAAAGCAGCAGGGGATGGCACGAGTGCGAACAACCCTGCCAACCACATGGGAGACCAGGACAGAGTTCCAGGCTCCTAACTCTGGCCAGGCCATTTGGGAAGGACCCAGAAGCAGAAGGTAGCTCACTTGATGTCTCTATCACTTTGCCTTTCAAGTAAAAATAAAAATTCTTAAAACCTGCTTTGCAACAAAATAGACATCTTTAAATTTTGTTTTTTTATAATCTTCTAAAAAATTTTTGTGCAAATTAAGGACTTGTCAAACTTTGAAATCCATGTATGGACCCCATTTATGGGCCATCTATTAAAGCAGCTTTTCTCAAGTATAGGTCATCTTCCTAGTGATACAGAATGAAAATGACATACTCTAATACAGTATGTACAGTACACATAGTTAACTCCTATTCATAGTTATGTGACTGGCTTTCTGCTCATAATGATCTAGGTTTAGCTCTTAAAGCATTTTAAAAATGTCACAAAATATTAGATTACATACAGATAGAGATGGGAGAAGCAATCTAGCCACAGACAAACCATGACGACGCTCTGGGAATGTCTCGGGTTTCTACTAGCTGAGTCCTGCTGGCTTTAGCACCATCTCCACTCTGGAAATGACTGTCACAATCTGACAGGATGTTTTAACAACCAAGAAAGCAAAGTTTGTACGTAGCCTCTACCTTCGCCCTTTCCTCATACACTAAGCCGAGCCCACCCTGACGCTCACGCACACTGCACCAGACAATGCCTGCACGTAGTTCTGCGTGAGCCACCAAGTCAATCTCACGAAACTCATGCCCATTCACTCCCAGCAAGCAAGAAATGTCTGGCAACCAAGGAAAAGTCAGCTTGTCTGATGCGACACCAACAGCAACAGAGCTGCAGGTTTGCTTGATTAGAGTGGCAAACTGGAGGCCCGGAAAGCAATATGTACACCCTCCACAGCATTTCAAAACATGAAGTTCTCATCAAAAATTTAAAATGAAGATATTTCCCATAGAAATAACAGATTTCTGACTTCTTTCTCATCAGAAGACAAGGTCAGCATTCCTAGATGGCAACATCTACCTGGTACCTTTACAAGGGCTTCTCCAAGTATTATAGTAGCCAGCAGGCCCAACTGAGCCACCTTCCTCAGTTCAGCTCATCCATGTTACCTGCTGGGCTCCCGGATCTCCAAAGTCTCTTCACCCCCCCCCCCCATATCCATCCACAACACTGGAAGGATGACTCTCCAGCTGCCTACCACCTCCTCAGGAAGGATGTAACAGACCTCCGCTGACTTCCTGGCTCTGGGCTGAAGGATGGCCCAGCTCTCTAATTGCTACAGATGTCAGCTGTGCCTCTCAAACAAATAACTGTATCTTTGAAGGGAGAAACAAGGTAAGTACAATGGAAGAAATGAGTGGCAGGGAGGAACTGAAGGGTGGTGGCAAGGGGCAAGTAGAGAAGGGAGTTCGGGGAGGGTGACAGGAGCTGACTATGCTAAGAAAGGGTTGCCAGTACAGCTGGCATGAGGAATCACTTAAGTGCCTGCAAAATGCCTGCTTGGTAGCTAAGAACCACTAAGAACAAAGACATAAAATTTAAAAGTTTTTTTTGTACCAAATTAAGCACGTTTTAATTCTGTTTTCCACGAACTTTCTGAAACACCCACCCTTCTATCTGACCTCTTTTTTTAAAGATTTATTTATTATTGGAAAGGCAGATATACAGAGAGGAGGAGAGAGAGAGAGAAAGATCTTCCATCTGATGGTTTGTTCCCCAAGCGGCCAGAACAGCCAGAGGTGAGCCGATCCGAAGCCAGGAGCCTGGAACTTCTTCCGGGTCTCCTACATAGGTGCAAGGTCCCAAGGCTTTGGGACATCATCAACTGCTTTCCCAGGCCACAAGCAGGGAGCTGGATGGGAAGGAGGGCCACCAGGATTAGAACCGGCGCCTATATGGGATCCAGACATGTGCAAGGCAAGGACTTTGGCTGTTACACTATTGTGCCTCACCTGAGAAATGCAGAAATTTAACCAGAAAATTTGTTAACTCTCATTTGATAACTCCTGAAGGCTCAAAACCATAGTAACAGGTGTTTTTAAGGGCTAGTTGTTTAAATTCAAAATCATTCCATAACCTCAAGGCATTTCTCCATATTGACAAATGGCAAGAGTCACCTGTTTGCAGGCTGCATTATGCCAATAGGAACCTGAGTTGGGGTCAGCAGACAGGAACATATGGCCAACACTAGACACTAGGCGGTGAGTGGCCGTTAAGCTGCACCACACCTAACCAAGTTAAGTTACTTCAGTAGTAACAATGACACTGTAAACTGGGGGGAGGGAGGGGATGACCGGAGCCGTGCCAGCGCCTATTCCAGAGCACACAGGCCCAGTAAGCCTGTCCCAGCTCCACCATAGACGGGGATGTGGCCCTTCCTGCCTGGCTTTGCTCTCCACTCAACACTCCAGAAAAGGAGAGGGGGGTGGAAACCAGGACCTCCCCGCAAGTAACCATATGCGACCCGTAAGGCAGTTATCAAAAATGAGGTCATGTCCAAAGAGATGCAACAAGATTCTCAAGTGCTGGTAAAATACAACATAAAGGAGGATACTGCAGCCCACATCAAGAAGATGAGGATGGGGCGCAGGGCTTGGCGAGTCGCTCTCCACCGCCTGGCAGTGATGTGGGGACCTGCGGGGTGGCTCAGAGGTAGAGGCTTCTAGAAAGGATACGAAGTTTTTGAAGTTTTTCTGCTCTTGTAAAGTTTCAGAGTTTTATTTTGGTTTTTTAATCGAGCCTGGGGGAAGGGGAAAAAGCACCACGGTTTCCGGCCCGGGGGAGCCGAGGCTTCCCTGTAGGGTAGGATTCATGAGTGTGAAGGATCTATCTGGGTGTTCAGGGTGTGGGGTGGGGGGAGCTTCTGGGGTGTCTGCCGTGGGGCCGCCTGCCCTCTAATGGGGGAAGGGACCTGGATGGAGGCTGTGCTGGGGGCTCAGTGAGGAGGCTACCAGCCCCCCCCCCCGGGGGGAGCTCAGCTTGCAGGAAGGGAAAGAAGTGGCAGCCGGAGCCACCGAGGTCCCCATAGAGAGTGGGAAGCAGAGGCTTGGAGGCGGGGGGAACAAGGACCAGAAGCAGGACAGTGCAGCAGTACGTGCAGGGATGCTGGGAACTTTAATTCCCTCAGAGATTCAAGAGGTTTCCACACAGCATGTTGTATAAGAACAGTCAGAATCTACATAACTCGGAGAAGCTTGCAAGAATTTCCCAAACGCCCCATCATCCTTGGCTTAGGCAGCTGTCCAACGGGTTCCGATCTCCCAGTGGGGAAATCCTTGTGGGCCAGGCAGGAGGTTATTAGACCCATCAGGTAACGAGCAGGGAGGTGGCAAAGAGTCCATTTTGAATTACAGGGAGCAAGAGTACAGGCCAGCTGGCTGTCAAATTCTGCTGCAAACACTCATAGGGACAAGAGAGTGCTTAAGTGTCTTTCCGTTTACTTACTTTTTTTAGGCATAAAGAATGAAATCCCTGAGTCTCCTCCCAGTGGCAGTTCTCGCACACCAGTGGGTCACCGGTCCAGGTTGACTTTGTCCACCTCCTGTTCTGACAAGTGCAGTGGCCTTGCTCTGCTCACCACACCCATTTTGTTTCTTGTTGGTTGTTGCAGCACAGTACTGCCTGGCCCACACCCAGACACAGCTTTCACATAGTTCAGAGGGAGTCAAGACCTAGTCTCGCCTATTCTACACCCAAACTGGCTCTCACGAGCACCAGTGGGGGCTGGAATCAAACCCAATCTGTTGCTCCACCACCTTCGTGCACACCCGTTCCGGTGCAATCTGTATCCATGTTACAGAAGTGTCTGACCCTTTAAATTTAAGCTTTCCTGTGCAGCTCTCTGGCATGCAGTGGAGGTTTTAGCCTTCTGAAAGCCTTTGGCATGATGCCAGATGTCAGCCAGGATCTTCCTTCTTCCTCAGGCATTCAAGTGGGAGGGGGCCAAATTTTGACTTTTTTTTTTTTTTTTTTTTGCATTTGGGGCACATGACAAATGTGAGGAGTTTCATTCTATTCACAAAAAAGAACATGACAAACTGCCACTATTGGTAACACATGCTATCAATGAATAAGAATATAATAGCACTGTGGTGCTGTGCCACAGTGGGTTAGCCCATCACTGCTCTGCTGGCATCTCATATGGGCTCGGGTTCAAGTTGGGGCTACTCCATTTCTGATCCAGCTCCCTGCTAATGCATCTGGGAAAACTGTGGAGGATGACCCAAGTGCCTGGGTCCCTACCACCCACTTGGGAGACCTGGAAGAAGCTCTTGCCTCCTGGCTTTGAATTGGCCCAGCTCTGCAGTTGCAGTATTTTGGGGATTGAACCAGTAAGTGGATGGAAGATCTGAATACCCCCCTCTTTCTCGCTCCATAACTTTACTTTTCAAATACATGTAAGTCTTAATATTACAGATAATATCAAGATATGATTGCCACTGGAACAACATGCCCTGAGGGCTGGCTTTCGACCTCAAGTTACCCCGCTTCAGCTCAGCATGGTTGCAGTAGTGCACCACTCAGGCCACTTGGGGGTTGAAGACCACCCTTTCTTTCTAAGAATTTGAATATGTTAACATCCCTTTTTTCTGCCCTTACAAGTGGTTGCTTTATTCAGAACTCAATTTCCAGCGTTTCCATTCTTTCCACAGCTTTGCTTGGCACTGCATTATCAGGAACTTGATTATAATGATGCAGGTGGCTTTGTTAAACGCTGCATAGAAAGTGCCTCTGGACAACACGGTGAAAATACATGCCAGTTCACTGAAGGACAGGGCAGCATGCATTTGTAAGAAAAGAAATCATGTCTGCTTACAAAATCAAAGAATTTTAAGCCAAAACAAAACAATAAAAAGCCTAAGAGGCACTGAAACCCCCCTAGCAGAATGCTTCTTCATCGGGGGCATACCTGTTCCTGGCTGCGGGACTGAAGGCCTACAGTTTGCTGCTGTGGTCCACAGCTGTCCAGCTGTGCCGCTCTGCTTTTTATTACCCCAAACACATCAACTCTTCACATCAGCTACTGGTGTGACATTATTAGCTAAGCCTTTATGTGTGAGATAGGAATCCCTATGCCTACAAAACTGACCATGGAAAATAACAATATTATATCAACAAAAAAAACACGTGTGAATAAATGTATGAAAGTGATTTTTTTAATAACCAGAAATGATGGTGATGTTACACAATGCAGAGTCTGCAAACACAGGCGACTGTCACCTCTGCTTTGATGACTTGATGTACACAAAACTGTTTCATGAACGAAACTATTAAATTGTATAAAACTTCAAGCTACGTGTGTATGTACGAAATAGGAAAGAATCTGGTGTTGATTACATTTGGGTATCACCCCTAAGAGGCCTGAGTGCTTGTAGATAGACTGTCCTGAGCACTTTGGAAAAGTGATGA
This sequence comes from Ochotona curzoniae, assembly GCF_017591425.1. Lineage (NCBI taxonomy): Eukaryota > Metazoa > Chordata > Mammalia > Lagomorpha > Ochotonidae > Ochotona > Ochotona curzoniae. Next base: position 12,913,544 of record NW_024467101.1, on the reverse strand, counting down.
CCTAAATAAGTGAGAATATGTGTGTACAAAAATTACTGTACCTATAATTTTTATTCCATTATTTAAAAAACTGGATAGGGCCCGGCGGGGTGGCCTAGCGGCTAAAGTCCTCGCCTTGAACGCCCCGGGATCCCATATTAGCATCGGTTCTAACCCCGACAGCTCCACTTCCCATCCAGCTCCCTGCCTGTGGCCTGGGAAAGCAGTCGAGGACGGTCCAAAGCCTTGGGACCCTGCACCTGCGTGGGATACCAGAAAAAAATTCCTGGCTCCTGGCTTCAGATCGGCGCAGTACCGGCCGTTGCACTCACTTGGGGAGTGAATCATCAGACGGAAGATCTTACTCTCTGTCTCTCCTCCTCTCTGTATATCTGACTTTGTAATAAAAATAAATAAATCTTTTTTAAAAACTGAATAGATAATACAACCACATATTTTTTTAAAAAACCAATGTCCCAACTGTAATAACGAAGCAAAGTAATTAATTATAACACATTATTTAGCATGTGGAAACATGAGCATCACTACACTAGGAAATATTATGAAAACAGTAAGATGTCTGCACTGATACGGAAAATCACCTGGACCACGACAGCTAAACTGCAGACGGAGCCAGGTCTGTTGAAGGGTGACTGGAAAACACCAGAGGAATACTGGTTCCCCAATACTAAACTCTGTGAAGCTTCACACACACATCCCTAACATACACTGCAACTGCATTCACAGAAAAAACTATCATTAAATAATGCTTTGTATTTACTTCTTAAACTAGGTGTGCAATTAGGAGAACATCAAGCACTGAAGTAATTCACTTTATGACACCATCTGATGAATGAACCAGCAGAAGGGAAGATCTTTCCCTTGTATAAATCTGGATTTCCAATAAAAATAATTTATTGGAATAATTTTTTTAAGATTTATTTATTTTTATTGCAAAGTCAGATATACAGAGAGAAGGTAAGAGACAAAGAAGATCTCCCATCCAATGATTCACTCCCCCAAATGACAGCAACGACCCAAGTTGCGCCCATCTGAAGCCAGGAGCCTGGAGCCTCTTTTGGGTCTCCCATGTAGGTGCAGGGTCCCAAGGCTTTGGGCCATCCTCGACTGCTTTCCCAGGCCACAGGCAGGGAGCTGGATGGGAAGTGGAGCACCCGGGATTAAAACTGGCGCCAATATGAGATCCCAGTGCGTTCAAGGTGAGGACTTTGGCCACTAGGCCACGGCGTTGAGCCCAAAAAAAATTTTGTTAGGGATTCCAAAAAGGCAATAGGATGATAAATGTTTTAGGACACAAGGACGAAAACATACACAGGAGTGGACAATTAGCATAAAGGCACCTCCCAAACACACATGACAATGTCTGCAGATGATTCCACTGTAAATATAATTCACACAAATACGATGAGGAATGCAAACAGAAAGGACCCAAACATTTAGGGAATGAACTAGTAGATGGAAGATCTTTCTCCCTCTCTGTAATCTTATCTTTCAAATAAAAAGGTGAAGTGGTATATAAGATTATTCCAAAGCAGATGGTGCTAAATTAAAGATGCATATTGTGCATTTCCTAAAAACCACTCAAAATGGTAAAAATCTGAAGTTTGAGGCCAGCCTCATGCCATAACAGGCTGTCTCTGCTGTGGTGCCTGCACACCCTGTGAGTGCAGGTTCAAGTCCCAGCTGCTTCACTTCAAATCCAACTCTCTGCTTATGGCCTGGGGAAGCAGCCTGATGCCTTGGCTTCTGCATCCACGAGGGAGACACAGGGGAAGCTCCTGGCTTCCAGCTTTGGACTGGCACAGTTCTGGTCATGGCCATTGGGGGAGTAAACCAACAGTTAGAAGACCTCACCCCTCCACACACATTCCCCACCCCCATCCCCAGTCACCTGAGGACTTTCAAGTAAAAGAAATCTCTTAAAGCAAAAGAAAAAAAGCAAATACTAAAGAACAAGACCTAATCATATGCTTGATATAAGAAGCATTTTAGATATAGTATACAGACAAACACATAGGGAAATATACCATGAAAACACTGAACCAAACAGAAAAGAAGTTTGGAACTGGGCCCAGGACAATAGCCTAGAGGCCAAATCCTTGCCTTGCATGTGCCAGGATCCCATATGGGTGCAGCTTCATATCCCAGCTGCTCTACTTCCTATCCAGTTCCCTACTTGTAGCCTGGGAAAGCAGTAGAGGACAACCCAAAACCTTGGGACTTTACACTTGTGTGGGAAACTGGAAGAAGCTCCTGGCTTCTGGCTTTGGGTTGTTGTGGCCACTTGGGGAGTAAACCAGTGGATGGAAAATCTTTCTGTCCTTCTTTAAATCTGACTTTCCAATAAAACAACAAATACATCTTAAATTAAAAAATAGAAGAAGGGCCTGGCGCAGTGGCGCAAGTGGTTAAAGGTCCTCGCCTTGCACGCCCGGGATCCCATATGGGCGCCAGTTCTAATCCAGGCAGCCCCGCTCCACTTCCAGCTCCCTGCCTGTGGCCCGGGAAGGCAATCGAGGACGACCCAAGGCTTTGGGACCCTGCACCCACGTGGGAGACCTGGAAGAGGCTCCTGGCTTCGGATCGGCATAGCATCGGCCGTTGCGCTCACTTGGGGAGTGAATCATCGGACGGAAGATCTTCCTCTCTGTCTCTCCTCTCTGTATATCCGCCTTTCCAATGAAAATTTAAAAAAAATCTTAAAAAAAAAAATAGAAGAAACTTCTTCATCCTTATAAGAAACACATCTAAAAAAATTACAGACCATACGAAATAGTGGAAAGGTTTCCAACCAAGTTCAACAACAAAGCCATAATGTCCACTCTCCTTTCTGCTGAGCACTGCAGTGAAATAAGGCAAGGGGGAAAAAAAATAAACATTATCAAAAGAAGATGAAATGAATTTGTTTTTATACCTTTTGCAGATTGGATTTTCAGCATATACAAAAACCTTATATATAGAAAGCTACTAGAAGTAATGTGAATTTAACAAGATTACAACATGTAAGATTAGTTTAAAAATTCAGTTGTGATCTTGCTTCTTACCAATGAAAAGCTGGAAACTGAAATCATTTACATCTGAACATCATTTACAACTGTATCCAACAATGGGAAACACATAAAAGGATGCATTTACCAAAGAGTGAAAGAATGATAAAATGTACATCACCAAGTAGCACTGTGATAAACAGATGGCCACAGTCTATGCAAATTCAGACAGACCACATCACGTCCACAGAGTGCAGTACTTAGTATTGATGTCAAGTCTCCCAAACTCTTCTACAGATTCAACAATATCCCAACCCTGTTTTGTTTTGTACTAGAAATTTGCAAGCTGACTGTAAAATGAAAATCCAAACAATGTTAAAACACAAGAACAAAGTTACCCAATTTTAAGTCGTGCTGTAAAAGTTCCGTGATTAGGACCGTATAATACTGATGAAAAGCCATACAAAGCTCCACAGAGCAGGTAATCCAGAAACAAACCCAACCACAGTCAAGTCATTCTTTAAAATAAAGATACTGACTGAATGGGAAAAACACAGCTTTTCAATAAACAGTGGTGCCAAAATAAGTGGATATTCATACAGAAACAAAAAAGAAAAAAGAAATGAAAGACACATGTCACCTCACATTACATACAGGAAATCAACTCAAAATGGATGAGAGACCTAACCAAAAGATGAAAACGTTTTGTGGCTCAGCACTTTAAGCTGCCACCTACAAAACTGGGAGCACTGGTTCCAGTCCAGCTATTCTACTTCTGCTCCAGCTCCCTGGGAAAGAAGCAGAAGATGGTCCAAGTCTCTCGGTTTCTCCCTGTAACACTGTTTTATGATAAACAGTTATGGTTTAAAAGACATTTTTATTAGAAAGGCAGATTTGCAGAAAGAAAAATCTTCTATTTGCTGGTTCATTCCCAAAGTGGCAATGATGGTTAAAGCGGAGTGGATCCAAAGCCATGAGCCTGGAGCTTATTCTAGGCCTCCCACGTGGGTGCAGGGGCCCATGGCTTTGGGTTTACACTCTGCTATTTTCCCAAGCCATAAGTAGGAAGCTGGATAGGAAACAGAGCAGTCAGGTCATGAGCCAATGCCCATATGGGATCCCCACACTTGCATGGGATGATTAGCCAACTGAGACATCATGCTGGGGCCCAAATAAATATATTTTTTAAAAAGATGCATTTATTTTTATTGGAAAGTCGGATTTACAGAGAGAAGGAGAGAGAGAGAAAAAAAAAAAAAGATTTTCCATACCCTGGTTCACTTGACTGGAGCCAAGCCAATCCAGGGCCAGGAGCTGCTTCCGAGTCTTCCATACGGGTGCAAGGTCCCAAGGCCCAACCTGGCCATTGTGATCATTTGGAGAGTGAACTAGCAGATGAAAGGTCTGTCTCTTCTCTCTCTTTCAAATCTTTTTTAAAAAACTATCAAAGCACTTTTCATCTTTTAACATGATGAAAATAATCTGTATCACAAATTTAATGCTTAGGGCCCGGCAGTGTGGCCTAGCGGCTAAAGTTCTCACCTTAAATGCACCGGGATCCCATATGGGCGCTGGTTCTAATCCCAGCAGCTCTGCTTCCCATCCAGCTCCCTGCTTGTGCCCTGGGAAAGCAGTGGAGGACAGCCCAATGCTTTGGGACCCTGCACCCATGTGGGAAATCTGGAGGAAGTTCCTGGCTCCTGGCTTCAGATCGGCACAGCACTGGCCATTGAGCGCACTTTGGGAGTGAATCATCGGATCTTCCTGTCTGTCTCTTCTCCTCTCTGTATATCTGACTCTGTAATAAAAATAAATCTTAAAAAAAAAAAAAATTTGATGCTTAAACATCAGTAGTGGTTCCCTGCTGAAAAGGCCAGAGTCCTACTTCGATCCCTTATAATAGTTAATTACATATTCTTTAAAAGTTTTTAAGGAAAAAAAAAAGAGCTAAATATATCATTTCCTATAAATTTAAGTCAAGAATCATTAGAACAATTAGTCTACTGTAGCAGTTTGATATTAAGCAAATCTGTGAAAAGAAATAATTCTTTAAAAGTGATAACCAGCTTTTAAAAAGTGAGGAAATAGCAGCATTAAAATATCAATAAAAAGGATAAAGTAGTAGACAATGAATGTAGTGACTATTTTTAAAAATCCTAAACTTCAATGGAGAAAAATCTGGCTAGTTACCGAAAAGGAATCCTTTTGTCTTAATAACAGTTAAAATGTACAAGGACACTTTAAAATGTTAATGGAAACTGGAATTTTAAAATGTTAATTATAGTGCCAAAATTTCTGAAATCCATGCATTCTTTTCTTCATTAATAGACACTTTCCATACACTTCTGGGAACTCTTTTTTATATTTTCAATTAAAACATTAAGAAGATGCTTTATAGAGCCTGAAAATACAAATGAGTAAAAGTATCAAGAATGTTCTGAAACATCAAAATAGGGTTAGTCTTACTGAATACTAAAAACAATGCCTAATGAAGGGACTGGATCGCAACTCAGCATATAAATGAATGACTTCCTCTTACTAAATACATGCGAACAGGCCGATGACTCACGCATCAAGCTTGTGTCCAATTCTGAACCCATATATCCAGAACACAGTCTTTCATTTCCTAAATCACAGCTATGCTATCTGACGAGCAATTCGTGATTAACTCAAAGTCCATGTGTAAGTCAAATGCTACTTTTTCCTAAAATATCCCTACTTAAATGTCTTAAATCTTTCTGTTGCGTTTTCACCTTGCCATATAATTTGCCATGTAGACCAGGGAAACTGTGACCATACACAATTTATCTCTGGAAACATAATTTTGAGGGTGTTTTTTTCTCTTAAGATTCACTTACTTAAAGTCATACAGAGAGAGAGAGAAACAAGACAGAGATCTTTCATCTGCTGGTTCACTCCCCAAATGGCCACAACAGCTGGAGCTGGACAAAGTCAAAGCCAGGCGCTTCACCCAAGTCTCCTGCACGGGTGGCAGGTGCCCAAGTACTTGGGCCATCTTTTTCTGCTATTCCAGGTATATCAGCAAACAAAGAGAGCTGGCTTGAAAGTGGAGCAGCTGGAACACAGCCAGTGCCCATTTGGGATGCCAGCATCACAGGGACTTAGTCAGCTCCACAATGCCAGCTCCTTGAGTAATCTTATTCAGTACCCCTGTCCCCAAACACACAGCTACATGTCGAGCCTGTGCACGGATTTTCTTCTTCTTCACTAGGCTAGAATTTCATCTTCTACAAGAATGAGAAGCCAGCTATGGTGGAACTCCCCACAAGAAACTGCTGCAGGAACTGTAAAATGCCACGCAAACTCTTCCTTGGGTATGTGTCTTCGGACATTTAAAATGAGTTAAATAGGTTTCTTTTTTACCATCCAACCTCTCAGAGCTCAAAATATGCTAATTCCAATTATAAATCTCTATTTAATATGCACCTTTTTTTTCAAGCTTACTTGGTTAAAGGTTCCATTTGTTCTCAAAGAACCATTAATTACAAAGAGCCCCCCTTTTTTTTTCCAGCTTTATTTTTAGTATTGTTTACATAGCTGAGAGGGGTGCATGTCCACACAGGCCTCTGTTAAGGAAGGCATGGTCCAGGTATGGAGTGGGTAGAATAATTGTTTCAGGGTTGCTCCCACCCACCTCCTGTGTCCAAAAGCAGGTGGCAGGGAAGGAAGGAGGCCACTCCTTGCTATCAAATTACATCAGCACCCAGGGATGGGGACAGTCATTTGATGGTGCCTTAGAGACCCTGATGTGGGGAAGAATGATTTGAGGGTATTACTTGAGTGGTTCTGATAGTTCTGAGTTGTTAGTTTCATGGGCTGAGAAAAGTTTTCCAAGTTTTATTGGCTGACAAAGTCTACCTGAGAGCACCCACAGACCCAGGAACATGCCACAAAGCTTGACTAGGACAATCGTCCATCCTTTGATGAGGCATTCCACGTCCTCTGCTAGCCTAGATGAACTGGCCTTCCCGTCCTCGGAGTACATGTGTGTATTCACAGCATAACTATCGGCGACTGAGGCGGCCCAGTCCCCATATGTGAACCTCAAGGTTGAACCATATGTCTTGTGCTTTTCTCCGGGGCTGGAGTTTGAACCCAGCCAACAGCCTAGTTGAGGAGTTCCCCAAGAAATCTTTCCTGAGGAGACTTCAGACCTGACTCTTTTGTGCACCAGCTAATGCAGCTAAAAAGAAAGCACTCAAAAGATAAAAGTCAGTTTTTGTTTTTGTGTTTAAATTCAGTCACTGGGGAACAGATCAGCTATCTATCTGCTAATCCCCAACCCATCCTTAAGGCAGTGAAAAAGCAATTGATTACTGGCACCAAGGGGTCACAACTTCATTTGCCTTTAGGACCAGTTAAATAATATAAACCAATAACGCAGATTCAACATCTACCAATGGCAAATGTGGGGACTGAGGCAGACTAGGAGAGCTAAGTTGAGACTCAAGTATTAAAGACACTTTCAGCGAGAATCAGTCCTTCTAGTGATCAACTGACAGACGGCGACTCACAACCTATGCAATGTCCCATTCTGCTAGCTCCTCCTCTTGAAGTTGTCTTAATTACATCTGTTGGCATGTGACACCCAGTCTCTAACAGCACTATAGACTCGGGAACAGAAAGGACCGAATGTATCTATTTTAGTCATGACAGCACAGCCTGAAAAGGCACAATGTTCAGTCACTGAACGTAAAGATCCTATTCTGGACACAGGTGTTGTGGCACAACAGGTCAAGTCACAGCTTGGGACGCCTGCTTCCAGTCCTGGCTACTTTGCTTCCAACTCAAGCTTCCTGCTCACGTACCTGAGAAGGCAGCAGTGACAGCTGAAGTACTACAGTCCTTGCAGCCCACACAGGAGACCCAGACTCACCTGCGCCAGCACTGGTGTCGTGAGCATCTAGGAAATGAAGCAGCAGATGGATGGTAACTTTTCACCTCCTCCCTTCTTCCTCTGTCACCACTTCAAAGGAATAAATCTTTTTAAAATTTTAAATTTACCGTTTAAGTGGGCTGTGTGGCTAGACAGTACAAGGAATATATAACTGATAAAGAACAGGTAGGTCAAAACAAATTCTAAACATCTAGAACAAGCAGAGGATCAAGCAGTGCTAGTTCCAATTGATTTCTTTCATTTGTTAAGAACCACAGGATCTGATATATCCCTAAAGACAAGAGACGAATCTTCTTCCTCCTGCTGTCTGTCCACAACCAAAAACCTGAGCAGTAATGAACCTGCCTCCATATAATCTTTAACCACTACGCTACCTCGCTGGGCCCCAAATTTTCTATTTTCAAAAGCTACTCATAGGGGCCCAGCACAGTAGCCTAGTGCTAAAATCCTCACCTTGCACACTGGGATCCCCTGAGGTCACTGATTCTAATCCTGGCGGTCCAGTTTCCCATCCAGCTCCCTGCTTGTGGCTTGGGAAAGCAGTCGAGGATGACCCAAGGCCCTGGGACGCTTCACTCACATGGGAAACCAAAGAAGCACCTGGCTCCTGGCTTCCAATCGGCTCAGCTCAGGCCATTACGGCCACTTGGGGAATGAATCAATGGATGGAAGATCTTCCTCTCTGTATCTCCTCCTCTCTGTATACCTGAATTTCAATTAAGAAAAATCTTTAAAATAAATTTTAAAAATTTGAAAGTTATCCGTGGTTCTGCAGTGTAATCTGCTCTGAGTACCAGTTCAAGTCCCAGCTGCTCTACTTCTGATCCAGCTCTCTGATTATGCTCTGGGAAAGCAATGGAGGATGGCCCAAGTCCCTAGGACCCTCTACCCACATGGGAGACTTGTAAGAAGCTCCTACTCCCAACTTCAGATCTGCTCGGCTCTGGTGCTTGTGGCCATCTGGGAAATGAAACAGCAGACAGACTTTCTCTCTCTCCTTTCTGTAAATCTGCCTTTCAGATAAAATCTTTTTTTTTTTTTTTAAGTAATTTGCTTTCTTAGGCAAAATCTTAAACACAGAAAACATGAATTCTGGAACAGTGGCCCAGAAAGGGCAAGCAAACTGCTCAGAAGCTGTTTTCCAAAACTCACAGCGCCTCCTCCCTCCAAGCAAGCTTCCTGCCAAGCATCCCCACCCACCCTAAAGGAAAGCTGAGTTTCCCTGATTGAGAAAGTATTATATGCCACCTATTTACCAAGCGCTCATTGGCAGGATAAAACAAATACATTCACAGAAGCTGAGAGGCTGCTGACAGGGCTGACACCGTGGAGGAGAGGGTTAGGCCTCCACCTGCTGCACTCACACCTACACCTGAGTGTCAGTTCCAGTCCTGGTTGCTCTGCCTCTGATCCAGCATTCCTTTTTTTATTTTTATTTTTAAAACAGTTCATTTTCTTTTTGATGATGTTTACATCATTGTGAGGGATGCATGCCCATGTGGCTGCCATTTACAGTGGAGAGGGTCGAGGAATGGGAAAAAGTAGGTGAGACAACTGTCTCCAATCTCCTTTTTTCTTCTGCTATCTGGGCAAAGTGGGAGAAGCCAAACGCATCAGTATCCAGGAATGGGGAAAGGCCACCGATGTTATCTCGGGGTCCCTGATGTGGCACATGCTTTGAGGACACTGCTCAAGTGGTTTAGATAGTTCTGAGATGCTGCTGATTTTGTTGCTCCAAGGTTGAGAAAATCCTTCCAAGGTCCACTGGCTGACACAATCCACCCTAAATTCTGGATTCACCCAGATACCTGCTGTCAAAGCTTGTCCTGGAGACTGCCCAATTTGTTCTATCTTCTACGGTATTAAACATCTTCTGCAGGCCTCAATGAACTGGTTGTCATGTCCCTCCATGAACATCTGGGCATGCCGTCCACCACATAGGCCTCAGCAACCGTGGAGACCCAGTTCTGATACACATACACACTCCATGGTCAGACCACATATCCTGTGGTTTTCGCCATGGTTGGAGTTCTGAGTCCAGTGATCCAGCTGGGGAAAGGATCCCCAAGGAAATCCCACCAGAGGTGACCTCAGACCTGACTCTGTGTGCCACCCAGTGTGGGGTCCAGCTCAGTCCACCACCCACATCAGCCTACACACACACTGATGGTTACAGCCACCTGATCAGTTCTGTTCCCAGCCCCATCACATACACAAACCAATGGATGCTGTGACCCAGCTTAACTGTGTCCACTATATATTCTGCCCTCACATTAACCAGTAGGAACTGCAGCCTAGTCAGAGAAACTCCCAACAACCCTCACTAGGCCCGTCCCTGTGCTGGTTATTCTGCTTGCCAGTACGTGCAACAGACTAGTCCAGTCTGTCCCACAACCCATTCAGTTCTTGTTACCCATCAATGGCCTTGGGAGTCTAGCTCAACCCAAATGACACCACCATGCACACACACTTACACTGGCAGGTGCCACCGCCTGTTTGGCCAGGTCCACCTCCAGCACTGGTTCTCACGCTCACCAGTGGGAGATGCAGTTCAGAGAGGTACCCACAGCTTCCCAACTAGAGCCGTTCCCAGCTCCCTATCTTGCACCCTCCAGGTACTGGCAGTACTTGCCCCCAATACCAGCACTTGCCAGATGATGCTGCAGCAAAGCCTGATCAGCCTGCACTTACTCTAGCTCAAACATGTGCTAGTGCATACAGTCGCTTAGCCCAGACTGGCTCTCCCCTTAACCCAGGTCACATGCAGGCCACATGGGCTTGGTAGCCCTGCCCAACGTGGTCTGTCTACAGTCCCAGCTCTCATGCTCACCAGTGGGAGCAATGGCACAGTAGAGGAGTCCCTACAGCTCCCCTGCTAGGCTTGCCCTCCCACCCACCCTGAGTTAGGTGTGCTGGTGAGTGCTGCGGCCCAGACTGGCATGGCTCACTTCACCTCAGCATCCACCAGCAGGTGCTGCAGCCAGGCTTAATCCAGCCTGTCCCCAATTCCAGCTCATACTGGTAGGTGCTGCAGCCTAGCAAAACTCAGCCAGCCCCCAATCCCAGCCCTAATATCAACCGGCTGGCATTGTAGCCCAACCCAAGCCCATCCTGGTTTTCAAATCTGCCAATGGGTGCTATGAACTGGCCCAGCCTGTCTCATCCCCAGACCTGACCCACGCATATGCTGGCAGGTACTGTAACCTGGTTTGGTCTAGGTTGCTCCCAGCCTTGGTTCTTGCACTCACCTGCAGGGACTGCATCCTGATAGAGGAGTTCCCAAAGTTCCTCTATCAGGTCACCTCCAAGTCACAGATCTTGTGCATACCAGCAGGTATTTGACCCAACCTGACTTGACCCTCCTCCTATTCTGGCAGGTACAGCAGTCCAGCATTCTTGTTAACGTGCCTGGGAGGCAAGAGAAGATTGACCTGTGAAATTCTCATGGGAGACCTAGACGGAGTTCCTGGCTATATGGAGAGTGAACCAGCAGGTAGAATATCTCAGTCAGTATCTATCTATCTATCTATCTATCTATCTATCTATCTATCTATCTATCTATCTATCCCCCTTCCTTCTTCCTCCCTCCTCTCACCACTTTCCCTTTCAGATAAATATGTACTTGTTTAATGAGACTGGAGATAAATACAGATGACAATGCTAAAGAATTGAAGAAAAATGCAGATGATGGTTCAGTGCCTGGGCTGGCTTTGTCTGTGTGCTGTGCAGAGAGAAGTAGTAAAGCAAAGATGGTCACAACACTAGAACCAAGTTAAAAGCAACAATTTTACGTTTGTATTTTCTTCAAGGAGCAGTCTTTGCTGCTCTATGTGTTCTGGGAGGACACTAAAATCCAGTACTAGCAAACATCACCTCTAAAACATCCATTGTTTAAAAAAAAAAAAACTATGAGGATTCTTGAACTACCAAATTAATGACTTGGATCCTACCTATATATAGTTCACTGTCATGATCAGCAAACATAATATTCAATATGGGGCTGGGCTTGTGGTGGCAGGTTAAATACCCACCTGCAATGCCAACATCCCATATGGGCACCAGTTTGAGTCCTGGCTGCTCCATTTCCAATCCAACTTTTTTGCTAATGGCCTGGGAAGGCAGCAGAGGACTGACCAAGTACCTGGGCTTCTACATCCACATGGGGGACCCAGGAGTTCCTGGTTTTCACTAGGCAAAACTCCACCAATTGTGGCCATTTGGGGAATGAATCAGTGGATGAAAGATCTGTTTCTCCTTCCCCACCTCCACCCAACTCTTGCAAATACACAAAGCTTTTAAAAATACATACTCAACACAAGTCTAAGTCTTAGTCTACCCTAAGTCTGCTCATATGACAGAAACAGTCACAGATATCAATATTTCTTGTGGACCTGGGACCCTATCACAAGGGGACAACAGAGACCTAGATAAATGCTAACCAAGTAGAAGGGTAAGTCACTTTAAACAAAAGAGAAAATAGTAAAGCAGTTTGGCCAAAGTAACAAGTATATCAAAGGAAATATAGGAAGGTAGGGTTGTAAGGCCAGGACTGCTCAGAAATTCACCTTTAGAGGTCAGGTTTTATACTTAGACAATAAGAAGGCTTTACAACATCCAAACACAATATAATCTGAACTAGAGATGATAAAAAGACCAAAAGATGCAAACTGCACACCAAGCATTCCCCATTAACAACCCTTCACAACACCCACATTGAAACCCTTAAAGGTAAAACTCTCCAAACTGAAACTTCTGCTTAAAAATAAGACTTATTCTTTTCAAGATCAACTTCTCCAACCCTTTAAATACGCTATTCTAAAAGCAAAACAACCTCCCCCAAAAAACAGTAACAACAATAACAAATCCTTTAAGACCCTGCCATCTCCGTGTCATCCTCTTTCACATTTACCTTTTCAAACGAGCCGGCACTCACAGGAGCCTTTCCTTCTGACCAGACCCTACCCTAGGCTCACATCTCCGCCTCCGGGGCACTTTCAATAACTTCCTTTGCAAATCTAACAGCTGGTTTCACTCCTTCTCTCTGAACCCTGTGGCTTTTCACACTCGTGCCCCAATGCTTCTTCCCACCTCACACCTCCCTAATGACCCCCACAACTAGCGGTGCTGCTTCGGATGATGCCTCTCCCTCCCGTTGCTCATCTCTTCAGTTCCCAAACCTCGATTCTCTCCTTTTTGGTTAATTAACCTATTCCTAACCGTCAACTATTTCTTTTCTCCTTTCCAGCATGTCTCTTTTTTCTTTTTAATAACAGTCACACAGTGGAGAGGAAGGCATACCCATGCGGGCATTCAACTAAGTCAAAACCAGCCGAAGGCGCACTCCCAGGTACCACTCGTACGAATGTCTGCACTAATCAACGCCAAGGTAACTTGTTCTTCACAGCTTTCACTTTTAACAGCAGTGTTTTTGTAAGCAGCTTCGAGACATGAGTATAAATCTTTGCAAGTTCATGAAGTCTCAGCATATAGTGGTTTGAAGTATAACTATAGGGCAAAAGTATTTAATCCAGTCTGGAGGATCAAACTAGAGTTCTAGGCAAAATTAAGGCAAACAACAAAACAAAATCAGGCGCTATACTTAGGTTCATGAGTCTGTATAACCAGGTTAGAGAAACAATGAACAAAAACTCTGCTACACAAGTCCTATTTAGGTTAAAAGTGCCGCCCAGGCCTGAGGCCTGGGATGAGGGGAAGTGGGTGTGCCTGTCAGACTTGGTGTGGAGTAAGGAAACAGATAACAAACTGCTAACAACCCCTCCTGGGCTTTGGAAGGGTGGGAAACTTCCCTGTGCATTCAAAAAAAAAAAAAAAAACCACTGAGAAACACAACTTCAGTCACTGCCTTTCCTTCATTTGTGTAGATTATGTAGGAAACTCTTCAAAGGATCAAAACGAAATGATTCCATGAAAAGGCATAGCTTTAGCCAAAATGAATAATGTGAAAATTGTTTAAATGTATGTATTTATTTAGAGAGGGAGGGGTGATGGGGAGAGTCAGCACACTCCTATTCGCTGGGTAAAAACCTCCAAATGCTCACAAAGGCGGTGGCAGGGACCCAGCCACTGAAGCCATCACCTACTGCCTACCGATGAGTGCCTTCAGCATTAGTAGAAAGCAGGAATCCACAGTGGAGCCAGGATTCAAACCCAGGACTCTTGTATGCAAAGTGGACACCTCAACTGGGAACAGCTAAGCACGGTGCCTGTATCTCTTTTTCGCTTTGTACAATGTAGTAACCAACTATGAGATCGTGACTAAATGTGCTTATGACCCATTCCAAAAGCAACATAAATCAGTGACAATTTGCCAACTATTATTTCTATGTTTTTAATGACAATATTCAGCACTCTCTATAGAATGACCATTTTAATACCTAAATGCTAACTGAATCCTAAAACAAGAAAATAATTTTTACAATGAGAAACTGTTTATGGAGCCAAGTATTATACAAGGCAAGTATCCCGTCTTTACAAAGCATTTCTACTATGCGATCTCACTGGAGCCTGACAAACAAGCTGGGGGCAGGAAAAGCATAAGGACTGAACAAAACACAGTCCTGGAACGAAGCCGTGGCCCAGCACAGCTAACGGTGGAGGAGAAGCCTCCATCCTGACCCAAGGAAACCCCTGCAGAATTAGGTGATCACAGCTCAGGATTTAAATGCAAATGTACTGAGAACTGAATACTGTTTGATCACTTCCCTTCAACGAGGGCCTACTATCCTAAGATCACTTATTCTGCTTTTAGATCCAAGGATAGAGACCTTCAAGTTTTGTACTGGGTTAGGGTAGACCTCACAAACCAAGATGGGATTTCCTACACGGTCTCTTAACCAATGCAGTCACTGAGCTAAGGTCTTGAACATATTATAGGGGTTAGTCTAGCAACAAGTGGTACTGTTCCATTTTCAACTGTAGCCCTCATGAGACTTGTTAATAAACCTGACTTCTGATTCCCACAAAGGATCATGCACAGTAACGTGGTTGCTTCCCTGCAACACTGAGATCTTAGACACCCGAGCAGTGCAAATTCCAGAAGAGAACCACCGTGCCTTTTACATTTTACAGCAGATTTAAAAATACTCTGTGGATACTCAGGATGCAAATATTCCTTAAGTTAGATTTACACCACAAGAAGTCATTATTTTGGGGTCTGGTGCAATAGCCCAGTGACTAAAAACCTCTCAGCTTGTACGCACCGGGATCGTATCTGGGCACCAGTTCTAATCCCGGCAGCTCCACTTCCCTTCCAGCTCCCTGCCTGTGGCCTAGGAAAACAGGTGAGGATGACCCAGGCCTTGGGACCCTGCACCTGCGTAGAAGACCCAGAAGAGGCTCTGGACACCTGGCTTTGGACTGACTCAGCTCTGGCCATTGCAGCTGCGAGGGGAATAAACTAGCGGACAGAAGATCTTCCTCTCTGCCTCTCATCCTCTGTGTATATCTGACTTTCCAATAAAAATAAAATTAAAAAAAATTTTAAAGCCATTATTTTTTAATTCCTAAAAAGAAACCATCAAATTGCAGAAACATCAAAAATTGACTATAGAATTTTTAAGGATGAAGTTATGATTATGGCTCTGTCACCAAGGACAGCAATCACAGAAAGAACCAACTCAAACACCACCTGATTAAGTTCTCTCTTTCTCAGGATTCCCTTGATTTTCACGAAATAAGTTCGATGAAGCGCCTGATGCAGTAGCCTAGTGACTAAAGTCCTCGCCTTGCAACTACCAGGATCTCAAATGGGCACTGGTTCATATCCCAGCTGCTCCACTTCCCTTCCAGCTCCCTGCTTATGGCCTGGAAAGCAATGTAGGATGGTCCAAAACCTTGGGACCCTGCACCCGCATGGGAGACCCAGAAGAAGCTCCTGGTTTTGGATTCAGCTCAGCTCCGGCTGTTGTGACTACTTGAGGAGTGAACCAGCAAATGGAAGATCTTTGTCTCTCCTTCACTCTGTAAATCTGACTTTCCCAGTTAAAAAAAAAAAAAAAAAAGAGAAAGAAATAAGTTTGGTGAAACAGTTAATAATGAAAACAAAACTTATTAACACTGAAATGAAACAGAATTATACAGAACTATATGCTTTCTAGCCACTCAATGGTGTTTGATCACAAAAAAATCTATTTTGGGAAAAACATGAACATCAGGCAGCTAAAATCATAGTACTACTTGATAATTACAGGCTGATGTGCTTACAAACCTCAGCTTTTTTTTTTCTCCTAAAGGTTTTATACCAAACACTGAGGAAAATGATTTAAACACAAATTCATGGTGTTAGCTTTGGCTAATTTCAGTTTAAACCATGTATCACCCAAACAATATGATCATGGCACTTTCACTACAGGCAAAACATGTTTTTAAAACGAGCAAACCTTCTGAGGTCTATAATGCAAGACACGTGTTTTCAACTAGGTTCTCTCTGAAAAGCTTCCATCAGCTGAAGCCGTGACTATATCAGATAAAACAATACACAATGGCGACCCTAAAGAACTGACTTGTATTAATTCTAGACTTCTGCACTCATTGTTATTACCAGGTTTAGAACTTTTGGTTCATATCTGTCATAGCAATGCCCGTGATCACAATTTATCATCTCAATGTAATGCAACCTGGACTGGATCTTAAGACCGACATTGTGAAGCTTTCTCATTCACCTGTTCGGTAAAAAGGTACCAATCACCCACTACCATGTGAGGCACAGGAGAGAAAACCAAAAAGAAAAGGTCTCATCTTTGTATAACCTGTACTATTTCATTTGTCTGTTTATTCATTTACTGTCTATTTTATTTATTTACTATCTGCCTGCCCTAAGACATGCACACAAGAACCAACAGGGCAGCCTAGCGGCTAAAATCCTCGCCTTGAACACGCCAGGACCCCATATGGGCACCGGTTCTAATCCCGGCAGCTCCACTTCCCATCCAGCTTCCTGCTTGTGGCCTGGGAAAGCAGTCGAGGATGGCCCAAGGCTTTGGGACCCTGCACCCGCGTGGGAGACCCAAAAGAGGCTCCAGGCTCCTGACTTCGAATCAGGACAGTTCTGGCCATTGTGGCCACTTGGGGAATGAATCATCAGACTGAAGATCTTCCTCTCTGTATATCTGACTTTCTAATAAAAATAAAAATCTTTTAAAAACTTTATACGCTAAGAAATTTGGATTCCATTGTTAAGTATGGTCAAAAGTCATAGATAGAATTGTAAATGAGGCTGTTAGGGTACCATGGCGGAAGACAGGTCACTGTGGAGAAAGAAGGACACCTGGTGACACGCTATTCCAGGAACTCCAACAGAAGAGGCTGGCTCAGAGCAATGACACCAGAAACAAAAACGGACAGATTCAATCTCAGTATCTTAGTGTCAATACTAATGTTTTTTTTTTTTTTAAAGATTTATTTTTATTATTTTTTCATTGGAAAGGCGGATATACAGAGAGGAGAGACAGAGAGGAAGATCTTCCATCCGATGATTCACTCCCCAAGTGAGCGCAACGGGTCGATACTACGCCGATCCGAAGCCAGGAGCCTCTTCCGGGTCTCCCACGCGGGTGCAGGTTCCCAAAGCCTTGGGCTGTCCTCGACTGCTTTCCCAGGCCACAAGCAGGGAGCTGGAAGGGAAGCGGGGCTGCCGGGATTAGAACCGGCGCCCATATGGGATCCCGGGCGTGCAAGGCGAGGACCTTTTAACCACTTGCGCCACCGCGCCGGGCCCATCAATACTAATGTTAAGTCCTTCTACCCTTTGCCTCCATTTTCTCTTCGAGCCTTGGTTTTCTTACTCTGCCTTGTTTGTAAAATCCCAGCACACAGAAAACACACCATTACAATGCACTCAATTACAAAAAAAAAATTTACTTGGAAGGCCGAGTGACAGGGAGAGACCAGAAGAAAACGACCTTCCATCCACTGGTTCACTCCCCAACAGCTAGGGCTGGGCCAGCAGAAGTCAGGAGCCTGGTGCTCCATCCAGTTTCCCACTGATAAGCATCAGTGTTCCAGGGGCCTTACCCTAAGAGGTTAGTGGGAACAGAGACTTACACCAGAAAAGGAGTGACAGACACTGCAAAGTAACAGATACTCCTTAAATCAGTCCATGTATACTCTTGAAAAACCCCTTTCCTCATCTGTATTGCAAGTGAGAATGAGTAAAACAACTGGTGAATTTGGGCCAAACAGATAAAATATCATGGATAGTTCGCAGACATCGCATGGCCTCCATAAAGCAGAGCAATGTTGCGGAGTCTGGGGACTTCGGAGAATGACACGAGTATATATGAACCCCGCTACAGTTTCGTTTGTTCCCAAGCTGACTCAGGAGCCTTCTCCCTACCTCCACCACCCTTTCTCACAATAAAGCAAGAACTTTCTTCCTCTCAAACGCACAGCGAAGGAAAGGTCCTGGACCCTGAGGAGTTTCTCTACCTGTAACTCCAACACAAGGGAATGGAGAGGAAAGGAAGCTAACTTGAACAGAAAGGACCTGGTAAACTGTTCAACTTCACACCAGCACAGCTGACCAACACTGCCCACAGCGGTGTGCAGCCTGTTTCTTGACCAGAGTTTTCCACGTTTCAAACGCCGCATGGCCCTGCAACAGCACAGCACAGGAGAAATGGCGGGCAGTCACGAGCACACTCAGCAGGGCCACAGGACAAGGCACTGGATGGCAGCAACCAGCAGCCTCACCTTCAGCTTCTGCCCGTCCAGGCCAGCTGCAACCTCGCATTCCACATCAGTCACTACTCAGCGCGCTGTCCCTCAAAACGTCCCCATTAGTCAGTGACTCTTTAAACAACATGTGTGCACTCACAACTGCTTATCAAGAGCCTCGTTCTTTCTTTACTTTCGACTGCGCAGTTTCCTGCTCGAGATGGCGTAGACACCCATCAAGTTCCTTTCGGGATCATTACCTCCAGTCACCAACTCTGACTTTGCAGTACCCAACCACTGCAGCCCACCCACCCGATGAAAGCGTTCTACTTCACACCATTCATGATTTCCAGATACTACCCACTGTCTTGGTTCCCTGAAAAAGCCGCAAGTGATGGTGTAAAAGGTGGCACCTCATGGTTTCTAAGTGTTTCATAAAGCCAGTCATCGAACTTCAGATATAGGGAATTCCCCTACTTCACAGCTGAGTTAAAAGAAAAGTAATGAAGAACCCAGGATCACCTCAAGCTAGACAGCGAGTTCCCGGGGCCAGCGCTGTGGTGCTGCGGGTTAGCAGTGGCATACGACACTGGCACTCCGTATTTGAGCACAGCCTGGAGACCATCCTGCCTCACTTTTGATTCGGCCTCCTGTTAAGGCACCTGTAAAGGCAATGGAAGATGACCCAGGTGCTTGAATCCTCAGCACACATGTGGGAGACCCCAAAGCTGTTCCTGGCTCTCACCTGGCCCTACGCTATGTCCTGCATTTGCAGACTGAACTAGGAGATAGAAAATCTCTCAGGCTCCCATTACTCTGCCTGTCAAACAAATACAGAAATCTTTAAAAATAGATTAACTGGTCAAGTAGACCTTCTAACCAGGTCTTGCAACTCCCAAGGCCACCCCACCCCTCTTCCCAGTCTGTCGGGGTCTTTCCTAAAGAAACAGTTCTGCCCCAAACCACAACTGCCTCAAAGAACAAACCTTCTTGTAATCTCTATACACTGCAAGCGGATTTCCCATCCCATACCCACAATCACCCAGTCTTTTCCTCACCCTTCAGACATTACTTTCCCCCCTTATTCTGCTTCCATTCTCCAGGGATGCTACCACCCTTCCCTTCAACGTTTTCTGCAAATATGCCATCCGTGAGCGCCGAAGATAGGTCTACGGGTCCTTGTGTCCCCAGACGCTGGCACTGTCCCTGCTCTGGACACCTGAGGCCGCACCCCACAAACTACCAAATGGGTTTCACATGCTACTTAGTAACTTCGAAAGTCCTCCCCCCCCCCCAAGATACAGAACTCTTTCAAGCCGGGACTTGGCCCAGGGTCCCAAGCCCACTTCAAAACCTTAACAGAGTACCAACCCTGACAAAGCCTCGACCCAGCCCACTGTCACCAGTGACTTCCCTTCCAGAACCTGGCTACCCAAACAGGCTCCCTGCAGGGCTTCCACGAGGTTCCTGCTCTCCCCTCGGGGCCTCTGCCAACCTCATCACCTCTCCCCGGCTACCCCACAGTGGAGGCAGCTGCTCCTCTCTCTCGCTCTCTCTCTCACAACTTGCAAGTTTTGCCTCGGATCACCTGTTCTCACCAGCGCTTGCTCTCGGCCCGGTGGCCCACCTTTGCCCTGGTCCGCCTCTCTCTCCACCCATTCCGTTCCTCCTTGTCCTGGAGGAGTCACCTCCACAAGTCAATTCCGGGGTGCCCGTGGGATTCCACTTCCCACCCGTGGAATTCCCACCCCGTCCCCGGGGTCACTCTCCCCTTCTCCCATCCCCTGCTCCGCCCAACGCCGGATGACATCCGCCGCTACCGCCTCCATCCCCCTTCTCGGACGCCGGGTCCCCTCGGCAGCCCCACCGCCTTCCCCGAGCGACAGCCTCCCCTTCTGGTTGGGGGGCAAGTGGGGGGCGTGCACACCCCAATTCCACGCACCTGTTCCTCCTCCTCTTCCCCACCCCACCCCCCACCCCCAGCGCGGCCGGCGCCCCCGACCCCCGCTCCCGCGTCGCGCTCGGGCCTCCCGGAGCCCCGCACTCACCACGAGTAAGTCTGCTCCGCCATGGCGCTGACTCTCGAGGACTCCGCTGCAGGCTGTCGCCGGGCCCGGCGTCCGGCTGGCTGGCTGGCTGGCTCGCTCGGGCCGGGAGCGGAAGGCGCGGCCGGGCCCCGGCGCTCGCTCGCTCGCTCGCTGACTCGAACAGCAGGCAAGGCGGGCAGGCGGCTGGCGGGGAGAGCCGGGCTCCGAGGCGGCCCCGCTCCCTGGGCCCCCGGGGCGGGGCGGGCTCCGCTCTCGGCCTCTCTCTCCTCTCTCTCCTCTCTCTCCCTCTCTCCCTCTTCACCGGCGGCGGCGGCGGCGGCTCCGCTGCGGCTCCAAACCCAACATGGCGGCGGCGGCGGCGGCGCGGAGAACAAGGGGGCCCCGGGGCGGGCGAACGGCAAGACGGGCTCGCGCTCACTGCGCGCCAGGCCGCGGGAGCGCCGCGCTCGGGCGGCGGCGGCGGCGGCCGGAGGACATGGCCGGCGGGCGGAGGCGGCGGCCCAGGCGGCGGCTCGGGCGGCTGAGGGGGGCGCTAGGCGTTGAGGCGAGGCCGCTCGGATCACACCCGCCCGCCGAGGGGAGGCGAGCAGGGGGCGGGGGCGAGCCTGGGGCCCGCGCGAGTCACGTGCCCAAAACACGCTCACGTGACGCGCGCCCCGCCCCTCGCGCCCGGCCCATGCGCGGAGGAGACGTCGGCGGCGGGTCGGATCCCGGGGGCCTCTGGCGGTTGCGCTGCCGCGTGCTGCGCCTGCACCATGTCCACGAGGAGCCCTCGCCTGCCGCGCCCCTCGCCCGCCCGCTTCCCCAGCCAGGCGGGGTCCCGACGCGCCTTTGGCTGCCGCTCGATCTGGGACAGTGCGCTGGTCCCTAAATGTCCCCTCAGTCAGCCGGCCAGTCTCCGGAGCTCTGCCTGCCTTCATCCCTACATAGATCGGTTCATTCATTCATGTAGACCGATCTTCCAATGCAGCCAACCTTCCCGGCGTCCAGGCTCTGGGCCAGGCCCTCGGGGTGCCAAGACAAATACCCATGCTTGCCTTCAGTGAACCAAACAACAGATATTGGGTGCCAATGGGGTGTCAATGCATTTTGCTGGGTCCCTATCCTAGGTTGGTTATTTTCTCCAGGGAAAGACCCAGATAAATCCCAGCTACTTGGAGATTAACTGCTGAGTTTTGTTTTTGTTTTTGTTTTAAGATAGTAGACACGAGGCAATGAAACAATGATTAGGGGGTTGGAGTTACTTCAGATAGGACTGTAAACAGATGCTAGAAGGCGGAGGAGCAGGTGGCCCAGGCACGATGCAGAGAAAGGACGAGAATTCTTGGCAAGAGGAAAGATGTCAGGGAGCCAAAAGCAGACCTAGAAGTAGAACAGAGCAAGACCAGAGACCAACAGAGTGAATCCAGGACTGGGGAGAGAGGATAGTTCTCCTCCAGGAGTGAATGAGGCCTTCTGATAGCAAAGAGACTTGTGGGGAGGGGAGAGGCAGACACACATTCTAAGAGAGAATGACATCAGGCAAGCCCCAAGATGTTGATGGTTGGCCTTCAAAGTCAACAGTGGAGTAGATGGGTTGTGCTGTGTGATATTGAGACTCTGAGCCAGTACTGTGGCCTGACAAGCTAAGCTTCCACCTGGTTCGTCTCTTGGCTGCTTCACTTCCAATCCAGCTGCCTGCTTATAAGCAGTGGAGGATGGACCAAGTGCTGGGGACCCAGCACTTGCGTGGGAAGCCCGAAAGAAGCTGAGCTTGGTTCTACGTGTTGCGACCATTGGGGAGTGAATGGAAGATCTCTGTAACTCTGTCTTTCAAATCAAAATCTTTTTTAAAAAAGATTTATTTTTATTACAAAGTCAGATATACAGAGAGGAGGAGAGACAGAGAGGAAGATCTTCTCTCCGATGATTCACTCCCCAAGTGACCACAACGGCCAGTGCTATCCAAAGCCAGGAGCCAGGAACTTCTTCCAGGTCTCCCACACACGTGCAGGCTTTGGGCCGTCCTCGACTGCTTTCCCAGGCCACAGGCAGGGAGCTGGATGGGAAGTGGGGCTGGCAGGATAAAAACTGGCACCCATATGGGATCCCGGGTGTGTTCAAGGCAAGAACCAAATAAAAATCTTTTTTAAAAAAGACTGAAAGGATGCCATGAGGCCAGACTTTGGAGGGGCTTATCTTAACAATGAACTGTGCTGGTGAGCAAGAAAGGATTAGTACAATCCCAATTCCTAGGAGAATGCCTGGGCAGCAGACACAGCAGCCAACACACATGCCACTGCCTACCTCCACAAGGTACACACACACCCTACCCACCTCCACAAGGTGCAGACACGCAAACAACCCTGAAACCCATGTATGTACCCACACTCCTCTGCAGCTTGCCCAACCTGGGGCGGGGACCTAACTCCACCACCACCGTTTCCCAGTGCCTGCCCAGACTCACGTGGCACACCACACCCACATCTATCTCCAGATGGATCACTTGGCTATTGCCCATACATCTGCCGCTTGCCTGTTCCCCCAAAGGGAGCCCTTTCATGAGAAAGCCAAGTACACTTCTCTTTCAGAAGCAAAAGCACACCTTCCTTCTTCCCCCACTGCCAGGTGCCAGGACTGGTCAGGTCGGATGTGTTCCCTCCACCAGGCAACTCTGGAAAAAGGCCAACTGAGAGAGCATGGTCCTGGGAGAGCTGGAGGACAGACCACTAGAAAACTCCAGATCTTCAGGGACCCTCTCACCACACGCAGAAGAGACCAGCCCACAAATCTGCAGAACTGTAAGACACAGCAGGTGCAGTTGCAGGGGTCCCATGGAGGTGCAGTAGGAGGTGAGAAGGCCAAGGGCCCAGCTGCGGGGCATGCCTTTAACTCTCATAGCTTCACCAGATGCTTTTACTGAAAAGCTAGCAGCACCCCCAAAACCTGACGTGCCCTGGATCTGAGGCTTCAGGGAGGCGTTGGGTCCCATGGGAAAGGCCCAGAGCTGTTGGCAGAAGTGGTTTGGGGGACGTGCATCTCTGGGGAGCTGTTCAGAACCAAACAGACCAGACACGTTGCTAATGAAACAGGAGGACACGCCGGGCCCGCAGGCGATTCACTTGGGCTTTCGTCCCCAGTGAGTCAGAACAGGCAAAGTCAAGTCAAGGGAACCTGATCTGCCAAGAAAGGAAGATCGGGGCCCTTCCAGAAGCAGAGGGTTTGTTTTTTCCCTGCAAGGAAAGTTTGCTGAAAGAGAAGGGAGAGGGTCAAAAAAGGAAGAGAAAGTTTTGCTCCCCGCCACCTGTCTGCCACACCATCTAAACCACAGGCACCCAAAATGTCTCTTGGGAAACTATGTAAATGCTGCTGACCCGAAAGACCAAAGTGCCCAGCAGCACCGGCAGTGTGTCTGGGCCACAAGACACACCATGGATGCAATCTCAAGAGGCAAAGTGTAGCCACAGGGCCTGGGAGCTCAGGTGTCACAGGCAGAGATGGCCAAGATGCAGAAGGCACCTCCGCCTGTGCCACATTCCCATCTATGCTTGAAGTGGTCTGGGGAGGCCAGGCTGGAATAAATCTGAAGTCCGTGGGTTGCCTGGAGGCTGCCCAGCCCATGGCACTGGGACAGTGACATTCTGTGTCTCTGCCAACGAAACTGAGCTCCGAGCTGGAACAGCCCCAGGTGTATCTATGGCTGCTCAGGGCCTTGGCTGCAAGGCAGGTGTGCTTGGCAGGCAGTGCCAGCGCGTCAGCTCCGCCAGGGTGGGGTAAGAGGACCACAGCTTGTTAAAAGAGGCAATGGAAGTGCCTCTAATGATCACCATGGTAATTACAGGATGGCGTTTTCCACAGAGTGAGTTCAAAAGGGACTTGGGGAGTCTCCCCAGAACATTTCATCTGCCTCAGGCAAGACTCCCTGGGAGTGGGGAATTGGAAGATTAGCCTGGGCTGTTTGTTCCCAGTGAGTCAGGGGCTCAGAATTGGTCCTCCCACTCCCAGGCATCCAGGCACCAGCAGGTGCCCTGGAGTTTTGCTCCAGAATGAGCTGCTTGGAGCTTCCTGGGGGGCCGCTTTAGTCCTGGCTTGCAGGTCTCCCATCACGCCTTTTCCTCTTGCTGCTGCTCCCACTTGGGGGGCTTGGCCTCCCTGTCACCACCTCCCAGAACTCCCACCCAACCTAGCCTGGGCTGGGTGGGCTGCTTCTCTCTGTGGGTGGACACCCACAGCTGTGGGACACACCCCTCCCACCAAGTTGACCTCCAGTGACCTGATAGTACAAGGTGCTTCTGTGGCCTGTTTATGTGTCATTCTCTCCCTCATATTGTGAATGCCTCATGGGAAGAGAGGGTGGCCTGCTGCCAGCTACATCCTCAGTGCCAGGAGCTTCCAGAGTAAGGAATGGGAATTCATTTGGTGGCGTGAACACTGGAGAGAGACAGAAAGCAAACCAGGATTTGGAACAACTGGCCTTGCCTGAGTGCTGTGCTCAACACCCTATTTTGTCCTCCCATAACTCCCTCCCCAAATGGCAAAGGGAATTGCTAAAGGGACCAGAGGTGTGGTATAGCTGAGTGGGTTAAGCCACCTGCTTGAGATACATGCATGTCACTGTCTTTCCCCAGTTCAGTTCCTGGCTACTCTGTTTCCTGCTAAGGCATCTGGGAGGCAGCCAGAGATGGCTCAAGTGCTTGGGTACATGCCATCATGTAGAAGCCCTGGATGAAGCTCCTGGCTTCCACCTGGCCCAGCCCTGGCTATTACAGGCATTTGGAGAACGAATCAGACGTTGCAAACTCTCCTTATCCCTCTCTCTTTCCCTGCCTTCCTTTTTCCTTCCTTCTGCCTGTTTCTTTGCTTCTCAATCTTTTTTTAAAACCACTGCTATATGGGACCAGTACGGTAACCTAGTGGCTAAAGTCCTCGCCTTGCATGCGCCGGGATTGCATATGAATGCCAGTTCATATCCCAGCTGCTCCAATTCCCTTCCCACTCCCTGTTTGTAGCCTGGCAAGGCAGTACAGGTTGGCCTTAAGCCTTGGGATCCTGCAGCTGCATAAGAAACCCAGAAGAAACGTCTGGCTTCTGGCTTCGGATCGGCTCAGCAGCAGCCATTGCAGCCACTTGGGAAGTGAACCAGCAGGTGGAAGATCTTTGTATCTCTCCTTCTCTCTGTAGATCTGACTTTCCAATTTAAAAAAAATAAATAAATAAAATGCTGATGTAGGGCCTGGCGACGTGGCTTCCCATCCAGCTCCCTGCTTGTGGCCTGGGAAGGCAGTCGAGGACGGCCCAAAGCTTTGGGACCCTGCACCTGTGTGGGAGACCTGGAGGAGGTTCCTGGCTCCTGGCTTTGGATCGGCACAGCACCGGATGTTGCTGTCACTTGGGGAGTGAATCATCGGACGGAAGATCTTCCTCTCTGTCTCTCCTCTCTGTATATCTGACTTTGTAATAAAAATAAATAAATCTGTAAAAAAAAAAAAATTCTGATATAAGACAAAAAGTAACCTTATTAGCTGAGTCATTTCTTTGAACATGAATTTTTAATATATATTAATATACATTTAGTATTATATATATTCAGTATTAGGTTTGCAGAAAAACTGGAGGGAAAGTAGGGAGTCCCTATAATCCCTTCCTACCAACAGTCTCCCCTATCCTATGGGCTGTAGTCTGTTACAAGGGGTGACCCACCAGTGGCACTGCTTTTCCCTCTTTACATTATCTACTGGGCTTTGACAGACGCGCACAGCACACACCTGCCACTGTAGACCTGTTTCAAGGCTCTAAAAATCCTCTCTGCTCTCTGTCTTCCCCTTCCCCCGACTAAATGGTGGCAACCATAATTTTGGCACTGTCTCCATGCTTGTGCCTGTACTAGAACGTCATGCATCTGCAGTCAGACAGCATTTAACCTGACTGGCTTTTCTGCTTTTTAAAGTCTATTTATTGGGACCAGCATGGTAGCCTAGTAGCTAAAGTCCTCGCGTTGCATGCGCCAGGATCCCATATGGGTACTACCAGTTCTAATCCCGGTGGCCTCACTTCCCATCCAGCTCCCTGCTTGTGGCCTGTAAAGCCTTGAGAACCTGCACCCGCATGGGAGACCGGGAGGAAGTTTCCGGCTCCTGGCTTCGGATCAGCGCAGCACTGGCCACTGCAGCCACTTGGGGGAGTGAATCAGCAGATGGAAGATCTTCCTCTATGTCTCTCCTCCTCTCTGTATATTTGACTTTCCAACAACAGCAACAACAACAATTCTTTAAAAATAAAACTCTATTTCTCTTTTTTTTTTCTTAAAGTTTCAGTTATTTCATTGAAAGGCAGAGCCGCACCCATGGGTACTTCAAAAATTCATGGGGGACTGGTACAGTTGCCTAGTCCTCGCCTTATATGTGCCAGGATCCCATATGGGTGCTGGTTCATGTCCCAGCTGCTCTACTTCCCATCCAGCTCCTTGCTTGTGGCCTGGGAAAGTAGTTGAGAATGGCCTAAACCTTGGGACCCTGCCCCCACGTGGGAGACCTGAAAGAGGAAATTCTGGCTCCTGGCTTCAGATCAACTCAGCTCCGGCTGCTGTGGCCATTTGGGGAGTGAATTAGATTGGAAGAGCTTTCTCTCTGTCTCTTCTTTTCTCTGTAAATCTGATCTGCCTTTCCATAAAAATAAATAACCTTTTTTTAATTCACAAAAGGTAGAAATAGAAGATTATTTTTCTGTTAAAAAAAAGTTTTTGAATGGCATAAAGAAGGACCCTCCTAAAAATTAACAAAAAAATGCATAATTAGAAAAACACTGTGTATGCAAAAATCAATGTTTTTAAAAAGATCTATTTATTTTTATTTGAAAGGCAGATTTTTACAGAGAGAGAGAGATCATCCATTCACTTGTTCACTTCCCAGATGGCCACAATGGCTGGAGTTCAGCTGATCCAAAGCCAGGAGCCAGGACCTGGGTTTCCCATGTGGATGCAGGGACCCAAGGATTTGAGCCTTTCTCTGCTGCTTTCCCAGGCCATAAAGCAGGGAACTATCACATTGCCCTTTGTTCTGTACTCACTCCACCTGGACCTCTCTCGGGTGGGTGACGGGGGCCCAAGTGTTCAGGCCATCTTCTGCTGCCTTCCTGGGAACATTAGCAGTGAGCTGGATGGGAAGCAGAGCAGTTGTGACTCAAAGCTACACTCGTATATGGGATGAGAGCATTGCAAGTGCTGGCCCCTCAATCTCCCTTCTGAAGTTATACATTTGTTCTTTCATTAATGGCTTCCGTCTCCTTTGAAGGCCTTGGGTAATTGTAGAGCTGCTTTACAACCTTAGCTGCTAATTCCAACGGCTGGGTCATCCTTTGTTCTCTTTGCCTGTTAAGTCACAGCTTTCTGCTTCTCCTGTGCCTAGCACCTGATTATTCTGTGTGCCAGACACTGTGGATGATGCACTATAGAGACCCTGGCTTCTGGTATGTTCCTCTCAAGAGTGTCAGTTTTATTCCCTGATGGTGATTAACTTGGCTCAACCTCCAAACTTTGTTTCCCTTAGAGAAGACAGCAGTTGAAATTGTCACCCAGTTTCTTCAGCTTCCAGCTGCTGACATAACTGGAGTCTCTGGAGCATCTTGTGCAGCAAGGTAGTTTGGGGGACAGCCAACGATTTGTAGAGTTTATGTGCAGATTGTAGCACCCACTTGCTTATTCCTTTCTAGCCATTTCACATTCTTCAAATTCTGTACTATATTTTTTAATTTAACTTAATTTAACTTCTCACTCCCTTGTTCTCTCTGTAAAATATATACTTATTTATTTGAGAGACAGACAGTGACAGAGACAGAAAGAGAAAGATTTTCCACCTTCTGGTTCAACTCCCCTCAAATGCCTACATCAGCCAGGGCTAAATGAGGTGGAAACCAGGAACTCCATATAGTGGGGCGGGGACCCACGTACTTGGCCCATCATCCATTTCCTTCCCAGGCTTACCAGCAGGAAACCAGATCAGAGCCAGGATAGCCAGGACTCCAGCCGGCAATTTGCTGTGGGATGTGTGAATAGCATGGAGCCACAGCAAAGATGAGGGTCTGGGTTGGGGGAAATGGCAGGGGATAGGGGATAGGGGTTGAGGGTGTGAAGCGAAAGCCTCCAGGCTCTGAGGGCACCGATGAGTTGGAAAGAGCAAAGTCCAGCGGGGGATTTGCTGGGGCCACTGCCTGCTACAGCAGGTGTCGCAAATGCTGTCACACATCCCAGGGAACTCCCCTAGAATTGCTGACACCACCTGGTCCTCAAGGACCACACCCCGCCTCCCTGCAGGTAGAGGCAGTAGTGGACCTTGAGTTCCTGGGTGTTGCCATGGCCAGGTGTGCAGGGGAAGGGGACTGGTGGCTGCTCCAGGGGTCCCAGGAACTGAATTCTCTCAACATCTCTGACTAGATCTTCTCCCAGAACCACCCCTTAATATCACCCGCGATGAGTCACAGGTGACACCCAAGCCCTGGAGCCTGAGTTTATCTGGGCCAGTAGAAGCGCATCCCAGGCTCCCTTAGCCGCTGGCTGATGTTCAAAGAACATTCACCTACTCCGCCTCATTTCTGTGATGAGTCTCCCCGCCCCCCCCCAACGCCCCACTCCTCCAATCCCAACTGGTTTCCTGAGGTGCCCATGGTGCTGACCTGCCCCCTTAGGCAAGCCCTTGGGTGACCCTGACTTCTCAAGGGAGACAGGGACCCCAACAAGGCAAGGCATAGAAGGGGTACCCCCAGCTCACCTTGTGGTGACACACACCATCCAGGTCACTTACTGCCTGGCTGGCTCATCAGGTCACTCAGTTGTTGCATGTCTGGTGCTGCTTTCTCACTCCCTACTTGAAAGGAGCAGGTGCTGAGTGAGACCTGGGAAGGCCTGAGTTTGACAGCCAGTGCTGATGCTCTGAGCCTGCCCCCTCACATTCTGGCCCAGTGGGAAGTCCAGCCCTACGTACCCCAGGACTGCAGGCTCTAGCCAGGATTCTCTCTAGGCTGAGAAAGAGGTACTTCCATTATAGCCAGAGCTGCTGACTCCGGGAAGTCCAGGGTCTCAGGCTTGCAAGCTTTTTGCCCACCTCTCTTCTGGCCCTGCAGCACCTCCCATTGAGTTCTATCAAGAAGAGGGTTGGTCCCAGTGGAGCCCTTCTTGCCTTTGGCTCTCACCATCTCAGAGGAAAGAAAACCTCTTAGGGTGACAAAGGGCCGAGCCAGGGTTCAAACACAAGGCCACCCATGTCTCTTGGAACTGCTGACCTGGCCACCCCCTCTCCAGGTTCAGCCCCCCATCCCAAGTCAGGCCGCCCCTGTTGCAAGCCCTGGCTCCCTCCCTCGCTCTGGCGATCTGGTCAATCCTGTTGGGCTGGTTTGGGCTGATCTGGATTCAGATCTGGAGGCTTGCACAGGGAGTCATTCCTTCCCCAGGATGCCTGTGGCTCCTGTAGATGCCAAGGGGCGTGCCCAGGCATGTGGCAGGGGGTGCTGGGCCCACCCATGTGCACTGCTTCTGTTCAGTCGCTGTCCGGGGACTGCTGTGG
The DNA here is from genome assembly GCF_017591425.1 of Ochotona curzoniae. Taxonomy (NCBI): domain Eukaryota; kingdom Metazoa; phylum Chordata; class Mammalia; order Lagomorpha; family Ochotonidae; genus Ochotona; species Ochotona curzoniae. Next base: position 12,883,384 of record NW_024467101.1, on the reverse strand, counting down.
CTCAGCCCATATGGCTCAAATTGGGCTCCTTGCCACCTATAGGGAAGACCTGGATGGAGTTCCAAGTTCCCGGCTTTGCCCTGGGCCGGCCCTGGCTTGCTGTGAACATGTAGGAAGCAAAGCAATGGATGAAAGATCTTTCGTCCATCTCTCACTTCCTCTGCCTTTCAAATAAAATGAAAATCAAACTTAAAAGAACAGCTTGGGTATATTCGAAATGCAGATTGCAACACACACACACACACACACACACACCAGCCCTAGCCCGAGCCCCTGCTGAGAGTCCAGGCAAGTTGAAGAACTGATCCCGTCACCCATGGTGACGGGCAAGGTCAAAAACATTCCAGGGTTCCAAAGCGGTAATGTCCTAGCTCATAATATAGGAGAGGCGATCAGCTCACACATAATATTGATTTTGTGACTAATCCCTGTAACTTACATATTTGAGAGGCAGAAAGAGATCTGCTACCTGCTGGTTCACTCCCTAGATGCCTACAAAAGGGGCGGGGCCACGCTGGGAGCTGGGAACTCCATCCAGTCCACCCACCCCCACCCCAATGCTCTGCATTGGCAGGTAGCTGGAGTCCTGAGTCACGGACTGAACCCAGGCAGTCTGATGGGGAGGGGTGACTTACCCTTTGGGAACAGTGCCTGCTCCCCTCCAAGGCCTTTTCACATCCACCCAGCTAACAACCACGCCCCTCGCCACCTGCTATGCTCCTTATCTTTCCTGCTTTTTTTTTTTTTTTTCTGTAATAGCATCCCTTTCCTATCTGTAGGAGGGCCTTGGAAAAAAAAAATTCATGGAAAAAAGGAATTAAAAGTTTACTTGGGTGCGAGAAAGAAAAAAAAAAAAATCCATGCAGTATTTTTTATAGCACAAGCTTTCCTTGAACTTTCTGAAGGCCTCTCTAGTGCAAGGGTTTCTGTATTTTGGGGGCACCATAATAAACCTAACTTTTATTTTCCAAATTGGAAAGCCCCACATTTGCTTCTGTAAGGGACGCTCCACCCCCATCAAAGCAGTGATTACATCTCTCTTGGTTCCTGCTATACTTCCGGTATCCACAATGGCACCTGCCACCCAGGAGTCCTCAAAAAATGTTTCTGGAGCTCGTTCTATGGCACTGCAGGGTAAGTTGGTATTTGTGACACTAGGATCCCATATTAGCACACTGGCTGGAGTGCTGGCTGTCACACTTTTGACCTAGCTCCCTGCTAATGGCCTGGTCAAACCAAAAAATAATGGCCCCTGTTCCCATGAGAGAGGCCTGGGAGAAGCTCCTGGCTCCTGGCTTTTTGGTCTGGCCCAGCCCTGGGCATTGTGGCCATTTGGGGAGTAAACCAGTGGATGGAAGACCTGTCTGTATTTCTCTTCTCTTCCCATCTCTTTCTTTCTCTGTCACCTGGCGTTTCAGATCAAAAATAAAAATGTTTTTGGAATGAACGTAATATATAGCATGTTGTAAATATTAGACATGTGTATAGCTTTCAGGGCTGGTGGTTGACCTAGTGGAAAGACACTGCTGGGGCTGCCCATGTCAGAGAACCTGGACTCGAGTGCCTGCTCAGCTCCCAATTCCTGCAAGGCAGCAGGTGGATGGCTCAGGGAGTTGCCTTCCTGCCACCCACAAGGGAGACCTGGATGGAGTTTTCCACTCCTAGCTTTGTCCTGGCTCCCACTGTGGGCATCTGAGGCGTGATCTAACGGGTAGAAACTCTCTCTCCTTGTCTGTTGTTCGAACAAATAAGTAAATAGGCTTTGAAAAATGCCCAGTAGTTTCTGGGACTTGCATGTGCCCAGCGCTTTCCACATGGTGGCATCGACCCAGACCTGAACACTGAGTGTGCCCCCCATGCCCACCCCATATTCCCTGAGCTCACCCAGTGCCCAGGACCTGGCAAGGGCTGAGCTGAGCAGCTGATGTAATCCCAGAGGTGAGGTAGGGACAGAGTTGGGCTTGTGTGGAGGTGGAGATAAGCTTGCAGGGCCCTGATGTTGTTTTAGGAACCCACATGGGAGGGCCAGGCAGGGTTGGGTTTGCGTGGGGACTCTGAAGCCACGCCGGGAGAGGAAGAAAAGGAGGAGGATGAAGCGAGTGATGCTGTCATCCTGTACTCAGGTTACGACAGATACGCTGGGAAATGCTGAGAAAGCAGCTCTGGGACCTTCCACACTCTAGCCACTCCACCCTGAACACACAGCTGGCAGGCCGGCTGCTGGAGGCCTGGGAGTCCTGACCTTGCTGTGTGGTTGTTCTGGCCTCAGTGGCTTGGCCAGGGGCAGGAAGAGATGCAACAGGAGCTGGGGGGTCGGCAGGGCAGGTGACTGCTGAGGGGTGGGTGGTCTCTTGGGGAGACAAAATGATTTGGAATGAGATTGTGGGGACACTGCATGAGATGGGACTTTACTGACCACTGAGCTGTCCCGGAAGCAGGTGCCGGGGGGAGGGGGAGAAGGTTATAGTCTGTGAGTTAGAATTCAGCCAAGGAAAAAAGAGAAAGAAGTGGAGGAAGGGAGGAGGGGGAGGAGGAGGAAGGGAGAAAAGGGAAGAAGGAAAGGAAGAAGGTTGGGAAAAGAAGGAGTAGGAGAAAGGAGAAGTGGGGGGCCCGGCATGGTAGCCTAACGGCTAAAGTCCCTCACCTAGCATGCATTGAGATCCTACATGGGTGCCGGTTCGTGTCCCAGCTGCTCCACTTCCCTTCCAGCTCCCTGCTTGTGGCCTGGGAAAGCAGAAGCTGGCCCAAAGCCTTGGGACTCTGCACCCACATGGGAGAACTGAAAGAAACTCCTGGCTCCTGGCTTTAGATCAGCTCAAGAGCAGCCCATTGCAACCACTTGGGGAATGAAGCAGCGACAAAAGGTCATTCTCTCCGTCTCTCCTCTGTAAATCTGACTTTTTAATAAAAATAAATCAATTTATGGCCCAGCACAGTAGCCTAGTGGCTAAAGACCTCACCTTGCATGTGCCAGCATCCCATATGGGCACCAGTTCTAATCCTGGAAGCCCTGATTCTCATCTAGGTCCCTGCTTGTGGCCTAGGAAAGCAGTGAAGGACGGCCCAAAGTCTTGGGACCCTGCACCCATGAGGGAGACTCAGAAGTTCCTGCTCCTGGCTTCACACTGGTGCAGCTCTGGCAGTTGTGGCCACTTGGGGAGTGAATCAGTGGACAGATCTTCCTCTCTGTCTCTCCTCTTCTCTGTATATCTGACTTTCCAATAAAGATACATAAGTATTTTTTAAATGAATATTTTTTAAGAATATTATTTAAAAAGAGAGAGAGTTGGAGGGGGCAAATGCAGGGTATTGTCCTGGTTGGGCTCCGCAGGTGGCCTCTGCTTCTTCCTGGGCACAGGTTTGAGTCACCCAGCACCACTCCCTGCCCCTTCTGTTTCCTTGGACCCACCCCGCCTCCTCCTCTTCCCCCGTGTGCAAACTCGCAGGTACAGAATCCACCTGGTAAAAGGGGACAGTCCAGTGGTTTCCGGCGAAGTCACCGCAGGTGTCATCGCATCAAGGTCTCATTCCAAGCCACTTTCCTCATCCCCAGGGAGACCACGCCCCTTGGCAGTCTCCACCCGCCACCCCTCACCGCCAGCATCTCGCCCGGCTTCTGTTTCCATTTTAATTCATCTAAATGGAGTACACGCAGCACAGCCACCATGTCCACAAAGCACCACAGTGCGCACACATCCGTGCTTCACTGCTTCTAAAAAATGTCTTTTCACTTTATTTGAAAGTTGGGAGAGGATAGAGAGATCTGCCACCTGCTGGTTCATTCTCCATTCGGGTCTCCCACTTTGGTATCAAGGGCTCAAGCATGTTACACATCATCTGCCACCTCCCAGGTGTGCACTGGCAAGATGCTGGGGTTGGAAGCAGAGCCGGGACTCAAACCCAGGTCCTCTAATATTTAATGTTGGATGCACCAGCAGCACCAACCCCTAGACCAAACCTCCACCTTGTACTGGGTCTAATTTCAGTTGCTGTAATAAATACTAGGGGTTGAGTGTTTCATAAAGACAAGCCACGAATGATCTCACGATTCTGCAGGTCTAGCAGCACAGTGCCAGGGGCTGGTGTGGTGGTGTAGTGAGTGAAGCCACCACTTGAGATGCCAGCAGCATCCCATATGGAAGAGCTGGTTCACATCCTGGCTGCTCTGCTCCCAGTCCAGCTCCCTGTCATACGCCTGGGAAGCAACTCCTGACTCCTAGCTTTGGATAGGCTGGGCTCTGGCTGTTGCAGCCACTTGGAGAGTGAACCACAAGATCTAAGACCTCTCTTTCTTTGTAACTCTGTCTTTCAAAAAAAAAAGGGGGGGGGATGCTATTAAATACTTTGTATTGGAAAGTACCAGCATTTTAAACCCCTTGTTCCCTCCCAGGCGGGATGGAAAAGACAATAAGGACAGTGAGAAAGCCCACTCTGTGTTCTAAGAGAGGTGACACCTGGTAGGGGGTGGGGGGGAGGTGTCAGGCGCTCTGCAGGGGCACGTGGCTCTCTCTGGATGCTGGCACTGGGGCTGGGAGGTGCTGCTGAGCCCAAGAAGAAGAGCTGGGCTTGGCGGGGCCCTGGTGGGTGTCAGGCTGCTCTGAACACATGCATGAGTCTCCTTCGATGCCCAGTGCTAGCATGTGCTGGTTAGTGGTCCCTACTGCTTCTCCCCACAACCAGTCACTGCTCCGAAGAGGTCCCCAACTCCACCAGCGCAATGCTATCCCAATAAACTTCATGTCAGACTGAGCCAACATGCCTATGCTGGGCTGGAGGTGAGAGTGGGGTCCCCTGGGAGGCAGGCTGCCCATTGAGAGCAGCTCTGGAGATGCCACGCTGCTGCCCTTCTCCCAACCCCACCCCACTCAGATCACCCCCCAAAAGGCATCACGCTGCCTGACTGTGCTGCTCTCCCCCTAGAGCCTTCTGCGACACCCCATCCCCTCGGGCCAGGTCTGACCTCACCGCCTCAAGCTCAGGTCCTCAGCTTTGCTGTCCAGCTTTCCCACCTGGAAGCTCCCAAGATTTCCGACATGCTTGTCCATTGCTTGTTCAGCTTCTAGGATTGTCTTACTCCTGTCAGTTTGTAGCTTCTTAAAAAAAAAAAATTACTTAAAAGGCATAGTGACAAAGAAAGGGGGAGAGAGAGATTGAGATTTCCCATTCTCTCGTTCACTTCCCCAGATGGCCATGATGGCTGGGGCTGGGCCAGACTGAAACCAGCAGGCTGGAACAGCATCCAGATGTGCCAGCCTCGGCTATAACCCGGGTGCATAGCAGGGAGCTGGACCAGAAGTGGAGCAGCCGGGACTCCAGTCAGTGCTCGGACGCGGGACATCAGTGCCACAACTGGCAGCTTCACCTGCTGAACCACATTGCGGGTCCTGCCCTCCAGCATCTCCACCGTGCCCTCCACCACCCCCACATTTCCTTCTTCCCAACGCCCCACCCCCACCTGGAGGCCCCCAGACTGCATCCTGAGGCCTCACACCACTCCCTCTGCTTTCCCTTCTTGGTGATGGCTGACCAGTGTCATTTAATGTCCAGCCGTCAGACCAGGAGCTTGGGAGAGTCGGGGTGGGGCACAGGGAGAGGGCACAGCTCTGTTTGGGGCTACCAGTGTAGTTGGAGATGGGTAGGAGGCCAGGAGGCCAGGGTCCTGCAGGGGTCAATGAGCTCGGCCTCCAAGAGCCAGGAGGCAAGGCCTCGGGGCAGAACCTGCCAGGCTTGCCCCCAGAGCTGCATGAGACAAACTTGGACAGCAGTGCTGGCTTTTTTCCCCCAGAGCTTGACACTGTCCTGGCAGTTAGGCAGTCCCAGTCTTTGTCAGTACTGGTTAGGGGCACAAGCCATACCCATTTTGTGTTTCAATTCTCACATAATGACTTTCTCTTAAAGGGACTTAAGGTCCTGGGACAAAGAGGAGCTTCTTTAAAAAGAGAGAGAGAACAGGAAGAGGCAGGCCTGTAGCCTGGCGGGGAGAGGACTCCTGTCCCAGATCGGAGTAGCTGATCCAGCGTCCTGCTGGTTTGCACAGGTGATGGCTCAAGTGCTTTTGTCGCTGCCACCCACGGGGGAGACCTGGCTGGCATTCCTGGCTTTGGCCTGTCCCCCTGCTGGGCACTGTGGGTGTTTTGGAGCAAAGCAGTGGTTTGGGGCTTTCTTCATGTGTCTGTCTCTCGAAGAAAAGATGTCAACTGAAATTTCAAAAAGAGAATCCATAGGATGGAGTCTCCGAGTTGCGTTTACCTAGGATGTCCACCAGGGGGAGCATCTACAACCTGTTTCAAGGTTTGAATTTTTTTTTTAATAAAAAGAGTGACTGCAACAGCCAGAGTTGAGGTGATCTGAAGCCAGGAGCCAGGAACCTCTTCCGGGTCTCCCATGTGGGTGCAGGGTCCCAAGGCTTTGGGCCATCTTCGGCTGCTTTCCCAGGTCACAGGCAGTGAGCTGGTTGGGAAGCAGGACCACTGGGAATAAAACTGGCACCCTTATGGGATCCCAGCGTGTGCAAGGCAAGAATTTTAGCTGCTAGGCTACCACGCTGGGCCTGGGTTTAAATTTTTTTTGAAAGATTATTACTATTTTTAATGTCTTTGAAGGGCAGAGTGACAGGGAGATATTCCACTCACTGGTTGATTTCTCTTAGGGCTGTAACAACTGCGGCTGTGCCATGCTGAAGCCAGGCGCTTCATCTGGGACTCCCAGCTGAGTGGCAGGGACCCAACCACTGGGCCATCCTCTGCTGAGTTCCTGAGAAAGCAGTGGAAGATGGCCGAAGTTCTTGGTGTTTTAGTCTCCTGACTTTGGGCTGGTCCAGCCCTGGCTGCTGTGGCCTTTGGGGGAGTGAACTTGAGGACAGACGATCTCTCATTCTTTGTTCCGCCCCCTCTGCCATCACTGACAACCACTGACACCACCCTGGTGGCCCTAACGGAGCCCACCTGCAGCTGGCAGCGGCTGGCAGCACAGCAAGCTTTCTCTGCTTTAGCTTCCTGCTTGCCTTTTGCATCTGCCTGGAAGACACTCCAAGAAAGCCGACGCCCTGGCACCCTGGCTCCCCAGCATGAAGTCCTGCCCAGTGCTCTGGGAGGCTGGCGGGGATTGGGGGGACAGGTCAGCCCCTGGTTTGAAATGAACCAGGACTATTAGCACATCTAACCATCTCCCAGGCGAGGCAGATGTCTACCCTGGAGTCTGATTTGGGAAGCATCAGCTGCCTCCTTCCGCTTGACACAGTGGAGGCTGAGCTGGGCTGAGTGACCACTAGGGGGCGGGTAGCTCTTCAGCCCTCAGGTGGCCAAGGAGCCTCAGTGAGTCGTGGCAGCCACTTTGTGCCCACCAGGAAGACTGGGCCTTCAGTGAAATCCACACAGTGGACTGCTGACAGGAAAGGCAGACAGTCCCGGGGCTCCTAGCTTGGGAGGTTTTATTTTTATTCTAGGAAGACTTCCAGTTTTGAGTTCCAGATCAATTGACTATGGGATAAGAAGGTGAGGGAGGGAGGAGTCAGGGATGAAGCTAGCCACTGGCTGACCCCTCGCTCAGCTGGCTGTGACCTGGCGACGCCCAGCATAACCCCACTCACCTGGCTGACCCCCTCAGGCTGTGGGGGAGGAGGAGGGGAGGGGAGGGGAGTAGCCTCCTGGACCTTTCTTGGTAACTTCAGCTGTGTTTGGGTAACAGTGTGGCCAGTATGGCAGCGGAAGTGGGCAAACAGGTTCATGCCAATGGACGCCCCGATGCCTGGATCACACCCCACCATGCAGCCCCCTGGGTCAAACAGGAGCCTCCAGCTCACCCTGGCCCAGAGGGCGATGATGGGTCCTGATGACGAGCTCCCACTCGCGGCTGCTTCGCCTACCCACCCAGTCAGCACCCTCTTACCTCCGGCGGCCAAGTCCTGTGCTGGCCACAGTGTGCTGGCCACAGTGATGTCAGCTGGATGTGCTGGTTTGAGTCCTAGCTACTGCATTTCCCAGTCAAAAATGAGAACCTGAGACTTGACTACCTAAGTGGGATACTCCCTTGGGGGTGAACCTGAGGATGGAGGCTCACTCTCAGGAGGCGGGGTTCTTGGAGGAAGAATGAGAGGGAGCAGGGGCTGTTGTCGCAGTGGGCAGTCTGTGAGAGCCTGGCACAGCCTGGCTTTGGCCTTGAGAGCTGTAGGGGACACACGCTGTCCCTACAAGACCCCCAGGGGGAGGCACTGCTCTGCTCTCACCATCACCTTCCTCACCTTCTCCCAGAGCCCTTCTGGACACTCCCCACTCTATCCGCTCCTCAAGGCTGACATTAAGTTTCAGAAAAATGAAAATCAACAAACAGGGGTCAGCGCTGCAGCAGTAGGCTACCGCCTGGGAGGTCCATGTTCTACATCCCCCTGTGGGTTCGAGTCCCAGCTGCTCCACCTCTGACCCAGCTCTTTGCTAACACACCTGACAAGTGGCTGAAGAGGCCCGTGGGGCTCCCGGCTTCTGTCTGGCCCAGCCCTGGCTGCTGCAGGCATGGGGGGGGGGCACATGAGTCAGACAATGGAAGAGCTCATTGTCACAGCCTTTCAAATAATAACTAAAAGGCCCGGCATGATAGCGCAGTGGTTAAAGTCCTCACCTTGCACGCTCGGAATCCCGTATGGTCGCCGGCCCGGCTTCCCATCCAGCTCCCTGCTTGTGGCCTGGGAAAGCAGTCAGGACGGCCCAAAGCCTTGGGACCCTGCACCCGCGTGGGAGACCCGGAAGAGCTCCTGCCTCCTGGCTTCGGATTGGCTCAACTCCGGCCGTTGCGGTCACTTTGGGAGTGAACCATTGGATGGAAGATCTTCCTCTCTGTCTCTCCTCCTCTCTGTATATCCGCCTTTCAATAAAAATAAATAATACAAAAATCTAAAAAAAACAAACAAAAAACCTCAATCGTTAAAAATAAAGAGGGGCTGGTGCCATGACTAATCCTCTACCTGTGGCACCAGGTGTCCCAGCTGTTCCACTTCCCATCCAGCTCCCTGCTTGTGGCCTGGGAAAGCAGTCGAGGATGGCCCAAAGCCTTGGGACCCTGCACCCACATGGGAGACCCGGAAGAAGCTTCTGGCTCCTGGCTTTGGATTGGCTCAGCTCCAGCTGTTGCAGTCACTTGGGGAGTGAACCAGTGGATGGAAGATCTTTCTGTCCCTTCTTCTCTCTGTAAATATAGAATAAAATAAAATAATAAAATACAATAAAGGAAGACATTCACAGGAGAGCTAATGGGGACTGAAGTGCAGCCCCCTGCCGTCCTGCCTCCCCCAGCCTGGCTGTGCAGCCTCACTGGGCTCCAGCAATACTGCCTGGGCTGCTGACCTTAGCACAGTGGCCCCTCCACAGCTGCCCTGGCCCTGGATGGAGACAAGGTGGCCAGGAACCTGGAACTCACTTGTGGTTAGTAGGGGCCCAGCTGAGCCTCAGCCATCTCCGCCGGGCTGCTCGCCAAGATGCTGGTACCAGGAGTGAAGCTGGACCCTGCGGCCAGGTGCGGGATGCGGGTCCGGCCTCTTCGGTCATGCCACGCTCACACTCTGCGCTTGCCTCTTCCAACCACAGGAGTGGCAGCCAAAGTTCCTGCGACTTGCCTGAGGAGTGCTCCAGGCATGTACTCAAAGCGGACCTCCTGGCATCCTGTTGGGGAGTCCCACTCAGAAACAAGGAAGCAAGGCCTTGGAACATGAATTTGTAAAAACAATATTTAAAACAAAACAAAAGCAAGCAAACAAAAAAAACACCTCACCAAGCCCTGGACCGTGGGAACCTTGTCAAGTAAGGTGGTTGCAGGCCTTTGCTGCGTGGGTGTGGAGCGCCCTCTGCTGGTCATGACTCAAAGGCGGCTCGGCCAGGCTGGGGTCTAAGGGTTGACTCTAGGCCAGAGCTAATTCGGGGTAAGTGGAGTGGAAGGAAGATCAAGGTTGTTCCTGACTCAACCAGCGTTTACAATCTAAGTGGACCGACAAGACAGGCATGGTGTCCATCCAAGAAAACAATAAACCCCCTGAAAGGACCAATTTGCGAATCGACCTCTTGAGACTTCCGGAAGTTGTCTTGTCGGTCCACTTAGATTGTAAACGCTGGTTGATCTTCCTTCCACTCCCCTTACCCCGAATTAGCTCCCTCCCAGGTGGTTTCCGGAGAACACAGGAAAGTTCTGGAGCTGGCAGACATTGTGGGTGAGGACCAGGCGTGGAGGGGCTGGGACAACAGACGAGCTGGGAAGTTTTCAATGCAGGAGGACTCTGAATGCCATGGTAGGAACACCATTTATTTCTACTTGGTGGAGGGCAGCATTTCTGGAATGGTGACAGGTGATAGGCCCCCAGCTGCCTGACCACACACTGAGAATGTTCCATCTTTAACGTCCTCCAGTCTCAGGTTCAGCTCCAACATCCCTCTTACAGTGGCTGGCATTTCCTTTTTTTTTTTTTTTTAATGTATTTATTTGGCACAGAGAACAGAAGTAATAAGAGCAAAAGCAAAGAGAACAGGACTCGGCTCAGAGCCTCAATGTCACACAGGGATTCGGTGAGCACGGCTTTTCCTCTAAGTGCCACGGAGTCCAGGTTCCTGTGTGTCACAGTGATAGGAGTAGGTGGGGGTTCAGCCTGGTGTTGAAGAGGCTGGCTGAGATGTCCATATCCCACCACAGTGTGCTGGGGGTTCGATTCTTGGCCTCAGCTCTTGGCTCCAACTTCCTGCTAAGTGCAGGCTGCAGGAGGCAGCAGACAGTTGAAGGATTGGGTGCCTGCAGCACCCATAGGAGCTCCTGACTTCAGCCTGGTGCTGTCCCAGCTGTCACAGGTGCCTGGGGAATGCATACAGGCGATTTTGTGGCTGTCTGCATCTTTCAAATATATAAATAGAATCTTCCAGAAGTATTAAAGTAGAGCCCGGCATGGTGGCCTAGCAGCTAAAGTCCTCGCCTTGAATGCGCCAGGATCCCATATGGGCACCAGTTCTAATCCCGGGTGCTCCACTCCCCATCCAGCTCCCTGCCTGTGGCCTGGGAAAGCAGTGGAGGACGGCCCAAAGCCTTGGGAGCCTGCACCTGTGTGGGAGACCTGGAAGAAGTTTCTGGCTCCTGGCTTCGGATCAGCGCAGCACCGGCCATTTTGGCTCACTTGGGGAGTGAATCATCAGACGGAAGATCTTCCTCTCTGTCTTTCCTCCTCTCTATATATCTGACTTTATAATAAAAATAAATAAATCTTTTAAAAAAAGAAGTATTAAAGTAAACATGCTTAATGGAAAAAAATGTGTTGATAGGAAAAAAAAACCCGCTAAATAATGCTGTAAGTGATGCTCTTATATGGCAAAAAAAAAAAAAAGAAAAAAAAAGAGAAGAAAAGAAAAAAATCCAAGTGGTAGTGGATTCTTGAATTTAGGAAATAACTTTTTTTTTTTTTTTTTTTTTTAAAGATTTATTTTTATTATTTTTCATTGGAAAGGCGGATATACAGAGAGGAGAGACAGAGAGGAAGATCTTCCGTCCGATGATTCACTCCCCAAGTGAGCGCAACGGGCCGATACTATGCCGATCCGAAGCCAGGAGCCTCTTCAGGGTCTCCCACGCGGGTGCAGGTTCCCAAAGCTTTGGGCTGTCCTCTGCTGCTTTCCCAGGCCACAGGCAGGGAGCTGGAAGGGAAGCGGGGCTGCCGGGATTAGAACCGGCGCCGATATGGGATCCCAGGCGTGCAAGGCGAGGACCTTTAACCACTTGCGCCACCGCGCCGGGCCCGGAAATAACTTTTTTTTAAAAAAAGATTTATTTTATTTTTATTGGAAAGGCGGATATACAGAGAGGAGAGACAGAGAGGAAGATCTTCCGTCCGATGATTCACTCCCCAAGTGACAGCAACGGCCAGTGCTATGCTGATCCGAAGCCAGGAGCCTCTTCCGGGTCTCCCACATGGGTACAGGGTCCCAAGGCTTTGGGCCGTCCTCGACTGCTTTCCCGGGCCACAGGCAGGGAGCTGGATGGGAAATGGAGTAGCTAGGATATAAACCAGCACCATATGGGATGCCAGTGTGTGCAAGGTGAGGACCTTAACCACTGCGCCATCGCGCCGGGCCCGGGAAATAACTTTTTAAATGAACGATTTATGTAATTATTTGAAAAGGCAGAGTGACAGAGAGAGATTTTCCATCCATTGATGGGCTGCACCAGGCAGAAGACAAGAGCTTCGCGTGGGTCTCCCACATGATTGGTAGGGGTCCGAGTCCTTGAGCCATCACCTGCTGCCTCCCAGGGTGGGCATTACAGAGAGCTGGAATCGGCAGTGGAGGAGATGGGATTCGAACAAGGTGTGCTGACTGTGGGATGCGGGCGAGCCAGGCCTGGCTGAGGGGCGGGGAGTGGTGGGATCTGACAGCGCAGGCGCAGGCCCCGGTGAGTGCATGGCCATCCTCTTACTGAAATCAGTGAAGTGGACAGAGGAGGCACAGAGTGGTAAAGCCAGCTGCCCCGGGGCACACAGCTGCTCGGCAGCAAGGCTCAACTCCTGGCAAACCAGCTCGAGCCTCTGTGCCGGGAACATCTCAACCTTGTCATTGCCAAAATCGACCTGAAGATGACCAGGCCCTCGGGGCACAGGGTCAGAGCTGCCTGTTACTCATCAACAGTAACAAGTACATATGTGTGTGTGTGTGTTTGTGGGTGTGTACATACACACATATATGAAAATTTACTTACTTGAAAAAGCAGAGTTAGAGAGACAGATCTTCCATCCACTGGGTCACTCCCCAAATGACTACAACCACCGAGTCTGGGCCAAGCTGAAGACAGGGGCGTTATTGGGGTCTCCCACGTGGGTGCAAGGGCCCAGGGACTTGGAGCATCTTCTGCCATTTGCCAAAGCACATTAGCAGGGAGCTTGGTGGGAAGTGGAGCAGCCAGGACTCCCACAGTGCTGTCACAGACAGTGAACTTAACCCTTTACACCACACTGCCTGCCCCAATAAACACCAACGTTTACTGACGGGCTTAGGGAGATCTGCATTCACATCTTGGCTCTGTTCCGCATTGGCTCAGTAGGTTATACACACTGTGAAGGCCTCAGTTTCCTCATCTGTAAAATGGCAATATAAGTGAGGCAGTGAGGTGATAGATAAGAACATGGGTTAAGACTGCACAGCCAGTGATTGCTCAGTGACAGTTAATGGACAGGGTGTGTGTGTGGCGGGGGGGGGGGGGGGACACAGTTTGGACCTGTCTCTTGGTGGGTCTGGGGATATTACATGGATTGGAACCAAGAGCCAATCAGAGAGCACGGAGCCGGCCTAGTTCTAGAATTCCAAGACCCCCTCTCTGCTGGCACCTGAGGCCAAAGGAAAGCCCCTGTCTTGCAAAACTTCAGCCTTGCACATAGAAGGGATTGGTGACAGCGCTCTCAGCCACTGTTTAAGCACCCCATTGTCCAGGGCCATCACCAACCCAACAGGTCCCACCGTGCCCAGGTGCCCCAGGAGGCAGCGGACCATGGAAGGATTATTTCTAAGAAGGAGCCAGCGACATCTAGTGGATGTCTAACAAAGTACAGTTCAGGATAGCTCATCTTTGGGCTGTTCATGGTGCAACTTTGTTTTTCACTTGGTGAAACTGAGTTCACCCACTTGTGATAAAAAATAAACAAACAATCAAACAAACAAGAAAACGGGGGCAGGGCCCGGCGCCGTAGCCTAGTGACTAGAGTCCTTGCCTTGCAACTGCCAAGATCACATATGGGTGCAGGTTCATGTCCCAGCTGTCTCACTTCCTCTCCATCTCCCTGCTTGTGACCTGGGAGAGTAGTTGGAGACCGGCCAGGGCCTTGAGACCCTGCACCCACACTGGAGACCTGGAGGAAGCTCCTGGCTTCATATTGACTGAGCTGCGGCCATTGTAGTCACTTGGGGAGTCAATCAGTAGAATGGAGGCTCTTTCTGTTTCTTTTTCTCTGCAAATTTGACTTTTCAATGAAAATAAATCTTTAAAAACAAGGGCAGTGGGGCCCGGCACGGTGGCCTAGTGACTAAAGTCCTTGCCTTGAACGTGCTGGGATCTCATATGGGAACCGGATCTAATCCTGGCAGCTCCACTTCCCACCCAGCTCCCTGCTTGTGGCCTGGGAAAGCAGTGGAGGACGGCCCAAAGCCTTGGGAGCCTGCACCCGCGTGGGAGACCTGGAGGAAGTTTCTGGCTCCTGGCTCTGGATCGGCACAGCACCAGCCATTGTGGTCACTTGGGGAGTGAATCACTGCATGGAATATCTTCCTCTCTGTATATCTGACTTTGCAATAAAAATAAATCTTTTTAAAATTAAAAAAAAATAAGCTTGTGTTTGATTGCCAATAAATGGTAATTCATCCATCAGATCTGTCTCCGGTAATTCATTGTTACGTTCACTGTGCCACATCCCCACCTGCTTGTTTGAATGGTCTACTGGCCGGAGACCCTCGATACCCCTACCATAGACCACTCCCTCCAGCTGATTCACTGGACTCAGAACTCCAACCATGAGGAGAATCGCAGGATCTGTGGTCTGACCGTGGACCACTGGGCCTCCCCAGCGACTCAGACGGAGCAGTGGACAGCATACCCAGATGCACATGGAGGATATGGCAGTCCATTGGGGCCTGCAGAGAACATCTGGTACCACAGCAGAGGAACGAGGGCAGAACAAATTGGTTAACTCCCCCAGCCCAGCACTGACAGCAAATACCTGGGCGAATAGAGACTCTAAGGTGGACTGTGTCAGCCAATGGACTTGGAAAAATTTCCTCACCCTCACATCGGCAAGATGGGTGGCATTTCAGAATTATTGAAAGCACTTGAGAAGAACCCTTGGAGTTCGTTCCACTTTGGGAATCTTGGAATGACATCAGGTGGCCGTTCCCCACCAGTGGGTACTGAGGTGATTGGGAGCCTGGGTGTGGCTTCCCTCCCATCTTCACCTTCCCCCAGACACAGAAGAAGAAATAGAAAATTTGTAAGTAATGGTCTCTTCCACTTTTCCCTAATCTTTTACTCAGACAGAAAGAGAGGTCCTCCATCCACTGATTCACTCCCCAGGTGGCCGCATGGGCTGAAGCCGGGCCAGTCTAAACCCAGGAGCCAGGAGCTTCTTCCAGGTCTCCCAAGCAGGTGCAGGTCCCAAGATTTTGGGCCATCCTCTACTGCCTTCCCAGGCCACAAGCAGGGCTGCTGGAGAAGTGCAACAACCAGGACATAGCCGGCACCCACATGGGATGCTGACACATATGAAGAACTGTCTTGGTAATTCTGTGAGAGCTGTTTCTCTTTTATGGAAGAAAGTCAGATGAGGGCTAGAAAGCCTAATCCACAGGCCAGGTGTTTGGTGCAGTGGTGCCTGTTGTCTACAATGGCGTATCAGGGGCTCAGACCCCTGCTCTGCGCCAGGCCATAGCAGGTGGCCATGATGGCTCAAGTACTTTGGTCCCTGCCACCAGACGTGCAAGAACCGGATGAAACTCCTGGTTCCTGGCTTCAGTCTGGCCCGGCCCTGACTGTTGGCATTTAGGGGAGTGGACCAGCAGGTGGGATGGTTCCCTGACTATCTCTATGTCTCTGTCTTCCAAAAAAATTTTTTAAAAATCGGGGAAGGCAGACCGCAACCAGCATGAGTACAAGTCAGCAGCAGGGCAGAGCCACCCAACAGAACGGCTGATGCCTAGGTCATTTCAAAGTTTCACAGCACTGTTAGAGAAGTCAAAAGGAGTAGGTGAAAAAAAGGAACAGTTGATATTTATTTTTGTCAGAAAGGTAAATCAGATTTACAGAGAGAAGGAGAGACAGAAAGATCTTTGACCCACTGGATCACTCCTCAAATGGCTGCAACAGCTGAAGTGGAACAGAGTTTGTAACTTTTAAAATAAATAAATAAATAACTTATCTTGTTAATTAAAAGTATTTAAAGTTAAGAGCCACAGCCTGCAATGCTGGGATCCCATAAGGGCAATAATTCGTGTTTCGGCTGCTCCACTTCCCATCCAGTTCCCTGCTGATGACATGGGAAAGCAGTACAGGATGGCCCAAGGCCTTGGGACCTTGCACCCACATAGGAGACCTAAAAAGAAGCTTCTGGTTCCTGGCTTCGGATCAGCTTTAGCTCTAACTGTTGCTGCCATTTGGGGAGTGAGCCAGCGGATAGAAGATCTTTCTGTTTTTCTCTCTCTGTAACACTGCCTTTCACATACACGGCACACACGCGTGCTGTTTATGCTGGATACTGAGTGTCAGGCCCCTCTTACAATGTGCTCCGGGGACCAATGCCTGAGTAACCCTCTGCAAACCACCGGGCACATCCTGGCCCCAGAGACTCTGGACAGGTTGCTGCATATCTCAAGATTTTTTTGATGTCCTCCCCTGAGCCACTGGCACGGACAGGAGGACTCAGGAAAACAGACAGACGTTGCAGATACCGCACAGTTCTGAAACATGGTGCAGTTGGTACAAGGCATTCCCGTAGGGAGGCCCAGGGTCCTTCAATGGCTGTGACCTAGCTCTGCCCTTGAGAGCCGGCCCAGCCACCCAGAACTGCCTGCCATTCACCCTCCCCTGCTTTTTTACTTTCCTTCCCGGGGCCTGACCCCCTGCGAAGTCTGGGGGTGGGGGGAAATGGACCCAGGGACACTCAGCCGCTGCCGGCTCCTAGGCTCCAGCAGCAGCTCCCAGCTGCCCCCAGGTCCCCACCTCTACTCTCCCCACCCCCCCTGCCCACTCCCACCGAGGGCCGCGGCTCCTGGTTGTCCGTGCCGCTGCGAGGCCTGCACCTCACAGGGCTGAAGTCCAAAGTTCAGTGCCTTCGCTAAGCACACGGATAAATATGAACCTTGGAGAATTTCCCCAGCTCCAATGTAAACAGCAGGCAGGGGCCTGATTCACTGGCCGCTGGGGCCAGGATTGGGGGGTGGGGGTGCCCACAAGGCTTGACTGGTGGGGTTTGGGGGGGCGTGGGTGCCAGGAGCCCTGGGCTCGTGGCTGCTGCCCGGCGAGCACCAAGCAGCCCTGTGCAGTGGGGGAGGCGGCGGCAGCCGGCTCGGTGGCCCTGGGCCGCGTGGCCCGGTGGTGGCAGTGGCGGCGGCAGAGGAGCCATGGTTTCTAAGCTGAGCCAGCTGCAGACGGAGCTCCTGGCGGCCTTGCTCGAGTCGGGCCTGAGCAAAGAGGCGTTAATCCAGGCCTTGGGTGAGCCGGGACCCTACCTGGTGGCTAGCGAGGCCCCCCTGGACAAGGGGGAGCTGGCCGAAGCGCCCAATGGGCTCGGTGAGACACGGGGCTCGGAGGAGGAGACGGACGATGATGGCGAGGACTTCACGCCGCCCATCCTCAAGGAACTGGAGAACCTGAGCCCCGAGGAGGCAGCCCACCAGAAGGCCGTGGTGGAGACCCTGCTGCAGTAAGTTACCCCGCCCCTAGCGCCTCCAACCTAGAGATCAGGAAGGGACCCCACAAGGGCTCAGGGTGCAGGTAGGGGGCTGATCCTGTACAGCGCCAGGTCCCGCTGCACCCCAGGGAGCTGCGAGATCCTGCAGCCCCGTGCATGTCGGGCTGTAAGCCTGGGTGCTGCCTCCAGGCAGGGAAGCCCCACTGAGGAGGGAGGGCTGGGCCTGGGCTACGGGGGGGGCTTTCCACCACGCTCACCTGAAGAAGCTGCAGCCTTGAGCGGGAGCTGCCCTGCTGCCTGGCAGGCCACAGCCCCCGAGGAAGCTGCCGGGTACCATGAGAGGGTCTGGGGTCTGGGCTCACCTGGCTGGCTCCCCATCTCCAGGAGAACTGACTGGGTCCCACAACCCGCGGCCTCCCCTCTCCTCAGCAGAGCTGACCTGGTTACTAATTACCCATGCACTTTATTATTTCTCTTTTGTTTTATAAATTTATAAAAGGCCCTGATAAGGCCTGTGATCATTAACTTGGAGAGACGTGGCCTAGAGAGGCCTGGGGCCAGCCAGCCTCCCATCTGATGGGGGAGGGGGTACAGGGTGGGGAGAAGGTGGCGTTGGGGTTGCAGGGACCACCCCGCTACCACTAGGATTCAGCCGGTGGCAAGGGGGCCTGGCCAAGGCCTTCTGGTTCTTGCAGTGGCACTATGGGGTTGGGGGGCTAAGGATTACTTCTCCCAGTGTTGAGATGGACCGTGGAGGAAGTAATTCAAGAGGCTGCTCCCAGGTGGGGAAACTGAGGCAAGGAGGCTGGAAGGAGCTTGACTGAGCTCACTGGAATCTACCCTGGGAGGGATTGACAGTCACGAGGGGGCCTGGGGCTGGTGGGGGATGGGAGGGGGTGTCAGAGGTCTTTTCTGTCCAAGGTCCTGATCCCTGCCGGGCTAGGGGTGGGGGGGAAGGTGGATCCCAGCCTTCCCAGAGGCCTCCGGGAGCTTCCTGGGGGCCTGGGAAGAGGGGGAGGGGAGCAGCAGGGCCCCCTGACTTGGCAGCAAGATGAGGGCAAAGGGCTCCCGCGCAGCAGGTAGGGGAGGGACAAAGAGCCAGGCATTGCCAGACCCAGGGCAAGGGCGCCTGGGGTGGGGTGGAGCTGGGCCTGCTTGTTCAGAGCCCCAGACAGGACCAGGGGGCTTTGGGACAAGAGGGTGGTGGTGGGACAGGGGGTACCCGGGGGTCTTTCTTACCTGGATGGTCGTGGCCTCTGGCTCAGCAGCCCCCTGCAGTGGGGCGCTGGGGCTGGAGGGGGAGGCTTGATCCACAGAGCCGGGGATGGAGAGCAGAGGTCAAAGTGCTCCCTGAGGACCAGCAGGGCCTAGACGCTGAGGGAGAGAGGGGGAGACAGGGCCCAAGAGACAGGTGTGATGGAGAGGAGAGCCAAGGAGGACTGAGGGGAGAAGGGGCCCAGGAGAGAAAGTGAGGCTGCCGGGCTCCCCTCCCAAGCAGTATGCGGGTTTTCCTGAATGCTAACAGCGTGCTGTTTACTTTCCATTTAAATTTGAGATGTTGCTATAAATTATCAACCAGATCCTGTTCCCGCAGGGTTTATAACTAACTACCTGGGTTACTTATTGTTCAGGTAACAAAGGGATCTGAAAACGCCCCACAGGATAAAAAGGGGGAGGCTGCCGGCTGGAGCCCCCAGAAGCCTGGGAGACCCCTGGGAAAGCCTGGGCCTAGGGGATATCAAAGCTGGAACCGGCAAGGAGAAACGGCTTCCTGAATTCCTCTGGGAGCTGCTTCCTTGGGAAGAGGCTGGGGCGGGGGGTTCCCGGATCCCAGGTCTCCCCGGATACCCCATGTTGGAGGCCACAACAGAAGCCTGACTTCTTTCCCCAGGCCTCACCGTTGGGCTCCTGACAAGTCTCTTTCACCTCCTCCTGCCTCAGTTTCCCTACCTAGACAACAAATAGAATCCCGACTCCCTGTTCTGGCTCTGTGCTTCTGGTCCAACTCTGACTTTTCCTTGCGTGTCTCCCTCTCTCCTTCTCCTTAGCTTCTGCTCCTCCTCGCCTGGGCCTTCTTTTCCTGTGTCTCCCCAGGGCAGGGTCTCCTCCGGCACCTTGTCTACACCCCCTCTTCCTCCCTGCCAGCCCGCCTCGGGCAGCACTCGCTTCAATCCCTGATGGGTTAGTGTCTGCACCAGCTCGTGTTCTACCAGGGGCAGAGAGAACAGTACCTCCCCCAGGACCAGGCCTCACGCTCCTAACAGGGGCTGGCGTACAACGATGAACACACAGGTGGCTGAGCTTCTCCAGCTGGCCAGGGCCCAGGAGAGTGAGGCGTGGCCCCAAGGAGTTACCGAGAGCCAGGGTTCCTCCTTGCGTGTCCTCCCAGCTCCTTCCTGGCACTAGGCAACTTAGGACTCAGCCATGGAACTCTCTGGCCCTTTTAGCAAGGGACACTTGGACCCAGCAAGATGGTAAGCAGGGCAGGACAGAAGAGCCACCCGCCTGGTGGCTCAACTCCCGGTCCTGCCCACTCTACAAGATGGAGTTGACAATGTATCCCACCGGGTCCAGTAGGAGGCTGGGGGCGGGGGAGAATGCACAACCCACACTCTTGTTTTAGAGGGGTAATTGAGAGGCACGTTCAATGCCCAAGGTGACTTTCAAAGCAGGAAGCCAGTCTAGGACTTGGGGCTGAGTCCTCCTACCCTACACTGTACACAGAGGGAGGCTCTGTGTCTGCCTGTGGCAGGTGTGCCTGGCCCCTCCTTGACCTTGCTTTTGCTGTACACCTTGACTGTGAGCTCAACAGAAGGACTGCCTCAGACATGTGAAACATCGCAGGCCCATTTCACAGCTGAGGAAACTGAGGCAGGTGGAAGTTGGGCAGCTTCCTGAGGCTATTTGGATGCTGAGTGGGCAGAGCTGGAGTCCAAGCTTGGATCTGAATGCTCACAATGAGAATTTGGCTACTCCCAGGCTGAGCATCCCAGTTGCACAACCTTGGGTGTCCTGAGAACCAAGGAGTCACAGACCAAAAGGCCTAAAGCCTTGGACATGAGGTTGACCTTTGAGTAGGTGAGGGGAGGAAATACAGGCAGAGCTTCACCTCTGGCTTTGCAAGGAGTAAGGGGTCCCCAGGATTGCATAGTCAATGACAACAGTGAAGGTGATGGGAACTGAACCCCCGTGGCATACCAGGCCCTACTCAAAGTTCTCTGTGTGTGAACCCCATACCATCCTCCCAGGGACCGGTGGCAGGGGAGGGGTTGGCATGAGTTTGCCCTGGGTTACAGAGCAGATGTGACCTGGGCGCATACCTACAGGGGCTGGGGCACCAACTGTGACAGCAGGGGACACCAGAGACCTGGCCCTAGTTCTGAGCTGGGGAAGCTGACCTGCAAAAGGAGTTGGGTTCTTGGAGGCAGGGGAAGGCAAAGGAAGAAAGAGAGAGAGAGAATGAACGAGATGGATAGCGGCAGATGGGAAATCTTCAGTCTGAGCCTGGAGGCCCTGCTGGAATAGGCAGCCCAGAGGGTGGTGGCGGAAGTGGGGAGGAGGGAGGCAGCTGGGCAGCCGCTCTGCCATCAGATAAGTGTGTTTGCTTGGAGAGGCGTCAGGCTGGACTTTGTACTGCCCTTCCCTCCTGGCTCATTTGTACCCATAGAAGAGGAGGGGTGGGGGAGCCAGGGCCCTCAGATCCCCTGGAGTCCAGAAGCCAGGGAGAGGATTCAGGGCGGGTGCCACCTTGGACAAGCACCGTCACCTTTGAGAGCCTCCATTTTGTCATCTATGAAATGGGTGTGGGGGTGACACCTAGTTCCTGTGGTTCCTTTAGGATTTAAATGGCCCCCAGCACAGGGTCCAGCCCAGAGTGGACCTGCAGGAAGCAGGCTTTCAATTATACATGCCGGGGACCCAGCTATCTCAAATGCTGACCCGCTGAAAGGCACCTGTCCCCATTTTCTCCCCATCCTTGACTTTCTGGAAATGGCTGATGATTCAGGAGAAAGGAACCAGAAAGTCGGTGCTGGCACACGGAGGACTCCATGCCTTCATGCCTGGGACGGGCGTTGGCAGGGCAGTCAGAAATGGGTGACCTCTGGGATGCTGAGGGCTGGGTGTCGGGGTTTCCAGCTGGCATCTAAGCATTGTGTCTGCTGGGTTTGAATCCTGTGGGATGCAGGCAACCACAGCTAAACAGTTGCACCTGCACTGTCCCCTAAGAACAGCATCACAGCAGTTTGCAGGATGTTGATATCACAGGAGCTGCCGGGTATCAGCAGGTGTCTGCCAGTCAGGTGACTGGAAGTACTCGGGACCACATCCACAGGCTACACATACACACTAAGCCACTGATTGCAAGGGGCCTGTCATCCACTGAGTCTGGTATCTGCAGGTGGCACTGGGACCCAGTCCCTGTGCATACAAAAGGCATCCTGCATGCAGAGATGGTGGGTCCTTCCCTAGAAGTACTTCATGTGCAAGAGCACAGTCCCCTCACCTCGTCCCCAGCCATCTGCTGTTGATCTATCCATTGGCCATCTACCCACCTGTCCATCTGTCCAGCTGTTCACCCACCCATGCCACGTGTACACACTCACTCATTCACATATACACCAATGGTCAACTTGAGGTCAGGAGGTCCATCTTGGATGCTGGGAACCAGACAGTTCCTGCCTACAGGCGTCTACTCCCAGTCCCTTACAGGGGCTAACACAGCCAGGTGGGACAAGGGGAGTAACTTTAAAGAGGCCCCAAAGGGGAGGACCCACACTCTACCCCGACATGGCCTGTGAGCATCAGCAGGCAGCCCAGCTCTGTGTGTCCATGCACCTCTCAAGTCTCTGTCCCCAGGTCTCTGTCTCCATGTCCCTGTGTCACTGAGTGACACGAGTAACAACACCTCCCTGTCTCTAAGGCCAAGGGTAGGTTCCCTGATAGCTTGCTTTCATAGTCTTTAGCCCCAGGGCTGGCAAGAGCTCCAGCACCCAGAGCCCTAACCCCACCTAAAGGGCTAACAGAGTCCCCTGACACCCCCTGCTGAGCAAACACTGTTCTTGCCTTCGGCCCAGGGAGGACCCATGGCGCGTGGCCAAGATGGTCAAGTCCTACCTGCAGCAGCACAACATCCCGCAGCGGGAGGTGGTCGACACCACCGGCCTCAACCAGTCCCACTTGTCCCAGCACCTCAACAAGGGCACCCCCATGAAGACACAGAAGCGAGCGGCCCTGTACACCTGGTACGTCCGCAAGCAGCGAGAGGTGGCCCAGCGTAAGTAACTGCTCCAGCTGTGTCTCCCCTGGCAGGACCCAGAATGTGCCCTACTCAGAAGATGGAGCAGGAGGCTTCTCCACTTCATCCATCCATCCATCCATCTTAGAGCTCCATCCATCCACCCATCCATCCATCCATCCATCCATCCATCCATCCATCCATTCATCCATCTTAGTGCTCCATCCACCCACCCACCCATCCATCCGCCCATCCGCCCATCTGCCCATCTGCCCATCCACCCGCCCATCTATCCATCCATCCATCCATCCATTCATCCATCCACGCATCCAACCCATCCATTTGTCCATCTGTCCATACATACATACAGTCACCCACCCACCCATGCATTCATATATCCATCCAGTAATACACCTCCACAGATAGGAAATGGGAGGAAGAGGAGAGGTAAGAGATATAGATCCAGAGAGAGAGAGAGAGAAAGAGAGAAAGTGAGAGAGAGAGGTGGAGGGGGGGACCTTCTAGTGTTTCACTTCCAAAATGCCCACAATATCCAGGGCTGAGTCAGGTCAAAGCCAGGAACAGGATGCTCAATCCAGGTTTCCCATGTGGGCGGCAGAGACCTAGTGACAGGAGCCATCACACTTGTGGTTGGTCCAGCTCTCTGCTAATGGTCTGGAAAAGCAGTGGAGGAGGGTGCAAGTGCTTTGGCCCCTGTATCAATATGGGAAATCCAGAAGAAGCTCCAGACTTCATTCAAGTGTCTTCACCTGCCCATGAACGAACATTCTCTGCTGCAGGGCCCCACCTGGTGTGGACACGACACATGAGTCACCATAGCCCTGTAAGGCTTCTTTGTTGACCAAGCTTTTCGGGTTGGCCTGGTTATTGATGGCCTTAGCTGGGCAATTTGATTTTCATATTTTAACATTTATTTTTAACTTTTATTGCAAAATCAGATACACAGAGAGGAGGAGAGACAGAGAGGAAGATCTTCCCTTTGATGATTCACTCCCCAGGTGACTGCAATGGCTGGCGCTGTGCCAATCCAGAGCCAGGAACCAGGAACCTCCAGGTCTCCCACAGGGTCCCAAGGCTTTGGGCCATCCTTGACTGCTTTCCCAGGCCACAAGCAGGGAGATGGATGGGAAAGTGGAGCAGTTGGGATATGAACCAGCGCCTATATGGGATCCCAGCAGTTGCAAGGCAAGGACTTCAGCTGCTAGGTTACTGTGCCAGGCCTATGATTTGATTTTTAAAATTATTGGAGGTTTAGGGACCAAATTCTAATGTCTTGGGTCCAGATCCCTGCTCGCTCAGGGCCACTCTGGGCCAGGGGGGAGGTTAGGCAGAAGGCACATGGCCAATTGGGAGTCCCAGTGGGTGGGTGCTGAAGCCATGGATGCTGGGAGTATTGGAATCTGGGCCATCTGGGCTTCTAGAAACTTCTCCCTGGGATACTTGTGTCCACTCTGGCTTCTGGCATTCAGATGGCAGAAACCATCTCCCTCCCCTCCTTGTCCCACTTCTTTAGTGGCCTGCTTAGGGACAGTCTGAGAAACAAGTTTCCAAAAAAAAGTGTAAAGACCTGGAGAGGGCTCTTCCTGCCTGGCTCACACTTGCATTTGAACCCTGATTTCTGAGTCTGGGAGGTTGATGATGGCTTTCAATGTCCTGAGAAGGTGGCTCTCATTTCTGCTCTTCTGTGAGACCCTGGCAAAGCAGGTGATCCTCCCTGAGCCCCAGCTTCCTTGGCTGTGAAGTGGGGACAGCTAGGCTGCCGATCTGAATAAATGCTAACACTTACCCACAGCCTTGCATGGAGAAGGGCTCAGCCATCCCATCCTGGCTTGGGAGAAACTGTGCAGGTGTTGATTGGTGATGTCTGTCTTAGTCACAGGTTAAGACAGGTAGTGGCAATGTCAGTACTGGATCTGAGTTTCGGTTCCAGACTCCTCTCAACAACACCTGGGAAGATGAAGAAGGCAGGGCCTGGTCAGGGGTGCGGATATGGGGAGGAGGGCGCGGCTTGTGCCCCCACCCTCCCTAATGGCTTACTGTGCCTCCAGAGTTCACCCATGCAGGGCAGGGAGGGCTGATTGAGGAGCCCACGGGCGATGAGCTGCCCACCAAGAAGGGGCGGAGGAACCGTTTCAAGTGGGGTCCTGCGTCGCAGCAGATTCTGTTCCAGGCCTACGAACGGCAGAAGAACCCCAGCAAGGAGGAGCGGGAGACACTGGTGGAGGAGTGTAACAGGTGGGCAGGACTGGGCTGG
This sequence comes from Ochotona curzoniae, assembly GCF_017591425.1. Taxonomy (NCBI): domain Eukaryota; kingdom Metazoa; phylum Chordata; class Mammalia; order Lagomorpha; family Ochotonidae; genus Ochotona; species Ochotona curzoniae. The sequence continues at coordinate 12,858,472 of NW_024467101.1, read as the reverse complement.
TGCAGGGCTGGGGAGAGAGAAACAAAGGGACCTTGGCAGCACCTGTCTGGTCCAGGGAGTTGACAGGGCTCAGCTGCTATTCAAGGCTTGAGCCTAAGTCCATCCCTAGCATCCCACACCCATCCCAGCAACCCTTCAGTGGCTGCTTATGTCATGTCATCCCCTCTGCAACCCTATGGCTGGTCTGCCCACTTTCTGAATGGATAGACTGAGGTGGTCAGAGAGGCCAGGACACTCGTCCACTAAGGTCACATAGCAGAGCTGACCTTGGAACCTAGATGTGCCAGCTTGAAACCTCCTTGGGTCCCTCCCAACCCGAGGCAGCTCTCTGAGTCTGGCGTGGAGGTTCATTAGTGGCTGTCTCTGCAGGGCGGAGTGCATCCAGAGGGGGGTGTCGCCCTCACAGGCCCAGGGGCTGGGCTCCAACCTCGTCACGGAGGTACGGGTCTACAACTGGTTTGCCAACCGGCGCAAGGAAGAAGCTTTTCGGCATAAGCTGGCCATGGACACGTACAGTGGGCCGCCACCGCCAGGGCCAGGGCCAGGGCCTGGGCCGGGGCCAGCGCTGCCTGCCCACAGCTCCCCGGGCCTGCCCCCACCTGCACTCTCCCCCAGCAAGGTCCACGGTGAGTGCAATGTGGGCAGCTGGCTGCTTGGGTAGAGGGTGGGAGAGCTGGGGAGGTCGGCCCCAGACCCCATAGCACTTCTGTTTGGTTTCCCTCCACTCCCTGTTCCTGTCAGCTCCATCTTACTTCACCAGTCATTCCATCCATTCTGCTTTCCTCTCTAGCCCACCCACTCCATCCAGCCTTCCTTCCTTCTCCATATGCATTCTGTTCACTTTCTTCCATATATTTCATTCCATCAACTCTTTTATCAAACCTCTTTACCCACTCCACTGTTTAAATCTACTCCTTATCACCCCACTCCATCCATCCCCATTCTTCTGTATCACCTCACTCCATTCCATTCTATTTTGTTGCCTTCACACCACTCACCTCCACTGCACCCATGGCACTTAACTCCATTGGAGACCCAATCACTCCATCTCTTCCAACGCACCTCGGTCCATCTGTCCATTCCATTCACACCACTCTGTCCTTTCTACTCAACCATGCCTCTGTATCTGCACTGTTCACTCCACTCTACTCCATTTCATTAAATTTACCCTAACTTCATATGGGTTATTTCAATTCAATTCATTCATTTCAGATCACATCAATTCATTTATGTTCAACTCATTATAATACCATTTATTTCATTTTAGTCTGGTACAGTTGAATCAAACCCATTTCCATTCAACCCATTCAGCTTAACTACATGTAATTCAATAAAAATTCAGTTAATTTTGCATAGCTCAGTTCAATTGAATCTAATTCAATGTAATCCAGCTCAACTCAATCAAGCTCGATTCATTTCAAGCAGAGTCTGTTCAACTCATTCCAGCTCAGCCGATTCCACTCACTTCATCTCTTTGTTTCATGAGCTTCGCTTTGGTCCGGTTCCATTGTCTCCATGAAGTACCGACAGCACTTGCTTTCCAGGAGTTGACAGCAGCCAGCACAGGGCTCAGCACAAGCTGGGTGCCCAAGCAAAGCTTCAAGGCTGTATGAGGGCATGGGGCAGGTGGTCTGAGCAGACCCATGAGGTTTGGAGTGCGGTGGGCGTTGGGGGGCGGGGAGGGTGCTGAGTCCTGCCCCTGCTCTCTGTTCCCCAGGCGTGCGCTACGGACAGCCTGCAACTAGTGAGGCTGCAGAGGTTCCTTCTAGCAGTGGGGCGCCCCTGGTGACCGTGTCTACACCCCTGCACCAAGTGTCCCCCACAGGCCTGGAGCCCAGCCACAGCCTGCTGAGCACCGAAGCTAAGCTCGTGAGTTGGTGCCTACCTGTAGGGAGAGACTTCCCCTCTGTTTTCCTTGGCTGGGGAGTTGGGAAGAAGTGTCCCAGAGCAGCCTCCAGAAAGGCTGTGTGTGGGCTGCCCTGACGCAGGCTGGCTTCCGCTCGCAGGTCTCAGCAGCCGGGGGCCCCCTACCACCTGTCAGCACCCTGACAGCATTGCACAGCCTGGAGCAGACGTCCCCAGGCCTCGGCCAGCAGCCCCAGAACCTCATCATGGCTTCCCTGCCCGGGGTCATGACCATAGGGCCTGGGGAGCCTGCCTCCCTAGGCCCCACGTTCACCAACACCGGTGCCTCCACCCTGGTCATTGGTAAGCAGTGGGGGCATTGGGGAGGGGATGGGCAGCTCTTGCCAAGCCAGGAGCCGGGGGAAGCCACTGGGCTTCAATTACACATTCAGAGCCCCTGTCCTGGGTCTTGCCCCAAGTCATATCCTGAAAAGAGAGCTGAGTGTGCAGGCAACAAGCAGGCACAGGAATCCTGTGAAGGGCTGGGGTTCCAGGCCTCCCACAGGATGGAGAATCACAGATGCCACCTGCCCCCTGCCGTATGCTTAAACAGGCTCTGATCCAACGGCAGTGCTAAGTAACTGGCTTAAGGCTTCCTGGTTCAGGAATAATGGCAACACAAAAGCTTGCTCATGCTCAGTACAGATACAAGTTATTTCCCCGAATGCATATGGAGCCCAGAATGAGGGGGAGAGTGAAAAAGTTTGCAGGAAAACAGAGCAGGGCATGAACATTTGTGCTTTCTTGGTCTGTTTTTAAACCTAGAAAATGCTGTGTGAATGTATCCTATCGCTCAGTGTTAAACACAGATAGGGAGCTGCCGAGAGACAGGAACAGCCTGAAGTTCTGGGGAACGCAGTTTGACCACCCTGAATGCAGTCAGTCACTGGCCACGCCTCCTAGCCAGCCTGGGGAGGAGCTACAGGCTCAATAAAGGGGTGTGACTGGCCAGTGCCACTGACTGATCAGTGCTGGGCTGTTTTTGGATTGTTCTGTCCCCTTCTATCAACCCCTGGGTTCTGGCAGGATGGGGTGGTGCCTGCCAATGGGGCGGCTGGAAGACCCAGCTGACTCCCAGCTCTCTTGTTGCAGGCCTGGCCTCCACACAGGCGCAGAGTGTGCCGGTCATCAACAGCATGGGCAGCAGCCTGACCACCCTGCAGCCAGTACAGTTCTCCCAGCCGCTGCACCCTTCCTACCAGCAGCCACTCATGCCACCAGTGCAGAGCCACGTGGCCCAGAGTCCCTTCATGGCCACCATGGCCCAGCTGCAGAGTCCCCACGGTGAGTGCCTCTTGGCAGGTTTCAGGTGCAGCCACACGGAGTCTCACATGGAATGCCACAGCAGCATGCATATAGTGGTGCTGCCGCCCTGCCCTTCACTTACACACCCCTGCCCACAGCACCTGTGCCATATACAGGGTCTAGAATGCACAGGTGCTTAGTACACAGCTCCTGGGCCAAGTGCAGCAGCTGTGCACCTGTTCCTTCTGTCGTCCCCAGGTGACAGGCGCTAGAGTTGTTTCTTGGCCCCGCTCAGGCTCCAGCCCCAGCTGAGCAGGTCCCAGTAGTGGGGGACAGGGCTCACACCCGTTACTCAGCCGCTGCCCTGGACACCCTCCCACATCCCACCCAGCAGGGCCATCCAGCACGCCCCACGCTCCCCCTCCCCTGAGCGCCTGGTGTTTTGAGAGAGGGCTCCAGGCCGGGCCAGGGTGCCATGTCTGTGTCTTTCTCTCTCCTTATGGCTCTCCTGGGTGGGCAGCCCTCTACAGCCACAAGCCTGAGGTGGCCCAGTACACTCACACGGGGCTACTTCCCCAGACCATGCTCATCACGGATACCACCAACCTGAGCGCCCTGGCCAGCCTCACACCCACCAAGCAGGTAAGGCCCACGCCTGCCCAGCCCCGCCTTGGTCCCGGGTCCCAGTCCCCGCCGTGCCGAGGGCTCACGCCTGGAAGCTGCTCTGTTCCCCTAGGTCTTCACCTCTGACACAGAGGCCTCTAGTGAGTCTGGGTTGCATGCTCCGGCGTCCCCGGCCACCACCATTCACATCCCCAGCCAGGACCCTGCTGGCATTCAGCACCTGCAGCCCACCCACCGGCTCAGCACCAGCCCCACAGGTGAGCAGCCCTGGCCTCACCTGCCTCTTTGCTGTCCCCGGGGGTGGGCAGTGGGTAAGCAGGTGAGCACGAGCAACAGGGTCGGGGGGGAAGTGCGCCCAGCTCCGTGGGTGCAGCCTGTCTCGCAGGAGCTGCTCACTGACCAGAGTGAGGAAAAAGATGAAGCAATGCAGAGGCAGCAGGTGGAGAAAAGGTGGGAAGGCAAGTGGGGCTCATCGTGGCCCACAGGGACTCCTGGTGTCGGCTCTGCCCCCAGCTTGACACTTTCTGCCCGAGTTGCCACTGACATCAGGAGAAACTCCCCCAAAGCACTGGGGTGTGGGCTTCCAGCACACCACAGCCACTCAACCCACTCCTGTCCACACCCTGAGGGATACTAGGGGCCCTAAGCTTGCAAACCGCGAGGTGCAGGTAGAGAACGGGTGCTTTTGTGCTGCCGGGCCTGCAGCGACCGCTGCAGACTGACCTTAGGTCACTTGTCCTCTGGGAACCCTCAGGGTCCCCTAGTCAGCCCTGGTGGCTGTAGTGATAGCTGAGGGAACCCCCTGCCCCAGCTCCATGCTTTACTGGGGGGCAGAGCCAGGACTGAACAAGGGGCCAAGCAAGCATTGGTGTTTGCTCTTAAGGTCCTCACCTGCTTGGGGAAGGCCGACCCCCACCATCCGGTGTCACCTCCTTCTTGGGGCAGGCACCCAGCCTGGCAACCCCAGTCCCTGTGCTCGCATCCGAATGTTCTAATGGCAGCTTCTGCTTCTGAGCCCAGCTTCCTGCCAAGTCCCCCTTGGGTCCCTGTCACTCCCATGGGAGACCTCCAGTCACTGTGGGCATTTGGAGGGAGTGAACCAGCAGACACGAACTACCAGCTTAAAATAAACAGGAAGGCTAGAGAGGACAGGAGCCAACCGCAAGAGCTTACTGTATCTGCAGAATACCTTATGAGTAATTCAAACCTCCAAGATCTGGGTTGGGTTCAGCCCAGCTGGTGCACAAGGCCACCACCCCACACCACACGCCTTCTTCTGGGGCGGCCCAGCGCCTGGCTTGGGGGGTCCCCCTTGAAGACTAGAGGGTAGAGGTGTGGCCTTATGGTTCCTGGTATCTGCTGGCTCTGGGATGTGGCATGTGGCCCTGTCTGCCACCCTGCAGGCAGGCAGGGAGAACCGAGTGGGCCTGGTGGAGCCCACACAGTGTCCTCTCCCTCTGCAGTGTCCTCCAGCAGCCTGGTGCTGTATCAGAGTTCTGACTCCACCAACGGCCACAGCCACCTGCTGCCCTCCAACCATGGCGTCATCGAGACCTTCATCTCCACGCAGATGGCTTCCTCCTCCCAGTAACCATGGCAACTGCCTCCCAGCGGCTGAGCCCTGGGACAGCACTGCCTGCTTAGGGGGCCGTACAAAGGCTGCGGCCCGCATGGCTTGCAGGGACCTCTGAACCTGTCGCCCTTCTGCTGCTCCAGGAACCTGGGCCTTGGTCCCACCTTGCTCGTCAGCCATCCATCCCACAGGAGGGCCCGGAGGCACCCTAACCCGACAGCTGCTTCAGCTGAACCTGAGGGGGCTACTGGGAGCTGAGCTCATTTCCTGGCACGAGGTGGAGCTGCCGTCACTGCCTCTGTGATGCCATCGCGCTACGTGTAACACAAGGGGACTGCCACCCCCCACACCCTGTCCCCTTCTCAGGACACAAACCCAGGCAGCTGCGACCGCTGAGCTCCGAGGCTCCAGGTCATCGTGGCCACATCCTGTCACCCGTGCAACCTACCAGGCCACTCCACGCCACCCCGGCCCCATCTGTAGCCACTGCTGTCACAGGCTCACAGAGGTATTTTGCCCGAGTGGCGACTGTGCAGCAGCTCAAGCTGACAGAGCAGGAAGCAGGATTCTCCCAGCCTCCCTCAAGCCCTCTCCTAGGCGCCAGGACCTGCAAGTTGCCCAGACGTTCATTCTCGCCTGAACATCAGGTCTACAAGTGCTAGCCTAGTGTGTGACCTGGGAGGGGAAGCCCATGTCATGGGCCAGAAGTTGTCCTTGCTCCTGCAGAAGCCAAGACCACATCCTGGGGCAGCAAAGCATGACCAGCTGAGAGCTAAGCGGTGACAGCCATGCACAGGAGCGATGCTCAGAGCTGTGAGCTGGCTGGGCTAGTGCCTGGGCCACAGGCTCAAGGCTGAGGTCCTGAACGGCTCCAGGAGGGACACAGCAGGTGCATGGGGGCCGGAAGACGCATGGACTCACTTCCATGGGCCTGCTGCCAAGAGCAGGGAGGGTCTTCCCTGGATGGCTGAGGGGGCCTGGGAGAACCAGAACCTCCTGCAGCTTGTAGCCAGCTAAGGGAGAGCCTGTATGTTTATTTAACTTTTAGTAAAGCCAAAGAGAAATGGACTGGAAACGTCTGGCTTGACCACAAGTTGCTCAGACGGGAATGGGCAGCTCAGGGGATCCTGCGCACCTGCAGGCTTCCCTTGTTACTGAGGCAAGGGTGGAGGGAGGTGTAATGGGGGTGGGGAGACAAGGAGTTTTCTCTCTGCCTCTGCTCGTTCCAGCAGAGCCCCTTTTGCTTTATGGGCCCCAGTTTCCCCCGCCTCACGTAGCTGCTGCTGGACAGGGAGACAATATCGAGGCTCGGTCCCTCACAATGTATTTCCCATGCAGCTGGCCGAGTGCAGCTGCCCACATGTGTAAACTTACAAAACACAAAGTTAGACCAATGGGCACAACTTCCTGCTTTCCCAGCCTGGTTCTGTGGTGGCTACGGGGATCCCTTCTCTCCCAGCCTGCGTGGGCTGGGGAAGAGAGGCTCAATTTCCTTGCCCACCTCGGAGACCACTGGGAGATACTAGCCATTTGCCACCAGCCCTGAGCCTTGGAACCGTGGAATGTTCTGGTACTGGGTCTGCCTTGGCCCTTGGAGGGAGGTAAGGCTAGGCTGTCTCACCCTGAAGCCACTCTTCTGCCCCAACCCCTGGGTGGGCTCCAGTCATGATCAAGGTCTCGTGGGCCAGTCTAGCCTTGCCAGCCAAGTCCCTGACCTTGGAGAGGCGGGCATGAAAATGTCCCACCTCCAGGGTGCCTGTCCTCAGTGCTGTGGGGCCCTGTGCCCGGAGACTGGGTCAGTGTGCTGGCGCGGCCTCTGGGCTTGCTGTTGGTGATGGGGGAGCAGTCTCATGGGCCTTCCTCACCTTTTTCTTCCTTTTCTTCTTCTTGGTCCCCAAGGCTGCATGGGCCCCGTTGGCCTTGCCCAGCCCTTCTTCCTGCTTCTGGACCGTGGCCCCGGTGGTAGCAGTGGTCACAGCTGAGTCAACATCAGCCACCTTCTGGGCTTTCCTTTTCAACTTTTTCTTCTTCTTTTTCTTCCTGGTCTCCTCCTCCTGCTGGACGGGGCTGTGGATGGCTGACTCCTGCAGGATGTCAGAGGCGGACACGGCGGCCTCCTGGCACCGTTGCCATTCTTCGTCACTGTCCTCGCTGCTGCTACAAGGGAAGAGTGGCCAGGGTTAGCTAGAGGCAGGCGCCCATGGCTGCTCCTGGTTTGTTCCAGGCAGCTGGTGGGGGGTGGGGCTGGGGAGGCAGGCAGAGAGCAGAGGCTGGCCTCATCAGGGACCCACATCCTCTGACCCTCAGGATGGCACCTGTAAAGTGGGTACCTTGCCGGGGCAGGGTTCATGACAATCCTGGGGGGACAGGCACGGCAAGGTGGTGTCCAGCCCAGCATGGAGGGCCATGGAGTACTAAGGGCACAGGGCCAGCAGCAGCATTCTGCCCCCCACGCACTGTCACCTTCCTCCAGCACCCCCAGCTTCTCCTAGCCCGGCCAGTGAGGAAGGCTGCGCGTGCACGCACGCTTTCACCTGGAGCTTGGGGGCTGTCGTTTCCTGCGGGGTTGGAGTTCAGCTGCCTTTCCAGAGTCTCCAGGGATGGACGTGAAGAAGAGGCGGAAGCCTAGGAGTCAAGCGGGCAGAGTCAGGCCTGTCACATGTCAGGTGCCCTGCTCCCCCGGAGGGTTCTGCCACCCTCCATCCTGTACCCTCACAGGCTGAGGCCTGGCTGGGAGGGAGCCTTCAGGCTCCTGGAAGCCAGCAGAGGGTTCTCCCACCCCAAGTTCGCAAGGGCCCTGGGAGGGCGATGCTCAGATATTTGGGCGGCTGAGGGAGTAGGGACGGTAAGCCTCAGGCCTGCAGCTGTGTGCCCCATCTCTCCCCTGCCTGGGCAGAGCTGACAAGGAAGGGAACTGCATCAGGATCTAAGGAATGACAAACTGATTTTTATTGGTTTGAAAACTTTTATTTATCAGAGAGGCGGAGAGACAGACATCCACAGAGAGAAGTTCTACCATCTGGTTCACCCCCCAAATGCCCACACTGGCCCAGCCCGATGCTGGGAGCAGGCAGCTCCCTCCAGGTCTCTGGCATGGCTGGCAGGGGTCCAGCAATGTGAACCACCCCTCCGCTGTCCCCCAGGGCGTGCACTACGGGAAGGTCGGTGCCCGGGGAAAAAGCTGGCTCTGAAGCTATGGTCTGGGACACGGATACCACCCGCCCTGCCATGGCCGCTGGGACACAGACGTGAGCACTCACCGTCGTCCTCCGGGGCCTCTCTCTGCACTGTGGTCTTTCTCGGCTCCCTCACGACCTCAGCGATGCTAATGGAGCTAGGAGGAGAGGAGAGGCTGGCGTATAGCACAGCGGGAGGCCGGGCAGTCCAGGACCGTGCCCTGACCTCACACAGTGGTTCAAAGCTGGCCAGAAGGTGCACCTGGCAACTTCCAGAAACGTTCCTGGTCCTTGTAAGCAGTGGTGTGAGCGCCGCTAACACCTGCAGGGGCCAGGGGTGCTGGCAGCCCTGAGATGTGAGACCAACACCTCCCCAGCCAGCACCAAGAACCAGCAGGTGGAAACCGCCAACGGCAGCAACAAGGGGAAGCCCTGATCCAACAGGAGGGCCAACCAGGCACCACGTCCATCTCTGGTGCCAGGGAGGACCAGCTCATGGTACGGAGGCCGTGGTCACTCTGAAGTCAGCCTGCCTCGGCTGCACACTGCTGCCCTCCCCGAATGCCTGAAGTGTCCCAGGCAAGGCCACGGGGACTCTGAACAGCACTTGTCCTTCAGTGCAGCCAGTCTCAGAGCCTCATCTCCTCCCGCAAGGCTGTTCGGCCTTTGCCAGTCTGGAATGTGGAGCTGCGCTCACTGTGGTTTTTATGCAGTGTCTCCCAGAGTGGTCAGGAGGCAGGGGTCTCTGTGCTGGACGCTTGGTGCTCAGGGCGGTGATGCTGGGAGGAGCTGGTGGCACCTGTAAGGGGCAGGGCCTCATACAAGGGGCCCACACAGGAACCCAGAGAGCTACACACAGTGGGTATACAGTGGGGTATGCTGGCTCCCCTCTCACCCTGCGAGCCCTCTTGCGTGGGCCCCTGCTGCGATGCCACATGTCACACTGTGACGGAGCTAAAGAACTCCCCGTCTCTTACACCGGCCCAGCCTCAGATGTTCTGCTGGAGCGACACAAAGTGGCTTAGTGCAAGCTCCAGTCTTCAGGGAGACAAACACTGGGCCCATCAAGAGGCCTTGGAGCCTCGAGCACATGGTCACGGACCTTGGCCTCCAAGGGCACATGGGTGTGCAGACTGCAATGCCATCTAAACCCCTCTGCTGGGGGGAGCTCCTTGTCCCAGAGCCACACGCTAGCTGTGCTGAGGTCTCGACTGTGGTCCCTACAACGCACACACAAAACCGTCATCTCCTGTGGAGATGCTATTAGGAAGGGGCATCATGTTCTGGGGGCAGAGCGCCCATGAGGGGGACCCACGCTCTTAGAAGCAGCTTCAGAGCTCGGAGAGGGTGGGCTCCCCACCTCCACCATGTGCTGGGGGGCGGTGCCTGCTGCTGGCAGGATGCCCCATTCTGTTCCAGTGACCCAGACCTTGTCTTGGCACCCTCATTGGCAATATTGATCCAAATGAATTCTTACCCATGCTGGGGAACTTGACATAAGAGAGCTGGCCCAGGACCGGCACCTGTAGGGCTCTGGAGATACACCAGCTCTGTCCTTCCTGGAGCTTGTGTAGTGGGTGGGAGTGTCTGCCGCCCAGGGGCCCTCCATCACCCTCCGGCTGGCAGGATGAGCCCGGGGCTGAGGGCACAGACAGGGAAGAGAGCAGGTGGCTCCTCCCTCCCCGTGACTGCGCAGGGCCGCCTGCTGGCTGGGATGTACACAAGGTGCCCGCAGGAATACATGGGCACTGGCAGCGCTCCACCCACACAGCCGGTAGACACCCAGGCGGGTGAGTGTGCGGATGAATTCCGCAGCCGCCTGCTGGGTTTCAGGCTGTGGGAACATTCCCACACCGCAGAGCTCCCCCGAAGGGAACCGGTGGCATAGGCTGAAGTGGCAAATAACAGGGTGCGTGCATGTTTGAATGAAAACACAGAATCTGGCTAGTGGTCCTGATGGCTGCAATGGTACCGGCCCCACCCCGTTGCCCAGGTCCCTCTGGCTGTGTTGCAGCCTGGCGGAGAGGTATGGAGCGTGCAGGAGAAGCCTGGGCCTCTGGGGCTCGTCCCGTGGGCATCCAGGAAGAGAAAAAGCGCATGCGTCCACTCACCTGTCCAGCAAGGCTCCCAGCTTCTTGGCCACGTGGGCTCGGAACTCGGGGGTGGTCTGCAGCTCGTTGCCATCTTGCTCATGCTCGTCTACCCGGTGCCTGCAGCACACGCATGGGCAGGCCTGATTTCCTGCTGCCCGGGAAGCCGTCTCCGCACACGGGAGCTGGGTGTGCCTTATCAGCTCTCATAGCCCCGCGCTCCCATGTAGCACTGATGGATGCACACACGTGCGTGCCCACACACACACACACACACACACACACACACACTTACAGACCGACAGTAACAGTACCTGAGGCTTGGCTGGGAGGCGGGTGGCTGGCTCTTTGCAGCACCTGTGGAAAAAAATCAAGCCGGGAATGGAGGGGCACAGTGTTGGAGGCGTTGCAGTGGCTGCAGCATAACGGGCACACGGCAGGCCAATTCACACAAGCCCGGGTGAGGCATGGCTGCGCGGCCCAGCGCTGGGCTTTTACTGCCCTCTGCCTTGAGGTGCAGGTGGACCAGCAGGCTGCCACTGGAAGCGAGTGTCTGGGTATTTTCTCTGTATGGTGGCCTGCCTCTGGGTCTGTTTTGTCTTTGTACCCCAGCTCCTAGCACAGGGTTGACTTGAAATCAATGTTATAACAGTGAAATCCAGCTACACCAGGGCACTCAGTAAGTGCGTGGGGAAATGAAATGGAAATTTAAAGGTTATTTTGGTACCAAAAATGTTTGAAGTCCATGCATGGACAAGAGCAAAGGGGTACTGAAACCGTGAGGAGAAAACCATTGTGGTGGTGTCAGAGGTGAGGGTGGGAGTGGGTAGGGCGAGGGACACATCTTGGGGAGCTGTGAGTTCTTTATACAAACAACCCTGCTTTGCCACCGCCTCCTCTGGGGCCTGCCTCGGAAAGACTGTTTTTTAAAAGATTTACTTTTATTGGAGGGACAGATCAGATTTATAGAGTGAACAGTGACAAACACAAAAATCTTTCATTTGCTAGCTGACTCCCCAAATGGCTGCAACAGCTGGAGCTGAGCTGGTCTGAGGCCAGGAGCCTCTTCCGGGTTTCCCACTCGGGTGCAGGGTCCCAAGGCCTTGGTCTGTCCTCTGCTGCTTTCCCGGGCCACAAGCAGGGAGCTGGATGGGAAGTGGAGCAGCTGGGACATGAACCAGCACCCATGTGGTATCCCAGGATTTGAATGGGGAGGATCAGCCAACTGAGCCCTTGCATCGGGCCCCTGAATGAGGTTTTAAATGGCACATACTGTTTCTCAAAGAAAACCAGTGTCAGTGAAACTTGGTGATCATGAAAATAAACGACTTGAGTAACACACAGCTCCACGCCTCCCACCTGGGGGAGGGATTTAAGTTCAGATCCTAAGACCTGAAACCCACCGCCAGGTCCCCCATAGTAACATGTCCCCTTGCTATCCCGTACCCGGGGCTCGCTGACCACCTCCTCAAGCCCATCCTCCAGCACCTCTGGAGTCAGACTGTAGCTGCTGGGACCCAAGGTGGGACAGTGCAGGACCCTCCATACGCTGGAGCTCACTGCCAGGCCCGCGATGCTGAGCCCAGTACAGTTACTGGCCACTGCTTGTGAGGCCAGGACAGCCAAAGCCTCAAGATCTCAGCCGCTAATGGACAAATCGTGGATACGGGCGCCCTCTGGTGCTCAAACAGCGACAACACACCAACACAGCAGGCTTGCAACAGACCTAGGCTTAGGTCGCCGCCTGGTGGTGAAATGGTGGAAGTGTCCACAGCTCAGAGAAAAGTGGAGCGCACAGCAGATGATGTAATGCTAACAGGGAACTATGGCCTCACGTAATGAACCAAGTAAGACGGGGGGCTGGCACCGAAGCGCAGTGGGTTAAGCCTCCAAATGCAACACGGATATCTCACATGAGCACAGGTTCGGGTCTTGGCTGCTCCGATTTGTAGCTCTTGGGAAAGCAGCAGAAGCTGGCCCCTGCATCTATTGGGGAACACCTAGATGGATTTCCAGGCTCCGGGCCCAGCTCTGGCTATTGTGGTCATGTGGGGAGTGAAATGTCTCTCCCATTCTCTTGTAACTCTGCCTGTAAAATATCTTAAAGATGCGACTCAAAATCACAATGCCATCTCATCACATTCCACTGCATAGCTATCAACAGGCTGACAGTTACAAAAGGGCTGGCAAGGAGGCAGAGAACACGGAACGCTCACACTGTTGTGGGGTCGGTCAGTGGTGCAGCACCCTAATCCTCCACCTGCAGTGCCAGCATTCCATATAAATGCGGGTTTGTGTCTCGGCTGCTCCACTTCTGACCCAGGTCCCTGCTTGTGGCCTGAGAAAGCAATAGAGGAATGGGCAAAAGCCTTGGGTCCCTGCACCCACGTGGGAGACCAGAAAGAAGCTCCCAGCCCAGCCCAGCTCTGGCCACCGTATTTGCCGAGTAAACCATCGGAGGGAAGATCTCTCTGCCCCTCCTTCTCTAATTCTGCCTTTCAAACAAAAACTTATTTTAAAAAATTTGATTTTTTTTTTCCTTCCCAAATTCTAGGCTTGGGTGTGTTCTACTACGAACGGGGGCATCTTGGCACAGTGGGGAGAGCAGGCTAGAGATGCGAATGCGAAGGCCGCGAGGAGGAACTGGTCACAGAACGCAAAGAGGGGATGGTCGCAGTGTCAGTCCAGTCAGGAGCGCTTCACCTGGCCCGGGGGGAGCCGCACAAACCCAAAGACCCCCGGGTGCCAGTGGTCTCGACTGACATAACAGGTCAGCCGCCTGCACCTTCAGTCAAGACCCCTGCCTCCCTGGACCCTTCCCTCGGCACCCCTGCCTCCTGGCAACCCCTTCCTCACCCCCGTATCTCGGACCCACACGCGTCCGTCGCCCAGCCTCCCCCAGCACAGTCTCCTACCGCCTCCTGTCGTCCCGGCCCCGGGCAGGCGCTGCTCCAGGCCCCAGGCCGGCCTCGCGGCCTCGCGGCACCGCGCCAGCTCCTCAGCATCGCTGCTGCTGCTGTCCGAATCGCTCATGGAGCCACTGGGCGCCGCCATCTTGAGAACCCGCGAAGGATTGTGGGAAAGCAACAGTATGCGCACTCTCCAGGGCAGTTCGGGGAGCGCATAGCATTGTGGGGATTGTAGTTTTCAGTCTCTCCTCGACTTCCTGGTGATGTTGAGTTGGGGCTTAGGGAGCGGTTGATAATTAGCTCATAGGGAATCCCGGGGGTAATTAGGTCACAGCTGAACCCTCATGAATGGCGGCAACGCTCTTCTGCACGAGAGAGCTTCGCCCTTTGCACCGTGTAAGACCCAGCACCTGGGGAATCAGGGCTAGGTTTTTCACGACTTGTTAGACCTGGCAGAACCTCCTTCCTGCTCTTTCCACTGTCCAGCATGCTTGTTTATGAGTCATCCAGTTTGCGGATCTGTGTTCTGGAAGCCTGAATGGAATGTGGAAGTAGCCTATTCTTCTGGAAAGAAGGCGTTTGCCATCACCTACGATGTGGGCTGGCATTGTAACGGTCATGAAGATGAGGGCTCCAAGAGTCTGACTGTCCCAAAGGCAACAACAACAACAACAACAACAACAACAACAACAACAACAACAACAAACCTGGGGATTGCAAAGATTCTTGTTGCCAAAGTGCCTGGAGCTGTGGAGAAGCAGTTATGAAGTGTGCTGTGTGAGATATGCTAAGCGAGTGAAAGTCATGTAGCACTTATACCTATGCTTGGAATGCTGGTTCAGGTCCCGGCTGCTCCACTTCCTATCCAGCTCCCTGCTAATGCACCTGGGAAAGTAGCAGAAGATGGCCCAAGTGCTTGCACCCCTAGAACCATGGATGGAAGTCCAGACTTCGAGCTTCATCCAGGCCCAGCTCGTGTGGCCATTTGGGGAGTGAACTGGTAGATGCAAGACCTCTCCCTCCCCTCCCATCTCTGACACTCTATCTTGCATAGAAATAGACATAAAATGTTTTAAAAAGAAAAAGGCAGCGCAAGGTTAAAGGAAACTTTTTATTGTTTGACGGGAATAAATTCGATCACATTGTTGTTCTCCCACTGTCTGTGGGGTATTAGGTGATGCAATGTGAGGGTTTCCGGCATAGAGGGAATTGTATTATTGTTATAGCTTATTTTCAGTCTTTAAGACTTTGTCTCTTTTTGTCTCAGTTTCCCTCCAGGGCTGAGAACCTCAAACAATCAAGCAACAACCACAAGGTGTTCTTTTGCTGGCAGCAGAAGCCAAGCAAAGAGCATCTCTGTGAGAGCCGAGGCTTTGGGGGTCCCAGCCCGCAAGAGCAAAGGGATCCAGCACCACCCCTTGCCTATGGCCAAGACTGTCAGGCAGGCAGGCAGGCAGGCAGGCAGCGACATGGGAAAAGCCTGGTAGTGGCAAGAAGTGGAGGCTTCCATGAGTGCCCACGAAGAAGGTGGTTGGTGTGGGATGGCTGTGGGCCCTGGCTCCCTGGCAGCAGGGCACCCCACATGGCTGGTCTGGGAAGCTGATCGGGCTTCCTCTGGTTGGCCCTCGAATCGGAAGTAGATGGGAAGTAGATGGGAAGTAGAGGAGCTGGCAGCTCTTGACTGAGTCCCCTAGTTTTTAGTTTTAGCTGCTGCGGAGGTTGAGCCTTGAACTTCACCGGGCTGGCTGCCATAGTGATTTGTGTGGACGAGAATCCCATGAGCACACAGGAGTCTGGCCACAGCCCGTTGGCGTATTCTGCGACTCCCAGCTCTCTGCTTTGCCTTGGCAGCCTTGGGTAACCGTTGATGAAGGTGATGAAGGCAGCCCCCAGGGCTGTCCCCAGCCGAGAAGTGGAAGGCGTAGTGGATGGGCAGAAACGCATACAGCCTACCCTCGGAGAAACTAGCTGTGGAGGTAGCGGACATGTGCTGATGGCTTCTGGGAGAGGGTGATCGTGTCGCTGTCCTGGATGTTGTAGTAGCCCATGTCCACCCAGTCCTGCAGGACCTGGCCCTCGTACTCCAGCTGCTGCTGCTTGCTCAGAAAACCCTGCCGGTCTTCAATCTGCTGCTTGAGGTTCAGCACGAAGCTTTTGGGGTGTACCGCGTAGGCCTGGCTGCTCCCGTTGGGGCTTTTCACGAAGACCTGGATTTCGGGGGAGACAGTCTCCAGCAGGCAGATGCGGGTGCTACAGAAGACGCCGTAGTCGGCCAGGGAGCAGTGGCTGCTGAGCACTTGGCGCTTGCAACCGCTCTCCTGGAAGGAGAGGCGCGGCAGGCCCACGAGGCCCTTGCTGCGGCGGATCCGCTCCTTCAGCTTCCTGATGGGCTCGTAGGGGTTCACCCAGAGGATCAGGTCTGCGTAACCCCACTGCTCCACCGTCACCTGCATGTCCTGGGCATACTGCGAGGGGGCAAGGGAGGGGAAGGATTATGGCCTCTGTGCAGTGCCTGTGCTGGCCACTTTCCCTACCCTGACTGCGGTCTATTCCTGTTAACATATTTTCTATGTGTGGATGTGTTGAAATTGGGGGAGAGAGAGAGAGCATAAGCTAAAGGGCCAAGGCCCGGGCCAGGCTGAAGTCAGGAGTTGGAAAGGTCATCTGGGTGTCCTACACGGATGGCAGGGACCCAAGGACTTGAGTCATCGCCAGCAGCTGCTTCTCAGAGTGTGCGTGAGCAGAACAGAGCCAGGGCAAGAACCAGATGCATTGATACTGGGTGTGGGCATCCTCAGCAGGGGCCATATTGGCTTAGTGCATCCAGGGACCAGTGCTGTGCAAATTGTGAGGTGTGATATCAATGAAATGCATTCTTATTGGGGGAGGCGGTGATACCGTGGCATAGTGGGTAAAGCTACCATCTGCAAGTGCCAACAGCCCATATGGATGCCAGCTCAAGTCCTGGCTGCTCCACTTGGGCCTACCTTCCTGCTGGGGAGGCAGTGGAGGATGATCAAAGTACCCAGGGCCCCTGCACCCATGTGGGAGACCTGGCCCAGCCCTGGCTGTTGCAAACATTTGGACAATGAACCAGCAGATGGAAGATTCATTCTCTCTCTCTTTAAAATAAAACAAATACATAAATATTTTGTTTTAAAGTACGATTTTTTGAGGGGGGTCAACGGTATGCCTTATCTTTTCTGATAAATCCCTTTAAAGATTATTTTTAATTTTAAAAGAATGCCTAGGAATTGTACCTGTTTTGGGGGCCCAGGATTATAGCTCAAACACATGGGGGCACTATGTGATGTTTAGAGCAGGGCTGATGGGCATACAGCCTTCTTTCTGTGTGGCAATTCTCTGGCCTGCTCTGTCTCAGAGGAGGTCGGATTCCAATCAAGCAACCTGTAAGACTCGGGATAACCCTTTGTGCACACACCGTGGTAGCCCCCTGTGCGGAACATTGCTGCTGATGCCCTGGCAGCTCTTTCTAGAAGTTTTTGTGCAACTTTGTTTCATGGATGTGCTTGCTTGCACCCTGGCTGGAGTCCTTGGGGGTCAGGGCCATGACCTATTTCTATATAATCTTTGTCTCTTAACCTCCACCCCTACCCCCATCAGCCAAGCCTGGGGCTGGCACTGAACAGCCAGTGGAGCTGCATTTCTGGGCTCGACGTGTGCAAAGAATGATGGGGGAATAGTGAACTGATTTGCCCAAGTTAGGCTACGTGGAAAAAGAAAAGAATTGGGAATTTAAATATAAGGAATTTGAGGCTCAGTGGACCCCAGAATTTCCCCATGTTCACCTGTCTGACCCTACAGTCCTTTTCAGGGGAATGGGGGAGGGTGGCAGGCAAGTGAACATGGAACACTCTGCAGTGGTCTCATTACCTTCACGCTCCAGCTGGGCACTGGGTTCTCCCTGCTGTCATAGCAGCAGTCCTGTTTCAGGCACTGGCCAGCCCGCTGTGCCAGGATGTCCCACCTGTAACCCTCGGCCACGTTGTGGGTGGGGTCCGCGGGGTCCAGGATGACAGGCCTGCAAGACAAGGAGACAATGCCCAGCGCTTATTGGGCACCTGTCGTACCCAAAGCTGGCAGTCCTCTGGGAGAGCGAGGCACAGGGGCTGGGGAGAGGTTGTGGGATGGAGAGGAGGAGGTCCCCTAAGCCTGATGGAGCGCTGTTAGGTGCCTCGCAGGAGCGCCTTTTCTGTTCAGTGCAGGGCCATGCCCATTTAGGTTCAGATGTACAGAACTGCTTTGGATCACAGTTAACGCCACCACCACCAGCTACTGACATTGCTGAAGCCCAGGCCCATTCCCACGTGAATTCACCTGCTTGGATCCTTACAAGTCTCTAAATTAGGGATCCATTTTATAGATGAGGAAACTGAGGCACAGACTGCTGCTCACTGCCTCTAGCAGAGATGAGCTTGGGCTGCCTCCGAGGGTCTTTCCTCTGTTGGCTTGGAGAGGACCCACTGGCTCGCCAGGCCCTTGTGGGGAGACCTTGGGTGTTGGGTGCTAAGTCTCTGGCTAGGACGTGAATTTTGTATCCCAGGAGCCTTGGCTTTCTCTGTAGGGCTGAAGGTAGCAGCAGCTTACTGAGAAGAACCCGATATTCTAGGCTGCTTGTTTGCAAGGCAAAGATGGGAAAGCTGGGCCCAGCTTGATGGCTCAATTGGCTAACCCTACCTTATAAGTACTGGGATCCCATATAGACAACCGGGTTGTGTCCCTGTTGCTCTACTCTTCCCATCCAGCCCCCTGCTTGTGGCCTAGGAAAGCAGTGGAGGATTGGCTAAAGTCCTTGACCCCTGCATCCATATGGGTGCTCCTGGATCCTGGTTTCAGATCAGCTCAGCTCCAGCCATTGCGGCCGTTTGGAGAGTGAACCAGTGGATGGGATATCTTTCTATCTCTCCTTTTTCTTTGTAAAAATCTGCCTTTCCAAGAAAAATAAATCTTAAAAACAAAACAAACAAGTGAAAGCCAATCCATCATTCCTTGCTTCTTCCCTTTGTTCTGCGACACTCGCCCAGCGGGCCAGCTGTGTGCATGCACGCCTCCCTACCTGTCTTTTTTGAGCTGTTTGCGAATGCAGTCTTCGATGAGTGGGTCCTGGAGTGTGTAGTAGCTGGTCCAGTAGATGCACAGAAACTGATGGTCCTGGAGCAGCTCCATCACGGTGGCCAGGCCCTCCTCCAGCCGGAAGCTCTCTGCCTCAGCACCTGTTTCCCAGGCGTAGATGGTCAGCAGCTCAAGGGCATAGTCGGGAGGCAGGTTGGCCCTGGGGCACTTGGCCTTCACATACTGTTGGAGGAGCAAAGAAAGAGACCTTAAGGTTCTGTGTTAAGGTTCAAGTCAGACAAGACGCCAGCTAATCTCAACCCTTGGCCCAGCTTGCCCATCTCCCGGCTCTTCTTGTGTGATGTCAGTCAAGTTACCCACCTCTCTGGGCTTTGAGCTTTCCATTTTAGATGGAAGGGACTGGGAGTTACATTCATGCTCGACAGATACCACTTTGGGAATGGCACGATGAGGAGGTGGCCAAGGAGTAAGTGAGCTGGGCTCTACCATCTGCACCCTGATGCAGGGAGCTACATTTAAAACAGTTTGGAATGTACTGAGAGAAGGAGCCTACCAAGAAAGGGCTTTGGGGCCCACTGCCCTGGCGTAGCCTGTTAAGTCACCATGTGCAATGCTGGCATCTCATGTGAGTGCTGGTTCCAGACCTGGCTGGTTCACTTGCCATGCAGTTCCCTGTTTATGATTTGGGAGAGCAGTGGGATATGGCCAAGGGCTGGAGTCCCTGTGCCCATATAGGAGACTAGATGGAGTTACTTGTCTGCTGACCACACTTTGGCCCAGCCCTGGCAGCTGTGATCATTTAGAGAGTGAACCAGCACATGGAAGCTTTTTCTCTCTCTTACTATAATTCTTTCAAATCAATAAATGTTTTAAAAAGGAATTTGATGGGCCCGGGGTTTAGGAATTCTCCTCAGTTTTTATGTTTTTGAATCCTTCATTCACAAGTTTAGCTGACCCTGTTCTTCCCAATAGTTTGATGGATGTGTGGCACCATTTATCACAGATGGCATCCCAAAGGGGTTACCATGGATACCTTCACTCAGTAATGAGCACTTGGAGGGGAACGGGGACAGGTGGAATAAAATGGATCTTCCTTCTTTGTTAGTCTTTTACCCACCACGATTCGTGTCTACAACATATGGGGACGCTGCTATTGGCTAGCTGCATTAGCTGGTGTGGTATGGGGGTGTTTTTACTGCGATACCAGGCATTACCCACGTCTCCCTTTTTCTTCTCTGTTCCCCGTTCTCTCTCTAGCTCCTTTCCTTCTGCACGGGTTGCTCACCCCGTCTCCCTCCTCTGCCCTCCCGCTGCTCTCCGGTCCTGGACAAGCAGCCCTCACCTGCTGGTACCAGTGCTTTACCAGCCGCAGGAGGCTCTTGAGCTTGGTCGGCTGGTGTTTCACAAAGTTCTTTTGCAGCTCGCTGAAGGAGGGGGAGAAGATGCCGGGGTAGTTGGAGTAGCTGTAAGAGGCTTTGATCAGATCCACATACACTTGTGGGGGTGGTGGCGAGTCGGAAACTGAGGAACCTGGAGGGGAGAGGAGACCAAAGGGAGAGAGAGGTGAGGGGGCTGCAGGACATGCCGGGGGCGGCGGTGAGGTGAGGGGAGGAACCGGCCCACTCCTGGGGTTCTCTTTCCTCAGACCTTGTGTCCTGAGGAGCCAAAGATTTGGGTTGCTTTGTCCTTTTTAGGAGTTTGCTCTTTGCCCTGGGAAATCAATATTGGCTTCAGGCTACTCAATGACTGTTGTCCTTGTTGACTGCCCCCAGTACCTCCCCTCTACCCAGTTGATTCTTTAAGGTTGGCTTTGGGTCTTGTTCTGGGTGGTGATTTCTTGGGATCGTTTAGTACTCATGGGGACCTCGGCCCCTGAGAGGCATCTGTCACGCGCGTCTTGAGCACGCTCGCTCTTGCTAAGATCAGATCTCACCTCTAGCTCCTCCTCCACACAGTGACTCATGGACAGCCACTGCAGTAAATGGGAGCGGGCATACGAACTAGAGCCTGCATCACCTGGGCTCATAGCTGTTCCAGAACACTTCGAACATCTAGAACCCTCTGCCCTGGCACAAAGGAATGCTCATGGGTCAGTGCCCTGGAGGGTGGTGGTAGCAGAGAGAGAAATCCCCAATGGGTAGGAAATGGGTAAGCTCCCTGGGTGCCACCCAGGAGGACCTGGAGGTCTGGTCTCTATTGGTACTGAGCCTTCTCCAAGGTTATGTAGCCCAGGAGCCCAGCTTGGTGGCTTTCCCAACCAGTGTTTTCTGGAATCACCTCCCCAAGTAAGTGCTTACCCTTGCCTCAGGGTCAGACCCCCCACCCCACCCCCTCAGTGAGTGTTTCTTGGTGAGAAGCAATCGCTGATACTGTTTAGCTCCTTACTCTCGCTGACATCTTATCTCCTTCAGGAAGTGCTTTCTGCACAAAGCCCCTCTCTGAGCACATTCCCTGAGTGGCACCCAACACACCCTGTTCTCCTCTAAATATGCATCACCATTTGTCCACAATTGTGACTCTTTGAGAACTTTCTTGCTCTCTGAAGTTGGGGTCTGTGATGACCATGGTGCACTATGCCAGCCCAGGTCCCTGTCATCCCACGGCCTGTGTAGAATGAATGAATGCAGACGCTGGTGGCAGGCAGCCAGGAATGGCAGGCAAGTTTCTCGGGGATGGCAGGTGTGTAAGCAGGTGTAAGCGAGGCCCTTACCCAAGACCCTGTAGGCAGGCACGAGGGTGACTGTGATGGGCTCTGCTGTCCTGGTCTGGATGGTAAAGACAAGCGCACTGGGGACTCCCTCGTCTATCCTCAGGTCCCTGAGCCCCAGGGCCAGCAGCTCCTGGCAGTACTGAATCTTTTTTCGTATCAGTCTCAGAACCGCTGTGTGGTACTTGGCCTCCTCCCAGAAGTTGCAGAAACAGCTCAGGAACGCCACCAGCTCCACTTCGGCAGTGCCCTTGAGCGCCGTGCCCGTCCCAAAGGAGCCCACCTGTGGAAACATAGAGCTCGTTGGCCAGTGGCCCTCAGCCATAGGCCAGGTGACCCTCTGTGACACATCCCATGGTGGATTCCATGGCCTGTGTACCACCTCCCCGCATCCTGAGAGAGGAAAGGGCACAACCCACATCCCCCACTTGGCATGTGAAAAAGTGGAAATGTCAAAGCAGGGGTCACCTGGCCGAGGTTCAGGCTGAGCTACTATACCATCTCTACACCATCTGCCCTTTTGTCCCCCAGAGGAATTCCTAACCCAAAGGGATCCTTCAGGAGCATCTAGCCTCATTCTACACCCCTTTTCCCTGCCCCCCTACCCACCCAGTTTTGCGGGGTCTCATGGAATCTGAATCACTTGAAGGCATTAAGAAGAGGGAGGACGTTTGCCTGGTGGACCACAGATATGTTCTGAGAATGGAGGTCCCTTCCTTTGACCTTGATCATAAGCTGTGGGATTCTTCAGGAGCCAGAGTAAGGGAAGATGAGTCACCAGGATCCTGGGAGGAGCAGGGCCAGGCACCCAGGAAGTCGGCAACCATATATTCCTGTTCCTCCTCTCTTTCTAGCTGACTTGCCAGACCCTCCTGCAGCCTGGGCCTCAGGGTCCCCATCTGCTAGGGAAGAGCTGGGCAGGGTCTTTTTTTGCTGTTCTGAGATTCTAGATTGGCTGTCTAGGATCCACTTGCTGTAGCCATATGAAGCCCCACAACTGTCTGGTCTCTCCTCTTTCTCACTCTTTTCGGGGAGGTGGGGAGGCACAGAAGAGGGTCAGGTGTAATTGTTGGAGAAAGCCTCTGACTATAAGGGAAGGGACCAATCCTCACAAGAGAAGTGACTGTTTCTGAGCTCCAACTCAGCTGCTATGGGTTGGGCTTCCTTGGAATCTGGCACCACCAGAGAACCCTTTCTGGGTGGTATCCCTTTTAACTCTCATATCTGCTGGTGACGCGATGGGGTGGGGGTAGGGCAGTCCTAGGAGAGTCAGCCGCCGTGGACAGAGGAGGTGACCCAGGCAGCAGGAGCTTGGTCAGCTCTCTGTGGTCTCCCAGCCAGAGAACAGCAGAGTCAGAGGAAGAGGTGGAATTTAGCAGTGGGTGGGACTTGCACCTGTTTCTTCTCCCCCAAGTCCACAGCCATGCTCTGCTCCGGAGCTGCACCATCCTTCTCCCCCTTCCCTTTTCTATTCTCCCCTTGCCCTGGCCTGCAGACTCAGCCTTTCTGCCTCACGTGAGTGGGTTGAGGACGCTGCGTCACCCTGACCAGGCCGCCCGTTCTGGCTGAAGGCAGAGAGGGGCCCACCATGGGCTTCTTGGCTTGCTTTGGCTTGGCGCTACCAAGTCTGGTTGGTCTGAAGGCCCCTGCTCGGCATGGTTGTAGGGGATTTTCCTGGAAGGGAGGGCCTTTAGAGTTCAAATAGAATTAAGATTTTCTCGTGATCCATTGCTCTTGGGGTTTCTTGGCCACTTGGAGATTTCAAAGAGAGATGCAGTCGTGGTCTGGAGGACAACTCGGGTCTACCCCAACTGCTACTGCCAAAACTCATTCAGTTTGGAACCAGGAGCCCTAGCTGTGGAGTCAGGTTCAAATCTCAGTTCTGATGATAGGCTGTGTGGCCTTGGGCAAGTGGCCCTTCTCTGAGCCCCTGAACAAGATCTTATTCACAACACAGAGAAAAGGAGAGGATACATAAACACTCAAAACGACAGGTGCTTCGAGTGTAGTGAGTTTAGATCCCTTGCCTCTGCTTTGGTCTAAAACACTTGGACATCGATTGCAGACTCTGTTCCTGTCTACTTCAACAGTTGCATCCTTAAAAATCAGAGAGAGAGAGAGAGAGAGAGAGAGAGAAACAAGAAACATTCTTCTCCATAAACGCACACTATAATTACACCTAACAAAATCAGCAGGAATTTTCTTGGGTCGACAAACATACATACTACATTAACGTTCCCCCCGTGAGCCCCCCAAACGTTGCCAAAAGCTTTGTCTGGCATTTGCTCATGAGGGGAAGTGGGGTCTTCAGCCCTGGGAGCTCCCTTTCCTTTGGCTGTCTATCACGGGGAGAGGATCGTGCCAGCCTCACAGGGTACGGGAGCTAGAAACCACCCACAGTAAGGGGTTTGACCAACCTGCTGCTGGGCCCTCACTCACTGGCCCTGCCCCACTGCAGGTACAATAAGCTGAAGTGGGGACAGGCTGGATGTGGTGTCCCGAGAGATCAGCAGCATGGGTTAGGGAGAGAGAAGCAGATAAGGATTCTCTCATGATTAGGGACGTGGTTTTCTCACCAGGAGTTTTGTCCTGCCTGGCTGGGGGTAGGGGAGGGAGTCTCACCTTGATCACCTTCAGCACCCGAGCCTCCTGGTTCTGCAGCCAACGCTCCCCATGGAAGGACTCCTGCCTCAGGAACTGCTCCACATTGGCCACAGCTTCCAGCACCTCCTCTTTCCACTCCCGGCTCGGCTGCAGCCAGCGAGCCACGAAGGAGTCCAGCCTGCAACTTGAGGTGCCATACAGCTCCTGTGCCAGTGCCATCTCGATCTGGACAGTACCATTGCTGGGCAGTTATATAGTCATTCAGTCCCTGTCCATCTAGCACACGCCCCCTCCTTTCTTAAGGGGGCTCCTCCTTAGTTGCTCTTCAGCACCCTGTGGGAGAAAGGATCAGAATGAAGAGGAATCTGGGGGCGATCGGGCTGATGTGTAACTCCCCTTCTTGGGGAACCCCTCCCGATGCAGGTGCGCTGAGGGAAACCAGGTCTAGGTTAGCAGGCCTGGGGCCACCTTAAGAGGGCTGGCATCCAGCCAACTTTCTGCTCTCAGTTTCGATTCTCAACTTGTTGAGTTTTCTTTTGATGACGTTGGGAAACTGAAATCAAGTGTTGTCAGTCTACCTGCCCCACTTCTGTAGGGAAACTGAGGCTCAGGGTCTTTGCTCGTGCTTGGAGCTGGAGAGTTCAACAGTGCAAACTTTGAAACAGGGGTGCTTGTCCGTCTCTTATCCTCGAAGACTCTCTCCTTCTTTATGTGTAAAGTGGGGTTAATACCAATACTGACTCTCTGAGGTTCCGTTGTGGATCAAGCAGGACGGCAGTGAGCCCAAAAGGCATTCAGTGGGTGTACATATTATTATTCATGCCTAAAGCATTTATTGAGTGATGTTGGATTCCAGGCAGGGTGCAGAAGACAAAATAAGATGACATTCTCTTCCCAAAAGGCTCCCAGAAGTGGAATAAGGGAGACAAAACCGGAAAGAGGTGGCCCAGTGTGATAGCTTAGTGGCTAAATCCTTGCCTTGCCGGGATCCCATATGAGCACCGGTTCCTGTCCCGGCTGCTCCACTTCCCATCCAGTTCCTTGCTTATGGCCTGGGAAAGTAGGCGAGGACGGTCCAAAGCCTTGGGACCCTGCACCCACACAGGAGACCCAGAGGAATCTCCTGGCTCCTGGCTTTGGATCAGTTCAACTTTGGCAATTGCAACCACTTGGGGAGAGAACCAGCAGAGAGAAGATCTTTCTGTCTCTCCTTTCTGTAAATATGACTTAACAATAATAAAAAAAAAAGATTAATTAAAAATAAACAAACAAACTCGAAAGAGATTCTGGGAATCCAACTAGGCATGAACTTGGAGGGAGAAAGAGCAGGTAGGAAACTGGGCAGAAAAATCCCTCTGGCTTGACCTCCGAGGGCGGGAAGCCAGCTGGAGGGAGGAGGGTACCACAAGGGGAAACCCAACAAGTGTGAACGATTCTGTTGTGTGTCAGGGACTTAGATATCAGAGATCCTCGGGCAGGGGAGAGGTGAGAAATGTGCCTCAACAGATGTGCAGGCGTTGAATCTTGGTGTGCCATTCGCTTGTTCATTCATTCATTCATGGATTGATTCATTCAACAAATACCCTTTTTTCTTTTAATTTTGAAAGGCAGAGTAATAGGGGTTGAGTGGAGATCCTTCATCTGCTCTGTAAAAAAATATATATATAAAAAATACATAATTTATATATAAAATTTATTTATTTATTTATTGGAAAGTTGGATGTGGAGAGAGGAGAGACAGAGAGGAAGATCTTCTGTCCGATGGTTCACTCCCCAAGTGGCCACAACGGCTGGAGCTGAGTCAATCCGAAGCCAGGAGCCTCCTCCGGGTCTCCCATGTGGGTGCAGGGCCCCAAGGCTTTGGGCCGTCCTCGACTGCTTTCCCAGGCAACAGGCAGGGAGCTGGATGGGAAGTGGGGCCACCGGAATTAGAACTGGCGCCCATATGGGATGCTGGTGTGTTCAAGGCAAGGACCTTAACCGCTACACTATCGTGCTGGGCCCCCATCTGCTCTTTCACTCTGGCACTGGGCCAGATTAATGCTGGGAGTCAGAAGCCAGGAGTAAGGAGCCAAGAACCCCTACTGAGTCTTCCATGTGAGGGCAGGAGCTCCAAGCACTTGAACCATTGTCTGCTGACCCCTGGTGCTCTCAGCAGGAAGCTCAGGAGCTGGAAGTGGAGTGGCTGGAATGTTAGTGTCACAAGTGCCAGGTTGTCCAACTTGCACCACAATGTCTACCCCAAAACCAGTAATTTTTTAATTATTTGAGAAGCAGAGTAACAGAGCGGAGAGACACAGAGAAAGGTATTTTCCAACTGCTGTTTCCGTCCTCAAGTGTGCCACAATAGCAGGGGTTCAGGCTGAAGCCTGGTGCCAGGAGCAAGTGTTTGAGCCATCACCTGCTACCTGCCAGGGTGCATATTAACATGAAACTGGGTTGGAAGTTAAGCTGGAACAAACAGGTGGTCTGATAAGGGAAGCGGGCATGTCAAGTGGTGACTTAACTGCTATGCCAGTTGCCCATCCCAGCATGGAGCTGTTAACAGTCATGAGACAGGATGAGATCACTGTGGACGTGAGAATAGAACACGAAGACAAAGGAACCTGGGGACTGAGCCCCAAAGCACTTCCCATGATCCAGAGGTGGGAGAATTTCCAGGCACCAGCAGAGAAGGAGGAGCTAGTTAGGTAAAAGGAGGAGCAGGAACCAAAGGAAGATATTATTTCAAGAAAGAGGAAGTGAGGAGGTGACCTATTGGGTCAATTGCCAGATGAACCTGTTCTGACTTTGTTCTGAGGGCTGGTGGCAAGTCATGTGATAGACTCTAGCAAGGTTGACATGGCAGTCCCCTGGGGGCGAGGACAGGCGCAGGGGGCAGGAGGGGTGCAGGGAGGGGAGTCAGGATGCTGAGCAGGGTTCAGATGGCAGGCCAAGGGGTCAGATGAAGTGGGCAGCAGGTGAAGTGGAGAGGAAGGAGGTGGGGGGAGGGTATGTGCTGCTTTCAGAGGAAGGAGGTGAGGACACACTTGTGGCCAGCAGTGGGAAGAGAGGACTAGGAGAGGATGGGGTAAGAGCAATTCTCCAGCTGGGGGAGGAACAACTATCTTCCAGGCTATGTGTAAAAATTATTCAGACAATAAACATTCAGGGTGTACATGCTCATTGTTTATTCTGGGTCAGAAAATCCCTGAGAGCTAAATCATTGATCTGGCAATTGATCAAGCTTCCATGAGGTAGAGAGAGACAGTAAAGAGAGTGAAGAGGGCTAGGCTTTAGGCAGGTGGGAGATAAATAAAGATGTCCTAGTTTGGAGTCCCCATGCAAAGTTATGGGACCAGTGCGAGTGGATCTGGGAGGAGAAAACACCAATCCAATGGACATTATGAAGCTGAGAGCTGCTGTGGGTACCTGGTGCCATCAGCCAACCTCCGGTTTCAGGTGAGCCAGGCCTGACTTGAGAGGACCGGCTTGGCCAATTCGCAGAATCATGAGCAAGTGAATTTGCTCATGGGAATTTGGGTGGATAGCTGTGCTGTACAAGCTAACAGAGACGCCCTCTGCTATCGCTTTGGAGTCCCAGATTCAGGGTTAATTTTAGGTTCCAATTTGATTAGACAAAGGGCTGCACAGGTAATTGGTACACTATTATTGCTGGGTGTGTCTGTGATGGTATTTGCTAAAAAAGATTAGCATTTGAATCAATAGACTGCGTTAAGTTGATATACCGTCACCAAGGTGGCTGGGGTATTATTGGAGTCACATCCTAGACCCAACATCCTGGCACTCAAGGAAGAGGAAGCTCCTTCCTCTTGTCTGGAGCTAGGGCAGCTACCTTCTGCCTTCAGGTGTCAGAATTGTAGGCGATTAGTCCTCAGACTGTGGGAGCCTTAAATCCCTTGCCTCTTCAGCTTGCATGCAGCAGAGTCTGGTCTTCGCTCCACTCCTCCATGTCCATGGGTTCATCCCATCAGTTCGAGGTCTCTACAGACCCCCGAGACAATCCAGTTGTGCCTAAGCTTAGAACCCCCGGACTCTCATAGGCCATTATGTTCTACTTTTTGTCACAACAAATTACTAGTGAATGGACTGAAAAGACGAAAGGGCAAAAGGTTAGAGATGTGTGTCAGAAGGGACAGGCTGGGCAGAAAGGAAAGTAAAACCAGCGTGAAAAGGAAATGGAAAGGGCCTTGAACGTCAGAGTTTTCTTTTTGAGACTGGATCCAATTCTCCTGATGCCTCAGGTCAGCCTGTTTCCTAGAACTGTCGTCGCCCTCCTGTTTAAAGGCAGGTCAAAGAGGGACCTCTCCTCTTGAGTTGGGAAAACAGCGCCTCCCCTTCCCTCCCCCATCCAGGGCTGAGGGTCTTAGGCACTTTCACCCGTGATACCTGGGACACCTTGAAGGAAAGCAGGACTCCATCTCAAGCCTACTCAATGGCCAAAAATCTGGCCTGTGTCTAATATTACATCATTTTCTCCCTCCCCTTTCCTAGACATAGCCCCAGGGGAGTGAGCAAGCCCTCGTGGGATTTTGGACTCAATGGGTAATTGGAGGTTGTTCAGGATAAACCTACTGATTCACACACAAAATACAAAAGAATTTTAAGAGGTTAAAACTTTGGTCACACCCAGCTAGCTGTAAGGGAGGCTGGAAAATGTAGTCTTCAGCCTTTTCAGATGTGCCTAGCGCTAATTCCTGCTGTTATGAAAGAAAGGGAGAAAGTATGTTGGGAGGGAATAGCAATTGATGCCACAGGTTACATTCTCTGTTTTTGTAGGACAAAGAGGAAGGGACTGTGAAAGCTGGGAGTGACTCAGCTCTATAGAAGTCCTTTGCCCCTGATATGAAAAGAAAGCTTAGATGAAGCAGAAGGAGGAAGCCAATAACTCCTGGTAGCTGCTACACCTGTTGAACACTTTCGTTGTACCAGGCACTGGGTGAAGCATGTTACATGTGCTATGCCATTCTAGTCCTCATAGGAGACTCCACTTAGATTCATCTTTTTGTCCAACACATACTTTATTGAGCATCTATTAAGTGTTATCCTCAGCGTTAGACTTGGGAGATACTGAGCCCCCTAACTCACAGCATAGCAAAGTGGACCTAAGCATGAGCTTTGGAGCTAGCATGCTAGGGTTCAATGCCAAATTTTTGGACTAAAAATATCCAAGAATCACCTAAATACCCTAAATGTCTATAAACAGGGCAGGCTAAGAATAATTCTAAGATTACTGTGGTGCCAGTATAGCGATGAATGGGCCGGAATCAGACTAGTACCTGGCATACAGTTGGTGCTTAATAAATGATAATTACTGTTACCATAGAGAAAGAAAATCTTGGATTTTAACTGTCCTGAGATAGATTTCAAGAAGCCCAGAATTTTCCCTCTAATAGAAGTAGACAGAAATCTGAGAACCATTCTTTGTCCAGTACTATCCTGTTGGTCTAGAACTTACACAAAATGAGGTATACAGATGCGGAATGTAGTGCATTATGTCTGTCAAGCTCTCTCTTCCCCTGTTGCTGCGAGCCTTGCTGCTGGAAACCCCAGCTTCTCACCTCTCTCCTGGTTCTGGGGATCCAGTTCCCTCCAGTTCACCATCTCCCTGTTGCCTTTTTAGCTCCAATGAACTCTTAGCTCTCTTGGTTCATTTATCCTTGTATGAGGCCTCTCATACTAAAAGGTACAAGAATATCACCTCACCACAGCAGGTGTTAGTTCTTTTCTTATGTTACCTCCCCAGATCCCCCTGAATTTTGAACTGTGTGAGCTCATGTGGACTTGGGGACTTAAATTTGCCAAGTACTTTTGCATTCCTTGTGTGGTCCTTACAATGGCCTTGTGAGGTTAAGTTGTCCAGATGGTGTGTCTTCCATTCTGTGCATAAGGAGGTTGTGGTCAAGAAGACTAACTTGCCCAAGGATTAGCTCCTGGGAAGTAGCTGGTGCAGGGCAACAATTCTTAAATGGTCCAGACCATGCAACGCATAGCAGGTGGTTCACATATAGGTGAACATTGGGCTGGGGAAGGAGAGCTGAAGTCCACTAAGAGAGGCAGTATCGGGCCGTGCAAAGACTCTCTGAACAAGAGTCTGGTCAGATGCATGGGAGCCTGCAGCCTCAAGGCTCTGTAATCTCAAATAGAACCATTAGCTCTCCTGAGTGTTTCCTCAGCTATATAAGAGCAGTGGTGAGAGTCAAACGAAGGCCAAGTGCTGGCTGCTATTCCTGGCATGTAAAAAATGCTCAAGCAATAAACTTTCCTCATCTCCAGAACTCATCATCTAATTGGTTCAGCCCAGCCAATAGATGGGTTCTGTCCTGGATCAGGGGATTATTGCTGGTCTAATCAGCTGTAGCCCAAGATGATGTCATCTTTTGTGGACGAGACCACCCATGGGACTGGAGGAGACTAGCAGGAATGCCAGATCTCGGAGCAGGTGTCTATGGGTGAGACTTGAGATGATTCATGAGGGTCATGCCTCAATACTCTCATCTATTAAAGAGGGTAGGGGGTTTGAGGTGTAGAAAGAGGGTAGGGGGTTTAAGGTG
Source organism: Ochotona curzoniae (assembly GCF_017591425.1). Classification (NCBI taxonomy): domain Eukaryota; kingdom Metazoa; phylum Chordata; class Mammalia; order Lagomorpha; family Ochotonidae; genus Ochotona; species Ochotona curzoniae. The sequence continues at coordinate 12,827,991 of NW_024467101.1, read as the reverse complement.
TAGTGGCCCCATCAGCTTCTAGGGCAGCTGTGAGAAGAAGGATCAAATGACAGTGTGGCTGTGGAGACTCTTGGTAATGGAGCAATACAGAAAGGGCTTTTATGCGGTTGCTGAAGACCTTGGTCAGCGGTCTTACGGTAGGAGAAGTGCCCTCTCTAATCCATTCAGCAGGTGGCTAGGAACTCCATTCAGCCTGATGAAGCCTGATAAAAAGAAACGGAGGAAATTCAATGGTAACAGGGCAGGGCTGGCAGCACCCTGCAGCTTCAGTCCCTTAGGATGAAGCTTTTGTGAAGTCTTCTGTGAATCTCTCTTGGCACAGGTTGCTCCCTGACTCGGCTGCTGGGGATCCAGGGCTGGGCTGGGCTCCTAGTGTTGGGGGAGCGGCGCGGTGAGGGGAAACGGGGAGTAGATGGGGCGGGTGGTGAGGGCCAAGCGAAGAGATGTGTACTTCACTCTGCCAGGCAATGAGGAGCCATTAGAGGATTTTTCAAGACCTTTTATGTCAGAATAGCTTTGAATACATGAGGCAAGAAGTTGACAAAGCAGTACAGACACCGCAGAAGTGACACCCAGCGTCCCCTGTTGCTGACATTTTCTGTTAGCACCATACAGGTGTCACAAACAACGAACCACATCTAGTTGCTTTTTTTTTTTTTTTTACAATCCAAACTCCTATCCCCTTCCCACGCCCTCCCAACAGCAAGTAATCACCATTCTGTGTTCAATTGGTCTGGTTTTGGTCCCACATAGGAGGGAGAACATGCAGTGTTTGTCTTTATGTTTGGCTTATGTCACTTGACATGCAGTGTCCTCTAGCTCCACTGGTTTGGTTGCCAACAACAAGATCGCAGCCTTTCTCATGGCTGGGTAATATTCCATGGTAGACTTAGACCCCGTTTTCTTTTTCCTTTCACCTGATCAGGGACACCTTGGTTGATCCCCAATCTCGGCCGCTGTGGAAAGAACTGCTATGTGCAGAGTGGAACAACTTCTAATTGATACAATGAGCTCATGTGTTCAGGATGTGTAAGCCCAGGAGTGGGGTTGCGGGATCAGAGTGATGGTTGTAGCTCTATTTTTTTTTTTTTTAAAGGGAAATCTTCATGCTATTTTGGTCATACTGGCTTAGATTGATCCCAAGCATTGCTAGGTTTCCTATATAGGGATAAGTCTCGTATTAGAAGAGATTATATGGCTGGGCCCTCAGATCTTTCCTTTCCAGCGTGATGGTGTCACTGTCTTTGATCTCCAGGCTTGTGAAGTTGTGATGGTCGCGCAGCTTCCGGCCCTGGAACTTTAGCACCTGGTCCTCCACGCGCGGCCCGCCGGCACCCTCAATCTCTCCTTTCAGGCAAAGGATGGTGTCGTCCGGGTAGATGGCATAAGGTGTGCTCTGGCCGCTGGCATCCTTCACAAACACCTGGATCTGAGGTGGAAAGGTATCCAGCACCCGGATGGTCACCTTGGAGAAGATGCCGTAGTCTCCCAGGCTCCTGTGGCTGCTAAGCAGCTTCCGCTCTCCTCCTGGCTCCTGAAAGGAAAGACGTTGCTCTCCGAAGACCAAGTTCCTCTTCTTGATCTCAGCCTTCATCCTCCAGATGGGGTTGTATGGGGGCACCGAAATGCTCCAGGTCTCCTGTCCTGTCTGCTTCACGGTCACCTGCACGTCCCTCGCTCTCTGGAAGCGAGAAAGAAGCAGATTCATGGATCTGGCCGCCCATGGCTACTTTTTGGTTTCCAAAGCCTCTCTCTCTTATGGCGACTGAGGCTTTTTTTTTTTTTTTTTTAAAGATTTGTTTATTGGGCCCGGCACAGTAGCCTAGCAGCCAAAGTCCTTGCCTTGAACATGCCGGGATCCCATATGGGCGCCAGTTCTAATCCCAAGTGCTCTGCTTCCCATCCAGCTCCCTGCTTGTGGCCTGGGAAAGCAGTCGAGGACGGCCCAAAGCCTTGGGACCTGGCACTCATGTGGGAGACCCAGAAGAGGCTCCTGGCTTCGGATTGGCTCAGCCCCGGATATTGTGGCTGCATGGGGAGTGAATCATTGAGCAGAAGATCTTCCTCTCTGTCTCTCCTCCTCTCTGTATATCTGACTTTCCAATAAAAATAAAATATATCTCTAAAAAAAATCGCGTATGAATCTCAAAACACTTTTTTGCTCCATACTACACCCAACTTCATTTTACTTTTCCACGAACTTTTGGGGAGCATACTCATGCTCAGTAGCTGTACACTGGGGCACTTTAAGAAGCTCACTTTAAGGAAAAAAAAGTTTAAACACACACATACACACGCACACACACAGAAAAGAAAGAAAAAAGAAAAAGTTCAATGTAGGGAGAAAGGCAGGTGGCATAGTGGCATAATAGGCTAAGCCTCCACCTGAGGAGCCAGTATCTCATATAGGTGCTGGTTCAAGTCCTGGTTTCTCTAATTCTGATCTAGCTCCCTGCTAATGGAGATGGCCCAAGTCCTTGGCACCCTGCACCCATGTGGGAGACCCTAAGGAAGCTCCTGGCTCCTGGCTTTGAACCAGCCCAGCTCCAGCCATTACAGCTATTTTGGAAGTGAACTGTCTCTCCTTTCTTTATAAATCTGCCTTTTCAATAAAAAAATAAACACATATTTTTAAAAAGAACTTCATGGGAAATTGAATTGGAAGTGGGAGTTTATTTTAATGCAAAAAAATTTTGGGGGGTGTGTTTTTTTCATCATATGTGGAAAATGCATACTATATATATATGTATATGTATAGTATATATATATTTTATATATATATATATAAAGAACAACTAGGCATGGATTTCAAAGTGATTTTGACATCAAAAAAGACACTTTTAATTCCATTACCCTACAGACTTGCTGGAGTACACTCATTTACTTAAAAACGTCAAACAAAAACACCAGCAAATCAACCAATCCAGGATGTACATTCAGAAGCGGCCCCGGGCTTGTGTGTGGGGCCCAGCCAGGGCTGGGGAGTCCAGAGGTGTGAGGCACCGAGCCCTGAGGGACTGCGAGTCCAAAGAGAAAAGAGACAGTACATCTCTGCAGTAGCTTGCTTACCCTCCTCTTTTTCTCTTGCCTCCCAGGACTCACCCCGCCCCCGTCATGGTCTCCCGGGACGCGGCTACAGTGGCAGGATACTGTGATGCCCGAGTTGTTTGCCCTGCTGCTGTGGTGGCAGGTGGCCTTGGGGGTTAGACTCAGAAATATCCTGCAGGCTGGGTGACAGGACGGCAGTAGGAGTTGCATGTTGAGGGAAGTAGTTGCCTCAGGGGAGCTCCTTTGGGCAGACCAGGGTTTGTATTCACACCCAGGACGTGCACGGTTTCTTCTTGTTGGAAAGCCACACAAGGAAGGGGCTGGGACTGTTGCTAGCAGCGGAACCCTGTGGTCCTCACTTAAAATTTTTGGACAGGGTGCTGACGCTGGAGTACAATGGGTTAAGCCACTGTCTGGGAGGCTGACACCCTACTGTGAGTGGCTGTTTGAGTCCTGGCTGCTCCACTTTTGATCCAGCTCCCTGCTGATACACCTGGAGAGGCAGCAGGAGGTGACCCAAATCCTTAAGCCCCTGCCAGGTGGGTGGGAGATCTAGATTGAGTTCCAGACTCCTGGCTTTGACTTGGCTAAGCTCCCCTGGCTCTTGTGGCCATTCGTGGAGTGAGCCAGTGGATGGACAATCTGTCTGTCTCTCCCTCTCCCTGTCTTTGGGTAACTCTGCCTTTTAAATGAAAGAAAAAATAGATCTTTTTTAAAAAATATATATATTTTAGCTATATCTATTAAATCTCTTGTTTTAATAATAAGAAGTTGATAGTTTGACAGCTTACAAAAAAGAAAAAAATGACCCTGACATTTACAGTGAGAGAGAGAGAGAGAGAGAGAGAGAGAGAGAGAGAGAAACATTCCCTTAAATAGCTATAGAAAGGGTATATATTGCCTGCCCATTTTACAGATGAAGCCAGTGAGGTCCAGACACTAACAGCCAAAAAAGGAAGAACTATAAGCCTGGTTGGCCAGGTGTCAATACAGGAGGCACTGTCTATCCTGGGGGGACCCTTTGCTCCTACAGCCAAGCGCTGGAGGGAGATGGGGTGGGGGTTACAGGGGATTAAAACAAGTTTAGTGCTGAGTCTCGCTGTGTGCTGGGGGGCAGGATGTACCGGCACGTGCCAGCGCTGGCTGTGGTCTACGGTCTGACAGCACGCTTGTCGCAGGCAGTAGGTGGCTTCTTTGGCCACGACGTCCCAATTTCTCTTCCTTCCCAGGTTGTTAGTGGGGTCAGCCGGGTCCAGGATGACAGGTCTTGGGGAGAGAAATGGAGTGAATCTCATTTCCTGCTCAGAACTTCTGAGACTCTCAAGGCTGTGCGATTGTGTGTTTCCATGGATGTGTAGCCTGCCCAGCTGAGACGTGTGAGTTGTGGTTAGAGATGTAACCTACACTGGCCTGATCAGAGTGACTCGCAGAGACCTCCACTGGAAGGTATGAGTCTAGGTGGGGAGCTAGGAACTGATGGGGGCCATGAAGGAGTTCATCTGAATCGGATGGTAAAAACCTCAGGAGGGGCAGAGCTGAGACTCCCAGGGTGGGACTCTGATGACAGGGTGAATACCTGGATCGTACTCTGCCTAAAGCTACTTTATCTTTTCAGTTGCAAAAGCCAATTGATTTTGCCTACTAAAAAAAAAAAAAAAAAAAAACAAAAAAAAAACCAAAACAAAAAAAAAGCAAAAACTCTTTTTAGTTGAATTCTTGTTGTCTTGTAGGAAAATATTAAACTGGATAGAACTTTTTGTGATACCATGTGGTGTTTCGATATGTGAGCATGTTGTATCATCTTCAAATTAGGAAAGAGGTCGGTATTTGGCAATGTGGCTGCTGGGGACACCTGCACTGGTATGAGAGTACCACATCTGAGTTTTGGCAGCTCTGTTTCCAATCCACATTCTTGCTAACATGCACCCTGGGAGGCAGTAGCTGACGGCTCAGGTCTGTGGGTCTTTGCTACCCACCTTGAAGACTCAGACTGAGTTCTAGACTCCTGGAGTCAGCCTGGCCCAGCCCTGGCTGTTGTGGGCATTTGGGGAGCAAACCAGCAGATGGAAGCGCACCCTCTGTCTGTCTCTCTGCCTTTCAAATAATATGAAAAGAAGTTTAAACAGAATAGGGTCCGGAACAACCGCTCAATTATCTAATTCTCTACCTCCAAATGCAGCACCCCCAGTGCAGGTCCTGGCTGCTCCACTTTCCATACAGCTCCCTGATTGTGGTCTGGGAAAGCAATAGAGGATGGCCCAAAGTCTTGGGACCCTACACCTGCATGGGAGACCCAGAAGACACTCCTGGTTCCTGGCTTCGAATCAGCTCAGCTCTAGCTGTTGCGGCCATCTGGGGAGTGAACCAGCAAATGGAACTTTCTCTCTGCCTCTCCTCTCTGTAAATCTGATCTGCCTTTCCAATAAATAAACACACTTAAAAAAAAATAGGGTGAATGTATCTACCTCCTCATGGTTTATCATCTTTGTGGTATTCCTTTTCATTTGTAAACCACTTGGGTTGGGTTTTCTGTTTGGTGAAGGTGAAAGTCAGGCAACTAACACACCCACCTGCACTCCTTCAGCTGTTGCTTGATACAGTTGCGGACGGTCTGGTTTTGGAAATCATAGTACTTGGTCCAATAGATGCAGATGTTTTTGTAATCTCGGAGGAGCTCCATCACAGCCACGAGCCCTGTGTCCAAGTCGAAGCTCTCACTCTCTTCTGTGCCCATTTCCCAGGCGTAGATGGTCAGCAGCTCCAGGGCATATTTTGAAGGCAATGTTACTTTTCGATGTTTTTCCTTCAAATACTACAGGAGACAGACAGATGGGAAAGACAAATTTGAAGATATGGGACTGGTGCTATGAGATGGTCCAGGTCCCGCTGCATTACATAACACACAGCCATGGAATGACTGCAGGTGTAGATAGGCTTATGTCTTGGGGCCATCAAGATTTCACTGAAGTCTCTAGTGTGATGGCTCAATTGGCTAATCTGCCCCTTGTAAGTGCTAGAATCCAATATGTGCACAGGTTCATGTCCTGGTTGCTCCACTTCCCATCCAGCTTTCTACTTATGGTATGGGAAAACAGTAGAGGATGGCCTAAAACCTTGGGACCTTGCACCAATGAGGGAAACCCAGAAGAAGCTCCTGGCTCCTGGCTTTGGATGGACTTAGCTCTGGTCACTGAAGCCATTTGGGGAGTGAGCCAGTGGATGGAAGATCTTTCTCCCTGTATCTCCTTCTCTTTGTAAAATCTGCCTTTCCAATAAAACATACGCAAATCTTTGAACAATATTTCAGCAAAAGAGGAAGTTAAGATCTTTTATTAATCTGGTTAACCTCATCAATCCATGTTATTTGGTGGGAAGTGTGTATGTGTGTGCGTGTATAACACATAGTCAATATAATGGAAGAAAATGAAGGTGCACTGAAAAATATAACACAGAATTATGAAACAAACCACAAAATGAAGGAAAACCTGAAGGGGACAGAGGGCTGTAGTGCAACCTTTACATCCAAACTTAATTTACAAACTTATTTCAGTTTCTAGGATTGCAATAGTGCGTTGATTATGCTAACACTGCCTTATGGTTCACATGCAAGAATAAATACCTAGGAAAAGCCAGCCAAGAAAATGCTGAAAAAAGGTGAACAGCAATACTGCAGCTTGTCTTCTGGGGTGTGTTGTAAAAACCAGTGGTGAGAGAAGCAGTGTGCTTTCAGCACAGGAATAAGAAATAGTTGAATATGTGTGGCTTATTTTTTTTTTTAAGTAGAAGATGGTTCAGCATTAGTTCCCAGGAGACAAGAGGATTATATAACTGATGGCTGAGCCATTTCAGTTCGGTGGGAAGAGGATGCATAACTCAATAACAGATGCTGCCGCAATTTGTCAGTCATTTGAAAGAAAACAAAGTAAGTAAAGGCAATTCCAAAGTCATACCATATCCCAAAGGAAATGTTAAAAGCGGAGTCAAGGTGGACATTGTGGGTGCAGTGAGTTAATCTTGGGACACCTGCGTCTTTGGCTGCTCTGCTTCTGATCTGGCTCCCTGCTAATGCTCTTGGGAAGCAGCCGGTAATGGCCAAATGCTTGGCCCCTGCCACCCAAATGGGAAACCTGGATGGAATTCCTAGCTTCTGGCTTCATCATGACCTAATCCTGGGCATTTGGAGAGAGACCCAGTGGCTCTCTTTCTCTCTCTTGCTCCACCTTTCAAGTCAATAAAAATAAATGCATGTTTAGAAGACAGAATTAAAGCACATTAGGAGAAAAATTAAGAGATTATGTTCGATAGAGCAGATGGGAAGCCGATCACATACAAAAGAAAGTCAGACATGTTTGTTTATGTAAAAATCAGAAGCAATTAGTGGCCAAAGAATATAATAAAGGTGGTAATTGGGCGATCAACTGGCAAAAAATATATTTGCAACATAAATGAGAAATATGATAAACACCAACAATTTACAAATTCTTCCAACTGATAAAGAAGACAGTTGATGAAAAAAAAGATGTGCAAATTAGGATAACAGGTAAGTTTCAAAAGTTTAAGTCCAAAAGTCAATCAGCTAATGTATTTTTTTAAAGGGTAGAAAGAAAAACAGCATGACAATTCTATCTGTGCAGGCTCTGGGCATGAGCAGTAAGACTTTCCCGATAGACAGGCATGGAAGACGCGTTTCTAACAGGGCTAAGACGCATTCCATGTGATGTTGGCCTTCTTTCTTATGCTTTCTTGCATCATTTGGGTTTTAACAATCATGAATCCGTTGCACTGTGTATATAATCAGAAAAGTTATTATTTTAGGAAAATCACATTGACTCAGAGCACAGGGTCTAGCATCAGCGACTTTGCATTTTCAAGTCTCGGCGCCACTTTGGCTCTCTTGTCTCAGTTTTTTTGTGTTCAAAGTGTGGACTGTGGCGGAGTTTTGGGAAAGACTGGACAAGCCAAACAGAAAGAAAAACAAACAAACAAACAAACAAACAAAACTCAGGACGCTTCATGTGGAGGTACAGGTAGGACTCCATAACTGACCAATCTATTGTGGTGGTGGTGGTTTTGTTGATTTTACCATAAGCTGAAATGCCTGAGGTCTGAAGCCTGCTCAGCCTCGTGTTTGTGCTCATCAAGGACAAATGGTCCTAGAGGAACATGTGGTTGAAACTAGCAGGCTCAAAGCAGGACGTTATGCTTCAGCAAGAATCGCCACTCTGGGCCCTGCACAACTGGCTAATCCTCCACCTCCAGGTGCCAGCATCCCTTATGGGTGCTGGTTCATGTCTTGGCTGCTCCACTTCCTATCCAGCTCCATGCTTGTGGGTTGGGAAAGCAATGGAGAATGCCCAAAGCTTTGGGACCCTGCACCCATGTGGGAAACCAGAGGAAGTTCCTGGTTCTTGGCTTTGGATCAGCTCAGTTCTAGCTGTAGTGGTCATCTGGATAATGAACCAGTAGATGGAAGATCTTTCTCTTTGTTGCTCTTTCTCTCCACAAAATTTGCCTTTCCAATAAATTAATCTTTAAAAAGAAGGAAAGAAAGAAAGAAAGAAAGAAAGAAAGAAAGAAAGAAAGAAAGAAAGAAAGAAAGAAAGAAAGAAAGAAAGACTGCCCACCACCGTTGTCATTATCCCTTGTGGCATTGAATTCTGCCATATCACCTACAATACAGCCTCTGCCTCCTACCTTTAGACAATTCAGTGGTTTGCATTCCTTTCTCTGGGTAGTGGGCAGGTGTGTAGTGTAGCAGAGAGGTCACCGTTTGGAATGACTGCACCCTGATTTACAGCTCCTGGTTCCAATCCTGGTGAAGTCCACTGTGGATACAGCCTCCTCCTAGAAATGCTCATTCTGGAATGCAGCAGAGGGTCCTTTCATGCTTGGGTACCTGCCACCCACAGGAAAGACCTGGCCGGAGTGCTGAGCTCCTGATGCTGGCCTAAGAGCTCAAATGTAAGGTTCCACTTAAATTTGATATTATCCCAATCGACAAGCTGGCTATGCTTGGCCAAGCAACTGTCAAGGTCATGGTCTAAAACCTGGCTGGCATAGGCATTTGGGGAATGAATCAACAGGTAAAACATCTCTATCTCTCTGTTTCTATGTTTTTCTCTGTCTCCTTTCACACTGACTTTCAAATAAGATGACAACAAATCAAGCCTAAATGACACAGATACACCCCTGGTACACCCCACTCCCTCCCAGCTCAGCACGCCACACCCTCCTCAGCCCTCTCACCTTCAGGTACCAGAATTTCACTAGTTGCAGAAGATTCTTCAGTTTAATGGGACGGCTTTTCACAAAGTGCCTTTGTATCACTGTGAAGCTTGGTGAGAACTCCCCTGGGTAACTGCTGCTGTTTATTAAATCTTCATAGATGTCTGGTGCTGGTTTTGAGTCCGGGCATAGGGATCCTGGGTGAAGGAAAGGTACTGGGTTGGAAAAGAACCCTTTGAGGTCATGAATCTTTTTAGTCTTGGAGCTGAAACCTGAAGCCATTAGGAATCCTGTTTTAGAATCCAGAATGATGGCTCAATGGCTAAATCCTCACCTTGTGAGCGCTGGATCCACATGGCCTCTGATTGGTGTCTGGGCAGCTCCCTGCTTGTGGCCTAGGAAAGCAGTGGGGGATGGCCTCAAGCATTGAGACACTGCACTCACGAGGGAATCCTGGATGAAGCTCCTGGCTCCTCACTTCAGATTGGCTCAGCTGTGGCTGTTGTGGCCATTTTGGGAATGAATCAGCGAATGGAAGAGCTTTCTATTTGTCATTTTCTTTGTAAATTCTATCTGCCTTTCCAATAAAAATAATTAAATCTTTTTTTTTTTTTAAGGAATTGTGCTTTAAAGATGATCTTGGAGCCAGGATGGTAGCTAACCCCTTATCTGTGCCACCAGCATCCCATATGGGCATCAGTTTGATTCCTGGCAGCCCCATTTCCAATACAGTTCCTTACTAATGACCTCAGAAATCAGGGGAGGACGGTTCAAGTCCCTGGGCTCCTGCACCCACATGGGAGATCCAGAAAAAACTCCTAGATCCTGTTTAAGACCAGCCCAGCTCTGGCTATTGTGGTCATTTGGGGAGTGAACCAGTGAATGGAAGATCTCTCTGGCTCTCCTTCTACATGTTGGCTCCCTCCCCAAATGAATGCAACAGCCAGAACTGGCCAGGCTGAAGCTAGCACCCTAGAACTGCATCCAGCTCTCCCACCTGGTTGGCAGGGCCCCCCCAAGCACTTGGGCAAAGCATCTTTCACTGCCTTTCTAGGCATGTCAATAGGGAGTTCGTTTGGAAGGGGAAGCAGTTGGGGCTTGAACCACTGCTCACATGGGATGCCAGAGCTTCAGGTGGTGACTTAATTGGCAGTGCCACCCTGCCAGACACATGTAGGATCAATTGAGAATACCATCTGGCCCTAGCCAGATGCTGCAGCCTGGACCTGCTTGCCACTTTGACCCGAGAGCACCTGGAAGTCCTTGCTCAATGGCCCAGGAGCTTAGTAAGAAAAATCTCTTCGCTTGGGCAGGAACCAACAACCCAGGAAGGACTTTGAAGTTCCCTTTCCCTCATGCAATATTGGGACACCCCAATCTTCATCTCTTAAGTCTCACTACCCCCTTGACCTGCCCTCCTCTGTCTCACTACCCCCTTGACCTGCCCACCTCTCAACAGCAACACCCCTGCTTCCCCATCTCGGTTCTTCCTTTTGTAAACCTTCCCCCGGGGCCTTGTTGATACAGGGGGAAGGAGGAAGTCCAATGAGTTTTTTTTTTTTACCCAGAACATCGAAAGCAGGAAGCAGGTCCATGCGGATGACCCTACTGCTCTTCTTGGACTGGAGCTGGAGGGACAAGGAGCGAGCAGGCCTGGGCCCTTTGTGTGAGGCTACTTTGACTTGGTAGGCCAGGCTTCTGCCGCAGCGTTCCAGCTTGTCCTCCATAAAGCTGATGATGCCATCACGGAGCAACTGCTGGCTCTGGAAACTGGAGAAGCAGCTCAGGAACAGGATCACGTCCAGGTCGGAGCTCTGGTTCAGGGTCGTCCCCTTCCCCGAGGAGCCACCCTGTGGATAGGGTAACACTGAGGGCTGTCGCCTCCGGCCAAGGCCCCACACCTAAAGGTTGGGAGTGGACTTCAGAGGTAGGCACGCGAGGCTGGTCATGTAGGTCCCCCGGGGAATCCCAGGTCACTGTGAGTCTGGAAGGTTGAGCGGTCCTAATCTGAAAACCTCAAAGCTCCCCACCCCCCGCATCAGAATCTTTTTGAGAGCCAACGTGACAAGCGCGGGTGGAAAATTCCACCCCTGACCTCAGTTCAAATACTGGTGTACTTAAAAACTGTGGGAGATGGCCTTCAGGACCATGTCTAGAAGATGAGGGGTGGGGGGCGGGGAGAGAAACAGAAAAGGAGTTTGTGTTTAGATATAGGCCCTATCCCTGTGATATTTCATAATGTGTTTCCAAGTATCCCCAAATCCCAAAGTATCCCAATCCTCCTGGCTCCAAGGATTTCTGATAAAGGTCAATCAGCCTGTTCTGTATCATGTCATTGTTCAGAGAACTTGAATCTCTACTACCCCCCCCAGGCTGTAAATGGAATGGGAAACCCCCTAGATCCTTTCCCCGTCCATTGTCCCAGCTTCCTACGTTTCATCCCACCAAACTTCCACGCTTTGGTTCCTGCACTGTTCAGCTTGGTGGCAAACAGCCATGCATGAATGCTTAACTTAATTATAATGAAGCAAAACAAACTCAGTTCTTCCTACTAATTTCATTTCAGGTACTCCACAGCTACTCAAGGATGGTAGCTAGTACATGGCGGAGCACTTATGGAAAAGTTCTATTGGACAAGCACCATTCTCAACCTCTACATACGGAGGCTCCAGAAAGATCTTGGAAAGCAGAATTGAAGATACATTTATTTTGGTAGCCCCTCCCGCCCCGTCCCAAATCCAAGTTCACGCAAAAACATTCATGGAAATTCACATCAGGGAAACAACTATGGATCCCCTGGCAAAGCACTGGGATCCTATGTGGGCACGGGTTTGTATCCTGGTTGCTCCATTTCCCATCCAGCTCCCTGCCTGTGGCCTGGAAGCCTTGGGATCCTGCACCAGCATGGGAGACCCAGAAGAAGCTCTTGGCTTTGTTGACTCAGCTGTGGCCGTTGAGACCATTTGGGGAGTGAACCCAACAGATGAAAGATCTGTCTTTCCTTTTCTCTGTAAATCTGCCTTTCCAGTAAAAATCTTTATTTTTTTAATTCTACCACAATCACTCTCATTCAAACTTATCCACGTTTTGATTTCTCAAGGGGTCTGCTCTTTGATGTCTTGTAGGGTAGCACCTGTCACGGATAGTGATGTGGTTTGCAGGAGGTCTTACTTCATTTTGGCTGCACCAGAAGATTATTTCCTTTTTCATGTGTTTTTTAATTTTTGTTTTTAGTTTATTTTCTCTGGAGGAAATACATTGATAAGCACAGTTCAATAATCAGGAGACCTTTAGCTCCATCCTGTTTCTCTACATTGAGTTCCTATTGAATAAACTGGGGCCGAATCCAGGAGTGCCTTTTTTTTTTTTTAAGAGTTATTTCTTCATTTTTTATTGGAAAGTCAGATATACAGAGAGGAAAAGATACACAGAGGAACATCTTCCATCTGATGATTCACTCCCCAAAGTGGCTGCAACTGCCGGCGTTGAGCGGAACCGAAGCCAGGAGTCTCCCCCCGCGGGGAGCTATCCTCGACTAAGCCATACGCTGGCAGCTGAATGGGAAGGCGCGGCCGGGACAGGAACCGGCTCCAATTTGGCATTCTGGGCGGCGCGTGTTTGATGAGGATTTTAGCCTCCGCACAGGGACAAATAACCAGGTTTCAGCCAACCACAGGCAACCAACCCGGCCAGATCACGCCCACCAAGGCAGACACTCAGCTGTAGCCAATCACGGGATATCTGCTTTGTTTACTTGGTTGGCGTGTGAAAGCTCGCTGCTCACATCCTTTCCAGGGCGAGAAGCGCCCGTTCAAGAATCCTTTGCATAGGTCAACTCTGTTACATTTTAATTTGTCCGGAGTTTTCCTTGTAACCATTACATGTGAAAAAAAAATGTTTTTCTAGTTATTTATACAGATTTGTGTTAAAAAAAAATTCTTACTTGAAAAGCAGCCTCCCTCCTTACTTCCCCTCCTTCATGGTTCTGTCTCCCTTCCCACTGAGCTAGCTCCCCAAATATCTGCAATGATTGGGGCTGGACCAGGCAGACGCCAGAAGCTGGGAACTCCGTTAAGATTTCCTAAGTGGGTATAGGGGACTCCAGTGCTTGAGCCCTCACCTGCTGCCTCTGAGGGTATGCATTAGCACCAAGCTGGGGTTGGAGGCAGAGCTGGGATTGGGTCCCAGGGAGCCCAACACGGGATGCAGGCATCTCAAGGTGGAGTTTGCACAGCTGTGCCAGATGCCTCTCCGTCTTTATAAACATTTGAAATGTGCTCGATGTGCTGGACTGAACGCATCCCTCTTTTTCTTCTGCTTTTTACCTTCTGATGAACAAGAGCTGGCTGCTGAGCCTGTGATGGGTCCTAGTGTGTCTTTTCGATTTGACAGATTAAACAACGTCTGCCTGTGGATTCCAGAACCTGGCCTTGGAAAGTGGCGAGGGAATCTGACCCTCTGTGGTCAGCATGATCAGGGGACTGGATTAAGGACTGCAGGATCCAATTAACTGCTGTAGTTCCAACCCGCTTCATTAGTACCTGGCCAGAGGTCAACAAGTAGCCGACCCCATTCTTGGTTCCCTTTATCCCAGCAAGTGGAGGCCGAAGTAGTTGGACCCCTGTTCCTCACATGGGAATTCCAGCTTTAGTGTCCAGTTCCTGGCTTTGGCCTTGTGCAACCCTGGCTGTTGTTGGCATTTGAGGAGTGAACCAGCTGATGTGAGAATTCTTTTTTTTTCTCTCTTTCCTCTGCTTTTCAAATACAATTAAAAGTTGGAAAACAAAAAAATCATGATGTACTTTACACAGTCTTGTGTAACTTTAATGTAGACATTTGGTTTCTGACTTGAAGGGCAAGAAGAGATAGAAGAGGATGGGCTTGGGTGGTGAGGGTGGAAGGGGAGGTGGTGATTAAGCACTGAGAGATCCTTTCAGATGTGATCATTGGTATTGGTAGAGACCCCAGCCCACTCGTGGTAAGAAGGTGGTGAAATCAGCATGTTTGACTCTAGAAAAAAAAAAATACAGGGCCCGGCGCGGTGGCGCAAGTGGTTAAAGGTCCTCGCCTTGCACGCCCGGGATCCCATATGGGCGCCGGTTCTAATCCCGGCAGCCCCGCTTCCCTTCCAGCTCCCTGCCTGTGGCCTGGGAAAGCAGTCGAGGACGGCCCAAAGCTTTGGGAACCTGCACCCACGTGGGAGACCCGGAAGAGGCTCCTGGCTTCTGATCGGCATAGTATCGGCCCATCGGCCCGTTGCGCTCACTTGGGGAGTGAATCATCGGACGGAAGATCTTCCTCTCTGTCTCTCCTCTCTGTATATCTGCCTTTCCAACGAAAAAATAATAAAAATAAATCTTTAAAAAAAAAATACTGCACTCAAGTCCCAGGCTGGTGGGATAACCCCAGAAGAACAAAGGGACAAAACCTACAGAAGCAGAGTTTTATTAAGCCTTCGGTTACAAGCCAAATGTCAGGTGTCAGGGCAGAGGCTCTGAAATGGCTGATTCTGGCAAACTCACATTTGTTTCAGAGCATGTTCCCGAAAAGCTCATCTTGTGATCTTGTGCTTGGAGGAGGGCCAGAGCAGCTAAGATGAGGGAAGTTTCTAGAGGCCATGGGTAAACCAGACTGTTGAAGATGCTAAGAAGTGACCCCCTGCTTCACTTCTACACTGCTTCTACAACTACACCCTGGACCGTCTCCTAACCCTTACTTGTATCCTGGCATGGTGGGTTAGGCTGCCACTTGGGATGCCTGTCTCCCTGACTAGAGTTCTGGTGGCAATCCTGCGTACTCCACTTCTGATTTAGCTTCTTGTGATGCACCTGGGCACGCAGCAGGCAATGGCTCATGGGCCTGGGACGCTGTACCCACGTGCTTGGGAGACCTGGCTGTTGGCCTCCACTTGGTCCAGCTCTGGTCTGTATGGCCATTTGTGGAGTAAACTGGAACATGTGTCTCTCTCTCTCTCTAATAGATAATTTTTTAAAATAAGTTGAATTATACTTCAGTACTTTTTCAGAAGGAACCCTGCAGCAGGTAGACACTAAATTACATGGTCAGCTGCTAAATGCTCATTAAACTCTAGAGTACTCTGATATTGACTAATTGCTAGATAGTTTCTCTTTTTTTTCTTTTAAGGCTTATTTGAAAGGCAGAGTGACACAGAGAACACACACACACACACTACATCTTATATCCATTGGTTCACACCCCCAGATGGCTATCACAGCCAGATCTGCACCAGGCTAAAGCCAGGAGCCAGGAACTCCACCCAGTCTCTTACTTGGGTGGCAAGGGCCCAAGCACATGGCTCATCTTCTGCCTTCCTAGGTACCTTAGCCAGGAACTGGGTCAGAAATGGAGCAGCCAGGACTCAAACAGGCGCTCCTGTATGGGGGATACCAATATCCCATTGGCAACTTAACCTGCAATACACTAGCCTGGCCAGTAAGTACCGCTTCCAGAGTGCATTGAAAGGGAGATTATCTTTATGATGCTTGTGTTGAAGCAGGGGTTTGTTAAGCAAAAACAAAGGCATCTCTTTTTACAGATTTACAGAGATCTGCTGTTTACATTCCACCCGACTCGCTGGCACTTGGACCTCCATCGCAAATTGTCACTGCCATCATGATCATCATCATTATGATCATCATCATCATCAAAATTAACTTAGTGCTTAAGAGTGCTTCCCCCATTTATCAAAACAAACCCAGGTTAGAGAAGAGAAACCCGAGGCTCAGAGAGACCTGGTAACCCAGGACCCCCAGTCCCATGGTGGTGCAGGTGGGACTTCCCCAAGCCCCCCTCCCTGCCCCCACCACTCACCTTCACCACCTTTAGCACCCTGACTTCCTGGTCCAGCACTAGCTCATCTTCAAAGCACTGGTGCTGCAGGAATTTGCAGATCCTCTGCCAGGCGTCCTGCACCTCCTCCTTCCAATCCCTCTGGGGCAGCAGGATGTGCCTCACAAAAGCTTCCAGCTCATCACCGGGCGTTTCATACAGGTCCCACGAGAGCTCCATCCCTGCAGGCCTAGGCGGGGCAAGCTAATAAAGCCTTTCTGCTCCCCTGTCCCCTGGCACAGGAAGGGGGCACTTGGCAGCCTTTCTCCAGGGGTTTTTCTCTGATGGCAGAGGGGAGAGGGGAGGACAGTGTAGGGGCAGACAGGGAGTTCCCTTACTTGTGCCAGTTCCGTGCTTGGTCTGTCTGCAGCTTGTAATTCAGCTCTCCTTGGCTGCCAGAAACTGAAACTGGAATTATTTACTTGGGTCTGGAAATCGAAACTTAACTGAGCTGGATCTGTAGCTGCGTGTTTCAGGTTGCTGGGGAAACCGGCTGGGGGTGGAGCACACAGAGGACTTCCTGGAGATGTCCTGCACTCCTCCCCACGCCCCGCCCCGCCTCCTTTGGGTGACAGCAGCTGGCTGCAGGGAGAGGAACTCATTAACCCTCTTCAAGAGTCACACTGTGTAGGTCCCTGAGGCCAGATGTGCCTGCTGGCTAGAGGTCAGAACTTGGGCTGAACCTGAGGGACCTTGAGGCTTAGACTTGGTCTTTAGGGTTTTTGAGAGTCAAGACAAACACCCCTTTAAGGTTTATTCTCCTTAGGTCTTATTTATTTATTTATTTATTTATTTATAAATAATCTTACTTAGTTGATTAGGGTACATAAGGTCAAGGGCCATAGGAAAGTGGATAATACCGTTGTTTCCACACTAATATCATTTTTTCCCCCTTACCTGGCGTCAGGGGAGAAACAAAGGGAAAAGCCCCACCCAGCCTCCCACCCATCCCAGGTTACCCCGATGTGAGGCATGCTCCGAGGGTCCTGCTCAAGCAGTTTTGATGGTTCAACAGTTCTGAATTGCTGCCAATCTCGCCATTCCGATCACGATGAAACCTATTTAGAATCCACTGGTTGACATAGTCTCTTCATGGTTGGGGTTCTGAGATCAGCAGTTCAGTTGGAGAGATCTCCAAAGAAACTTCGTCTGAGGTGATCTCAGTCCTGATTCTTGCGTTGAGTTTGCCGGTGCAGGGTCTGGCACAGTCCATCTCCCCAATCAGCTTATGCACATGCTGGTATTTGCAATTGCTGGGTCAGTTCTATTTTCAGCCCTGTCTTTTACGCGAACCAATGGGTGTTGCAGTCCAGCCCGATCTTGCCCATTTAATACCTGGGAGCTGCAGCCTAGTTGAAGCAACTCCCCATAACCCCCACCAGGCCTGCCCCTACCCCAGTTCTCATGCTTGCCGGTATGCACCACAGACTTTTTCAGTCTGTCCCACACCCCATTTAGCTCTCATATGTGTCAATGGGCATTAAAGCCTAGTTCAACCCAATCAACCCTACTATCCAGCCCACACACATACTGGCGGGTGCCTTTCTGTCTAGCCACCCCTGCCCCTGTCCTGGTTTTTGTGCTTTCCAGTGGGAGTGGTAATCCAACAGGCAGCTGCCCACTATTTCCCTACTAGGTCACTCCCACTCCCTGATTATGCACTCTCTACCAGCTCTACCAGCTGATGCTGTGGCAAAGCCCAACCAACCCTCACCCACTCCAATTTTTGCTTGCACCAGTTGGAACAGTTAGCCCAACCTGGCTTTTCCCTGATCTAGCTCACATGAGACCCACAGGTATTATAGCCCTGCCTGGTCTGGTCTGCCTCCATCCCAACTCATGCTTTCCAGTGGGAGTGGTTGTCCAGCAGGGGAGCCCACATTCCCCCTGCTGCTGTTGCCCCCTCCCTCTCTGATTCTCACGTGTGCTGTTTGGGTGCTGCGGCCACATCTGGTATGACTCACCTCACCTTGGCATTCTATAATGTGCACTGGTTTGTGTCGTGACTGAACCTGGCCTGACCCACACTCTATTCTGGTACTCGGATTCGCCAGCAGGTGATGTGAATGGGTTCAGCCTGTTCTGACCCCGACCTATGCCAAATGTATGCTGGTGGGTATCTTTCTCTCGCCTGGTCTGGGTTGCTCCCTATCGTGGTTCTTGCGCTCACCTGTAGGGACTGTGTCCCAACAGAGAGTTTCCCAGGTTCCTCCATCAGAACCTCTCCCTATGTCAGAACTTGTGCGTAATGGTGGTTCCACGGGCCAGCCCTCCCTGCTGGCCTTCAATCCATTCCAGTTCTTACTGCTGGATGTTTCGGCCCAGCCAAGGCTTGTCCATACCCAGACACTGCTCACACATGGCTCAGTAGGGACAGAGACCTAGCCTTGTCCGTCCTACATCTACCCAGGTTCTAGCCCTGTTAGGTGCGCCCAGTCCCAGTCCACACTTGTGCCAAGGGAGATTGCAGCCATATCCAGACCAGAATGCAGTCTCCACTCAGGCCCCCACACTCTCCCGTGGGAACCCCAACCTAGCAAGAGCGTACTCTCACAGCTCCCCAACTGAACCTATTCCCAGCCCTAGATTATGTGCGTGCCAGTGGTTGCTCTGACCCAGTTGGCTTACTCACCTGTCTCAGCCTTTGCCTTCAATGCTGTGGCCTAGTATCCTTGGCTCATGCAGACCAGTCAGTGTAATAACTAGGTTGGCATGTTCCTTCTGAGTTGAGGTTTGCTTGGCCCTGCCCGGTCCACCTCCTTCCAGTTGCAGCTCAGCCCACCCCACACCCTATTTTGGGATGCACTTTCAGGTGCTGCTGCCTTGGCCTGCCCAGACTGTTGGTTTCTTTACCTGAAAATGATGACAGGTGCTGTTGTCACACCTAGCTCAACCCATCGCCACCCCAGCTTGCGAGCTAACCTGCAGGATTTGTATTTCCACAGGGTTGGGCCCACACTTGCCCCACAGGATCTATCCCCAGACCTAATTCTCTCGCATGCTAGTTAGTGTCTTGACCCTGCTAACTGTGACCAGTCCACTGTTCCACCATCCAGTTAGGTACTGGTACCTAGCCCTGCCAGATAGACCCCCATCCATAGCTTTGGTGTGGACTGATATGTGGCAATCAGTGATGCTCTATGCTAACAGCCCATCTCAGGATTCCCATTTGGGCTGGTGACTCAGTCTGGCCCAAATAGATCTTATGGACACTTCTCTCTAAACCAAAAGGTCTCAGTCCCCATGCTTGCCAAAAAGTTTCGTGACTCGGGCCTGGCGTGGTGGTACAAGTGGTTAAGGTCCTCTCCTTGCACGCCCGGGATCCCATATGGGTGCCGGTTCTAATCCCGGCAGCCCCGCTTCCCTTCCAGCTCCCTACCTGTGGCCTGGGAAAGCAGTCGAGGACAGCCCAAAGCTTTGGGACCCTGCACCCACGTGGGAGACCCAGAAGAGGCTCCTGGCTTCGGATCGGCATAGCATCGACCGTTGCGCTCACTTGGGAAGTGAATCATCAGACGGAAGATCTTCCTCTCTGTCTCTCCTCTCTGTATATCTGCCTTTCCAATTAAAAAAATAATATAAATCTTTAAAAAAAAAAGTTTCGTGACTCCATTACTGGGAATCACCCAGAATTTATCTCTAACATGGCTTATTCATAAGTGTCCCCAGAGCTCACCGCTGGTGGCCAGCAGGGGAGCCCAGCACCAAATAGGCACACAGTCTGCCCAAAGCCTAGGACTCAGTCGCTGCCTCAGTGACTTTGGCCTGACTCCCCAGCATTGGGTCTGGCCTGGCTGGGGCACCCCCCAAAATAATTTTTTAAACAGACTTTTTGGGGATCTACCTAGTCAGGTTCCTTGCAAACACCCATACAAGCCCAAGCACCTGCCCTTGCTCAGGTTCAGTGACGTCACCACTCTGGCTGTGTGCCACCCCCTGAACTAGGCAGAGTTCCCACATGTGGTCCCCCTGCTTCCCTTTGGGTTCTCTGGCTGGCCTTACCATGACCTTATGCCGTCCACACTGCTGAGGGTATGCACCTTGACCCAACTTAGTTCCTATGCTGCCCACCTGAGGTTGGTGTCAGACAGGGTAGTGGACAGGCTTGGCCCCCAGACACCGGTGGCCAGTCCTAGCCCTGTCTCCCCATGCTTCCAAATGGCCAGCTGTGAAGGTGGGTGCCCCAGGTCTCCAGCATGGCGAGCTTCTGCTCCAATAGCTCTCAGAAGCTCTGGTCTCACAACCCTGATTTTCTCCTGGAGGATGTGGGTCACAAGTGAGTGTGTGCAGCGGGCAGGGCTGTGGAGGCTCAGATGTATTGGGGGGGGGGGGGGGGGCCCGGGCTGTGGAGATGCTTTGACCTTTCCAAAGGAAACGAAGCATATATATGTTGTGTGTGTGTATCTCTGGCATGTTTATGTCACCACCTGCTTTTATGAATAGCTATGTGTATACATGCATCTTGAGGTGACTGTGTCACCATTGTGCATTTATTTAGAAGCAGATTTGGAGCTCCTGATTGACCTCAGCTCTGACCACAAAGATGAGGACACTATGGAAAAAAAAAAAAAGTCCTAGATCAAGCGCCAGCTACTGTCCCCTTCTGGGTCCTTGTGAGCCTGACAACATGGGGACAGCTTCTGAGAGAGAGGGTTGAAGAGAGGCTGTGACCCACGCACCTCCTGGCTGCCCCAGAACTGCGAGGGCACAGAGCAGAAAGCAGCAAACCGAGGAGGGGCTCTGAGTCCTGGACTGTGGTGGGAACGAGCATTCAACATCTGGATCAGTCCCTGCAGGTGCTGGTCTGTGTGGCCTGACCCCACAAAAAGGATAAGGATTGCTCTGCAAGCAGTGTTCATCTTCTGCCCTTGTCTCTGACATTATCTATGCGCTCTGGCTCCCCTCGCCACACCATAGCCCCGGACTGGGATGCGATCATATTTGTGTAGCTCTGCACCGTTGCCTGCGTTTGTCTGTTAACATCCTCAAGGTCAGACAAAAAAGTGACATGTGCCGGCGGGGACGTTGGGAGAAAGGGAAGCCCTCCCAATACGGTGGACGGGATTGTGAGTGGTCAGTGGAGGTGGAGAGTGGCGCGTGGGGTTTCCACATCTAGAGATAGCACCGCTGGGGTCCAGCAGGCTCACTGCTGGGCATCAAAGAGCTGCTGTGGCCCTGTGCTCCCTGTAGCACAGCTCACCACCGCCAAGGTGCACAATCAGTCGCTGTGTTGGTCAGTACAGGAACATAGTGGCCAAGGTGTGGAATTGGCAGCAGTGTCCGCCAGCAGATAAACAGGCAGATAACAAGGCGTGGAGTTGGTGCTGTGGCCCAGCGTGAGAAGCTGTGACCTACAACACTGGCATTCCATGTCAGAGTGCTGGTCCCTGTCCCAGCTGCCCTGCCCTCAATATGGCTTCCAGCTGTGGCTCCTGCGAAAGCAGCGGAAGATGACGCACCTCCTTGGGCCCCTGCCACTCATGTGGGAGACTTGAATGGAATTCTGGGCTCCTTGCTGCAGCCTAGCCCAGCCCTGGGTTTTGTGACCATTTGGATAGAGAACCAACAGATGGAAGATCTCTTTCCCTTTCTGTTACTTTTTCAAACAATTCATGTAAAAAAAGAAAACGTGGTCTACATATGCACCATGGAATACTGCTTAGCTATAATAAAGAATGAAATCCTGTCATCTGCAGTGAAACAGTTGGAATGGAAGGGAGGACACAGAAAGATGAATAAACACTACATACTCTTCCTCCATCTGGGGGAGCTGAGAAAACCTCAATATGAGCACCGAGTAGTAAGCACTAAAGGCTGGGAGAAATGGGAGGGACAGCAGAAGCCCAGGACACCACTGAGGTGCGTGACCGACCAAGTATTGGTCAAACCCGGTTGGTTGGCCAAGGAACAGCCGCCAACCTGGCCTGCAATGGCTCCCACAGAGAGGACTTCGTGTGTCTCTTCTCAGCACCCCAAAGAAGAAAGGACGCGTGCTCTGGGGGTAGGACAGAGTGGAAGGCCGCAAGCTCTCAGCAGGGGAGAAGAACCCTGGGCCTGGAAGTGGAGGTTCTAGAACAGAGTCCCTCTCTGAGGCAGAAAGATCGAGTGGAAGAGGAAGGGAGAGGCCAAGGGCTTGGGTCCACAGAGAGATGCCAGGTTGTGGTGCAAAGGAAGGAAGAAAGTTTAACCTGAAGGGCTCCTTGCAGGGGCAGGAGGTCATGAGGAAGTCCTGTTCCCGTGCCCTATTTGTGCCCGGAAGATGAGGAAGAAAAGGACAAAGAGTAGAAGAAAAAAAGTAATAAAACTAGAGACTAGGAGCTGGATCACCCCCGCCCCACTGTGTCCAGGAGGCAGCTGGCCCCTCCACAAGGAGTTTGCCATGTGAGAACGGGGGTGGTGGGGTAGTGGTAGGGGGTTCTCCTGGCAGACCAGCAGGACTGGCATCCCTGGGCATATGGTAAGGGTATCCCTCCCAACCTGCCCCGGCCAGCCTGCCAGCCCAGCTTCAGGCACTGAAACCAAATGCCCTCCACCCTCAGCTGGTGATGGGGAAGACACAAACCCCCCAAGGGGACCTGGAGCCCTCGCTGGCACCACTTTCTTCCATGTCACCTGCATGCACGCCTTGTCTTGCCCTCAGGCATACTGGGCACGTGCCATTCCTGGCACAGACCTGGGCACAGTCTCAGCCATCCACCTGCTCTGTACATGTCTGTCAGCACAGCCCTTCGAAAGTCCTGGTCTAGCTCTGTCTGCTGCACTTGGCATTGAGCTTGGAGGGAAAGGAGGTTCTCAGAGCACCTATGGACGATTTCTGGGGCCAACTCTGCCTTTCCTGCCAGCTACCTAATCCCTAGTGACAGTGATAGCACAAAGGGGTTTAACTTCCCAGAGCCAGGGCGTGCTCCCAGGGTCACCCTCCAAGACCTTTCTGCAGGAGCAACAGTGCCATTCACGGGGACAACACTGCCTGCGTGAAGACCCTGGGCTCTGTCTTACCTCCCTGTAGGTCACCCCTGTGGGTCCAACCTCCTTCCACTGTCTTCATCGTCAGACGAAACTGACCAAGATGTCCTGCAGCCCAGCCAGGGCACTGAGCTAGGTCATGGAGCCCCAAGGGAGGACCTGGATGGGGAGAAGGCAACAGATCTTGGCTGTTTCCCTCTTTCCTAGGCTTTCCCCAGGGACGACTCTTGTGCCAGCTTCCCCTTCGGGACCCAGTGGCACTGAAAGGCTGAGAAGAAATCAGGTATCATCTGCCCCACTTGTCCCTTCTGCCCCACATCCCCAGACCCAGTTCCCTAGTACCCCCGTGCTGGCCTTCACTGGTTCCTTCCCTACCCCAGGCAGGGTGTGGCTGCTGAAGAACCTCCTCCAGTGGAAACCTCACCCCATTGCCTTTGCCACCTGTGCCATCATCACCTCAAGGTCACACGTGTGGCTGCCTTTGCGTCAGCTCCTTTCCTGCCCCCTCGCCCCAACCCGAGCTACCAGAGCTGATTTGATCATCAGTCATCAGTACTGACAGGTCCCCCAGAGGTTCAGCAGGTGGCACACTCTGGGCAGCCACACTGTGGCCGTGCCTTCCTCCTGGCTGGCTCCTCCCCTCACAGCAGACAGGAGCCTGTGTTCAGTGTTCAGACCTTCTCTTCCTCCTCTTCCTTCTTTGCTCTGCAGATCCAGCGTCTGAGAGCCTGGCCTGTGTACGTGCTGATGGTAGGTGGGGCAGAGTCCACTGGCAAAGCCTGCATAGGGGCTGCTGGGCAGGACAGCATGACTGCCACACCATCCAATACCTTGGCGTGCAAGGTGTGGTTGGAGTCAAGGGGATGAATGGACAGGAACACTCCTGGCTCCTGCTGTGCTGAGACAGCTGCAGCGTCCTTCCCCCACACCTGTGGGGCCAGGCTCTGGCTTTGCCAGCAGAGGGTTTCTCTGTTCCACACCTTTGGACTGTCTCAGGAAGCCACACCCCCACCTCCCATGCATTCCACCCACAGAAAGGGAGGGGCTGGCTTGGTGGCTCCGGGGTCAGGCCTAGCAGGGAAAAGTATCTGATCTAGGACGGGTAACATGTTCTGTGTGATTTCCAAGGTCCTGCTTTTCAAAGGGAGTAGGAACTCCCAAGTAGAACAGGAAGATTTTCTGTTTTTCAGGCCAGAGATTCTTTGTTGGGAAATAAGCAAAGCTGTATTTCCTTTATTGGAAACAAATTATATAAGTAACTTCCCAATGGGCCAGCATGCATGAAGGGTCATGGCCTGACAATGAGAGCAAAAAATTAAGACAAGCCAGACATCAACAGTCTTCTCAGATCAGCAGACCCAAGGTCATGGGCAAGGCCCTCCTCCAGAAACTGACATGATAAAGGATCATGGGTGGCCGGAGCACAGGCCGCTGCTAGGGCTGGGATGCAGGTAGGAACATGCAGAGTGGCGACTAGGGGGACCTGGGCCCTCGTGGGGACAAGGTGGGGCCCTCAGAACTCCCCAGAGAGGCAGTCGGTTTTTAAACTAAGAACCAACATTTTCACATGTTAAAATGTATACTCATTTTGTTTGAAAGAGAGAGAGACACACAGGGAGCTAGACCAAGAGATTTTCCTTCCTCTGGCCCACTCCCCAGCTGCCTGCAGCCGCAGGGCTTGACTCAGGGTTCGGCAGGAGCCTGGCACTGGCCTGGGTCTCCTGCCTGGCCGACAGGGAGCCATCGTCTGCTGCACCCTTCCCGTGTGTGCATTAGCAGATACTGCATTGGAAGTGGGGGAGCCAGGACTCCCACCAGACCCTGTGGTAGGAGACCCTAAGTCTCAATCAGCTGCTTAATCACTGCATCAAATGCCAGCCCTTCAGGGGAACAGTCTCTAGCGCCTCCTCAGGCTGGGATGCATCCTGGAACCTGATCACCTGATCGCTGTCCCAGGGCCAAGAGCCAGGTAAATCTCCCTTTGTAATGGCAGCAATAGGGGAAGATCAGACACCACCGCCAAGCAGGCCGGGAGCCTAGGTTTTCCCGGAGCCTGACCCACACAGGTTCTGAAAATACTTAAATAGAGCCTCTTCTAGCTAGGGGTGGAGAGGGGACACTTAGAAGCAACTGTAGCTTTCACAGCCCAGGGCCTCTGTCTCCCTGACAGATACCTCCATTCCTCTCCAGCTGCAGCAGCACCCTCTGAATACGACCTTGTGCAACTGCGTCTTAGGGCATCCCCTCAGGCCTTGAGGATGCTTCAGCCTGCGGTCCTGCTGTTGTCGGAGCACCCATGACCTAGCCTCCAGTTAGAGCAACGCAGAGCCCCTGTCTAAGGCTGCCGACCCGACTTCACAATGAGAAAACAAGGACGCCCTCATGCCAAACGCAAAGACTGTGTGCAGATGCCTGGTGAGCCACAGAACTGTGCTGATGTGTAAAAGGTGGAGGGGTTACTGCTGAATCTAATGAATCTAATGCTGGCTGTGATACGTCAGAGAGCCCCAGTAACGTTTATGGGAAGTGTGCATTAACAGAAAACATGAATACATTTCTAGATTTGTTTTTACAAGAACAAACTCACATGTTTGCTTAGGGTGTTATTCTATAATCCTGCAGGGGTTGTGCACCTGCTACTGTCATTGCCTGCATGAGCCCCCATCTCTGCAACACCTGTGTCCAGACCTGATACCTTCCTCACCCTTCTGGAGAGTGGGAAGAAGGGGTGGGGGACAGAGTGAGAAATAAAGGGAGATGGCCTCAACAATCCAGGTTGGGTTAGGCTAGAGCCAGAAGCCCAGAATTCCATCCGGGTCTTTACCGTGCATGGCAGGAGCCCAGGTAGTTGGTCATTCTTCTGCTGTGTTCCCAGTCACATTGGCAGGGAGTTGGATGGGAAGCAGAACAATGGGAGCTCAAACCAGCACCCACAGGGGATGCCAGGGTTGCGGACAATGGCTTAACCTCCTGTACTGCGCCTCACCAATCCTATAAAGTTGGGTTTCTTAGAAAACTAAACAAACTTTCCTGCTGTCTGACCCACCAGTTCCACCTCTAGGGAAGTTTCAGATGAAAGCTGAAGAATCTCAGTAGAATATTTTCATGAAGTAGAAAGTAGAAAACAAAAGACAAAACAAAAGACCCACAAACTGAAGCATTTGTCAACTGCTGATGAAACCTGCTATTGGAAGGACTCCTGTGATTGGATTACGGCTACTGCACCCCACCTATAGGGGATGGCTTCCTTCTTGATTCTGCCTGTGCCCTATTTCCAAACAAAGCCACATGTGCAATGTGCAGATCCTGAGGGCTAGCACCCACATTAGAACTGAACCATAACTCGGAGTAGGCAGAAGGAACAATCAAACATCTAGATTATTGCTTGAGATGATTTTGATGAACTGAAAGCTTCAGCTCATTTCACATTTGCTTATGAAAATACAAAAATAAGTTTGACGTATTTTAGGAAGTCAGACTCATACATATGGTCCAGAAATTCTGTTCCTAGGTATATACTCAGCCGACTTATTATGTTCAGTTAAAAACCCATCTATGAGTGGGTTTAGTGGCATTATTCATAATAGCCAAAAGTGGAAGTGACCCTCTTGGCCATCCACTGATAACAGAAAAGCATACTGTGTGTTCACACGACTACAATTGATTCACCAGGATACAGTGCTCAAGGGTGCTCTACCAGGGATGACCTTGAAGCTGTGTGCTTCCTGGAAGAAGTCACACATGACACATGGACGGTTCCATTTCCACAAAATGCCCTTGACCACAGGAAGTAGGTAAGGGATGGCTAGGGTAAGCAGCTGGAGAGAATGAGATGCACTGGCAAGGAGTATGGGTTCCTTTTGGATTAATGAGACATGGACTGAAATTATATGACTGTGAAGTCTGAGCACACTGAACCCTGCTGAACTGCACACTTGAAAAAGGGGCACTTAAGGCATGTGAATGTCTCAATAGAACATTGGTACAGCCTGTCCCTTGCTGTGGTGCACTAAACACATTAGAGCCACTGTACCCAAGTCAACTAACACTTCAGCTCCCTGCACCCCAGGGACGTCTGTAGAGCGGGTTGAGGGGGTGATCCTGGGGGCTTAATCCTGGATTTTAGCTAGATCTCCCTGTGATGTCTGTGAGTGACTGTGGGGTGGGGGAATTCCTCCACCCCTCCCAAGCAGCAACCCACAAGGGAACTTTTGTTGCAAATAACGGAATTAATGACCGCCCAATCCATGATTCTCTGCAGACCTGCAGCAAATAAGAGCACGTGTACTGAGCATGTATAGACTTTTTCTGGTCATGATTCCCTAAACAACACCATGTAACAACTTTTCCATTGTATTCACCCTGTATTGGATATTATAATTACTCAGACATGACTTAAGGCATGGGGAGGATTGTATGGGTTGTTGGCAAATATGCTGCCATTTTGTGAGACTAGAGCATGTGTGGGTCTGGGTATCTGTTGGGACAGGGAAAGGGTAGCCTTGGAGCCAGTGTGGCTGGTCCAGGCCATGCAGGAATAGCTGAATTGTTTTGTTCACATTCCTGCAGCAAGGTGCTGGGCAGTGTCATCACCGGGGAAAGTGTGAATTATTTACCCCAGGTCAAACTTCGGTCTCTGTCCCTGGCCACCCAAAAGAGCTCCCCAAATTAGAGTAGAGCTTCAGGAGGTGTGATCGTTGGTGCCTGGGGGCAGAGTGGCAGCTTTGGAAGGAGAGCACGAAGCACTGAGTGTGAATGTGGGTGTGGCTACCTGCTGTCTGCCATCACAACCACCAAGGATGACCCTCCGCTCCTCTGTTGCGCCCCTCATCCTGTGATGCAGAAATGCCCCTGGAGCCTGCTGACTGGTGTGGCTGTGATGTTATCAATAAAACCTACAAAAAGCAACAGAAAGCAACCTGGCAATCTGAAAGCACCACCTACGGAACTGGTCAATTCCAGAGTGCTAGGAGCGTTAGCAAGACCTGGAGTGCTGGCGGCCTTTAGGGTGGGTCCATGGAAGGTCACGAATCAGGGAGGACTGGCTTTTCACTTCCCCATGGGTCAGGGGCTGACACTGGCTTGCACGGCCCATGGTCCAAGTCTGTTATATTTTGAGAAGTAGTGTGAGTAGCACAGGGGCTGTGACTTCAGTTTGTATGATTTCAAGGTATTGGAATCAGCACAAGTCAGTGGCTGGCCCAGTGCTGTTACATCAACGAGTGATGAATCTGAGGCAGGAGGTGCAGCTGGATCCTGAGTGTGTGGTTCCTGAACACCTGACACCCTGGGGATTGTGCCCTGGCCATGGACAAGGGATCTCCTCTTTTCCCAGAATGGCCCACCCACCAGTGGCTGCAGGGAGGTGCTTCATGTCCTGGAAGAGGCACCTGGCCCTCCATCCAGACTCAGCTCTTGGTTCTGCCTTTCAAGCCCTATCCCCAGATGCGAAGCCACTCCCCCACCCTAACCCTCAGAATCACATCCCATGCAGCCAAAGAAGGACCAGGGTTCCACACTGGTGTCCATCCCCTAGGCACCCGACCCCATGGACTGTCCTAGAGGGAGACTTCTCTGAGGTCAGGTGACCAGCCCCAGTGCTCAACTCCCAACTGCCAGAACCCAGACATTCCAAACCAACTGTCCCTGTGGCAGTTGCGTTAGGAATCTGGACGGACTTCAACTGACACAAGACTGGGCATGAGCAGTGAGGAATCAGCAGCAGGAAGTGTGGCTCAGCCAGTCCCAGTCCCCTGCATCTCCTTTCCAGCGAGCTGAGCAGCTGGGTGACAGTCCAGCTGAAAAAGGGCAGTGGCCACACCAGCTCCGAGGAGGTGCTTCCTGGCTCCTCCTCCAGAACCCCATCCTTGGCATGTACACATCCACGTGTGGGCTCTACGCCTACGGGGCTGGCAGAGAGGCACCAGGCAGGAGGGACAATTGTAGCTGCTCCTGGTGTGGGACCAGAAGCCTGTTTCTATTTGATGGCCCTAGGGTCTGCATTTCCTCTACCACGTGGCTTTGCATCCATCTTTGGAGTTGCGGTCTTCCTCAGTCTGACTTTGAGCCGTGATCCTGGAAAACACACTAAAAGTAGACAGCAATACTGACGGGTTCACCGGAAGCCATGGCAAGGGGTCAATCAAGGCTTACTCCAGCACCTGCTTCTCTCGTTCACCCACTACATCAAATATGGACTTGAGCGGGTGGGATTGTTGGGGTGCACACTTAGGATGCCAGCAGTAAAGTGACACCAGACACAGTCTGTTAAGAACAAACATGGAACAACAGCCAGGAAATGACATGGAGCCTGGGCCTGTGAACTTGGGAAGCTGACTTAACCTGCCTGTCCCAACTGCTTTGCTGGGACAGGAACGTGTCAGCAGGGCCTGCCCGTCTGTGTGAGGCTAGGAGGATGAACAAAAACTGCCAGAAGCCTGTTGAAGAGAGGCTTGTTGCTCCCCAAGCCTTACACGGATGCTCGGTGTCTGGGGCAGCAGCCAGACAGGTGGGCGTTGCATGTGGAGGGGCACAAGAAGGCCCCACTCAGGGAGAATGGGAGGTGAATTTGCCACCTTCACATGCTCACAGGGTCTCTGGTCTCAACCCCTGGGAGCCCAACGGCAACTGTCTGGGCAGTCTAGGACACAGTGAAGTGATTAGCCCAGAGTCATACCCTGAGAGTTGAGGGACCAGACACAGGCCCTGATAGTTAATGGCTTAGGAACAGAGATCCCTGAACATCCAAAGCTTCTAAGCCGTGCGTGGCTCTCCTGCCAAGAGTTGCCCTCACTCCATTTCCCAAATCTTCTTGCCTGCAAAGTCCTAGGGGAGGTGGCAGAGCCAAGAGCAAGGCATATCCCTTATTCCCTGCTCTGCGTTTCTGTCCCTGACCCTAAGCTGTGCCATTTCTCTGAAAGAGTCAATTTCAGCCTAAGCCCTGGTCCTTATCAGCTTCTTCACAATTGCAGCTGTTTTAGTTGAGTGCCCCGGGGACAGATGGCCCCCGATAGCCCAGGGGTCTGCTGCTGTGGATTTATTTCCAAATGTCTCCAGCCTAGACCATATCCGCCCCTCATATGGCATCCTTATAGTGAATTAGCTGGGTCTGTAACTGATCCAGCCTGAATCAACAGAGCTGAGTGAGGGAAAGAAGTAGAAGGGGACCCTGGGTCTGTAGTGGTGGTGGAGGGCTGGGCAGGCAGGAAGCTGCAGGATACCTGCCATCTGCTGGCTGCTGATTGGAACGATGGATTGAGTAGCTGAACCAAAGTCTGACCGAGAGGGGGAAGTACTTGTACCAGCTTTGAGCATACACTTTCCTGTCCACATCCTTTAATCCCAAAGTCAATCTCCTCAAGCCCTCATTTCTCCCTAGACCCTAGGGGGAACAGTCCCCTCTCAGGGGGACCTGACCCATAGCCACTACCTGGGACCCTATCCGAGGACCCTCCCTGAAGACTACTCAGATATTGCTTCTAGTTAGTCACCAAATGTCTACTCCCATGCATCTGCTGGCTGCACTCTTGCTCCCTACGTCCCCAGAAAGCCACTCAAAATCGGGGATCCTGAGTCGATCAACCCTACAGATTTCCCGCCTTTGAAGCCTGCTTCTCTCCTCAAAAATCTCTCAATGTAGGGCCTGGGATTCATGGAGGTTTTGCTGTGTATTCCCAGAAGTGTTGGCGCTGCTAATCCTTCCCTATCCCCTGTTGTGGGATCTGTTGCCTTGATTTTCCCTATCCCACCAAAGCAGGCCACGTGGGTTTGTGCTGGGTCACTTTTTGGGGCAGCTGTGCAGATTGATTCTATTTCCACCCTAATTACTTGGTTGGTTCAGAGAACCCTGCCTGGCCTTGAGCTTGGCAGAAAGTGTCATGCTTGTCAATCAACATTCAGCTCACCTGCTGCTGTCCGGTCGCACACCTGTAACGTGCGTTAGCACATACAGACACTTATAAAGTCAGATCTCTTTCTCATCTCCAGTTGAACACAACTGCCCAGGGGAACATCCTGCTGGGAGTAGGGAGAGAATAACCAGGGCAAGAAGGAAAAAACTGTTCCAATATTGTGAACACAATGAAGCAAAACCAATTAATATTTGTTTATTTATAGTTAGGAAAACCAGAATGAATTCAAGATACTTGTAATCTTACCTCTCAAACACACAAACACACAATGCGTTGATTTTTCTTCCACTTTTGAATATATGTGAAAAGTTGATAGAAACGTGACATGAAAGATAGTGACCTAAAGCATTGACTCCAGGTCCCCTTACGTGACTCAGTAATGCTTGGGGTAGTTATCAGGGCTTGGGCAAAAAGCCCGGCTGGTCTAGAATCCTGGAATATCCTTTAATTGATGCCTATGCTGTCCCCTGCCTCCACCCAGGGAGCAAAGCCAGGGACAGGCAGGAAAACCAGCATGAATGGCAAGGAGTTCCATGGCTCCTTTCTCCCCTTCCTGTTTCCAGGAAGCCTGAAAAGGTCAAAGTCACAAAGTCTCACCATACCCCATGAGTAAATGATGCCAGCAGCAAACCTCCAATTTGAAGATACTTCCTGTGGAACTTAGTAGGGTTGGAAGCGCAAGGTTGGGACCTGTGGAGTAAGACAGCAACAAATCTTGGGAGGGCACTGTGCATAAAAGGTGCTCAGAGAATATCAGCCCTGGAGCCATGGGCATGGGGGCTATAGGAAGCTACTATGCTATCCTCTAAATGAGACCACCATGGGAGGGCTAGGCCTAGAAGTCCTGAGATCCTGTATTACATGCAGCGGGGACTCTGATCCCTAGGATACATTCTCAGGGTTTCCTTCCAGACCTGCCTAGTGCTTGTCATCGATTTGTCTGTCCCTTGTCAGTCAGTCACATGCAAGAGCAGGCTCTCCAATGCCACTTTAGGTTTTGATTTCCCACATGTGCCAGGAAGAGAGGGAGGAAAGCCATGGGCGAAGATTGTGCACTGATATGCTGTATTCTCCATCTACTCATGACGTCTGTCTCCTTGTTTCCCATCTCTGCAAGGCTCTGAGTGTAATTTATCACGAGAAATTCCTAATGGCTGGAGAGGAGAGCATGATGATGCGTATTCAAAGCCACCCTATTTGCAGGAAAAAATGTCGCAAGTGGCATGCCCAGACTTCACTGGGGGGTGAGAGGGATTGGGGATTAGTTGTTCCTGTCTAGCAGGGTGGGTTCCAACTCTTTCGATCCCCTGTCTAGCTGTCAGCCTGGACTCTTCAAGGCTGCTCAACAAGACTCAGTGGTGCAGTCTTGGGAGCAGAAATGTGGGAGAGGTGTTTAGTAATACAAATCCTACAGCCTGGATGAGACCCAATTCTTTTAGAAAAGAACGAGTGACGTGAGAAGTGGGAAAGAGGGGGTAGTTGGGGAAGTCACACAATGAAGCGTTGAAGAGACTATCGGGGTCCCTCGTCCCGCGAGCAAGACCCCGATACGGTAAAGACTTTTTGAAAAGTTTATTTCTTAAGACTTCAAGTGTAGCAGCAAAGAAAAAACAGTTACAACAGTTGTAAGATTTATTACAGCAAAGTGAAAGCAGCTACAGCCTAGCACTAGCGATAGCAGCTACAACATAGCCTTGAAGTGATAGCCTTAGCTCTAGCTTTAGCTCTAGCCTTGAAGCGCGCCTGGGAGAATCTCCTCTTAACCATTTTTTACCCAGACCTTTTTTACATTTACAAACCAATCCATACACAGCTCCTCACATCATGTGGCAAGCACACCAATCATGACTTAGGTCACGTAGCTTCCCTGCGTGCTCGGCCCAATCCTTAGTAACTTCCCAAAACCTGTTTACCACCTTTATGCCACGAAGCAATGGTAAACAAGCGCCATCTTTGAGGCAGCGGCTCCGCTCTCCACAGTGACAGCTGAAGAGGATTGGGGAGGTGAAAACCCAACAGGCTGCTGGGTGGTGTGTGAATCATGGATGCAGTGTGTGGGTGAAAGGAGAAGGAAATATCAAAATTGAGCTGAGAATTCGGGGGCCCAGTCTCTCCCGGTAGAAGAAAGCCTGACTTGCATTCTGTCCTCGTCTTTACATTCCTCTTCCAGCAGCTGGATCCTTTGGTCTCTGCAATGGGTCTGGGACCTCTAGGGGCCCTTTGCAGTCCTTGAATGCTTTGTGAGGAAGTAGACATTTCATTTCAGTAGATGTCACTGTCTCCCTACCTTCCTGTGCATGTCATGGATCCCTACTAGCTATTCCCTGCCCCTCATTTTCTAATTACTACCTATTTCCTGGCTCCTTATACTCCAGATAATATTGTCTTCCAAAACGGGACCCTAGGTAGACTGATCTTGAGTGCAATGTCACTTTCTCCAATCAGTAGATAATTGATCCAATTCACCTGCAGGGAAACTGTCACTCACCTAGGGTTGTGCTGGGCTCTGTAGAGGAGGAGGGGAAGCATTTTTGTGAATCTGGTGACTGTCATGTGCCTGAGTTGTCTTTGGTTACTTGGAAGATACTGAGTCCTCACAGCAACCCCATTCAGTTGCCTAGCTCACTAGAAT
Organism: Ochotona curzoniae; assembly: GCF_017591425.1. Classification (NCBI taxonomy): domain Eukaryota; kingdom Metazoa; phylum Chordata; class Mammalia; order Lagomorpha; family Ochotonidae; genus Ochotona; species Ochotona curzoniae. The sequence continues at coordinate 12,794,361 of NW_024467101.1, read as the reverse complement.
AAATGTGAGAATAGAGGTACTATAACTTGTGTATATAGCCCCTATAATCCCTGGGATTGCAAGTGATACAAATGGAGGATGCTATGGCAGGTGGATTTACTGCCACACATGCAGATGGGACCTGTCAAGAGTTTGTACCAACCCATGAAAGGAGGTGGGAGGGAAGGCACATGAGCAGGTCTTGAGGTCAGGAGAAGAGGTCTGAGCAGGGCTGGGGATGGAGCAAGGATCTGAACAGAGCAGGAATCCCTGAGCCCTTGACTGACTGTTGTGGCCTGGTTGATTCCAAGAGACAAAGTGGGGTGTTGTATTCACTTGACTACTGAAACAGAATGTTACAATCACCAGCAACGGTCACAACAAAGTTTCATTACAATGAGAGGCATAGCAATGGACTTATCAGCTGGCTGGCTGGCTGGCTGGCCAGGACCTACACCCCTTACCAGAGTGTGGTCCCCAAACAGCATAATTACAGGGTTTTTATAGGGGCAGTTTACAACAGCTCCAAAGGGGCAATTTATAATAGCTTGTAAGGTGAGAGAGGAAAGACCACATATTCCCTGCCTATCTCAGCTGGGAAGCCCCTGCCTGGCTCTTCTCTGGTTCAGCAACTAAGGTAACTAGACTCCAGAGGCCTTGAAGCCACCTGTGAGATAACCAGGCTCTGGCCTTGGAGTCATCTTTGGGTTAATTATACTTGGGCCTTGATTCATGGGATGTGAGGGCCACTGGCACTTGTGAGCTCACGCAGTTTCTTAGCCAAGCAAGCAAAGTAGAAGTTATGAAAGTGAAAAGTATTGCAGTTAGCAATGAGCCACATTTACTCCATTTTGATTTCAACTTCTATAGGGGATATGATTTTAGTGTGTGCAGTTAGCTCCAATGTCCGTTCATACCTTTTCTTTAACATAAATGTTCATCGTGGGTCTTGAGACCTAGTTGAAAATGGGCCTTTCAAATGGAAGGAAATTTAAACTTCATTCCTAGGCCCAGGACTTGAGATTGGGTGAGCAGGGAAAGGACAAAAATGAGGTTGAGATCACATTTCCGACTTCTAGATCACATAAGATCATATACAGGAAGATGTTCTTGACTTCAAGAGTAGAAGACAGGATGGACTAGAAGTTTCTGTTGGGGGAAGAGAGGCTGTGCCCTAGAGGCGCAAAAGGCGTTTGAGGGAGTCAGGATTTGCATTTAAAACATCATTGTGTCTCAGGCAAGCATCACCCACACCAGGAGGAGCAGCAGCAAGCATGCAGATAAGAACCAGCAGTGGGCATTTGGCATAGTGCTTGGGACACTCCTGTCCTGTATTGGTGTACCTGGGTTTTGAGTTCCACCTCCACTCCTAGTTTCAGCTCTCTGCTAATGCACCATCCTGGGAAGCAGTAGCAAATGACTCAAGTATTTGTGTCCCTGCCATCTATCTGGTGTGGGTAGGTCAGCAGCAAGCAGAGAGGACCTGAGGTTTGGTGATGACATCACCCTGCTTGTAGCCCAGGATGGACTACGGTGTGACAACACGAGCTACATCTTCGTGAGGCTGCTGCAGCCGGCTCATGTAGGTGTTCCGGCTAGCTGGTGCTACAGCCGTGCCTGACTCTGTCCCATGTGACAGCCTGGTCTATACCATCTGGACTCCTTTTTCATGCGTTGACTACCCAAACCCTTTTCTCTGCAGCACCCAAACCTCCCTTTCTTTGGGCTGCCTAAACCTACCTCCTCTGCACCCCCAAGCTTCCATGCCCCCTTTTGTGTAGCAAAACCACACTGTTCTGCAATGTCAAAAATTGAGAACCAGCATCAGCTAGAAATATCCAATATGGCTACAGGCTGTGTCTCTGCCAAGACCCTTAGATCATTGTGTCATTATAATGAAATTCACCATGGGGAGTACTCTTGTCACTTGTGAGATTTAAATAAAAAAGGGGAGTGTTTGGGGGAACATGGAAGTGGACAGCACTTAAGCACCTGCCTTATATCCTCCCTGTTTCGAAAATTCAATTCAGCCTCACCTGATACTGTTTCCCCCTTCCCCACTTCCTAGGATGCTTCCTGATGGGAAAACATCCCATCCAGGTAAGGAGAAGAATTATTTGGTCTGGTCCTGCCAAGGCAACCTCAGGCATGTCTCAGAATTTAATAAAATCTATAGCAGGCTAATTGTTAAGTTGACAGTTTTGTATGGCCCACGAATGACATTCCAAATACCCAAAAGGCCCTTGGCAAAAAGAGGCCCCTGGATGTCTTTTTTTCTGGGGGAGTGGTGGTGGTTTCATTCCCTCCTTTTCCTTGTGTTTGCCTGCACTTCTCAGAAGCTTTAAATGAACTTTGCTTCTTCCCACATGTTTATCCTTATATCTCTTCCTTGAATTCCTTCTTGCACTGGAGAGAAGAACCTGGACCAAGCTTAACTCACATGGCAGAACTGGATTGAGATCCAGGCTCCTGGTATCATTCAGTCTAGCCAAACCCTGGTTGTTGGCAGGTATTTGGAGAAAGAACAACAACAACAAAAAAAGACATTAAAGACATTAAATACATAAAGACAGTAAATATATACAATTGATATGTGAAGAGTATCATTGTTAAAAGCAAGTGCTGACATGTGACTAGATTAAGAGCTATGGTTAATTAAGCACTGAGTAGGATGTCCCAAATAGGTTTTTTTCTCTTTAATGTCAGCAGGACTGGCCTTTAGCAGTCAGTGTGTATTGGCGATTTCATTCCTATTTTATAAGGTGACAATAAGAAAAGGAAGGAAACAAGCACGGGGAGCCCATTCTATGCAAGAGCCGGGTAACCAGGGCAGATAGAAGCCGTAGATTTCCAGATGTTTAGAAATTCTTCCACTCCCATATCTTCAATTAGACACCCAGAGGCTTGAGCTTCTGTGGTCCTCAGAATGCTGGGTTGTTCCAAATATTTAAGTAGCGCCACACTTACGCGTTTTGCTGTGGAAGTATCGCATGACAAAATTTGACTGAATGTAGTAGAATGAAGACCACGCATCCTGTGTGGTTCAGCTGCTGGTTGAGGCACCCGTATCCCATATCAGAGTACCTGGCTCAATGCCTGCCTCTCACTTCTGACTCCAGGTTTTTGCTAAAGCCGACCCTTTGGTGATAACCCCAAAACATGTCTGTCCCCTTCCCCCCTCCCATGCGGATTGTTGTTCCTGGCTCCTGGCTTCAGTCTTGTAGGCATTTGGTGGAATCAACTGGTGAATGGGACTTATGTCTCCCCGCCTTGCAATCACATTGCTAATTAAAAGCAAGTGAATGAGTGAGACATAGTTAAGCTAAGCTAGAAAATTTCTCTCATTTTCATGATCAGCTACAAGCTCAGGAAAGGGGAGTGGAGGTGAATGCGACACTAACCCCAGCATCCATAGGGATTTTTGGTGGCAGTGTCTATCCCTTTGGGGACCCTCATTTTGGGCAGGGGATCCCCACTATCGAGCCCTTTGTTCCTGCGGTGTCGGTATCGGTATTGGGAAGCCAGTAATAAAAACCCCAACCGAGCATCAGTTGGGCAAACTCTTCAGGAACCAGAGAACAGAGAGGCAGGAACCTAAACCAATTGGCCTCTCAGCCTGCTGAGGGCTGGAGAATCCCAGAGCACCAGGAACTAGGGGAGGGTGATGCTAATATGTGGAAGGAATATTTCTGATGTAACCGAGAAGAGGGTGGCGTCAGGGAGTGGATTTTTTTGTCTTTTCTGAGTCTCTTCCGTTGTTGTTTCTGGTAATTTGCACAGAGCTGGTGGGTGTGCCATTTAACATGACATTAGTTTTGGAAGGTTCATGTGGCTCTATTGGGCTAGCTGGTTCTGATAGATCAGCCTCCAGGAGCTCAACTCTTGTTGAATGTAAAAGGTTCTGTTCTCAAAAGAGAGACCATGTGATGGTAAGGTTGGAGGCAAAACCCAGCCCAAGACTCATTAAACTAGATGACAAGAGTCCCCTTTTCATATCATTTGTCCTGGGGAAGAGGGCACAGGTCCGTCTTCTATAACTTCTTCAACCTGAATTTGGACGTTAAGAGGAGTGGCATCAGTCTTTGTGGCATCAGCTAATCTCTAATAAACCTGGCCATCACCTGGCTGAAGGCCCGGCTACTCATTCTCCGTGCTATCTAATAATTCTTACAGTCATAGTTTGGACACTGGTGAGATTAGGCAGTGCAGCAGATGCTCCCATCCCCCTCCCTAACCAACTCCCCCCTAAAAAAAACAGTCAGAGAGAGCAAGATGGCTGCCAAAGGGCCCAAGGAAGGACAAGACCCATGCTGGTTCAGGGATTGCTACCTTGTGCTGTCCAGTAGCCCTGTGGTATGGTTGAGGGGGTTGGGGAGAGGGTCAAAATCCTGACCCTTGGAAGTTGTGCGGCCACCTGGCTTGGTTGATTATTTGATCTTCTCTTCCATTAGCCTTGAAACATTTACCTGAGTGAATTGTCAAGTATGCCTTGGGTACACGAGTCTGCAGAGTCTGTACCAGCAGGCAAGCACAAAGCCAATCAAGATTACTATCATTGCCAGGTGTCAAAGAGTGTGGCCCTATGGCAGGCTAGCCTTCGCCCAAGGGGCCATGGGATCTGTTGCTGTCCCAGAGCTGATCAGAGAAAATGCAACTTGCTCTTTCACGCCCTTGGGGCGGGGTGGGGCAGGAAATAGTGGGAGTGTGATCTGCTTTCCCCTTACCCCTGGGGGTGGGCAAAGAGAACATCCTCAAGGTCTTCAGCCAAAGCCACCCAGGATAGGGTAGGCATCTGTCTCAGCTCCTTCCTCTGGTGTTAGTGGAAGTCCAGTCCTTGTCAATGGTGCCAAATCAGAATAGCAAGGGATGACACCCAACCCCACTCCACCTCATGTGACTCCCCAGAATGCTGCTCAGCCCGCATGGCCAATGCTAGTGGCTGGTCCCTGACACACCTTCCTAGTCCTGGCATGAGACCCACATTTTGGAGGGAGCCAGTAGTCAAGTTTGAGACTCTAGCTTCAGGATGGAATGGAGGAGGGCCTTGTGCTGGGCACCCCGCTTGCAGGCTGGGACTCTGTTGGGGTGTCCCTGTGCCACTCTTTGTGGGGTTGCTCTTCTCATCACTGACGGTTGAGCTTCACGGCCCTGCTCCTTCCTGGGATATGGAGGAACCCAGCTCAGACTGCATCAGACCCAATCTTCTTTAGCTTGCTGGGGGTCCTACCGCCCCTAATGGAGGGACAGGAGCTGGTGGTGGGGTGGGTGTGGGGTCACTTACCACAGAAATTAGACCACAAGAAAGTCTGATGTCTTTGGAGGTCCCTTGGGCAACTCTATTGGTCTGACCAGTACTGGCTAGTTCTGGCTGATTAGCCCCAGTTGGCCGACTTGTGGGTTATAAGAAATAGGGTGCCTTGTTGGGGGTGGAGAGGCAGGGAACGTGGGGAGGCTTAGAACCAGGCTGCAGGCATTGCCCCAGCCAGACCCAGGAAGTGGCTGGAAGAAAGGGAGGTTGGAAGAAGGGGAGTTTGTCTTAGGGGCTTCCTAAAGTCCTCACTGCCTGCTAGCTATCCCTTTGACACAAGCCTAGTGTTCCCCTACACTGGAGTCCCACTTTCTATTTTAAAAACCAAATCTTTGGTTCAAAATGTTCTTTGAAAACAAGTCACTATAGGGAGGACCAGTAGCAAGTTGTAGTCCACATATTCCGACAACTGCTTGATGGGTCTTCCCCCCAGGGAGGCAGACCAGCTCCATTAGTCCCTCATCTTACCCACCCCACCCTGTGCTACACTGGTATATCCTGTCCTTTCTTAGGAAATGAGGATCAGCAGCCAGTGCGTGGGACGAGATAGCAGCCTGCACCAAGCAGCTGCCCCGACAGGGATATTTGGCATGGGGGAGATCCGTGGCTTTGGTGGCCAGTCGCCAACCACTGACTGAAGCCCATACCTGCCTTTTCCCCGTTGGTGGAGGGGGAAAGGGCAGCCCCAGGGTGCAGGTCTCTGGACCGGAGCAGGTGCCTTGCTCAGGCCTCCTAAGAAGTCCTGGTAGTGCCCGACTGCTGGCTCTGAAGCCCGGGGCTTCACATTCACCCTCCCATCTGTGGGTCTGTTCTGTTCTGGTTTAGCCCCCACCGTTCAGTGCCTGTGTCCAGACATAAGTCCTGGGAAGCCCAAGCGAATTGGGTCCATCCCGGTAGGATTCACGACCACTGGCAATGGTGCTGAATTGGACAGAGTACTTGGGCTTGGCAGGGGATTACAGGTCCTGGGACAGTCAAGAGAAGGGTGGCAGAGGAGAGCAGGCTGGAGAACAGGGCTTGGGGCAGGGCAGCAGGCCAGGACTTGGGACACACACCAGAAGCCATGGCGTCTCTGACTTATGACCACTTATCTCCCTTGCCTTGCGGAGATCATGTAAACCCCAGCAAGAGTGAGACCAGGACCAAGAGGGCAAATGCTAGAAGGGCCAAGTGCAACACCCAGCCAACCTCAGTGGCTTTCTTTCCCCAACTGCAGTCTCGCTGTTTCTATGGATTTGACAAGGCGCCCAAGCCTGGGAGGCTTTGTATACTTGCTTAAGAGCAGGAGCTCAGCCTAGATGCTCGCCTGGACTTGGTTTCCTGGCTCTGTCCCACCCCATCCCCATTCCAGCTACTCCAGGTACAGACCTTGTAGGCTGTGGTGCTATCTCCACCCACGGGAGACAATTGGAAGGAGTTCCCACTATTGGCCAACATGAGGTCCAGGCTGCTCGCTGCTCAAAAACTAATATTGGAGGGACAAGGGCTTATTCAGGGGAGCAGATTTATCCAAGAAGCCAGCACTCCTAGGGGAAGGCAGATTTCTTCAGTCCCAGATGGCAAGTAGCAGAGGTCCTTTCAAAAGGAGATAAGGGATGGCAGGAGCTGTGTGCTGGCTGTGGCTGGGTGCTGAGGAGCAGCTGGAGTCGCAGTGGCCAGCCCAGTCCCCTGGCCGTGCTCACCAGGGTGGGGGTGGAACTGGGACTGGAATTAAGATTGCTTGAGATCCTCAGTGGCTGGACCAGGGCTAGCTTCTGGAACTCCCAAGCAAGCACTGTTTCTCTGTTGGACCAAATAGACCCTCTCTCTAATCAGGCAGGAGCTTAGGAGCTGACTTTGGCCGACTGGGTCAGGGAATGGCACAGCCACAGCCCTGGCTCCTGGCTTCAGCCAGGCCCTGATTGCTGCAGGCATTTAGGGAGGGAACTGGTGCAGAGGGATGTTCTGACTTGATCCTTCTTCTTGGATATTTTTAATATTATGAAATGGGAAAAAATGTGATTAATCACTTTTAACATGCATTTTTTCATACATTTGCCATATGTTTTTCTTTAAGTCAGTATAGAACTATACACTTACCCTCTTACGGAAAGTGACAATGAATATAAAGACGACTTGTCAGAAAAAACTGAGTGGAGGGAGAACAGCCCCAGAATGATGAGTCTGAGTTTTTGAAACCTCAGCCGACAGGGTCAAAGGTCCTGAGAGCGACCTCCAGCAACGGCATCACAAAGTCTCAAAAGGAGAACAAACTCCCATGGGAGAAGGGGCGGGGGTTTTGTGCAAAATGCCCTCGTTGTGTGTGGAGAAAGATTCTCTCCCTTGTTGAGTCTGTTAAAACTGTGAGAGCAACTTCAGCAACAGCAGAGTACATGAATCCCACAGTAGCACAATGACAAGAGTGATAGTGATAAGAACTGGAGTCACTGTGTCCAAAAGGAGAAAGCGAGGGGAGAGGAAGGCAGGAGACACAGAGCACAAGAGGTATGGGGAAGGCAGCTCAAAGCTTGCCGCGCCCCCCACCCCCGCACAAAGCTTAAAGCTTCCCATTGGGCAAGCCACAGAAAGTGCACACAGGTGCTGGGAAGACAGACCGGGCAGGTACCTATGAGAAAGATGAGGCCGTGCTTAGAAGGAGAAGATGAAATCTGGGCCAAGACAAACGATGCTCTCCCGTGCTTAACAGGTCAAGGTCCGACAACAGATGCTCTGTCAGAGGAAAAGGATTCTGTTGGCCGCACCAGCCCTGCCCAGCTGTGCCTCCTTGAACACATCACTACCCGTCTCCAGACCTGACTTTCCAGCTCCCTCTCCCAGGCAATGGCAACAGCCTAGCCTGCTGAGAGGCACTCCCTCAGGGCAGGTGTCTTGGGGTTCAGGGAGGTTCCTGGAGGGCAGGAACACGACCTGTTTCTCCCACTCCATTCCTGGAGTCCTTGCTTAGCACTGGACACACAGGAAGGGCACAGATAGCCAGAGGGCGGGGTCCATGTGGTGCTCACGTGTTCTCCCTTCCCCTTACCAACTGGGTGGAGGCAGAGCAATGGCCTGGCTAGGGCCTTAGTGATGTTAAGAGGCCAATTGGTCGGTCCTACAAGAAACAACAGCCCGCCATATCAGCAGGCTTCACTCCCCAAGCAATATGTTAGGGTGGGGGGGAGACCCCTTGTGCGAGTCACCCCCACCCCAAAAATACTCCTCCCCTACCTTGCCATCCTCTCCTCTTGGGGTCTCCTGCCTCCCTCACCTTTCCCCGGCCCTGCCCACTACACTGACCAGTCCCCCCGACTCCTAACCTCTTCCCATCAGCAATCCTAGTTCCCTCCCCCTTCTCCACGGATCTGCCCCTTGGCAACCAGGAGCGAGGCAGCAGGGCAGGGAGGGGAAACAGGAATCAAGTTCCAAGGCCATGGGGGTGGGGGCAGTCCTTGAGGGGAGGTGAGAGAACTCACAGTGATATTGCACTGGGGACAGGCACCCCTGCCCCATCCCATCCCCACCCACTGCCACAGGAAGGAGGTCTCCTGACGGATCTGCATTCTGAGTGATGCAGAGGCCAGGATCTGAGCATGTATGTAAGAGACTGTACCACTGACCATCAGGGCCTGAATGCTGCTGGGCACCTTCGGAGACCTGCATGGTGAGGTCTCCGACCTGCTCAGGCATCCCTTCTCTGCTCTTCCCAAGAGACCCTTAGTGCTATTTTCCCAATATGGGAGACTTGGGCACACCTGCGTGTGGGCACCGCAGGGCTGACTCCCCTGCTCCTTTATCTGCAAGGGAAGGCGTAGTGGCCCTGCCAGCAGACATGAGCCACTGCCTCCAAAGGCATTCCTGAATGCTGAGCTCAGCACCTGCAGAACTCCCTGGGGCTCAAAGGGTCATCTTGGCGGAGCCTGTGGCTCAATATGGGATGACCTGTAAGGCAGACCCAGGTGCCAGCAATGGGAGAGTCCAAGAGGTAGGGGAGGGGAGGGAGAGAGAGGCATGAACATTCAACAGTGAGTGGGTTCGGGGGGGGCGGGGAGGCATCTGTTCCCTGTGACTGGGCCTCATGCCCCAAGTGCTGGGCGCCAGAGGTGAAGGGAGCAGTTTGCCTAGGTCACTTTTAAGTAGGGGCATCCAGCTAAAGGCCTCATCCTGGATGAAGAGTGGAGTTTGAGATGCAGCGGCTGTAGGTGCAAGTTCAACCCAAGGCAGAACCCATGGCGCCAGGGTATAGCTGTGGGACAGATCACAGAAGGGGCGAGTTAGAGGTTGCTGATGAATGAGTAGACCCAGAGCCCACCCATGTTAGGAACGATACATTCTCCAGAGAGAGGCAAAGTGTGCATGCAAATGACATGGAACCAAGTGGTATCAGCCAGGGCTGAGCTCTTTCCCCAATTTGTCCCCCAGCACACCCCATCAAACCCCCACCAGACCCTTGAGTTTGGTTTGGTTTACATTATCAGCTTCAGTGGCCCCCTTTTCCTCTCGGAGAGGCCCAGATATGCAGGGTGCAGTGTGGGCCCCAGATCTCTGCACTCAGCAGAGGGAACCACCTGGGAGCAGGATTCCAGCCCCTACCACCTCCCCACGGCCCTGTATAAGGTGACAGCTTTGCAGGGAAGTGGTCAGCTGCCGCCTGTTCTCCTGCACTTTCCTGGGACTCTAGAGGGTAAAATCCCTTGGGACTGAAGTGTGGGTGCCCACTGGACTGGTAGCTGAGATAGGGAGCAGGGCAGGCTGAGAAGGACACTCCTAACCATATCCTCTCCTCCAGGACCCAATTTCTGCTAATTTGCCTGGAGAATCCCCACTTGCCTTCCACTGGTGGGACACCTCCAGTTCTGCCTCCCAGATATGGGGGTGACCCAACTCTTCTTGAGTCTGTCACTGTTTTTTTTCGGAGTGTTCTGGGACTGACTGGCCCTGAGCATCCTTAGCAATTTCTCCTAATTCAGGCCACTTATTCCCCAGTTGGAGTGACCAAGGTAGCCTTCATTTTTCCTCCCCTCAACCTCTAGGTCCCGGTCTTCGCTTCTATTAGAACATTTCCTCAGAAAATATTTCCATCCAAATTGTTTCCCTGCCCCCGGCTGTAAATTCTTTAAAAAAAAAAATTTTTTTTTTATTGGAAAGTCAGCTATACAGAGGAGCATAAGTTCTTAAGTGCCCTCAGATTCTGTGACAGGTGGCAGGTGGCAAGGAGCCTTGCCTAGCCCTACCTCCACCCCACTTAGCAGTCACAGAAGTCTGGGGGCTCAGCACAGGGCTTGTCATTCAGAAGTCAGGCACACAGTAAAGAGTTAAAGAGGAGAAAAGTGGGGGACTGTGGCATTTGCCCAGCTATTCACCCTGATTTGAAGTTCAAGGCTTCCTGCTAGACCGGCTCACTTGGGATTCCTTTTCCCTCATTTTGCTACATCTGCAGATGAGTTCTGGTTCACTCAACATTGTTCCCACAGCTGGCTTTTCTCTTTGTTTTGTTTTTGTTATTCCCATCATTAGGGTATCTTTGCTACATGCTGCATCCTGAAGCAAAAGTTTTGTTACTACAAAAAAGATGTTATTTCAATCTCTTCTGGCCTTGTGATAAGACACACACACACGCACACAGATGCTTTCAAACGTCCATGCAAAATGGAATTAAAAGATGAGTTTATTTGGATGCAAAAAGTGTCACAAATTTACACCTACCAGAAGTAGGCATCATCAAAAGCTAATGAGAAATGTACATTCTGGGGGAAAAATAAAGACTAGATTATAAAAGGTTTTTCACCAGAAATGCATTTAACTTCCATTTTCCCTTTTCCACAAATCTTCTGATGTAAAATCGCATTGACACAGAGGCGTCCATTGAGCATCTGTTTGAACACAACTTTCCTTGCCTTCGTTTGGTTCCTCAAAGCTTCCCTGTACCATGTAAATAAATCCCTTGGATTGGATTTCTAAGGCCTCAAGAAGGCACAGCGTGTCTTGTAGTACACACTCGCCACCGCTCTCCTTGTTTTCCTTCATCTCCTCGTATTTTCCAGGGTCTGGGGTTGCAACCCTGACCCTGCTCTTCAGGCTCATCTGTCCGGGTCTGCCATCTGCTGCGTCCTGGGTTGGCTGGCTGGCCACCTCTGAATCGTTTTGTTCCTGTTTCACAGCGATTTTATTCTCTTAAGGGAGCCCTCCCCAGCTTTCAGGTGGCAGCCCCCACCAGGGGTTTTCTTGTTCCCACATTCCCTCCAGGCAGGGCTTTTCCTCCTGGCCATGGGCACCACTATCCCCCCAACAGGTGCCCCCTCTAAGGCCTGGCACCCAAGAGATGTTCATTAACTAGTTGTTGAATGATTGTGTGCGATTCATGAGGCTAACGAGAGAGAAGTGGCCACAGATAGAGAACTACGCTGAGAATTGAAGGTGGGTCATGCTCTTTTGATAGGTTTTTCAGAGAATGGGTAGCGGAGGAGGCATTCATCTAGTCTCCCTCCAGATACGGGATGAAAATCCAAATCCCTAAGTGGGGGCTGCCAGAGGTGGGACCCTTGGGAGGGAATCAGATGTAGGTGGGGCCATGCGGGGAGGAGCTGTATCCTTCTAGAAGACAGACACCAGAGTCTCTGCCCACCTCATGAGGACAGGAGGAGAAGTCAGCCATCTAGCCATCTGCAAGTCGGGAGGAGACCCTCCCCAGCGACCACATCTACCAGCCCCTTGACCTTGGACTTGCCAGTCTCTAGAATGTCTGTTGTTTGAGCCATCCAGTCTCCAGCATGTTTTGGTGGCCACCTGAGCTAAGCCAGCCACTCCAAGAAGGTGATAACCCAGCAGCATCTTTCTTACTCACTATAAAGACCCATCACACCACTGTTTCCCTCTCATGGCCGAAATGGGGAGTTCCACCTCCTAACTTTCTATGGCCTTGTTCTTGTGTTCTTGTTCCTCTTGTCTGCTTCCTCACACACATGACGCAGTTACATAACGACACACAGGAATTCTCCTGCCGTCTGACAACATGCGGTGTGGAGCTGCCTTGGACTCCCACCCAGATCACACAGCGAGGTCCAAGCCAGTGACCTCCCTCCTGACCCCGACCAGGGTCCTGTTCTGCTGGTGACAACAGTGGTGGAGACTAGCGCTGCATGCCGCACCCACACCCTGAGAGCTCCAGGGCTACAGTGAGTGAGTGGTTCAGGTGACTGGCAGGTCCCTCCAGCTGCTGGATTGGCTCTGTCCCTGGTATGACAGCTGATCCCAGATCAATGCTGCCCTGGGCTCAATGTGGCCTTGAACAGACAGCCTGGTATGCTTTTAATACCCTATGTTATTCCACAGTTGGTCAGGGGAGAAGAGAAATCTTCCACCTTCTTAGAGTGAGGAAGATGTTAAGTATAATCTATCAAGATTGTAACAGGTAACTTACAGACAACAGACTCGAATCTGCATTAAACAGATGCAACGTACAGTGGGACATCAGACAAAACATTAGACAAAACAACATACAGTGGGATCCAAGAGCTATCCTGACAGCCTCTTAACAGGAAGTCATATGCACAGAGCAGCAGGGGACCCCAGAGTAGAAAAGAGGACAGGAGGAAGCTTGTATCCCAACACCAGAGATTCCTGGTACCTCATCAAGGACTATCAGTATGGACACCAAGGACTATATCCCAATTGCCAAGGAGATCACAGGGAATCGGAGTCCTCTCGTAGGTCAAGAACACAGGATGGAAGAAGCCCAGATCCTTCCTCGCAGGATCTAATGTCATTGGAACAACAGCCAGGAGCCCTGAGCAATCTTCAGAAACGGAAAAACAGTAAACTTCCTTCAGGACTCAGGAGAGAAGCTTTCTCTGGTCCTTACTTAATTCCAACTTTGGCTCTCCATCCTCTCTTGCAATGACCATCAGGATCGCTCTGGAGCCCCAAAAATTAGATCAGATAGAGACAGAGAGCAATAAGGAACGCTTAGGACAGGAAAAAGTCAGCTTGGACTCCCATATATTTTACTAGGTAGGACACTAAGATTAGTTACTCCTCACTAAGGTATTGAAGATTTCTCTGCACACCCCTCCTAAAATTGTTGTGCTCCTTGTTAGAGTTATAAGCCTGTTTGGACTATCCCAAAATTAGCGAAGTTCAGTAAAAATCACACTTGAATTGTATAAGCTGCTAAATATAAAAATGAAAATAGACAGGAGACAGCTGAATAGTACGCTATAACCATTTTTAAGTTTATAGCAGCCGGTTGTATATATACTAAAATTGAGATGTCAAGGAAGTAGTTACAGGATGTGGTTAAGAACTTTCATTTTTCTAACATTTTGGTCACTCAGTACCATGTTAATTATCTTCACGATGTTAATTTCCATGTTTCTTCCTGTTGAAGTTGTATAGTTGTATCTCATTGGAGGGGATGATATTCTGCCAGCTCTACTTTAAGACCAAGGATGGTCTGCCAGTGAAACTGTTGAATTTTGTGGACAGTAAGATGCTGGACTCTCCTTTGATCCATTCCCACAATGAAGGAATCATAACTGGTTATGATCTGTACTATTGTAACAATATGGAGGAATTCAATATGGGGAGAGGGCTTAAGGAAGGGTTGGGGGAATCCCAAAGCCTATGAAACTGTGTCATAAAATAAAAAAGTCTGGAACCAACGCCCTCCAAAAAAATCTGATCAGAATCAATATCAGATGTATGACACGATGCAAGCAACAATTCATGCATTCATTAATAAAGTGCTTTATTTCTCAAAAAAAATTTCCTTCAAGTACGTAATTTCACAAGCCCGGATTTAAGTTTTTGCTCATCTTTATTGATGTGTAATTAACAACAGCAACAAAAAAAACTAGGGAGTACTGAGTGATGTTTTGATGTGCAAAGGCGTTGTGAACTGATTTCCAGAATCAAGGTAATTAACACATTCAACAGCCCAGACCTTTCTCCCTTCTGTGTGTGATAACAACTAGGATCTCATCCCTTTGCAAACTGCAGGCATGAACTCTAACAACCTTGCTCTGTATTTGAGCACCGGAATTCATTCATTCTGCATAACTGATACTTTGTACCTTCTATATCTGGCTTATTTCACTTACTGTAATTGCATAAATATTATTTCAATGGGAAGATTTTCCTTGGTATTTTTATTTACATTTTTATTTTTATTTTTGAGAAGTTGTTGATTTCATGGCTCCAAGGATGATAAAATCCCAGGAAGATGTGGCAAAACTTCCATCCTCTGACAAGACAGTTGATGTCCCCTGCCAGCCTAGATGAGCTGGCCATCATGTCTGCCATGTGAATCTGGCATGCTCTCCATTGCACAGGTATCAGCAACTGAGGAGGCCCGGTCCCGATGCATGCACTCCAAGGTTGGACCACGCATCCAGTGATTTTCCATGTGGTTGGGTTCTGAGTCCAGTGGGCCAGTTTGGATGTTCCCAAATAAACCTCACCTGGGGTAACCTTAGATTTTTTCATACGTCAGCCAGTGCAGGGTCATGTGGTGTCTGTCTCCTGTACCAGGAAACTTATATACTGGTGGATGCAGCTGCTTGGTAGCTTCTGCCCAGCTCCATATCTCAACGTGAACCAACAGGTGCTGTTGTCCAGTCTAGCCAGCCCATCACTAACCTGGTTCTCATGTACACCATTAAATATCACAGCCTAGTCAGGGCAACCCTCAATAACCCCAATAATTAGACCTGCCCCCCAACCTATGGGTTGGGCCAGTGGTGAACATAGCTCAGCAGGGTGAGCCCACAGTTCCCCTGCCAGGCAAGTTCCCAGCCTCAGGATCTTGCGCCTGTCAGCGGGTATTGCCATCCAGCCTGACATGACTCATATTCAGTCCTGGCACCTGTCAACTGGTGCTGCAACCTAGCTCTGCTGGCCTGCACCCATTCTGGCTTTCATATCAGCAAGTACAGACGCCTAGCCCAGCCTGGCTCATTCTCAGACCCAGCCCAAATGCTCTAAGATGGGTACTGCAGCTCTGCTGGGACTGACCTATCCCTGATCCCACTCTCATGCTCACCAGTGGAAGCAACGGCCCAGCAGGAGAGTCTCTAAGGTTCCCCTACCAGGCCCACTCCTAGCCCTGGGCCGTGCATGTGCCAGCAGGTGCTGTGGCCCAATCTTAAGATGGCTTACCCCTAGTATCCACATTTGCCCACAAGTGCTACAGCCTGGCTCAGCCCAGCCCACCCTCAGATCAGCTCTCATCAGTGGATGCAGCAACCTAACCCATTCTGGCCCTCTTCCAGCTCTAGCCCTCATGTGAACTGGTGAGTATTTCACTCTAACCCAACCTGACCTTGCACCCCATCTTGGTTCTCATGCATGCCAGCAAGTGCTACAGCCTCGCCCAACCCAGCCTCTCCCCAGACCCAGCCCACATAGATGTTGACAAGTGCTGCATCCTTGCCTGACCTGCCCCCCACCAGCCTCAGCTCTTGTGCTCCCCAACAGAAGCTAAGACCTAGTAGGGAGTTCCCCAGATTCCTCTACCAGGCCTGCTGCCAGCCCCAAACCTCACAAACACTGGCAGGTGTGGCGGCCCTGTTTGGCATGGTCTGCCCTCAGTCCCAGCCTTTGTATGTGCTAGCAGGTACTACAACCAGGCCCTGCTCCACCTTCTCTCGGTCCTAGCTTCCATGAGTGTCAGGTGGGTTCCTGTCAGGTGAGTTCTGTGGTCCAGCCTGGCTCAGCTCTTCCCCACAAATCAGCAGGTGCTGCAATCTCACAGAGGTGAACCCACATGTCTCTTACAGAATCTTTTCCCAGATCTGGTTCTTTTGTGTTCTGGCGGGTGCTGTGGCCCAGCCAGACATGGCCCACCACTCTCTGACCCTTGTGGGCAGGTATACTACAGCCTAGCCCAGTCAGGCATGCCCCTCAGCCCCAGCTTTTGTGTGTACCAGTGGACAGCACATGATGCTATTAGCCCAGCCCAGTTCTACCACATGGGAGGGTGCCTTGGCCTGAACCAGACAGGCCCTCCAATTTCACCCTTTTAAACCACTCCGTCTTAGCTTCTTCATCTACCTGAGTGCAGTGACCCAATCCATGGAAGGCCTCAGAAATCATTCGTCCCCTGACAAACATGCCTGCAGCAGCTCCCACACCAATCCATTCCCAGACCTCCCTGGATTTATCTGTAACCTGCCCCCTCACCTGGGAGCCAAGAGTGCATGTCCTGGCCCAGCATTCCCCATCTTCCCCACATATCTTAAAAAGCAATAACAAGCAATTACGCTGGCATACTAGTATAATTAAACACAAATTTGGCATTGACCAGGCCCAGAATGCCCACCAGCTGCTGGCTGCTTTTCTCCCAGCAGTGTAACACTTGCCTAGGTACAAGGCAACCTAGGCAATTATCTACAGCTTGGGTCCTTCCTATTTAAAGATATATTTATTTGAAAAGCAGAATAACACACACACATATACACACACACGCACATGCGTATGCGTGCAAACAGATCTATCATCTGCCAGCTCACTCCCCAAGTAACGGGCTGGGCCAAGCTGAAGCTCAGGTGCATCCGGCAGCTGGGACAGACGGTTTCCAAGGTCATGGAGCTGGAGCTCCGTGAGCTGTTCTGCAGATGAACCCCCATATGCAGAAGTTCCAAAGCAAGGACCTGGTCATGCCACCTCCCTCCCACCACGGGGAGGGTTGGGGAACCACCTGGCCCAGCTGCTGGCGGCCACCACTGGAGTTTCTGGTGCTCTCCGCCATTGTGGCTTTCAGCCCTGATGCTATTAACCAGGCCGGTCAGAGAGGCCCCAAGCCAGAAACGCATGGTAATCCTGCCATGGGACTTGCTGCCTGGTGCGAAGGCTGAGCAAGGTCCCAGCAGAAGCAGACGGAGCTTCTCACCGCCATGGCTGGTCTCAGCAGATTCCTCAGGTTGTATTCTAATAAGTGATTATTGTCATGCTCTACCTGGTTGGGGTTTCTGTTTTGTTAGAGAATAAATCCTGTAACCTCAGATCAGTTTGCAATCATGTTTTTAAATTTCTGTTGAGTTCCACTGACTGCGTTACGGAAACGATGGATTAAATGAAGTTTTGTAGCGTTTTCCTAAATGATAAGGGTGTCAACCATATATTCAGCACAAAATGTTTTTGCCTGTGTGCGTTCCTAGAACGCATTCCAAATTTATTGTTCAGAAATGTTTTAAAAAAAAAATAAGTTACCAGAATTTCTATAGGTCATAAAATTATAGGTCACTTCCAATGCATGATATTTGCTACAATCCACTAGCAACTTATTCTTCAAACAAACAACAACAAAAAAAATAGGGGCCCGGTGCGGTAACCAAGCAGCTGAAGTCATCACCAGGCACACCAGCAGGGAGCTAGATCAGAAGCACAACATTCAGGGAATTGACCCAGGGCTCTGATACAAAAACAGGGGCTGGGCCCGGCACGATAGCATAACGGTTGAGGTCCTTGCCTTGAATGTACCAGGATCCCATATGGGCGCCAGCAGCTCCACTTCCCATCCTCCCTGCTTGTGGCCTGGGAAAGCAGTTGAGGACAGCCCAAGACCTTGGGACCCTGCACCCGTGTGGGAGACCCAGAAAGAAGTTCCTAGCTCCTGGCTTCAGATCGGCGCAGCACTGGCCATTGTGGTCATTTGGGGAGTGAATCATTGGACGTAAGATCTTCCTCTCTGTTTCTCCTCCTCTCTGTACATCTGCCTTTCCAATAAAATAAATAAATCTTTAAAAAAATAAGTAAATAATAATAATAATAATAATAATAAAAAGGCAGGGGCTGCACCTCAAGGCCTGGCTGCCTACCACAATTTTGAGTTATACAATTCTCTTTGTGATTGCTTGTTGACTGTTCTTCTAACTAGGCTGTAAGTTACATGTGAGCTGGAATGGGGGGAGTGTGCAACCATGTGATGTTTTCCTGATAAATGAAGACATTTTCCATCAGAATCTCATGGTTTGGGGTATCATCATGTAGAGCTGACAAAAGAACAAATGCACTCGTGGACTGTAGTTTCCAAGATGGAAGGCTGGTATGTAGAAAACGACAAATTGTCCATTAAACGTGTACGGTAAATGAAGATGAGCTTAGGAGGTTGGACAAAGGGAAAAGAATGAGTGTGTCTATGGAAAGACGAAAGGGAGAATTTCAGAGAATGATGCTCAAGGGAGGGCTCTCTGAAGAGGGAAGCGTTTGTATAAATGGGAACACAGGGTCTCATGCTTGCCGCGATGTTAGTGACACAAAACAAAAAACGATGGTAGCCTCAGGCTAGGGATTTCTCTACGCCCTGCGCTGGTGCTCACAGCGGAACCATCATCACGGTGGGAAGTTGTCCCCGCGTCGGAACACTGCGTGGAAGGTTCCGACCCCGGAAGGAACACTCTGCTGGAGGAACCTAGAGTGGGGGAGGAACTCTGGTGGGAGCTTAGAGTTACCGTGGCAACGAGACACTCCCGGAAGGCGCTGTGCGGGTGGGGGCAGGGGCGGGGCTTGTGGCGGAAGTTGTCTCTCCAGGTCCTGCAGACCAGGCGAGATGATGTCTCCCGGGTCGTGGCGGCTGTGCGTGCTCCTGTACAACCTGCTGCTGGGGCAGGCGGTGGCCCCAAACCCCGTGGAGCCGTCAGAGGGGAGCCGGCCGTATGCGGTGCTGCGCGGGCAGAACCTCGGTGAGCTGGCCCTGCACTCGTTGGGTGGACAGGGGTAGCCATGGCGGGGGGGGGGGGGGGAGCGCGGTTCTTGGAAGTCCGCGATGTGCGTTGGGATTCGGCGAAGGCCTGGGGCGCCCACCATGCTTCTCCCTCGGTGCTGGCTGCCCCTGTGGGCCCAGGCTGGGCAACAAGTTCGATCCTAACCCGCGCTCCCGTTGCTTGTTCGTGTGCTTGCAAGGGCCCGTGCTCGCAGTAATAACGGTAACCGTGGTTTTAGCACCATCTTAGGAACTTGGGGGGCGTCGGATGGTTTGTGGGTATAGAGACGTCAGGGGCGGACCTCTGAGGACACACCCACTTTGCAGAGGAGCTGTTGAAGTGCGTGGAAAATGGAGTTCCCGTTTTCTCCAGTCTCTAGCAGCATTTTTTTTTTTTTATCTTTTCGGTTGCAGCTGTTCTGTGGTAAGTGATCATTCATTGTGGTGTTCGCTTTCTCTGACAGCTAAGGATGATAATGGAGCGCCTGCATATTTTGGGGCTGGCCATTTGTTTCTTTTAAGAGACGTATAATCAGATCATAAATGCCCACTTTTTCAGTTATGTGGATGTGTGATTCTGCTTTCCACAGAAGTAGCTGCCGTCAGTGGAAGTGTCCTGAAATTCAGCAGCTTGGCATCATTGCAATATCCAAGCAAATCAGAGACCTGAACTCGCTGTCCAGGCACTGCATGCTTTGCAGGTGGTGGGGAATGCATGGTTAGTCACATGGTTAAGTCAGGTGCAAGTGTGGGACAGGCTAGAGATGAAAAAAGCTGGAGAAAAATCACTCTAGCATTCCTGGGCAGCAGGCAGTCTGTCTCCATTTTTACAGAAAAAGGTCGCAGAGCAGCTTTCCTAAGCGCTTAGGAGAGGTCAGACCTTAAGACCCATACCCCGAATTTTGGGCCATTGTATTCTGCCACCTGTCGGGGTTGTAACGGCTGCCATTGATCACATGGTTGTTGCGTGGCCAGCACTGTGGAGCCTTTATTGAAGGTGATCACGCCTCTGTGTGAGCCCCACAAAACCCTAATACAGTGGATTTTGTTTGTTCCAATGGATAGACGCAGAAAATGCGACTCGGGGAGCATCCTAGAAGGCTCCAGCTGGTGCTGGCAGGCATTGAGCCAGGCCCAGACACTTAAACACATAGTCAGTGTGCAGTCGCTTGACCGCGTCGCTTGCCGCTGTTGTGTGAGCCAGGCGGTGAAGTGCAGGCACTTAATCGTCCTCTCCAGCCACCAGGGCACCCACTGTGGTGTACATCCTGTTTCCCAGCTGAGCAACTTGAAGCGTCTCCACATGAGATTGGCTCTCAACAATGTAAAAAGCTGTGAACCGAGTGAGTGCCTGGCTTCCCTAGCCGCAGGGCCCTTGTCAAAGACTCCCATGGACTGGAAGGCTATGATGTATATAGACACGCTTGGGTTCCTGCATCTCTTCCTGCGCCCCCGTGTGGAAGTGGTCCACCCTGCAGCCAGAGGGGTCTTCCTCCTGGCTGTATCTGCTCTCCCGTCACCCTTTCCTGGGGCTTCTCTTTGATCTTGGAGAACCCATGTTTTTGCCCCTTGCTGCCTCGGTGTATGGTCTCTGTTCCTGTTCTGCTTGCGGGGCTCCCCTCCTGGGGCCTGCGGCCCCTCCCTCCCTTGCTTTCTTCAGGGCCTGCTAAGCTATGAGAGGTGCTACTCCTTGCCTTCCTGTGGCAGATCGGAAGACTCCTCAAGAGAGAAAGGGCCCATTCACCACTGTCTGCCTGGCACCTGACCCTGTGCCCGGCCCCATGGGGCTTTTGGCGCGTTTCCGTCAAGGAGGGAGAGATCCCCAGGGCTGCTGTCAGCAAGTAACCTGTTTACCCTTTGCAGTGCTGTTGGGGACCATTTTCAGCGTCCTGCTGGTGGCCATTATCCTCATGGCGTTTTGCGTCTACAAGCCCATCCGGCGCCGGTGACTGCCTTTGGGAACAGCCCACGTGGTGTTGCGCAAGGGCCAGTGGAGAAGTTGGAATCACACCTCGCTGGTGACCTCTAGTGTGGACAGTGGTGAATGCTAAAGGATTTGAAGAAACCTCACCTAGTGATGTTTGTTTGTTTTGTTTCCCCTCTCCCCCATAACACTGCGATGCAGATAACGGCCTTGAGGCTGCTTCTCAGTGCTTCTTGTAATCACTGGTGAGCCTGCAGCTAGCTCCAAGGGTCAGTGGAAGCGCCTGCACAGTACTAACCGCTAACATGCGATATGGCAGCGAGAAGAGGACGAATCGGGTGGATGCAATCCCTGCTTCAGAGCAGCACGGCTGCCAGTGCCTTTCCCCGCAGCCAGTAGACCTACACCGCCTGTCAGAAAGCTGCGTGATCCCTGCAGACTCAGGCCTGCACCCCCACCTGCAGGCACCCCACCCCCGCTACAGTCAGGGTCACATCAGGGAGGCCTGAGGGGAGCGCACCTTCAGCCTGGACAGGAGGGGTTGCTAGTTGACCCAGCAGAGGAAAAAACCCTTCTGAAACACACTGATCTGCCTTGGCCTGCACCTAAGCCTCTGCAGCCAGCCATGGCCTGCAGCTGGAGGCAGCTTTCTCTGCTTGGGCACCTAAGGCGCTCACTGGCATTTCTGGGCCCAAAGTGGCGGGGAGGGCTCAGCTCCCAGAAGTGCACGTCCCCTGTGCAGGCTGGCATTGTGTTTACACAACTTTGAAAATGCTGCTATTAGTTTGCACTGTTGGTTAACTGGATATTTTTTTTTTCCTTCCCCTTATTATTTTCATGCCTGTCAAGTGGTTGTCAGTATTTATTTTAAGAGTGCTAGGTTTAAATTTCTTTGCTACTAAAGCGAGTTGTCCATCTTGTGCTCCATGTAAGCACGGCACACTGATTTATTTAACAACCCGCACTTAATGTGAAATAATTCATGTGCTATACTGTGTTTGACTTCAGGATCTTGTTTGTAAGCTAATGCCACTGAGCCATTGAAATGTTGTGCTCTGTGCTTGTGAGCAAATTGTCAATTAAGATGAAACCTTACAATAAAAAAAGAAAATGAAACCTTACATTCTGTTGATCCTAGTCTTTATTCCCAAATGTTTACAATGCAGTTGTGTGAGGGCGAATGAATCTGAGCTAGTCTCTCAAGGGAGCACCATGAAGTGGAAATTTATTTATTTATTTGATTATTAAAATTTTTATTTGAAAGGTGAAGTTAGAGAAGAGAGAGAGGGAAAGATCTTCCATTCACTGTTCATTCCCCAAATGGCCACAACAGCCAGAACTGAACTGATCTGATCCAAAGCGAGGAGCCAGCCACTTCTACCGGGTCTCTTACATGGGTGCAGGGGCCCAAAGGCTTTGAGCCGTCCTCCACTACTTTTCCCAGCCATAAGCAGGGAGCTGGATCAGCAATGGAGCAGCTGGGACTCGAACTGGCACCCATACGGGATACCAGTGCACTAAGCTGAAGCTTAGCCTGTTATGCGAGGATGCTGGCCCCTGAAGTGACTGACATTCATGTGAAGTACCACTGTCTTAAGGCAGAGTAGTGATGACACCAGGACTGGGAGGCACCGTCAAGCTCTCAGGCCTGGCACAGGAGTCACACGTGGATTCTTGTCCCAGTTCCCTGGAGTCCGATTTCCTTCCTCTGTAAAATCGTGACAACCGCACCTTTTCACTCAGGCCAAGGATATGAAAACAAATGCAAGTGGAGTGACCAAGGCTGGGGTGGTGGGTGAGCAACTTGGGGGGCAGAGCCTCAGATGCCGGCACCAACAGCAGTCACAGAAGTGCACACTCCTCCCTCACCTGAACAAGGCACCGGTGTGCTGCCATGAGGGAGGAAGACCACCGCTTGAAGATTTTGAAAGAAAATGGTGAACACAAGCCAAGCCCATAAACCTCATGACTTGCTATTCCATTAGCCAGCTCCACATTCCAGTTTTCTGAAACAACTTTGCAGTACTGTTGTTCCACATACTAATCCAAAACCCAGTTTACAGCTTCATTCCAACTGTACTGTGTGTTCCATGTGAGATCTCAAGCTAAAGTAAGGCAGGGGGTGATCTTTTTGTATAAAAAGAGATTTATTGCAGAGCCATAGGGACAACAGGCATTGAGAACCAGCTGACTGATCCTCTGCCTGCCAGTTCCAGCATCCCAGTTTGGCACCAGTTCATATTCTAGCTGCTGCACTTCCGATCCATCTTGCTGCTAATGGCTGGGAAAGCAGTAGAGGATGGTTCAAGTCCTTGGGTCCCTGCTCCCATGTGGGAGTTCCAGAAGAAACTTCTGGCTCCTGGCTTCAGCTCAGCTCAGCTCTGGCTGTTGTGGCCATTTGGGAAGTGAACCAGCAGATGGAAGACCTCTGTCTGTCCTCTCTGTAAATCTGCCTTTCAAAAAAAAGGCATTGATTCTGACAAAGAATGATACTGAAAACTTTGATGCAGCTAGTTTGTTTGTTTTGTGGTTTTGTTTTGTGTTGAGACAGATCTCCCATCTGCTGATTCAGTCCTGCAAATGCCTGCAACAGTCAAGTGTAGACCAACCTGAAACCAGGAGCTGGGAACTCAATACAGGTCTCTCGCGTTAAGTGGCAGGGATGCAACTACCTGAGCCGGCACCTTCTGCCTTCTCTAAGTTTGTATTTGCAGGGCTGGAATCAGGAGTGAAGCCAGGATGGCAGGCGTCTTAACCCTTCCACCAGACACCTGCCTCTTGCTCCCAGCTGGTATTTCCAAGTGGAATTACTTTCCTGGCCTTTATCTTTGGGGCTGCAGGGAGAGGTGGTGGCCAAAGCCTAGGCTTCATAACCAAGTTGTACTCAGAATCTCACCCTGTACTCATAACACATCCAGTTGACTTGCAGCCCTCGCGTGAAGAGGAGTTGTTGGGAAACACTCGGCTTGCGATGAGGGGGCTCAAGTCCCATTAGCAGATGATGTTCCCCAGCTGGACCTTGATCTCACCCCTGCGTATATTCCTAAATACAGATCCAGCAGGACTTTGGGTCCTCTCACTTCCTGCAGCACAAAGTCATTTGAAATTCCTTGCCCAGTTCTTCCTTGATGTCACATGTACAGTCAGCCAGGGGCCTGGGGCCAAGCTGATGGTGGTCACTTCCCTTTCCTGTCATCTAGAGCAGGCTTTTTCCGTTTCCTGACATCTTACATTATGGAGGGTGTGGTAAGCTTGTTTACAGAGCAAAGGCTCTGAAGGACACACGGAACCTGGTCACTGGCAGCGTCTTCACAGAGAAGCTGCTCACGTTCAAGTTTCTGGGGTTGTTTTGTGTGGTTGCCGCCTGTGGCGCCAGCATCCCATATGAATGCCAGTTCAAGTCCTGGCTATTCTACTTCTGATTCAGCTCACTGCTAATGTGTCTACAAAAGCAGTGGATGGCCCCAGTGCTTGGGCCCCTTGCACCGCCGTGGGAGACCCGATGAAGCTCTTGGCTTCAGCCTGGCCCAGCCCTGGCCATTGCGGAATGCACTGATGTTTACTTTTCCCCCAGAGGAAAGCAGCTTCTTCACAGCTTCCTAGAAAGGCCGAAACCTCATCTCTGGAATGCAGGTGTGTTGACTGGTCGGTCATTCCTTTTGTTTGAAAGGTGACATCCGGTAGCCTAGTGGCTGGGCTCCTACCCTTGCACATGCTGGGATCCCATATGGGTGCCAGTTTGTGTCCCAGCAGCCCTGTTTCCCATCCTGCTCCCTGCTTGTGGCCTGGGAAAGCAGCAGATGGTCCAAAGCCTTGGGATCCTGCATCCACATGGGAGACTCGGAAGAAGCTCCTGGCTCTGGATTGGCTCAGCTCCAGCCGTTGTGGCCACTTGGGGAGTGAATCAACAGACAGAAGATCATCCTCTCTGTCTCTCCTCCTCTGTATATATGACCTTCCATTAAAAACAGATAAATCTTAAAAAAAAAAAAAAAGTAACATCCTTAGGTGTAAGATGAGCCTGGAAGCCTCTAGGATAGGCTCCTCACCTTTGAATGCTAACTTGATTCCCCCAGAGCCAGTCCCCGGGTAGGAAAGGGGTGCATGGCTTTTAGTTTCCCTGTGAAACAAGGGGCAAAGAGCATGTGGGCCGTTTCCCTTGCACAGGAGGTGGGGAAGAGCAGACTGCCTTCAAGGTAATATACAGCTGAGCAATGCAAAAGCACCCAATATCCTGAAGTAACAGGAAGTGCAGGTGTATCCTGTGACTAGACAAACACCACACGAGAAAGACTCAGAGGCTGGCTGGTTATTGGATGAGCACCCTCTAAGGAAGCAGTCTTTATTCGCATTTTAAGAGAAAACACATACATGAACAACGTTGCAATGGTTTGACACGATGCTCTCCAGGAGAAGCAGAGCTGTGGGAGGCCAACACAGAAGGTACCTATGGTTCACAGGTTGGTGAGCAAATGGCATGACCTAACTGCAGCTGATCCCAAGAAGGGCCTTCGCTCCCGGTAAACACCAAGTAAACAAAATTCTACGCTTGTGTGTCGGCGACGTGGTGGCCATCACCTGTACTGGCCTTCTGTGCGAAGGACTTTTGGTCAGATCGTGACATAAGCGGCAGGAGGAACCAATGGAATTAAGGACGTGGTTTTCAGAAGGTTTTCCTGGCAACGCTAACTGGAGGATACAAACAGTAACTGGGACAATCCTTTTTGGAGTTTTCCCTTCCTGGCCCAAAAGAAGCTCAACGGAGGAGGACACAGACACGGGACAGAGGAGGTTTTTAGTTTCTCAGATGACATCAGTGCAGCCTGCAGGAATGAGTGCGCAGAGGGAGAGGGGCACCGGCCGCCCTCCCCAGGGTCCCGTGGGGGTGGGGTGGGGGGGCGATGGTTATTTACAGGAGGGTTAGACAAAATAGTTAACTACTAAAGGTATCCAAAAAAGGCCTGAGAAAATCTGGTTAAAATGTATAACCTTGTATTGCTACTGATGGGAGTAGTCATTTTATTATTATATCTCTTAAAAATAATAAAAACATTCTGTTAAAAAATATATTTATCCAGAAAGATGTTGATTTGAACTCTAAAAAGCAACGTGGAGTCATCCCTTTCCCTTTTGAATGAAGAGCCCACTGAGCTGTACTTGGGGGGCTCCCCTTCTAGGCTCACATCCAATCCCCCCCTTTCTGGTGGGAGGGGGATCTGCAGCAGTTGCCACCTGTGGCTTCCTTCGAGGACCCCTAGCTGCTCCCTCGGGACAGGATTAGCTGCCTTTGATGTTGCCTGGGGACCCTTGCTCTCCTCGGAGTTGCCTTTACAAATTCAAATCAGACCCATCCCTAGGTAAGTGGAGTGAGGTGGTTTGAAACCATGAGTGATTTTCAAGGCTAAGGCAACGTCCGTAGTCATCTGTGTATCTTCAGTGTGATGCAAACAGTTAACCATAATCTTTAGAGCCTGGACATATCTAACTTGAGCTGCAGGGGAGAGGGGATAGAAGGAATGGAATAACGTGAAGATGGAGCAGGAAGAATGGCAATGTCCTAAAAACCCTGTACAAAGGTAAAAATAAAACGAGTTAGATCGGCACACTCCATTTCTTTGGTGAACAGTGAAGAAGTGTCGCAGCCTCTCACGGACCACACTCCTCAGAGGCGGCGCTGCTGCCATCATAGGTAAAAGCACCCTGACTGCAATGGCGTGTCATCACTCCTTCCTCAGGACGAACCTACAGACCTGCGGGGGCTGGAAGGTGGAGGGAGGGGAGAGTTGTCTAAAGCTGGTAGTTAAGAATGTGACCTGCAAGCCGGTGCAGCTAATGGAAGTGGTGATGTCCTCCCCTAACCTGGAGATGGGGCCTGCCGATCCCTGGACCCTCCTGCACTCTGGAGATGGTCCAGGATGGGCCGGGGAAGTCCCTGGCCCTGCACCTCTGCAGAAAGAAGGAGCAGCTGCTGTCTGCTGCAAACAGGGATGCAGCACCCGCCGGCAGCCCAGAGCCTCTGCTTCGTGCAGCCCGTGGGCAGGAAGATTTACTTGTCGGTGAGTGACAGCTGCAAAACTTGCTGGAGCTCGGCCTCCTCCTCCTGCAGCCGCAGTTCCCGCTCCGCCAGCTCTTTGGCAGACAGCTCCATGGCCAGCTGGAGGTCGCTGTCAAAGCGGCTGCTGTCATTCAGGGTCTCGGGGCACAGGCCCTCCGTGCTGGTGAGAAGGCTCTCCTGGATGGCCCTGGGTCGCAAAACCGCCAAAGACAGAGTCAATACTACCATTACCATGGCAGCAATGGCAACTACACTCTGTACCTCCTCACGAGGTGCACCCCGTGCCAGCCCCTTGACATGCACGATGATGCCCTTTCATCCTATGAAACACTGGGACTGCAGGTGAGAGATACGGGGGGTGAGGGGGAATCTGACACTTGGAAGAAATCAAGAGACCTGGAAAGTAAACCTGGATCTGTTTTAAGGCAAAACCTAGTTTCTTCATCATGACACTCATATATGCCTCAAGAGTAGGAATATGTTGGGGGGCCTGGCACCATGGGTCAACAAACTAACCACCACCCTTGTGTTGCCGGCATCCCATACATGTCCCGGCTGCTCCACTTCTGATGTAGCTGCCTGATTATGGCCTGTGAAAGCAGTGGAGGATGGCTCAAGTCTTTATGACCCTGTATGGGAAGAAATTTCTTGCTCCCAGCTTTGGATTAGCTCAGCTGTGGCGCCTGTAGCCATCTGGGGGCTGAAACAGTGGATGGAAGACCTTTTCTACCTTTCCTTCTCTCTGTGAATCTACCCTTCCAATAAAAATAAATAAATCTTAGGAATATGCTTCAAAAAGCCAGTCTTTACAGTTTTCCCTCTTAAAAAGATGTCCCATTCATCTCTACAGCTCATGCCCAGCAGTGTCATCTGTAAAATGGCATAAAGAGGGCAGTCTGACCCAGGGCCCATGTATGCCTTGGCTCAGGAGTGCCACTGACCTGTGAACTGGTCTGTCTACCCATCCTTAGAAACTTCGTGTCGAGAGTGGAGAGCTGGTTTAATAAGTCAACACCAGCAGGGAAGCAGGAGGGCAGACACCTTAACAGGTCTGCCCTGCCGCTCATGCACCTGTCTGTGTGCCTGAGTCAGTCTCAGCTGAGTCATCAAGAGTCGTGTCACTTACCTCTCATACTGGGCATCGTAAGCGTGTGTCGGGCTGATCCCTCCGTTCGATGCTGGTCCTGAAAACTCCTGGCAAGAGCAAATGTGACGGATGTGAATGCTTCTTGGAAGCACAGGTGAACCCTGACACGTGAGATCATCTCTGACCCATTTCCGATAGCACTGTGGAAAACTGACAGAGACTGGGCATATCTTGAAGTGACAACTCTCAGTTGGTATGTGGCCTTACCGTACAGCATAGGGTGTCTGATGGACAGACACAGCTTCTCATACCTTACACAAAATCTGGTTAGCAGAAACAGCCAACTTTGGGCACAGCTGAAATGACCAAAGCAGATAATTCTAAGGAAAGGCTAGAAGATGCAATGCAGTCTTTGTCATCTTTGGGTATTCCCCTTGTCAAAACTTGGGGGTCAGTGAGGTTTATAAACACGATAGGGAGAAAGCTATGGTCAGTCAACCAGGAGAGAAATGGATTGCCTAAGGGACACACCAGATCCCATCCTACACCCACAAGAGGGAGGGATGGGAGGAGCTCATGTCGGGGGTGGGGTTGGGCGAGTGCGGGGGTGGACGAGGTCCTCAAGCCTGGGATGGTGGCAGCAAGCGATGCCTGGAGGAAACCCATGGAGTGTGACAGAGCAATAAAAGTGACAGACTGCACATCCACTGCCCACGTGGGGAGGGGGCTGGGATTCAAATTCATCAGAGGCTGCAGCACACAGTATGATGGGCACATTAGCCTGCAATGATGGCTTCTGGATTCAGTTAGAAGCCCCTAAACACATGGCTATTAACTATCCAGCTAATACATGTCTTCAAAGACACCTTGTAAATGGTGCTGACTTGGTTATGCAGATGGTCTCTGACGTAAGAAGCTTCTATAAATAAAAGGCCAGGTACTTAAAATATAATCTGGGGCCAGTATTGTAGGGCAGAGCTGGTCAAGCCACAACCTATAACACTGGCATCCCATACAGGGGGCTCTTTTGAATCCCAGCTACTTCACTTCAAGAACAACTTCCTGCTCATCTGTGTGGGAAAGCAGTGAAGGATGGCCTGAGTGCCTGAGTCCTTGCCACTGATGGGGCCTCCCTGTCCTCCATGTGGGAGACCCACAGGCAGTTCCTGTCATCAGCTTGGCCCAGAGTTGATCACCATGGCCATCTGGAGAATAAACCGTTACTCCTTCCCAAATATATATACTTTTTATATGTTTACATGAATATGTAAATACATATGCCAACTTATTGTTTCAGTTAAGTCTTTCCACTTGGACAAAATCCAAACCGAGGGTGTTAGTCCTCCCAGGCCCCGTCACTCATACTCATACAGCACCTGGCTCCGGCTGGACTCCAGCAGGCTCTGCTGGATGGCGAACTGCATAATCTCATAGTCCTCGTCTTGCAGATGTATGTTTCTGCCATTGTCTTGGACACGGTAGGATTCGGGAATTTCAAACACAGATTGGTCAACCTCGAAGTTGCTAACTCGGGCACCTGCAACATCAAAGGAGACGGCCCAGCTCACGACAGGACGGTTCTACTCCAACTGCTGCAGATATTTACTTATTTTTTTTTTTAAAAAAAAGGACCCAAAGGATAATAAACAAGGTTTGCTAGTATATGAGATCTGGAGGCTCTGTGACAGAAAGTATCGGAACACAACACTGTGACTTCTCTTCCTATTCCTATTCTCTTCTTTCTAGACTCCAGAAGTAGCCAGAGTTTGTGCTCCCTCTGAGGAACGCCTTGTGTATGTGTGAGTGGGTGTGCGAGGGAGTCTGGGGTGTAGGGAAGGTGATACAGATGTATGATGTTGGTCAAAATGCACTGAACTGATATTGAATGCATCACATTATTAATCAATTATGTCCGAATATCCTATATGTGAGACACCAATGAGGACTTAGTGCGCACCCGCACACACACACACACACACACACAATGCCACTTACAGAGATTTTGAAGTAAATATTATGTTATTCAAACACAGAACTGAAGACCTGGGACTTAGTTGGTTAAAAAATAAGCACTTTGTGATATGTACCTTAGTTGATTCTTAAAGCTCCTCTGCCTTTTTTAACACAAAGAGGGATCAGAGAGCTTCTCAATTCTGCAGAAAACGTGTGCATCTTTTCATTTCTTCCAGCTCCATGAAGCTCTGTCGGACATATTCTACTGGCTGTTTTGTTTTGCTTCATCTACACTAATTTTGATATTTTCTTTCTTCTAACATAAAGGCCTCATGCATAAGATACTCTAATTTCAAACTGAGTAATAAAATAAATGACTGTATATATTTTTCTTAATTGCCAAACACTGGTTTTACCGGAATCAGCCTGGGTCCCTTCCACGTTCTGAGATGGAGATTCTTCGGCCGTGCTGCAGCCATTCACGTTGCCAAATGTAATCCGTGCGTTTAGGACATGGAACAAGGGAATTTCTAACAAAATAAGCGTGTTTATAAGTAAACGTTACGAGGAGATTCAGAGCCATTACCTGCTGAGTGCCTACTAGGCTAATACCATGCTGTGCCCATTCTGCAAGTGTGACATCATTCCGTCCCCATAACAGCCCTCCCCATGTACAAATGAGAAACAGATTCAGAGTCAAACGCCATCTTCTCAAACACAGAGAGTGAGGCACTGAACCAGCATTCAAGTGTCATGAGCGCACACCCTTGACAATTAAGATTCCTCTGAGTCATAAAGAGAACTGTTGGGCTGCTACTTGGGCATCTCAGGGTAAGCCACTGGCTACAGCACCATATTGGTGCCGGTTTGAGTCCTAGCAGCTCTACTTCCGTTCAGCTCCCTGGTTATGTGCCTGGGAAAGCAGTAGAAGATTGCCCAGGTGTTTGGGCCTCTGCCCACATGTGCGAGACCTGGATGAAGTTTCTGGTTCCTAGCATTGGCCTGGGCCAACTGGGGACTGAACCAGCAGGTGGAAAATTTCTCTGCCTCTCCTCCTCTTCTCTCTTTCTCTTGGCTAGAGATCTCCCAATTTTGACTTGTAAAGTGAACAAAGAATCATGACAGTTCTTTAAGACAGATTAAACCAGAAGGTAATTCTGGCCTGCTCCACTGTGTCTACTGAATGCCGCTTTGTGCCTCAAGTATTCCAGTGCCCCCAAACACATCCTGTCACCCATGAAAACAGTTCCACCTGAGGAGTACTGGGGAGTACCTATCTTGACAGGAAATCCCGGAGGGAATTCCAGCTTGATGAAGTCTCTTAGCCTGGCGAAGTGAGCGCTGGTCCGGGCCATCAGGTCAATGATGGGAATGACCTGCTGCACGAGAGACAGGGGGAACTCCTCACACATCCACAGCATCGCTTTAAACCTGCGGGGTGCCACAAGAAAAAGCTGGGGCCGTCTCCGCCAGGGGCTGGGAGGAGAGCCTGCTCTGCCTCCCTCCAGCCTCCCTGGCTCTCTTGAATTCTGAGCTATGGAGGTGCTAGAACTGTGGGACTTCAGGCTGCTCTGCAATCTGACAGTGGGAAAATGGCCTGCATTACAATATACAGAGGCAGCAGCTTTACCTGAGAGCAAGCAAGAAGTAGGTTGTGGACACCGCAGCTATCTGAGCTGGTGAGCAATAAATAAGGAATTCTTACCTCCCAGCTATATCCTGCTTGAAAAGGGCCAAGGAGGTGGGCCACCAACTTGGTGTTTGCAGATTCAGTCATTTAAAAATTATTTTTCCTGTGGGAGTTTAGTGCAGCAGTTGGCTCGCTGTGTGGGAGCCCTACGTCTCATGTTGGGAGTGCCGGGTTCAAGTCCCAGGACCTCTGTTTCTGATCCAGCTTCCTGCTAGCTCCCATCCAGGAGCCAGTAGATGGATGGCTTAAGTTCTTGGTTCCTGACTCTGCCTGGCCCAGTCCTGGCTATTGTGGGCATTTGGAAAATACACCAGCAGATGGAGGATCTCTTTTTCTCTGTCCCTCTTTGTTTCTCTGTCTCTCTGCCTTTCAAATAAGATGGACACAAATTTCTAAAGTACATACATCTTAAAGAGAAGGGGCAGAGCAATGACTGAATTTCACATCATGTGATCAAACAGTGTGACTTCTGAGATAGCCCCTAACCTGCACATAGCAGTTGGACCTCTCTTACTTTTGTGTTCTAATTGTCAGCTCCTTCGGCCTTCCAATGTCCCTGTCCTTTAGGTCAAACTCCTCATCGAAGTACTCATCAGGCGTGATGGCTGTCGGGTTGTTGGCGGTGGCACACTCCGTGGTGAGGTCCTGCTGGGGACAGAACTCAGTCAGAATGCCACAGCCCCTACCAGATCCAGTCTCTGAGGTAGGTGGCCACGCTAAACAACTATGGAACACCAAGTTCCTAGCAGTACCCTTTGTGAATTAAGTGACCACACAGAACA
Source organism: Ochotona curzoniae (assembly GCF_017591425.1). Taxonomy (NCBI): domain Eukaryota; kingdom Metazoa; phylum Chordata; class Mammalia; order Lagomorpha; family Ochotonidae; genus Ochotona; species Ochotona curzoniae. The sequence goes on along the minus strand of NW_024467101.1, from coordinate 12,761,908 downwards.
TCTGGAAAGCTGGTCTCAAACTATCTGGCAAGCCTTTGGATGTCTCTACTGTAATATATATCCCTAGCTCTCCTTCGCATGTTTACCTCCAAATTACAGAAAAGGGGGAAGGAGGAAGACAGGGGTAAGGGAGTTATGAAAGATTTGGAGTTTACTCTCCAGCCCTGCCCTTTTCTGGCTTGGGTTTGAGCAGGGCCATTTCATCTTTCTGACTCACAAGCATCCACTGTATGGAATCCATGCAGTTACCGTGAGGCCCCAGTAGGGTGCTCTGTTAGAATTACAATAAAAAGTCTTGGTTCCCAAGTTCCAATGTTATAGAGATGCCCTAGTTAAAATGAGTGGAGATAATGTGTTAGACTTCTAGAATCCCCACCACCACTTCTAAAAGCTTTCCTTTCAGAAAGCCTCTCCATTTAATCTTCCTCTGATTGAATCCACCCAGTTCTGGCTTGGGTGTACTGATCCTGCCCCAGTAAATGACCTGTGCAGGGCCCAGTAGATGCCAGCACAAGAACAGGGAAGTCATCTCCTTTCCCCAAACTGCACCAAGACCTTGGGCCTTTAACTTACCCCTTGTGCACCAAACTGGTGTTCCACTGTTCCCAACAAAGATTCCAAAGGATTCCTGTCCGCTACAGAAGGGGAAAAAGTTCAGTGTGTGACCTTGCATCTGACTTGTGGCTACAGAATTATACATCCCGTCTTTAAAAGTCTCTGATCTAAGCCACCTGCATGAATGAATCCATTTATGGACAGACTGATAAAGTCATCCATCCACAAAAACACTAAGCCGATTCAGCCATGTGCTTTTGACTTGGGCACTCAGAATCAGAGTAACAGCTACGAAATAAGGCAGAATAGTGGCAAGAGCCAGGATTTAGGATCCTGATCCTGCCTTGACCTGTGTGTGTTCTGGACCTCAGCACCACCCATCACACTGGAGTCATGGTAACTAACACCCCTACCAGGTTCCCGCCCCACCACACACAGACACACACACGCACGCACTGTGAGTACTGTTCTGTAGGGTTGCAGGTAGAACTCGCCTGACCCTCCCAGGAAATCTGAAGGATTCACCATGAAGGAAATCCAGAGGCCCAGCGGGTGACTGCCTTTCCAGGGCCACAGGGCTGGGAGAGCTGCCGCACGGCAGGCACATGCTAGCACCAGGCAGCTCAGTGCTCACTGTGCATCAGAATGGGACTGCGTCGCTCATCACAGTGATAAACGGCCTCTAGTGTCCTTCTCTACATCTCTCTCTTTTTTTTTTTTTTTTGCTAAATCCAGCAAAGTATTCTTCATAAACACGAATGGCTTTAATTACAGCTGCAGCCAAATGGGGAAACCTCTCCCAGAAATGAGTCAGATGAAGGACGTTTTTATATAAAAGGAGGTAGGGTAACCCTCAGCTCTCTGGGGCGGACAAAGGCAGGAGGGTGGCGGGGGTGATTACCTTTGTATCGCTTTTTCTCCTCCTCCGTCAGGTGTTCTGTGCGTATTTTGGTTATCACACTCACGTTGTTCACTGTGTAAACCTTGAGAGACGTGTGTAAAGGAAAACAGTGACACGGGGAAATCAAAACTCGCAACATATGCATAGCAAGAGCAAGAATGCTGAAGCAAAAGGAAAAAAAAAATCAGCAAAATAAAAATGAGAAATGGTTAACAATCATGAGGCTCCTTCAGGGATAATTATAAGCTACCAACTTTTAGCAATGCATCAGCAGTGACTTTCCCTCTCTGACAGTTTTAACAGGAAGAGGAAGATCTGCCACTGACAGCTGTGTCTTCTGCCTACCCCTTTTGTTGCTGAGCTCAAACGCCTTGCAATTCAGGCAGCCCACCTGGGTTTCTCTTGTACTAAGGGACCCCCAAACCTCTATCATGCACTTCTACTGATGCGTGGGGGAATCGTGTAAGAGCTCCAACAGCCACCTAACCTGGCACAAAGAAGAACACAGGCTCTGTAGGCCTGTGAGATTTCTGAAAAAACAGGCAAGTCACTACTGCAAAGGGGCATTTCCTGTAGGACCAAAACAAAAGCCCTGTAACTGCCAGAATGTGCGTTCTATTGATCACCAAGGACAACAGAGAAGGACGGTGGGCTGGGAAATCAAGTACAGGCGTGAACATAGAGCTGACTGTATGTACCAGACGGGGACGCCCAATGCTCAGAACTGCAGAAAGGGCATACTTGGCGCCAGGGTGACTGTGGCTCAATGCGTCCTGCTGAACGTTGATTTCAGCTTTTGCTGCTCTTGCAGAGGCCACTAGGGGACTCTGCAGCATCTGGCTCCACCGCTGCAGGCAGGACTGCAGAGCTAAGCAAAGGCTAGCAAAGGGAGTCTTCCAGCCAACCAAATGCCAGGGGACTTGATGCACAGACTGCCATCTCCACTATCACAAGCATGAGGTCATGTGAATGGGCTGGGAGCCTGCTGGTTACACTCAGGCCCCTCCAAAACAGTGGAGGTGCATAAGAGCTGCTAAGTCATCTTTTTAAAAAAAGGTAAGTAAGTGTTTAAACTCCAATCCATTCGCTTTTTTAATTAAAAGAATGACTGGCTTGGCTGGCATTTCTGCTGGGACTACTGGTACCTGTACTCATTTCTCTACAACACTGCTTCCCTTTGGCATGGCTAGAGACCTCCTCGGGGACATGCCACCTCATGTTCTCAAAGTCCAATGTGCTAAGAAGTCCAAGTGAGAGACACAGACAGGACTCATCCCCCGAGCATCTCCATGGCATAGATGCATGAGAAACATCTCAACAGATCCCTCATTTGCACAGAAGCTACAGAGCTGAATTAAATCTTAAGAGTTGCCTTTTACCTTTGCTTCGTAACCATTAACAACTTCTGCTTTATCTGTCCTCCAGCCCCAGAATCCGGATTTAGTTCTGATAAAAAGTGAACACCACAAATTGCTACATGTACAATATGCCATTCAGATCCATCCCTGCAGCCTTTATTGCTTTTTCCCCCCCAGTTTAAGTCAGTGAAGGACACTTGGAAATCGGGTCCTATTGTCCTCGAAAGGATACTTGCAATGACAGATGGCTTAGGCACCCCCCACCCCCACCCACAGTTATTAATCAATTAGCCTCACTCCAGGCACAGAAAGCCTCAACTCTTGGCGGCTTTACAAAAACTGCTAGCATTGGGGACAAAGGTGGCGACGTTTATTGGACAGCTGTCTTCAAGCAGTGATTGAAGATGACCAAGGTCCAAGGCAGGTCGGGTGACAGCGTTTATCTGGGGCATCTGAACTGTGGGCCAGGGTGTCAGCTGCCCTGGCTCCACAAGCAGCTACCTCTCCATCAAGGCATCTTAAAACAAAGAAGCATGGACCAGGTGACTCCTGGGAAGGGAATGGTGGGGCAGTGACTCCTCGCTGTGGCTGTGGCGAGCTGCTCAAAGAAGTCACGACCGCCTGCAGATAGCCTTGGAAGCCTGCGTGTGTTGGGTCTGATGCGGCAAGACAAGACTGTTTGTGGCACTTTGTCAGACCAGCAGCTGATTCCAGTCCCAAGCACCAGCATTCCAGCCACAGCTGCAGGGCTAGAAATGGGCCCCACAACCTGGTCATTCCACTCAGCATACTCCTGAGAAAATGGCCTTCAGGAACCAGGCAGGCACAGCCACGAGCTCTGCTGGGGTTCTCAAAGCACCTGGGAGATGGTCCCAGCCAGCAGGGAGCCCTGCCCAGTCCTGCCCTTTGTCTAGAGCATCACACCCTAAGCTCCACACGACCCCGTGCAGGCCAGCTCTGACCTGAGTGAGGCAGGAGGCGACAGGAACCAGTGACAGGTTAGCTGCAGTCACGGGGAACAGATGTGCTCATTTGCATGTTGTGGATCTACACGGTGGCCTTTGCGTCTAATGGGATTTGGCAGATGAGATCAGTCCAGATGGGGCATGAGGCATTGTCTGTGTGTATTTCAGCCGGGAAAGCAGAGAGCCCAGAGCTGCAATCATCCTTAGTTGTCTACCATTAGTGCAACATGACCCCACAGGAGAGAAAGGAATCCTGAGGGAACTGCACCAAATGCTAGCTTTTTCCAATGGACACTTTAGAAACAAAATACCAGACATGAGGGCAGGAGGTCAGAGACCCCCACCTGGCTGTTCAGTAAGCCACAGCCCCCCATTAGTCACTGATTGTTGAGGCTCAGAATGGTTAACAAATTTCATGCTCAACTGCTTGGCTTTGCCTAAGCCATTTGAGGTTCATTCGGTTGGTTGGTTGGTTGGTTGGTTGGTTTAGGGGGGAGGGGGAAAGTCCTAGTTTTCTGGCACTTCTGTAGTCTTCTAAGGGACTCAAGGATGGTGCCACGTGTTCCCCTTGCCCCTCATATATGTCAAGAAGGCAGAGCTGCACTTTGCTCCCTGGGATCAGCTAAGCACCTCACAGCATCTTCCTCTGCTCTGTAGCAATCCTGGCTGCCTCCTGCCTTCTGCATTTCTACTCTCTGCCAGCATTTTGGTTTCTAATTTCTGTGTCTGCACACTGCCTTAAAACCAAGACCCTTAAGCTGCCTTGGCTCCAGATGGGCTCTGTTTGCAGAGGCTGCTGGGGACAATGGCTTCCCTCTTGTGCCATCTTCAGCTCTGCCCATCTCCTCCATGGGGACCCCAAGCACCAAAGACCACTCAGCAGGTCTCCGTCCTCGTGGCTGCTACACTGTGTGGGCAAAGCTGTGAGGGTGGCTGGGATGTTGTCTTTGAGGTGGGCAGAGCAGAATCTTCCACAGAAGAGAAGAGAAAAATCCAAACTACAGTCAGAAACCACATAGTGCAGGGCAAAAATTCCTTAGGGAATTGTATTAATTCACACAAGTATGAGGCTTCAAGGCACAGCTGAGAAGGAATGGACAAAAGTGACTGTCAGGATCGGGGAGAGCCACACCCTACAAATTCAATCTGACAGCCACTAACACCTCTGGTTGGAGGTAGAGGTGTACACTTTCTGTAGCAGCAAACCTCACCCTAGAGTGTGCCTCAAGTCCTTGCTCCCACATGTGAGTTCCATAAAAAAAAAAAAAGTGGCTATCTTCCAGAAATTCTCAGTAAGCCAAGGAAAGTTGGCTTGAACCATCTGAAACCCCTGGGACCAAACACACGGTATGCCTTCCTCCTCAACACAAATGGAATGTGCCGTATCTTACCCATCAGCGCATTGTGGGATAGAGGACTTGGGCAGCTCTGCCTGTGAGCCACATCCCTCCCCATGATGTCCTGGAGGCAAGGACTTCAGGAACTGTCTCTCGACATGACTATTGCTTATCTTCCTCTAAGAAAGCAAGCTGGTGGGACAGAGCTGCTTGCCCAAAGTCGCAGAGTTACCAAGCAGCCCCATAAAGGCACCCAGTTCTTCCTACTCTCCTTACTGGTAAGTCATAGCAGTATGCCCATCTTGAGCACAGAGGCCCTGGCTGATCATGTCCCCTCTGCCTACAGAGGCACACACTGAAGGCTGGACAGGTCTTCCCAGGAGCCTCCCAAGGAAAGCCATGATGAAAGGGCTACCCAGCACTCAGCGGGCACCTGGGTCTTACAGCTTTTTCCACTGCTACAGTGCCCTGGCTGCACAGAGTTGTATAAATAGGAGGAAAGGGGCCCTTTAAATCAGAGTAACCACTTAATGTTCTATCAGAAGTGAAGAGAGAAAGAGAGCGGACATCACATTCCCTAATAGCCAAGCAAACCTGCCTTCAGGGATAGATATCTGTCTTAGATGAGGTTGTACTGCTGTGGTTTGCAGAGCACTGGATGTGACATCCTGGGCAAATACAAAGGGCTCTTGTGGACCGCCTCTGTATAGTGTGTCCCATGGTAGGAACACGTCAACCACAGGCTGTGACCGCCTCTGCTCCCTGAAGGATCAGAGACCCTCAAGGCCCATGCTGTGGCCTGGTGGGGGAGATGGCCAGTGACAGCATTAACCAAGGCTCTGTCTCACCAAAGAACTTCCCTCTGAGTCTGCAACACAACTCTAGGACCCCTCCAGATGCTCACCACAGGGCTCACAGGCGGCCAGAAGTATGATTAGCTGTGCAGTGTGTGTCTTAGAATAACAGCATCTGTACAACTGAATTCAGTAGTGGGTCAGTTCTGGCTTCTGGAAATCAGAGCTCTTAAGTGTGGGACGAGGGAGGGTTGTGGACCCACAGACACCAAAGCCAACATCAGAGTCAAGTAAAACCCACTAGAGAGGGCCATCAAAGAATAGGAAAGACAATTCTCCAAGACTTGGCCAGAGTGCAGTAAAAATGCAGCTGACAAATAGCTGCTCTTTTGTTACAGATCAAATCTTAAAAACCCCTAGCGTTTATTATATAGGCATAAAAAGAAAAAACCCAATCCACAGATAACTCCAGTTACTGCACACCGCATATCATTAAAGATGGCACTATGGGACAAGAAGTTAACATTGAGAGTCTGAGTTCATACCTTTCGAAAGCGATATTTTTAGTATCGAGGCTGGTGTTAATGACCGGGCTCGTGAGCCGCCTCTCAACTTCCCTGCTTTTTGGCTTCATCAGGTCTAGAGTGAGGCGCTCCATTTCTTGGGAAAGGTCGAAGTGTTCGGTGGTGACCACTTTATCATCATGGTTGACTTCCATGAGCTCTGCCCAGTTGTCTATGTGGTAGAAACGAGGGAGGAGCTAAGTGCAATGCAAAGACAGGGAGCTTTCCTACCCTACAATGCATCTCCTTCTCACACTTCTTCCCAGGTGCTGTCTGGTCCAACCCAGAGTACCGACTATCACTCACCTGGCTGTACAGGATTTTCTAGCCAGCTTCCCACCATTCTTGAGAGACTATGAGCCATCTTTCCCCAAAGTTGTAGAATTTTGTTTTCTTTTTGGTATCCTTTGTTAGCAACACATTTCACTTATGTCCTTTAAGAATTAGCATTCATGGGCCCAGTGCAGTAACCTAGTGGCTAAAGTCCTCATTTTGCATGCCCTGAGATCCCCTATGGGCACTAGTTCGTGTCCCGGCTGCCCCACTTCCCATCCGACTCCCTGCTTGTGCCCTGGGAAAGCTGTTGAGGATGGCCCAAAGTCTTGGGATCTTGTACCCTTAAGGGAGACTCAGAGGAAACTCCTGGCTCCTGGCTTTGGATTGGCTCAGCTCCAGGCACTGTAGCCACCTGAGGAGTGAACTATCAGATGGAAGATAGTTCTCTCTGTCTCTCTTTCTCTCTGTATATCTGACTTTACAATAAAAAATAATCTTAAAAAAAAAAAAAAAGAATTAACACTCATCATGAACACAACACACCCCACTGGGTGAGCAGTGCCATTTCTTTCTCTTTGGGCTCCTGATTACTGAGGAGATGCAGGACTGAAGACCTGGACTGCAAGGTTCAGGGAATGAGACAGGCCTGTGTCATAGGGAACAGGGTTGGAAGGAGGATGACATGTGCCAGACAGGTAGCCAGGAAAGAACTATGACAGGGAGAAAGCTAACAGGAAGAACCAAAAGCCATGCCCTAGATTGGAGGAGACAAAGAAGACACAAGGATGTGAATGTACTGTGATGGTTCAAGGTCGCCCTGTCATTTAGCCTGAGCAGTGATAATGACATCGGAATTACTCACCTTCTCCCTTAAATATAAAACTTCGCCTCCCTCGGATCCAGCTCATGTTTTCAAATCCCAGCAATGTGATATCGACGCGCAGTTTGGCACCACTTTTCCAAATCCGACACACATCATTAGGGCATATCCTGGAGACCAGGGGCACTGGGGAGAGAAGTGTACCACTGAGAGCAGCGGAACTCTCAGCCCGGAGAGCTGGGTGCTGGGCTTTCACAGAAGGAGGAAGGCAGCAACAAGGCGACTGGCGGATAGGACTAGACTTCCAGCTCCCACTTACTACTCACCAAGTCCCTCTTACAAAACACAACTGTACCTTCTGTTCCATTCGTCAGCGGGAACTCCCAACAAGTTTCCCAAGAGAAGTCTCCATCCGGAAATGAACTCCACTCCTTGCTTCCCACCAGGGCTATCGAGCGTGCCCATATGGCCTTTTAGACTCACAGATGCTACTCCCACCCACAGAGCTGCACCCTTCTACAAGGTCATGGTCACCCTTCAAAGTCCCAAATCCCAAAGTCCACTGCTAGTTAACAAAACCCGAAGCCACAGTGGCGGTTCACATCAGGAAGCAGGTCTCTGGGGTCCCAGAACTTTCTGAGTTTCTTCTTCCCTCATGGACATGTTTCATTACAAACGGGGTCTTTCTGCCTGGAAGTGAAGGTGACTGAGGCCGTGAGAGGCAGGGGTTATCAGGAACCAACACAGTAAGAAAAGAATGTCTACAGAAGGCAGACTGCCAGGCAACTCCCTTACGGTAACATCAGGAGAAATACAGCCATTTTGTGAAGAACAAGCTCTTTGTGAGAGTCACCTCAGCTTCTTTCTTAGAGTAATGGGTCTACCAGAACAGTGCTGAACTGCATGTGGAAACGAGCACCCTGCGGGAGCTGTACTCTGAGATGTATGCAATGTCAGGCGACATTTTGAAAGCCGATGATACAGACAACTGTCAGCTGAGAGCAATGACAGATGGCTGCTTTCTGTGCTTATGGGAGCTTGGGGCAAAGGGCTCCGGCAGGTGGGAAGGACAAGAACGCTCAGAGTACGGACAGCAGGTGCTTAGGCCGGGCTTGGCAGGGGCTGCCTTTCCTCATTCTTCTCTGTGTGTCTTCAAGATTCATTTTTTACAAATGCATGTAAGGGTTCTAAGAGGAAAAAGAAACCAGCATTCTGGTTGGGTTAAGGCAGAAAGAGAAATAAATTTGAAACCCACAGGCACTCACCCCAGCTGGTGAACTCCCATTTCATCTGCACATAGAAGTCCGGGGCCTAAGGAGCAGAGGTGGAAAACAGATTGGTGCTGTTAGCTAAACACAAACGTAGCTAAGCCATGCCCAATATCTTCATTTCCCATGTACTGTAATGGAACCTTCCATGAGATGTGGGGTGATGGTACGTATTGTTAAGAGTAGGGTTGTATTTATGTGTATGCAAAGATAACTGTGGGAGGAACTACAAATATCATTTTGTCCATTTGACAAAGCAGAAATGACTTAAACGCCCATGGAATCGCCCTTCATTTAAACAAAATCTACTATAAAGGATTTTGCTCCCCACCTGTATTGATTCACAGCAGCAGGCTACATGGAATGTATTCTAGATTAGAAGCTCTACACGGCCCATAAATGATGTGTAGACTTGGGTGGCACTAGATGCTGTTGTGGATGTCTGGCCTTAGAACATTGTCTCCTTATAGTACACACCAGCCTTTCTTATCAGCCCTCTCTTGGTTGAGATTTATTTGTTTTTCTTGAACAGAGAGAGAGATGGATGGACAAACAGCTTCCATCTAATATTTTATTTCCCAAATGCCCCCAGTAGCCAGTGCTCAGCCAGGCCAATGCCAGGAAGCAGGAACTCCAACCCAGTCTCCCCTACTGGTGGCAGGGACCTGGGTACTTGGGCCATCATTTGCTGCCTTCCTGCATGGCACCTTACCAGGGTGTGGATTGGATCCGAAGTGGAGTGGATATGACTTGAGCCGGGCATCCCAAATGGGATGCAGGCATCCCAAGTGCTAACTTAACCTGCTTCACCATAATGCCCGCCCCTTAAATCATCACTCTTTAAATAGCATCTAGAAGGATTTAATCCCAGTGACGTGAAACATGATTTGTGAAAGACCCCAACAATGAGTTGGAAAGATGAGAAGTGATGCTGTTTGGTGCTCAGGCCCTACAGGCTGCTCACGACACACTGAAGCAAGGCACACCCAGCACAGCTGTCACATGGTGTTCCCTGCTACTGTAACGCCGCCACTTTGCTCAAGTCCTGGCAGGAGACACACGCTTGCGGGTACCTCGAGAATCTTGTGCAACAACTCAGGAACTCCCTCGAGGGCCATGGAGGTGTTGTGGTAGTCTCGATGCTGAAGAACCGTGTACACCATCTCAGGGTCGCCCGTGCTCACGGCCTCGTGTAAAACTGGAAGACAAGAGGAGGCACCCGCTAGTCACTGAGAACGCTCCTACTTCCTGACAAAACCTTAGAGCCGGTCTGGAGGGGATCGCTACAGACCAAAGGGGACCAATGCTTGCTTCAGAGGAGGACAGGCTGCGGTCCTACCCACCCTGGGATGAGCCTGGCTTCTGACTGCTGCTTTCAGCTAACAGAAAAGGAAAGCTAGCTGAGCACTCCACCGATCGCCTCTTTTCCATGCGCTGTCCACTCCCCTCCAACTGCGGGCTCTGACAGTGTGTTCAGAGAGCTGGCTTTGCCTGTGCAGTCACACAACTATAATGTCAGCAAGATCTAACAGACAGGGTTTGTGCCTATGAGTGCCCTTGCTCGGTCAATACAAACTACTCCAACCATTTGGCACAGCAGGGAAGATGCCACCTGGAAAGGCACTCATACCCTACAAGAGTGAGTGAGTTCGAATCCTGGCTGTGCTCCTAATTCCAGGCTTCTACTGATTTGCATCTTGCTGGGGAGGCAGTAGGGGATGACCCAAGTACTTAGGTCCCTGCCACCCATGTGGCACCCTGTGACTAAGTTCTAGCTCCTCACTTTCAGCTTGGTCCAGTTCCAGCTGTTGTGGTCATGTGGCAAGTGAACCAGCAGGCAGTAGATCTGTCTCTGATTGCCTCTAAGCTGTGGCCAATAGTAAGAGAGTTTACAAAAGCCTGAAATCCCAGGATTTCACCAGAAAAAAAGCATTTCTAGCCGTGTGTGTGTGTCAGACTCAGTGGTGGCACCACCATTACCACCAAGGGGAAGCTTGTGCAAACTCTGGGTTTGCACTGACAGCTACTCCTGGCTGAGGAAACACTGCATTGCACATCAGCCTCCCACCTCCCCAGCTCTCACATCCTCACCCCTGCTCTGATCCCAGGAGAGCAAAGACCTATGAGAAAGATGATGGCAAGGAAGGTTATGCCTTGGACTGGCCTCTGTTCAGAAAGGCAAACCCTTTGGAGCGGCTTTTAGATTCTTTTAAAGGGAAACTTACCTGTCCATCCCTGGCCGTTTTCTTTTGTCACATCTGCTTTATGGCGAAGCAGGACGCGAGCAGATTCCAGATGTCCCAAAGAGACGGCAAGATGCAGCAAAGTTCGACCTCGTGGGTCCAGAGCCTCCACATTCTGAAAAGGAAACACCGGCGTTGATATAACCAGGTGTACTGCACAAAAATGTGGCCCCGTGCTTCAGGAACACATGCAGTGTAAGCAAACAGAAAATGGGGGCCAGCACTGTGGTGCAAAGGACGAAAGCCGCTGGCAATGCCGGCATCCCATAGCATAATGATTGCTTGGGAAAGGCAGTGTGTGATGGTCCAGGTCCTTGGGCCGGTGCCAACCATGTGGGAGACCTGGACGAAATTCCTGGCACCTGGCTTCAGCCTGGTGTGGCCCCAGGTATTATCGACGCTTGGGGAGAAAAATCAGTGAAAAGACCTCATCTCTCCCTCACTGCCTCTGCCTTCCAAGTAAATAATTTTTTTTAAAGTTACATATTAATTACAGCAACATATGCAAAAAGATTCGTCTGCATGGGTGAATTATGAATCTGAGGACTAAAAATACAGATGACAGTTACTGAGTTCCTCTTTCTATAAAGTGAGCAATTGAATAAGCCTTGGTGCAAGGCCTCAGGTCATGCAACACAATCCTGAGCCCTTAATGACACTCAAACTGAGTCCAAATAAGGCCAGGGGCTTTCATGAAATGCCTTCACCCGCACACTCAGAACGTAGGGGATTTCTCAAGCCCGTATCAGCATTCAGGTCTAGAACAGGAAGTACAAAACAGTGATCAAAACTCAAAAGTACAGAAGTTAATTTGGGTCAGAATAAAACTACATTTTCTGGCTGAAATCCCACCAAGACATTGCTCATGTTGTGTGCAGAATTTTCAACGCTCTGAAGCAGCACACAGAACCCGGCACAATCTGCAGGTCCCATGGACAATGAACGTGATTGAGTGGGTACCCATGAGAATGTATGTTAGAGAAGGGAGCAGGTGTTGGGCAATGGGTTAAGCCACAGCCTACATTGCTGGCAATGGATCAGTCTCCCTCTTACTTCACCCTACCTCCTACTTTCTCTCTTACTCTGTCATTCTACCTTTCAAACAAATCAATAAATCTTTAAAAATACAAGGCAAGGCCCAGCGTGGTAACCTAGCGGCTAAAGTCCTCTCGCCTTGCATGCGCTAGGATTTCACATGGACACTGGTTCTAATCCCTGTGGCCCTGCCATCCATCTCCCTGCTTGTGACCTGGGAAAGCAGTCAAGGACAGCCCAAGCTTTAGGACCCTACACTCACGCGGGAGATTCAGAAGAGGCTCCAGGCTCCTGGCTTCAGATCAGCTCATCTCTGGCTGTTGTGGCTGCTTAGGGAGCAAATTAGCAGACGGAAGACATTCCTCTCTGTCTCTCCTCCTCTCTGACTTTCCAATAAAAATAAAATGAAATGAATCTTAAAAAAAAAAAATACAGGGCTGGCATTGGGGCATGATGGTGAAGCCACAGTCTGTAACACCAGCATTCCATATGAGCACCAGCTATTCCACTTCTAATCCAGTTCCATGTTAACGTATGTGGGAAAGCAGTGGAGAATGACCCAAGTCCTTGGGCCCCTTCCCGCACATGGGAGACCCAGATGAAGCTCCTGGCTTCAGCCTGGCCCAGTCCCAATAGTTGTGGCCATTCAGGAAATTCATTCAGTGGATGGGATATCTCTTTTATCTCTCCCCCCTTCATAACTCTGCCTTTCAAATACATACAGTAAATCTGAAAGTCGGAAAAAGAAAGGAAGGAAAGGAGAGGAGAAGAGAGGAAGAGAAAGGGAGAAAGGGAGGGAGACAGGATAAGTATCTTTTACCTGCACTGCTTGGGGCCAGAAGTGTTTCAGAGTTCATAGTTTCTTGGAATTTTTTTTTTTGAGTACTTGCCTAAACTTTCCCAGTTGAGCATCCCTAATCCAAAAATCCAGATTCTGTGAAACTGAAACTTTTGAATGCCAACATGACAGGTTTTGAAGTATGTTAGGTTTCAGAGTGTCTAATTAGGAATGCTCCACCTGTAATTGGTTTCTTAAAAACAAACAGGCTATGAACCTAAAAAAACACAAGCTTGTTTGGAGTTAAGCAGGAAAGAATCAGCCAAACTCATTATCCACCTGTTTACAGACGACATAAATGAAATATTTTCTTACCTGGCCACTGAAAAATGTTAGGATTGGCTCTCTGCCTGTCTGCTGGCCTCCCAGGAGGTGGTAAGGTTGATGACAGCAGAGGGCAAGCTGCTTAGAGCAGATCACACCTCAAACAGAACTGAGGGCTCAGAGTGAAGATCACTCAGGTGGCTGAGCATAAACCAAGCAAGCACCTTGTAAACCTCTGCTGTGTGGCACTCAGAGACACAGGTCCTACAGGGCAGAGAGCAGCGTGTGCTGGGTGGCGAAGCCTCACTCCTCAGTGTCTCCTGGACCTGTTTCCTTCCTCCTGCAGTAGAGCGTTGGCTAGGTTGGGGGAAACAATGTGGCCCTTTGGGAGGCAGCATGGGACACGGCTGTCCCATATCAGAATGCCTCAGCTCAGGTTTCAGCTCCGCTCCTGACTCCAGTTTCCTGCTCAGGTGAGAAGCAGCAGGTGGTGGCTGAATTGGGTCCCTGCCACTCACATGGGAGATTCACACTGCGTGCCCAGCTCTCGCTCCCAGCCCTGGCAAAGTCCGGGCTGGTCCAGGTATCTGGGAGTAAACTAGCTGGTGGTAGTTCTCTGTCTCTGTTTTTCTCTGTCAAATAAATGAATAAATAACTGAAAAAAAAAAAAAACAACTAAAAGGAAACAAAGATTAGGAGGGAAATATCTGAAGTAGAGAATAGAAAAACAGAAAGAAACATCAGTTATTATTTTCAAAATATAAGCAAAATACCACCACCAACAAAAGACCCAAGTCGAGGAAAATCAGAAATGAAAAAGGGAATAATAATACCAATTCTTCAGAAGTAAAAAAAGGATTATAAAAGAATATTAAAAACTGTATGCCAACACAAATTAGAAAATTTAGGTTAAAAAAGACATAAGCTAGAAAAAATAACTTAAGAAATAGAATATCTGGATACATTTATAAAAACCAAAGAGAATGAATCAATAAGTTAAAAACTCCCCACCAAGAAAAAAAAAAATGTACTGACAGCTTTACCATGAATTCTAGCAAACATTTAAGCATTTAAGGAGTTGATAACAATCTTTCATGATCTCTTCCAAGACAGAAAACAAAGGAAAGTTTTCCATCTCACTTTAAGAACCCAATATTAAAAAAAAAAAAAACCAATATTAAGAAAAAGGAGAACCTGTATTATCCTGAGGACAAATGCATCACAAGAAAAGAAAACCACTGACTAGACTCTCTTAGCAATATGGACACAAAAACTCTCAATAACATACAAGGAAACCAAACCCAACAACCTGTAAGAAGGGTTAGTGCATGATGTGAGCAAGTCTGATTTATCCTGTGAGTACAGAATGGCTTAACATCTGACAATGAACGTTCTATGTCATATCCATACAATAAAACACAAGGTCTTATCAGCAGATACAGAAAAGCTAATTGGCAAACTCCAACAGCAGTTCTTCAAAGAGTATCTGTGAAAACGCCACAGCTAACATCACCCTTGGTCACATTCCTCCCAAGATAAGGAACAAGGCAAGGAGGAGGTCCTCTCTCCCCACCTCTACACACACTGCACACATCTAACCTGGGCGACGGGGCAAGAAGCAAGGAGCAGCCAGAGCACAGGGGAACAAGTCCCTGGCTGTAAAACCCCCTGGCTGCACTGAAGATAGAACTTCGTTTGCAGAAAATCCTAAGGAGTCCACCAAAAATTAAAAAACAAAACAAAACAAAAAAAACACCTATTTGAATAAATGAATTCAGCAAAACTGCAGGAAACACAACCAATAGGTTAAAAAAAATCAATTGTATTTCTATATATTTGTAACAAATAAACTAGAATTTAGAATTCCCTGATATTGGGCACAGTGATTAAGACACTGCCTGGAATCCCCACATCCCGTATCAAGGTACCTGCCTTCAAGCCCCAGCTGCTCAGCTCCCAACTCCTGCTTCCTGCCAACAGGAAACAACCTGGCAGGCAGCAGCTGATGACTCATTGTTGGCCACCCACATGGGAGACGCACACAGGCTCCTGGACTCAGCCTGGCACAGTCCTCGCTGTTGGAGCATTTTCAGGAGACAACCAAGGACATGGAAGATCTCCATCTGTTTGTCTCTGCCTTTCAAACTATAAATAAAATTTAATTTTAAAAATTATATTTATTGGGCCCGGTACAGTAGCCTAGTGGCTAAAGTCCTTGCCTTACACATGCCAATATCCCATATGGGCACCGGTTCTAATCCCTGTGGCCCCACTTCCCATCTGGTTCCCTGCTTGTGACCTGGGAAAGCAGTCAAGGACAGCCCAAAGACATGGGACCCTGCACCCGCGTGGGAGACCTGGAAGAGGCTCCTGGTTCTGGATCGGTGCAGCTCCAGCCGTTGTGGCTGCTTGGGGAGTGAATCATAGGACGGACGAACTTCCTCTCTGTCTCTCCTCCTCTCTGTATATCTTTCTAATAAAAATAAAATAAATCATTAAAAAAAATTACACACTTATGGTGGCCTGACATAAGTGTGCTCAGTTAGCTAATCCTCCTCCTTCAAGCAATCCTCCTCCTTCAAGCAAAGGGATCCCACATGGCTGCCAGTTCATGTCCTGGCTGTTGCATTTCCCATCCAGCTCCCTGCATGTGGCCTGGCAAAGCAGCAGACAGTCCAAAACCTTGGGATCCTACCCCAAACGGGAGACCCAGAAGAAGCTCCTGGCTCCTAGCTTTGGATCAGCTCACTCCAGCCATTGTGGCAATTTGGGAAGTGAACCAGAAGATGGAAGGTTTTTCTGTCTGTCCTTCTGTCTGTAGATTTGCCCTTCCAATAAAAATGAATAAATCTGTAAAAAAAAAAATACATTTATGGGATCAAAAAGGGTAAAACATCTAGGAATACTTTACAAGTGAAAATACAAAGGTTTCTCTGAAAAGTATAAAGCAATGTTGAAAGAAGTGAAAGGCAATTGAAAGAAATGGCAAAACATTGCAAGGTCACAGTTCAGAAAACTTACTAACCATAGGAAGGCAGAACTTTCCAAACTGCAGTATACCCTAAATACAATCCCTATTTTAAAAATTCCAGCTGGAGTTTTTCAGAAACTGACAGGCTGATTCTAAAACTCATATGAAAATGCATTGAAACCAGCATAACCATACAAATCCAGCACAGCCACCCAGAAAGAGTGAATTTTAGGGACCACATCTCCCACTTTCAATGAAACTATGGCAATCAAGGCAACGTGGCACTGGCAGCGAGGCAGACACACAGGCCAGTGGGATGTAAGAGTCCAGAAATAAACCCACAGATTTATAGTCAATTGATTTCCAACAATGGTCCCAGAATAAATCATTGGAAAAGAATAGCTGCTTCAACAAATTCCTCTTGACAGGCCAATAGTCATATGCAAAAGACTGAAAATGGCTCAAAATGGATCATAAACCCAAATGAATGCACAAACTACAATGACTGAAAAAAAACCAGTCCTCTTCGAAGAAAGTATAAAAGTCCACTTTCATAGGGATAATGCATGCAGCATTTAATAAACCACTGCTTGTTACGCAGGCCTCCTATATGGGAGCACTGCTTTGAGTTGCAGCTTCTCCACTTCTAACCCAGCTACCTGTGAATGCGCCTGGGAGTGGAAGTGCTTTCCCAGGCCACAGTGCTTTGGGCCAGTAGAAGATGGGTCCTTGGGTCCTTGCCAGCCACTTGGAGACTCGGAAGAAGCTCCTGACTCCCGGCTTTGGATCAGCTCAGCTCTGGCCATTGTGGTCACTTGGGGAGTGAACCAGCAGATGGAAGATCTTTCTCTCTGTCTTTCCTTCTGTGTGTAAATTTGCCTTTCTGATTAAAACAAAAAAGTTTTGAGAGAGCGAGAGAGAGATCTTCCATCTGCTGGTTCACTCTTCAAATAGCTATAGTGGCCAAGGTTGGGCCAGCTTAAGTCAGGAGCCAAGAGCTTCATCTGTAGACAATAGTGTGAGCCCCTAGCAAACTTCCTTATGTGCATTATAATACATAAAATGAAAATGTCATCTACATACTGTTTGATAAGTTGCTTAATTTCTCTTGAGTTTCACTTTGCTGATTTACAAAATGGGATTTAAAAAAAAAAAAAAAAACACCTACCTTTGAGTTCTTACAGGGGTAAAGGCCTTAACTTAGCACAATGCTTGACGCCTCAGTAAGCACTAAGAATTTGTTCTTATTACCATCCACCCACACCGGGTAGTTTCATAGAAGCTGTCACTTTCTTCCTAAAAGAGATATGCTCCAATTGTATCACAGCACCTAGTGTGGCCTGGGATCTTCTGACCAGCTGATATTAGCTTAAGAACGAGAGCTCTCGGAGGTTAACAGAAATTCACGTTCAAGGCTGATCATTCAGGATTTTCTTTTCCCTTCTTCAGCCATGAGCTGTACTGAATTAGCGTCCCTAGAGGAGCCAAGGACTTCCGAGCACCCTCCCATTTGCTCATTCACGTCGGCCCTGCTTTCTTGCTCAGAACAGCCTGCGGTCCTCCGGAGACAGTAACTGCCCCAGGCTTGCAGATTCTGAAGACCCACTTCCCACACCCAGCTTCCCCACTGGTTCAGGTGCACTTCCACCTGCTCTGTGCCTGGGAATCCAGCACCCAGGATGCAGTCCCATCAACTCGGGGATCTTCTAGAAGAAACTCTCAGATACGTCTTCTCGCTCAGGCTACCCTGGTTCTGTGCATCATTGCCCCCCTTTCCTTAGTCAGACAGGAACAAAAGCCTCAGGTCAAAAACCTAAGGTGAGCCCGTGCCCTCGGCAGCAAAGGAGGCATCCGCGGGAAGTAGGAGGTAGGCGCTGCATCTTGGGTGCCCAGTCCTTGGCTCACTGCAGGCTTCCAGTCAGAAAGCACCCATCTGAACGTGCGCCCGGTGGCCTCACAGGGCCTGCCTCAGGTGGCGGCATGCTTCTCTCTGAGGCTGCGGGCTTTGCTGCTGCCTGGATGCTGTACTTTTCCCTGCTGGCTTTCCAGTGGGGGATGTGGCTCAGGACTCAGACTGCACCTGCTGTCCTCTCCCCCGCCCAAGCCCAATCTCAAGGTCTTTTCCCTTGACTAAGGTGAGCCGAGTCACCTTGGCATGGGTCCCCAGAAATCTTCGATCATTTATTTAGCCCCACGTCAGTAACAAGGCCAAAGGGGTTCAATGACACCTCTCTAGCTCAAGGACATGACCAGAACATGAATAGTTTCAACTTCAACAATCGCCTCTTGATCATGAAAGTGCTGATGGATTAAGAGGCACTTTATTAAGTGCCTCTGAAGAGCAAATACTGAAGGCCTGCAAGCAGCTCAGAGTTGGCAAAGCTACACCGGCTATTGGCACTGGGGCTTACACAACACACACACATAAACCTGTGCTTATCTCTTCCTCAGGATACACTTGACTCTCTTCCTGCTGCTGTTCCTGCAACAAAAGAAATTTCTACTTTTCAAGTCTCCCTCACATGACGCACAGACAAGGTGCAAGCAGCAAAAACTTAGCAGCTAACTAAAGCCTTTAGGAGAAACAGCTGTTTTTAACTGAGAGATAAGAATAATTATTTGAAGATTTCTGTATTTGAGAGTCAGAGCGACAGCAGCAGAGAGAGATGGAGAGAAATTGATTTCCATCTGCTGGTTGTTACCCGCTACTACCTGCGATTGCTAGGGCTGCAGCCTGGTGGAAGGCAGGAGCCAGAAACTCCACCAGGTCTCCCACGTGAGTGACAGGAACTCAAGCGGTTGGGCCATCATCTGCTATCTCCCAGGATTAACAGGAAGCTGGATTGTAAATGGAAGCCAAACACGATCCCATGCCCAGTGGACTGGGATGAGGGCATCCCAGCAAGGGTTTAACCACCGCACCACAATGCGTGCCCTCTGATAGGCACGTTTTGCTCATTATGCACCAAATAGCTGTTCCTTGCAGGAAATTGGGCCAGATGGAAACGCAGCTCCATTCTTGGGTTTATAAATGCTACTAGGCTAAGAGCAGCAGCCCCTGGTGTGCCATCCCAGCCCCTTCCACTGGATGCCTGCACCTCGGATCCATTCTCTCCCCTGATCTCTGCAATCCGGGAAATGGAGGTGCCGTTTTTACTGAAAGGCGCGATGCGGCTGGAGTGATAACACTGACTGGGTGTGCCACAAAGCCCCCCTCCACTCTGGTTTCCTCCATCTCTAAGATGGGACTCCTGACAGCACCCACTGCAGGGGGTGGGTATGAGACCACACGGGGAACACCTGGGCGCAGAGCCCTGCCAAAGAGTAATCCGTGGGCGCCCACATTCACCGTTCCTTAGAGACAAGGCAAGGATTCAGCAGCAAGAGCCACTCGCCATGAAACAAGCTGCCTCCAGGTCCCAGAGGTGAGTGCCTGTTGCCCAACCCACTGAGAAGCCAGAGAAATAGGAAAGCAACAAAATAGTTCCTGCCATGGGTTTCAGTGACATCAGGGATCGCCCTCTTGCCCCTAAAAAGGATAACATCATGCGCCGGGCCCAGTCAGAAATGAAAATGCAAGGTATGTCTTATTCAACAATTGCTAAAAAGTTGCCAGGTAGCGAAAGGGAGCCTTAAAGCAAATCGGAAACCCTCGGCACAGGGCAATATGGGGCCCTATGCAAATACCCCATCAGACCGACCCCTTCCACGGCCAAGTTGGCAGTTCTCGGTCCAGTCCAAAGCTTCCTGACTCAAGAAGTTCTAGATGAATGCACCGCAACTCTTCCCCGGAGGGAACCCATAAAACTATGAAGTGAGTGGCAGTGAGAACCAAAAACAGGACCTACAACAAGTGACAGCAAACAGGACTGTTATTCCTCCATCTCCCCTAAAAGTTCTCCAGGAACATTAGCTGCAAGATTTTCATTCTCAACCCGCTAACGTCCTTCCCATTTTTTTTTTCCAACGTAAAAAGCAGACAGAGCTCTCAGTGAGTGGTTTCTATCACAGTCTGCAGGAAGGAGACAATTCAACTATGTCTGAGAAGCCAGGACTTGGTTCTGGTCCTCCCATAAGTCTCGCGTGAACAGGAAGCTGGTCCCCAAGTGCGCCTTAACGAGGAGGCTCCAGCCCGGTGCCTTGCTCGGTATTTCTACTCAACGTTTGCCAAGCTGGGCAGCCATGCCACAGACGCTGACAAATCTGAACGGCTCATCTACAAGACGCCTTAGCTGAGATGAGGTTGCTCAGGGAGCGAGCAGAGAATTCCCTCGGAGCCACGCCATGCCAAGTGACAGACCGGGAATGAAATCAGCAGGTGAATCATCGTGGCTGAGGCATGTCTCCTCATCACTTTAACTTATATTCAATAGCGGCCTTGCCGTCTAATGAAGAACTGCCTTTTCTTCTATCTGGGATTCCCTGTCAAGTACATGGCCAAATCAGAACACCTAAGGCAGATGGGAAGTGCACGCCTCAAGCTGGGGGACACTGCCCAGGCCAGAGAAGACCAATGCGCCTTCTAAAACGGCTTGGTGACTGGGGGCCCACATCACTCTGTGCGGGAGCTGTCCTGTGCACTGCAAGATGCAGAGTGGCATCTCCGGCCTTTACCCACCACATGCCAGTAGCACCCACTCACCACTTGCCTCAATCAAAAATGTCCCCATCTATGGGCCAAATGTTCCCGGCGTAGGGGGATAGGGAAGAAGAAAGGTAACTTCGACCAAGAACCACTGATTCAGAGACAAAAAAAAAAAAAAAAAAAAAAAAAGCAATGGGATCGCTGTAATTTACAATAGATGGGGTTTAAGGAGCCCAAGCGCCACCGTGGGTGAACCCTCAAACCCGGACTGCGCCGACTCCCCACACACACTGGGGAGTTTGTTAAAACGCCAGCTTCCCTGCCCCCACCCCAGTCCTCCGATGTGCCCCCCATCAACACTAAAATCCTCAATTCTACAGATGCAAAGTGGGTCCCGGAAGGAAAACTCCTGGCCCAAGGTCACAAGCTCGAGTTAGAACCCAGGCTTGAAAACCAACCCAGCCCTTCCCGTCAAACGCCGAAGGAGGGTGAGTGGATGGGGTAAGGGTGTGTGCGTGGGGGGGGGGGGGAGTTGTGTCGTTTTTCCGCCTTGGGAGGCAATGGAGCTTTAATAACGATGGAGACGGTGCTTTAGCTGACTGGCCTGGGTTATAAACACCCCCCCACACACACACACACCCCTCCCATTTAATCTTATTAGAGGGAGGCGGGGTCGGGAGCCTCAGTTTCCTTCCCTCTCTGTAAGGCAGAATGGTAACACCAGCTCCCACCGCAGCGCTCTTCCAAAGGTTGGGAGGAACGATGGTCCAATAAGCCCCCTCGACGCAGGGCCTGGCAAACAGCAAGCACTCGAGCACCGCAAAGCTGAGGCCATCCGCACCGTCCCCTGGGAGGATGGCGGGGAAGGGAAAAAGCAGAGGCTCAGGAAAGCGAGACGACCACCCCAAGCCCCCTGCCCCGTTCCTCACCTGGCCCCGCAGCTCCTTCTCCAGCTGCCGGTAATCGTTGTTCCAGACCAGGAGATGGAGGGGGAAGTGGTCGCTGGCGTCTCTGGACGAGGACATGGCGAGGAGACCGAAGCCAGGCCCTGGCCGCCCACCTGTTCACAAGCCGCGGCCGCCCACCGGCGGGGTCTCCGGCGCCCGTCCGCCCAGCCCGCCCAGCCGCCAGCTAGCGAAGCAGCCAAGAAAAAAACGAGGGGGCGCGAGGTATGCGTTGTACGAGGCCGTGCGGCCTAGCTGGCTGCGTGCGGGGTGTGCGGGAGGTCCGGGATCGCGGGCCGGGTCGGGGTCGCGGCCGGACGCGCCCACCCCAGCGGCCCGCGGCGCTCCCGCCCGCGCTGACAGCTCCCGAACCGACTTCTGCGGGCCGAGCTGCCCCAAACAGGGAAGTGCCCGGAACGAACCACCGCACGCCACAGCGGGAGGGAACGCGGCCAGGCACCTTAATCGAGATCCGTTCAGGGCCATCCACTTCCAACCCCACATCGGGAAATCATAGTAGACCCCACAAAATAGAACTCAGGTTCTCTCCTTGAACCGCCGATCTTGACGTAGAAACCTCCGCCTATCCGTCCCGGGCCTCTTTTCCCTCCCTCCTCCCGGGACCGAAGATGGTTCGGTCCACAACTGGGCCTCTTCCATTGGCTCTGCAGTAGGGGGTGACTACTGGGACCCAGACCAAACCATTCCGGCTACTGACTCCCTTTCAGCCTTTTTGGACCCGGGCAGATCCTTCCCACTGTTCGTCAGAAGCCATTTTAGAAGCGGGCAACACGGCATAATTTTAACTGACAACCCTGGAGGGAGGGGCTTCGAATATTTGCTGAAGAAGAGGACGGTTCTCGTTTAGGGTTTGTCCACCTCGGCACATTTTGCGCCAGGAAAATGCTTTGTGTGGACGTTGGCCGGTGTTCTGTAGGGATGATGGGAGTATCTGTGGTCCTCTTACACCTCAGTGCCAGCAGCAGCACCCCACCAAATCTGACGTTTCCACACTAGACCAAATGTCCCCTTCCCCCGCCCTCGCCCCAAACCGCGGGAGGAGATGTAGGGGGACAGATCGCTTCCAGTGGAGAACTTCTCGGGGCTCTGTCGGAACTCCAGGGAGGGTTAGGATTCAGAGCTACCTTTGGCGTTGGTTTATGGAACGGATGAGTGTTATTGTTGAACGAGCCACTTGCCTGTGGGGTTCTGGCTGAGTACCGCAGAAACAGCTCGAGTTGACCACGGTCTGCAGCTAGGAGTTTCATCCTTGGGGGTTCTGACACCAGGCACTATGGCGATTTCCTGGACTCAGCTGGAGTCCACTTGGAATACCAGCTGTCTGCTGCAGGACCCCACGGGCTGGCACTCCTCCAGGTCAATGTACACCAGATGTCACACACACACACACACACCAGCTGTTCCAGAATTCTAGCCTAACCCTTCCTCCTCACTTTGGGGAGCCCAGAGGATTTGCAAGTTGTCAAACCATACTCAGAGCAGATCATGATAGCTCTCACGTCAGAACGGATGGGGGGGTGACCTGGTTAACCCCACATCACACACTGAGCCCAAGGGACAGATGTACCCAAGATCTCAAACAAGACATCTTCTTATTTCGGGCTTTTTTCCCCCCAGAAGCCTCATGAAACCTAATTCTTTTTTTCTTCAGCACCCCAACTTTATGGAATGTGTTTCCTAGCTCATTAGTCTGAAACTACTGTAATTTTTGCCTGCTGAGGTCTAAAAGCCAAAATGGAGAGAGAGAGAGAGAGAGAGAGAGAGAGAGAGCGAGCTCTGGGATGCTGTGCCAGGCACCTGCCCTCACGCAAGATGGCGGCTAGGGAGCGTGCCCTTTCCGGTCATATGACCTGCCAGTCGCCCAAGGGAGCCACCCCGCGCACGCGCGGTGCGCCGCGGCTGAGAGGCGCTGAGGGGAGAGGCGCCGCCGCCAGCGCCGCCGAGGGGACCCGTTAGAGCGGAAGCGCTGCCGCCGCCGTCTTGGCGCTCTCGGGGCCCCTAGTTCCCGGCAGGTGGAGGCGGGAGCCATGTCGAAGCGGCTCCGGAGCAGCGAGGTCTGCGCTGACTGCAGCGGGCCGGGTGAGTCGCCCTGGCCGGGCCCGCTCCTGTCGGCTCTCCTGGCCGAGACCCCCTACCCCGGGGCCGCCCCCTCGTGTCGGGCGTGTTCCCGCAAGCTGAGCCCCGCAACCGGCGGCTTCGGTCTCAGTGAAGGAAAAGGGGAAACCAAGGCTGGGGGTAGGGGGAGGTGGCACAGCTTTAGGGTGGCGACCGGTCTGGGGCCTGTCAGAGCCAGGCGGGCAGGGGGCCGCCGCCCTCTCGTCCTTTCCTTCCCCGTCGTCCCCTCCGTGCCGGGAGGGCCAGGGCGGCTTCTAGAACAGGAAGGGGCTTGGGCAGTGCACGGGCAGGCCCGTGACAGCAGCCGAACGCGAGCGGCGGCCCCCGGAGGCTGCAGGTGTCACCTCTCCTCGGACCCCCGCCCCGACGTGGGCGGCTCCCCCGACTTCCCTGCGTGAGACCTGCGGGACAGAGAGGCTGGGCTCGCTGCCTTCCCTGCCCCTGACATCCCGACTGCCACTCCTCGGGCTGGACGCACTCCTGCCCACCAGCGCTGCCCGCTCCAAACTTTGGGGATCCGTGCGTGAACGGCCCCTCCGGTGAAAGCCAGATTTGTGTGTGTGTGTGTGTCGGTGACCTTGGGCTGTGACTACACTTGGCCAACGTTTGATTTCCTCATTTTTCCTCTGTGGATAATTGGGAGTGGTTAGGAAAGCTCAGTGAGTATTTTTAGGATCATCTCATTTTAAGTGTTTTTTTTTTTTTCTTTCTCCTTCTTTGGCTAATTTCACGCAGAGGCCTCATGGTCTCCTAAACTTGGATCGAATTTCCAAATCCATACATTAATTATGGCAACAGAAAAATCACTGGCAGTAGAGGTATAGGGGGGCGTTGGAGTGCCCGAAAACATGATCCTCACTTTTGCAAAAACAGATCTGCTGTAGCAATGGGCAGTCCTCTGGATGGAGTATTGCACGCGTTGATCAACTTTTGAGTGCAGTAATGCGGAGGAAGAGAGCTTCTTGGGCAGCCTGATTATAACAACAAATAATCCAACAAATAATCAGGATTAAATCATGCAGCGCTCTGCTCCGATCTTCACGTTGCCGCTTGGAAGCAGAGACTGATTTTAAATAGCAAAAGCTGTGATAACTGGAACCTCATGTGGTTACCTCGCCGCCTGCCTGTGTGTGCAGGTGGTGGCAGCCGTTTCCTCTGACGGCAGACAGAGCAGGGGCTTGGAGGAGTGTTTGCAAAGAGGTGTTTTGTCAACTGAGTGAGTGTGGCTTGTACAGACTCCATTGTTTCATCTAAAAAATCGTTGCGTGTTCCACTTCCTTATTTTCTTGGCTGTTTTCGGTTGATATGTTTGATTCACGTGTGTTCTGGCTTCAGACTTCTCTTGGGTTAGGAGCTACTCACTCCTTACCTGATGCTCCTGGGCACAGGACAGTAGCTTCTGGTGGGCCTCCTTACACACTGTCTTGTGGCTTTGCAGCGTTTGTGCATCTCAGAGCAGGCTCTCTTCCATCCTCTTGTTTTTAGCTGTTGTCTGAGTGCCTGATCTGCAGAGGCTTGAGTCACTTCCTTCCTGTTTTGAATATAATTAGGCTATCTTGAAAAGCTCTGTGAACAGGAACAGCTAGGGATCAGCGCTGCATTGCTTATTATTGTTGCAAAGTCCTAGTCACAGAGTGGACCTGTGTGAGGGCCAGGGATGCCTTTGAGATTCTGGCAAACACAGATGCTCCCTGCTGCCTCAGGGTGGGCTCGCGCACAGCCTGCAGAAACTCAGCATACGCTGTTTTGAAGTCCATCAGCCACGTCCACAGAGCCTGGGTGAAGAAACCTTGAGAAAACGCATCCTGCTACAGGGCTTTGCCCAGCCTCTTCGGCTGTCTCAGTTCTGACTCTCTGACTTTCCATTGGGCTCTGAACCACAAAGTTAACGTGATTAATCAAGAATCTTGCTTAACATACGGCCTTTTTCTTGTGTAGTTTTCTGCGAGAGCCTGGTGAACCCTCTGAATCCTGCGTGTGAGCACCAGCGCTGTACATCAGCGCTCGGTGTGGGTCATCAGTAATAGTCCCTGCCCACGGTGACGTGATGGTCTGCTTCCTTCGTCTTGATGAGGCCAATCTTTGCTTCTTCATATACTGGTACTGATGGAGTTCCCCTTCTTTGAATTGTTTCTCTTTCTCTTTTTTGATTTCATGGCAAAAATTTAGCCATGATGACGTTGTGTTAAGTATTTTAGTTTTTGTTAAAATAAATCTAGTTCAGGCCTAACATGGTAGCCTGGTGGCTAAAGTCTTCATCTTGCACGTACTGAGAGCCCCTATGGGTGCTGGTTTGTGTCCCGGCGGTCCCACTTGCCATGCATTGCCCCGCTTTTGTGGCCTGGGAAAGCAGAGGTTTGGGACCCTGCACTGGCATGGGAGACCCGGAAGAAACTCCTGGCTCCTGGCTTCGGATTGGCTCAGCTCTGGCCATCATTATTTATATAAGTAAATAAATCTTAAAAAAATAAGTCTGGTTTATGATAAATGTATAGTACTGAGTTCAGTTCCCTGAAAATGCCACTAAGATTTTGTTTTTATTTATTTATTTAAGATTTATTTATTTTTATTGCAAAGTCAGATATACAGAGAGGAGGAGAGACAGACAGGAAGATCTTCTGTCCGATGACTCACTCCCCAAGTGGTCGCAACGGCCAGAGTTGCAATGAGCCGAAGCCAGGACCCTGGAGCCTCTTCCGGGTCTCCCACACGGCTGCAGGGTCCCAAGGCTTTGGGCCGTCCTCGACTGCTTTCCCAGGCCACAAACAAGTAGCTAAATGCAAAGAGGGGCCGCCAGGATTATAACTGGCGCCCATATGGGATCTCGGTGCATTCAAGGCGAGGACTTCAGCTGCTAGGCTATTGTGCCTGACCCTGATTTATTTATATTTTATTGATAAATCAGATTTACAGAAAAGGAGAGATGGAAAGAGCGAGCTTCCATCCACTGGTTCCCTCCCCAAGTGGCTGCAACAGCCAAAGCTGAGCTGATCCAAAGCCAGAAGCCAGGAGCTTTTTCTGGGTCTCCTACGCGGGTTCAGGGTCCCAAGACTTTGGACCATCCTTATTGCTTTCCAGGCCAAAAACAGGGAACTGCATCAAAAGTAGAATAGCCTTGACAAGAACTGGTTCCCACATGGGATGCCAGTGCCTGCAGGAAGAGGATTAGTCAGTTGAACCATCGCACACCCAGCATCACCGAGATTTCTATGGTACAAGGATGATGTCGGCACAACCTGTTTAGTGCTTTAGCTTGGTCAGAAACTTTTTCAAGAGATCGCGGATTTTACTGGGCTTTCAAAACTATGCATGATACTGAGGACTTTAATTTGTAAAAGATTTGTAACAGTCAACATCACTGTGTGCTTGCCGTGGGAGTGGTCCTCCGCTCTCCGTTTGTCCTCTGTCATTCCCATGTGACCCACGGTGGGGACACTCCAGGAAGAAGCTTGCCTGAGATCATTGTGCAAGTAGTTGCAGAGTTGGGGTTCAGACCGTGGGCTGCCCGTCTCCAGAGCCAACCCTCTTAACCACCAGCCTCTCTGGCTCCCAGGACTTGTCTGTGATTGAAATCATAGCTTTTCATTATATGGTTTGAAAGGACTTGAATAAACCGTAAGAAAAAAATGGTAAAGATGATGTGCATGCATTTTAGAGATTTTTGTGGACATTGAAGAATTTTCAAATATAATCCTGCGACCAGGCAGCCTGACTGGCCCCCAGTGCCACCCCATTGTGAGTGTGCTGAGGAGGGAACCTTTCGTTGGGGTTTCTGAGAGCTGGGTTTATTTACATCCCCTGTTACTCAATGTGAAGTACTCCTTATTTCAGTGCAAGCCCTATGGGATTTCAAAGGAAAGTGTCGCTTGCTCACCCAAATGCTCCTGTTTGTTTTACATCTTCACCTCCGCCCTCTGCGATGCCACTGTCTTTTTTTTTTCTTTCCTCTCCATTGCAGGGCTGATCCGGGTAGTTTGTTTCAAGTGCCCAGGGAGTGCCATAGCTCATCGCCCGGTGCTGCAGAGCACAGCAGCCGCATGGTTTCATTCGGTCACTCGCAGCCCCCTGCTTGGTGTGCTCGGTGTCTCAGTGTGGTCACTCGCAGCCCTCTGCTTGGTGTCTTGGTGTGCTGGTTTGCAGCAATGGCTTAGAACAACCGTGTTGCCACCATTTACTTCCCATGTTGCTGTGTGAATAATTCACCATCTGAGTTATATCAGTTCACTCTGGGTGCTGGGGGATTTGCCACGCTCCATCCGGACACTTGTATAGCTTCTCTTACGTTGACTGAATGAGATGGTAAAATGTTAGAGCCAAGAAGTGTGGCCCTGAGTCAGAAAGAAACTGCTTCTTCAGAACTTCCGAGTGCATTTGGTCTCAGTTGACATTCAAGCAAGGTCAGACAAGATCACCAGCTCCATAATGTTGACAAGTGTATGTGTAGACACAACAGCAAAAGTCTTACTTTTCTGAAAAACCAAATATCAGTCATCATTTGCCAGTCTGGTAGGTCAGAAACCAGCTGAGATTTCCTTCCTTTTCCAGATCCTTCCTGGGCATCCGTCAACAGGGGAACGTTCATCTGTGACGAGTGCTGCAGTGTCCATCGGAGCTTAGGGCGCCACATCTCCCAAGTGAGGCATCTGAAGCACACCCCGTGGCCCCCGACCCTGCTTCAGGTAAAACGCACCAGTCCTGTCCAGGGCTTCGGTGTAGACTTTAGGACGCGTTGCTTTAGCAACTAAAATCCCTCCTGGTCTGCTCCTTTTATCTTTTGGAAGCGGGTTGCGCCATAATTGGTAAGCGGTGCCGTGGCACCGATGTGATGTGTAACTCGTATCTGAAGGAGTTTATCATTTCCCATGGTCGCTTTCCTCCTGATGCAAGGCTTCTCCCGCTCTGTCGGTTGTGGGTGGGGATAGTCATTAAAATGTTGTGGGAATGTGTCACTGCCAAGTTCCTAAATTGTCACCAAAGATTGTTTCTAAGTGATCTTTCTGTTGATCGCACCACGATGAATGTTCCAAAAGCCACTGCCTCAGAAGCTTTTCATTAATGTACCTAGTACCTGCTGATGCCTTTTAACATTTTCTCCTTTTGGAAATTTCCGAAGCATCTGATTTAAGTTTTTAAGTTTTCTTCAAGCTCTTGTTGCTAGTCAGAGACCAAATTAATTAACTTGTTTTGATTGGATGGTTAATACTCTGTTAAGAGAGTTTTTATTTGAAGTCCAGTGTCACATCACCTGTGTTTGCATTTGGGGGTATGCCTCATTTGACTTCCCTTGGAACTGAGGATTAGATATGTGCTTTGCCTTCATTTTATCTCGAGTAAATATTTTAAATATTTCTGGCAGGTATCTCTGAGATGGGTAGTTTTAAATGCCAGTTGGAACTCAGGGCAGGTTCAGGTCTTGCTAGAGTGTTTATTTTCATAGTTGCATTGTTCTAATGTATCTAAGAAAAGTATATCACATCAAGCCATGTATTTTTTTAAATAGGTAGTATAAATGGGTTGCAAATACATGATCAGGTTGGGGGACATTGCCCTTAAGTGTCAGAGTCCTTTTTATCATCTGTGGGAACATACACTCTGATGTGTTCAGATGCTTAGCGCTCCAGCTGGGAGGAGCTCAATCCTGCCACAAGTTCGTCTTCCTCTAAAGTTGGCAATGAAGGCAGGTGCTGTGGTGTAACAGAGTAAGCTGCCACTTGGGGACATTTGTACCCATGTTGGGGTGGCAGTTTAAGTCCCGGCTGCTCTGCTTCCCAGTCCAGCTCCCTGCTAATGCATTCTGGGAGGTAGTGGGTGATGACTCAAGTGCTTGGGCTCTTGACACCCATGTAGAAGACCTGGGCAGTGAGCCAGCAGGTGGAAAAATCTCTCTCTGTCTAAATAAATCAGTCTTTAAAATCAGAAAACAGCTATCTGAGTAACAACCCAAATATGCTGGTGTTGGTAATGGAGCCCTGTTTTCCAGCGCACTCACTGATTCCCATTGACTATCTGCTAAAAGAAATGAGAATGTGATTCCATGCTGCTTGCTTTCAGATGGTTGAAACCTTGTACAACAACGGTGCTAATTCTATATGGGAGCACTCCTTGCTGGACCCCGCCTCAATTCTGAGTGGCAGACGAAAGGCTAATCCACAGGATAAAGTACAGTGAGTAGACTGCTTCTAATGTCTTCTTAACACATGGGAACCCACCAAAAGGAACACAGCTGTTTTTAGGAGAACAGCCAAGGGTGCCCTAAGAGGCCTTTGGCCCCAACTGTGCATTGAGCCCCTTGCTGTTGCAGATGCAAAGGTGAGGGGGACCACCACTATCATCACAGCTCTTTTTCATGGTTACTTGAAAGCTGATGGTATAATCAGGCCTGCACTTGGGTACTCAAAAGATGATCAGATCAAAATCCAGGCTCTAGGCCCCAGTCTGCCAGATGCCTGCTATACAAGGGACTAAAATTGCCACTTCCTCCAACTGCTGCTAATACAGTTGAGGACATTATACAGAGGAGAAATGGGCTGTTCAAAGGAGGGATTCTGCAGACCCAGCCCAGTGTGTGATTTTTTTTTATTTTTACTTTTATTTTGAATTTTGAGTTTTATGATACAATTCTGTAGAGT
Source organism: Ochotona curzoniae (assembly GCF_017591425.1). NCBI lineage: Eukaryota > Metazoa > Chordata > Mammalia > Lagomorpha > Ochotonidae > Ochotona > Ochotona curzoniae. The sequence continues at coordinate 12,731,426 of NW_024467101.1, read as the reverse complement.
CAGGAATTCGCCACTCCCCCCCAACTGATTTTCCCCACCAGTGTATTTTTCCAGGCCCAGGTCTTAACTGCTGCAGCTGGCTTCAGCATTGTTCATTTCACTGTCCATTGCGGGGTGTGGGTCACTTCCTCCTCTTACAGTACCAAGAATGATGAATGTTGCTCCTGAATGGCAAATGAACGGTTTCCTTTTTTTGCTTTCCAACCAGTCCCAATAAGGCAGAATTCATCCGAGCCAAGTATCAGATGTTAGCTTTTGTGCATCGCCTGCCGTGCCGGGACGACGACAGCGTGACCGCCAAAGACTTGAGTAAGGTGGGTCGGTGCCTTGGGATCCCTTGGAGTTATCTGGGAAAAACTTTAAAAGGAAGAGAGAAAAACAAAGAAAGCAAAGACTCATTTCTGTATTTTAAATAATTAAAAACAGTTGTTTCTTTGCAAGTTTTGTTTTTGATCGTCTTTAATTCACATGGCAAGCCATTTGTGTTTGAGGTACAAGGGTAAAGAGGAAAAACAAATGTCTGGGAAAACTGTGTTTTTTTCTGACAATTTTTAAATTATATTCCAATAAATTTTCTGTTTTCTTAACTTTGAACTCGAGCCATCTCAAAGTTTGTTTCTAGGTGGGGCTGGAAAGCCTGCAGGGTAAGTGTTTGTTTCTGTGAAGACAGTGACAGCTTGGGGAGAGGGGTAAGCTCTCCAGGTTTTAGAGCTTCAAGCAGGGTGTGACTCGGGCCCCGGCGCACAGCAGAGTGCACTGTGTCTGAGCACGTTGGTGGAGTTCTGCATGAGAGCCAGAAAGCCTTTCTAGAGGTGCTGCATGACACTCTCATCTTTGTTTCTAAGCTCTGCTCTTGACAAATGCTCCATCACCAAAGCACAATCTCTTGCAATTCAGGATTTTTTTTTTAAGATTTACTTTTATATTTTTTCATTGGAAAGGCAGATATACAGAGAGGAGAGACAGAGAGGAAGATCTTCTGTCCGATGATTCACTCCCCAAGTGAGCGCAACGGCCGGCCGATGCTATGCCGATCCGAAGCCAGGAGCCTCTTCCGGGTCTCCCACGCGGGTGCAGGGCCCCAAAGCTTTGGGCCGTCCTCGACTGCTTTCCCAGGCCACAGGCAGGGAGCTGGAGGGGAAGCGGGCTGCCGGGATAGAACTGGCGCCCATATGGGATCCCGGGCATGCAAGGCAAGGACCTTAACCACTTTCGCCACTGCACTGGGCCCGTAATTCAGGAATTTAAAATTTGCATAGGAAGGCATGTAATTAATATTAATGCTCATGAAGGCTCAAGTTGATGTGGATGTTTTGTTTTGTTTTGTTTTTTTCATGAAAGTTGAAAGACAAAGTTCTGGGTACAGTTGTTAGTTTTCTATATTCCTGTTAATGGTAAGGGTGACCATATTATGATATGGATTATTCTAGGATAAACTTGAAGGAAGGTCACTCATCTTCTGAAGACAAAAGAGCTTAAGTAGTACAGAGCGTGGTCCACCACAGGTCTGTTTTCTGGTCTGAAACACTTCAGCAAAGCATTATCTGCAGGCCAGGGATGCTGTTGATGTGCAGGTGTGCTGGAGTGCAGAGTCTTGAGGCCTGCCCAGGGGAGAGGCTGAAGCCCTCAAGCCCCAAGTTCATGACCACTGATCGTGACAGTCATGGCATCTGTGTGCTTGGAGCACTTGCTCCAGGCTGGGCTCAGCACACAGCCCTTGATAATGCTGTTGGATCCTTGCAGTTACCCTGTGTGTAGGTGGTAGTTTTCTCACCAACTTCCAGGTCAGCTTGCTTAAAGAACTGTCTCAAAGTCACACAGCTTTGAGAGGGTAGGGTTTGAAATTTAGTCTATCAGACTTGAGAGTGTTGAGCAGCCACTTCCTCACGTTTCTTCACTCGGGTTTGCCACTTGCCAGGCATTTGGACAGGTAAGCCTTCACCATCCTGGTTTCCTTAGCAGTAAGATGGGCCTGACCTCACCTTGCTGTCTGCGGGTGGCCATAACGAAGAGACCACTGGGTCCCTCTAATTGAAACAAAAATTGTGTGTTGCTAATGCGACGTGTATTAAAATGGTCTGTCAGCCATTCTTGCAGATAATCCTCAGTACTTTTAACAAATACTGTTTGTTTGTGTATTGCAGCAACTACATTCAAGTGTGAGAACAGGGAACCTGGAGACCTGTCTGAGGCTGTTGTCTTTGGGAGCCCAGGCCAACTTCCTTCATCCTGTAAGAAAATGTGAATTGATTGAGATTCGATTCAGTGAATGATTTCAGATTGACGCCAAGTGTTGTGGTGTTTGTGTTGCCGTTAGTTTATTTCATTTGCTTTTCTGTTTGTCATTTGTCTACTAACTATGACTGGTTCTTAGGAAAAAGGAAATACCCCTCTGCACGTAGCTTCCAAAGCAGGGCAGATTCTACAGGCTGAGTTACTGGCAGTATACGGAGCAGACCCTGGCACACAAGATTCTAATGGGAAAACGCCTGTTGATTATGCCAGGTAAGAAACAGAGATTCTTCACACTTCTCTCTGAGAGATTTGTATGTGAGTGTGATTTGTTGCTAAGCAGCTAACCGTGCATCATCAGCATTTAATGATGTTGATAACCTCTGAAGATTCATGCCTTACTACTTTGTAGAAGACATTTCTTTTTTTTTTTTTTTTGAGTGTTGAACATTTTATTTGAAGAGTTTAATGTGTAAAAAAAAAAGTACACAAATACAGATTACATCATGGTAACTATAGCAGTACTACATGAAAAAAATCAAAACAAGTTTATAAAGTCAACATACCGGCACTGAACAAGCCTGAGACTTAACAACCAATCCAGGCTGCATATGCGTAAATGATCCGGTTACATGCTTATGTTAAATAGGTTTTCTCTTGGAACACCAAAATTACAATTCAAGCATTCTGACTGTCCACTGCCTTATTTCCCTGGTGAGTATTCTGAGAAAATTTCTCAATAATGTTAAACACAAACAAACAAACAAAAAAAATTGCATGGCACTTAAAAACTGGAAAACAAAACAAAATAAAACAAAAAACACAATTAAGAATACATTTGTAATGCAATTCTATATAAAATATACAATACATCTTAGTTAAAAACAAGATTTAAAAACAAAAGACCTCTCTGAATAATGGTTAAAATTTTGTAGAAAAATGCTTATCATTTATACATAATTGGTAGAAAACTAATAGGATCTTTTTGGGGGATGGGCAGGAGAGGGAGACACTTAAAGAATTTACTTAAAATCCTAAGTTAAAGAATTTACTCAAAATTGGTTAAAACTTGTACCTGGGCTTATAATTCATGCTCATTTTTCAAAATGTCCTATCATAAATACTCTTTAAAATTTAATTGCAGGATTTAAAAAACAAAACAAAATAAAACAAAAACCAAAAAGCAACCTACAATCGGGTCCAAGGGTCAAACAGAATTCAAAAGTAGGCCCGATAACGTAATAAGGTCCTTTGAAAATTTGTGGAAAATGTAGAAGACATTTCAAAGGTAGCTAAGCTTAGCCTGGAAAGGGGTGGACTCGTAAAGCAGTGTGCTTAGCTTCTAGTCCTCTACTTTATCATTCATAACTAGCATGTGATCTGTGTTCTGAGTCCAGGTCAGGTGTCCAAATTACAGAAGTCATTCTCACTTCGATATTCTTCACCAATGCTTGAACGTGCTAGCCAGTCGATGGTTAGATCTGTGGTTCACAATATAGTTGGGTATAAGTGAAAGCCTTAAGTAGTGAACATCTGAATGCCCAAGGCAAGGATGACCAGGACTCATTTAGCACATCTGGAGAATGAATGAGGGAGAAGCTGAGCGCATGTGGGAATAGCAGCAGGACACTGGCCCTCAGATCCAAGGTGATGTCTAGTGTACAGTGCATCATTGTATCGTGCGGCACTAGAAAAGGCAGAAAGCTCAGCCAGTCAAAGTATCACAGCTATCATAGACCGCTCGCTGATTTCACAAGTGTTAAAAAGACAAAGGAAACAGACAGGGGTGCATCATAAAAATCAGAGGTGTCTGGGAGGCAGCAGGATGTTCTGTAGTGATGGAAGAGAAGCTGGCCTGGCCCTTGGAAGAGGGAGTCCTCAGGAGACCATCAGGATCATTTCCTTGGAATTCTCTTGCCTGCAGTTTGCACGTAGTGGCCTCTCAGTGTTGTCACTTACCTCTACATCGTATTACTAAAAGGATTCTAAGCAGAGTAAATATTTATTTCATGTATAAAGAAAGGCAAATTTGGTATTTTCTCAGTGTTAGCAGAAGCTAAAGACAGAGAGGCGCCAGTGGCTGGTGTGGGCCGTGTGCTGGGGGCCTGTCAGAGCTGTTCAAGTGGTTCGGGACTCTCATCCAGAGAATCCAGAGCCGCCTTCAGAGCGTTGAAGGGTCAGGTCTGGACAGTCTACCAAGGCATTTCAGAAAGTTCGTGGCAAAAGGAAATGAAAATATATGTTTATTTTGGTGCAAGAAATGTTTAAATCTATACATATATACCATCTCTGGAAAGTTTCTTTATTGGGTAAATCTTGTACAGTGAGTTAAACTTCTGCTTGGGATGCCTGCATCTCATATTACAATGCCAGTTTGAGTCCTGGCTACTCACGATTCCTGCACAGCTTCATGCCCATGCAGTTGGGAGGCAGCACATGATTGGTTCCTGCCACCCACATGGGAGATCCAGATGGAGTTCCTCCTGACTCCTGGTTGTGGCCTCGCCCAGCCCTGGTGTTGTGGGCGATATGGGAATGCACCCGTATATACAAGATCTTTTCTTTTCTCTGCTTCCTTCCTTATCACTCTGCTTTTCAAATAAATAAGTTCTTAAAAGCATCCTGGAGGGCCTGCCACTTGGGGAGGGAACCAGCAGATAAAAGCTCTTTCTCTCCGTCTCTCCTTCTCTGTAAATCTGACTTTCCAATAAAAATAAATAAATCTTTAAAATAATAAATAAATAGACAAATAAATTGGAGTCAGGTGTGGTAGCCTAGCAGCTAAAATCCTTGCCTTATAAACCCTGGGATCCAGTAAGGACACCGGTTCTAATCTCAGTAGCCCTGGTTCCTACCCAGCTCCCCGCTTGGGGTCTGGGAAGGCAGTAGAGGACGGCCCAAAGCCTTGGGATCCTGTACCCATGTGGGAGACCTGGAAGAGGCTCCTGGCTCCTGGCTTTGGCTCGGCACAGCTTTTTCGGTTGCGGCCTCTTTGGGAGTGAATTAACAGATAAAAGATCTTCGTCTTTGTTTCTCCTCCTCTGTGTATATCTGCCTTTACAATAGAAATAAGTAAATCTTAAAGATTTCGTTTTTTAATTTTTTTTTATTGGAAAGGCGGATATACAGAGAGGAGAGACAGAGAGGAAGATCTTCCGTCCAATGATTCACTCCCCAAGTGAGTGCAACGGCCGATGCTATACCAATCTGAAGCCAGGAGCCTCTTCCAGGTCTCCCACGCGGCTGCAGGGTCTCAAAGCTTTGGTCCGTCCTCGACTGCTTTCCTGGGCCACAGGTAGGGAGCTGGAAGGGAAGCGGGGCTGCTGGGAATAGAACCGGCGCCCATATGGGATCCCAGGCGTGCAAGGCAAGGACCTTAACCACTGCGCCACCGTGCTGGGCCCGAAATAAGTAAATCTTAAAAAAAAAATCCTAGAAAATGGACATTAGGGAAAGACTGAATTTCAAAACTTTTTTTTTTTAAGATTTATTTATTTTTATTGCAAAGTCAGATTTACAGAGAGGAGGAGAGACAGAGAGGAAGATCCTCCATCCAATGGTTCACAATGATGAGCGCAACGGTTGAAGCTGAGCCAATCCGAAACCAGGAGCCAGGAACCTCTTCTGGGTCTCCCACACACATGCAGGGTCCTAAAGCTTTGGGCCGTCCTCGACTGCTTTCCTAGGCCACAGGCAGGGAGCTGGATGGGAAGTGGGGCCACCAGGATTAGAACTGGTGACCATATGGGATCCCAGCACGTTCAAGGTGAGGACTTGAGCCGCTAGACCACCGGGCCAGGCCCACGGGCAAGAACCTTAGCCACTAGGCGACCGTGCTGGGCCCCACATGCTGTTTTTCAATTCTGTTTTTCCAATTTTTTAAAAAAGTTTTTTCCTCATCTATTTCTCAAAATACGTTAGAGAAATTTTGAAAACTTCTATGATTAACCTTTCATTTTATTGTCTTAACTCATTAACTGAAGCTATTCTTTGCCTTAAATCTTTGTGCTATTTTTCCTTGTGTATTAATTCTTGTGCTTTGTGTATTAATCCTTGTGCTTTGTACATTAATACAGGAAAGGTGTAATTCAGATAGGGAAAATAATGTATAAAAACAGAACTCAAGGTAGGGCTCAACAGTTTGCCTCACAACACAGGGCTGCCTCTGCCTCAGCTTGGATCCATGGCTAGGGTATCTCCGGAGACGCCTTTGTGCCTTCCTGTGAAAAGAGCCAGTCACCAGAAAGCCGCCTGAGTGGTACCTTGTTTTCTCTCTGTAGGCAAGGAGGGCACCACGAGCTGGCCGAACGCCTGGTGGAGATACAGTACGAGCTGACTGACAGACTAGCCTTCTATCTCTGTGGCAGGAAACCAGGTGAGTGAAAGGATACAACCTCCCCACGGCTGTCAGGAGGCTTCTGGAAAAACAAGTTGGATCGCTATCTTTTGTGACCTCTGCTTTCACGTGTCCTAGAGAAAACTTAGTCAAGTTTTCAATCTTACGTCAAACATGCATAAAGCTGGTCAACTTGAACTTCTGGTTTCTAGAACTTGATTTTTGTTCTGGAGAAGTGACTTTTTTTTTTTTTTTTTAAGAATCCAGGAGCTTTACTATACCAGAATTGAACAGGCACCATTCTTGTTGAGCAGTGCAGGATGTGAGTGGGTGAGCAAAGACCTGTAACTTGGGCCCTGATTTGAAGAATTCTGTCACTCAAGGATTAGAAAGAAAGTTGGAAAGTGAACTTTGCCGTTCACCTACTTTGTCATTTGAGATATAGAATGGGACTGAACAAAATGTGGTCTGTGGACCAGATAGTGCCTATCACTCGTTTGGTAAAAAAAATTTTATTGCAAGGTAGCTGTACACACTTAAATCTTGTTGCTTTCACACAGTGCAGCAACGTGAATAAGTTGAGGGCAGGCAGCCACAAAGCCTAAAAAGTTATTATTGATTCCTCTGCAGAAAAATGTATCAAGCCCTTTTGCATAATGTCCACATTCATCCTTGGACCAAATGCCTGGAGTATCTGTCTGAGAATTCTGCAAAGGAAATCAAACTGTTGGTGCAGGTCTTCTTTCTTGTTCTCTCTTTCTTTCTGTATCTCTTTCTTTTTAAGAGTTATTTATTTGTGTTGGAAAGGCAGATATACACAGAGAAGATACAGAGAGAAAAAACTTCCACCTGCTGGTTCATTCTCCTAGTGGCTGCAACAGCCAGAGCTGAGCTGATCCGGAGCCAGGAGCTTCTTCTGAGTCTCCTGTGTGGGTGCAAGGTCCCAAGGCTTTGGGCTGTCCCCCACTGCTTTCCTAGGTGATAAGCAGGGAGCTGGAAGGGAAGTGCAGCAGCCAGGATACAAGTGCCAGGATCCTGGCACTTGCAAGGCGAGCATTTAGCCACTGAGCCATCGTGCCGGGCCTGCTCCTGTTTGTTTCATCTCAAATGCATCTTCAGCATTAGCATGAGACTTCAAACTGCCTTAACAGGTACACAGAAGCTTTCTCTTTTTGATCTGAGCAGCAGGAAGTGGGACTCCTACCAGAGAGAAAGTAGGGGGATTCCCCTGGGTTTTCTCTTCCTCTTCCTCCAGCCTTTTTCTTTCTTTCTTTTTTTCCTCTTCTGTCCCATTCCACCCCCACTGTGGTTGCAGTAGTGACAGCAAGAGCAGCACAAGCACCTGGACCTCTGGCCTAGAGCTTCAAGAGAATCCATGTTACTCTTTTCCTTGTTATTTTCTCACCGCTTGCCCAGGAGGCAGAACCCATTCTTGTTAGTTGTCTGCTAAAACAGAAATGTTAGCATATTCCACAGAGGTTACAGAGCCTCTAGAATGTCCAAACATAGTATTGAAAATGTGCAGGATAGCATCCTGCATGACTCACTGTGGAAGGAACCAGGAACATAACTGGACTTGCACAGGGAACACTATCACCAGGTGCATCCCCAAGGTGACACAAATGTCAGGGGTGTCGAACACTCTTAAGCAGCTAATAAAACTGTGTTCTAAAAAGTAAAGTGAATGTTCCTGGACAAATGGAATTACAGAAAGTTCTAACCTAGAAATGGAAGACACAGAGAAGAACCAAATAGGGATTTTAAAACTAGAAAATACAAACACTAAAATTTTAAAACTCAGTGGGTGTGCTTAATAACTGGATGAGATGACAGAAAAGGCGATAAATTGAAACTGGATCCCTGGCATGTCCACAGTGAAGCACCGGTGGGGGATGGGGGTGGAGGAGGAAAGAAAACTGAAAGTTTCAGGGACTTGAGGGAAGATACCAAAAAGTCTGACATTTGTGTTAGTGAACTGTGGGAAAGAGACGAGAAGGAGCGCAGTATAGCGAACAACTTTTTGGAGGTATACCAACAGAGATTTCTCAAGTTCCGTGAAAGATAAACTTCCAGATGCAAGAAGTTCTGTGGATCTCAAAGAAGATAGATTCAAAGACACCCACTCGCAGGACGTGTGAAAAATCAAATCACTGACAACTAAAGCATTCAGGGGAAAAAAAAAAACATGATACAGAGAAGAACAACGGAAATGAGAAGGAAAGGATGAGGAGACATTACAAGCCCCACAGCTGTTAAAGGGTCATTTAAAAATAATCTCAGGGTGGGCGTCCAGGATAACAGGTTAAGCTGCTGCTCAGGATGCCCACATCTGAGCGTGTAGGATCAGATTTCTGCCTCTGCATCCACTCTAGCTTCCTGCTAATGAGCTTGGAAAGCAGCACATAAGGGCTCAAGTACTTGAGTCCCTGCAGCCCATCTAGAAAACCTGGGTGGAATTCTTGGCTCTAGTCATTATCCCAGTCCAGCCCCAACTGTTAGGTCTTTAGGGGAATGAATCATGGGATTGAAGATGGTTTCTCTGTCTCTCTCTGTGTTGCTCAGCCTTTACATTCTGTTGAAATCCCACATTTCCAGATGGTTTCTCTGGCGAATACTTCTGTGACTTAGCAGAAGTAACAGTGCCATGTAAGTATATAACACATTGTGATTTTTAATTCACATGGTTCCCTAAATTTGTAGGAAACCCCCCTTTTATTTTAAGATTTTAAGATTTATATTATTTTTTATTATTAAGGCAGATATATAGAAAGAAGGAGATAGAGAAAGATTATCTGTCTACTGGTTCACTCCCGAAGAGCCGAGATGGGGTCTTGGCAGATGGAAGGATTTAGCCACTAGGCTATTGAGCCGGGCCTGCAGAAAACTCTTAATATTTTCAAGTATTTGAAAATGACACTATTAGACTGTTCTGTGAGTGTTCAAGAAATAATATGGGGCCTGGCGTGATGGCCTAGCCTTGAACATGCACCATGATCCCATATGGGCGCCGGTTCTAATCCCGGCAGACCTGCTTCCCATCCAGCTCCCTGCTTGTAATCTGGGAAAGCAGTCAAAGACAGTCCGAAGCCTTGGGACCCTGCACCCGCTGGGAGACCTGGAGAAAAGTTCCTGGCTCCTAGCTTCGGACCAGCGCCGTTGTGGTCACCTGGGAGTGAATCACCAGACAGAAGATCTTCCTCTCTGTTTCTCCTCCTCTCTGCATATCTGACTTTGCAATGAAAATAAATACATGTTTAGGAAAAAAAAGAAAAAAATAACATCAAGTTTTATGATTGGTTCATTCAGTTTTAGGAAATAGGAAGGGAACTCTTCTCAGTTTGTTTGATGTAGCTATCACTGTTCTGATGCCACAGTCAGTAAAAACACGGTTCTCATGAACACAGACAAACATCCTTCTCAAATGTCAGCAGCTAGAATCCTAGAGTAGATTAAAAAGAAATATGTGCCCTGGGCCTGGCACTGAGCCTAGTGGCTAAAGTCCTTGCCTTAAACATGCCGGGATCCCATATGGGCACCGGTTCAAATCCTGGAAACCCACTTCCCATCCAGCTCCCTGTTTGTGACCTGGGAAAGCAGTTGAGGATGGCCTAAAGTCTTGGATTCCTACACCCACATGGGAGACCTGGAGGAGGCTCCTGGCTCCTAGCTTCAGATTGGCTCAGCTCTGGCAGAATTGAAGTCACTTGAGGAGTGAATCAACTGGTGGAAGATCTTCCTGTCTGTCCTCCTCTCTGTATATCTGACTGTCCAATAAGAAAAGAAAAAGGAAGAAAGAAATATGTGCTCTAACCTAATAATTTCCAGATGTGCAGGGTTGATATAGTATTTGAAAATCAGTTAATATAGCTAATAGACTGAAAAAGAAAAACCGTATAATTATCATCACTTGATTCAGAAATGGCGTTCTGTCAAATTCAAGATCAGTTAAAGATCTAAATAAGGTATGCTTTCACCTTTTAAAGAGTTTCACTGAATGTTGGGGAACAATACTGGGGTGTCCACTGTTGTAGTCTACATTGCACTAGAAATCCTAACCAGTGTCACAGGCAAGATAAGTGAATAAAAATGCACAAGATGGTGCCGGAGTCCAGCTCCAGCTGAGTTCGGAGCTCGGGAAGGGTGCGTGGAGTCGGCGATAAAGAAAGACACAGACACTTGTTGCGTTTTTTCTGCCTGCTTGCTTCTTGCTTGCTCGCTTGCTTGCTTCTTTTTCAAGAAGAAGCTTTTCTTTTTATTTTCTTAGACACATCACAAACTTCTGCACAAACGTTTGATTTTTTATCTTTTACTTTAGAACTAAGACAGCATGCACAGATGTTCAATTAATTTTTACTTCATGGTCAACCAGGTGCTCTTAAAGATAATTCTGTAAGTTACTATAATCAGTTTCTTTAAAGCAAGCCGTTATTCATTCTTCAGAAGTGACCACTAGGTGACAGCCAGAACTCCAAGGCCAAGGCACAGATGGTTACCTACTAATTAGTAAAACATTCTTACTACATTTTATTTTCACAACTTTATCTATCACATAATGGGAGAAATACATCAAAAGAGAAAAAATATAAGGGTGTAAGACAAAAAGTTTCAAACATTAAATCCCCCTACAACTGCAGGCTCTACAGCCTCATAAGCAATCAAACAATAATCAAAAGTATATCTCTGTGATGTTAATAGAATCATCCTATATTTCCTCTAGTTAAAAGATTATGAAAGTGGCTAAAGCAGCTACATTTTCTATGCTCTAAAGAGTTGCAAGGACAGGTTAACCTTTAAGGTCACAGCAACTATATTTTTGCCATAGCAGTTTCAGCTCATACTCCCATCACTTCCATTAGTTTGTAAGATTCTTGTTAAGCCGTCTCCCAGAAGGTATGCTATATGTCTGGGCCCGATTTCAGGGCAATGGGTAGGCACACAATAAGGTGTCCAGAAATGGCATGGGTTTAATTGTAGGTTTAATTGTACTCCTGTGCGCAGTTAAAGGCCCACTCACCAAGACATCAATAACATTAACTCTTAAGCTCACAGTAGTTGCCAAAGCCATCTCACAGGGGCAAACAATGCCTCAATAGATTACAGAATTCTTAGTGGGGTGCTTGAGTGTCCATGCAAACAGGGGGTGAGACTGCGTCAAGGTGGTCAGAGAGAAATCGCCGGGCCCTACCAAACAGCTGGAAGCTCCCCAGGCCCTGCCAAGCAGGGAGCTGTTCTCTTCACACCTTTGTGTCATCCATACCTACTGCACGGACCCCAGCAAAATGGAAAGAAGTAAAACACTCCCCATTCAAGTGCTATTATTTCAACATAGAAGCTACAAAATCAAAAATAAAACAAACAAAAAAAGCTATAATCTTAGGAAGATTGTAGAATACGGGGTCAACAGCAAAAATTCGATAGTAATTCTATAGAATAACAATAACAATTATAAACTGGAACTAGAAATATTAGATGATTAGGTAGTAGCTATACTGAAATTTCAAAATACTGATTTAAAAAAATCAGGAAATACCTGAATAAGTAGAGAGACAAACTATGTTTATGGAGTGGAAGACTCAATAATAAAGTTGCTTGGACAAATCTTCACACAAAGTGATGGATCAAATTTCATGCATGCATGTCAGGATTTTTCGTGGATATAAACCTTCTGTTCTTACATTTTAAATAGACAAAAGAACTAGAATGTCCAAGACAGTTTTTTGCATAAAGCAGTAATGTGCAAGAGGCATATCGCCCAATTGGAAGCCTTGCTATAAATAAAGGTGGGCAGTACTTTGGAAAGAGTAACATTAAAGACAAATTACGTGGAACATTGGAACTGCATGGAAAATCCAGAAATAGACATATACAAATAGGTTTACAAAGATGCAAAAAGAATGCAAGGGAACAGGATAGTGTTTCCCACCTATGGTGTTAGAGCAACAAGACAGCCATTTACAGAAAAGTGAATTGCAGGGTAAACCTCACACCTTATACATAAACTAACTCGAAATCGTTATGAAACCTGAACTTGTCAAAACAGGAGAAAGTCTGCAATATAACTCCAACACCACAATTCATAACAGCAAATATAGACAAACTCTATTTCATCCAAATTTAAAACCTCTTCCTCTGGAAAACTGTGAGAATGAGAAGACAAGCTGCAGCCTGAGAGAAGGTATTTAGAAATCACATGTCTAATAAAACACTCATAATGTGAATATTTAAGGAACTCTTTAAAACTCAATAAGAAGAACATACCCCAATAAAAAATAGAAAAATAAAAGATATAGGTGGGGGAAAATAATAAATACTTGAGCATAAGTTTAGCATCCTTAGCTGTTAGAAAAATGCGGACTAAAACCACAGTAAGATTCCACATTATACCCATTAGAATGAATAAAATTTAAAAAAACAAAACTGGCTGCAAGTATCATCCCGGGACACCACCATTCAACTCGAACTGCTCTGTTGCTGCTGGAACTACAGAGTGAGAGAGCTGCCCTGGGACGACATCTATCAGTGCGCTGCCAGGTAGAACTCGACAGGCTCCTCCTCTGGGTTTTCCCTCGAAAACAACAGCTCATGCTCACTGAGAATCGGCTGTATTGGGATTGCATCAGTAACCTTTGTAGGAGATGGAGGCCCTGTCTGGGCTGCCGGAGACCGATACCCGCCCAGTGTCGTTCCTAGGCTCACTTATTTGAATGAGTCACTAAAGTTTAGTGTGACATTCCGCTATCCCACAGAATAACCCTGGTGGAAACTGCTCTTTCCATGAAGGTCATGGGTTCCATTAGACAGGCTAATCAGTCGGACTAGAGTGGGCATAGGTTTTCCACTTGATGATGTCTAGACTTTTTTGTACCAGAAGAAAGCAGGATATGATTATTTGCTACTGGCCAGGTCTTTGGGAATTTATAGCCAGTCTGACAGTGTTGGTACTCCCACATAACTCAGGATGACAGAAAAACACAAATAGCACATCTTTTTAAGTTTTATTTGTTTATTCTTTGAAACGCAGAATAACGGGGAGAGGGATTAAGAGATCTCCTGTCAGCTGGTTTGTTTAAACCACCTGCCCACTATAACCAGGGCTGGACCAGACTGAAGCCAGGAGCCTGGAACTCCCAGCTGGGTCTCCCGTGTGAGGACCCAAAAGCTTGAGATAGCACCTACTGCCTTCTAGGGTGCATATTAGCAGGGAAGTAGAGACTCCAACCCAGACATTCCCAGTATGGGATGCTAGCGCCCCCAAATGCTGCTGCTGCCTTTTTTTTTTTTTAAAGATCTATTTATTTTCATTGGGTTGTCAGATATACAGAGAGGAGAGACAGAGAGGAGGATCCACTGTGCAATGATTCACTGTCCCATGTGGGTGCAGGGTCCCAAGGCAGTGGGCTGTCCTCGACTGGCTTCCCAGGCCACAAGCAAGGAGTTGGATGGGAAACAGGGCCCATTGGGGATCCTGGTGGGTGCAAGACGATGACCCTAGCCATTAGGCCATCATGCCCGGCCCCCAAAAGTGTCTTAAACATTGTATCAAACACCTACCCCACTGATTGCACATCTTAGATTGAGGAAATGAATGGTGTTCCTTTACAAATCCTATTTCCATAAACAACCTGCTTTCTATTTCAGATCATAAAAATGGACAGCACTTTATCATACCTCAAATGGCAGACAGGTAAGACCATTGAAATACCAGTGTCATTTGTCACTCACTAACATCTTATCAGTTGTATAGTATGTCAGTCTATTTTGTATTACCAAAAAAAAAAAAACAACTTTTTTCTCTTTTATGTCTGTACAGTTTGGAAATAAGACGGCTGTAAGTAAACCACCTAAGAACTTATGTTTGAAGGAGCATAAGTAGCAAGCTAACTGATACCATTACTAATAATTGTTGTGGTCAGTAATGCTAGCACGGCTTTTGTAGTTGTAGTATATTGTGTTCATGGAGTAGAGTCACAGAAAGTTTCTGTATTATAAGAGATGGTACTATAAGAGGTGGATGTTCTTCCATCCACTGGTTCACTCCCCAAGTGGCCGAAATGGCAGGAGCTGAGCCATTCCGAAGCCAGGAGCCAGGACCTCTTCCAGGTCTCTCATGCTCATACAAGGACCCAAGGCTTTGGGCCGTCCTCAACTGCTTTCCCAGGCCACAGGCAGGGAGCTAAATGGGAAGTAGGGCTGTCGGAATTAGAACCGGTGCCCATATGGGATCTCAGCGCATTCAAGGCGAAGATTTTAGCCGCTAGGCTAGTACACTGGGCCCTGATTTATTTATATTTTATTGAAAAGTCAGATTGACAGAGGAGAGATGGAAAGAAAGATCTTCCATCTCACTGGTTCACTCCCCAAATGGCTGCAGTGACCAGAACTGAGCCCAACCAAAGTCAGGAGCCAGGAGCTTCTTCCAGGTCTCCCGCAAGGATGCAAGGTCCCAGGGCTTTCCCAGGCCACAAACAGGGAGCTGGATGGGAAGTGAAGCAGCCAGGACATGATCCAGCATTCTTGCATGGCGAGAATCCAGCCAGTTGCCATTATACTAGGCCCTAAATTTTGTACAATTTTCCCCTTATGAAATGTTACTTTTTTTCTTCTTCCAACTGTTAAACACTGTGAAAAGTCATTCTGGGGCCCAGTGCGATAGTGTAGGGGTTAAAGTTCTCACCTTGAACGCACTGGGATCCCATATGGGCGCTGGTTCTAATCCCGGCAGCTCCACTTCCCATCCATCTCCCTGCCTGTGGCCTGGAAATTCAGTTGAGGACAGCCCAAAGCCTTGGGACCCTGCAGCTGTGTGGGAGACCTGGAAGAAGCTCCTGGCTCCTAGCTTTGGATTGGCTCAGCTCCAGCCATTGCAGCTGCTTGAGGAGTGAGTCAGTGGACGGAAGATTTTCCTCTCTCTCTCTCTCCTCCTCTCTGTATATCTGCCTTTCCAATAAAAATAAAAAATCTAAATAAATAAATAAAGTATTTCTGAGCTCATGAACCAAGCAAAAAAATAAACCAGAGGGCCTGGTGTGACCTGCCCCCCACTGCACTGTTAGTGGAGCCCAGCAGTGCAGCATGAACCCCGAGCCCCTGCATGGCCTGTTAGGTTTGCAGACACCTGCTAGGGATCAGGACCTGCTGCTGCTGCAAATGGGTTCTCAGCGGTCCCGTTGTTTCTGTCCTTGTTTTAGTATTTTATTGTGTGGTTGGTTGTTTTTTAAAAAAGCATTGTGATTTTCCATACCCAAACCTGGAGTTTAACCTGGCAGTAGCTTTTATTGTGTCGTTGATAGGTGATTGGTGATATTTTTTTCTCTTTACCATTTTTACATACTTGTGTGGTGTTGCCAGAAGGGGTTGCTTTCACCAAACCGGGCTGTTGAATGCTCTGCACCAACTTGCCCATGGATGGAAAGTCCTGTGTTCGTCCCTTGGGGATCTTCATCTCTTACAGACTTGTTTTATTGCTTTACTTACTAGTTTTGCACGTTTTCTTAGCAGCCTGGATTTGTCTGAATTAGCAAAAGCTGCGAAGAAGAAGCTTCAGTCCGTGAGTATCTCTTTTTTTTTTTTTTTTTTTTTGCTGGTGAACTCCAGATTGTAATCAGTGTAACCTGCTGGTCCCCAGCCTCAGACCGAGTTACCTGTTGTGTCAGATGACTTTATTAGATGCCTTTAGGTGTTTTGTCAGATGAGAAGCAGACCCCTGCCTGTGCACCAGTGAAAACCAAAACACATTACCTGTAGGCTCACCATGTCCTTTGCTCTGCTCCCAGAGACCCTGATTTTCTGTCATGTTCAAAGTGGATACCGTGTGTTTGACGTCAGAAAGTTGTTCTCCTTTGAGTGTGCCCTGGTAAATGAGCAAGTGGGGTGCACTTCCTTGGGGGTGACCTCCTAGAGCCACATAGGGTGCTGGAGAGGGATGAAAGCTGCTCCCAGGATAGCAGTGAGGCTAGGGATCCACCAGGATTCTAACGCCCCTGCTTGTCCCATGCCATTCACCGGAGTTTTCCAAATGCACACTTTCAGAACAGTCATCCTGGCTCTTGCATGTGGTCGGAGTTGTCTCAGCTCTATGGGTTGCACTAGAACTGTGGTTTTTTTTTACCCTGCCCACCTCAGACTTGGTTAGGGCCCTCTGGAAACAGTTGCGTTTTGTCCAGCCCTCTTGGGGGAGGCCACACCAGGGCACTTCCTGGCCGTTTTTTTAACCAAGCCATGTTACTCCTCACAGCTGTCCGCTTGCTCTCTGGATCAGGACAAGATCCTTAACACTTACTGTAACCTGATTCTCGCCTTTCAGAGCTTGCCCTGCTGCCCATCGAATATGCGTGTGTTTACATGTTTTCTTTATGAGTTACACTCCCAGAGGCCATGAGCTGCCTCTTCTAAGGCCTAGTCATGCGTCCTATTGTGCCTGCAGTATTTGCTTTTCCCAGCGCCCCCCTTCACCACTGAGGAGCTAAATTTAGACCCCTTTTTGGTGTAGACAGTGGCTCTCCTGAAGCCCAGTGCTGGGGTTGCAGCTGCCCTGATTCTGACTCCTCACAGCAAGTCCTTTGCTAGAGCTTCATAGAATAATAAGTGTTAAAAGTCATGTGACAAGAGTCTCTTCTTGCTAGCATTTAACTGTATTATGAAATAAATGTGTTTTATGCAATGTTTGGTGTCTGTGTTCTGTATCTGCAGTTCTGTGCGTGTGTGTTTTATTGCCTTTCTTAACAAGGTCCTGTATTCAATGGCCTTCTGTATTAGCACACAGTTTTGTGTGCTTCCCTTTTACTTATAATATGTAAGGAAAATTTTGTTACAAGTATTGGAGCCCTAGGGAGAGCCCAGGTTCCCTCTGACTGTACTACATGTGCAAGGCTGGAAGTTGGCGTGAACACTGAGTATATGTCCATAGTATCTGTGCAGAGGGTGGCCATTCAGTAAATATCTGCAACAGAGGTTAGCCCAGCTCGCTTAGAAACTTAGGTCAGGCAGGTCAGGTACACTTCTCAAGCCTACCGGGTTCCTCAGCCTTCCTGGGCGTGGTGTTGTCTGCTGGCAAGGGAAGCTATGCAGCTGGGACTGCGAAGGGAACTGCTGGCGGTGGGCAAGCTGTCTGTTCCCTGCTGGCCCACATCTGAGGTCTCCCTCTCCTCTAGGTGAGCATTCTTAGCAAAACTGGTCAGTGTGCTTCCTGCAGTATGTCTCTCCTTTCCTCTCCTCCCTCGCTCTCTCCATCTGTTCTTCCCTAGCAAAATGTTGCAAGAAGTATGACAAAGATGAATGCAAGAGTAAATTGAATGAGTAAATGTCAACGTTTAATGCATTTAACTTACCTCTCTGGTCTCTTGTTGATTTGCTTTGTAACTTTACACAAGCTACTAGCTTGTAAATCTCAACATCCTTTTCTGTAAAACAGCTCAGTATTCTAAGTATTAAATGTATTGCCATGTGCACAGTGCCTGGACTGAAAGTCCTCCACCAGTGTGGCCACTGTACCTTTGAGTAATAAAGGCAATAGTGTGTTTTCCCTTAGAGGAAGAACCACAAGTCCTTAGGATTCACTTTAATTATAAATATAATGACAGTGCAACACCCTGGATTTAAACTCAGTATCGTGATACATTTCTTTCAATTCTTACTTCAAATGCATGTATTTATGCAAAAAATCGGAACTCAATCCTAATTACTAAAGTTTACATCTATCTTTTTTTCTCCTAACATGTTAAACCCTTTTTGCCATGTTCCCCTGCAGTCTCAGTAACCAGCCTCACAGTTCACCACATAGCACACTTGGGATCCGCCCGGGAGGGATGTTTCCTCAGGCAGACACTGAGAGGTGAAGAACCACAGCAGGGAATTCAGCACATTCAGCACCTGTCCTGAAAGAGCAGGGAGGCACCGAGTTAAAAGGACACAAATGTTAAGTGCACAGGGAGTGGGAACGGCCCTGGCCCTGGTAGGCTTAACCTCATCTGGGTTGGAAAAGTCCATTTTGTCCTGCCCATCCCAGTTGCTGCCATGGGGCATTTGTCTGGGTGCCGAATGTTGGGAGCTGGCACCACACAGCCCACTGGCAGTCAAGGGCTGCCACTGCAAAAGCTAACAGGCTTTTTTTTTTTTCTTCTTCTTTTTCTTTTTCTTTTTAATTGACAAAGACTCTTAGGCAGGGTCCACAACAAATTTTTTTGTGTGTGACAGCACATTGGGTTCTTCGAAATGGCAAGGATTTAGGATCATTCAGATTTTGGAGGATTCTGTGAGGCACAGAAGAGGCGAGTACAGGGTGATAGGGAAAAGTGAAGAACTAGAACGTGCTTTGAGATGATGTGCTTCTGAGCTCCTCTGGCCTGCTTGTAGCAACTACTTTAACTGTGTGTCAGAAAGTAGTGAGGCTGTTGCAGTAGGCAGATGCTTGCAGATGTCCCATGCACTTTTGAAGCATTCCTGGGGTGTTTGCTAAGCACTGGTTTGGGATGAAGCGTTGGCCATAACAGGGTGAATGAAGTCGCACTCCCCTCTCATCCTCTCAGTGTTAATCAATGTCCCTTGTGTTCCTGATATATTTTTTTTACTTTCAGCTAAGTAATCATTTGTTTGAAGAACTTGCCATGGATGTGTACGATGAAGTTGACAGGCGAGAGACTGATGCAGGTGACTTAACATGTGGCTATCTGCTAAGCTTCTGTTCTCAGTGGGCAGCGACAAACTGCCAGCCTCAGTGTCGTCCTTGCCCGGTTCCTACCGTCCTGATGACTGTGTGTGTCCACGTTGACTTTTGAGTGTGTTGGCCTCAGAGTGTGCTTTCCCAAGTGTCCCTAGTGACGCGTGAGCCGCGCCTCCCAGAGGAGCAGGTGTGATAAGATTCTGTCTCTGGCTTTTTCCTCTGGCTAGTCTGGCTTGCCACACAAAACCACAGCACTCTGGTAACCGAGACAACTGTCGTCCCCT
The DNA here is from genome assembly GCF_017591425.1 of Ochotona curzoniae. Classification (NCBI taxonomy): domain Eukaryota; kingdom Metazoa; phylum Chordata; class Mammalia; order Lagomorpha; family Ochotonidae; genus Ochotona; species Ochotona curzoniae. Next base: position 12,711,916 of record NW_024467101.1, on the reverse strand, counting down.
TCCTTCCGGTCAATCCCGAGTACTCATCAACAAGAAACCAGGCAAGTGGCTCATTTACAAAGTAGCGGGAAGGGGTGGGGAATGGTGTGGGGAGCTGGTATTTCATCTTCCCAGGACAAGTAGTTTAAATTTTGTGATTGATTAGAGTGTCATATATTTTATATGCAGACAACTTCAAAATGATAGCAAAAGCTATAGGGTACAGAGACTACGAACAGGTAAACTATAAATGACTTACAAATGTGATGAACTGTTGGTGTTAATAGAGTAACCCAAAGGCATTCACAAAAATTTCTTCAGTCAAATTAACAAACTAGCAGATGCCCCAAGCTCAAAGATATGGCAAGATGAGTTGTTTCATGCTGTGGACTTCTGGAAAGCAGGGTTTTGTTTGTTTGTTTTTAAGTTTCAAAAGCCTCAAAATTCACATTCTTTTGTGAATGGTCTGATAAAAACAGGTTTGCACACTGAACTTGCACCAAACAGCTTAGGCTTCCTTCTCAAGGAGATGCTGAGTAGCTTGAGAAAGCTGTTGGAGGCTTTGTGATTCTAGTCCCTGCTTCTAAACCATTAACTTTTATCTTGAGATTGAATGAACACTATCTTCAAATTAACTTTTCACTACTACATACTAAAAAAAAAAAAAACAAACCCTATTTTTGTTCACAAAGATAGGTCACGTTAGGAATATCTCCTACATAAATGATTCTTTGCCTGTTACCCTTTGCTTTAGCTACGGCTGTGATGGACTCCAGTGTGGTTATGCTGAGAGGGCTTTGTAGGAGATGTGAATAGCTGGCCAGTTTTCTGGGACTGTGTCCGTATTGACACTAGGGAACACTTGCAATTATTTTCTCATCCTTAGGGCAGACAGAAGTTAGCTCGGTTTAATGCCCACGAGTTTGCCACATTGGTCATTGACATTCTCAGCGATGCCAAGAGGCGGCAGCAAGGTAGCCCTCTCTGCGGCTCTAAAGGTAACTGCTCACACCTCCCAGAGGTTTGTTCTCTGTCCTTCCGAACTTGTTCTGGTGTTAAATTTGATGTCCTAGGTGAGTGAAAGCAGTCTTCGCTATGGCAGCTTGCAGTCCTGTGAGCTTGGTTGGAAGTATAGTTCATGACTTGGCCTTTGCCCTATGAATTTTAAGTCCTGAAATTAACCTAGAAGTGTGACTAGGTCTTGTTAAAGAATCTAGAAAATAAACTCTTGATTAGAATTACATCTTACCTGCTGTCACTTTCCTACAAAACTCAGTTTTAAATCCTTATGATTTGCTGCTGGGTGGACATTTGGCATAGCAGTTAAGGTAGCATTTGGGACAGCCACACACCATGTTACGACGCATGGGTTCCATCACCTGCTCATCTCCTGACTCCAGCATCCGGAAGACCTGAGTGGAGTTGCTGGCTCCCAGCTTTAGTTTGGCCCAGCCTGGACTGTTGCAGACATTTGAGGGATGAAAGGATGGATGGAGCTCTTTGTCAGTCTTTTTCTTGCTCTCTCCTTGTCTTTGCCATTCAAATCAGTAAACATTTAAAAAAAAAAAAGTTGCTGTAAAGTTTAAGTCTCTACAGTAAAAATTACTGTAGGATGGCTTGTGACACAGAGGATTAAGCCACTGCTTGTGATGTTGGCAAGCCATATCTAAGTGCCCATTTGATTCCCAAATACGCCACTTCTGGTAGGGCTTCCTGCTAATGTGCTGGGAAGGCAGCAGATGTCCTGAGTACTGGGGCTCCTGCCACCCACGTGAGAGACCAGGATGAAGTTTCTGTCTTGCTTTCAGATTGGCCCAAATCTGGCTGGTGCAGGCATTGGGAGAGTGAATCAGTAGATGGAAGATCTACCTCTTTGTCTCTGTCTCTCTGCCTTTAAAATAAGTAAAAAGATAACTTTTTAAAAAGATTTATTTCTTTTTATTGGAAAGTCAGATATACAGAGAGAAGGAGAGATGGAGAGATAGATCTTCTGTCCACTGGTTCATTCCCCAGGTGGCCACAATGGCTGGAGCTGAGCCCATCAGGAACCAGGAGCTTCTTCCGAGTCTCCCATGGGGACACAGGGTCCCAAGGCCTTGGGTCATCCTCCATTGCTTTCCCAGGCCACAAGCAAGAATCTGGATGGGAACTGGAACACCTAGGATTTGAACCGGCACCCGTATGGGATCTTGGTGCATGCAAGGCAAGGACTTTAGCCACTAGGCTACTGTGCTGGGCCCCAAAAGAGAAATATTTTTTGGAAAAAAAAATCATCAAGACTGACATTGTGACAGAGTGGATAAAACCACTGCTTTTAATGCTGGCATCCCGTGTTGGTGCTGGTTCATATCCTAACTGCTCCAGATTCTTGCTAATGGCCTGGGAAAGCAGCAGAATACGGCTCAAGTGTTTGTGCCCCTGCCATTCATGTAGAAGGCCTAGATGAAATTTGTGACTCCTGACTTTGGCCTGGTCCAGCCTTGATATGATAACTTGGAGAGTGAACTGACAGGTGGAATACTTTGCCTCTTTTCTCCCTCTGAGTCTTTCAGAAATTAATGAATCTTTTTTAAAAATTTATGTAATTCAAAATGATAGGAGTGAGTGTGTTTTTCAGAGGTACCTGTGGGTCTGTTTGAGTAGTTGAGGATTCTGTCTCCATGCTAAAGAACGGAGTCCCTCCAACACCTGTTGGAATATGCTTACTTGTATTTTTCTCATTATAGAAATTGTACAGTTTTAAGGCATTTAAGCAAATACATATGATACAAATTAAATTTACAATCAACATCACATTTCCCAAAGACTAAAACCACTACCTTCTTGCCTGCTCAGGAATTTGATTTAATTGGTTCAGCCAAGAGTAAAGAAATTCTGGAAAGATTTATTAAATTTTGGTGGAAAAATAGTGACAAGAGTCACTTTCACACATAAATGTGGAATCTGCAGAACTGTCCCTGCTGTTTGAGAGGTCTGTTTAAAAGCATTTATTGGCAGGAAATCAGAGATCTCATACATCTATTATGAATGACAACAAAAACATGAAGGAAAGCTAGACCAATAGCAGAATGATCCATCACATATATGAAAAAAACATAGACCTTTTTTTTAGAGAATATTAGACTTATGTATTTATTTGAAAGGCAGAATAACAGAGGAAGAGTGACAGATTTTCTGTCTGCTGACTTATTCCCAAAATGTCTGCGACACCCAGGGTTAGACCAGGCAGAAATGAAGAGCTGAGAACTCTGTCCGGGTCTGTCCTTGTAGGTGGCAGGAGCCCAAGTATTTGAGCCAGCACCCCTGCCTCCCGGGTGCATTATTAGCAAGGACCTGGGTTGGAAGTAGGGTAAGCTAGACTTGAACCAGGCACTTGGATATGGGTTGCAGGTGCTCCAAGAGGCAGCTTAAGCTGCTGCACTGCAACATCTGTCCCCAAAATGGCTTTTTAAAAGGTTTAGTGCAATTCCAATTATATAAGGAAAAGCATTTTTGTATACATACATAGTATGTATGAGCTTACCACATGAGTGTGGATCCTCATCTATGAATTTCACATTCATCAGCTTTATTAAGCATACTAAAAACTCCAAATAAATACCCGCAGTGCTTTGAAATGAAATCTTGGATGTGCACATTCCCAGCTGAGGTTGGGCAAGCCTCCTGCCTCACTGTTTCAGCCTCATCCTGGCTGCGAGTGGCCTTTTCTTTTGTTCACTTAGTGCCGTATTGTTCACATCTTTGTTTCGCTGGTGATTCTGATTCAAAAGTGGTCCCAAGTATAGTGCTAAAGTACTGTCTGTTGTTCCTGAGAAGGCTCTGATGTGCCTTAAAGAAAAATGCACATCCAGTAAGCATCATTCAGATATAATTTCTGTTGCCGCTGGCTATCAGTTCATTGTAAGCCAACAGTGTTTATTAAATCAGATTGCTTTTAGCAGAAACACACAATTCGGTTTTGTATTGATTGGTTAAGGAAGGGTTGTGGCCAGAGGCTTACAGGAAGGTAGCGCTGTATTTTCATTCAGAGCAATGCTTTATATGGGCTAATTCAATCTTCACAGACACTTTTTTTTAAAGATTTATTTATTTTTATTACAAAGTCAGATATATGGAAAGGAGGAGAGACAGAGAGGAATATCTTCCGTCCGATGAATCACTCCCCACATGAGTGCAACGGCCGGTGCTGTGCCAATCTGAAGCCGAGAACCAGGAACCAGCAGACTCTTCTGGGTCTCCCACACGGCTGCAGGGTCCCGAGGCTTTGGGCCATCCTCAACTGCTTTCCCATGTCACAAGCAGGGAGCTGGATGAAAAGTAGAGCAGCCGGGATTAGAACCGGCACCCATATGGCATCCCCTGGCACGTTCAAGGCAAGGACTTTAGCCGCTAGACCCCAGACACTTTTTAGAACATGACTGCCAAGAATAAGAAGAAATCGTGTGTCAGAGCATTGGTTTGAGTCCTGGCTTCTCTGCTTGTGACTCACTTCCCTGCTGATGTGCCTGAGAAAGCAGTGGGAAATAACCAGGCACTTGGGTTCCTGCCACTCACATGGGAGACCAGGCTGGAGCTCCTGGCTCCTGGCTTTATCCTCACCCAGCGCTGCCTGTTGCAGCCATTCGGAGAGTGAACCAGCAGGTGAATGGCCTCCTTTACTTTCTCTTCCTCTCTGTCACTCTGCCTTTCAAATAAATAAATCTTAAAACAAAACAAAAGGCAGAACATTTAGGATGCCTTATTTGAGCTGAGGCTTTGTTCTCTGATTCCAGCCTCCTGTGGAGGCCACAGGTGATGGCTCAAGGTACCTGCCCCCCAAGTGGGAGACCAGGATGCCCAGCCCTTACTGTACAGGCATTTGAGAAATGAACCGTTGGATGGGAAAATCATTTTGTGTGTGTGTGTGTCTGTCTATCTGTCTCTCTCTCTCTCTCTGTGTCTCCCTCCTGTCTACGCTCACTCAAAGAATTTTTAAAACAATGTGTTAGGCCCTGTGGAATGGTTCCTGCCCACCCTGTGGAGTTGACTCTCATAATGACATGACTGCTTGCATGCACTGGATTCCTTTCCCTTTGACAGAAGGAAGCAAGACATTGCTAGGATTTAGGTGACTAAATGTCAGAGTTCCTGTTCTTTGAACACCTTAACAATTTGCCCTCTGTTTTGATCTGTGACAACTTTCCCTTCAGGCTTTGGAGCTATACTCTGTCAGTAGCAACTTAGGAACCTTTCCTGCTAATCTGGACCTCTTTCTTCTGAGCCAGCTCCTTGGTTTGACCACATTGGGCAGGTGCACAGGGTGCTGCTTCAGTTGCTCTGTGCAGCTGTCTGTCTGGGGATGATTTTCTTCTGTCAACCCGGCATCCATTTGGTTGTGATGTGCTGCCCTTTTTGTCCGTTTCCTTTCTGACCTCTAAATGGCTCTTGGTGGTGGTAGTTGTTTTTAAAGACTTATTTTTTTTTTATTGGAAAGTCAGATTTAGAGAGAGAAAGAGAGACAGAAAAATCTTCCATTCCCTAGTTTACTTACTAGGTGACCATAATGGTTAGAACTGAACCAATCCAAAGCCTGGAGCCAGGAGCCTCTTCCAAGTCTCCCATGTAGGAGCAGAGTCCCAAGGCTCTGGACCACCCTCTACTGCTCTCCCAGGCCGGAAGCAGGGAGCTGGAAGGGAAAGTGGAGCAACTGGGACATGAACTGGTGCTTGCAAGGGGAGGTTTTGACAGTTGAGCCATCACATTGGGCCCACGGCTCTCAGTTTCTATCCTGGTAGTTTCTTTGAAAGGAAGAAAACTGTTTTCAGCCTGAAGTAACATTCTTTGCCTCTGTTGGTAGACAGTGTGGAGCTCATACTGAAAACCATCAGCACCCAGCACAGCACTGAGAGTCCCAACAACGACCAGCCAGACTATGACAGTGTGGCCTCTGATGAAGACCCAGATGCAGACACAACCGCAAGCAGAGCAAGCCGGCAGAAGGTGAGAGGCCATGCCTCACAAAGAGGGGTGACTATCACTCTTAGAATCCTTTCTCCCACAAAATGGCCAGATGTGTCAGTCACCAAGGCTGTGGAGATCAAGTTGGGTTCACTGCTAGCTTGGGCCAAGCCAAGGTGAAGCAAGGCGAATGATTTTTGAGTATAGTTCCTTTGTCCCCAAATCATCTGCTGAAGTCATAGCCCTGCCACCTTGGTGACTTCATAAGATTTGCAAGGAGTGACCGGTATGTTTTAGTCACTCAACAAATGTTGACTGACTTCTCTGGCTAGTATGCTACTGAGCAAGGCCTCGGTGTAGAGGAGGGGTGAATGAGGGCTGAAGGTATACAGTCAGGTGCATGGTGTTTGACTCACAGCCGGGCACAGGAGAGGAGGGAGAGCGCAGTGCTGAGGAGTGTCATGTCCTTAGAATGCAGGGGCTTAGAGCCTCTGGACGTGGCAGGCCTGGGTGGCTGGGGCAGAGAGAAGGCAAAGTCAGTGCACCTGGAGAGACTGCTGGCCATGCCGGAGGACAGCCTCAAGCAGTGTGGCTCAGCTGCATCAGGAGGCACGTGACGCAAGTCTGGCCTTGTACATTGTGTCTAGTACAGAAGACTGCAGTGAGGGTAAAAGGGAAAGGATCAGAGATTACAGGGAGGGAATCCAGTTAGGACAGTCCCAAAGATATCTAAACAGATTGGCGTAAGCTGCCTTAGGGCTAGGTGAGGAGGGCCAGCTGGGAGAGATACTGTGACATCAGAATGGGCTAAGGAAGAGTGGTAGATTCTTGGGTAGCCCACCCACGACTGACTCCTCAGCACTGGCTCACAAAGGTGTGCCACAGACATTGAGGATTGATGAATAGGAAGATAGACTGTGCAAAAAGGTCTTGGCAACAAGTTGGAGGTTTGAAGTGAGAAAACAGTTAAAAGATGTGAATTTTCCAGCTCACATGACTTAGAGTTTGATGGTGCCATTGACAGGTGCGGAAAGAGGCCCCTACTCTGATTCCCTAGAAGCTACCTGGTTCACTCAGTGAAAGCCAAGGCCATTATAGGCCCCTCCATGATGGGCCCTCTCTTGAGTGATGGGCCTCCCACAGCCCACACTCTAATATCTGCTCCCCCAGCTGAGCTCTGCCTCCTGCTGGAGCATTCTTCCTGCAGACACGTGGGACTGGCTCCTGGACCCTCCGGCACTCGCTCACACTTCACCTCCTCAGAGGCTCGTCCTGCTCCCTGACTAACAAGCAGCCCACCCGCACCTTATTTCAGCTCCTCAGCCCCAACCCTAACTCTCTTACCTTTGCCCATAGCACTAATGATTTTTTTTATCGCACCATGTATAATTTTTTTATTTTTATTTTCCCTTTCATGCTGCTGATATACAAACGCCATGGAAGCAGGAGTCTGTTTTCTCATACATCCCAAGCAGTTAGAACTCTGTCTAGCACTCATTGAAAATGCTGGAATGCGTGAGTGAGCTGAAGAGTGAGCAAGTGTGGGAAAGGCAAGCAGGACAAACCTCCGTAGACAGATACCAGCTTAGATTTGTAGCCTTCTGCCCATTCAATTAGAAAACATGGAATTAAATTTTTTAAAATATTAAAGTGACCCAACTTTTAGGTTTTAGTTTCATTCAATTCAGAAACCTTGATTTGGTTTTATTAATTTTGCAACCCAGTTAGACTGACCAGAATTTGAAATTCTTTAGCTGTTAGTATTTAATGTTATCATCGTCTCAGATTGTGAACATTTTCCCCAATTTATTTTTAGAGCCTAGATTCAGATTTGTCAGATGGACCAGTCACTGTACAGGAATTTATGGAGGTCAAAAACGCTCTAGTGGCTTCTGAGGCCAAGATACAACAGCTAATGAAGGTGAATAACAACTTGAGTGACGAGCTGAGAATTATGCAGAAAAAGGTAACATGTTAATAAATGTCAGGGCGGTTGACTCTTTCCTCCCGTAGTATAAGCAAAACCCGAGGCACCATGCTTGTGGTCAGAGGGAAGATGAACAAAGTTACTGTAACAGACCCAGAAATCTTCAGGCCAACCCCTTATATCAGAGGTGACAAGTGTTTAAAATGATATAGCTTTAATGAGAAGCATACCCAGACTAAGTTCTCCCAGTCCGAGAAACCTCCTAGTCTGTGCCTTCTGGGAACCTGGTTGCCCCTCTGTGGACTAGCAGCTCCGGTTGCTGGCTCTGAGGAATTACACCCTGAGATGGGGCTGAAAGAGCCCACAATATGTTGAGCAGCTTCCAGCCCTGCCCACCCCATGCAGGGGTGCTTTCCCATCCAGCCCTGCTGTGACTTGCTGCCCACATCCCAGCTGTTTTCCACCCAGACTGCCTGCTGACTTACAGTGTCCTTGGAGCCTAGAGCAGGGCCTGTCTGCCCCAGAGCAGGTTTTCTGTCAGAAAGAGAGAATGTTTCATGTGCAACAGGAAGAGCTGCACACTTGGTTAAGAGCAGTCCCGTCTACGCAGCATTCAAGAGAATTACAACTGGATGGATATGTCCATCCCTAAAAACAGTGACTGAGAGTAGCAACCAGAGTACTGAACAGAGGGCGGGGGGCAGGTAGCTGTGTGTGTAGTTGTTTATGGGAAGGCTAAGGAAAACATGCTGGGAAATTGCCTGTGTTGTCCGGGACCTTGGAAGCTACTGCTCCCATGGTTCAGTTCTTGCCAAGGCTGAGACTGCATGCCCCTGACTGCCCCCTCCGCCCCCACCAAGCAGAAACAAAGGTTGTAATCTGTGTCTTTCTGCTGTCTGGGGTGGTGGGGGTGGAGAATCATGTTTCAGGCCCCTTTTCTAGACTTGAGGCAGGGTCTGCATCTTGGTCAGTGCTGCTTGCAAAAGGAAAGCCACAGAACTAATGGGCCCAGGCCAGGCACCTGTGCTAGCTGAGGAAGTGAGCGTTTGTGACCCTTAGCCTGGGTTGGTGAAGTGTTGAGCTCTAGACCATTTTTTGAGATTCTGAGGTCAGTGCTTCCAAGACCTAGAATGAAGGGAATATGAGTGCCTGGGGGCCAGGCAGCTTCTTGGGAAGTCTCCCGGTTTTGTGCAGGGCTGGTGAGCAGCCACAAACGGCAGGCTCCATGACCCCCCTTGCCATAACTTCCGGGAGGACTTGCACGTCCTCTGCCTTTCCTGAAATAAGTTTGACTTAATGGTTTGTCCCAGTAGTTGGACTAACAACTGTTGAGATGACTTTTTCTGAAACATGCTAATAACTTGGCTATTGTTAATCAGCCTGCTAAGCATCACCATTTTTTATCCTCTAATTATTTTTTAACCCCTTGATGCTTCTGTCAGTATTTGATGTCACCAGAGCGAGCCTCGTATCTCTCAAAGCCCGTGCTCTGCACCACCTTAAGAACTGAGAAGTGCCGTCATTTGCCATTGCTCATTGATCATTTCTGCAATGATTAGAAATGCTTTTGATTTCTAAAACCACTGAATTACCTTCAATATCTTTAATGTTTAATTTCCTTTTATACTGCTTCCAAATGGAAATGTGTAGCCTGGTTCTTAGAAAAATCAGCACTAAATCTATCCAAAGACACCTTGCTTTATACATAGGACTAAAAGTTTTGACTATTGAAGTGTGGAACATTTGCTCATCTGAAATAACACTGGAGGGGGAAAAAAAAGCCCAGGCTGAATCTTTGAGAGACATCAACAGAGCCGGGGAAAGCTTCAGCCTTGAAGGGCTTGTCTGAAAGTGTGCAACAGAAGGCTTTTACCCAGACACACAGACAGGCAGACATGCAGGCTGACACAGCGGGCCCCTGCTGAAGCCAGTCTGTCGGTGAGAGTTCCTTGGTCTCTGGACCTGTCCCTTGTCATTTAAGACCACGGGTCCCCTTGTTAGACATTTTCATAGGCCACATGTGCTTGTCTATCCCCTGGAATGTAGGGATTTCCGGTGACTGCTTGCCACTGCAGCTGTTCCTTGTTTGGAAAACGCATTGCAGATACAGCAGCAAGCTGTCCGCCCTCAACAGCTCACTCTGCAAGGAGGCCACTGGCGGTCACAGGTCCTGCTCTGAAGGCGGCCAGGAGCTGCTCTCTCAGAGTTTTAGGCAGTATGCATATAAAGAGTGGGGAGTTGATTGATGTAGCAGAAAAGTATTGATTTCTTTGCCAAGTTAGGTAAAGTTTTATATATAGTCATACATATCTTTATGATTGACACAGTAGCATGATTTGTATCTGATCTTTCACATTTAACAGTTGCTTGGAAAAGATGCTAATTAATGAAGAGGAGCCGCTGCTATTTGGTGTGTTTTTCACCGATTGGTGCTTTCTAAGTCAAAATTGAAAGTAACTGCTAACACTGAATGGGTTTGCTGTTGACAAAGCAACAGTCTTCTGGAGCAAGCACCGTTGCTTGTGGACTTAAACCTTGACCCTGGTGGGGCAATGGTCAGATTTTACAACCTCTGTCAGAAAGTAGACAGCCGAACATCCACCACACCCAGCTTATAGAATGTCATGGACAATAAAAGGAGCACCAGAGGGCAAGGACGCATGCTGAGTGGACATACTTCCTGGTGTTTAGAGTGCCAGGTGCCAAAGAGTAGCACAGCACCCCACTGCCCCCTTAACTGTTCATCAGACCCCACAAAGCAGCCTGCGTGTGAGGAGTGGAAGGTACACGCAGGCCCTCCTGGTGACAGTCCCTACCTGAGATGGGGTAGTGCCCAGGCAGATTAGCGTGTCCAAAGCTGAACAGCACCATGGTCATGCTTTTTGAGTGACAAAGCCACTGGAGAGAGAGGCCAGATATTCCAGCCCTGGCTGAAAGACACCACATCGTCAGAGGGGAGTGAGCACGCCACGTGGAGCGCCCATGCGAAGATGCTGCCATAGTTCCCTCTGTCCTCTTGATATGTTGTTAATATAGCAGACTTAACCATGTTTGGAGGCCTCCGCTCCCCCACACACATGCTCCAAAGCTGCATTATTTGGAATATTAAAAAAATTTTGTATAATAAAAACTTATTGATCATAATTTTTCTTGTTGGCCTTTGGGAAAGCAACAGCCAGTCTGAGTTTTCGTAAGCTGAACCCCACTGTCTTTCTGCTTTGCAAAAACACTTTTGGTTATTTTTGTGCTGCTTCCATGGTGTCTGCTGTCGTTTTGGGCATTTGCAAATTGCTCAGGGCTCATTTGAAAAGCAGGTCACTTCAGTGATCTTTAAGCAATTTTAAGTTGTCGCTTGAAACAACCTTTAGAAAATAAATAGTTCAGGGTCCAGCTTGCCTACAAACACTTCCCAGCCCCACCATGACACATTTTTAAAAAGCGGTGAGACACTTAGTTTCCAGAAAATTCCAAGTAAACATTTCCACATATTTTAACTTGAATTTACCTACATGATGCAGTCAGTTGATTGCCTTTCCCTCAGTCCAGAAGAGCATTCTTGTTTGTGGTTGCTTTTGACTTTGAAGCCGGCTAGCTGCTGCTGTTCTCCTTGTTTAAAGCTGGTAGTTGTATTCATTTACCTGGTGTTTGCTTTTTCTGCTTGCTGTAGAAAAACACAGTCCCACTGCCAAACATTTCTTTCAGCTTCAAACACTGCAGAGCGAAAATTCGAACCTCAGGAAACAGGCCACCACCAATACATGTCAGGTGCAAACTGGTCCCGAATACCCAGACACTTCCAACCACTCTTCCTTAAAGCGACGTCCGTCTGCCCGAGGCAGTCGGCCCATGTCCATGTACGAGACGGGATCAGGGCAGAAACCCTATCTCCCCATGGGAGAGGCGAGCCACCCCGAGGAGAGCAGAACGAGACTGCAGCCTTTCCCAGCACACGTAAGTAACACTGCCAGTGCTTCCGCCGTTTACTCGGGACAGCCTGATGACTCTGTCCCCTTGGCCTAACCTCTAGGTCCCTGTGCCTCTGCTTCATCAGACTGAGCTCCGCAAAGGGCCCTTATATTTGCTACAGTAGTGTCCCACGGCACATGGGGTCACAGGTTGAAAGCTTCCCAATCAAGTCCTGCTCTGGCTGGGCTTCCCTCCTACCCTCCAATGCCAAATCAGTGATTCGGTTCCCAACCAGCCAGACTTGGAAGTTTTTGTATAAAGCTACCTGCCTTTCCCACTTTCCCCAACAATACAAATTGTGAAGGGCACCAGCAGAAGTGGCATCATCTTTAAGTTGGGCAGGGACGGGCCTTTTCATGACCTGCTTTAACTCCAGAATGGCAGTTTTCAGCAGCTCCCACGTGAGCAGGGCATGTCTGTGGTGGTACACAGGGCAGATGTGGAAGATTCCAGGCCTTGATAGCCTATCCACTGCCCTCATTCTACCTGCCAGGTTGGTGGCCGTATCCTCCACCCCTCCCCTTCGCTGACAAAGTGTGGCTTTGTCATAACGTAGAAACAAAATGTGAGAAATCTAAACTCATCTTCCAAGTGCTCAGTTCCAGAGATTGTGTTCTGTGACAGGGTTCTAATAATCTTACATTATAGTGGGACAAATATATATTCTGAGATGTTCAAGTATTTTATTGGATTAATTTATTATGCAAATTCTGTCTTGACAGAGTGTTCCATTACAAACCTTATGTGATTTTTTTTTTTCAGAAAGTAGTATTTTTTTTTGGCATTAAACGTTCTTGTTTGTTAAATTCATGTTGTGTAGCAGTTTCAGAACGTCAGGGTAAATGTAAAGTGAAAGGATTTCACATTAAACCCTGGTGTAATGTTTGTCCAGCTTTAACATGATATAGTTAGTGTTAGATTGTGACTGGAAATCCATTATTTTAGATTCTCTTTAAATTGATTGTGTTGAACGTTTTAAGGTAATTCAGTTGATAACATTTGTTGTGATGGAAATGCCGTTTAATGAAGAATGTTAGTTTTGTACAACTGAAAACCAAATTCAGGAAAAGCGACCTTTGTTTTCATGATGCTGTTTCTGTTTTTGAAACATGTTGTTGTGAAACGCCTCACTATAGTCCTCAATTTAAGGCGGGCATCACATGCCAACCTGTCATCGTCTGCACATTTGCTTCTCTCACATTACCACTCCCTTTGAAATACTTAGCCTCTCCATTTAAAAAGGGTTGGCAAATGTGACAGATTATTCTAGTCATTGGCTTTTCCAGAAAGTACAAGTAGCCTCATTAATCGTTATTCCTAGTCATTCCCTGAGGTGTCTCTGAGGACTGCCCCCCTGCCCAGCTTTTGGTGGTGTGGTGTGGGAGGAGTCCTTCGCCGGGTGGGTTTTTGGTTGGTTTTGTGCGTTCCCGAGTATGTTTCTCTTTCCCCTTCCAGATCGGGAGGAGTGCGCTTGTGACCTCCTCTTCGTCTCTGCCTTCCTTCCCCTCCACACTTTCCTGGTCGAGGGATGAAAGCACCCGAAGGGTTAAGTACACTGGAATGATCTGCTCTGGAGGAGGGGCAGTGGTCCTGGGCGCTTGGTGCTTGGTCCTCCTGTCCCTGCTAACTGCCCTCAGTCCTGCATGAGGCAGCACTGCCTTCCTGGTTTCTCATGCACAGCAGGCACATGGGTGCACACACACACCCATGCACACCTATCTGGAGAGGTGGCCTCGCTGTGTTTAACTCCATCTTGCTCACTTTCACATCCTAACTGACACTGCACAGATCACCCTGTAGCGTCTGTTCTGAGCATACTATCTTCTTCAACCCTAGGAAACTTAGCTGGCTGCTGGTTGAAACCTTCCATAGGACAAGTCTGTCCAGTTCAAAGCTGAGTTACTAGACTTAAGCTCCTGTGTTTAGACAACCTGAAGCTCTAAACTGTCATGCCTTTGTTTTTGAAACCTGTGTCAGATTTTATGTCAGCATCACACTTGATAAACCAAGTTGTTAGAGTCCTTGCGTCAAAACCATGTCCCCAGTGGCATTGGAGATGGCCATTAGCACAAAGCTGTTCACTTGATGGGCCAGAGGAGCCTGCTGCTATAATCCCCAACACTGACCCCTCAGCCTTCTTGTCCCTCTCCCTCTTGCCTCTTCCTTTTTCCCTTTCTCCTCTCCCTCCCTCTTTGTTTTCTCCTCTCCCCCTGCCTCTTTCCATCTCTCCCTCTCATCTTCTCTTTTCCTTTCTCTCCTTTTCTGTCCCCTTATGATCTTAATTATTTGAAAAGCAGAGTACCAGAGAGAGAGTTCTTCCAACTTCTGATTCACTTCCCAATTGGCTGCAGTGGCCCAGCTTGGGCCAGACCAAAGCCAGGAGCCAGGAACTCCTTCCTGATCTCCCACATGGGAAGCAGAAGCCTAAGTCATTGGACCATTATCTGATGCCATCCCAAGCATGCTAGTCAAAAGCTGGATCAGAAGCAGAGCAACAAGGCCTTGAACCAGCACTCTGACAGGGAATACCAGCTTTGCAGGTAGCATTTTAACGTGCTATTCCACGAGGCTGACCCTCAGGTCACATTCTGAATGTAATGTGTGTGATTCAGATTAGTCAGGCAGCAAATACTCATTCAGCACCTCCTTTCATCCCCAGCCCTTGGTAAGTCTGTTGAGGATCTTAAGATTTTGAGTGACATAGCCCCTGCTCAAAATCACCATCAATAAAAAAGTTTTTTTTTTTTTAACAAAGAACATATGACTGCCACTTGCAAAAGCCATGATAGTGCACAGGCTCGGAAGACCTGCCTGCCTCCAGATTCTGCCTCCATCTGTGTTGTCCTGGCAGGATGGCATAGCTCAGAAGGGTGGTGGCTGTGTGACTTTGCACAAGGCCCTGGTTTCTTTTTCCTACCACCTCCTCCGCCCCATCACCACCAGGCATGATGGAGATGCCTTCTCTCTACTGCCATTGGTGTGTGGTTCAGCACAGCTCATAGGGGATTCTATCCAGGGCTTTTGAAATAGTCTGAAGGTGACGTCTTGATGTGTGCCGCTTAGAGCCTTCTGGATAGCTGTGAACTTGAAGGATGGTGTTTCCTTTGTCGATTCCAGTTCAAATAGAGGACAGTCAGATAGTCAGGAAATACCTCATTTGAAATACAGTAAGAGTAGTAGTAAATAGCTTTGAAACTCATTGCAAGGACTGCTTGCTGAGACAAAGCTTGGTACGAAATTCACAGCCATTGAAACTGTTCATCACACTGGTTTCCTGACAGCTTTGTCACAGGCTTAGATTTTCACAGTTTATCTGTATTCAGAGAAAGCTGCAAATGTGTTAAATGAACCAGCACCAGCTATAAGGTCACTTTCCTGTTAACAGCTGTGGGAGGCAGCACTTTTAACCAATAGCTCTTGGCTCTGCATGTTTGCATTTTGCTGAGATTAAACGCTGGCTGCCTTGAAATCCTGGGTATAGGCTTTGCTGCAGCGGTGGAGGACCCCACGTGGAAGTAACTGATTTCTGGGGCAGTGGGTTCTTAAGAAACATTTCCTGAGCACTTTTACTTGGCATCTGAGTTGTTACTCTTCAGAAATGCTTTTTAAGTGCTTTTGATCACTATGGGTAATGCTTTTGATTCATAAATGATCAAATTTACATCAAGGAGACAAAAAGACTAATTGTTAAGATGTGGAGTTTCCTGAGTTTAATTCTGTTTTTTAGATTTCTTTTTCCTCTGAAGCAACCCTGGATGAATTTTCCCGTATAATTATTTAAATGCAAAGGTTTTTTTTACATTCCGTTTCTATCTATGCATGTGTGTATGTATATACAAGGAAAATAAATTTAAAAATCAGTCAAGTGTTCCCTGTGAAAGGTAAGAATTATTTGGGGGAATAAGGGTTGGTTCTCTAAGGTCAGAGGGAAGACCGTGGTTTGACTAGTCATTCTTTCACTGGAGATGGTAGCCTCCCTTGATCTTGTATTTGGACTTAACAGCGGCCAGTAACTCACTGATCATTCACAAAGTCAGATCAAAAGCAGACGACTGAAGCAGGACTACCTATCAGTAGTTAGAATAGCAAAGGGATCTCAGAAGTACGCACCAAATTTTAGACTTCCACATGGCTCTAAGCCAGTGCTGTAATCATCGTCTCGATGCATCTGAGGGGCTAAACTAAGAGCTTGCTGAATTGTAGGATCCCAAAACAAAGTGTCCTGTGTTAGAGTAGCCAGGGACTGAAGAGAACGTCTTAGGGAAGTGTGACAGACCCCAACAGGTGGAGGAAGCAGACTGAGTGAGAAGGGCAGCACCCCCAGCTCACCCAGAGGGTCCAGCAGTATTTCAGTGGGGTGCAAGTGATTTGACTTTAAGGAGGCTCTCTTCAACTGACTTAATTCTAAAGTAGTCTTTTCTTTTGGATAACACTACAGGGTTCACATACAGTTCCATAAGACCTTTGTTTTCAGCTGCATGCGTAACATTGCATTTCAGCATCAATAAAACTCTTCAGTCATATGATTTCATGAATTTGGATGAAATTCAGGATAAAAAGCTAGAAATAGCTCCATACTTGAATTTTGTGAGGTAGTCTGATTCTGGAAGAAGGAATTATCAAACATAAGTAAATAACTGAGACAAGAGAATTTTCTCCAGACTTTTCCAGAGTTAACATAGTTAAAGGAATGTGGTTCCCCCCCTCAGATTCTAGAACCCAGGAAGGCCCTGTATATAGCAGGGCTGCCAATTGCTCAAAACATTTTTGACATTCATCTTTTGAGGCTGCATCCCAGGTTTGAAGTTATTCTAACGGATATTTTTGGAAACAGATGGAAGTGATTTGAAACCAAGTGTCGCATTGGATTAATTGCTTTGGTTCATGAACAACATGAATTAGTAACAGTAATTTTCCTGTGTGATTCATGAACTGCCATTTCAGCTTGGAGAGCCACCAGTGTTTTGAGCGATGATTGTCCTCAGCCTCAGGAATGAGATAATAGAGCTATCAGGGCACAAGAGACCCGTTTGTCGACTTGGCCTTGAGTGGGTCACTCAGCCATTTTGGCCCTTCGTGTTTTTTTTGTTTTTTTTTTTTTTTCCATTGACCTCTAGCATTGAAGGTCTGTAGCATCTGCAGCCAGTGTGTTTGCTTTTTAACTGGCCCTCACCATGCTGTGAACTCCATATCCCTTTAGGAATTAAATGAAGGCATGTTGCCTTGATGTCTGCGTTAGTTTCTCCTAAGAATCTGTTTATGAAGTAGCCACTGAGCTAAGAAGAAACTGGTACAAAGAGGGAAAGAAAGCATTTCTGGATCCACTGCTCATCTTTTCCTAGCTTTACAGTGAAGGGTTGGCTCCTGCCTGGAATGAGGTCTGGGTGTGGCGGCCGTGTGGCCTACCAGGTAATGATTCCCAGGGAAGACTCCCAACGAGGTTTCCTGTACTCACTCATGGGGGTGCCCCTGTTCTTTCTTGTAGGCATCCAGGCTGGAGAAACAGAACAGCACACCTGAGAGTGACTATGACAACACCCCCAACGACACAGAGCCAGATGACCTGGGGTACACCTGCAGGATGAGGGGGTGGGGCTGGGCTGGGGGAGAAATGCCAAGGCATTCGCAGCCTCCTACACCTATGCTCCCTACATTCAGACTTTTCATGCCTTGAAATGTTGAGCTTTTAGCTGCCTGCTTGTCTCACCAATACCAGTCCAAGGGCCTTTGCTCTGTTACCAGCGTGTCTGGGTCTCTGCAGTGTGCTAAATGTCACTTCATTAGGTGGCATTCTGCACTCCATATTCCATGGAATTGTCTCAAGTAAGGATGGCTTTATCAGTCCATACCCATCCTTCATTCTGTCCGTAAGAATCATCGTTTCCATCCCTGGAGTGATAGAATAGAACAGCCTGTGGGGGAGCTATAACTGCCCCTTGATGAGACCACCTTACTACACAGGGTGAAGGAAGCCACAGACACAGCCCTCTGCTGCATTCAGCCACTTCCTTAATGTTTCCAGGTCAAGCCACAAGGGAAGGCAAAGGAGTATGTTGTGGCCCAGTGACAGCTCAGGAGCAGACACAGCAGAGCCCCATGCAGCCCCAAGCCCTAGCCTTCCCAGCACGGAGGACGTCATACGGAAGACTGAACAGATTACCAAAAACATACAAGAGCTCTTGAGAGCTGCCCAAGAAAATAAGCATGACAGGTAAGAGGGTCGAAAACCTACTGACTCTGAAGAGATTGTTGCCAGCACACTGCTTTCCAGGTGGTTGAAAACTTCAGGTTCATGTAACAGATGGTAGAACAGATGTGTAAGGCTTGTTTGATTTGTTTAATGTGGTGTTTGGTTTTTTTCATTGTATTATGAAACAGTATTTCTCTAGAAATAAAATTGAAGTAAATTTAGGGAAGTGACAGGCATAGTTCAAGCTAGAGTGGCTAGAACTTGCATAACCGATGTGGTTTGTACACATTCTCACAACTTGCAGCGGTTTCTTATTTTTTATTTATTTGAGAAGTAGAAACAGAGAGCTCGTCCCATCTGCTAGTTCATTCTCCAAAGGCCTATAAGAGCCAAGGCTTGGTCAGGCTGAATTAGGAGCTGAAAATACAGTCCAGTTCTCCTATGTTGGGTGGCAAGGACACAAGTACTTGAGCCATCACAACTGTTTCCCAGGGAACTGGCAGCCAGAGCCAGGCATCAGTCCCAAGTCCTACAAGGTGGTCGTGCATCCTACCCAGTACCTTCACCATTAGGCTCAGTGCCTACCCCTAGCTGATTCATGCGTCCACTCCTTCTCCTTCTCTCAGCCATCACCACAGAAAATGTTCTGAGAGATGTTCTCCACGGCTGCTTAGATGGAGTCCTGCTCTTGAGACAGTACTGAGCCCTGTCCTCCTGAGCATGAAAGCTGGGAGAGTTGGCCCGCACTCAGGGACAGCCTTATTCTTTTCATCTGGAACCTCAGTGAGAAGCTTGTCTTCATGCTGCATACCAACAGGAGGGAGAGCAGGCGCATGGAGCTACCCGCTCCTTTGCTCCATACCCTTCTTCCCCAGAAAGACATATCTGCAGCGTGTGGCTTCCCTCTGAGTGCCTGGCCCCGCTGTGCTAGCCTCCCCTCTCTGCCACTGCTGCTTTCTATGCAGCTCACCCTTGCCCCCGTGTCATTGTTTCCCACCAGGAAAGGGAGAAAATAGTCTGTGTTGATTGAAGATAAGAGTGTGTCTTCACAGAATGCTGGAGCCTGCCCCCCCACCCAGAGAAAAAGAAGAACCTGTGTCACTTCTCAGCCCCCTCCCACAGCACAGGGTGCAGTTGCCTTTCTTTTTCTGTGGGGGTCACAGACTTCCCAAGCCCCCCATGTTGTAAACACAGGCACTTTGCTCAGGGCTGCAGCCCTGGCAGCAACTTCATGTCTTGTTAAAACTGAGTGCTCCACAGCTTTCCACAGCTCGGTTCTGCCCAGGCTGACTCCTTTCCCACTGCCCTGCCATCGTCTCACCATTTATCATTGTACTTCTCTCCTCATTTCCTCCAATGCAGAAGTGCTGTGCTTGTGTTTCAGGCTGAACTAAAAATGTGCTTACATTGTGCAGCTCTGATTGCTGTCAAAAATACAGATATGTGCCCTGTGGCTACTTCTGCCTTCAAAAATTGCAGCACAGTGCTGGGTTGATTTGGAAAGTTTGTTTCTCTTTCTCTCTTTTAAGATGTACAAATCTAGCCAGTAATGTTATGCTTTGGTTTCTTTTTCTAAAACCACAAGGGAATAGTGCAGAGATTTTACTCATTAGTTCATTCTTTTTGGCTTACAGCCAGAATTGATAGAGTGGGCATTTGACCTGGCCAGTGTACAACACTGGCTAAGAACTCCTGTCTCGTATCAGAGTGCCTGGGTTGCAGTGCTGACTGTGGCGTCCTGCTAACACATACCCTCGGACATCAGATGATGTTGAAGTACTTGAGTCTCTGCCACCCACGTGCCTGTCCGCCCCTGTGTCCTGCCTGTCCTAACCCAGACCGTTGCAGATATTTGGGCAGTGAACTGGTAGATCGAACATCAGTCTCTCTGTCACCTTCGAAGAAACCAAGGTTTTTAAATGAGGTTGTAGGCATAACTCCTTCTGAGAAGTTTGTAGCTTGTTGAAGCTTGTCTGGAATAGTGCACTTTTGAGGGATGGGGTTAGGAAAACACCCTTCTCTGAGTGACAGGGAAGCCGCAGCCAGCCCTGTGCCCAGGTTTTAGGTGTGATTCCTGATTGCTGTGGGGCTAACAGTCATACCTGACGTCAAGCATCCTGGTAGACATGGTGCTCTTCTCCTCCTGGTGTCTGTGGCCAATGGGCTGCAGCTCTTTGATCTGCGTAGGTGAAGAACTGCCCATGTGCTGGCTTTTTGTTAGGCCATGGCCTCCAGTGGTGATGGCCCACTAAGGAAGGTCAGGATGCCTCACTTAAAGTAAAGTAAAGCATTTCTATGAAACAAAGCAGTCAATTGCAACTGTTTCTTAAGGTTTATTTATTTATTTATTTTTAAAGATTTATTTATTTTTATTGCAAAGTCAGATATACAGAGAGGAGGAGAGACAGAGAGGAAGATCTTCTGTCCTATGATTCACTCCCCAAGTGACCAAAATGGCCAGTGCTGCGCCGATCTGAAGCCAGGAGCCAGGAGTTTCCTCCAGGTCTCCCTTGTGGGTGCAGGATCCCAAGGCTTTGGGCTGTCCTTGACTGCTTTCCCAGGCCACAAGCCAGGAGCTGGATGGGAAGTGGAGTCTGCCAGGATTAGAACTGGCGCCCGCATGGGATCCCATTGCTTTCAAAACAAGGACTTTAGCCGCTAGGCCACCGTGCCGGGCTCTATTTATTTACTTTTAATGGAAATGGAGATTTACAGAGAAGATCCTTCACTCCCCAAGTGGCCTCAATGACCAGACCTGAGCTGATCCAAAGCCAGGAGGAGCCAGGAGCTTCACAGAGTTTGAGCCCAGCTCCTGCTCTAAGAGCTGTAGGAGGACCACAGCTATCAAAAATACAGCTGTCCTCCCCTCCAGTCTCAGGTTCCTCTTTTGAAAAGTGGGTGTACTGAAGCATTTCAGCCTCATTAGCTATTGTAACATTGTAAACTGCCCCCCCAAAGAAATGCTTCCTAAGCAGCAGCTCTTGTTGTGTCATCCTCAGAGTTTCTAGAAGGCCAAATGGCCTGGAAGAAATGAAAGGGTAGACAGAGTTCATGTGCCCATCAGTGAGCAGAGAAAGCCCGCCCTGCACAGACAGCATTCTATTACAAACAGGCAGTGCTGACTTACTGAGAAAGTAAATGAGTCCCAGCAGGCATGTGCAGCAGCCTGTGGGGGAGATTCCGACTACAACAACTCAGATGCGTTGGGGTGGAAGGGATTAACAAGTGTCCATTGACATGATGACACAGACAGCAAGGTAAGAGCTCCAGTTAACATTTTTTAAGGATTTTTTTCAAAAGTCTTTGATTTTTCACAGCTAGCCCTTTGCAAGGGAATCCTCATTTTCCTTTCTATAAACTAGGAAGACGCAACAAAATAGAGGAACAAGATGTGCCTGAGAAGGTGTGACTATCTTTTGATTCTGTTCTATGACTACCTAGTTCACGTTTATAGCTGGAGCTGTTCCTAACAGATTGAGTGAACTTTCTGGAACAACAGGCTATGGGGCGTCTGTCCAGGCTGTCTTAGTCCCCGAGTACTCACCTTGGGTTCATCTTTCTGTATTGTGAATAACCTTCCTCTATATTCCTGCAGTTATATTCCCTGCTCAGAGAGGATACATGTCGCCGTTACAGAAATGGCAGCGTTATTCCCCAAAGTAAGTCATCTGCTCACTTGGAAATCTGTCATCTTCACGTTATTGGGGTACTTCAAGAAGGTTCTGGAGAGTGGAAATAAAAGGGAATGTGTGTATTCCAAGATCTTTATAGGGACCCCTATAAACACCTTTAGGTGCACACAGAGCTTAAAAATATGCAGACAGTCCTACCTGTCAGACTTTGAAATGCCTTTGTCCAGTGTGAGTGTTCATTTTGTAAGACAGAGATGTACAAATCAAGTGGTGAAAGGGAAGATATTCATGGGGTAATTTATCCAGGACAGTTCACCATGTCAGTTTAATGTGTTTGAAAAACTTCCTCAGAATAACCCATACTACTACTGACGGCACTGTGCCCACACGACTCCCTCGTGCCAGCCTTGTGGCAGCGCGCCCTGTAGCGTGCGGGGCTTGCCATGGGGTGCCCTAAAAAGGTGCTTTACCAAATAGCCTCATGCTCTCTGTGGAGCAGCACAAGTTGTTGGCAGAAAAATGCGAATCCCTTAATTTCAGGTGCCCACCCTGTAATTCATGGCAAACGTTTTCCATTTAGAAACCCAAGTCAGACATGGTGAGGAGCTCCCTTCGCTTGCTGACCTCCAGTGCCTACCGACTGCAGGCAGAATGCAAGAAGGCCCTATCCGGGGAGCCCGGCTCGCCTACGGACATACAGCTGGTCACGCAGCAGGTCATCCAGTGTGCATACGACATCGCCAAGGCTGCCAAACAGCTGGTCACCATCACCACCAAAGAGAACACCAACTGACAGCGGAGCACTGCCCTCCTGTTTTCTAGACGTTTTGCAGTCCGATTTCAAACTTAGGGAACTCTTCAGATTTTTACAAAAAGCAAACATTTAATGATGGTTTAAAACTTTGCAAAAGAAAGCTCAGTATTATTTTTGCATGTTTTCTAACAAATTTTCAACTATTAATTTAACCCACTTGCCTTATTTGGTGCCTGTTTGCCAGTTTCAGTCTCTGGTGTTCTATTGTGTTGCCAACAGCTGTTGAGCTGAGCATACGCATCCAGGAGTGTAGTTTCCTTAACTGTGTGAACAGTGACTAAAACTTTGAGATTTCTAGAGAAAACATTTTCTTGAGAGAGCTCAATTTAAAAAAAAATTCAGCATCATCTATTCCCTACCAAGCATCGTGCAATAGTGACTTTTCCGACCTGCTGCAGAGTCTCTCACGTTTGGGGCATCTCCAAGCATGTGTGCAGAGAGAGAACTTTTGTCACTTTCTGAAAATATTGCAACAGTGTCTCGGAGGGAAACAGTGAATTGATCCATTTCTTCTCACTGTTGTATCATGTGAAATGTTATTTAATTCTCCCCCCCCCCATGATCTTCTATCTCAGGATGTCTTACTAACATCTTGAAGACCCCATGGAGTCAGATAAAGCCACTTACCTCCCACTGCATGTCTGCTTTGGTCACATTCAGGCTAGGAGCTCTTCCCATGGCCAAGTGCTTTGCCTCCCCTAGCCCCCTTAAACCAAGCGCTTTCTCCAAGACCAACCAAACGAGAAGCATCAGCCTCACAAGCCGACATTGATCTGGTACCACCCGTTGGGCTGTCCCTGTTGAGAGCTGTGGGAACCTGCCCCCAGCACTGGGCCATGCCTTTCATCCAGAGCTCAGTGAGCACTTACCACGACAACCTCCTGTATCTGCTCTGTAAGGACTTCTAAGGTAAGATGTGTGTGTGTATGGGCATCTGAGTTAGTGTCCCCTCCGTCACCTGACCAGTTCCTTGAAAACAGGACATTGCCTTTTAGGAATTGCTTGAAGAGTGCACCCTGGCTCATTGCCCAGCACTCCCAAAGATGGGAGCAGATACAGGCTGGCATCCTGGAATGTGCTGAGTTTAATTTGTCTGTGGCTGGAGTGCTGCTGTAGAGCAGCCCTTCCATCCTGACCTGACCTGAAGGAGCATGGAATATGGATGAGAAGGAGCCAGGGGTACAGCAGAAGGCTGTGCATGGGAATAACCAGGGAACCTATGCCCTTTCCCTTGTTGCTGGCACAGCAGCCCTCCAACCTCCAGTCCCATCCCATTACTGCAAAGTAATGGGGGCCTGGGCTTCCAGAGTTTTGATTTGTCAAGGAACACCAGAAATCTGGATTTGACTGGTGCCATCTCTGTGTTTATGAACATTGGCAGCCAGTTCAAAGTTCTTTGCAGAATGTATGCGAGTGAGCTGCCCGCCCCAGGCTGTCTGTCCACAGTGTTTGGCAAAGGGATGTGTACGCTGTGCCACGGGTGGGTCTCCCTGGCTACACCTCAGTGAGCCTTGTCCTCCCTTGTTCCACTGCTGTCAGTCTCCTTGTACCCTTGGCCTCAGTTCCTTAGTAGTCACTCATAACCATGAAGAAGTCAAAGTAATCACAGTTGCCTCAGTGCTTGCTCAGTAAGCCTGTGTGTTTGCAGAACTGTTTAGAAATGCCTCAATAGCTTGAGCACATGCTGTCATGCCTGAAGCACCACAGTGGTCTGTGGTTCACCCGTCAGGGGTATAGATACTTTTGTCCATTCTGCCACACTGTGAGCAGCGTGGGGAAAGAGCCCACACTTCCAAGACTCGTCCGCACGTCTGCCTGCACAGCCCTAAGTGCCGTGTTACTGTTGGATGCTTGGGCCCTGCCCCCATCAGCTCCAGCTCCGTCTCTAACCTTACCTGCACGCTTCCGTACCTGGCTGCATTTCCTGTCCAGCTCCCCACAGCAGTCCAGAGCCTGAGCCCTTGGCCTTGTCCACAGTAAATGGAGCAGCGTCTTCGTTTGAATACTCAAACTGCAGCAGAGGACATTACCTTTAGTGCCCTAAAGAATTAAGTCAGTGACCACGGGGACCAACAGAGCAAGGTCCTGTTACAGGAAAAGCATGAAAGAGTGCTCCGTTCACCCTGTAGTGCCAGAACTGCAGATACGGTGACCACACTGTGGCGGGAGAACCCTGAATCGTCCTTCGTGAGCTCTGTGCACTTCTTTGGCCTCGTCTGAGATCTGGTGTCAGCGTTCTCTGCTCCTGTTAGCAATTGCACCTTGTCACAGGAACACTTGTTCCAGTCACCTTTTGCACACTTGTGACATCTGCCTTCTGCAGTGTAGGCTTTTTGTTTTGTTTCGTTTTTTTACCCATTCTGCTCAGTTTTCCTCTTCCCCACCTGATAGGACAGAAGTGCACTTTATGAAACTGGCACTTGCTGAAGAGAAGGAAGCAGCTCTACCCACTCACTCAGTTCCTTTCACTGAAAGCATCTGCCTCTGAAACAAATAGTTCATATTTGCCAAAGAACAGTGAATTGGGCCCAAAGATCAAACACAGCCTTTCGTACAATTGGAACGACCAGTGCACAACTCAGGAGCTGTGAACACGATGCCTCAAGCGATTCCAGTTGCACAACCTAGAGGGACACTCGCACGTTTTTGTCCTCAGTAGCACCCATGAGCTCTCCGGTAATAATGGTTTCATTTCTTTCCCCTTGTTCTTACAAAAGGAAATGCTGCATAGGAAAGATGAAATGCCTTTGATTCAGATGTGTGTTACCCATGTCGTCCATCCTGTACACATTTTCCCTTTTTATCGTAATTATTGTACCCTTCCTTTTCAGTGTTGGACAATTGTTTTGGACGCTGTGCCTGCTCGTTATGCAATAAACAGGCTCTATAAATGTGCACGTATATGAGGATATGCTTCCCCTCAGGGGTTGAGGATCCCCGATACTTGGCAAAGCATGGGAGGAACAAGATTCTCCCCTCATGCCACTGCCAGTGAGTGCCAGGTTTAATGCACTTGGTTCCTGGCCGCAGTCAGTGTTAGAGTAATAATGGCCCTTTTCTATCTGTGTTCTCGGCACACAAAGCTTTTCTTCTAGGGAGTCCTGCATCACATGTTTTTTCCTTGTATCATACAATAGTGTATTTGCTTGTTAATTTTTACAATAAAAATTTTTTTCTCTAACTTCTTATCTTAGAGAGACCACCCACCTCCTGTTGGTTTGTTGCCCATGTGCCAGTAACAGCTGGTCCTGGGACTTAATCTAGGTCTCCCATGTAGATGGTGGGGACCCAGATACTTGAGCCATGGCCACTGCTCTCCAGGGTGCACATTAGTAGGAAATAGCCATGGCTTGAACCCAGACACTCTGACATCGGAAGGAGTCATTCCAAGCAGCATCTTAACGCCTATACTAAATGCCTTCCCCCAATTTAAAGCTTGTTCATTCATCTGTTTGAAAGGTAGAGTAGACAGCATCTGCAGGTTCAGTCCTTAGATTCCTAGAACTAGGGCTGGACCAGGGTGAAGTCAAGAGTCTAAAATTCCATCTGGTTCTCGAACATGGGTACTTAGTCCATCATTGACTGCTTTCCCAGGTGCATCAACAAGGACCCAGACTGGGAGCGAAACAAGCAGGTGCTCTAACACAGGATGTAGGCATTGCAAGCAAGTTACAGTGCCTGCTGTAAACTTTTAGATTTTATAGTTTTTTTTTCTTTACTTACAATAATTATTATATCTATCAGGGTACAATGTGATATACTAATACCATGTATGTTAGGGAGTGATCAAATGAGGCTACTTAGCATATCCATCGTCCCATAGATTCATTTTTTCCTTATGGTAAGAACATTAAGTTAAAAACTTTTGAAATATAAACAGGACATTATTAACTTGTCACCTTTGCTATGCAAAAGAACTCCAGAATTTGTTCTTCCTGTCTAATTGTAACTAATATTGATTTTTTTTTTTTTAAGTCAGCTAAGGTGGGCAGGCCCAGCATAAAAACTGTCATTTCCTACCAGGTAACCAATCAGGCTGTGGCATTAATTTGTTCTCTTAAGGCCATGTGCTGGTTTCCCAAATGGGTGCTGGGTCATGTCCTGGTTGTTCTACCTCTCATCCAGCTCCCTGCTTGTGGCCTGGGAGAGCAGTGAAGGATGGCCCAAAGCCTTGGGACCCTGCACTCATGTGGGAGACCTGGGAGAGGCTCCTGGCCCCTGGCTTCAGATTGGCTCAGCTCCAGCCATTGCAGCCACTAGGGGAGTGAACCAGTGGATAGAAGATCTTTCTGTCTCTCCTTTTCTTCATAAATCTGATCCGCCTTTCCAATAAAAATAAATAAATCTTAACCCCAGAACATTGCTTTCCCCTTAGAAACCCCATGGGCCTTTTGGCCTGACACCAGAGCTACACGCCCCAAAAAGCTTTGCTTTGCCTACTTCTGAAAACAAAAAACCTCCCACTCCCACTACTGTGCTTTGAAAGTCAACCATTAATCAGTGTTGCTCTAGTTTACTTTTTCCATGTATAGTCATTTACTTTACTTGAGGGAGAGACAGAGAGAGGTCTTACATCTCTGGTTCTCTCCTCAAATGGCAACAAAGGCCTGGGTTGGGCCAGTCTGAAGGCTGGAGCCAGGAACCTCATCCAGGTCTCCCATGACTGCAGGGATTCAAGCTCAGGCCATCTTCGACTTCTTTCCCAGGCACATCAGCAAGGAGCTAGATGGGAAGTGGATCAGCTGGGATTCAAACCAGCACTCTGCAAGTGTGCCACCCAATCCCACCAATTTTTATTGCAAAGTCAGAAATACAGAGAAAAGAGACAGGAAGGTCTTCCATCTATTGATTCGCTCCCCAAACAGCCACAATAGCCAGAGCTACACCAATCAGTAGCCAGGAGCCTCTTCTAGGTCTCCCATGCAGGTGCAGGGTCCCAAGGCTTTGGGCCATCCTCGACTGCTTTCCCAGGCCACAGGCAGGGAGCTGGACCAAAGCAGGGCTTCCAGGATTAGAACCAGTGTCCATATGGGATCCTGGCACATGCAAGGCAAGGATGTTAGCTGCTAGGCTACTGCACTGGGCCCAGCTAGTTCATTTTTTAAAAATTAGTTGAACTAGCTTATTTTCAAGATGAAGAATTCATTGAGTTACTATACCATATTTTAGTGACGGGCAGTTCTTTTTAATGTCTGGCTCTCCTGAGTAAAGCCACTGAGTGTTCTGTCCTTGGTACGCATCTGATGTCACTTCTCTAGGGTGCATACTGGAGGTGGAGTTCGGTCCAAGGATGCGCCTCTCCAGGGCTGTGACACCACTAATGCAGTTTTTCTGAGTCTCAGGGCTAGCACAACGTGAAGTTCCCTTCATCAACAGATGTAAGTAACCATGATTTTGCCAAATCTGATGGGTTTCTAGTGGTGCTTCACTAAAATTCTCATTTGTATTTGTCTCATTAATATGATTGCTTCCTCTGTTAGCCATTTGGAATTTGTCTCTTGGGAAGTTCCTGTTGGAGAGTTCATCCATTTTTCTCCTAGGTCTGTTTGTTTGACAGGCAGAGTGGTAAGCTCTTGCATGCACTGGCTTATTCCCCAAGTGGCTCTCTGTAGCTGGGGACTGGACCAGGCTGAAGCCAAGACCCAGGATCTCCATCTGGGTCTCCCACAAGAGTGGCAGGAGCTCAAATCATTTCCCAATGCCTTCCCAGGCGCAGCAGCAGTGAGCTGCACTGGAAGCAGAGCAGCTGGGAGTTGAACTGGGATTGCAGTGAAGGATATGGGTGTTTCCAGTGGCAGTTTAACCTGCTATACCACACCACCAGCCCTTAGATTTGTAAGGGATATTACAAATGCTAATTGCTGGTCAGTGTTACAAGCATCCTTCCACATGCTCTGGCTATTTCCTCTTTTAGGTTTCTGCTGAAGATTAGCTGTTAAGGCGGGTTTGCCAGGTGTTTTTCCATGCTGGTTGGTGCTGTATGTGGTACAAGAACCTTCCTCTCCAGTAGACTGTTGTTTTGGAAATAATCACAGAGCAGCCCCGTGCCCGCCCTTCCCTCACTGTCCTGCAGTGGGACTGGAGTAGAGCACCAGTGAGGACGTCGACACGAAGGCCATTACAGGCTTTCTCGGAGGGCACACAGGCTACACGCCTGTGGGTGCCTGTGACCACACTGCACTTACAGAACTGGCTCTGTTACCACAGAAGTCCATCCACTGGGTCACTCCTCAAATGTCCACAACTCCAGAGCTACAGCAGGCAGTGCCAGGAGCTAGGAACTCCAGCGGGGTCTTACGCAGCATGGGTAGCTAGGGCCTCAGCATCTGAGTCATCATGGGCTGCCTGTCGGGATGCATCAGCCCGGAGCTGGATCAAAAGCAGAATACCTGGGACTGAAAACCAGCACTCTGTGATGTGGCCACCACAAGTGGGGACTGACCCTCCTGCCACCAGACAGGATGTGCTCCCTTTTAATTGCAAGGTTATAGATGTTCTCTGTGGAAAATGAGAGTATACTTCAAAAAGTTTATGGAGAAACAAGTTTTAAGAGTAGACATCTGGCCTAGCATTTGGGGGGTTTCACTGGGTAGATCTCTCTCTGCCTTCCCAATAAATAAGGTTTCTTCTTAATTAAAAAAAAGATCAGTTTCTTTGGGCATAAAAACTTTGAAATCCATACAGCTTCTTCATAATACGTACCTCCCATGGAGTTTGCGCAAAGATCCTGGCAGGGAAAGGCGCCCTGGCTCACCAGCTGGGCTGTCAGAGACCGCCATAGGTGGGATTCTGTCAGTTCAGAGTGACTGTACTGCAGCAGAAGCATTTTTCCAGAACTTAAGCTTGACATTTTCTGCTCTGGAGTGCACGGTCTGACATCCCAACCTCAAGCTTCCTGGTGCCAGCTGCGTAGATCACTGGCCTATGCTACAGTTACTGAGCTGGGGAGCCATGCAACTGAGGTGTCTGGCCCTTCTGTTTCCTGGGCCAGCAGGCTGCATGCCGGGTCCCAGGAGGGGAACAGAGGTGGACAGAAGTGGGAAGCTTGTAAGCCTGGGAAGGACTGGGACTTCCATCCAAGGTACAGTGGCAAAGGAGGGACATTGTCATGTCAGATATGCCATCTCAGCTGTTGTGGCCACTTGGGGGTGAACCAGCATATGGGAAGGTCATTATCTCTCCTTCCCTGTGTAAATCTGCCTTTTCAATAAAAATAAATCTTTAAAAAAGAAAGAGGGCCCGGCATGGTAGCCTAGCGGCTAGAATCCTCGCCTTACACATGCCAGGATCCTGCATGGGCACCTGTTCTAATCCTGGCAGCCCTACTTCCTATCCAGCTCCCTGCCAGTGGCCTGGGAAAGCAGTCGAGAATGGCCCAAAGCCTTGAGACCCTGCACCCACCCATATGGGAGACCCAAAAGGAGCTCCTGCTCAGCACAGCTCTGGCTGTTGCAGCAGCTTGGGGAGTAAATCAGCAAATGGAAGATCCTCTGTCTCTCCTCCTCTCTGTATATCTGACTCTCCAATAAAAATAAATCTTTTTTTAAAAATGAGAGAAACAAGGAATCAAATCTGTGTAACCCTAACTCTAGCACAAGCACGATGCACATGATTTAAGCACATAGAGTGTAAGATAGCACTAACTCCTAACTCCAAATGTAGAAAACAAATATTTTTCCCAACTTAGAGACAAAACATTTAAATCTCAGGATAGAAACATTTTAATGCAAATAAGGAAAACAAAAGCAAAACTTAATTAAGACATGTCTTCAGTAAATATGCAAGTAGCTGCAGTTCAGACACCCTGTTCACATGGGCTCTGCTGGTATTTGGACAGCATGGGACTGCTTAGCACTTCCTGTGGTCCCAAGGGTACCAAGAGGGGAGCACCATCTACCAAACAGGGTCGTGAGCGAGATCCAGAGCTACAGGAGCTGCAGGTTCAGTCCTGCAGTGGGAATTAGGAAAGTCTCCAGCTGACGAGCCATGTCCTCAGAGCAGAGCTGCGACTCCCAGGGAATGAGGGTGACGTGAGAGAAACACGGATCCTTCAGGGACCATCTCCAAAGAGAATGAAGTCAGGCAAATGAAAAACAGATTATGGATGCAGTTTGTGGCTCACTGTGTTCTTACAGCACAATGGAAGTGAAAGGTAACACAGCCCTTATACTCAGGAATTTTAGCAAACTGCTTTTTAATAACCACAGAACACCCCATAATTATCTGCAATGTACTAAGAAGTGTGATCTTGACTATAAAGCGCTGAAACCTCAGAGGAAGAGTATTAAAACAAACTAAAAAACAAGTCAAAAATACGATTATTACAGCAAGGATCTTGTAGCCATTTCTAGGCATTCATCTAGAACTATGTCACACTGATACAGTGGTGGGAGAGACATTTCCGGTCAATGGTGATTTGGAGTTCGATCTCATTTCTTCAGATTCAGTGCTCCTTCCTTTGGCTCCAAAGTCCCTGGAAGCTGCTCAGAGCCACAGCCTTCCCCAGGTACTGGGGCTGCGAGGGTCATGCTCACGAGTGGAACTGCCTTCCAGGTTAGGTCACTGCCCCCGACTCAGGGAAAGGCTCCCTGAAAGCTTCCTGAAGAAAGATATATCGCTCACCACCTTTCCAGAAAGCATCCCTGGATCACATCAGACTGTTCCAGGATTCTGATTTGTATCCAGTTTTTTTGTTTGTTGTTTTCATGCAGAATACAAAAGATTTGGTCCTTTGGGAACACCTAAAATTCTAAGCCCTGAAATAAACTGTACTGAAGCCCTACAAGAATATTTTCTGAATACACTGGATGTTGAATTAATCTTGAGAAATGTGTCTCCGACCTCTGGCTGCACACTTCACAGAGGGTGACAGCCAAGGGTGAGCTACCAGGAAACCACCACCCTGGTCATGGAATACGACGTACAGATCTTTGTGTGGACTGGGAAAGCTTACAGTATTTATAAGCATGTGACAAGAATATTGGCTACCACTGCAGACCCCCTCCTGGGAGCTGTACATCCCCACATCCCATGTTTGCTCCAACCCTGATGCGGCCAACACTGACTGCCCTGTGCACAGGCAGGGCCGAGCCCCGATGACGACAGCACCAGGGCCACCTGCCCGGCGCCTTTGTTTTGAGGTCTTCAGGATCCTTGTGCGACTGAGCGTCTGGTACCAACCACGTCAATCCCAAGCAATTCTGGGATGTCCGTGAGGCTGAGAAAACAAAGAGAACAAGACTGATGAGACTGGCAGTCCCTGGGGCAGTGAAAGATGAGCTCCACTAACAGCGAAGGCATGGCCGACAAAGCCACTTTCATGTACAGCTGGAAAAGCTCTGCCCCACCTTGCCATGGCAGTAAAGCCACTCTGACATGTGGGAAGCACCAGCCTTAACATATTTTCCCGCACCCTCGGAAGGTCTGATCTTGCCAAGATGCTCACGGTCCAGAGCCAGGCGAGCCGAGGCAGTGCTGCTCCCTGCCCCTTTGTTGCAGTGATTGGGGGTGGACTCCCCCGCTCTCATCTTGGTCTACTTGGCTTTGGTGTGACCTGACCACAAAGCAGCTAGCCTCCTTCTCTCACAGCTCATTTCCCATGAAAGGCATCATCTTGGAGCACCAGGTGGCCACAGGGGCCCTGGGTAAAGGAGGATGGGACCATCAGCACACGGTGCCTTACCTATTGGCTCCTGGGACACTGTAAAGGCCTTATTAGCTTCTCTGTGCCCCCTTTGGTGGTCTACACAGGGGCGCCACTCAAGTACCTCCAGAGATAGGGAAACAGATCCCCGGGGAAGAGGGAGGCAAGTGGGTGTCTTGGTTGCCTAGCTTTTCTGTCGCCACAGTCAGGAGCTGGACCCCTGCTCTGTCACCTCTTCCCAGCTGTGGTCACCACTCTCATCACATTGTTCTTGGCCCCCAAACAGGGTGGACAGGCACGCAGCCTGGCAGCAGGCAATCAGGGATTGGGCTGCAGCAGCAAGAGCCGGAACATAAGCATGAAGGCTCTTTTATACTCAGCCATGCAGAGACACAGACCCTGAGTTGAGGGTCCCTACTGGTCAGGAAGAGGGGAAACCAAAGAGGAGAGAAGCCAGCAAGAAGCCAGGAGAGCTGGATGGCACAGCCGAGCACAGGGCTCTGGAACAGGCCTGGCATCACCCACAGACTCCTACCTTGGGCCGGTAGCCATGTTCGGCCATCATCTTGGCCTCCTGCCGCAGTAAGGTGTCACAGAGCTGCTCTGCCTGCCTGGCCTCCTCTTCCTCCTCCTCCTCCTGCTGGTTGGCTTCCCACGCCCGCAGCTGGCGCTCTGCCACCTGGCCCCCAAGAGCAAAGTCACCCTGAGACAAGACCCCCAGAGCACAACCCTGTCTCCCCAAAGAGAGAAAGCATGCAGTGCCAGCTGGGCTGGAGCTAAGTCGCAGGTACAGCGAGTGCCAGACACAGGAAGGCTACTTGGGTCTTCTTGAAAGTATGGCATGTAACCATGTATTCAGAATACTCTGTGTTCCATGTCAGGTCATGGAATTAAATAAAGACTCTTGGCCAAGGGTTACACCTGCCTGCAGATGCAGACGGTCAGGCCAGCCTCACACCCACCAGAGACATGGGACCCTGTGTGGGACATGCACCACAGCCACGAGCATCAGGACTTCAGCTGCAGTAAACAGAAGATGGATGTGTTGAGCCCCTGTCAGGTGCGATCTGTGCAAACAAGTGCCGGGCACTCAGTCCTATCCTACGATGATGCAAGAACATGATGTCACCCTCCAGAGGCTGCCTCCCACCCCTGGACTTGGCCCTACCTGAGCTTCCAGCTCTTGCTTCCTGGCCGACTTCAGTTCTTTGCTTTGCTCATGCTCACGGCGGGCTGACTCTCTGGCCTCCTCGAGACTGCGAATGAGCTGCTCCCTGTGTTTCAAGGATTCCTCTTGTGCCTGTCGGTTTTGTTCAATCTTTTCTTGTATTTGCTGTTGTCTCCCCGCTAGGACCTAACCTCCATAGGAAGGAAAGCAGACTTGAGATCAGAGGCCCATCCATAAGCCTTGCCCAAGTGGCAGGGACAGAGACAACCTCTGGTATCCTGGCAGATGTGGTTGACTGAACCCTGTAGTGGCACCTTGCCGCTCTGTGGTTGTGGTTTTAGACCTGAGGCTGAAGATTAGGCTGGGTCTCTGTGGAGCTGCAGCTGGGAGTGGTTAGGGGCATAGAAACCCTACAGAGACTAGTGGAGCCTCACTCCCCCCCAACAGTGGGTCCCAAGGAGAAGTACAAAATCCACACAGAGGACTTCGGGGAGAGTCTGGGTGAAATCTCCCACTCGAGGCAGCAGAGCATGCTGTGACACCTGGCTCTACAGCAGCGTGGTCCCACACCAGCCTCGGGCAGACTTGGGCATCAGGGTGGCGAGAAGCCACCTGAGCTGCCCAACAGTCACACCTTTGGGAGGTGATGAGCACAGCAGCCACAGCCAGGAGGGCAGATGAAGTGGGAACAGTCAGAAGCCACTGGGGGACACCTGGTGTCCACAAGAATGAGAAAGCACCAACTGGGACCCCATCTCCTCTAGATTCCAGAATACAACCCGCTAACGGACAGCAGCCTTAAGCTGCTCTGAAGAGAGCTTTCAATACATCACCCAGGTCATGGGGTGTCTTCCACATGTACACTCCAGCCTGTGTCTGGCCCTCTATGCCAAGAAAGAAATCGGCAATGTGGAAAAGCCCAAAATGCTTATGGCAGCATTTCTTACAATGGCTCAAAAATCAGAACGACCCAGAATATCCAATATGGCCTAGGAAAGCACACCAGGGTCTCATGAGAATTCCCTGATAAAATATGATCCTGCCACTAAAAGGGCAACCACAGAGACAGGGCGGCACATGCCAGTGTTGCCACCAGAGGGCATGGCATGAGGCACTGTCACACATGGAGACGGGAGTAGAAGGAAACCTGCCAATGGCTACGCCGCCACCAAGGCCCCGCTGCCTCTGCACTGCTCAACAGGTTTTTAAAGCCCAATGGGAATAAGCTGAGATTGCTCCTGGTGGTTCTGGTGGGGTCAGCACGCCACTGTGGACCTGACGCCTGGCCCCCAGCTGGCGGACGGGGCTGGGTTACCTCACTCATGAGCCGGTCACGTGCGCTGCGCTCTCGAGCCCACTGGGCCTCTCTCTTTTCCCACATCTCCTTGGCCTCCTCCCTGAGAAACAGAAAACAGACGAGAAGTTCCTGACTACTGCTGCTGGCTGGCAGTGAATCAAGAGCAAAAAGAGCACCTGGCGCAATAGCCTAGTGACTAAAGTCCTCGCCTTGAACACACCAAGATCCCATATAGGCATCAGTTCTAATCCTGGTGGCCCCTCTTCCCATCTAGTTCCCTGCTGTGGTCTGAGAAAGTAGTCAAGATGGCCCAAAGCCTTGGGACCCTGCACCCGCGTGGGAGACCGGGAAGAGGCTCCAGTCTCCTGGCTTCAGATTGGCTCAGCTCCAGCTGTTGCAGCCATTTGGGGAGTGAGTGATCGGATGGAAGATCTTCCTCTCTGTCTCTCCTCCTCTCTTTACATCTGAATATTTGCCTTTCCGATAAAAATAAATAAATCCTTTTAAAAGAGAGAGAGCAAACAAGCCAGACAACCCTCGATGAGGCCCAACTTCTGTCAGCTCTTCCTCTGAAAGATGACAGTGATGGCTGGCCTTCCTGGAATTGTCTGAAGCCACCTACTTTCATACCTCATCACCTTAAAGCGCTGGAGGCAGCTCACACAGTAGCCACCAAGGTGCCAGACTGGAGGAGGCTGCTGGCCTGGGCCTGAGCTGTGGCTGTGCGCTAGGGTCATGGCCAGCTCATCCCAGAGGGCCTGTGTCCCACCTTGGGGACTGGGAAGGCCAGCCTTACCATGTAGGAAGTGCTCAGAGTGAGCCACCTGTTATTTCTGTCTATGGCTTAGGTGTTCAAGACCCAATTTTATTGACCCAAAGGACTTCTTCAGAACTCAGAGCATTTTCCCGTCAAATCATTAAGACATTACATCAGCAGAGTGGTACCCTAACCCATCCTGACTTGCATGTTAAGCAGCTGAAGGGAAATACCGGGCCTAAAGGAACCAGGTCAGATGCCGCAATAGCCAGAGGGATATGAAGAGCATTTGAGGGAACCGAGTGGGGGCCCACCACCTCTCACCTCAGCAACATCTGCAGCTCTGCCTCCCGCGCCCTCTCTAGCTGCAGCTGCTCCTCAATGACCTGTTTCATCCAGGCCGCGTCGGCCACGGCCTGCTCGCGCCTGGCCAGCTGCAAGCGCTGGTCCTCATCCTCCTTCTCCAGGAGCGCCTGCAGGATCTGCTTGTCTGCCTCCTGGAAGAAGCAGTGGGTGGGCTGGACAGACAGAGCCCTTCAGCACCTACAGCCTACAGAGGATCTCTCCCAACTCGTCCCCCAGAGAGCGAATCATAGCAGGGGTGAGGGATGGTTTAGCCACGCTCAGCTCGGAGCTTTTGCATTAGGAAAGGGAGACCGCTGCAGCACCACAAGCTCTCGGCTGTATCTTACGGCACAGCTTTGTGCGACACAGCTGGGCAGCAGTTCTGCTCCAAAGAGCACTGACTCTGCAGCACAAATGCACGAAGCACTTGCTGTAGGGTCATGAGAGAGTTGGGCTTTCCCGAGGATGAGGGAACACTGGGAAGAGTGAAGGGAGAAGGCTGCACACTGGGCTCCCAGGGGCCCAGCTCCTTGGGGTCAGCCCTGACCACAGCAGCCAGGGGTTGTGGGGAGCCTCGACTTGTCCGCTTTCCAGTTGTAGTGAGGTGACTCATCAAAGCACTTCACAGGAGCACCTGAGTGGCTATTCAGAACGCACTCAAGCAGATGCACTCACCTTTCAGGGGAGCTGAGCTTCCCCATGAGCGAATGTAGGTGGCTAAGGTGTGCAACTTCAGTCACATGAAAAAATACCACCACCTTCTCTGGAAAATGCTTGCAATACCCAGGGCTTGGCCAGGCCAAAGCTAGGAGCCCAGAACCCAATTCAGGCCTCCCTATGTGAGTAGCAGGGACCCAAGTCCTTGCACTTGCTGCCTCCCAAAGCATGCATCCGATTTGGGAGATAAGTATGCTAATCGCTGAGCCATGTGCTTGCCTGTTTTGTTGGATGGCTATGATCATGCTAATGAACACATGCCTCACCTCAAAGGGGCTTTTTGGTGGCAAGGACACTTACAATCTACTGTCTGCGCTTCCGTGGAGCGCACAGTCCAGGCCCTGCGCTGCACTCGAGGTCCAAGGACTCGTTCACCTCAAAGCTGAAGGCCTGTACGCTTGGATGCCACCTCCCGCCCCCTTCTCCCGACAACACGCACACACTGTGTGTGGAAGAGATTTCTTCCAGAGTGCAAAGCACACTGCACCCATCACACTCACCAGCTCCTCCTGGATCTGCTGGGCGCGCCTGTTGAGCTGGGCGTTGTACTGATGTCGCAGAAAGCGCCTAAAAAGGTAAAAAAGTGTGGGTCACCTGCAGCATCGTGGGAAGAATTCATTGGGGCCTGGAAACACTCACTACAGGCTGTGCCCTTCCTGGCGTCAGGATGCCAGTGCCAGGGAAGGTGGGAAGGCCCGCACGCACCCCAGCTCTGCCTTCTGCCGGAAGGCCGCCATCTGCTTCCTCTCCTCCTCCAGCCTCTCCAGCTCCCAGCGCTGCCTCAGCAGGTTCTCCTGTTCCTTCTTCAGCTTGCTCGCCTGTGGTGACAGGGTTAGGGACCCGACTGAGCCGACAGGCATCAGACCTCCCTTTATTCTCCATCTCCGTCTCCAGCCAGCTGCCCTCATGATGGGTAGCCAGGAGACCCCTCCCAGAGCCCAGCTTCACTTCCACATTCATCCCATGTGAGCTGAGCCACCCTCTGCAAGAGCCCCTCCCAGGCCTGCAACAAGGAATGACCCCATGCTCTGAGCTCTCAGGGGATGCTGGACTAGTCTGCACTTCAAAATCATCTCCTGCCTCTGACACAGCTCCTTCCACAAGGCTAGGAGCCAAGGCTTGCTTGGGCTCTGACTCTAGCGCCCAGTGCAGTGCTTGGTGCCTGGAGACGTGCACTGGGCACGGAGCTCTGAGTTACTGAGTCGTTCAGACCTGGCGGAGGAAGAGGAGGGAAATGAGGACAAAGGGGCACAGAGAAGGTGCAGCCCTCGCAAGCAAACCAAGCACAGCGTCCCCAGCAGACCAAATCCCTCAGACCCAGTCAGGACTGGGTCACGACACAGCCAGGAGTCAGGACCCCAATCAGGGTCTCCTTCCCACATGGGTGGTGGGGAGAAAAGCACTTGAGCCACCAGGGCACGGGGACGAAATTCAGGTACCCTGAGGTGGGGCAAAGCATCTTAGCCCCTAGGCCAAATGCCCGCATACACGGTTTTTATTTTTTCAAGTTTGCTCATTTCTTTTTCTTTACTCTCTGCTTGAAGGGCAGAGAAGCAAGAAGGGGAAAGCAGAGAGGGATAGATTGAAATCCACTGATTCTCTCCCCAAACGCTCATAATGTGTTGCTGGGATTCCAGACACTCCAGTACGGGCTGCAGGCACCTCTCCAGGGAGGGCTTCCCTCAGCCTAATGGGCAGCCCCGGAGGGCCGGGAAGGGGGGCCCTGGCTCACCTCCAGCTCCTTCAGCTTCAGCTCCTCCATCTGCTGGAGCAGCGCCTCGGCCTGGAGTTTGTCCTCCAGCTGCCTCCTCTCCTGTTCCGCTTTCATCCGCTCCATCGCTTCCCTCCGGGCCGTCTCGTACTCATTTTCATGCCGTTTCTCTTCTTGCTCTCTGCTGGCCTCTTCCTGCAAGGAGCCAAAGGCACCTGGGAGGTTGGCCCTTGTTACTACTCACAGCTGGCAAGTCCCATTTCCTGCCACCACTCAGTGGGCCACAGGGACCCCCACAGGCCCTGCCTCGTGTCAGCAGCGAGACCCTGGGTTGGGGCACAGCTCCTTGGACTCAGTTCCCTCTGTGGAAGCTGCAGGTAGTGCCCTCACAGATAAGGCTGGGGAGGTGCCCGGC
The DNA here is from genome assembly GCF_017591425.1 of Ochotona curzoniae. Classification (NCBI taxonomy): domain Eukaryota; kingdom Metazoa; phylum Chordata; class Mammalia; order Lagomorpha; family Ochotonidae; genus Ochotona; species Ochotona curzoniae. Next base: position 12,673,418 of record NW_024467101.1, on the reverse strand, counting down.
ACACAAGTGGGGGGACTCGACAACACCCAGTGTCATCCCCCTACCCTGGTCACCCAAATACTTTCTAAAATGAAGCCAGAGGCAAAGCCTGGAAGGTGGCCTCTTGTCCTTAGTAGTGCTGCCACAGGCCAGCAACAAGAGAGAGACTGCCGACAACAAAGACAGCCTGAAGGCTGCCTGTCCCAGCTCCCACCTTCCAGCTCTGATGGTCACCCAAACTTAGTCTGTCCTGGGGAATGATCACAAAGGATCCCGGGCCACGTATGGGCAAGTGTCAGTTTTCCCATTAAACAGGGTCTGCTGCGCAACTGGCATCCCTAACACTGGAAAATTCAGAGACACAGAGACAGACTGGTACCATCACAGGTGGCCTTCTTCCCGAGCTGGGAGCCATACCTGTTTTTTTTCTTCTTTCTGTATCTCCCAAGAGTCCACCACATGTTTCCTGTGAAGGTCCAGCTCAATCTAGGATGAGAAGGGACAGATGACTTCCTCATGGATTCACTGGACGCCGCCTCCTGCACCACTTGCTGGCATATGGCCGTCATTTTCCTTGTTAGGATTCCGCAGGGGCCTGGCGGTTCAGCAACAGAGCAACAATGGGCCTGATACACAGCATGAATGCAGTCCAATATGGAAACCAAGGGAGCAGGTGCTACTACACCCTTCTGGAGAGGTGGGTGCAAGTCCCAGAAGTGCTTCCCCAGTACCTTGGGGTTGGGCAGGAAGCCCAGCAGATTGACAGGAAAACATCCCACAGTGTCTCTGGGACCCATCTCTGGCCTCTGAGTGAGTTGGGTGCACTTCCCCTGCCCATTTGCCCAACTGCCCAGGAGGGAGGTGTTGTCCCATGTGCCAGGTAACAGATGGAACAGCACGGTGTGATGACCACAGAGAGGGACCCCTCGGGCCTCAGGCTACAGCAGGTCCTCTGCAGGTGGCTGGAGGCTCCCTCAATTACAACCCAGCCTGGAGACAGGATCTCATCTACTAAACACGTCCACAGAAGGCTCCTGGTTTTCACCTCTCGAAGTCTGGGATTGTTCTTTTTCCAATGTTCGTAGAGGAGTTGTTCAGCCATCTATCAAGAAGACAAACAGAGAGACACAACGTTAGGGTCCAAATCCACTGACAGGGTGGATGGCGCACAGTGGACTAACAGCTCCTGGCCCGCAGGCTGTCACTGCACCCACCATCCACATCCAACTGCCCTGCACCCTCGACACTGCGAGCCAGACTTCAGGCAGACCTGGATGGCAGTGACAAGGGGACTCAGTGATGGTGACAGAAGGGAGGGGAGGAGTCAAATGCAGAGTGAGACCTCAGCCCTGGCAGCTCAGGTGCAAGTGGGGGAGTCCTGTTACACCCAAGTGCATGGGAGTGACCCCCACGTGTGCCCTCCCAGGATAACCATTTCTGAGAAGAGCACCCTCCTGCCCCACAGCCTCCTAAAGCTCCGTGACATTTTACCAGCTTCCTCTGCTCTTCCCTGGCAGACCTCAGGTTCCCGTGCCGCTCACGGATTCTGCTTTCCCGCAGGTTCATGCTCAGCCGCAACTCCTCCAGCTCTCGGGCCAGCAGGTCCTGCTCCTCCAGCATCAGCTGCCGGAGCTTCTCCCGGCGGGCTTCCAGACTCCTCCTCTTCTCCTCCTTCACCTTCTCTCGCTGGTAGGCGTGCATGCTGTGTGAGAAGCAGCCCGCAGTCAGCCGATCCCGCTTCAGTCACAGCTCTGCTAGGTGAGGCTACGAGATACTGAGGAGGACGCACGTGACGACACAGGGAGGCATTCCTCACCAGCGGGACGGAGGAAGGTTGTGCAAAGGTATGCAGAGTAGAAATTCTTACTTTTGCAAAGAAAGAATGCCTAGTGGGCTTAAGTATGCATGTGATACCCATGACAGCTAAGGGTTTTTGAGCAATTCCCATGTACCTAGTCCTAGAGAGGGGGTGTGGTTTATTACTCATCGTGTAAGTCTCACAAGGTAGGTTCTGTTTTAGTCCCCACTTGCCTGATGAGGAATCGAGGGTTACCCATCTGACACCAACAGGTCTTCCATTTAGGCCTGGCTGGCTCCAGAGCCTTGGCTTGTCAGGTCCACCTACTTAGAAGTTTCTCTAAAACTGACTCTTTGTGTGTGTGTGTGTGTGTGTGTGTGTGTGTGTGTGTGTGTGTTTGGGTACTAAAGGGAAAATACACGGGGCAGGAGACACACCAAGCTGGGAACTCGTGACTCCCTGCAGGTTCGGGGCTCACTTTATCTCCGTCACTGCCCTGATGGTTTCCATCTCACCTTCAGCTGGAGAAAAATGGCACACAGGTAACCCCCGCCCCGGCACGGGTGCTCACCTGCTCCCCGTGCCCTTACCTGCGCAGGTAGGAGGTGCTGGAGCTCCATTCGGCCTGTTTGGAGGCACGGATGTCGGATGTCCTGAAGTAGTGGCTGTTCTGGTCCCACTGCTGCCGAAGCCGCGCCTCCTGCTCCCGCTGCCGCTGCCAGGCAGCCTGCTGATCCAGGGGCCTCCGGCTGCACCAGCGGGAGGGCAGTGTCGGGAGGGCCATCTGAAAGGACCAGCAATGACGGCAGAAGAATGAGGGGAGTGCCAGCCCAAGGAGCCCCTGACAGATGTGGCCTCCCCCCTTTAATGAGTCATCCTCATTCCTGGGCTACACACGGACATCCCCTGGTACAGCTCAAAGGAAAAAAAAAAAACAGAAATACCCTTCTGGGTCCCACTCCACACCTTACTGAAAGAAAAATGCCTGTTTAAATGCCTGTTTAAAGGACTTAAATGCCTGTTTAAAGGACTTCGCCAGCAGGCCTACAAATCAGTCTAAACTAACCTGGCCTGTACCTGGCTGCAGACCAGCCACTCCCGGGGACTGACCAGGCAATGCCACCTTGGGCACACTGGGGGCTTGAATGCTCTGTACAGACTAACCCCTTAGGAAACACGCATTTTCCCATGCTTATAGTCACCCCGTGTTTGTTTTGCAGATGACACAACCCAAGTTCAAAGAGGTGAAGTGATCTGCACACCCCAAGAGGCTGTGTGATAGGAGCTTCAAGCCCTGCTCAGGTGGCCCATCCAGGGCTCACTCCATAAGTCTGCTGGGCTAGCAGACTCCTGTGAGAGGAATGGGACTATCAAGGGTCCCAGATGAACCTGGGGGATACGGCTGGGGCCTGCAAAGCAGAACACAGTGTCACTCCAGGCCACCATCCCCCTCCAGCAAAAGCTGCCCCGGTTGGGGAATGAGCGAATGAATGCGGGTCGGTGCTCAGAATCTCGGATGCAGCCTCCTCCCAATGCCGAGGGTCATGTGCGCAAGTCATGTGCGTCTAAGGGGGCCAAATGCAACCCCCGGTGGCCAGCCTGTGATCTCTGTCCGGCACAGGAGTGTGGCAGGATGAACTTACGTCCTTCCTGTCCTGGATGGAAAGCAGTCAGCAGGTAAGTACAAACCTTAAGATTTGAGTCCCGCTACGGACACCATTCAGCTTGCTCCTGGAACAAGGGGCATCCCTCTCTCAGCCTCAACATCATCTACATCTCACCGACAGGTCACAGTGCAGAGCGTCAGATGCAGGGCGAAAACCCCACTGCCCGCACCCCTCCCCGCCCCAGCGCCGTGATCTCGAGTCCCCCGTGGTTCCCGCGTGGCTTTCCCGCCCAGCGCGGGGCGCTCGGACAGGGATCCAGCGGATCTCGTCCCCATGGATGCCGGCTCCCAGCGGAGCCTCGCCGCCAGACTCACTTTTTTCCGCGCCCCTGGAGTTCCCGGGGAGTCCCGTGACCCGAGCTCCCGCACGCCCCAAGCGGGCCCGGGACAGTCCGGCGGGGCCCCAGCTGAACCGCGCGACACTAAAGCCGGCCGTTTTCCGCCTGTTCGTTGTCCCGGCAACGGGCCCCACGACGGAGCGCCGCAAGGGCCAAGCCATCCTCCAGAGCGACGCTGGACGCGCGGAGAAGGAGAAGAATGTTTCGGCTCTGATGCCCTCTCGTGGAGGGCGGGAGACCAAACCGCCAACGGTTCATGTCCTTGAAACAACCAAGGATGAAGAAAAGGAAAGCCACACTCACCCCCAAACTTCAGGGTGGTGGTCACCGGAGGGAGTAAAGGAAACAGGGGCGAGGAGAGAGGGGACATAAGCCAGTGGCTCTCAAATAATGGTTTTGCTTGAGAGTCACCGGGGTAAAATCCAGATGGCGTGGGGTGTTTGGCAGAGTGGTGATCTACCCCCAGATTCCAGCTTCCTGCTAATGTTCACCCTGGAAGGCAGCAGGGAATGATGGCTCAAACAGAGGGGTTCATGCCACCCATGGGGAAACCTAGAGACAGTTGCAGGCTCCTGGCTTCAGCCTGGCACAACCCTCACTGCTGTGGAGTGAACCAACGTATGGCATCTCTCTCTTTCTCTCTCTCCCCCCCCCCAGACCAATTCCTCCAGGTTCTCAAAGAGTCCCCGTGTTTCCCATGTGTTTCCCCCAGTGTATCAGTGTGCAGCCAAGGCTGACCGCGTGGCGCAGTGGATACAGGCAGCTTTCCAAGTCCTCCCTGGCATCCCTTCTCTGAGTACGCTTTATAACTACTACATGTGTGACTCTATGGCCGACTCCAGGAACTTCTTTCCAGGTCTCCCACAGGGGTGCAGGGTCGCAAGGCTTTGGGCCATCCTCGACTGCTTTCCCAGGCCACAAGCAGGGAACTGGATGAGAAGTAGAGCTGCTGGGATTAGAACCGGCATCCATAGGGGATCCTGGCACATTCGAGGCAAGGACTTTAGCCACTAGACCACTACGCCCCGCAAGTACCTTTTCTTTGGTTGCATCTGGGGCTCCTGTGAGGCCTGCTACCCAATCGAGAACTGCCTAACCCGAGGCCCAGGAAAGTGCTGTTATTTGAGGAACTTTAGCAGATGAACAGGTCAGGCAGGGCTCCAGGGTCACAGGCCTCCCTGCTCCTGTCCCACTGCTCCCAGGACATAGCTGATATTTGATCCATCTTCGCTAAGAACCGAAGACATGGACTAGGCCTTGTAGTGCAGCAAGTGAAGTTGCTATTCATAATGTCAGAATCCTATATTGGACTCAGGATCAAATCTGAGTTCTTTGCTTCATCTGAACCAGCTCCCGGGGAATATGACTGGGAAGGCAGTGCCTGACGACTGAGGACTTGGATCCCTGCCACCTGTGTGGAAGAGCCGGATGGAATTCCTGGCTCCTGGCTTCAGCTCGACCCGTAGCTGGCTTTTGTGGCCATCTGGGGAGTGACCGGAAGATGAAAAGTGTCTGTCTCTCTCTCTCTCTGTAACTCTGCTCTTCTAATAAATAAATACATATTTTTAAAAGTATAAAAAATGAGAAGCTCCTCAACACTAAATCTCTTGTCTCCCTCCACCCCACCAAAAAAAAAAAAAAAAAAAAGGAGAGGAAAGGGCAATTGAAGCCACCATTTGTCATGCCATCATCCCCATATCAGAGAGCTGCTTAGAGCCCTGGCCACTCAGCTTCCAATCCAGCACCATGCTAATATGGTTAGGAGGGCAGCGGATGATGTCCAAGGTGCTTGGGTCCTGCTGCCCACCTGGGAAATCAGATGGACTTCCAGGCACCTGACTTCAAGCCTGGCCCAGTTTGTATCATGACAGCCTTTTGGAAGTGTGAAAAATAGATGGAAGATCTCTTGATCTCTTCCTATCTCTTTGTAAACTCTGCCTTTCAACAAATAAAATTAAATAATTAAAAAAAAAAAGACAGAGGGCCCACCACGATAGCCTAGTGGCTAAAGTCTTTGCCTTGCAAGCGCCAGGATCCCATATGGGCGCTGGTTCTAATCCCGGCTGCTCTGCTTCCCATCCACCTCCCTGCTTGTGGCATGGGAAAGCAATCAAGGATGGTCTAAAGCCTTGGGACCCTGTGCCCATGTGGAGACCTGGAAGAGGTTCCTGGCTTTGGATTGGCGTAGCTCTGGCTATTGCAGTCACTTGGGGAGTGAATCGGGACGGAAGATCTTCTCTGTCTCTCCTCCTCTCTGTATATCTGACTTTGCAATAAAAAAATTTTTAAAAGAATAGTAAAACTTTTAAAAAATGATAATAAATAAATAAAGATGAAACCAAAACAGGCATTGAGAGAAAGCAGAAAAGGAGTTAGCCATCCCTGAACACCTCCCCTGGGAGAATGCTTCTAGAACATGCAAGTACCACCTCACTAAAGCCTCCCTCGGGGCTGGGAGGAAGGTGGCCCTGTCCCATCTGGCAGGAGATCCCCTGACTCTCTGAGAGCTGATACGACTCCCCTGAGATCACCCAGCAATGCCACGAGAGCCGGGATGGGCACCTGCCCCCCAGAGCTCATGCGTCTCTCGTCAGTATGTCTTCCCAGGGGATTGTGGTGGCAGGCATCATTCCTCAAAGAGGCCTCTGAGAGCAAAGTGGCAGCAATGTTACACCGCCAAAGTGGTGGATCCGTGACTGTGGTCAGTGGGGGCTGGGTGGGAGACCCTGGCAGAGGGTTGAAAGGGTGGGGTTGCTCTTGTACTTAAGTCTTGACACAGAAGCAGAAAATGGGAAGGAGGGTGAGCTGGGTGTTTGGCTCATTTGTTAATATTCTGCTGTGCCAGGAGCAGGTGTGGTGGAGTGGTGGGCAAAGCCACAGCTGGGAAAGCCTGCACTCCATATCTAAGTGCCTGATCGAGTCCTGGCTTTTCCATGCTCCCAGTCCAGCTCCCTGCTACCCAGGGGACACCAGCTACAGACCAAATGCTTGGCATTCCCGGCTTCCTTGTGAGAGACTCAGATGGGCTTCCAGGCTTTGGGCTGGCCAAGTCCCAGCTGCTGTGAGCATCTGCAGAGTGAAACAACAGATGGAAAATTGTTCTCTCTGGCGTCAGCGTTGTGGCACTGCAATCGAAGCCATTGCCTGTCATGAGAGCATCCCAGATGAGTGCCGATTCAAGACCTGGCTGTCCCCACTTCTTGTCCAGCTCCCTGCTCGTGCACCTGAGGAAGCAGCACGCAATAGTTCAAGTGCTCAAGTCCCTGTTAGCCACGTGAGAGACCAGAATGTGATTCCAGGCTCAATTTTTGTGGTTATTTGGGGAGTGGCCCAGCAGATGGTAGGGGCGTGTGTGTGTGTGTGTGTGTGTGTGTGTGTGTGTGTGTGTATGCGAATTCTGCCTTTCGTTTCAAATAGATGAAGCCATCTTTTAAGCAGGATTGGGGAGAGAAGGTGGTGGCATTGGAGCTGCTCTCATAAGCAGAAATGGGCCAGCCCTGACCGGGAGTGTTGCCCTCCCTTAATTAGCAGGTGTCACTGCTCAGGCAGGTTTGCCTGCAACAGAGCATCATGGTGTTTCAACATCAGCCACTGCGGCTCCTCCCTCCCTGCCTGGGCTGGGTTTCCCACTCTGCTCTAAGACAAGGCTGCAGAAGTAGACACGCATGCGAGTTCTTGGAGCCATGGAGCTCCAAGCCCCAGCTGAGTGTTTCATTCTGACAGCAACAGGAATCATAATAAATAGAAGTATGCATGAGAAAAACAGCATAAAAATTCTTTCACTCAAATCGGGGTATCTCTGGTGGGATGGGGATGGGAGAGTGCAATTCTGAATGATTTTCATTTTTAATCGCTCACTGTTACCAGATTAATTTTTAAAACTGTTTTGGAAAGAGTCTGTCTCTTTCTTTGAAAGACTGAGAGGGAGGGAGGGAGAGCGAGAGAGAGAGAGAGAGAGAATCTTCCCTACACCATCTTCCCCAAATGATGGCAACAGCCAGAACTGGGTCATGTCAAAGCTAGGAGCCAGGAACCCTGTCCATGTTTCCTACATGGGTGGCAGGGGTCCACGCACTCGAGCTATCGTCCACTGCTTTTCCAGAAGCATTAACAGGGAGCTGGACTAGAAATGGAGACTTGAACTGACACTCCAACATGGGACACAGTGGATGGAGTTGCCAACAGCAGCTTATCCTACTGTACCACAACGCCAGTCCCTAACTGTTGTCTTAAAATCGCTAAGCTTGGAGGCAGACACCGCTCGAAACTGTTCTACCTTTGCTGTAGTTTGCTTTCGTTTACTGTCCTTCCACCAGTCTTGTTGTATTTTCTCTTGGATACTGACCTGTGGCTTACCCCCGCAAGCACCTGCAGGAACAGGCAGAGTGGGCAGTCATGCGCACAGGTCCAACACAAGCTCTCACAGTGTTAAGCCCCTACTCCACAGCCTGGCTCTCCTTTGTAGAAGAAATAACGAAGTATCCTAATGCTTAAGTCATTTTCCCACCATTTACAAGCCCCTCTAGCCATAGGTTTTTCTAGGATGGCATTTCTCAAAGCGTCATTCATACACATATGTGAGGGGCTAGTATTGTGCCTCTTAGGGAAGCTGCCCTTTGAGAACTGCCTTGGTCTCTGTCTTTCTCCCCCTCTCCCACTAGTAGAATTCATGACCCTGGTCGCGCCACCTCTGCCCCAGGGACATCCAGGGACACCCAGTGCCCACTTCTCTTTAGCATGTCTGAGGGTTGAGGATGGCATCTTTGAGTTGCTATGTTCTCTTGTGCTGCCCCTCTGTGTCACCTGCAGTCATGCTGGAGCCTGACTCTGTCCTGGCCAGGCTGTCTCCTAGAGGGTATAGAACTGTATACGGATTAGATGAGAGCGCCAGGAACACCTGCCAGTGGGGACCGGGTTCCCAGGAGCAGGCTGCCTGGTCACAAGTGGGACATGCTGGTGCTGTGCTATTAAGTGGGCATACCAGTAAGTTCTTCTGACATCGCAAAGGCCAGATACTGAAAACCCTGGGCCAAGGCTGGGGTTGCCTTGTTCCCCCGCCCCACCAGCCCCTCACCTCCTCTGTGGGAGTTTTTTTTTTTTCCTTTTAATTTTTTAAATTTTATTGGAAAGGCAGCTTTATGGGGAGGAGACAGAAAGATCCTCCATCTGTTGGTTCACTCCCCAAATGGCTGCAATGGCCAGAGCTGACCAATCAAAAGCCAGGAGGCAGGAGCTTCTTCCAGGTCACCACATGGGTGCAGGGTCCCAAGGCTTTGGGCTATCATCTACTGCTCTCCTAGGCCACAGGCAGGGAGCTGGATGGGAAGTGAAGCAGCCGGGATACAAACTGGTGTCCACATGGGATCCCAGCACATGCAAGGTAATGATTTAGCTACTGGGGCCATTGCCTTGGGCCCTGCTATATGCTTTTTAAATGACCAAAGGATGGTCTTTCAGCAACTGAGAAACAAACAAATACAAAGTACAAGCATTTGGCTGCAGTGTACTGTTTTTGGCAGTGGTCAGGCCAGGTGGCGGGTGGCACCGGGAGCATTCATTAGAAAGAAGGAAGTGGCAGGCAGGACTGGTGCTCCAGCTTGGCACAGCAGCACTTAACATCCAGAGGACTTGGCACAATAAATCCCATTGGGCAGGTTGAGTCCCATGGGAACCTGGCAGGTGGAGCAGCAGTATCACGGCTACCCCCTTGGTCGCCAGGCCTGGGGAGAAGTAACTTGCAAAACGGAAGCATTGTGGCCATGCCACTCATGGACAGCTGCCTGCCTGCTAGCCACGTGGCTCCTCTTGTCGCAGGGACATGGCCTGTGGGCCCTGAGCTGTTGGTGATGGTCTTTATGTGATACCTCCCTGAGGAGGGAGGTGTGCAGGATGCAGGAAGTACTCCACCGATCTTAGGCCCCAGGCCCCGTGTGTCATGGGCATGGTCTTGTTGGGAAAGGGCACTCTGCAGATAGCAATGAAATGGGGTGGTTACCCTGGATTATCAGGGTGGGGTGGCACCCAAATACATCTTAATTATCACAAGCAACTTCATTATCTAGTCATTGAGAAAAAAAGCTCCCACCTGTGGGTTCCCTCCCCCGACGTCTGCAGTGGCCCACACTGGGCCAGGCCAACCCAGTCCAGGACTCCCAACATTGCCTGCAGCTTCAGGCATTGTTTGGAATATGGGAATCAGGGCTGGAACTCAAACCCAGGACTTGAGTTTGGGATGTGTGAGTGTCCGACGCACCTTCCCTGAAATCGGTCTTTTATGGAGCATTTGGTGACATGTAAGGGAGGAGAAGCTGGAGAGATGTGGCTACAAGCCAGGGAGTTCTTGTTGCCGCCCGAGCTGGGAGATGTGGGAGGGACCAAGTCTTCTCCAGGCCTCCAGAGAGAGTGTGGTCTGGCCAACATCTGGGTTTTTGCCCTCCTGACACTGGTTTTGGATGTTTGGCTCTGGACAGTGACAGAGCGCATATCAGTTATCAAAGCTGCCAGTACATGGCCATCTAGTACAGCGGTGATAGGAAGCACATCTGGGAAGTGACTGCCCTGGGCTGTACTGCTGGGGTATAGGGTGTTGCGTGTTACAACCCATTAGTGCTGCATACATGTTAGCGATGGTGGCAGTGGTGGTGGTGCACATGGAGAGGCTGTGTTGTAAGGATGCGATGTCAGAAAGATTGTGAACTGGGCCTACCTCAGCCATTCCTACAAGATGCTACTGGGGAGAACTGTCCAGGCTCTGATGATTCAGCCTGCGGAGATGCAGTTAACCTTGGGTGGAGCTATTGCAGGAAAGTGATGCAAGCTTGCCAGCTACACAACTCCCTCCCGCTGAGTCAAGTCCACTCCTAGCATTCCATCCGCTGGCCCATCTAATCTGGCTCTTGTGGTATTGGAGGAGGGCAGAAGTGGCATGGTCCAACAGTCTCAACAGAAGAAGTGGCCCCTTTGTGTCTGTTGTCACTTCCCCTGCTGTGACACTTGGCTTTCTACTTAACCCTCTGTCTGCTTTGATTCAAATTAAAAGCTATTACTCAGTCATTAAGAAGATTGAAATCATACCATTTGCAACTATATGGTCGCAACTAAAGACCATTATGCTCAGTGAAATAAGCCAATACCAAAAGGACAAATACCGTATGTTCTCTGGATCGCACGGTGGCCTCATTTTATCCAAGAGGCTTTTCTGTTTTCTTCACCCATGCATGGGTTATTCAGTGGTGTGTTTTTCAACTCCTTGGTGCTGTAAATTTTTTGTTTTAACTTCATACCTATTGTTGACTTTGTTTTGTGGCTTCTCACTTAAGGGAATGTATAGTGATGGTGTAATAGAGACTATCATATTCAGATGTGAAGATACAACACAGTATGCATCCCTACTTCCAAATCAAAGATGAACTCCTGATGAAATTGTTGGTCATATCTAGACAATGGAATGCTGGGCTTTCTGACATTCCCTGTACCAGCAATGTCAGACACACTTAAACAACAGACTGATGGACTTATGACTACTTAAGAAGGACTATATTATTGTAATAATATGGGGAAAATCAGTCGGGAGGTGGGAGTTTGGGGCAGGGGTGGAATCCCAGACTCTGTGGAATTATGCCATAAAATTCAAAATTAAAAAAATGTAAAAAACAAAACAAAGTAAATTACCCCACTTGTTGAGGGTGTGCAGGTCTGAGGAACTCACGGTCCAAGGCAGAAGCCAGCTTGCCCACTATTCATGCGATTCTCCCCCTTTAATCCCCTTCATCACTTCCATTTCCCTGCTCTCTTTTCCTTTGGGTTCCTTAGTGCTTCAACAAAGCCATAAGGTGAATTCTCAGCAAGCTAAGCATCAGCAATAATGAGGGGAGAAGGAGAAGGGCAGCCAGTGCACAGAGTGGTATTGCAGTCCAGATGACGTTACCAAAAAAATAGGGAGGGGGACGGGTGTGCTGGATATCCAGCCCAGGTGGCCCCCTTCCTGCAGGTTGAGGAAGGAATCTGCCTTGCATGAGATCTTGGAGCCAGGAGATGGCTAGGCATCAGGGATGGCCCACTACCTGAACCTGTGAGAACCAGTGAGAGCCCCAGCTTTCTCATTGGCCACAAAGGGGGCTCCAAATTGGGAAAACAGAGAAAGTAGAATTAGATTGGAATTGGATCTGTTGGGGTGACAAGCATAGTTTTCTGTAGAGATAGGTAACTGCAAAAACAAATAGAGATACATGTAGAGGTGTGTGTGTGTGTGTGTGTAGGACTCTGTCCACTGAGAAGACCCAGGAGCTGTGACACCCCAATGACAAATCACCACACCCAGAATTTGATTTGCAAATACTGTTCCCCAAACAAAGGAACCAGGGCTCTTTGACAAAACAGCTGATTACAGATGTGGGCAAGGCAAATACAAGTCCAGAATATCTTGTCCTAGATATGGAAGGGAGTACTTAACAGATGACAGACACATGTCAGAGGATGCACAAGCCAGCTCACAGGGGCTGTCATGGGCCCCAACCAGGACAGCCTGAACATAGCACCTAAATAAACAGCAGCACTGGATCATGACCTGGAGTTTGCGGTCTGCACTGATGTGGATAAATCAGTGGAGATGCTGACCTCGTCTCAGAGCAGCTCCCTGCAGGTGCTGGTCAGCCCTGTCCTGGGCTGCTGTCGCACTGTTTCTCACTGCTGGTTTGAGTCCTCCCTGTACTACTCCCCATCTAGCTCAAATGGGAGACATAGCTGGAGCTCCTGGCTGCTGGCTGTAGCCTGGCCCAACCCTGGCTATTGGCAGCCCTTTGGGGAGTAAACCAGCAGATAGAAGATCTCTGTCTCTCCCTCTTAAAAAAAAAAAACCCTTAAAAAATCTTATATTTTGGGAAAATAAAATTAAAATGTGTCTCCCTACCAAAGCGATTGATTGCAGGGGCAGGTAGAGAAGAGCTTTACGGCATAAGTATGGAAGGCACTATTACTTTATTCAAGTAATGAACTAGTCCAAACCATGCATCATCTATAATGACTTGATGAGAAAAACTGGGTATGGCTCCTACAGTATTTGTGATGCACAGAAATCATGGTTGCATCTGTAAAAAACACTGGGTAAATCTGAGGAACCATAGATGCAGCCAACTCAAAGGCTCTTCCAATAGACTCCCCATTCCCCAGTCCTCAATAGATCAGTTCTCAACCTTTAAGCACCAGCATCCTATATGGGCACTGGTTCATGTCCCAGTTGCTCCACTTCCCATCCAGCTTCCTGCCTGTGGCCTGAGAAAGCAGCAGAGGACAGCCCAAAGCCTTGGGACCCTGCACCTGCATGGGAGACCTAGAGGAAGCTCCTGGCTTTATAATCAACTCAGCTCCAGCCATTGCAGCCATCTGGGGAGTAAACTAACAGATGGAAGATCTTTCTCTCTCTCTCTCTCCCTCCTTCTCTCTGGAAATCTGCCCTTTCAATAAAAATAAATGCATCTTTAAAAAAACACACACATCAGAGCCCAGCATGGTAGCCTAGCGGCTAAGGCTCCTGGTTTCAGATCAGTTCAACTCCAGCCGTTGCAGTCACTTGGGGAGTGAATCAGCGGACAGAAAATCTTCCTCTCTGTATATCTGACTTTCCAATAGAAATAAATAAATCTTAAAACACACACACACAGCAGCATCACTGGCAGCCAGGAAAAGCTGACAATTGTGCCTGGCTAATGGTGGCTCATGAGCTGGGATCATCACCTGCAATGTGCTGTCCTAAATGGGACCCTTGTGCTTCGAAGGACAAATGGCCAACCTTGAATGAGATCAGAGGATTTGAGGAGAGTGAAGATTGGGTTTAAATTCCTGCATTAATGAGACTTTTTGAGTCTCCAGGAAAATTCCTTGCCGAGAAAGAAATGCATACCGGGGTGTTGCGGGTGATTGAACATTGTATCAGCAAAGTATGCTCAGTTCTGGAAAAAAAATTAGATTCATATGGTACTTGTGACTTTTTTGTACATTTGAGATTTATGTGGCTTAACAGGGTGCTTTTTAAACTTCTGAACTTCTGTGCCAACATTTAAAAATCAACCAATGGATGCCCATAAGTCTTCAGTTTGAGGCTTCTCCTGAAGAACCTAGAAAGCTAGGAATGCTGAGCAGTGACTGGCCAGTTAGGAAGTCACAGTGTCCTTTGCCTGGGAGATGTGGTACCCCCATCCTCTGAAGTCTCTGCCACTCCTTAGGGTGTTCCATCCAGTCCAGAACCTCCAATTATGCTACTAGCTTGGCTGCTGGCACCAGCTCATCCTTTGTCACGGGCTGTGAGAAGATAAGAATCTACCCCTGATGAATAGCTGAGTGGGCCCGTGCATAAACAGGATCCTCCCTTGGGTGGCCAGCTGAGTGGGCCAATGGATAAACCTCCAGACACTCCATTCACCAAGAGAAACACCTCACGTTGGAACAGCAGGTGCATGTTCTATGGCGGGATGCTCTGGCAGCCACAGTTTCTGGATAGCTTGCCCAGAACAGAGCCAGTTGAGGAATGAGAATATCATCCAATGACACAAGGCCCCGTGTGTGGGCCATGTTTTCCCCGGGGACTTGAGGGAGGCACTGGCAAAGCGGGTGGGGTTCTGGCACTGGGTCGGGGTGCTGGGCAGGCCTGCAAGCCTCGGAGAAGCTGGTATTGTCAGATGCCTGAGGTGCCGAGGCTGGGTGGGGTGGGAATGAGCGTCTGGCCCCTATCAACGGGAGATCTGACTTGATGGGGCATGTTGTCATTTGTACGATGAGCAAGAGGTGATGGTGGCTTCATCTCCCCCAGCCCCTGTCTCTTCCTGATTCCCCACAGGGTCATGGCCTTATCTCTCACCTGTCCCCCTGATTCAATCGAACACATTTTAAAAAAAAGATTTAATTTTATTTTGTAAAGATTCTTCATTCTTTAGAAAGGCAGATTTTACAGAGAGAGAAGAGACAAAGATTTTCTATCCACTGGTTTATTCCCTCCAAATGACTGTAATGGCTGCAGCTTAGCAGATCCGAAGCCAGGAGCCAGGTGCTTCCTCGGGGTCTTCCCCTGCAGGTGCAGGGTCCCAAGGCTTTGGGCCATCTTCTGCCATTTTACTAAGCCCTAAGCAGGGAGCTGGGTGGGAAGTAGAGCAGCTGAGACACAAACTAGTGCCCATATGGGATCCCAGTGCTTGGAGGTGGAGGATTAGCCAGTTGATCCATAGCACCAGTTCCTTGAACACATTTTTTTTTAATTGCAAAGTCAGATATACAAAGAGAAAGAGAGACAGAGGAAGATCTTCACCCATTGATTCACTCCCCAGGTAGCCTCAACGGTCGGAGCTGAGTCAATTCAAAGCCAGGAGCCAGGAGTTTCTTCCAGATCTCCCATGCAGGTGCAGGCCCGCAAGGCTTTGGGCCATCCTCGACTGCTTTCTCAGGCCACAAGCAGGGAGCTGGGGGAAGAGGGGGATCCCAGTGCGAACAAGGTGAGTTCTACGCTGAGCCCGCTTAAACATTCTTATTGAGGCTCAGTCGATACTCTCCCAGCTCTAGTGATTTCTCATTGCCCTCAACGTGTAAGCTGAAGTCTCCCGTGCCCACTCTCACCCAGTGTCCTCAAGCTCTTGCCAGTCCCTTCCACAGGAAGGCCTCAACTCCTGTGACTCCACCCCTGGATCCCTCTAGCTCCTGGCATACACAGGGAGCTCTCTGCCACCCAAAGCTTTGGCCTGTCTCCCATTTCTTCAGGGCCAGCTCTTCGAGATGCACTGCTCTAACCTTGTGTCCTGCTTCTGCCGCAGCAGCCCTCCCAGGTCTTCACTTGAGTACTCACTGAGATCCAAAAACCGCTTTGTTCACCTCAGCTCAGCGAGAGAGCAGAGTTTTGCTAATGGTGTGTGGCACTTAATCCTCAATGCTTACCACCCAGCAGGGAGCACACAGGGAATATTTATCTTGGAAGGAAGGCGCAGTTGTCAGGATCCTGGCGCTGGGATTCTGGATAAGCCGAGCACTGAGTGTGAGGAACCCAAGTATCCCACTATTGACGGTAGACTGCACCCCCATTTTTTGGGAAACAGGCCTGCCCCATTGGGCACTGGCTCAGCTGGCACGGGACTTAGGCAGTCCACCTCCCGATTGTAATGCAGGTAAAGAAAAGGAAAACGCGAGGGACGTCCTACAGGTCGCCTAGGGATGTTGCAGGACAGACCTGTTTGGGAGCGTGTGGGGAACGTAGGAACGCTGGCAGGGTTGGGGCTGTGGGTGGATTGTGAAGTTGTGATGGGGTAGCTTTACGTTCTCAGCCAGCGAGGGTCCGGGCCAGAAGCGGCCGGCTCCCAAGCCGGGGGGCGGAGGGAGGTGCACCTGCGGCCAGTCCACCTGGGAGCGGCTCACCTGGCCGGTCCGGGGAGCACGGACGAGTCGGCGCGCTTCCGCGTCGCCCCGCCTCCCGGCCAATGGCGGCGCGGGGCCCCCGCAGCAGCGGGCGCGGATTGGGCCGAACAGCGCGGCGGCGGGCGCCGATTGGACGCCGATTGGGGGGGCGGGACGGCGCGCGGAGCGGCTTAGGCGCTCGGCCGGCGGGCGGCGCTGAGCGCTCGGCTAACGAGGGCTCGGCGCAGGCGGAAGTGGCGACGCTGGCGGCCCCGGAGCCCGCGGCGGGCGGCAGTGACGGCCCCGGAGCCGACGGGGACGGCGGCGGCCCGGGGGGCGGCGTGGACGCCCGTGGCGCCGGCTGGGGCATCACCGCGGGTCTCGATCCCGAAATGGCGCTGCTAGCCGAGCACCTGCTGAAGCCGCTGCCCGCGGACAAGCAGATCGAGACCGGGCCTTTCCTGGAGGCGGTGTCGCACCTGCCGCCCTTCTTCGGTGAGCCGAGGGGGAAGGGGGCTGTGGCAGCCCCTGGAGCTTCCTCTCCCCCGGACACGCCCCCATCACCCGGTCCCCTGGTCCTGTCCTCCAGTGCCCTGACCACATCGCTCTGTTCTCCGTCTCTCACCGCCTACCTGCCCCCTCGGCTTCCCCCTCCTCACCCACCCTGCACCTCCGGCCCCTCACTCCCTGGTGCTTCTCTCCGACACTCCTTACCCAGGCGTCTTCCCCAGCCCTTCCTCCCACGCCCCCTGCTTTCCAAACGACCCCCGCCCCTTGCAGCTAGATCCCCTCTGTTGTTGAAACTTCCCCTTGCTTCGACGTCTCTCTCCTCAGAATCCCCTCCCTACAGCCCCGACCAGTCAGCCCGAAAACAGTGTTCCGCACGATTAGGGCCGCGGTGGGGATCCGAGAGCTTCGTTGTGGCGGTGATGGCAGGACACGGGGAGCTCAGTGCGAATCCCTCCCAGTGGGGCCAGTGCTGCGGTGTGGCGGGTGGAGGGCGGTGATAGGCGCACCAAGGAAGGTTTCAGGGCCGGGAGCCCTGAATGGAAACCTGGAAATTGAAGCCAGTGCCTTCATCAGCCGCCCTTCACCCTCTGCCTTTAGGATCCCCTAAGCAAAGGGCCTGTGTCAGGCGGGCTCTCCCAGGGCCCCCGGCCTGCAGGTTCACTTGGTGGACTTGCAGAGGGGGCACAGGGCCCCTGGGGTAGAGTTCAGCTGGAACTCACAGATGGGCAGAAGCTCTCAGGAATGGGAGGGGAGGTAGAGGGATGGATGGTCTCTTTCCCCCTGTGGGTGAGCTGAATGTGCTGTGGACAGGGATTCCAACTCCGGTCTGAGTGCTTGTGGTTCTGTGAGGTAGGACTTCAGTGTCCTCATCTGTGAAATGGGCTTGCTGATCTCTCCTAGGCCAGCCATGAGGAGGTGGTGTATGGAGTTCTGAAGCCACAGGTGCTGAGTAGTTTGAGCTGTGCAGGGTGTGTGTGTGTGTGTGTGTGTGTGTGTGTCCCTGCACGCACACACGGGTGTTTGCCATTGAAGAAGCAAAGAGACCAAGAGAGACCTTCCATCTGCTGGTTCATTCCCTTTTCCCCCCCAGCCCCCAGCACTGGCACACAGCCAGGACGGCCAGGCCAAAGCCAGGAACCAGGAATTCAATCCAGGCCTCCTATGTGGCTGACAGGATCCTGAGTAACCTGAGCATGGTCGCTGCTGCCTCCCAGGGTCTCCAATAGCAGGCAGCTGGCGTCAGGAGCTGTCTCAGGGAATCCCAGCGAGACACCCGGGATGCTGTGAAGGAAGGATGTGGGCACCTTGACCTTGAGGCCCAGTGGCTGCCCAGCCGAGGATGACACATGTTGTAGGAATATAGATATTCCTATACGTACAGGCTGTTCTGGGTTCACTTTTGATTTCTTTCTAGAGTGAATGATTAATCGGTGGTAAAGTGTGAGGGCAGGTGCCCAGCTCATGTGGCTCTCAGACCTGGGCAGAGTAGAGTCCTGCCCTTTGATGGCCGATGCCATGTCAAAGCGCCCTGAATGCAGCCTGGCACACAGCAGATGTGCTCGGCCAGTGCTGCTGGATGAGATTTGCTTCTGCTTAGACACCCCAATCTGGAGATACTAACACGTCTCCAGGCAGCGGCTTCCGCGGCTATAGTGTGGAGAGACTCTTTTGAGTGTGCCGGTTAGTTTGCCTTTATGCGACTTGTTTGCTCCCTCCTGTGCTTCTCTGGGCATGTGTAAGTCAGAAAGCCCCACTGGCCCCCAGCCAGGGCTCGGAATACGCCCATGGCAATGGTGCCCACCCGAGGGGCAGCTTTGGCTCTTGGGAACCATGAGGCAGTGCCTGGAGAAGGCCGGCTGGGTGGTGGTGGTGGTGGTTGTGGGGTGGGGGTGGGGATGCTACTGACACCTCCCAGGCAGAGAAGGGAAGTATTGGCCCCACCACAAAGAACAGTCCTGCCCCGAATATCAGCAGTGGTAAGGTAGAAAAATCCCCCCAGGGACAAGCTCTGGGGCCTTTTCTTCCTGCATGCTGCCTGAGACATGTTTGTTGCAAGCAGTGGTTGGAGGTAGAGAGAGGAATTGTAAAGGAAAAAGGGGAGGTGGCAGCTAGAGCAGCCATGGACTCTGGGGCATGTCCCCTCCTCCCTGACCCCATGCTCAAAGGCCCCTTGTCTTGGCTGCAGGCCCTGGGCTGTGGGTGTCACATCTGTGGACAGAGGCACCATTTATCCAAGTCTATGGGGTAAGCCCACAAAGCATTCAAGCCCCACAGGCCCCTGCCCATCAGGGCGCTGCCATCTGACTAAGAGGATGATTCTTAGCCCACTTGGGTGGCTTTGGGGGTTAGTGAGTTGAAAGGCATGGAGCGCCACTGCTGGTTCTAACCTCCTGCTGACACACCCTGGGGAACAGCAGGTACCAATGGCTCAGGTCGAGTCCTGTCACCCACGTGGGGGACATGGGTGGAGCTCCTGTCTCCTGGCTTTGGCTTGGCCCAGCCCCAGCTGTTGTGGGCATTTGCGGGGAGTGAACCAGCAAATAGCAGATTGCTCTTTCTCTTTCCCTCTACCTTTCAAATAAAATTAATTCAATAACTTGGCAGTGAACATAGAGAACGCGTTAGAAGTGAAGGCCCACGTTGAACCAGTCTATGTGCTCTTCTAGGAGGGAGTTACAGCTGTGAGTTTGAGGAGGTTTCCTGTAGCCAGTAGCTTTTGTCCAGTGTGGGCTGACATCCCCTGTTGGCCTGTGGGGAGGGGGGTTCGTCGCAAGCTTGGTGGCATTGGCATCCTGGGCTACCAGGCAGTCATGCACATTTCTTGGATGGAGCTGGTTTTGGCGGTGAACACTAGGCATCTGGAAGGCCCTACAGTGCCCCGTTGGCTCCTGAGCGGAGCTCTGTAACAGTGGCATTACCAGCAGTTAGACTGGACCCCTTCCTGTGTGTGTCTTGTGTGTGTCTGTGCTGTTATGTTTTGTGTATTGGTGGATGCTGCACAGCATCCAGGCTCCCTGTCGTGACAACTACAAACATCTCCAGGAAGGCAAAAGTCACCCAACAGTAAGAACCTAAGAACCTCTGCTCTGGACATAAATGTGGCGGAGTGCAAAAGCCTTTCTCCTTAGGGTGTTCTTCATTTCTAGGTGGGTGTTGCAGCCCAGCATGTTAATCTGGGAGACATCTGCCTCTAGTGCTTGGTTCACATCCCGGCCCCACCTGTTCTGATCCCACCTCTCAGTCAGTGTGCCTCCCAGGAGGCAGCAGATGAGGGGTGACCTGCCCTCATCTTGCTGCAACCCACCAAGTGCTTGGACCCTTGCCAATCCATGTGGGAGACCCAGATGGAGTTCCCAGCCTGTGGCATTGGCCTGGGCCAACCACAGCTGTTGTAGACATTTGGGGGAGTAGATCAGCTGGTGGAAAACTTTGTTTGCCCCATTCTTCCCACCCAGCAGTGTCACATGCTGAGTTGGCCGTGTCACTTATCGTTTTTCTGGGCTGCTTGGAATTCCAGGGTTGTAATACGGCCATCACTTGTTCAGCCAATCCCTTGCTGTTGGATGTTTGCTTTGTAACTTTTTTTTTGCTGGGGTAAACAGTGCTGTTGTGAACATGCTTGAGAATGTTTCTTTGCATGCTTCTTTGGTTATTTCTCATTTTTAGGTGGAGGCTTCTGACTCGTTGCAGCAGCCACATGGCTCAGCCCTTGGTCACGAGCAGGCCATGGCAGACTTGGCTCAGCCTGGCAAAGGCTGACTCTGCTCCAGTGGGTGTGGGCTGTGTGTATAGCATCCACTTCCTGGGCTTGCCCCGGCCACCTATCTCCAGCCCGCATCTCTCAAGGCCTACAGGTTGTGCCGGAGTCACTCAGAGGCCAGCCCTTGGTCCATCTTTTCTCTCCACTTTTACCCAATAATTGGATCTTGCCTGGCCAATGGGTTAGCGAGACTGACTTACCTGAGGGAAGCCTGTGCTCTCATTTTTGAGGTTAAGCCGCAGCTGCTGTAACATGTTAACAGTTGGAGGGCAGGGCAGGGCAGGGCAGGGGAGGTTGGGATGTCACACCATCTGGTCACTTCTGGCCTAGAAGCCTCATTGGCCCCTTCCTATCCCACCTGAGGGTCTGGGCCATGGCTTCTCTGAACAGCGAGAACCCCCCAACCAGGGGCCTGTCTCCTTCCCATGACTTCAGCACTGTCCCCACATCAGGCCTTCCCTCTCCTGGGTACCCATGCCCCTCCTATACCACTCCCACCTGTCCTTTTACCTGACTGGGTTCCACTTCTCTGGAGGGAGTCAGCTCTAGGCCACTTCATCCAGAAAGTCTTCCCTGACTCCCTTGGACTCCTGCGGGACCACACAGAGCCACAGCAGATCCTGCCACCCCAAGGACTCAAGCAGTGCCTTTGGTTCCACTCGCATTCTTCTGGGCTCTCACTGAAAATGCCTTGCCTTTCCCTGTCTGGAATATACAACCCCTTTCATGCCTTGTACTCCTGGCACGTTATGAATGTATCATAGGACCATTTTCCCTTTTGAGCCTAGAAACAACCTCAGCATCTTTCTTAACCCAGGTCAGTTAAAGTTGATACACTTGTGGCCCCCAGTTAGCCTCCTCATTTGGGTAGAAAACAGATGCGGACGAGCTGATGGTGATAATTTGCACATCAGCTCTTGAGATCCAAATTCTGTGGATGATTTTAGTCGGTTCATGCCTCTGAGTTTGGTTCCCTGGGTGTCCTCAGCACCTGCTCTTCCCGGGATCTGGGACCCAGGAGATGGTCCTAGAGAGGGCCCAGGAAGAGTGTGTTTTCTGCCCCTTGTGCAGCAGCCAAAGGAATGGGGACCAGAGAGGCTACAAGATTTGCCCCAAGTCACACAGCCCCTGCGTATCCCAGGGAAGCCAGACTAGGACTCAGGCTTCTTTCTACAGTTTGCAGTTCCATTGTTGTCACACCTGGCCCAGAGGGCAGTGGCCCCACACAGAGTGAGCCCACCTGCATGGCCACCGTGGAAATGTGGGCCCCCAGATATCTTCTGTGGGGTATCACTCGCCACCAGCCCCCCCCCCACTTGTTTGAAGTGCAAGGGAGAAGGCCTGAGGAGTAGGTGGCATTCCTCCACCCACCTACGCTATACTGGGGGCCTGAGGCGTTCCCCTACCCCACCAACACCCCAGTTCTGCAAAGCTAGAGCACCTCCCGAGGCACCTGCCACGAGGCACCTGCCATGTTCCTGCCACACTCTTCAGTTATTTGTTTGTTAATCTCTATTTTATTTACGACAAACAGATCTCCCACCCACTGCTCCACTCCCCCAACCTGGGCTGGGCCAAGAAACTTTGAAAAGGGTTTCTCCCTCCCACGTGGGTGGCGGGGACATCGCTGCTGCTGCTGCTCTGCCTCCTGGGGCGGGTGTGTATTCTCAGGAAGCCTGAAGGACTCAACCCCGGTGCCGCTTATGGGTTCTGGGTGACCCAAGGGGCAGTCCTGACCCTCGGGCCCCATGGCCGGGCCTCCTGCCGTGTTTTGTCTTCAGCGAATACGAGCACGTGTTTAATTGCGTGTGTGTTTTTTGAGAGTTTATGGACTGTGTATACATAGATTATCACTAGTTAAGGCAAGCCAGAAGCTGTACCAGTCATTCTGATTCTGCAGGTTCGTCACCCTTCTGCGTGAACTGGAGTTGAGAGCTGGAGTCTCCAGGAAGGGAATATAGGATTGTGCACCCCTGGGGAAGGAGCCATGCCTGATAGGGAGAAGGTGCCACCTTGCCCCTGTCCACAGTGGCTCTTACTACAGCTTTGAAACTGACCACAGCAGTCATTGCAGGTCCATCCGCTGTGCCACAGGTGGCCCTGGACCCAGTCCTGACTTCAGCCATCCCCAGTAAGAGCACTGGCCTGATTCCCAACCCACACCCCGTCCCTCCACCTCCGAGCCTGTGAGCTGGCTGACTTGAGGCTGGCAAGGAGTCCATTGTCTTCGAACACCCGTGCCCAGAACATTGCATGGCTAGGATGAGTGTAACTGGAAGAAAGGCATAGATGGGGTGGTTTTGTGTTGCTACAAGGGAGCAGCTTGGGAAGGGAGAGAGGCCGGCTGGCCGACGGGGTCCCTTTAGAAAGCTGAAAGTCCAAATGGCACAGGGCCAGCTCTGGCAAGGGCTCCACCTTCCAATAGCACCCAGCAAGCTCAGGGAACCACACCTTTATGTGCGGGCCTCTGGGACACATGCCCCAGGAAAAGCCAAGGAACTTCAGGGTGCTGTCGAGCCAGCCTCAGCTGGCATTTCTGTGGGGGTTTTGTGAAACCAGGGCCATATGTATACAGGTACAGCTAACCCCACCACCACTGCACACACAGATCCCACCCCAGCCTGCAGCCATTGCCACTGTCACACAGAGAAAGCCAGGGGCCCAACCTGATCATGGTTGAATTCAGCCCTCCTTTGCCTCGCAGCCTGCCAGAAACAGAGCTTCCCAGGCTGCTGCTCTCTGCACACTCATGCCTGAAGTGCTGGCAACAGCTAGGACAGGGCCAGGCTGAAGCCAGGGGCCAGGGACTCACTCCATCCAGGTCTCCCACATGGGTGGCCAGGGACCACTTCAGCCTAGTAGCTAAAGTCCTTGCCTTGCACATGCCAGGATCTCATGGTGGGTGCTGGCTTGTGTCTCAGCTGCTCCAGTTCCCATCCAGCTCCCTGCCCACAGCCTGGGAAAGTATTTGAGGACCACCTGGGGCTTTGGGAGCCTGCACCCACATGGCAGACGTGGGCAAGGCTCCTGGCTCTGGGCTTGAGATCAGCTTAATTCTCACTGCCTGCCCAGGGTCTGGGGTAGCAGGAAGCTGAGATAGCTCAGGGGCCAGAGCCAGGCAGCAGCCCCAGATGTGCCACTGGGGGATGCGGACACCCCAGCCAGGATCTTGAGCACTTGGCTGCTCAGGTCTGAGAAGTGCTCACCGCAGTGCCCTGGTTTGTGACATCTCGGAGACAGGGTAGCAGCTTCCCTGGCCCTGGCCCCTGAGAGACAAGGTGACATTAGATCTCCCTGCACGGAAAACTCTGGTCCTGAGGTCAGGCCCTGAGGCATGGAGAGGGAGTGGGAAGAAGGAGTGACCCCAATCTTCTTCACCAGCTTCTCCTGTCTCCCCCCACCTGACTGGGCAGTTCCCATGGGTCAGGCATCAGAGCAGCTGGTAGCAATGCGTTTCTAGTCCCCGCGAAGACCTGGAGAAATAGGAAGTGGCACCATTTTACAGAGGAGAAGGCCGAGGGTCAGCGAGGTGCAGGGATCCGGCCCAGTCCCAGAGCTGGGAAGCTAAGCTGAAGTGGGAGTGGGGGCAGGTGTCTGCTCCAGCCCCAGGGACCCAGCAGCAGCTGTAGGTGGTCTCCCCCCTTTGCCAGCTGCACCAGGCAGAGGCTCCCCTGGGGTGGACAATGCTGTCTCTCAGTGCAGTGCCAACAGAGCTGCCAGGCTAGGGTTTCATTGTTTCAGTTCACGAACTGCGGCCTGAATGCCACCTCCTTCTGTCTCCTTACAGTGTCTCTTGTATCCGCATCCTTTGTGCCTTGTTCCCCTGTTTGCTGGAGCCAGCTCTTCCTAGTTAGCTCTCCCGGCCTCTCCCGGGCCCTGTAAGAAGCAGCACTCTCCCCCAGGCTCACGAGGGATTCATTTCCTGTGCTCCATTCCCTCCTGAAATCTAATTGTTTTTTTAATGATCTGGAATACATCTGGAGTTGCTCTGTTAGAACAGGATAATCTACTAATTTTACTTCTGTCCGTCAGTCCATCACTCGCTCCTTCCCTCTTTCTCCTTGGTTGTCTAGATCGTCGAACCATTAGTTGCTGGGTTCTGTAGGGAGAAGTCTGGGCTGCTGGGAAAGGTGCCGATGGTATCATTTCTGAGAAGCATTATGTAATCAGACCTTCGGGCACTTGGTGGGTGCCACAGGCGACGTTAAGCTCTTCATGGAGACAATTGGGTTTAGAGTGCACAACAACCCTATGGACGTGAGGTCCATGATTAACCTCACTTTACAACTAAGGACGCTGTGGCTCAGAGAGGTTGACTGGTTTCTCCCAGGCCACACAGCAAGAGAAATCATTTTTCCCAATTGCCTTCTCAGGATGGTGTTTGCCAAAATTGGGCAATTATGACAGAGCTAGCATGTTATGAGAGGTAACTTTGTTTTTTTTTTTTTTAAGATTTATTTATTTTAATTGCAAAGTCAGATATACAAAGAGGAGGAGAGACAGACAGGAAGATCTTCTGTCCGATGATTCATTCCCCAAGTGAGCGCAATGGCTGAAGTTGAACTGATCTGAAGTCAGGAGCTGGAGACTCTTCTGGGTATCCCACGTGGGTGCAGGGTCCCAAGGCTTTGGGCCATCCTTGGCTGCTTTCCCAGGCTACAGGCAGGGAGCTGGATGGGAAGTGGGGCCAACGGGATTAGAACCGGTGCCCATATGGGATCCCGGTTCGTGCATGGCGAGGACTTTAGCCACTATGTTGTCGTGTCAGGCCCAAGCAATATATTTTTTAAAACTTTAATAGCTCTCTTGCCTTGAGAGGTAGAGAGAGAGCATGTGTGCTCATCGGCTGCTTCTCTCCCCAGATGCTCAGAAAATGTTTGGGGCTGCGCTAAGATGGAAGCTAGGAGCCCCAGAATCAGTGCGGGTCTGTGGGTGGCATGATTGGTACCCCAGGGTGTGCACCAGCAGGGAAGCTGGTGCCGGGAGTGGAGCCCAGGCACGTGGAGCATGTGGCCATCCCAACTGGCTTCGCCACCTTCCCTTGCGACAGTCTTTCATATTGCTTTGTGAATGCTGTCCCCTTTACCAGTGAGGTTAGAGTCGGAGCCAGGCCGGGGGTGCTGCCAGGGCCTGTCCTGGGTCATGAATGATTCACACTTCCCATCCAGAGCCCGCCCCACACCCTGCCGCTCCTGACGGATGAGCCTTATTGGCCACCTATGGAAACACGCTGAATTCGAGCCAGACTCTCCAAAGGCAGGCTGCCCCGGCTGTGGGCCTCCCCCGTCCCCAGACCGGTTCCCCCTCTCACCTGAGTAGGGGTGTCCCCTCCTGAGTCACCTGGCCAAGTGGTACCTTTCTCAATCACAGCGCTTTTTGTTCTCAAATGGGAAGTGCTGCCATGGAACAGGAATGGCTGGGGCGAGGCAATGCGGTCACCTCATTGCCCAAGCCTGGGAACTTTGCCATGGCAGGAGGTGCAGGAGACACAGGGGAGGTGTGGCTGGGAGTGTCCAGGTACGTTGTGGAGCGTTGCCCAGACTGGGATGAGCGTTGCCCTGAGACACGAGTCTATGTGCCCTCATCCAGAAGTGTCACCCACCCACCTGGAAGCCTGAGCTTGCACACAAGGCCCTTGCTGATGCCAGGCTTCTAACCTTGCTGGTGATTCTGGCACACTTGGCTGTGAGCCGGCAGCATCCGGGTCCTGTGGACAGGGCTGGAGAAGCAGTCTTCAAAACCCCAAGATGCACCACTGCCTCGAGCCAGTCAGTGGAGGCCGGAAGGTGCCTGTGACACACCAGGTCACACTTTGCCATCAGTCACGCTGTTGATGATAAAGTTAAGAAGTTGAGCCAGCTGAGCTCCATCCAGAGGGGCTGAACTGGAGAGGACTGGTATAGTCATAATGTTATTGGGTTAATGGAAATTGTTTTATCTTCTTTTCATCATTGTGATCAATACTGATCAGTTATTGAGAAGGGGTGTCTTTTCATTTCATCTATGAATTGTCCATGGTTGTATTGGGCTGTTTTATTTCTCATTGATTTGTAAGAACTCTTTACATATGAAGACTACTTTAATTCCCCCCTTTTTTAATGTAAAAAATTCATTTTCCTATTTATGATGTTCACATAGTTGAGAAGGATGCATGTCTGTTGGATAGTCTGTTGGATAACTGATTAGGGCGGGAAGGATCAAGGAATGGGTGAAAGCGGATGTGACAATTGTTTCCATTTTTTTTTCCTTCCTGTATCTAGGGGAAGTGGGGTGAGAAGAGGAGCGAGAGCCACTTGTAGCTGGTCCAACCCCATCAGTACCTGGGGATGAGGCATGGGTCCTCAATGTGGGGCATGTTCTGTGGTTTTGGTAGCTCTGAGATGTTGCTGATTTCCTTGTTCCAAGGATTTCCTCAAATCCTTCCAAGGTCCATTGGCTGACGTGGTCCACCTTAGAGTCTCCACTAGCCCACACTTGCTGTCAAAGCTTGGCCGGAAGAGCTGTCCGATTTGTTCTGCCCTCTGTCCTCTGCCGTGGTACCAGACACCCCCTGCAGGCCTCAGTGATGTGTCATATTCCCATGTGCATCTAGGCATGCCGTCCACTGCCCGGGCTTCAGCAGCCAAGGAGGTCCAGTCTGCTACAGCAGCTCCAGAGTCTCTTTGCATATGAACGTGACTTTAATCTCCTTTTTATTTTCTTGTAAGGTTTCTTATTTTTATTACAAAGTCAGATACACAGAGAGGAGGAGAGACAGAGAGGAAGATCTTCTGTCCAATGATTTACTCCCCCATGTGACTGCAATGGCCGGTGCTGTGCCGATCCGGAGCTAGGAGCCCAGTGCTTGCTCCAGGTCTCCCACATGGATGCAGGATCCCAAGGCTCTGGACCGTCCTTGACTGCTTTCCCAGGCCACAAGCAGGGAGCTGGATGGGAAGTGGGGCAGCCAGGATAAGAACCAATGCCCATATGGGAGCTCGGAGGAGTTTAGCTGCTAGGCTACCGCGCTGGGCCCTTTAATCCCTTTTTAAAAATCTGTTCTTGTTTATTCCACATACTGTGCCTTTAGTTTGTATTTTTTGTTTAGCTTTGACCGGGGGCGGAATTTCCAATCCCACTCCACTCTCCACATTTGTATCAGAAGTTTCTTGTTTTTTTGTTGTCAGGTTTATTTATTTATTTATTTATTCTTATGCTTTCTGAATCAAATAGCATAATTAGAAGGGGTGGGGCTCCTTAAGGAGGAGGGGCCATTGGACCTGTATTCTCTCTGACATCTGTGCCCGTTCGGGTCGATTCTGCACAACCCAGTGATGGCACCATGTCCAACTTCCCTCTTCTAAAAAGACAGCTCCTTTCTTCCCTGGCGGTAAGACAATGAACCGGAAACGCCGTCCAAGCTCCCTCCCTTCACCCTGGGGTGGATGGGTTCCAGGTGACATTTTTAAAGAGCCTGTCTGTTGATAACCATTTTTAAAAAAATGGGGAGCCTGATTAACTGTGAAACTAGAAAAACGAGAAGGGTGATGCGGTCAGCAGGGCAAGGTTGAATAACCGGCTGCACTCAGCTGGGTGGGGCCAGGAGGAACCCACAGGTGGCCTGGGAACTGTTAGAATGGCCCCTCCCACCCCTCGCTGGAGCAGCTGGCTTCCCTTCCTGGGCTTGGCCGTCCCCCCTGGGTTCCCCAGACCTGGTGGAACATCCTAGAAGGAGAGGGAGGCTGCCATGTGGGCCAGTCGTGGGCATCCCCTTGTAACCCTGAACTCAGTCATGTGGCATGCCTGGGCGCGATGTCCTTGCGCCACAGCAGAGGCACACAGAGATGACATTGAAGCCCGTGACACTGAAGCTGGCACGCTCCCTGTGGGCACAGCGGCCCCAGCACTACGGGGATCCCAGCGATCAAACCCCTTGGCAAAACACACCAGAGCTGGGACTGGCACCTAGGGGCACCTTCCCATGTACCCATCTCTCCTAGGCGGCCCCCTTCCAGATGCTGCCAACAACCAGGATGGGGACCCGGGGGCTACCTAGGGTCATGCTCCAGGCCCTGCCTCCCTGGGTGTCAGCTGTCACTCTGCACAGTGGCCACAGTTGGCACAATTACAGCTGCCCAGGAACCCCGCTCCTGCTGACCACAGCAGCCTCTGTCAGGGAGACCTGTGACAAAAAGTTTTTCTCTGTCACTAAGGTGGGGCTGCCGGAGTCCAGGAGGCCATGTGGCCTTTCCCCTGCATCTCTTAAAAAAATATACATGGTACAGCCCAGGTCAGACATAGTACAGCCTAGGTCCCATGTGGGTACTGGGTTCCAAGAACTTGGGCCATGCTCCACTGCCTTCCTGGACCATTAACAGGGAGATGGGTCAGAAGGTGGAGCAGCCAGAACTTGAACCAGCACCCAAATGGGATGCCAGTGTGGCAGACAGAGGCTTTACCTGCTATGCCATGGTGCCAGCCTCTTCAGAATGCAGCAGATTTAGAATATTACTGCAAATGCCCATACAGCTGCTTCTGATTCCAGTCTCTCTGTGTGGCTGTGCCTGTCTCCCCATCCTCCTCCCGTCTCATCAGTAGAGGATGTGAAGTTGTTGGCTGGAGCTGAGGAGCAGCCATTGTCCTTGGCATCTAGCCCCTGGGAGAGTGAGGACTGGCAGCCCCTGGCTGGGAATAGAATAACGGGCAGAAATTTTTGGCCGTCTCATGTCACTCAAGCCTGGCATATGTCATCCCTTGGGGACCCCACAGTTGGGTGGGGCTGGCTTTACAGGGTTCACAGTGCAGCAGGCACCAGGTTCAAGGGCCAGGAAGGATTCCTCCCCACCTATTGCTGTTGGCAGTTTGTCTGGGAGGACACAGCCCACCCGGGGTCAGGCTGCCCAGGCCCTGACCCCGTACCTCTTGATTGCTGTTAACGTGACTCACGGGGGAGTCAGTTTGCACGCCCACAGACAGCAGGGAAGGGGAGACTGCCCACGGTTCTGCATGAGGATTCATATGTCAGGGTACCAGGGCAAGGCGGTGACAGCCAGGCAGGCCTGGAAGGACTTGGGAGGGGGGAGATGGGGCAGGTGGAGGCAAGTCGAGTGTGACTGCCACTCACTGGAGGCTTGGGGAGACATCTGCTGAGCCCAGGTGGCAATGACAATGAAGCCATCTATTTGGTATTTGATGTATTTATTTATTTATTTGTCCAGCCTGTTCGGGCCAGGGTATTAGCTCAGTTGGCTAATCCTCCCCTTGGAAACACTGGGAAACACATATGGGTCCTGGTTCATGTCTGAGCTGCTCCACTTCCCATCCAACTCCCTGCTTCTGACCTGGGAAAGCAGCAGAGGACGGCCCGAAGCCTTGGGCCCTGCACCCACATGGGAGACCCAGAAAAGTTCTAGGCTCCTGACTTCAGATCAGCTCGGCTTCAGCTGCTGTGGCCATCTGGGAAGTGGACCAGCAGCTGAAAGATCTTTCTGTAAATCTGCCTTTCAAAGGAAAAAACTCTTATTTTTTTTCCCTTTTTCTTGCGAGATGGACAGAGAGAGATCTTCTCTGTGTTAGTTCACTCTTCAAATACCCACAACAGCCAGGGATGGACCGGATGGAAGCCAGCAGCCTGGAACTCCATCCAGGTCTCCCACATGGGTGGCAGGGGCCCAAGCACTTGAGCTGTCACCTACTGTCTCCCAGGGTGCACATCAGCAGGGAACTGGAGAGGAAGCAGAGCTGGGACTCGAATCCAGATACTGCGATGGGACATGCTGGAGTCCCAAGAACACACACTTCAGCCCTGCTGCTCTGCGGAATGAGAGCCCTAGGGCCCCATTTGACAGAAAGGGACCCGAGGCCCAGGGGCGGCCTCCAGGGTTCAGCAGTGCCAGACTCAGCGATGTGGGGCGTTGGGAAGCACAGCTGCCCGCCTCTGGGTGAAGTCCACATCCTACCTGCTTCGTCACGCACACACCTGTGCTCTTCCTGCATGCCCAGCGGTGGGGGGAGCCTCTACACCTCATTGCCGTGCCCTGCCCCAGCCACCCAGCCCTCACACAGAGCGCGGGGTCCCAGGCGGAGCCAGGGGAGCTCAAGGTCCCTGGCAGCAGCTTGGGGGTGTCAGCTGTTGTATGGGGTGCCTGCAGGTTAGGGGGTGGTCAGGGTTCACAGAGGAGGGAATGGAAAGGCCAGTTAGTTTTGGTGGCCCCAGTTTTGGAAATCTATGCATGGGTTAAAACGCTGTCTCTCACATGCACTATTTCAACAGCCCCTAGACACGTGCGTTTTGCAATTTGGGGCACTGACATAAACTTGCCATTCCAGTCCCCCCTCCCACACCCCTGTTGAGGTTCCCTTCTATTATGACTCACCAGGTCAGTGGGGGGGCAGGGCGTGGATACCTCCATATTAGGATGACTCTGCCCCAGAGGTGAATGGGACCTGCAGTGTGGAAGGGAGCTGTTCAAAGCCCTCCTTGCTGCCCTGCGGTGGTCAGTGCTGTAACCCCATGTGCTTGATGCTCTGACAGCCACTGGGGGTGCCCCAGGCTGAGGTCCTTCTGCCTCCAGGGCAGCATCCACCCACTTGGCTCTAGCCTGGGTGCTCAGGGAGACCTGGCAAGATCGTCCCTTTTCTCCTGGCTGGCTGCTCCATCAAGAATGCTCTGCCTCGTGGGTCTTCTTTTTTTTTTTTTTAAGCTTTTTAATTAATTTTTACTGGAAAGACAGATACACAGAGAGAAGAATCTTCTGTCTGCTAGTTAACTCCTCAAGTGGCCTCAATGGTTGGAGCTGAGCCAATCCCAAGCCAGGAGTCTTCCAAGTCTTCTTCCAAGTCTGCCACGCAGGTGCAGTATGCCAAGGCTTTGGGCTGTCCTCAACTGGTTTCCCAGGCCACAGGCACAGAGCTCGATGGGAAATGGAAAAACCAGGATATGATTCACTACCCATATGAGAGGTCAGTGCGTGCAGGACAAGGATTTAGCTACTGTGCCAGGCCCCCGTGTGAGTTTCAGTAAGTTTCTTTCTCCCAGCCTGCCTTCTTCAGGAAGCTATATGGCTGTGTGGCCCAAACAGTAGCTGGCAGCCCCACATGGACACTCAGACGAATGAGCGTTAAATAACATCACAGCTTCGCAGTCACGGATCCTGCCTTTTCCACCAGAGGGCGCCACTGTCATGTAGCTGTGAAGCCTCAGCCTCCAGGGAGTGCCGGGGCTCACCTCCCATCCCCAGCTCCTCTCTCCAGCTTCCTGCTAAGACAGTGACTTAAGATGCCTTAAATGATTGGGTTCCTGACACCCACAGGAGATGCCTGGATTGAATTGCCAGTCCCAGCTCTTAGTTCAGCCCAGTCCCAGCTGTTGCAGGCATTTGGGGAGGGAAGCAGCAGATGAGATGTCTCTGTCAACCCTGTCTTTCTCTGTCTTTCAAATTAATGTTTTTTGTTTTCTTTTTTAAAAAAAAATTATTTATTTTTATTTGAAAGTCAGATATACAGAGAGGAAGAGAGACAGAGGAAGCTCTTTTGTCGAGTGGTTCACTCCCCAAACAGCCCCAACGGCCGGAGCTGAGCCAATCCGAAGCCAGGAGCCAGGAGCTCTTCCCAGTCTCCCACGCAGGTGCAGGGTCCCAAGGCTTTGGGCCATCCTTGACTGCCTTCTGAGGCCACAAGCAGAGAGGTGGATGGAAAGCTGGGCCGCTGGGATATGAACCAGCACTCAAATGGAATCCCGGCACATGCAGAGCGAGGACTTTAGCCGCTAGGCTATCACACGGAGCCTTCAAATTAATGTTTTTAAAGATTTATTTGAGAGGCAGTGTTGTGACATAGCACGTTAATCCTCCACCTGGGATACTGTCATCCCTTATCAGTTTGCGTCTTATCCGCTACTTCTAGTCCCACTCCCTGATAATGTGCCGAGGAAATCAGAGGAAGATGGCCCTAGTACTTGGGTACCTGAACCCACATAGGAGAGTCTCATTTCTTTCTTTCTTTGAAAGGAGGAGTTACAGAGAGGGCTCCCATCTTCTTTCCCCTGATTCACCCCCCCAGGTGGCTGCAATGGCTGGGTCTGGGACCAGGCAGGAGCCAGGAGCCTGTAGCTTCGACAGGTCTTGCAGTGACATTGGCTTCACCTGAAACCCAGTGCTCCCCTGATCTGCTTGATGCAAAGGCTTGTGGGAACAGCTCTGCCTCCCTGCACCCCCCTACCCTGTCACAGCCTCCCTCGTGCATCCAGGGTCCCTCCACACTCACACCCTAGTCCTCAGTACAACACCATCCCGGCTAGCATCCGAATCTCTCTTCTTGTTTTATCCCCAGACTGCCTCGGGTCCCCCGTGTTCACTCCTATCAAGGCGGACATCAGTGGCAACATCACGGTGCGTCCCGGGCCCACGAGAGGGGAGAGAGGAGGGAACCCAGACACTGGACCAAGCCCCAGGCTCAGGCCTCTCAGGGTGGTGGCACCATCAAGGCCTGCCCCTTCCCTGAATACCAGCTGCATGCTTGAGTCCTGGGCACCACTGCCCTGCCCTCCCCCTAGCCAGCCCAGGCTGGGGCTAAACTGCCCCATCTCCATAATGCTGGCTTGGCTGGCAGCCCATTTTACAGATGAGGAAGCTGAGGCTGTGGAGGCCACGCAGCCAGTGACTCCTCCCCACCACCCGCATGTCTAACTCGGAGACCTGTGTCCCTGGGTCCCTCTGCACTCCAGCAGTCCACATGCCCTTGTCCACCGAAAGCAAACCACTAGTATCTGGGCGGTGGCGGCAGACCAGGCAGTGGGGGTTGACCTTGGGGACCTAATGTTGGCTCTGTGACCCTGGGTTCAGCATTGCCCCTCCCTGATCCTCCATGTGTCCTCACTCATGAACTGTGGGCTGCTGGCGGCATTCCTGCTACGATGAACCCTGTCCCTGTTCGGGGGCAGGGGGAAGGGTATTCCACCCAGACCTGCACTTTTGAGGTGACCCTGTGTGCTCCATTCCAGAAAATCAAGGCCGTCTATGACACCGACCCCACCAAGTTCCGCACCCTGCAGAACATCCTGGAGGTGGAGAAGGAGATGTACGGAGCCGAGTGGCCCAAAGTGGGCGCCACACTGGCGCTAATGTGGCTGAAAAGGTGATGGGCTCTGGGGCAGCTGCACCCTGGGGGTGGGGAGGTGGGCGCTGGGCAGACAAGGAGAGCGGCCCCTGGGACGCAGAACTAGCGTGCACCTCTCCCACCACTGCTGCTGCTACTGTGCTCACGTCCTCTCTGCGCCTGACAGAGTTGTCACCTCTGAGAGCTGCGGGTGGTGACTCTGCCTGTCTCACAGGTCAGGCCACGGGGGCTTCTGGAAGCCAGCTCATGGGCCCATGGCATTCAGGCACAGTTGTGCAGGTTGTACATTGCACAGATGCATCTGGCGTGTTGCTCAGGAGCGAGGCTGGTGGGGGCATTCCTATCAGTTAAGTGATTCGTGTCCAGATTGGACGTGGGCAGAGGCAGACAGTGCCATGGCTTGTGCTGGCCACCAATGACCGGCAGCAGCTGGGGAGAGGAGCACCTGCCGTGTGGCCCAAGGCATGGCTCAGTGGCTTCTCTCAGGGCATTGCTACTCAGACACTGTCAGAACTAAAGCAAAGGCAGCATGGAGGGTTTTCTGGAGGAAGGGTGCCGAACAGGCCAGGACTGAGCTGAACAGGGCAGGGCAAGGGCAGGAGAGGCACAAATCATCTACTGCTCCTAGGTCTGGTCCAGCTGGGGTTCCAGCTGTGAGGCAGGAGCCAGGAGAGCCCTGCTGGGGAGTCTCAGGGAGTCAGGAGCTAGAAGTACGATCAGAAGTGGCTGGGGCAGACCCATCCTCACTGCTGATTTGCTGGAGCTGGGACAGAGAGGCCTGGGAGTGGCTCTGGCCAGGCAAGGCAGGATCCAGCCCCATTCCCCACACTGACCCCTGCTGGACAATGGCTGTGATGCAAGTGCAGGACCGGCACCTGCTCCAGGACGAGGCTGGGGACTCCTTGGTCCTGAGGCCCAGCCCTCCTGCCTCAAGGGCCCCCGTTGCCTAGAAGAACAGAGCAGCCTACCCGGGCTTCCCCTACACCTCCCATCTCCCACGGTAGGGGACAGTGTAGGCAGGAGCTGGGCCAAGTGACCGAGCCTTTTGGAGGTGCCTCATGGCCCTCCTCCATGAAATGGGCTCATGGGGCTACTGCCCCCTCCATCAGGCTCACCATACCCCCAAGCGAGGGCTTGCGCAGCCCCTGGAGGCAGTTGCTGTGGACAGAGCCAGGCAGAGGTTTGGGGAACAGGGCCACCATGCAGGACTAGGTGCAGAAACAGTGCAGCACGTAGAGGCATGGAGCCTGGGTGGGCAAGTGCCAGGTCCGATCACCTGCCTGGTGCCTCCAGGGCCTGTGGCCCCATGCTGGCCCATGCTGTGGCCTCCAGCACCACCTGCCTGTGGGAGGATGCATCAGGCCTATCCTTGGATCCATCTGGGCCCTGCTCACGGCCAGCATGCCGGACAAGAGGAGTGAGGGCAGGGGGATGCTGGCAGCAGGTGCACACAAGCCGCCTGCCGCAGGTGCTAAGAACCTTCTGTCTCTGGACCACAGAGGCCTCCGCTTCATCCAGGTCTTCCTGCAGAGCATCTGCGACGGGGAGCGTGACGAGAACCACCCCAACCTCATCCGCGTCAACGCCACCAAGGCCTACGAGCTGGCCCTCAAGAAGTACCACGGCTGGATCGTGCAGAAGATCTTCCAGGTGGGCACGCCTTCCCTCCAACTCCCATGGCTCTGCAGCCTCGGAGTCCCCTCTGTCCCACGCCTGGGGAGACCTCTGGTGAGCTGACCGCCCCACCCCACCCAGAGGGTGATCTGGCAGCCTGCTATGTGCCCCTGAGCTTGGGTCACCTCACTACAGCTGTGAGGCGACGATAGCCTGAGGTCCCCCACAGTGCTTGGCTTGTCCTGCTCAGGCCTTACGGGTGTCCCTGGCGACTGCCCCTGCAAGTGTGGCTGAGCATGGGCGCAGGCTGGCAGTGAGAATTCCACAGGTACCCTCAGGTCCAGCACAAGTATAGGGGAGGGAGGATGGGATGAAGGGGCATCTGTGGCAAGGACCCTGGCCTGCGGGCTTCTGGGTGGCATGTGTATGTGAGGCTGATGGTAGCTGGGGACTGGAACAGGCGATGCCACCTCCCCGCACCCCGACAGGTGCACATCACCTGCCCCTGCTCACTGCCTGGAGAGCCAGGCTCTGATGGGCTCATCTCGTCCCCAGGGGTCCACCCCATCCCTGGTGGACACCTTGATAGTCCTCCTTCCTCCTGTGCCTTGCAGGCCTCACTGCTGCCACCCCCAGACCACTGTGTCCCCCACCCCACTTCCCAGAGGAGCCCAGGCAGGCTAAGTAAACATCTGGCTCAAGTCCCCGAGGATGGAAATGGGGAGCTAGGATTATCTCTCCTGCAGCCTCAGTACCCTCATCTTTGAAATGGGTACAAAGTAGGCCTCTCTAGAGGGTCCCTGGGAAGGGTGAGTTAATATGTACTCCTGTGGTCGAGGCTCGTGGCTCACACTCAGCTGTCATCCATTATTCCTTAAGGGTTTTTTGTGTGTTTTTAAAGTTTTATTATTTGATGAAAGGCAGATTTACACAGAGAAGGAGAGACAGAAAGATCTTCCATCCACTGGTTCACTCCCCAAATGACCACAATAGCCAGAGCTGGACCAGTCCAAAGCCGGGAGCCAGCAGCTTCCTCCAGGTCTCCCATGCAGGTACAGAGTCCCAAGGCTTTGGACCATCCTCTACTGCTTGCCAGGCCTATTAAGCAGGGAGCTGGATTGGAGGTGGAGCAGCTGGGACTTGAACTTGCGCCCATGTGTGATCCTGATGACACAGGCAGCTTTACCCACTGTACCACGATGGCTGGGCCTCATCTCCTTCATTATGAACCTTGATATCTGCCCTTTCTTCCTCCTGTCAGACTTGGAGCTGAAGTCCTGTGTCTGGTTGGTTGTATGTCCCCTCCCCTCCCCACCAGCCCTGACTCCAAAATTATGTAAACTTCCAGCTCTGTGCACCTGCCAAGTGTCAGGGATGCCCTAAAATGTAGGAGGTGTCCCTCACCTCTACCCCACCCCCCAAGGACGTATCACAAAGTGGGTTTTCTGAGGAGCCACCCACCAAGGAGACGCCTGTGCTGTGTGCTTGGAGCCGCCCCTGCCCCTTTTGGTGACGACCTGAACCCTGCCCTGACAAGGCAGGCTGGTCCGTGGGAGATCTCTACCACCACCACACCCATTTTACAGATGGGGAGACCGAGGCTGTGCCTGAAAGGAGCGTTCTTCCTGCCCTCCAGGGAGAAGGGGGGACGCACCTCTCTCTTCCTGGCTGTCAGACCCCTGCACAGCACCGACCCCCTCCTCCCCGCCCCCTGCCTTGCGCTAACACCAAACCGCCGCCCCTCTCGCCCACCCCCAAGGCAGCGCTGTACGCGGCCCCCTACAAGTCCGACTTCCTGAAGGCGCTGTCCAAGGGGCAGAACGTCACGGAGGAGGAATGCTTGGAGAAGATCCGCCTCTTCCTTGTCAACTACACGGCCACCATCGACGTCATCTACGAGATGTACACCAAGATGAACGCGGAGCTCAGCTACAAGGTGTAGTGCGTGTCGCCGCCCCCAGCACTGTGAAGTCCGCCGCACCGCGCGGCCCCGACCGGCTAGCAGCCTGGAGCGGCCCCGTGGGCCGCAGGGGACAGCCTGGTCGTCGTCTTCTTCTTTTTCTTCTTCTTTTTTTTTTATGTCAACTAATGGAGCAATACATAACCGCCCCTACTGCCAGGTCTTCCCAGCAGCGGACTTGGCCCCACCCGTCGCTCAGCATGTGTGAGAGCCAGGCCTAGGCCCGAGGGGTTGAGTTCCGGGTGCCCCCTGCCAGCCCCCCCAGCACAGGTCCTGGATGGGGGGTGGAGGGGCGGGCACAATGAAGTCACACCCCAAGGAAGAGCATGGGTGGTCGCCAAGGGCGCGTGCACCCTGAGCTCCCAGCCAGCTGGCTGCCTCGACCCAGATGGCTCTTGTGTTGGGTTCGGTTTTATTCCGTTTGTGTTTTGTAAGAGCTGAAAAACAGCCAGCAAGGCTCGGGCTGCTGCCGGCCACCCTACCGCCGGGCACACCCTGCCGTTCCAGGGGACGGTCCATCTTCTTCAGGGACACTTCTCTCCCCCCTCCCCAGGAAGCCACCAACCTTGTGCACTTTCTCTGCAGGGAGGTGGGAAGACAGAATTGAACCTGTCCCCTCCCCCCCAAAAAAAAACTGTGGGGACCCAAGATGCCGCCTCACTGCCTTACCTGTCCTCCTCCCCAGGGGACGCCACAAGAGCTGTATTTTTTTATACAGAGTGGGGGCACACAGAACGACCCCAAGCAATTGATGCGTGTGTTCACAAAGAAACAAAACAAAAAACAAATGGAACCATGTGATTTTTACACAGAAACAAAATAATCCTTAATAAACAAATCTCTATTTTGGAAATCACATCCACGAGTGCCATTTCCGTTCTGGAGTCTCCTCCCCCTGCCAGTCCAGCACCCCACGCCCCTGCCTCCTTCTGGGGCGGCTCAGGCCAGCTTCTGCCAGGGACCCACTTTTCGGACCTCTGTGGCTTTTAAAAATAGAATTGAGTGGCCACATTGAGGCATGGGAGGGTTTCACAGGTAAAATAGCAGCTGTATACCAGGCCCTGTAAACACATTGTGGCATAGTGGGTTAAGCCACTGCTTGTAGCGCTGGTTCTAGTCCCCACTGCTCCTTTTCTGATCCAGCTCCCCAGCTAATATACCTGGGAAAGCAGTGGAGAAAGGCTCAATGTGCTCGGGCCACTGGCACCCACATGGGAGACCCAAAAGAAGTTCCTGGCTTCAGACTGGTCCAGCCCTGACTGTTGGTAGATGGGAGATCTCTCTGTGCAGTTCAGGCAGGCCAAGTGCCTCACACACAATTATTCCATAAGCACCTGCAATGTGGGAGTGGCCTCTGATCAGACAGACCTGAACTGAAAATCCCCAGAGCGCTAGAGCCCTCTGTAAGGGGAAGGCACTCCCCAGCCTGACTTCCGGTCACCAGAGTTTCCTGTCTGACCCCAAGTGTGCCCTCAGCTGTGACCACTTCTTGCACCCACCCACTAGGCATGCCCACCCTCCAGGGCTTCTCTTTCCAGGTAGCTCCCCAGAGGTTCCTGCTGCAGCCCCCAATCCCAAAATGAGCCCCGAAGTCTGACCTGGACTCACATATGTGTTCATTCTTTCGCTGAAACCCACTCAGCCAGTCCCAAGACGCTGCGGCACACCCTCCCAGAGCCCTGTAGCCTGAGTGAGGGGCGGGGAGCCTCAGTTTGTCCATCCAGAACCAGGAGGGCTGGCGGGGTTGGGGCAGGGCTGAAGGTCCCTTGTGAAACAGGGATTGGAGCAAGTGGCCTGCAGAGGTGATGTGGGGTGCAGGCAGGGCTCTGGGCTCCCGGTTCTTCTGTTTCCTAGGGGAAGGGTCTTGGACACCCCACTTTTCACACGCTGACAGGTCCTACCTAGTTCAACCCTCCAGGCAGGAGCGTGCCTGGAAACCTACCTGTGCCCTCAGAGGTGTCGCTTGCACTGAACGCCCCAGGGCGCCTGCTGTTCCAGCCTAGTCCGGCAGGTGGCGCCTCCTGCATGCACCTTGCGTGTGCTTGTGGGATTCTCCCAGGGTTACCAAGGAGTACCTCCTGGACCCAGTTGGGACAGTGTAACAACCCACCCAGTGGAAGTATTGGGGTTCCTTTTTTTTTTTTTTTTAAAGATTTATTTTTATTATTTTTTCATTGGAAAGGCGGATATACAGAGAGGAGAGACAGAGAGGAAGATCTTCCGTCCGATGGTTCACTCCCCAAGTGAGCGCAACGGGCCGATACTATGCCGATCCGAAGCCAGGAGCCTCTTCCGGGTCTCCCACGCGGGTGCAGGGTCCCAAAGCTTTGGGCCGTCCTCGACTGCCTTCCCGGGCCACAGGCAGGGAGCTGGAAGGGAAGCAGGGCTGCCAGGATTAGAACCGGCACCCATATGGGATCCCGGGCGTGCAAGGCGAGGACCTTTAACCACTTGCGCCGCCGCGCCGGGCCCTGGGGTTCCTTCTTACTAACACCACCAACACCACCACCATCTGTTCACGGCAGGGGAGAGTTCAAGTCCAGGTCCTGAGGCTTTATAGTTAAATGATCTTGGGTGAGCCAGTTCTCCTCTGAGCCTCAAATTGCCACATCTGTGAAATGGGTCAGAAATGACTTTTCCTTGTGGGGTTCCCTGACAGTGAAATGTCAGGGGGCCTCCATGGTAGTTAACCAAAACATAGCCTGGTCACTTAACCCCAGTGCCTAAAGGGCCCAGGTCAACACAGCAGCAAGGAACATTCTAGAAATCCCACCCCAGGAGGGTGCTGTCTGGTCTGACTGGCTGGGCAAGTCCCTTCTCCCACCTTGGTCTCAGCGTCTTTAAAATCAATGGATCAATACTCTGGTTTCTCTTCAGAGCGAATAAATCTTTTGCCTTTTAAAAGCAATGGATTGGGCCTAGCGCAATGGCATAGTGGTTAAGGTCCTCACCTTGCACGTGCCGGTATCCCATATGGGTGCCAATCCTAATCCTGGCAGCCCTGCTTCCCATCCAGCTCCCTGCTTGTGGCCTGGGAAGGCAGTAGTAGCCTTGGGTCCCTGTATGAGCATGGTATACCTGGAAGAGGTCCTGGCTCCTGGCATCAGATTGGCTCAGCTCCCGCGATTGCAGCCGCTTGGGGAGTAAACCATTGGACAGAAGATCTTCCTTTCTGTCTCTCCTCCTCTCTGTATATCGGCCTTTCAAATTAAAAAAAAATAATCTTTAAAAATAAATAAAATCAATGGATCGGGACCAAAGCTGTGGCCAAGTTGGTGAGGGAGCTGTCTGGGATGTTACATCCATGGCAGAGCACCGGTTCAAGTCCCAGCCCTTCTGCTTCTAACCCAGCTTCCTGCTCACGCGCCTGGGGAGCAGCGGAAGACGCTGAGTTCATGGGCCTGTGCCGTCCACGGGGCAGTTCTTGGCTCTGGGCTTTAGCCAGCCCCAGCCCCGGCTCTTGAGGCTGTTTGGGGGAGTTAGCCAGCTCATGGAAGATCTCTCTCTCTCTCTCTTTCTCTGTCTCTTTCTATCTCTGTGTTGGTCTGGCGCATATATATATATAGTTGTTGCTGTTGTTGTTTTAAAATCAGAGGGTCAGAGGGCCAGGTGTGTTAAGATGCCACAGGCTGCATTTCCTATCAGAGTGCCTGGGTTCAAATCCTTACTCCAGCTCCTTGTTCCATGCTAATGGCATGACCTGGGAGGCAGCCGGTGATGACTTGGTGGGAGACCCAGATGGGGCTCCTGGCTTCAGCCTGGCCCAGCCCTTGCTGCTGTTGCAGGTTTTTGAGGAGTAAGCCAGCAGAAATAGGCCAGGTGCTGCTAGAGCCAGGGAAGACCTAGAGATGCTGGGCTGAGTTTGTTTTTAAGGGGAGCCCAGAGCTACTAGGGCATGGCTAGGACCACGTTCTAGGCACCCACTTTCCTCCCTGGGGCCCCCAGCCTTCAGATGGGAGGAGGCCAGATCCCAGACCCCTGCAGCCAGCCTGGGCTCAGCCACACCCTCTGGCCACCACCCAGAGGAATGGACCTGGCAACTGGCTGTGCCCTTGGCAACGCCTCCCAAGGAGGAGGAGGAGGAAGAGGAGAAGGGCTCTCCCCTCCTCCCCCAACCTGGCCTCCGGTTTCTGCCCCCAGGGAAAATTCCAGAAGAACCTCATTGAAAGGGCCCGGCAGGGTGGGGACTACTCCGGTGTCGGGCACAAAGACTGACTCTTGCCAGTTGGGCGGAGGATAGAGGAGCTTGTGCTAAATGGAGCATGGGTGGGGCCCCAGCTACCCCGTTGACCACCTCAGACTGGTCAGTACTGGGCGGAGGAGCTGGGCAGGTTCCTTTGGCTCCCTGGGTCTGTCTCCTCTCTCATTGCTGGGAGGAGTTCATGAGCTCCACGCCCTCCACTGCGGGCAGTGCTGCGTGAGTGCTCAGTGCAAGTGCTGGCACGTGATGGCTGATTGCCGTAGTGACTGGAGGAGGCTCACATCCCCACCACATCCCTGGAAGGTAGTTCCTTGGACAAAGGGTTTTCACTCTGTGGAGCCTTGGTGTGTCCATCTGTAAAATTGGCAGGAGGAAGGGGCGGGCATGTACAGGGTTAAAGGCTGGGCTCCGCAGGGCTCCAGTCCCATAGGGTAGTTCTGGCTGCATCATCCATTGCTCAGAGTCCCCCAGGGTGGGGGGCAGCTGGACCCCAGCTCTCTCAACCTAAAGTAGAACTCCAGAGCTGGCAGGCTACCTGCTGCATAGGGTGGGAAAGAGGAGTGGCACAGGAAGAGGCAGGACGGAGGCAGGGAGGATAGGCCTGCACCCTTCTGGGCCCAGCTGGTTACAGAGGAGAAGAGAGAGACTTGGAGAGGCAGAGCCTCCTGTCCCATGGCTTATCTACAGGGGCAGAGCCACCCACTGGATGCCAGCTTCCCAGGAGGTACCCACAGGGCCTGTCACGCAAGCTGTGCCCTGCAGTCCTGCACTCTGGGGCCTCACACCACACAGCGGCAGCCAGTGTCACAGCTGGGTTTAGAAGGTTCTCATCTCCTGACAGACCCTGCTCCACCACAACACCCGCCCCTCCCGGCATTGTCTTCCACCAGGACAAGGAGCTATCTGCAGAAATGGGCTCCAGAGGAATGGAGTCCCCCCAACCCACTCCGGGTCGGCCCAGCCCCAGCAGCCAGCCCTGTCCTGGCTGCTCTCAGGGAGATGTGAGGGGCCCCCTGGCGCCTGCATTCCTCACCTCCTGGGCTGCCTGCCACCAGCTGCATGTTTGCTCCGCCTGGGACCCTGGCAGAGGGCAAAGCTCCTCTTCACCCACCACTCCCCTCTCTGGGTCTCAGTTTTCCATCTGCAGAGTAGGCCAAGTGGTCCTTCTGCCCCACAGGCTGGATGAGAGAGAGGCTCCAGCCACAACCCCCACCCCAGCTGTGCTTGAAGAGTGAACTGATTTTTTTAAAAAAGACTTATTTATTTTTATTACAAAGTTGGATATACGGAGGAGAAGAGACAGAGAGGAAGATCTTCCGTCCGATGATTCACTCCCCAAGTGACCGCAAGGGCCGGTGCTGCGCCAATCCGAAGCCGGGAACCAGGAACCTCTTCCTGGTCTCCCATACGGGTGCAGGGTCCCAAGGCTTTGGGCCATCCTTGACTGCCTTCAAAGGCCACAAGCAGGGAGCTAGATAGGAAGTGGAGCTGCCGGGATTAGAACCGGTGCCCATATGGGATCCTAGCCCGTTCAAGGTGAGGACTTTGGCTGCTAAGCTACGCCGCCGGGCCCAAAGTGAACTGATTTTTAAAAATATTTGGGGCCTGGTGTGATGGCTCAATGACTAAATCCTTACCTTGCAAGCACCAGGATCTCACATGCGCACCAGTTCGTGTCCTGGCTGCTCCACTTCCCATCCAGCTCCCTGCTTGTGACCTGGGAAAGCGGTTGAGGATGACCCAATGCCTTGGGATCCTGCACCCGCATGGGAGACCCAGAAGAGTCTGCTGGCTCCTGGCTTCAGATCAGCTCAGCTCCGGTTGTTGCTGCCACTTGGGAGTGAACCAGTGGACAGAAGACCTTCCTCTCTGTCTCTCCTCTGTGTAAATTTGCCTTTCCAATAAAAATAAATAAATCTTAAAAATTTTTTTAAATGTATGTATTTGAAAGGCAGAGTTACAAAGAGAAAGGAAGATCATCTCGCCACACCTTCCTCCCTGAATGGCCAGAACCAGGCGGGCCAGAGCCACGCGCCAGGAACTCCATCCAGGTCTCCACGTGGGTCCTTGGGTCATTTTCCACTGCCTTCCCACGTGCATCAGCAGGGAACTGGTTTGGAAGTGGAGCAGCTGGGACTCGAACCTGTACATGAGATGCTGGTGTTGCACATAGGGGCTTAACACACTGCCTCCCCACACGGACCCCTAAGTTACTGATTGTTAAGGTTTGCTTCTTTGTAAA
Organism: Ochotona curzoniae; assembly: GCF_017591425.1. Lineage (NCBI taxonomy): Eukaryota > Metazoa > Chordata > Mammalia > Lagomorpha > Ochotonidae > Ochotona > Ochotona curzoniae. The sequence continues at coordinate 12,629,886 of NW_024467101.1, read as the reverse complement.
TGTTTCACACTTGGTGGTTTGAACGTGCTATTTCCAGCCCATGTTTGGCTGGCTGTCTCCCTCTCTCCCCACCAACAGTTCTGAAATTTCACTTTCTAGCAGCTCACACTCAAGGCAGCCATGGGCTTGGCAGGTTGATGGCAGTAGGAGCTGGCTCAGCGTTCGCTCTGTTTACCGTGGAGCACTCGCTGGGCTACGCAGGTGGTTGGGGCTCTCAGGGTCCCCACCTCGTGGGGGACACGGAGGACTGAGCCAAGGGGTTGGCCCTGGCTTTTTTCACAAGCAGTGCCCGTGGGAGAGAGCTGCCTGTCGTCAGAGGCATCCAAGAAACTCACCTCCAGGGAGGCGGCAAGCTTGGGCCTTGGGGTTCCCTTCCATGCCCACGGGGGAAGAGTGCGCTGCAGGGCAAAAATCTGAAGGCTTGCGCTCGCGTTCCCTGGCGGGGCGCACTGTGGAACGAATGAAAGAGTGAATGAACGAGTGGGGGAATGCACGGGGCATGACCCTAAGAGAGGGGGGCCAAGGTGCCAGTCTGAGCTCCTCTCCCAGGCTCCTGGTTGCCCAGCAAGTAAACTGAAGTCCGCTGCCGGAGCTGGAGCTGGAGCCGGGGCCGGGCGCAGAGGGTCGGCCCGCCAGCAGGTGCGGTGGAGACCGTGGGGTGGGCGTGGTGCCGGCCGGCCGGGGGCGGCGCGCGGGGTTGGAACCCGAGCCACGGGAGGAGCGACGCGAGGCCGGGCGCCGGGACTCAGGAAGCGCCGCGCTCCCCGCCCGCCGCCGGTGCCCGCTGTCCCGGAGGTGAGTGTACCCGCTGCCCGGGGCCCGGACCTGGTGGGGACGCCACCGCCCAGGGGCCCGTTGGACCCCCTCCTGGGCACGTCTCTGCGGCTCTGGCGGAGGGCCCGAGGCTCGCTCGCTGAGGTCCCGGCGTGGGGCCCGGGGCGGAGGAGGCTGGAGCAGGGCGGGCGGGGTCGGGCTGGATGTCCTTGGGCTGGGCTTGGCCGCCAGCTGGTCTCGGTTTCCTTGCCAGTCTTGCCCCCCACCCCTGGGCGCCTCTGTGGCTGAGACGCCCCAAGGCAGTGAACTTAAGATCCAGGGGGTCTGCAGCCCACCTGGGGGGCGTCCCCACTCTGGGAACTTGGCAATGAGATCGGAGGGATTTGGCCTCTGCCTGAGACAGAGGAGATTGGGTGGTGAGGCTGCCAAGGCCACTTTTGGGGGCCGTATTCCTCAAAGGGGCCCACAGACCTTTCCCAGCGCCCTGCCCAGACCCGGGTGGCTCCTGGGAGGTCCCTGAGTTGGAGGAAAGACCGCTTATGCTCCCCACTCGCTCAGAGATGCCTGCCACCCACCCAGCCACCTGGATTGAGCTTCCTGCTGGCCCAAGCCCTGACCCCTGCCTCCCCACTTGGGAAACTAAGGCCGATTTCAGCTTAGAGGTTCAACTCTCAGGACTTCCTGGTACCCCTGGCCTGAGGGGGAGCCTGGTGCCCACAGGGTGCCCTTGGGGTGGGCTGCGTGGGACTGTTCTGCCTCAGAGCCCTCCCCCATCGCCCCCACGATGTGCATGCGGGAGGGGGGCAGAGTGGTGTGCTGATGAGCCCTGAAGCCAGAAGCAGGTGTCACCTGTGAACTGTGTGCTGGGTGGCCAGCACGCACACTCAGCCGACAGAGGCAGGGCACATGCGCACACACACGGCCGCGGGGGTTCAGACCAGGTGTGCAAAAGCAGAGGGAGGGTGTGTGGAAGCAGAAATGGGATGTAGCCGTGGCCCCCTTGTGGGCCTTGGGCCAGGCAGGTGTTGGTGGGGATCACGTGTTGAGTGCAGGGGGGCCCAAGAAGAACCAGGGTACTGACTGAGTGCTGCAGGAGCCGGGAGAGGTTTGCACAAATCCATGCAGGAGTGGAAGAAAGGGCTGGCAGGTGTCAGGGACATGACAGCCATCGTCAGCCAGCGGGCCAGCCCTGACATTGTCTACTGCATGCTATTAGCCAGGCGGGACCAAGCCTGACCCAGAAGGCCCTCAGGTTCTGAGCTGGGAGAGATGCAGCAGGTTGTGTGATCTGGAAAGTTCTCGCTGGCAGTGGAATGGCAGAGATGGGGGAGGGTGGCAGACAGGTCAGGAAGCCGTCCCAGCCCCTTGGGCACCTGCCGGGTGGGGAGAGGGGCCACAGGGGGACTGCACAAGAGGGAGGCCAGCTGCTCAGTACAGGCGCACAGTAGGTGCTCAACAGACCACCAGTGCAGTCGGCCGTGGCCATCGGCTGAACACGCCTTTCAGAACAGGTCCAGGGCTCTTGGTCTCCTTCATGGCACCGTCTCCACAGAGTGGGTGTCCCTCCCCGCCATGGACTCCCCCTGACACTGCTGTATGCCTCACTTTCCCTTCCCTGAGTGAGAGGTAGCCAGGGAACAGCTCCCACCCCACCCCCACCAGCCTCTTGACACAGCAGGGTTGAGGGAGCCTGGAAAATGCTGACTTCCTGTGATCCGGGGTGCCCCGCTTCACTGATTCCTCCCCCTCCCCCGTTAAAGATTAATTTGCATCACTCAAGATAGGCGCCGTCCTGGGGCCCCCGTGGCCGCTGCTCTGGATTCAGCTCCCAGTTCAGGCTGCTCTTACAGCCACAGCCCCGTGGGGGATGTGTGCCCAGCCCTGAGCTCAACAAGCCCATGATGTTTGCATATTAATGGAGAGAGTACCCATTTTCCAGGGAGGGAATACTGAGGCCTGGAAGGGGTATGACGTCACCTGCGAAGGGTCTTTCAACAGCTGGGAATCCTGTTGGTCTTGTTTCAGAATTAATGTGTTCTCTGTCCCCTTTCTTCTCTCTATTTCTCGCCACCCCAGGTGGCCTGTCTGCTGACCCCATTTGTCAGTAGTTCAGGGTCCAGGGAGAGAGACTCTGCCACTTGGAGGTAAGCACCTGAATTGCTGAGACAGGCCTGGACTCCCGAGGGAGATGCCCGGTTTGCTCATCTGTGAAATGGGTTTGCAGGTCCCTGTTGGCAGGATGCCTTTGCCACAGGCCCCCATCCACCCAGAGAATCCTTCTGTGCCAGCAAGGGGGCAAAACCAGACTTGCACGAGGCCGCATAATATTTCCGGGCCTGGACTGAGCGCCAGGAGCTGGCATCCTTTCTCCTTTCGCCTGATTGGTTCCTGCAAACCAGAGCTTGCACCTGCCTGCCCCAAGCACCAGCTCCTGGGTCCCAGTGAGCGCCCTGACTTCTGTGGCGTCGATTTGCTCATCCATGCAGTGGACACGCTAGTGGCGCTGGCCTTGCTGAGTGGAGGCTACGGTCTTCAGCATGGCTCAGAGTGGATGTCCACCCAGAGGGGATAGGACAAGAGTGCTTGGTCCCATTTCACAGCTGTGGAAGCTGAGGTTTAGAGAAGGATGCAGTGTACCCAGGGGAGACCTGCTGGTTTGTGACAGGGCTGTACCTGGCAGCCTAAACTGAGTGACCATTGTGTCCTCAGGTCTCTGAGAACCTCAGTGGCTGACTCAGCTTCCTGCTCAAAAGGCTACCTCAAACCCAGCCCTCTTGGAGTCTGACCCAGTTCTGCCTCTCACTGCTGTGTGGCCTCAGGTAGTGACTTAACCCCTCTGTTCCTGCAGCAACCACTAAGGTTTGTTGGAACTTCACTTGGGTGGGCTTGGGGCTTTTCTATCCTGGCCTGAGCTGTCCTATGGTCCCATGTGTGCTAGCACCATGGCCCAGTGGGGATGAGGAAGGGAGATGAGCTCTCACTCCCACCGTGACTTCCTCTTTGCTGGAAGCTGGCCATTGGCTTCCTGTCGCTGGGCTCCCCTTTCTGCCGGAAGCCCCCCACCGCTGCGGGCTGGGTGACTCCCCGAGGAGGTCAGGCTGCCTCTCGGAGGGAGCCTGCTTCCTCGTTGGGAAGGGAGGGTCCCGGGAGAGCAGGCTGGACGCATAGGAAGCCCTGATGGTTGTGCCAGTGGAGAGGTCAGGGCCTTGGGGAGGCGGGCTGGGCCGGAAGGGGCTGCCTGTGTCTGCGGGTCCAGAGTGAGTAAGCCGCTGCTGCTGCTGCCTGGCTCCGTACAAAGGGCTGCTCAGTCTCCCCTGCTTCTCCGGCAGGGTGGAGTGGCCAGGGCCCTCCTACTGCTGCCGCTCCGGGTGGGCTGACCATCGGTGGCACAGCATTGATGTGTGTGTGTGTGTGTGTGTGTGTGTGTGTGTGTGTGTGTGTGTGTGTGTGTGTGTGTACACGTGTTGTGCGTGTGTGCACTTGGGGGTTGGACCCCGTGAGCTCTGGGGAGACCCTGGCGGGTGAGGATGGGGATGGTGGGCATGCGGTTGCCTGGCCTTAGGCCCAGTACAGAGATGGTGGCAAGAGAGTACCTGGAGATGAGAGGAAGGAGGGAGGGAAGGAAGGGGAAAGGGGGAGAAAGCAGAGGACAGGCAGGCAGGTTCTTGTTTGAGTGAGTGTCCTGGCTGCCCCAAGCCTCAGTTTTCCTTATCTGTGGAATGGACTCATGATGTCTGTCACCTTCACAGGTGTGTTGGATCTCGTCAGCATGGGGGCACATAGCAGGTGTTTGCTAAACTTCAGGACGGAAGGGAGGAAGCGCTCCTGCCCCTTGGTTGGAAGGAGATCTGTCTTGGACAAAGTGACTAAGCCTGTCTGGCTCCTTTTGATGGATTCGTCTATTTGTTCATTTAGCAAACACTAGGACACTTTAAATATGTCATGGAAAATAGAGCTGAAAGATTTATGGGAGCAGGTGTTGGGTCACAGTGGGTTAACAGTCACTGCTTGGGACACCCGTGCCTCCCAGCAGAGTGCCGGGGTTCAGGTCCTGCCTCGGCTTCTGGTCCAGCTTCTTACGAATGCACCTGGAAGGCAGCAGGCGATGGCCCAAGCCCTTGGGTCCAGCCTCTCATGTGGGAGACTAGGATGGAGTTCCTGGCTCCTGGCTTTGACCTGGCCCAACCCTGGCTGTGACAGACATTCGGGGTGTCTCTGTCACTCTGTCTTTCCGACCCATCGGCCCATGAGGTCAGTGTAGGGGACAGCGTGTCACTTTGCAGACACTGGTTAAGACAGCCTGTGTGTAACGAGAGTTGCCCAGCTATGGTTCCTCACTCCAGCTTCCTGCTGGCGCAGGCTCTGGGAGGCCATAGGACCCTGGCCATGCACGGGGGTGACCCAGGCTGAGTTCCCAGCTCCCAGCTCCAGCCCCTGGATGTGGCAGGTATTTGCGGGAGTGAACCAGTGAATGGAAAAAAAAAAAATGCTGACTTCTTAGTGCTGACCCTGGGTAGAAATCAGAGAAGCAGTGTCCTGTTTGTCCTAGGGTTCGGCCAAGACACGAACTCCAAGTGCTTCTGCCTGCAGCATCCCAACCCCCTTCCCTGTGCCAGCTTACCTAGTGAGTTCCACGGGGCCTAGCATTTGGAAGGGTAGTCCTTGAGAAGCCAAACTCAAGTGTATTTTTAAAAATATTTACTTATTTTTACTGGAAAGGCAGAAGTACAGAGGGGTTGGAGTCTTCTATCTACTGGTCCACTCTCCAAATGGCCACAACAGCTAGAGCTGAGCTGACCCAAAGCCAGGAGCCAGGAACCTTCTCAGGGTCTCCCACAGGGGCCTAAGGACTTGGGCCATCCTCTGCTGCTTTCCCAGCCCATAAGCAGGGAGCTGGATGGGAAGCTGAGCAGCAGGGACATGAATCGGAGCCCATGGGGGTTGTCAGCACTGCAAGTGGAGTCTTAACCTACTGTGCCACAGCAGCAGTCCCTCTAATGGCTTTTAAAAGCAGATAGTTGGAATTGCAGCCACATTTTGTTCCTGTTGAGTCGTGACACCCCCCCTCCCCCCAGTTCAGTTTGCGCATCTGTGGAATGGAAATAACGACACTGCTGGCCTCCAGTGAGAGGCGAGTGAGTGTGGCTCGGGGCCCTGGGCCGACCTCCATCCTGCCACACCACCCGCCCTTAGCAGCTCCTGCCTCCTGGGAGTGGAGCTGGTGGTTTCTAACCAGGAGAGTTACCATGTGGCTGGCAAGAGACAGAAGGCGCTGTGTGCTGCGAGCCAAGGAGGGAGGCCCAGCAGACAGGGTAGGGAAGGCTTCCAGGCGTCTGTCAGTACCACGCCGGCGGGCAGCAGGCAGGCAGGTGAGGCAGGTCGGGGCAGGGAGTGGGCCTCTCTCCTTTTTGCTGCCTCGGGCTCCCGCCCCACCCACTCACCCCCTCGCCTCTGGGTGGGCAAGCACGGAGCTTTTGCATGTGGGTAGGAAAGTGTGTGCAGGTGTGTTTGCGTGTGGGTCGGGGGGGGGGTGCCTCAGTCTCCCAGCTGGGAGAGGGGACGGCGTCCCCACTGACAGCCCTGCAGAGGGGATGTGCAATAGGAATGGGGTGACGCGGAGCCCTTTGCCAGGGCCATAAGCTCTGGCTGCAGAACTGGGCAGTTCGAGGCTCCCTGGCATCTGCTCTAGCCTCTCTGGGACCCTCTACCCACCATGGTAAACTGACGGAAGCTTCCCAGCTAGTGCCAAGCTGGAGCTGGGTAGGGGAGGGGGATGTTCATGGTGCCCGGGGCGCTGCATGGTGACGTCAGCTCTTGGATCCTGCAGCCGTTGTGTAGTTGTTTTGTTTTTTTCAGCGAGAACATGAATGCTGTGAGCCTGGTGTGATCATGTGTCCATTGTACAGATGCAGAGACTGAGGCCCAGAGAGGCAAAGGGGTTTGCTCAGGCCAAATGGCCCAGGGAGTAGAACATGGACTGGGCAATGTTTCCAACTCTGAGCCACGTAGGAGAGGGGCTGTGTTGAATGCCCCTCTGCCAGTGCCACAGGGAAACTGAGGCCTCCCCTATGGTGGTGGTGATGAGGGCAACAGCCACACATTGTGGTTCCCACACTGACCACTCAGCCCTTCATGGTGTACAAGCCTGTGGCTGGTGAGAGGGATACAGACAGGCATTGGCACTAATTCTAGAATGTTCTCATAACCCCCCAAACGAGCCTTTTTCCCTGCGAGTGGCTAGCAACTCCTGTCTTGCCAGCCCTGGGCCACAGCGAGTCTGGCCCCTGGGCTCACAGTTTTGCCTGGAGGTCTCCATCTCCAGGCCAGGGGAGCTTGGGCGCCAACGGGTTCCTAGGTGTACCACCCAGTGTCCACCCCGGCCCACCCAGCTAAGGGTTTGTCCTCTGCAGGCTCAGTGAGTCACCCCAGAGCTGCCCCACCCAGGCCCCCTCCTGGGTGGGGGGCAGCCGGCAGGACACTGGGGCAGTGTGTACCCAGGACAGGAGGCCAGTGTGCTGCAGGCAGGAAGAGGGCTGGGCTGAGACCTGCTGGGTAAACACAGGCGGCTGGGGCCAGTGCCCGGTGTGGCATGATGCCCCTTGCTGCTGCCGCCACCACCGCCACCCAACAGGGGCTTGTGAGCTGAGCCGAGGGCAGCCAGGCAACCTGGCAGGCGGCAGGTTTTGCTAGGCCGAGGAGCTGAGTTCCCACTCGGCGACTGCTCGGGCTCAGGATGCAGCCATTCCCTGGAGGTCACTCCTGCCCCAGGGCCCACTCCTTAGGTCCCTGTCCCAGCCCTGTCCCCCAAAGCCCAGGTACCCAGTCTGCTGGTGGCCACCATCTGGTCCAGTCCTGTCTTGGCCCCAAGGAAGCATTCTGTGTGGGGTGTGGGGGCTCCAGTCCGTCCCCTGATCTCATTTGATCTCACAGGGACTCCGATCATCACTGAGACCCAGGAACATGGAGGATGTAGACCCCCTATGTTCCCCCATTTCTTCCCTCAGTCCCTAAGTCCTTGGGAAGTATCTCAAGCATGCAGGTACTGATGGGGAGTGGGGCATGAGGACCCTAATTCCACTCCAGAGGGATGTTGCCTCTCTGAGGGGTGGGGCTGGGCACCACTGCTGCTTTCTCTCCTGCTCCACCCCCAGCTCTCTCTCCAAGCCCGATCCCACACAGGCACTGCAGATGTGTGCCAAGGTGTGTGTGTAATCGGGGGATGTGTGTAATCGGGGGCCAGAGGAGGGGGTGCTGTGAGGAGGTAGCAGGAAGCGTAGTGGCTCTGGGCGTGTGTGGGGGGGGTGCACAGGCACCTTCTCCAGGTCTGCTTCCTGGTCATCACCCCAGCTGCCTGTCCACCTCGGGGGGGGGGGGCCCCACCCCATTTCTTCTTGTCCTTTTTTCTCCTAAGGCTCCAGGCCCCACCACCCCCCAGGCCCCATTCTCTGTCCCTTCTCTCCCAAACTCTGCCCTCAGGCCTGAGCCTACATCCTGGGCTGCCTGCCCACCCTTGGGCACAGTTTTCAGGGTCCCTAGAATCAGAAAGCAAACTTGGTTGATACCCGCTGGGCCCATGATAACCCCTGGGCACACAGTGGTTACAGCGGAGTCCCCATCTCTGGGGACAGAGCCCTCAAAAGGGCCAGGAGTGTCTGCTTCACTCCTGCTCAGGAAAGTAAGGGAGGCGCAGGCTGTTGTCCTGCACACAGGTGGTGCTCAACAGATGCCTTCTCGGGGAGGGCACTGAGAGAAGCAGCTCCCAGGAGCCCATTCCCCACCACTTCCTGGAGCCCTGGGTGAGCCCTGGGTGAGGCGGCCCTGCCCGCCCAGACTTGCCCTGGGGACTTAAGCGGCTTTCCTCCGTCACAGTCATGAAAATCAGCAGGTTGGGATTTGAGAATATGTGGCCCGGTTTCCGCAGATGATCTCCAAGACCACCCCCCTTACTGCCCTCCACAAACAGAGCCAGGGTGAGCCAGTGGGAGACCCCTGAACCCTGGCGAATCATGGTGGGAAGTAGAACAGGCGGCTACACGCAGTCACGCAGTGATGTCAGGATAGCCGTGTAGACCAGCAGGTGGCACGGGGCGGGGGTGTCCTGTGTGTCAGCAGCTGGTCCCAGCCAGCTCCCATTCCCACCTCAAGGTCAGCCTGTGTCCTGCCTGTGTCCCTTGGGCCTTTCCTGGGGCTCAGCACGTGGCGGATGCGCAGTAAGCTTTCTTGGCTGAGGAGGAGGAGGAGGATGGTTTCCAACTGACTGTGCCCCAGGACCCTGGGATCCCAACTTTGCTGGGTACACACTGCTCTGAGCCCCATTCCCACCCCACCTTGCATCCAAACCAAGAGCTTGGGGGCTTGACATGTCCACGCGTGCCCCTGTGATGACACGCATACAATACACTTCCGAGCTGTGCCCCAAATGGGCGCCATGGCCAGCTTGGTGCTACTCCCTACATGGGGGGCCCTAAGATGGGGTGCCCGGGGGCCAACTTGGCATGAAAACCTCCATGCCTCCCCACCCCCACTCCTGGAGGTGGCTCACCACGGTCCACACGCATGTACACACACATGGAGAGACAGGAATCAGCACGGCATTCACAAACACACACACACTCACACACACACACACACACACATCCAGGAGACACGCAGGACCCCCAGGCAGCTTTAACCCGGCTCCCCGCCTGTGCCCACCCGCTGTCTCTCCCAGGCCTGGCACGGCTGAGGAATGTGTAATTACAACCTCCGGGGCAAATGAGAACACAGAGTAAACTCTTTCCCCAACCACAGAGAACCGGGCAGTGCTTGGGGAGGGCACAGCCACGGAACAGCAGTCCCTGCGTGCATGTGTGCGTGTGCGTGTGTGTGTGTGTGTGTGTGTGTGTGTGTGTGTGTGTGTGTGTGACACACACACATGCATGAGTCTGTAGGTGCCTTTGCACTGGGGCGTGCACACTCTGGGTGTGGGTGGCATGGTCGGTAGGAGTGCAGTGCTAGGAGTCCAGAGGTCACCTTCAAGGTCATTGACTCCCTGTGAACCTCTGGCAGCTCAGTTCACCTCCTCGCGTTGCCCCCAGGCTCCTGTAATAGATTTTAGGGGTGCAGGGGGCTGCTCTACAATCCAGACTCTGTGTGTGGGGTGTGTGGGGAACAAGAAGGGGGACAGGTGAATCAGGGCCGGGTGGCCTTGGTGACAACAATGAAGAGCGAATTTGAGAGCCAGAGTCCATTGTGTGATTCCCCACACACCTGGGACTTGCCTCCTGGAAGCCCTCCAAGATTGGCACTGTCATTGTCCCCCATGCCCCCACCCCCATTGGGCCGGCGGAGCAAACTGTGGCTCAGAGTAGTTTCCAGCAGCCTGGCAGCGATGCCCCTTCCCTTGGGGCATTTGGGAAGCTTGAACGAGACCCCACCAGGGCTCAGGGTGGTACTTGGCCTGCTGGCTGCTAACCTGAAAGGTTCAGGCTGCCTGGGCTGTGCAGCCAGATACCTGGACGTGTCTTTTACCTTGGGTGGCCTCAGGCAAGACATTTAACCTCCCCAAGCCTCAGTCTCCTCATCTGTGAAATGGGAATGGCGGCAGCTGCTTCCTGCACGTTATACCTGTGCCTTATACCACGTGTCGTGCCATCCTCCCGTCCTTGATCCGGTGCAGTGGTGACAGCCAGATGTGTCCCCTGACATCAGTGCCCCACATGCCTGGTCTGGAGTCATCCTGTAGACAGGATGAAACTGGGGGTGTGACATGCTTGGACCCGAGCCTGGCTGACGGTGGCTTATCTGGTGACAGCCGTGTAGTCCTTGGACTCTGAGTAAGATCATCATGGGACTTGCCCACGGCTATGCAGCAGCTGACGTCAGACCTCCTATTTTGAGGCTCCCGGAAATCTGGGGAGCCCCTTAGGGGAGAGGGGCTGCAGGCATGTTGTGGAGTTAGAGGGACCCTCCCGGGACCCTTTTGTGGCTTCTGGAGCTTGCTGAGGTGGGGCAGGAGGAGACACATCCCATGTGGCCCCGGGAAGTACCGTGGGCACAGGATTGGCAGCAGGGTGGGGATATACGGTGCCTGATGCTGCTTTTCCTTGCCTAGGGCTCCCAGTAGGGCCGTGCCTGGAAGGATAAGTCCACCTGCCTAGGCCTGTGTCCACCCCGCCCTGTCCCCATCCCCACAGGTGGAGACCGAGCTCTTTTCTCTTCCTGGCTGGGAGGTGGCAGTGCTGAGCAGGTATCAGAAAAAGGAAAGAGGCAGAGGAGGAGGGGTTGGCTTGGCCTGGCTTTATCTTGTTTAAGATCTGTTTCTTTGACAAGCAGAGACAGAAAGGCCTTCCCTCTGCTGGTTCACTTCCCCCAAGTGTACATAGCAGCTGGCTGAACTGGGAACCAAGAACTCCATTCTGGTCTCCTACATGGGTGGCAGGAGAACAAGGGCTTGGGCCTATCCCCCTGCTGCCTCCAAGGCCACAAGCAGGGAGCTGGACCAGAAGTAGAGCAGCCAGGACTTGAACCAATACTCTGATAGGAGATGTCGAGGTTACGAGCAGCAGTGTAACCCGCTGTGCCACTGTGCTGGGCTTTTCTGATGGGAAAACCAAGGCCTGATGGAAGACATGGATAACCATGGCTGAGACAGGAACTAGGACTGTTGGAACCTGAGACGCTGACCCTCCTGCCCCCTTAGGGGACGATGAATGACTGTGCCCCCCATCCGTTGAACCCCTGGGGTAGTGTTGCCCAGGCGTGATCTCTCTGAGAAACAGCGTGACCTCTTCCCTCCACACACAGCTGCGTGGCTGCCTCAGTGTTTCCATCTGCGAAGTGGGGGCCTAGGGAAGAGATGCAGAAAGGCTTCCCAGAGAAGGGGACACAGGTGGGAGTAAGCCAGGCAGGAGCGGGGAGTAGCAGTGCTGTGCAGTGGATTTTATGCACCGGGCAGGGGCAAGGAAAGCTTCAGCTGCTGTTCCCCCAAGGGTAGGACAAGGGTGTGGAGGTGGCGCCAGCTGTGGTGGGGACAGCTGTGTTTGCTGCACACTTGCTTTGTCTGTGGGAAGCAGGGGGTTAATGGTGCTGCTCCTTGTGTACCAGGCACAGTGCCAACTGCCCCCCTTCCCCGCCACCCGCATCCCAGCCAGGGGTGTGCTTCTCCCTTGGGGCATGGATACCCCCCAATTTGCAGATGAGAAACCAAGACTGGGAAAGGCTCGCTGTGGCTCCGAGTGAATGGAGCGTGCATCTGAACGCTGCGCTTGGGGCTCTGGAACTGGCCTGTGGGGTCAGGAGGAACCCCTCTTCCAGGACCAGGGTCTGATGTGGCCTTGCGACCTTGCCTCCCACAGCGTGTGCCCCTGCAGGAGCTGGTGGGGCTGGAGTTGCCAGATCCCTGAATGAAGCTCCTATGGCAGCTCCCGCCCCAGGCCAGAGGCTGACCGCATCTGGGAGTGGCCGCCCCAAGCCCCTGTCATTACAACGGTGGCTTTGAAGCAACTGGCAGTGGTGCTGTTTTCCCATGTAGGGAGGGGGTTTCCTGGAGCCCCCATTACCAACCCAGCACTGCCCAGCTCCTCTCTCACACTCCCCTGCAGGCCAAGCAACGCAGACGGACCTGGGGCCTGGCATGGCGGATCCGGGCGACAGCCCGCGTGCGGGGCCTGGGGAGGCGGGCGAGCCCCCCGGGGATGAAAGCGGCACCGCTGGTGGGGAAGCCTTCCCCCTCTCCTCGCTGGCCAACCTGTTTGAGGGGGAGGATGGCTCTCCGGGACCCTCGCCTGCTGATGCCGGCCGACCCGCTGGCCCGGGTGACGCACGGCCCAACCTGCGCATGAAGTTCCAGGGTGCCTTCCGCAAAGGGGTGCCCAACCCCATCGACCTGCTGGAGTCCACCCTGTATGAGTCCTCAGTGGCGCCGGCACCCAAGAAGGCCCCCATGGACTCACTGTTTGACTATGGTACCTATCGTCACCACCCCAGTGACAACAGGCGCTGGAGGAGGAAGGTTGTAGAGTGAGTATTGATGGCTCCCTGACCAACAGCCTCTTCCGAATCCACCTGTCCATCCATCCACCCACCCATCCATCTGTGCATCTATCCATGGTAGATCACCCAGCACCCCTCCCTGGGTCCTCTCCATTCCTGGGCTTTCAGTAGCTTCCTTGGGGGGGGGTGCACCCATTAACTCTTTCTCTCTCACACAAGAGGTGTGGCTATAAGTGAAGGTGGAGATTGGAGAGAAGCCCTTCCCCCACCCACCTGTGGGACAGACCTAGTTGGGGACAGGGCACTGCAGAGGCTCTGGGAACACCTTGTGTGGTTCCCCCCCTCCTGGCAGGGGGTTCTGTTGAGCTGTGTGCCCCGCAGCCCGGCTTCAGGGGCAAGGGTCTCTGCCTGCTGGAATGTGTGCCCCATCCTGCAGGGCTCTGTCCTTGTAGACCTGGTGCCTGGTGAGGCTGAGCCCTCCCTCCTGGTCCTTTAGGGCGTCCAGGGATGTCTCTAGGAATCTGGCAGTTGACCTCCACTCTGCCTGCCTGAAGCAGTGCCATGTGTGACCCTTTGTAAGTCTCACCTCCTTCCCCTAAGGCGCCCTGAACTGACCCAGACTTGAAAACCAGCCCCTTTCCTTGACAGCTCTTTGAAAACCCCTCCCAGCAACCTCCCAGCCAGGCCTGAGGCCCGCCCAGTCCTCTGGCACCTCTGGCTGATCCTGGCTGTCTGTGCTTGGGAGCGGGGACTAGTCAACGCCCCCTTCCCTGCTGGACTGGGCCCTTTCTTCCTGAATAACGGAGTCTTTGATTTGTTCCTGTTTTTTTTTTTTTTGTAAGGTTTATTTATTTTTATTGGAAAGGCACATTTACAGAGAGAAGGAGAAACAGACAGTTCACTCTGCAAGTGGCCACAATGGCTGGAGCTGAGCTAATTCAAAGCCAGGAACCAGGAGCTTCTTCTGGGTCTCCCAGGCAGGTGCAGGGATCCGAGATTTTGGGCCATCCTCGACTACTTTCCCAGGCCACAAACAGGGAGCTGGATGAGAAGTGGGGCCGCTGGGACGTGGACCAGCACCCATAGGAGATCCTGGCATGTGCAAGGTGAGGATTTAGCCACTGAGCCGTCATGCCAGGACCTTTTCATGGAATTTTTTTTAAATTACCTTTTATTATTATTACTACTTTGTGATACAGCTCCATAGACTGGGATTTCCCTTGCCCTACCCGTAGGTCCCCTCCCCCGACTGATTTGGCCTATATTATTATAATAGCATAGCCTTCACAAGCAGTCCTGATTCCAACATTCTGCTATTTGAGTGTGTCCTGACATTGTAGGTGTCCCTTTTCTTGGATTTTTAAGACACGTTCCTTTAGGGGTTGGCATGGTGGCTCGACAGGGTAATTACTCAACGTGCAGGTACTGGCATCTCATATGGGTGCCAGTTTGTGTCCTGGCTGCTCCATTTCTGATTTAGCTCCCTGCTTAGAGGGTGGCTCAAGTCCTTAAGCACCTGCACCCACATGAGAGACCCGGAAGAAGCTCTCGGCTTCGGATCGACTCAGCTCAGGCCATTATGACCATCTGGCAAGTGAACCAGTGGATACAAGGTTTTTCTCTTTCTGTATCTCTCCTTCTGTCTGTGGATCTGCCTTTCCAATCAAAAGAAATCTCTTTGAAAAAATAGAAATATTCCTTTAAAATATTTATCATAAATAAAATGATTATTGGGCCCGGCACGGTGGCGCAAGTGGTTAAAGGTCCTCCCCTTGCACGCCCGGGATCCCATATGGGCGCCGGTTCTGATCCCGGCAGCCCCGCTTCCCTTCCAGCTCCCTGCCTGTGGCCTGGGGAGGCGGTCGAGGACGGCCCAAGGCTTTGGGAACCTGCACCCGCGTGGGAGGCCCGGAAGAGGCTCCTGGCTTCGGATTGGCATAGTGTCGGCCCGTTGCGCTCACTTGGGGAGTGAATCATCGGACGGAGGATCTTCCTCTCTGTCTCTCCTCTCTGTATATCCGCCTTTCCAATGAAAAAATAATAAAAATAAATCTTTAAAAAAAAAAATAATAATAATAAATAAAATGATTATTGACTATTGTTTTACGATACAGTTCCATAGGCTCTGGGATTTCCTGTTCCCCTTCCTAAGTTCCCTCGCTCCCCCACACTGATTTCCCCTGTAGTATTACAACAGGTGGTCCTGCATGAATAGTCGTAAGGCCATCAGGCCAGTATTGAAGTGTTTCTCAACACTGTAGGCATGGACAATGTTGGAGAGTTCAGTCATCCTTCTGTCAGGATATGTTCAACTGTTTTACTGGAAGTCCATCTTTGGTCTGGTAAAAAATATTGCTATTTACTTAAAGAGCATAGAGACAGGCAAAGAGCTTCATCCCCTGGTTCACTATCCAAAAGCCCTCAAGTTCAGTCAGGGCCAGGCCAGGCTGAAGCCAGGAACCCATGTGAATGGCGGGGTGCAAGCACTGGTGCCCCCTCTCAGGGTGTGCATGAGCAGGAAGCTGGAATTGAAAGCAGAGCTGGGACTTGAACCTGAGACTCATCAGAGGTCTGGTTGGATGCTGGTGGGTGCTGCCCGTCTGGCCCCCTCCCCACTCTTGGATCTGGAGGTGCTGAAGTAGCGTGGTGGTGGGTGGAGGGGAGGTCCCTGGGGACTGGGATATGGCCGTGCATCCAAGGGCTTCAGGGGCACCTCGGGAAGTCTGGCTTTTATTTGCTGGCTCTAAGCCCAGAGTTCAAGAACAGGTTCAGTGGGGGCCGCCCCAGGGGAGGATGAGGACAGAGAGGATTCCTGCACACGTGACACCCTGAGCTTTCTCTCCCAGAACCTCTCACACAGCAGGTGCCCAGTTCATGTTTGTTGGATGACTGAATGAGTGTCTCCAAGCCCTCCTCCTCTTGTTGTCTCTTCTTTTTTTGCTTCCCCTCTGCCAACCCTTCCTTCTACTTACTTCTGTAGTGCAGTGTCCCTTTGTACACATACAAGCTTAGGATGCCCAGGAGGCACTTGCTAATACTAGCCACCTTCTTTCTAGCATCTATTGAGTGCTTAGTGTCTGGTGGGTTTTGGGCTAAGTAGCCATATTTTGAATGTTTGTTGAATGAATAAATTGACTGAGGTATGAAATGAATGAAGGAGATGCTTTGTCTTCTAGACTATGGTTTCTTTGTTTTCTCGTCGCCTCTGTCGCTGCGTCTTTCTTGGGCTTTGGCAAGTGCTTCATAGATGACAAATAGGTGGATGACTGGGTGGATGATGGAAGAAGGGATGGAAGGATGGATGAATGCAAGGATAGAGGGATGGATGGGTGGGTGGATGGATGGATGAGTGGATGGAGGGAAGGATAGAAGGATGGGTAGGTAGGTCTGTGGGTGAATGGGCAGGTGCATGGGTGAGTGAATGGATACGTGGAAAGATGGATGGATGGATAGATGGATGGATGGATGGATGGGTGGGTGGGTGAATGGGTGGGTGGGTGGATGGATGGATGGGTGGGTGGGTAGATGGATGGGTGGGTGGGTGGATGGGTGGATGGATGGGTAGATGGATGGATGGATGGATGGATGGATGGATGGATGGATGGGTGGGTGGGTGGATGGATGGGTGGGTGGATGGGTGGGTGGGTGGGTGGATGGATGGGTGGGTGGGTGGATGGGTGGATGGATGGGTGGGTGGATGGGTGGATGGATGGGTGGGTGGGTGGATGGATGGATGGGTGGGTGGATGGATGGATGGATGGGTGGGTGGGTGGATGGGTGGGTGGATGGATGGATGGGTGGGTGGATGGATGTGTGGGTGGATGGATGGATGGATGGGTGGATGGATGGATGGGTGGATGGATGGATGGATGGATGGATGGGTGGGAGGGTGGGTGGATGGGTGGGTGAGAGCAGGTAGACAGATGACTGGACAAGTGTTGCTTGCACCACGGCTGAGTGAATGCTCACTGTAGTGTGTTGGCTAAAACCTTCCTTGCTGTTTCCATCCCTCCCTCCCTATTCCCCACCTCTAACCCACAGGGCCCTAGGGTCGGGGGCTGTTGGGCAAGCAGGCACCGAGGCCCTCATCATCCTGCTTTCTCACCCCCTCCAGGAAGCAGCCACAGGGCCCCAAGGCTCCCGCGCCCCAGCCACCCCTGGTCCTCAAAGTCTTCAACCGGCCCATCCTCTTTGACATCGTGTCCCGGGGCTGCACCGCCGACCTGGATGGCCTGCTCCCCTTTCTGCTGACTCAGAAGAAGCGCCTGACTGATGAGGAGTTCCGGGGTGAGTCTCCCCAGGGCAGGCTGAACGCAAGGCCAGCCAGGGAATTGCGGGAAGGCCTGGCACTAGGGAACCCCCGCCTCTTTCAGCATGCTCCTGTAAGTGGAAGTGCACTGGTCCAGAAGAGCTCTGGACAGGGAGTCCCGTGCTGCTGGTCCACGTTGCTTACCCTCTCTGGGCCTGTGTTGTCTCCACTGGCTCACGCATGCCTGTAGCCCTTAGGTATGGGAAGGTGGATGTTGTGGGCAGCAGAGTCCACTCACCGGCTGTCAAGGCCCTAGGCACCACTGAGGGAATGGGTCACTTTTAGGAGTCTCAGTGTTGCCATCTGTACACTGGGGGTAATAATAGCCAAGTCCTGGCCTCTGAGGAAAGCTCAGTCCAGACAATGCCTGCAGGAGCCCCACTTCCTGTGATGGGAGCTGGGGGCATATGGGGCATCAGGCTTGGGCTTCGGGCTTCCATTCCTGTGGGTTCTACTCCAGCCATATCCCAGGGGGAATATGTCTCTAGGCTGGGGCTCTGCCCCCACTGCCTGGCTCTCTCCCAGCCCTATGCGCTCACCCTGCAGCCCTGTGTGGCCCCCCGCTGGTGCCCCAGACCTTACCTGAAAATCAGGCAAGTGGGGGAGGGGGAGGTCTGTGAGCGTTGACTGAATTCCATTGCCAACTGCGTGTGTGCCAGTTGAGCCCTAGTGACCCGGCTCAGACTGCAGGCACAGCCTGATCTCAGCCAGCCATCCTGAACCGGGCCCTCCAGACAGCCAGTGGCACAATTCTTGCCATTTCCCAGGGATTCACGCAGTCATGGGCCTGAAGCCAGGTGGGATGGTGGCCCCGGGCAGCGTGGACTGTGTGGGGTACAAGGTGGTGCCCTGCATACATTTGCAGCCTCTCTTGAGAAGTCTGGGGTTTCTGTCCTAGCAGGTTCTGATAGGAGCTTGGGAGTTGGGTCCTTGCAGTTGCAGCTAAGCATGTAAAAGCTGGGGTCCCCATGATTACGAACCCCTCACCTACTAAGCTTCCCGGCTTTGGTTCTGTATTCGTTGCCCTGAAATCCACAGAACCTGGATCTGCCCCTGAGTGTGTTTCTGGCCAGAGGATAATGAGCTCATTCCATTCTACAGGGAGTCTTGCAACCTCCTTCCCCTATCCCCTTTCCTGCCCTCCCCGAAGTTGTGCAACCTGCGTTGTAGCAGGGCCCAGGATTTCAACTGCCCACCGTGGGCAGAACCGCTGCGCCACCTGGTGGCCGAGCCCTGGAACTCCATGTCCCGCCCCAGCTTGGATGATGGCAGCACGTGACATCACATCCCAGGGCCTCTGCCCCAAACTCTGCAATAGCCTATGTGTGGAATTGCAAAAGTCCAAATCCAAGGTCTGGTGCCACTTTGAGTCACCCTATTTCACCTTCATTAAAAGTGCATCACCTTGTCAAATAGATATTGGGCACCCTGCCAGCCTGGCTGGGGCCCAGGACTTCCGACTCCTTGCCCGACTCTGTACCCATGGACACGCAGCTCAGGGCCATGGACTGTATCCCTGCCCTCCCCCCGACAGAGCCGTCCACGGGGAAGACCTGCCTGCCCAAGGCCCTGCTGAACCTGAGCAATGGCCGCAATGATACCATCCCCGTACTCCTGGACATCGCCGAGCGGACCGGCAACATGCGCGAGTTCATCAACTCGCCCTTCCGCGACATCTACTACCGAGGTGCGGCCAGGGCTGGGCGGGGGCGACACGGGGTGGGGCTGTGGAGGAACCATTCTTGCTAGTGAGAATGGATGGCTGGACTGATGGATAAAAGATGAATCAGCTGGTGGATGGATGAGTGGATGGATGGGTAAACGGGCAAATAAATGGGAGAATAATAACTGTTCCTCTCAGCTTTGGTGTTGGAGTCTCTCAGTCCAGGGTTCTGGGGTTCTTGGATGCTTTGAGCCTAGGGATCTGTGAGCTCAGAATCCTGGGTCCGAGACAGGATGGTTCTGGAATCTTGGCGTCTGTAGCCCAGAGAGGCAGCATGAATCCACGCTCCCCGCTTCTGGGTTCTGCGCATCTGTGACTGAGTTGATCTCTCAGCTCTCTGGATGTTAGCATCCAAAGATTACGGGTTTCCCAGATTACAAATGTCAGATTTGGGAAGACCAAAAAATACTGTTGTTTTTCTGTAACTGAAGCATCTGATGAGACTGACAACTATCCTTTGCACTTGGCATTCTCCTGTGTAATGCAGCAGGTCCGGGGATGCCATGCACCCGAATCCCACATCCTCGGACCCGGGCACAGCCCATTTGCTGCCCCCAGGCACAGCTGACTCTCCCCCTTCCCCACCCCAGGCCAGACCGCCCTGCACATTGCCATTGAGCGCCGCTGCAAGCATTACGTGGAGCTCCTGGTGGCCCAAGGGGCCGACGTCCACGCCCAGGCCCGCGGGCGCTTCTTTCAGCCCAAAGATGAGGGCGGTTACTTCTACTTTGGTGAGCAGGGTCCTGGGGGGCGGGTACACACAAGAGCAACCTGGTAACGGAGACGCGGGAACCAGGGTGGCATCTTTAGCCAGGATGACAGCAGCACCTGGAGCCCGCGGGGCCAGATGGCCCCAGCTGGTTCTGCCTCCTGTGCCCATGTGTACCAGGAGAGCTTGGAGTTGGGGATCAGAATTCAAATCCTCACTCCGTTGAGACAGAAAGAAAAAGAGAGAGACAGAGAGATCTTCCACCTGTTGATTGGCCTCCAAAAGGCCTGCAAACAGCCAGTACTGCGCCAGGCTGAAGCCAGGAGCCTGGCACTCCATTTGGGTCTCCATGTGGATGCAGAGACCCCAGCTCTTGGGCCATTACCTGCTGCCTGCCCAAGTTAGCAGGTATGGAATAGCCAAGTCTAGCACCAGGCACTGCCCTACTGGACATGGTGTCCCAAGTGGCAGCTCCGCTAGCTCTCCTGCCCCTGCCCCCTGCACCCACATATCTTAACATGGGGACAGAGGGTCAGGTCACCAGGCCCAAATCCCGTCACTGCTGTGCTGTGTGGGAGGGTCACAGGAAGACCTGAGAACTGTCTTTCCTTCTGTCCTGGCTCCCAGGGGACAGTGTCCCAGGAAGGACTGGTCCCCTCACAGGTCCTTGGCACTCATTATGTCCAAATCACATGGCCACGCTCCTGTATCCCAGCATCACTCATGTGATGGTACAGTCGCCACCTGGTGCCTCTGCCCTGAACTGCAGGTCATACGCGGGTACCCCAGTGTCCCCTGCCCCAGCCCCACCCCAGGGTGACTGACTTCCCCTCCTCCTCTTCCTCCTCGCCCTGTCTGCTGCCCTGCCCATAGGGGAGCTGCCCCTGTCGCTGGCCGCCTGCACCAACCAACCTCACATCGTCAACTACCTGACGGAGAACCCGCACAAGAAGGCCGACATGCGGCGGCAGGACTCGCGTGGGAACACCGTCCTGCACGCGCTGGTGGCCATCGCCGACAACACCCGCGAGAACACCAAGTTCGTCACCAAGATGTATGACCTGCTGCTGCTCAAGTGTGCCCGCCTCTTCCCGGACAGCAACCTGGAGGCCGTGCTCAACAACGATGGCCTCTCGCCCCTCATGATGGCCGCCAAGACGGGCAAGATCGGGGTGAGGTGGAGGTGGGGGCTGGGGGACCCGGGCAACATTGCTCCCCTGCAGACACACGCACGCACACGCACACACACGCACACACACACAAACACAGGGGCTTCAGTTGGCGTTCAGCATTTAAATGTGCGCCCTCCTCCCATCCTGCTGACCCCAGCTCAAGACCCCAGTGGATGGTGCCCTCTGCCTCAGTCCCACCTGAGTCTCAGGGCTCCAGACTTGCTCTGCCCCCTTTTCGGAACTGCTGGGTGGTCTCACGACACCCCCCTGGGCCTCACCACACAGGTCTCAGGGCACGGCACAATTTCTCAGCCTGGGCAGATTCCGTGCCCCCCTGCTATCCCCCGCTCCCCACATGCATGTATTCTGTGACCGCTGAGAGTGTCTCCCAGCTGTCCCATCCGGGAGCCAGCCCAGAGCGGGTGTACCTGTTTTGAGCTCTGTCTCTGCCTCTTCTTGCTTTGTGACCCCAGGCACCTTCTGCCCCTGTCTGTGCCTCAGTTTGCTCGTCTGTAAAGCTGGGGAATGGTAACAGTAAGAGGGGCACAGCATTGCTGGCACCGTCAGAAGAACTGGCCACAGGAAACCCTTGATGAAGAGCCCCCGGGGGTGTGTGGTGAGGGGAAGGGAATGGAAGTCACAAACCCGTAAAAACAAAAAACAGGGCCCAGCAGCGTGGCCTAGTGGCTTAAGTCCTTGCCTTGAATGCGTCAGGATCCCATATGGGCGCCGGTTCTAATCCTGGCAGCTCCACTTCCCATCCAGCTCCCTGCCTGTGGCCCGGGAAAGCAGTCGAGGACGGCCCAAAGCTTTGGGACCCTGCACCCGCGTGGGAGACCCGGAAGAGGCTCCTGGCTTCGGATCGGCATAGCATCGGCCGTTGTGCTCACTTAGGGGAGTGAATCATCGGACAGAAGATCTTCCTCTCTGTCTCTCCTCCTCTCTGTATATCTGACTTTCCAATAAATAAATAAATCTTTAAAAACAAAAAAACAAAAAACAAAAAAAGCAGAGATTACAGTGTCTTCACATGTCACTAAATCCCAGGATCAGAAGTCACAGAAAAGATCTGGCTTCACATTCTGACCTGGTTTTCCTGGGCCGTGTGACCCCATATCTGGGTTTCCCTGGATGCACACCATAGACCAGTAGGTTTGCCATAGTCACTGTTCCCGTCCCGACAAGGCTGGGCAGCAGCTGTGTGGACAGATGCCAAGGGGCAGCCAGGGTGCTCCAGGCTAGCCCTGGGTTCAGCTCCTGCCGTCTTGGCCTCAGGGAGCGCCCTTCCCAGCCCCCACTAACTGCTCGGTCAAGCTCGGTGGTAAGAGTAAGAACCAGGCGCAGTGGCGTGAGGAAGGGGTCCAGCCAACAGCAGGCGCGCCATTCCCGTTCTTCCCTCTCTCTGGTGGGCTGTTCCTCCGGCCTCTGACCTTCCCCCTCCCCCTCCACACCTTGCAGGTCTTCCAGCACATCATCCGCCGGGAGGTGACAGATGAGGACACGCGGCACCTGTCGCGCAAGTTCAAGGACTGGGCCTACGGCCCCGTGTACTCCTCGCTGTACGACCTCTCCTCCTTGGACACGTGTGGCGAGGAGGCCTCGGTGCTGGAGATCCTGGTGTACAACGGCAAGATCGAGGTGGGCATCGGGGAGGAGGGAGCCGGGCAACGGGGCAAGACTTGTGGGAGGGTGGAGGGCAGGGAGGGATCGTGGCCCTGACTCACACACACACACTTCATCCCTAACACCTGGGGCTGGGAGCCAGGAGCTCCATCCAGGTCTCCCCTCCTGTCCCCTGCACCCCCTCCCTGTGAGTGGCAGGGAGGCGCCACCTCCCAAGCTGCGTGTTAGCAGGAAGCTGGAGCTGGGGACTTTCAGCAAAGCTGTGTAGGTCATTCTGCTGTCAGGAATACAGTAACCACTCCCAGGCTGGGATCTGGAGGCCTTAAGAACGTTGCATCTGTGGGTTCCATGGCCCTTGAGTAAGGGCTGCTTCCAGCGCTGAGTGTATTCTGAATATCCACCCCTCCGGATTCGCCATGCATCCTTGGTTTCTAGGGACTGGGTTAGGACACAGAGAATTCTTGGGTGGGGTGGCGCCCAGAAGGCTTGCTGGTGTGGGGAAAGAGGACCAC
Source organism: Ochotona curzoniae (assembly GCF_017591425.1). Classification (NCBI taxonomy): domain Eukaryota; kingdom Metazoa; phylum Chordata; class Mammalia; order Lagomorpha; family Ochotonidae; genus Ochotona; species Ochotona curzoniae. The sequence continues at coordinate 12,607,091 of NW_024467101.1, read as the reverse complement.
CTCCGATCCCTCGCTGCTGCCTGCTTCTCACAGAACCGCCACGAGATGCTGGCCGTGGAGCCCATCAATGAACTGCTGTGGGACAAGTGGCGCAAGTTCGGGGCCGTCTCCTTCTACATCAACGTGGTCTCCTACCTGTGTGCCATGGTCATCTTCACGCTCACCGCCTACTACCAGCCATTGCAGGGCACTGTGAGTGTCTGCCTGGGACTGGGGCGTGGCAGGGTCCCTGTAGGGCACCTGGGGGAAGGCGAGGGGATAGGCTGGGAGGTGCCACCAGCATCCAGGGCTGTGGCTCTGAGCTGGGATGGAAACCCCAGGGGAGGTGATAGGGGAGGAGACAAGGGCAGGAGATGACTCCAGGGAAGAGAACATCAGGGGGCCTCTGGGTTGGGGGAACAGTGGGGGCAGGGCTCGGAAGCTCTCTTCACTCTTCCCCTGCCCCCACCCCCCAGCCACCATACCCTTACCACACCACGGTGGACTACCTGCGGCTGGCTGGCGAGGTTATCACCCTGCTTACTGGACTCCTATTCTTTCTCACCAGCGTGAGTGCTCCGCCCCCGGCCCCATCCGTCGTCTCTCCTCCACTCCTCCCCGCCTTGCACCTTCTCCCAGCCCTGAAGTCCATCACCCTTCGAGGCCTGTTCCCAGTCTTCCTCCTGTCCCTTCTACTCTCCTCCCCTCCTGACCCCGCCGCCTCCCCCTCTTCCAGATCAAAGATTTGTTCACCAAGAAATGCCCAGGGGTGAACTCTCTCTTCATCGATGGCTCCTTCCAGCTGCTCTAGTATGGAGAGAGGTTTTCCGGGGGTGGGGGGGCGGCAGGGCGGGGAGGGAGGGCGTGATGTGGGGGTTGGCCGGGAGGTTAGTCAGCTGTGGGAGAGGTATCTCTGATCGAAGGGAATTCACTGGACAGCTCTAGCCCCAGACCATGCCACAAAGCCAAGGCCAAGGAATAGGGTGCTCTGGTTAAATAAGTACAAGGTGTTGCAGCTTAAGCCTCTGCCTGCATCACCAGCATCCCATGTGAGCACAGGTTCAAGTCCCAGCTGCTGCACTTCCAACCCAGATCCCCGTTAACGCTCGTGGGGAGGCAGCAGAGGAGGGGCTGAGTCCTTGGGCTGCTGCACGCCTGTGGGAGACCCGGATGGAGTTCCAGGCTCCCGACTTCAGCCTGACCCAGCCCTGGCTGTTGTGGCCCCTGGGGCAGTGATCTTTCCAAACTTTTTTTTTTTTTTTGAAGAAGCGGTGTGGGGACACGTGTGTCTTGCCGAGGCCTCACAGTCCCCCTCTCTGCCCTTTCCCGCCCGTAGCTTCATCTACTCCGTGCTGGTCATCGTCTCGGCGGCTCTCTACCTGGCGGGGCTCGAGGCCTACCTGGCTGTGATGGTGTTTGCGCTGGTGCTGGGTTGGATGAACGCATTGTACTTCACCCGTGGGCTGAAGCTCACCGGCACTTACAGCATCATGATCCAGAAGGTGCCACCTGCGGCGGGGGGTAGTGCGGAGGGCAGGGGATACGGCCAGCTCTTGTGTCCCGCGGTGGGGGGAACCAGCAGCACACATCCTGTGCTGCTTGAAGATGTCCCCAGACATGAGGACTCAGGGCTGCTGGCTCACGCTGTGTGACCTTGAGGACAGATGGGCCGAGAGGCGGGCAGGGTCTGGGATGCAGTTGTGGGAGGCCAGCCAGCAGCCAGCAGGAGTCTCGTTTTTGTCTCTTCCCTCACCGCCGCCCCGGCTGGGGTCTTCAGATCCTCTTCAAAGACCTCTTCCGCTTCCTGCTCGTCTACCTGCTCTTCATGATCGGCTATGCCTCAGGTGAGCCCAGGGGACGTGGGCCCTGCAGAGGTGGGTGAGGACTGGAGCAGTAGCCACGGTCAGGTTGAGGGCCACAGTAGCAGGTGTCTGGGGGTCTTCTCTGTGGGCTGGGCACAGGGCTGAGTATCACATCTGTCCCCCCAACTCAGGTGCCATGTAATAACCGCCTTATCCCCTTGCATAGGTGAGGAGCCGGGGGTTTAGAGAAAGTTCAGTTATTTGTCCAAGTTCAAAAGCAGGGATGTGGGCACCCTAACGTATCAGCCACGACTGCAAGGGAAACCCTCCAAAAATGTAGTAGCTTAAGACAACAGCCATGTGTTTTGAAGAAGTTGTATTCATTTAATTGAAGGAGATATGGGGGCTGGGGAGGGGGTCTCTATTGGTTCACTCCCCAAGAGGGCTGCAGCAGCCAGGACCGTTAGGAATTTAGCCACCATCCCAGACCTCTCCTTAATGCCCGGGATGTGCCCTCTGTAATAGCACCACCTCCTCCGTGATGTCATGGCGTGGCTCTGAAGCATGCTGGGACATCCATTGGCATAGGCGCTGAGGGAAGGATACCCATGGGGGAGTGGCCAAGTCTTTCAGCTGGTCCCCAAGGTGGAAGAGAGGCGAGTGACCTGCTTGCTGTCAGTGCACGGCATCTGAAGAGGGGTGCCCCACCCCCAGCCTGGCGCAGGCCACGTTCCCATCTGAGCAGGTGCCTGTGGGGCACCACCATGCCAGCAGGTGTTTCACGGGGGTGATAGTTTAACCCACGTGATACCAGGGTATTGGGGACAGAGTTGGCTAGGAAGACAGGGACGACATTGAGCTTCTCTTCACCACTCAAGGGGTAGCGCTGAGAAGAGCTGGGCAGCAAATGAGGGGTTCAGCTGGAGGTTGTGGGGATCAGGAGAGGGGTCCCAGTCCTCCTACAAGTCCTAATTGTGGAAACGGAGACAGGAGCTTGGGAGTTAAAGGAGCAACTCCGCTTGTTCCCACTAGGGTGCGCCAGATCTCGAGTCTGAGCCTGGCACAGCCCCAGTTGTGGCCAGGGCAGACACTGCTAATGGATCACAGAGGTGCCCAGAGAGCCCTGCTCCACACAGTGGTTTAGCTCCCACCTCAAAAAGAAGCAGGGTGTACGTGTGTGTGTGTGTGTAGTGGTGATAGCATAAGAGAGACCATGAGTGAACAAGCAAGTCACCATTGCTTGTTCCCAAGACCACTAAGAGGCACTGCACTACCAACCTCTGGGGCCGGGTGCTTCCGTGTGCACATGGAAGAGATGTCCAGTGCCCTGCAGGGTGCTGAGCAGTGCCCCAGGCCGGTACCCACCTGGCTCTAGACATTGCCAAATACCCCCAGGGGCTGCCTGGGGGCTGAGGATTGCACCCCCTCCCCAGTCCTCCAGAACCGGGTCACCTCTGCCTGAACAAGGCAGTGCATGGGATCAGGGCCGAGGCTGCGGGGCCACCGGCTCTGCCTCCGCATGCCCTTCCCGACTCAGCAGAGGCCGCCCCCACCCCTCCCGCAGCGCTGGTCTCCCTGCTGACGCCATGCGCCAACCTGAAGGTGTGCGATGAGGCGCAAGGCAACTGCACGGTGCCCACGTACCCGGCGTGCCGCGACAGTGAGACCTTCAGCACCTTCCTGCTGGACCTCTTCAAGCTCACCATCGGCATGGGCGACCTGGAGATGCTGGGCAGCGCCAAGTACCCCGTGGTCTTCATCATCCTGCTGGTCACCTACATCATCCTCACCTTCGTGCTGCTGCTCAACATGCTCATCGCCCTCATGGGCGAGACCGTGGGCCAGGTGTCCAAGGAGAGCAAGCACATCTGGAAACTGCAGGTGAAGCTTGCAGCACTTCCTCCCACCAAGCCCCTCCCTCCCACCAAGCCCCTCCCTCCCATCAAGCCCCTCCCTCCCACAAGATCCTCCCTCTCACCAAGCCCCTCCCTCCCATCAAACCACACCCTCATCCCCCAGTAGTCCAGTTAGGCAGACCCCATCATGCCAGGCTGCCTCCATTTCCCTGTCCGTGTGATGGGCACCCCAAGGCTGCTCCCTCCTTGCCAGAGCTGCTTCAGGACTCCAAGGCAGACTTTCTGCCCGCCCTTGGACTTGGTGCCTGTGGTCCAGCTTGAAGGTGCAGCCAGCATGGCTTAAGACACAGCCAACCTCAGAATCTCTTGGGCCATTGGCTGTGCTGCTGTAGCACACGTGGGCGCCGTGGTTTGTCGGAAGGACCAGTGTGCCTGGCTTACTGGCTTGGAGGCTGGGAGCGGGCATGAGCAGGTGCTGGCATGGGCTGAGGGCTGCTCTCCATGCAGCGACTTGGCAGTGGGCATCCTCTGGGCACTGGCTCCAGTCTCTCTTCCTCCATGTGTGACACCACCAGTGCCATCCCTGGGGACACTGGTCACCTCCCACACCCTGGGGGACACATCCCAGCCCCTGTACCTGGGCCTCCACAGGGGCCCCTATGCTGAGCCTAGCATCTTCTCAGTCCCAGCCTGACCCAGGGGACAAAGCTGGCATGGGGCTGGGCCACACCAGCACTGAGTTGACTCTGGGGGCTTTTATCTTTAAATTTTAGTTTGAGCAGATGTAAGAGCATCTCACATACTGACAGGAGGACATGTGATATTTTTGTGTAAGATTTTTGTGTTCATTTTTTTTTTTTAAATTTGAAAGGCAGAGTTACAGAGAAAGGAGGAGAGACAGAGAGAAAGAAAGGCTTCCATCCACTGGTTCGCTCTCCAAAATAACCACAGTGGCTGGAGCTGAGCTGATCCAAAGCCAGGAGCTTCTTGCAGGTCTCACACATAGGTGCAGGAGCCCAAGCACTTCGCAAAGCCCTAAGCGGGGAGATGGATTGGAAGTGGAGCAGCTTGGACTCAAACTGGCACCCGTATGGGAAGCCAGCGCTGCAGGCAGACACTTAACGTGCCACACCATGGTACTGTTCCCCCATATCCATCAGGGTTCACGTGCCTGACCCCTCAAACACTGGCCGTATGCTCTGTTGGGGGAGGGGGCTGGCTGTAACCAGCTCAGTGGTGGCTCTAGGCCCTGCTCCCGCCGGGAAGCTCACCTCTGCACAGCCCTGGTTAGTCCCAGGGGACCACTGCCTTTACCTCCCACGAGGTTTTCTGCCGCCTGAAAAGCAGGTGTCTGCTCCCGGACAGGTGCAGCTAACATACCCGCCGCGTGGAGCCAGCGTGGGGCCTGTGAGCAGGGGTAGCCCATGTTTCCTCAGACTCTGCATCTGCTCTGAGCCTTCACCCCTAGGACTCAGGTCCCTCGGCCTCAGTTTCCCCTCTGGGTATAAGTCTAAAGATGTAGATTGGTAGGTTACCGGCTGGATCTGATGAGCCAAGTTTTTTTTTTTTTTTTCCTCCCTGTGGTCTGCCATTCTTTTTTTTTTAAATCATGAGTTGCTTTTATTTATTTATTTTGAAAGGCAGGGAGAGAATGAGATGCGACTGGTTCACTCCTCCCTGACCCTTCCATGCCAAACGTCCACAATGTTATTGCTATGCCAGGTGGAAGCCAGACGCCTAGAACTCCATCTGGATCTCCCACACGGGGGCAGGTCCCAGGCACTTGGGCCATGCCCCGTTGCTCTCCCAGGCACATCAGCAGGGAGCTGGATATGACTATCTTGGAGTTGCGGGCGGTACCTTAACCTGCTGTACCACCGTATTGGCCCTGGACTGCCATGATTTCAGACAAGTTCATGGACAGTCTCAAAGACATTGCCCATAGATTCCTGGCTGGGAAATGCTGGAAGCCTGACAGCATGGGGCCCCACCTTCCTGCCTGGCCATCCCGCAGGGAGGGCAAGCCGTGGTCACCCCTCCACATGGGACACTTGCTGCCTGCTTGGCTGCAAACCTCACCCTTCCCTAAATGACCCGAGCATGACGTAGCAACTGCCGTGTCCCGGGCTGCAGCCTTTCCAGACCCAAATCTGCACCACACGTTGGTTTCCTGCTGTGCACCTGCGGGTACCGGGATGAGCAACCCAGCTTCCAGGGCCAGCGGGAGCTTCTCGGCCTTCCCATAGCCCGTCGCCTGGGGTGTCCCTGGGCAGTAGGTGGGGGCCAGGGGAGACTCACCATCTGCTTCTCTCCCCGCCTGCCCGCCTCCCCGCAGTGGGCCACCACCATCCTCGACATTGAGCGCTCCTTCCCCGTGTTCCTGCGGAAGGCTTTCCGCTCCGGGGAAATGGTGACCGTGGGCAAGAGCTCGGATGGCAGCCCGGACCGCAGATGGTGTTTCCGGTAAGGCCTGTGGGCTGTGGTGGATCCCATACCCTGTCTTCTGGCTCCTGCCCATGGTAGCTCCTAGAGCCATGAAGGGCCCCGATGAGTACCACCAGGGTTCCATTCTACTTGGTGGTCTTAGGCAAGCTGGTTGACTGTTCTCAGGGTCAGTGTGTTCATCTGTGAAATGGGAGCAAAAAGAGTACCTTCCCCAGCAAGCACGGAGGGAGGGTTGGCCAATGCCTGTGATACGTGCACTGGGCTGCCCAGTGGCTTTTTGGGGAGACATGGAGACAGAGCCTCCCCCTCTGCCCACCTAGCAGTGGGGTGCATGGGGGTGCCGTGGTTAAAATGGGGAAACTGAGGACTCAGCAGTTCCCAGGGCTCAAGATCTTACTCAGTCTGTCCCACAGTGTGATTCCGTGTTCTGGCTACAGGGGATGTGCCAGTTCCCAGGGGGGCCTCTCAGAGAACCTTCTAAGGGAACTGACATTGTTTTCCAAGATTTATTTATTTGAAAATCAGAGTAACAGAGAGAGAGATCTTGCATCTGCTGGTTCATTCCCCCGAATGGCTACAATAGTCTGGGCTGGGCCAAATCCTGCTCAGTAACCTGGGCTTCTTCCTGGTCTCCCACATGGATGCGGATTGCACTTGGGCCAATCCTCACTGCCTTCCCAGGTGTATCAGCAGGGAGCTGGATGGAAAGTGGAACAGCTAGGACTTGAACTGACACCCAATGTGGGGCCTCAGTGCCTCCTCTGTGAAGCAGGAACAGCCAAAGTATTTTTCTTGCTGAGTCCTAACACACAGCTGCTCTTCTGGCCCAGCCATGAGCAGTTCTGGGACTAATTTGGATCAAAAGGTTGCAGCCTCAGATTACCAAACTGTCCTGATAGAAATGGGGGGATGTAGTCGAGACAGAGGGTGTCCATGAACGCATGAGTGCAACAAGAAAATGCGCTCTTCTCCACCTCCACAGAGCGGGATGTTATCTGGCCTAAAAAAGGCATCAAGTTCGAGTGCACACTTGATGGGTGAACCTTGAAAACATGCCCCTGAGTGGAAGGGGCCGGGCTCACAATGGACGAGTGATCCCACACACGTGAAATATCCAGAGGTGACAAACCCATGGAGACAGGCTGTTCGCTAGCAGGTGCAGGCGTGTGGGGCAGCAGTTACGCCGTGTCTTGGGATGCCCACGTCGCGTATCACAGTGGACGCGATGTGGAACTCGGTGGATTGAGTTTCAGTTCCTCCACTTCCCATCCAGCTTCCTGCCGATGCACTCCCCCTGGGGAAGCCCCAGCACTCGGCTTCCCGGATGGAGTTCCTGGGCTTCCGGCTTGGCCTGGGCCCCGCCCTGGTTATTGTGGGCCTTCGGGAAGTGAATCAGTGGCTAGAAGATCTTTCCAATAAAATGTGTGTTAAAAATGTTGATTAGCAGTTTCTGGAGGCTAGTAGAAGGTGGGGGAAGGGAGGAAGTTGTTGCTCCCTGGGGGAGACAAATAGTATTTGGGCCGACAGAGAGTTCTGGAACTAGGCCAGGGTGATGGCCACAAAATCACAGGGAGCAGTGGCAGATCTTGTGGCTTCTACGTGTTTGCCCAGAATACAGACAGCAGCAGCAGGTGTAGGGGGAGCATCGTAGGGAGCTGTCTCCAGGGGCTCACCGCATTGCTCAGCTTGCCAATTGTCTGCTCTGGCCCCACCAGGGTGGACGAGGTGAACTGGTCTCACTGGAACCAGAACTTGGGTATTATCAATGAGGACCCGGGCAAGAACGAGACATACCAGTATTATGGCTTGTCGCACACCGTGGGCCGCCTCCGGAGGGGTGAGTGTCCACAGGCTCCGGGCCGGGAGGGGCCCTGGTCTGCTCCTGTAACCCATTTGCTTCGAGCTGTCTTAGCTCCTTTCTGGGAGGGACTCAGTGGCCATGTCTGTAGAATGGGCGGGTGAGAAGGCTTGACTTTGGGGCTCCCCAGGGCAGCTCCCCTGTGTGGCTCTGTGACGGCAACAGGGTTGGGCAGTGGGCTGCTGGAGGAAGGACATGATCCCAGGGGCACTGAAGTGTCCAGAAGCTCCTTTTTCTCCCACTGATTGGTGAGTGCTGGAGGCGCCATGGGTGCTCCAGGAGTGCCCAACGAGGCTCCAGTTCCTCCCACTCCTCCACCCCTCCCACTGCCCAGGTGCCCCCTGGTGGGCACTGTCGCCTCGCAGCCCATTTCTGCCTCTGTAAAATGGACATTTAGGTCACCACAGAGTGCCCGGTACACATGCACATCTGTCTCCTCCCCTCACCCCTCCCGCCTGCCCCCTGCACAGACCCCTGGTCCTGCAGTACACAGCAGGTGCTCATGGCATGCTTGTCTGTCTCCTCCCCTCACCCCTCCCGCCTACCCCCTGCACAGATCGCTGGTCCTCGGTGGTACCCCGTGTGGTGGAACTGAAGAACAACTCGAACCCCGACGAGGTGGTGGTACCTCTTGCGCACTTGGGGAACCCCAGCTGCCCCGGGCACCCGCAGAGTTACTCCCCACAAGTGGCGAACTGACAGTGTCACCCCCAGTCCAGGGGCTGTGGGCAGGGCCCGGTCTCCCATCTGCAGCCTGACCCAGCCCCTTTACCTGCCTGTCCTAGTCCACCTGCATTGTTGCAGCACCTCCCAGGTCCCTGTGACCCCCCCAGAGGCGAGGGCTGATGGGGCTGCGGGGCTCCGCTCCCCACCCAAGTACAGGGCTCCTGGCCACTGGCCTCACTCCCATGGAGTGACATCAGCCAACATCAGGACCCTGCCCCCCACCTCGGGCAGACCCGTCTGCCTCTCCATTATTTATTTGCTCTGCTCTCAGGAAAGCTGTGTGACACATCCCCCCACTGCACCCACCCTCAGCTGGACACTGGCAGAGGCCTGAAGATGCTGTGCCAGCCGCACTGCCTGGCTGAGTCTCTAGCCCCATCCTATGGCCACTCCCTGTGTGGGGAGAGAGGTGGTCCTCGGAGTGGGGCCACTTCCCTGGAGTGTGTGGGCTTCATCGGTGCTCAATAAATGGTTCATTTGTTACCAGTGGAGATGCTGGGGGGAGGCTGACACCCAGGGCTGCAGATGTCTGTGGTGGGACGAGAGTGGCAGGAGGGACAGGGGTTGTGGAGGGTATCAGCAGGTACGATGCTGGGGGCAGGACGGTGAGGATGGCAGCAGTGGCCTGTGACATGGGCTGTGATTGGCATGGTCCTAGGGGTGGGCAGAGAGGAAGGGGAGGGAGGGGAGGACTGGGGAACATGAGGTGTGCCCCCTACAAAGGACAGAGATGCTCCGATGGCAGCCCTGGGCATGGCAGAGCAGACATGGGGATGGCTGGCATGGGGTGAGGGACAGTGGTGGTGGCCCTCGTGGACCGGGACTCACACTGGGAATGTAAGGCACTCCCTGGGAGCCCGTCTTCCTGCTCTGGCCTCGGGAGTGCCCTCTCCAGAGCTGTGAGCACCAGCCCGGAGCTGCAAACAGACCCCGCCCAGGCCCTCCTCCCAGGTGATGGTGGCTGATTTTTTTTTTTTAATTTTTATTTTTGTTTAGTGTTTCTGGATCTAAGACATGCCCACATCCATTACTCCAACAGAGATGTAGAAAAGGCATCTTTATCTGTTATCTGACCACCCACCTATCTGATAATATAGCAGGTGCCGTGTGGCAGCAGGCTGCAGCTTCCAGCATTGAGGACGGCAAAGGCTGTGTCCCACCTGAAGGTCTTTGGTGATTTCAGCGATCCTCAGTTTGAGATGCACCTGCTGGGGCTCCCTGGGTCAGCACTGGATGTGGTTTCTAGAATCCCAAGATTAGCCACTGGGCGTCGCTGTGGTCACACTCAGGGAAACTTGCAACCTGAGGCTGTGATAACTCCCAGGTGTGACCCCAGCAAGGGGAGAAGGGGCCTGGGCTTCCTCCCTCTGAGCCTCTTTCCTCTTTTTTTCAGAGCAGGAAGCCCACCCCCGGGCCTCTAGGGCGGCTTCCTGCCTTTCTTTTTGGGCCTCCGCCTTCCTTCATTGCCTAGGTAGATGTGGTGGGCCAAGGCCTGCCAGGCTGTGGGGGTCCCCAGGAGTGAGGCCCAGTGGGTGCAGGTCAGGGGTGAGTCCAGTCCTTAAGCTGTGAGTCCTCATGTTGGAGTTGGGGAAACTCGAGGCCCCAGGTACAACATGAGGAGCGTTTCCCGGAGTCCACTTGACCTCTTGGGGTGTGCATAGGCAGGAGCACAGATGCAGGGGACCCAGAGAGCAGGGTCAAAGCCAAGAGGGTCTCAGCTGCAGGACTTGCCACAGCCTTTGCTGCTCTTGTGGGATTGGCACGTCTCCCACAGCGGGGCTCTGCTTCCGTTTCTCAGACTTTTCTGATCCGGAAGCACTTCCCAAAGAGACTAGAGGTCAGCCGGCCTGCACCGGACCAGCACAGCCAACTTCCCTGCCCTCCGGTACTTCCTGGCCTAGGACAGCGTTGACACCCCAATCTCCTGCAGGTTCAGCTGTGCGTGGCCCTTCAGACGCTGTCATTCAGACGGGGCTGCGTCCATGTGAACCCGTCGGAAGTTGGAAAGACACTGAATGTGATTGGGGAGGTCCCTGCCACAGGGAAGATTAGCAGCCACTGCCCTCTCTCCCTCCCCCGGCCTCTGTCTTGGCCAGCTGCTGCTGGTGGTGACTTTGTAGAGGAAGGCCTCCTTTCCCTGCGAGTTACTCACCCACCGCCCTGGGCCACTGAGGGAGCACGGTGGGCTGGGGCCGGGCGGGATGTGTGTGCAGAGGGGAGGGGTCTCAGCACGCAGCCACGCGCAAGCGCCGTGCAGCGCAGGTGGAGCCGGGCACAGGTGCAGCGCAGCGCGCATTTTCAGAGTAAGGCTCACAGCGCGGGGAGTAGCTGCGGGTTGGAAAGTTGCTCGCTTGAGGTCACATTCAGGAGTTGCTGCCTGGCCTGGCTTTCTCTTCCTGGAAGACTGCAGCGTGGACTAAGGGTGAGGAGTCACCCCAGAAAGGTGAGTGTGCCCTTGTTTGTGTCCCAGCCTCACGCCTCCTGGGCAGCCCTGAGTGGTCTGCCATGGCTGTCCTAGCAGTGTGTGTGATGGTAACAGACCTGGTAACGTGCCAGCCACACCTGGCAAGGGCGGCTGCGAGCTGGGGTCTTAGAGTCAAAACAAGGGAGGCCCACGGGGGTCGGGGGAGCATGGCAGCTATGGTGGACCCAGGGCTTAAGATGGCGGCCTCTCCCCTCTGCCTCCTCCCTCTGCCGCAGTCAGGCAGCTGGGCCGTGGGCTGAGGGCGAGAGCCAGTTGGGCCACCTTTGGTTGCTGGCTGTTCTTGGTCTGCCCTGGCGGCACTGCAGAACCCAGGCTGGACCCTGACTGGATTGACCTCTTGAGTCCTGCTGCAGTGGCAAGGCAGAGGGAGGCCCAGTGAGAGGGTGGGACTCGGTTTCCCCAACGGGAGACTGGGGGGGTGGAGAAGGGGACCTGTGCTGTGCCCCCTGCCCCGGGGCTGCCTCAGCTGTGCGGCCTTGCGGAGTGATTGCCCTTCAGCAGCTGCAGCTGGAGCGGAGTTCTCACACCTGCCTTGCGCCGAGGGGGCTGACCGCGGAAGCCGTGGCCCGGGGTGTTCCCGCAGTGGTGTTTCTGCTCTCGCAGTGGTGGTTCTGCCCTGCCTGTGTGGTGTTGAAGGTGATTATACAGAGACAGGGGCTACTCCCAGAATGGGTACACTGAGGCCCAACGAGAGGAGCTGGTTGGGGCACACGGGGCATATGTGCTGGGACAGGGCGTGAGCTTCAGCTGGGCTTGCGGGCAAGGTCAGTCTGTGCCCTTGTCCACAGCTCCCGTCCTGCAGAGCATCACGGGGCTTGGCCCGGGTCAAAGTTGCGAGGGCAGGGGAGGGTGTTTCCAGTAAGTTGATAGAGGATACACGGACTCAGGTGGCCCAAGCTCCCACACAGAGCTTGGGTAATTCCAGTGGAACCACCTGCGATCTGCTGGGCCCCAGGCCATGGTCCAGCCCTAACCCTAGGCCCTCTGGAGCGCTCACCCTGGAGTGGGGGTGAGGCAGTCTCCTTAGATCCTCTCTCTGTCCCCTTTGGGATTGGACTGGTTCAGGGTCCCTTGGGGTAGCCATGCGTGGGGTGTCACCCACGTCCAGCAAGGTGTAGAGGCCGGACCTAGGTTTCTGGCCTCGCTGTGAGGGCTGCCGTCTGTGCCCAGTGAGGCGGGGAGCTGCTGCGTGTGTGCACAGCGCAGACGCCTCCTCCTGGCTGCCCTCTCACTGAGTGCCGTGTCTCCTTTCGCTCCTGCAGTAGGGAAGGATCTGGCTCTTGCTTTCCACACGGTCCCCAATTCCTCCCAACAGGATTGGGAGGAAGATGTGGGGCCTTTGCTTGCTATGTTGCCTGCCCCTGAGTCTGCCATTCCAGGCACCAGGGTGAGGTTCTGTGCACAGGCGGGTAGCCTGCCCAGTCTGGGAGTGTCTCCCGGCGGCCTGTGACCCAAATGTCAGGCAGAAGCCAGGGGACAGGAGGAAGCCACATCAGGGACTTTGCTGCAAGATGATAATCAGGTCGTCCTCTGAGTCTGTTCTCTCATCCCCACCCTGCCCCTAACATGCATGCACCTTGACACAAGGGGACAGAGAGGCTGCAATGAGATTTGGTGCCTAAGCCCAGCAATCAGGGCCCCATCATGGGGACAGGCAGAGGTGAATATGTGATAGGGCTGCCCAGGGAGTTGGCTGCTGCCCAGCCACGCTGCTAATGCCAGAACTTGATGCACCCAGGCATAGAGGAGGAGTTGGCGCATACAGCAAGTGAGGCAGAGGGGCCTGGGCCGGCTTGCCTCTCTGTCGATCCCTGGCCGTGACCCAGTGGCTGTCCCTATGGACAAGATCAATGGCAGTGCCCACTGACAGCAACAAACAGCAAAGGCTGTGAGCCCCAGGCGCAGGGTCCTTGTGGGCTCCTGGCCTGCTCCCCTCCTCGGAGGGGACCCAGAAGCAGGTACGCGGAGGAATCCAACAACCGAGAGACCACTGCTTTCCTTTTTTTCTTTCTCTTCATTTTTAAAACAATATAGTGCCGACCGCACTTCTCACAGTAGAATATAATGGTCAATTTTAGTATAAAAAAAAACATTCTCAGAGATTTGTAAATGCACTTAGTGCTTGAACAGGCCTTGGAGAGATACAGTACCGCTGCTGGAGCGCCGGGCTAGGGGAGGGGCCCACGGGGAACTTGAGGCCTCGGGATGTTCACAGGGGACCCCCGCCTCCCGTGGATGATGTGTGGCTGGCCTGGGCGGGGTAGTTGGCAGCAAAGGAGCTGCAATGGGCTTTGCTCCTCTCACTGCCAACCCCAGAAGGCAAAGCACGGCTCCTGTGTGCGGGCTGGAAGCCTGCGGGCCCACCGCGGCCCCTGGGGTGCCGTTGTGCGACTCAGAACACGATGCCCCTGCCTTCAAACGCGGGCAACTATAATAAATATACAAGTCTGGGATGCACGGGGCGTCTCCTTGGACCTGGTGCCTGCACACCTGTGCCCAATGGCCCTGGGAGGGGGCTTGGGAAGGTGTGGAGGGTATGGGGTTCTATGTGAGAGGGGACTGCGAGTTGGGGAGACCGGGGAGGGGTTTGGACAGTCTGAGGGGAGCAATGGGGTCTGGGTGGTGGTCGCCTGTTGACAGGGTCCCATGACTTCCTAGCGGGCCTTGTTGCTCCTTGTCCAGGCGGCCGGGCAGCGTGACTCTACACTGTCCCCCTTTGTCCTGCATCCCAGTGTGGCCCGAGCCCCTTGCCCAGGAGACCCAGAGGAACCACCCCTGCCTTGAAGGGGTGTGTCTCTCCCTGCTGCTGCCAGCCTAGAGGGAGAGGCGGATTGCAGCAGTGGTGGCTCCCAGACCTTCGCTGGGATGCAGGGCAGGAGGGGCAGGTGCCCTGGTGTGCAAAGTCACCCTGACTTCCCCCACCTGCCAGCGGCAGCAGTGACAAAACACAGCCGGCCTGGCTTCCCTGCGGGCATCTGTGGGCACAGAGCTGGGCTAGACATCCCTGCTGTGCCTCCCTGCCTCCCGGAGCGCCCTGTCCGTGTGGCCACCACTGGGCAGCCCTTATCTGTAGACGGGCAGGCGGATGTGGGCATGTTGGTGGTCGAGCAGCCGGGGCACCGCCACCGTCTCATAGCCCTTGCCAAGCATCTGTTCCTTGATGCAGGGCGGTCGGAGGTCGCTGATGAGATACTCAAGCGACTGCAGGCTGCTACTCAGCACCGACGTGTTGCACGCGCTCTTGCTGGGCAGGCCCGAGAGCGCAGCAGCCGGGGGTCCTGCGGCCAGCTCGCGGACGGTCCCCGGCCCCAGCTCGGTCACTGCTGCTGCAGCTGCTGCCACCGCCGCGGGGTTGTAGCAGTCACTGGTGGGAGTTACCAGCACGCTGTTCCAGGGGGCGGCAAAGTACTGGCCCACGGTGAAGCCGGCAGGCAGTCCCATGCTGCAGTTGGGTGAGCCGCTGGCCCGCTCATACACCCGTCCCCCACACGTCTCAGGGGACTTAGCAGTCACCGTGCCACTGCTGCTGCTGTAGGCGCGTAGCGGCTGTGGCGGTGGCGGCGGTGGCGGCTTCTGTGGCCACAGCAGATAATCCAGGCCACCATCTGTGTACCCTGCGGGCTTGGCCGCCCCAGCCAACGTCAAGGCTGGTGTGGCTCCCTGGCCTAGCTCCGCACCTTTGCGGCAGTCAGGTAGCCCGGCAGCCGCTGAGTAGGCCACGCTGGGGAAGCTAGGTACTGGGCCATGCTTGGCCGGGCTGGGGTGCGGGATGGCCACGCCCTGGCAGGCTGCAGGTGCGGCCCCCGGTGCCTGGCACTGCTGGTTGAGCTGGTAGAGGATGCTGTGGATGGAGGGCAGGTTAGAAGGTGCTAAGGGCAGACCCCGGCCTGGCAGGGGGATGACGGAGGCTGTGGTGGCAGCCGCAGGCAAGCTGGGTGGTGGGGCAGGTGCCTCAGGTGGCTTGGGGTAGGCCAAGGGCCCCAGAGTGCTGGGTGCTGGATAGGGCGCAATGCCCACCTGCACGGTGGCCGGCGACAGCTTAGTCCGCTTGCCCTCAGCATTCTTGAGCACGCCTTTGGTGGGTCCAGCAGGTGCAGCCACACTGGAGGAGGAGGCTGCGGCCTTGACAATGGCCAGCAGGCCCTGGTAGCCAGCTGTGGCATGCTGCGGGTAGGGGCTGTAGCGCTGGCCACTGGTGTCATAGCCATTGACGGTGCGGCCAAGGTGCTTGTGCTGGGGCACCCGGATGTTAGTGGGGAAGATCTTGACGGACAGTGGGCTGTTGGCCACCTTCTCAGCATAGGCGTCCAGCTCAGCCGGGCTTGGGTAACGGGATGAGTGCATGGAGCTGGCTGCCGTCTCGCCTGTAAGGACAAAAGCATAGAATGAGAGCAGAACCTGAGGCCACACCTGCCTGGCTCCTTTCAGGAACTCAGAGGCTGTCCCACCTCCCCTGTGTTCATTCGTTTTCCACCACTGTTTCCCAGCTTTGGATCCAGTGCATACTGCACCCATCATAAACTTGGCCAGCTTTCCCCAAAGAGACATGTGCATAGAGCAGTGGCCATATCAAAGGACAGGGTCCCCTCCACTGAACACGCCCCCTCCAGGGGGAATGAGGGGCATTTGGTCCCAGCAGTGTGCCAGTGACTGGCCCTCAGCCTACTTGTCCTCTGTTCTTGAAGCCATCTGGGTCATTTGCTGTGGCCGTGGGCACAGGGACCTCTGCTGGCCCAGAAGCACTGGGGCCCTGGGTAGGCTCCCCTCGGCATTGGTCAGAAAGGCTGGTGGTCTGCCCAAGAGGCCTGCCGCAGGGTCCCACAGCCTCCAAGGCATTGGTTTCATCTGCCTTTCATGGTTAATTTTTTAAGCAATTTTTGTTATTTTGTTTTTTAAGATTCCTTTTTTTTGGATGGGCAGAATTTACAAAGAGAAGGAAAGAGAAAGATCCTGAACCTGCTGGTTCACTCCCCAAACAGCTGGCAATGGCCAGAGCTGAGCCGATCCAAAGTCAGGAGCTGGGAGCTTTTTCCTGGTCTCCCATGTGGGTACAGGGTCCCAAGGACCTAAGCTATCCTGTGTTGCCTTCCCAGGCCACAAGCAGGGAGTTGGATGGGAAGTAGAGCAGCCAGGACACAAACTGGTGCCTATCTGGGATCCTGGCAGATGCAAGATGGGGATTTAGCCACTAGGCTATCGTGCTGGGCCCAAGCATTATTTGTTTAATTATGTTTTTTGAAAGAGAGACAGGCAGCTTTTCCATCTGCTGGTTCACTCCCAAAATGGCCGCAACAGGCAAGGCTGGGTCAGGCAAAAGCCAGGTGGCAGGTGATCCATCCAAGTCCCCCATGAGGGTGGCAGGGACCCAGGTGAACTTGCGGCATCATCTGCCAGGCTGGATAGGAAGCAGAGGATCCAGGAGCTGATCCCATACGTCTTTAAGAGACACCGACATTGTAAGTTGCGGCTTAACCCACTCTGCCTTGCTCCCTCTTCTAAAAACCGGTGACCACCCATCAAGCTCGTAGGCTGGCAAATGTGCTGCAGTGTGGATGGAGCACAGCCCAGACTTGGCACTGGGGAGATATGGTACCACTGGGGGCAGGGTGGCTGTTGGCCTTGCCCTTGCTGGGTCAAGAGCCCTGTGGTATAGGGCGTTGCCTCCCACCAGCTGCCTCACCCCTCTTGGCTCCTGTCACCTACAAAGCCAGAGTGGCAACCATGTCTTTTGGGGCCTTCCAGGTGACAGGCCCATTGTCCCTGCTGTTCAGGTGCCCGTGTGGCCTGCCACGGGGAGGAGGACCCCTGCCCTGTGACATCTGTGTGTGCAGCCTGCAGTCTTGCCCAGGAGCCTCAGTTTTCCTACCTGCAGAATGGGGTGAATGGTCTTGTCAGATCTGCAGGGTAGCCCCAAGCAGTGATGGGGTCAGGGCCCAGCAGTGCTGGGAGACTGTGACTCCCAGTGGGACTTGGTGGGGGAAAGGGGGTCTTTGGCACTCCGTGCCTCAGTTTCCTCCTCTGTAACAGGGTGATTCTGATGTTGCCTCCTGGGATACCCAGAGGGCATGACAGTTCACGTGCAATGGGTGGTGGCAGAAGTTGGTGTTCTGTCAGAGTGTCCACATTTGCCTGCCTGCTAGGGGCAAGGCCCTTGTGTGCAGGCTGGGGCTGGTGGCGAGGCTGGGGACAGACTGCAACCCTTGAGGGCCCACCATCTCCAGTCCTTGCAGAGCTTACAGCCAACCCAGGGAACATGGAGGTGCAAGCAGTGTGGGGACACAGGGGAGCCCCAAGAGCAGCTGGGGAGCCTTCCAGAAGGAATGGCATTCAGCAAGTGCCAAGGCGGCGGTAGGGGGTGAAGAGCGAGGAAAGGATGTCCCGGAGCAAGGGCAGGGTGGTGGTGTGCGGATGCCTCGTGCAGGGCTCCATGGCACAGCGCTGGTGTCTGGAACACGCTGCGTCGTTCCAGCCAAGGGGCATGCCTGGCACACAGGAGGACGCCTTTCCCCAACTCAGACTTGGGTAATACCCCCTTTTCCAAGACAAGCCTTGCCCGTGGGCACTGGACAGCCAGCAAAGGTTGTAGGTGGAGGGCGGGACAGGGGGCAGGCCTGCATTCCATAAGGAACATGGCTCCCTGCGCCTTTGAAAGCAAGCAGGCAGGGAGGGTTAGGAGGCACCCCGTGCAGGCCAGGGCCACGTCCCTCGGGCCTACCCAGGGCCAGGCATAGGAGCCCTGGCCTCCAGCCCAACCCTGCCTGGGGCAGCCCCCTCCTAAGTGGCCTAAAATAAACTCGGTGTGGAGAATGGAAATGTCACTTTGGCCAGCGGGGGAATCTTTCTCTGAGATTGGATTTAAACTACATTATACGAGCAATTTCATGGGCACTTAGCGCCACTCGGAGAGTCCCGCCAAAGAGGACCCGGCTCTTCATTTACCAGCCGTAAATCAGCAGTTGCTATAATGAGCACAAAAATGTCACTTTTATGCAATTTTACAGATGAACAAAACTGGTGAAATTAACTGTGGTAACCTACTAGAGTCAGCAAAAGCAGCTGCTGGGGAGAAAGAAAAAAAAAAACCCCTTGCCGTGTGTATTTCTGTTCCTCTTCGGCTCTGCCCAAGCAGGGCCCTGCCATTGTGGTGTGAACACTCATTTGTCCTCAACCATTATACTTTCCTTCGGAGTTTATCTTGAGTATCCAATGAGCCACCAACTGTGAAAATGATTAAATCTACAAAATCTATCTAATGGATGGAATAAATTAGGTGTTTAAAACCTGCGGCGGCAGCGGCGGCAGCGCCCGTGGCTAGTCCTCACTCGGGTGGGAGTTGTGTGTGACTCCCGTCTAGCCCACGGGGTGCACCCAGAGTGGCCGGGCCGCCGTTGGGTGAGGGCATACGTAATGTGTGCAGGGCTCTGCTTGGCTGGGAGGGCTCCCTAGCAGTACGGACAGGTGGCAGGCACTCTGCAGGCAGAAGTGCCGGAGCCCTGGGAAGCAGCCTCCCCCATGAGTCTTTTTATTTGTTCATTTGGAAAGTAGATTCAGAGAGTAAGATCTTCCATCCACTGGGGTTCACTCCCCAGATGCCCACAACAGCTGGGCAGGGGCAACATCTGGGTCTTCCACAAGGAACCCTTGGACTTAAACCATCGTCGCTGCCTGCTCAAGGAGCTGGCAGGAAGCTAGGTCAGAAGCACGCCGTAGCTGGGACGCGAACCAGGTCCTTGCATATGGAACACACACATCTCAAGTGGTGGCTTAACCTGCTGTGCCAGGCCTTATTGTGACTGCTGTAGGCATGTCCTTCTCACTGCCTCCACCTCCGACGGATCCCTGTGCTGGCTTGGTCACTGTGGAGTCTGCTGGGGGACGTGTGGGATGAGTGACGAGGCGGTGGCCAGATGGCCTGTTGAGCCGAGGGCCCCTGCTCGCCTGCAGTCCCTGTGCTGACAGCTGAGGTCTGTAGAGGTGGCCTTCCAGAAGCTCCCCTCCAGCCCTGCCTCCACCCAGTGTTTTCTGAACCTGTTCTTTTGTGCCAGGCAGAGACAGAGCAGGGACCAAGGCAAGCACCAGCAGAAAGCACCGTGGTACAGGGGTTAGCATACTGATCTAGAAGTCTGTGTCCCCTATTGGAGTTCACGTTCTGCCCTCCACTTCCTGTCCTGCCTTCCTGCTAGTGTGCACCCTGTAGGCAGCAGTAGGTTCCCTGCCACCCACGTGAGAGGGCTAGAGCAAGTTCCTGGCTCCTGGCTTGGCCTGGCTTAGGCCCCAGCATGTGTGGGCATCTGCAGAGTGCACCAGTGGATGGGGGAATCTGTGTGTGTGTCCATTGCCTTTTAAGTAGAGAAAAAGAGCAAAGCAGGTGGGGTAGCTGTTGGCTGGTCCACAGACTCTTGGACAAAGCCCACAGATAGTGTCACATTTCCCTTCGCTCACACGGGAACTGTTCAGAGACTGGAGCGGTGGGACCAACTGAGGCTGTGGGACTTCGGTGGCCTCCATGGGCAAGCACCCTCCTGGGATGTGAGTCCTTGGGTGGCAGGCCACGTGTGCGTAAACAAGCCCTTAGGAGATGCCAGGCAGCCGACCCAGACAGAGCAGGGACGCCACCTCCACTGTGCCCAAGCAAACAACACGGAGCTCACTGAGTTTTGGGACAGCTTGACATGGTGCAGAGCAGTGTCTGGGCTACCCTGAAGGGTGGCAGGGAGGTATGCCTGGCCTGGACATGATGGTCAGCAGAGAAGGTAGCCTCTGGGGACAGACGGGACCAGGGGAGTGTTGGGGATGGTAACAGGAGGTGTGTGTGTGTGGGGGGGCGGTTCCTAGTGTCCCTATCAGGATCTGAGCGCTGCCTTAAGAGCCTTCCTAGCTGAAGACAGGCCGTGTCTGCCTTAGCAAAGTGGCATCAGCCTGGAGCACACAGTGGCCCTCACTGGGACTCCCTGGGCCACGAGGATGTGGCCCAAGCAGGCTCTGGGAACCAGGGAAGGCTGGGATGCAGGGACACAGGAAGAGGGCTAGGACCAAAGCCTGAAGATGAGAGCACGTGCCAGTTGTGGCCCACTGTGCCTGTGCAGAATTGGAATAGAGGACAGCCAGCTCCTGGGGGTCCTGGGGTGAACCTCCTGCCACGTGCAACATGTTTCCAAGCACCATTTTCCCTCGGCCTCCAGCAGTCCGTAGCTGTCATCAGGGTGGGCAGCCTCACAGTGCCTGGATTAAGGCTGGGAGTGCATGGGTTGGTTGGTTCAAATGCCAACTCTATGGTAGGCTCACCATGTGGCCTTGGGCACACGGCTGCCCTCTCCTGAGCTTCAGTTTTCTTGTGTGAAATGGGTCAGTGCTGCTGCTGGGCAATGTCTGTGAGAGCAGCACAGGGCAGCCCCGCTCAGAGCCTGCCCTCTGTGGGAATCACGCTGGCTCATGCTGGTCATTTCCTTGTAGCCCCCTGGCACACCCCAGCTGTCTGTCAGCCCTGCACTAAGCCCGTTCATGTGAGGTCTGAGCTGCCAGAGTGGCTGCCTGCCAGCCTGCCAGGCATGTGTGCCCCTGGCCACCTGGGCCACCTCTCGTAGGCCAGTAACCACCCCATGCTGCCCTGGGTGGTCTGAATGGCAGCCCTGGGAGGTGAGCCTGAGGTTGCAGAAGAGGGTTGGAGATGTCCAAGGGACAGTGCACCCAGTGAGGGGCTGTATGTGCCCAGGCCTAGACGGGCAGACAAGGGGACGGGGTAGGGAGGGGCGTGTCCTGCCCCAGGACTGTTCACATTCAAATCACGTTCAAGTGGTGAGTGCCATGAGCTGCTAAGCATACTGGCCTTGTGGGACACCTGCGAGAGTTTGCTAATGTGTACCTGGGCAGGGGCAGCTGATGGCTCCAGTACTTGAGCCTCTGCCACTCACTGGGAGACCTGGATGGTGTTCCTGGCTGTGGAGGGCATTTAGCAGATGAGATCTCTCTTCCTTTCAGATAAGTACAGTAAGTTCTAGAAGAGTGAAGCAACAGACACTGAGCAGAGCCAACCACACACAGCAGGGCTGGCTGTGGCCCACTGGCCGCCAGTGGAGAACAGGGGTATGGGAGCCCAGGGCATGCATGTCCCTCCCCTGCCCCCAGCTGTCAATCACGGCACCCATCCCTCAGTAGCCTGCATTTCTCTGCTCCTGTGAGCGCAGCTCCAGTGCTTCACCTGTGCTGAACAGCCAAGCCCACACTTACTGGCAGGGGCCCTGGTCTGTCCAGGCAAGGTGTCCGGGACAGGGCCTGTGGTTTCGTTCGGTGCTGGGCTGCACTGCAGTGGCTGGTATGCAATGGGAATTTGCACCATGTACTGGTTATACCCAGTCAGGCGGTGTGCTGGCGGCCCCGTGCCTTGCAGTCTGTGCCCCTCTGGGTCTCAGGTACGAGATCTGCCCCTGCCCCACCCTATGCTGTGGCGATTGGCTGGTCCCCTGGGCTAGAGGAGATTGGGGGGGACCCCTGAGGGCAAACATTGTTATTCTTGACCACCCAAAATCTTTATGAATGTGTGGACCCTTCCCTCCCCATGTGGCAGGTACTCTGCACGCACATTTGCCCGTTTAGTCCCTGGTCAGAGATGCCCAGTGGCTCCAGGGGCACCTGGCAAACCCAGGACCGGAGTGTGCAGAAGCCAAGGAGTTGGCACTGGCTGTGCCTGTGGCTGCCATTAAGTTAATGTTATGGATCTTTTACAGGTACATTAAATAGGCAGAGTTATGAATGAGTGTATTAAGCCAATTAAGACCAGCCCTAGGAGTGGCTAAAAATGGTGCCACAGGGAAGGCAAGGGCAGACCTGGCTACCACCTCCACCTTCCAGAAACTGTGGGGTGGGCAGGGGATACAGAGCCGGGTGAAGCCAGGACTCAGGTGTGGTCAGGGCCAGCTCTGCCCCCTGCTCTGGGCGGCCCCTGGGCAGGCCACTTAGTGTGTGCCTCGGCATGGACACGTGGTGGGTCATGTGATGTCACGGGGGGATGCTGGCCCACTAGTCCTTGCTGTGTTCAACACAGGAGGCAGGCCTGGGATGGGCTGCTCGAGAGAGGGATGCAGGCATCCTGGGGCTGGCCTCATTGTACAGAGAAGCAGACTGAGGCTCTGAGAGGCTGTGCTGTTGCTCATGTTCTTGGGACTGGGGGGTGACCACCAGCAGGCTTGGGACTGGGTTCCACAGTTCTGGGACACTGCTTGGGTTTTCCCACGAGCCCTCCTGTTGTAGACACAGAATGGGACCGGCTGACCCCCAGGAGGGGCTCCTGGAAGTCATTTTTGCAACTGGGACTCAGAATTGTCTGTTACGGCTCAGGGACTCACACAGGGGCATTAGTTCGGTGCAGTGCGGGAGGGGCGGGGCGTCCAGGCACACAGGAGGACAGTGTGGGGGCCCTGTCTGCGGACAGGAGTAGACATGCACAGCGCTCCCCTCCACATTTGTAATCCTGCCCTTAGAGGCGGCAGTCTTCGGAATGCTCAATGAACATGCCACTAATCAGCCGGTGGCACTGGCAGAGTCCCTAATGATGTGGGGGGGGAGGGCAGCAGGGCTAAGGCACGCACAGTCATTCTCTGGCTGTCCCTGGGGGCTGCAGGGGTAGCAGAGTGGCCCCTTCCTGGCCTAGCCCACTATCTGGAGCATGGCTCTTTGTGGTCAAACTCAGCTCTAAGTCCTGATACCCCAACTGCCTGCCAGGGGACCTTAGGGAAGGGACCACAGCTGTCTGGCCTGTCTCCCTGGGGGCGGAGTGAAGATTCAGTGATGGAGGGCAGGTCCCATGACGGCTTCCAGTTCTCGCCTTCCAGCCATCCTCCCCTCCTGCGTGTCTCACCCCTGCCGCCTATGCGGATACTACCCAGCCTGTGTGCTTAGAGTGGTGGGGCCGGGGTCCGTGCTGTGGGCTTGTCCTCTTTCAGAAAAATTTTTAAAATTAATTTTTATTGGAAAGGCAGATTTAGAGAGGAGGAGGAGGGGGACAGAAAGACTTCCATCTCTTTATTCACTGCTCAAATGGCCAAAGCTGATCCGAAGCCAGGAACCCCCTCCGTGTGTACCAAGATCTTGGGCCATCCGGTGCTGCTTTCCTAGGCCTCGAGAAGTGGTGCAGCTGGGACACAAACCGGTGCCCGTGTGGGATGCCAGCACTGACAGGTAGTGTGTTAGCCAGTTGAGCCATCGTGTTAGCTTCTTGGTTGGTTTTTCTTGTTTTCAGTGATACCTGTTGCTGAGTCCCAGTGACCTAACCTTTTCGCTTCCTTCACAGAGGTCATCTTTCGTTCCTACCCGGGGTAAGTAAGTAGCCGTCATCTGGTTCAAGGAACAGTGTGGTGTGGCTTTCTGTGTGGTATAAACTGGGGCCCCTGTGGCCACGTGGGGGGTGCTTTCAAAAGGTGATGGAAAGTGGAATTCAAAGCTTATTGGATGAAAAACAAGGCTGGCATCCACGTGCAGGCTTTTCATAACGTGTTCTCGTGCACCTGCGCATGCACACACTTCAACATTTGTTGCAGTAAAATAAACTTTGAATTATACTTTCCCCCATCTTTTTTTTTTTTTTTTAAGATCTATTTCTTCTCTATTAGTCAAATCCACAGACAGGGGAGACAGAGGAAGTCTTCCAGCCACTGGTTCACTCCCCAAGTAGCCGCAATGTCCGGAGCTGAGCTGATCCACGGGTGCAGGATCCCAAGGCTTTGGGCCATCCTCTACTGTTTTCCCAGGCCACGAGCAGGGAACTGGCTGGGAAGTGGAGTAGCTGGGACATAAACCGGTACCATATGGGATGCCAGTGTGTGCAAGGTGAGGACTTTAGCCACTAGGCTACCACATCGGGCCCCATTACCCAAGTTTTTTTTTTTTTTTAAATAAAGATGTATTTATTTTTAGTGGAAAGTCAGATTCAAAGAGAGAAGGAGAGACAGAGAAGATGGTCTTCCATCCACTGGTTCACTCCCTAAGTGACAACCAGAGCTAAGCTGATCCAAAGCCAGGAGCCAGACGTTTTTCCAGGTCTGCCACGTGGGTGCAGGGTCCCAAGGCTTTGGGCCGTCCTCGACTGCTTTCCCAGGCCAAAGCAGGGAGCTGGATGGGAAACAAGGCCACCGTGATTAGAACCGGCGCCCTTATGGGATCGCACGCAAGGTGAGGACTTTAGCCACTAGGCTACCATGTCACCTCCTCCCACCCCCAAGCTTTTTATAAAGTCCTCTTGTGCCAAGGTCAGTGAACACACACAAAGGTGGACGGGAGCTGTAGTTATTAGAAAATGCAACCCAGAACCACAGCAAGCGGGACCGGTGCTGTGGTGCAGTGGCTTAAACTGCCACCACTGTCATCCTGTGTGAGTGCTGGTTCAAGTCCCAGTGGCTCCACCATTTTCTTTTTTATTTATTTGTTTTATTTGAAAAGCAGAGTCACAGGAAGGAGAGATAGGAACCTGCTGGTTCATTCCCCAGAGGGCTGCAACAGAAGCCAGGAACTTCATCCAGGTGCCTCACAAGGGCACAGGGGCCCAGGCATTCTACTTTCCACTACTTTCCCAGGCCAGCAGCAGGGAGCTGATTTGGGATGGAGCAGCCAGACTCAAACCCCTGCTCCACCAGATGACCTAAGTGCATGGGGCCTGCCACCCGTGCGGATGACCTAGATGCAATTCCAGGCTCTGGACTCCAGCCTGGCCCGGCTATTCCAGCTATTTGGGGAGTGAACCAGCAGATGAGAGAGCTCTGTCTCTCCTTTTCTCTTTAAGATTTTAAAAAATTGGGTCCAAGCATGGTGGTCTAGCAGTTAAAGTCCTCTCCTTGAACACACCGAGATCCCATGTGGGTGTCTGTTCTCATCCCGATGGCCCCGCTTCCCATCCAGCTCCCTGCTTGTGGCCTGGGAAAGCAGTCGAGGAGGGTCCAAAGCCTTGGAACCCTGCACCTGCATGGGAGACCCGGAGGAGCTCCTGGCTTCGGATTGGCTCAGCTCCAGCCACTGTAGTCACTTGGGGAGTGAATCATCCGACAGAAGATCTTCTCCGTCTCTCCTCCTTTCTGTATATCTGACTTTGCAATAAAAATAAATCTAAAAAAAAAAAAACCAAAAAAAACCCCCAACCCATTAGCATTAGTGAAAGAAGCTAGTTTTAAAGGGCCATGTATTCTCTGAGTCCATGTCTGTGAGATGTCAAGGTTGGCAGCTTCATTAGGGACACCAAGCAGGTTAGTGGTTGCCTGGGGCTAACAGAAGTGGGAGAAACAGCCAGTAACTACAGGGAAGTTCAGGGATGAGAAGCTAATGAACTTGACAGTGGTGACACTGGCTGGACCCTGTGAACAAGCTGGTGTGTAGCCCGGGATCAATGCATGACCTGGTTGGTGTGAGTGCTGGTCTCAGGGCACCCCACCGTACACTTGCTCACGGAGTACTGCATGCCCATCCGTGTCGGTGTGGCCACAGCTGCCTTTGCAGAGTTGGGAGGTCGACCAGTCATCCTATTGACTGCATGGAGCCACCTGTCCTGTTATTACAGTGGACTGCAGCTACATCTGTGTGTTGAACAGCTCTCCAGGCTGCCCCATTGGTCTGGCTTGCATGGATTTTCCTATGCAAATAGTTCAAGTCCTCTGTAGTCCTCAGATCTGCTCCTGTGCTTTCCTGTCTCCGGGAGCTGGCTAGGACCCCTCTGCAACCCACGGGAGTGGAGTAACGATTTGCATCTCGGTGTCACCTTCTGCTGTTTGGGGGCTCTATGATGGAGGAAGACATGAGAGCCCCCTCCCTTTGTGGTTATCAATGAAGTCACCCTGGGGCAGAACACTCAGCCAGCCCCGCCCCTCTCTCAGGCCTCCCCCATCCTGCAGGCTGCGCTGAGCCACGTAATTGAATCTGCTGCTCCGCCAGAGATTTGGTTTTAATTTTATTGGAATCTTCAATTGCTTTGTTTCTTCCGTCCTCCAGTGTCCATGTGGGTGGAAGTGGCAGCACCTGTGGGGGGTGGATGGGGTGGATGGTGGGGCTGGCGCTTTTAGGGGGATGCTGGGGGTTTTTCCTTAGCCCTGCAAAGCTTCCCATCTGGGAAGATGGGGGGGGCGGGGCATCTTGTCGCCTTGTGGGGATGGATGTTGGGTGGTGGATTCCTCTGCCCTCAGCCCGCATCCATGCCCACAAGGAAGGCCTGCCTGGAATCCCGCAGCCTCTCTGGGGCTCTCTGCCCAACCTGTGTTTTTAGCAGTGCACGACTTGAAGACAAATATTTACCATGAGCAGCTGAGATATACAGGTGTCTGACCCAGAGGCTGGTGTGGGCTCCCAGGGCTCTGGCCCCACAAATCTTAGGCCTGAAGTGGGGAGGGGAATGCACAAAGCTTGCTTTTTTGTGTGTGTTCCTTGGGGAACAGGCTGTGCCAGCTGGTTGCCGGGGCTCTCCGACTGCTGCATGGCTCCCCTGCCCCGCTGGGCCTAGGATCCCAGAGTAGTGAGCTGCACTTGTTCCCAGTTTGCTGGGGGACACGCCTCATCCAGGACCACATTCCCTCATTCCCTGGGCCTGGTGGGTCAGGACCTCTTCCTCACCTGGACAGGGCAGTGCAGCACAAGGCTGGGGGTCTTGGTTCCGGCAGGGGGCAACAGGGACAAGAAGTGGCCAGGGCCCTTGCATCCTGGTTGGGGGGTAGAGGTCAGGAGGCTTCCTGGCGAAGGGTCCGAACATGCGCCCAGAGCAGGGTGCCCAATTGAATTTGCTTATCTCCCTTCCTGCCTCTTTCCTGTGCTCTTCAATTACAGGCAGCGTCAGCGTCTCTGCCAATAATTGTAGAGACATCCAAGGATCCCAGTGGGCAGGGGAAGCAGGGCTCACGAGGCGGCCCTCCTCGCCCTCGCTTCCAGCTTTGGAGCCGGAAGGAAGCAGTGGCCCAGGGTAAGTAGGCTACTCCGATGACCACACAGTAGCGAAAGGTCCAAAGTGCACAGACGCTTTGAGTCCACGACAGAGATGTTGTCTGCAGCGCAGTTCAGGAGAGAGACTAGACACAACCTAAACGGCCCTCAACAAAGGAACGCTTCAACATGCGATCCTTTGTGTGCTGCAGGCGAGGCACCTGCCAGCCCCCTGAAGAAACACAAAAAGATGCAGCCTGGCCGTGGCGACTGGAGAGGGCTGCGGGAAGCGGCAGACCTCAAAGAGGGGGTGGCAGTGCAGACAGGGAGCACAGCCTGAGGTGCAAAATGTGTCACCCCCTTACCTGCAGCAGGGTGAGCAGGTGCCTCACGCAGATAAGCCACGTTTGCAGCAGCTGCGGGGCCATTCTGCGCACCTGCATGAGCACACGCAGCTCTGGGGCCCCCAGCAGGCATCATGGCACAGCAAGGTTAAGCCGCTGCTTGGGATGCCCACGGCTCACGTCACTGGTTCAAGTCCCAGCTAAACCACTTTGAATCCCATTTCCTGCTAGGAGCCTGGGAGGGCAGCAGCAGGTGGCTCAAGTACTTGGACTCCTGCCACCCAAATGGGAGATGTGGTTGGAACTTGACATTCCTGGCTCTGGCCCATGTAGCCCTGGCTATCATGAGCAAATGGAGAATGAACCAGTAAATGGAAGAGCACTCTCTCCCCCTCCTCTCTGTTACTCTGTTTTTCTTTTTGCAATAAAAATAAATAAATCTTTAAATTTTTAAAGTCAGATATACAGAGAGGAGGAGAGACAGAGAAGATGATCTTCTGTCCAATGATTCATTCCCCAAGTGACACCAGTGGCCAGAGCTGTGCCAATTTGAAGCCAGGAGCTCTTCCGGGTCTCCCACATGGATGCAGGGTCCCAAGGCTTTGGGCTGTCCTCGACTGCTTTCCCAGGCCACAAGCAGGGAGCTGGATGGGAAGTGGGGGCGCCGGGATGAGAATCGGCGCCCATATGGGATCCCGGTATGTGCAAGGCGAGGACTTTAGCTGCTAGGTCACTGCACCGGGGCCTGTTACTTTGCTTTTCAAATGACTGACACTCTGGGTCCCGAGAAAAATCCCTTTTAGCTCAGGTTAAGGTCTTAGCCTATCCCCAACCTGAGCTGGGGAAGACGCTTCCTTCAAAGGTGAATAGATCGAAGATGTGGGAGCAAGGCCAGGCAGAATGAGCAAACCCACTGCCCCCACAGACGTACAGCCTCTAAGGGACGGATTTACCAACATTTCATCAGAAGGCAAAACAAAGGGAATACGTAGCAGGGTCTGTGAAGCAGACTCAAAGTAGATACGCAGGAAAACCTCTCAAAGCCCAAGGGGAAGTGTTAAGAGTTTCAAAAAAGTTCAGGAAAAACAAAATTGGAAGATACATATAAATCCAGGTGCAAAAATGGCTTGAAATCCACATTTTTCAAAATGCAGTTTGGAGGCAACCTGCATGCATGGATTTCAACATCGATTTGTTTTTCAAGATTTACTCTATTTTTAGAAAGGCAGAATCACACAGGGAAAAGGACAGACAGACCTTCTGTCTGCTGGTTCACTCCCCAAATAGCCGGAGATGGAGCTGCTTTTGAGTCTGCCATGTGGGTGCAGGGGCCCAAGAACTTGAGCCAACTTCTGCACATTCCCAGGCCACAAGCAGGAGGCTGGACACGAAGTGGAGCAGCTGGGACACAGATTGATAGCTACATGGGATGCCAGTATTACAGGTGGAAGTTTGACATGATATGCCACAGCACTGGCTCCTCAAAAAAATGTTTTTTCGACACCAAAATAAACTGAACTAACTTTCCATGAGCTTTCTGAAGGAGCCTTGTAGAGGGCACCCATAAGAAAGCAAAGGTGCTGGGTGGGCAGGGGACCTGGTGGGACACCTGGGGCTCGGGTTAGAGCACCTGGCTGGAGCCCCAGCTATTTGGCTTTGGATGTGGCTTCCTGTTAACATACACCTTAGGGAGGTGGCAGCTAATGACTGAAGTCTCAGGGTCCCTGCCACCCACATGGGAAACTTGGATGGAGGTCCAGGCTTTTTAGCCTGGCCCGGCCCAGCCAAGGCTGTCACAAGCATTTGGGCAGTGAACCTGTGGATGGAAGATCTCTTTCAAATACAAGGAGAAGAGAAAAATATTCCTAAGGTGGTATTAAGAACACAGGAATTGGGCCCGGCTGCATGGCCTAGTGGCTAAAGTCCTTGCCTTGAACGCGCCGGGATCCCATATGGGCACTGGTTCATGTCCTTACTGCTCCACTTCCCATCCAGCTCCCTGTTTGTGGCCTGGAGCACTGGTTCATGTCCTTACTGCTCCACTTCCCATCCAGCTCCCTGTTTGTGGCCTGGGAAAGCAGTCGAGGACGGCCCAAAGCCTTGGGACTCTGTACCTGTGTGGAAGCTCCTGGCTCCAGATCAGCTCAGCTCCAGCCATTTTTCATTTGGGGAGTGAATCAGAATGAAAGAACTTCCTTACTCTCTCCTCGTCTCTGTATGTCTGTCTTTCCAATAAAAAGAAATCTTAAGAGCTTACTTTGTATTTTTTTAAAATATGCACTAAATGTCATAGTTTTGTCTTATAGAAAGCAAGTGTCCTAGAGTAACATTAGGGGTTCAAGTCAAACCACTGGAACAAGAACCACTCCCACTGCTTGTGGTTAATCAGAACAGGGATTCCAGACACACAGAAGAAGACTTGAAGAGCCATCCCGACAAAAACAAAACGACTGAATGAAAACTAGACATGTGTTGTGTCAATAAATGTCAACAGGCTAAACTCTCCTGTTCAAAGAAATTTTAAAAAGATGTTCTGATTGGCTTACAAAGCCTAAACCAACTGTGCAGGACATGAGCTATATGTACTTAAAAGTAACCCAAAAACTGAAGTATAAGAACTGATAAAAGGTTTCAAGAACAATGTGAATTACAAAAAGCAAAAGTTACCATTGTAACAGATGAAACTGAACCCTGGCCAAAAAGTATTGAGGTGCTAATCTCTGCATTACATAAAATTGTGTCACCATTCCCAAGGCCGAAGTTATAGGGTTCTATGAAGAAACAGATTGCACCCCATTAGCACTGGGTGTCTAACTCCTGTTTCCATACCCGACCCGGAAGTAAAGACATGTGTCAACCCCACTGGGCCCTCATGAGCTGGCCCTTCTAAACGACGTACACAGAGCCAAACCTTTTCCACACACAAACACCACAGACTGTATCACGGAAAAGCCTAAGCTCCAAAGAAATGCGAGTAATAGATATCATTCCCTGGCCATAGTGTAAAAAGACAACACGGGGCCAGTGTTGTGTGCAACAGATTAAGCCACTTGCCGTGACACTAGCACCCTATATGAACGTCAGTTCTAGTCCTCACTGTTCCACTTTCAATCCAGCTGCCCCACTAATGTGCCTGGGAAAGCACCAGAAGATGGTCCAAGTGTTTGGACTCCACCCAAATGGGAGACCCAGACAGGGCTGTCAGCCTGTCCCAGGCCTTGACACTGGGGGAATGAACCAGCAGATGGAAGATCTCTTTCCCTCCCTCCCTCTCTTTTAAAGATTTATTTTTTCACTGGAAAGGCAGATATACAGAAAGAAGGAGAGACAGAAAGATCTTCCATCCACTGGTTCATTCCCCAAGTGGCCACAACAGCTGGAGCTGAACTGATCTGAAACTTGGGAGCCAGGAGCTAGGAGCCTTCTCGGGGTCTCCCATGTGGGTACAGGGTCCCCAGGCTTTGAGCTATCCTCTACCACTTTCCCAGGCTATAAGCAAGGAGCTGGATGGGAAGTGGAGCAGCCAGTACAGGAGCCAGTGCCCATATGGGATCACAGCAAGGATTAGTCAGCTTAGCTACTGCACCTGACCCAGATCACAGAGTTTCTAAGGACACTTGGGTATAGAGAAAAAGGAAAACCTCACTGTCTAGTTTTAAAGATTTCTTTCTTTTGAACAGCAGAGTTTTAGCGAGCGAGAGAGCGAGAAAGAGAGAGAGAGAGGAGAGCAAGGTCTTCTGTGTGCTAGTTCTCTCTCCGAACTGCTGCAATGGCCGGAGCCAGGCCAGAGCAAAGCCAGGGGCTGCATCTGGGTGGAGCAGCCAGGCCATGAGCTGGTGTCCGTAGGGGTCACCAGCCTCACAGGCACCAACTTACCCGCTACGCCACAGCATCCGCTGCAAGCCTCCCTTTTTTAAAGAGGCAAGTGTAACAACAAAACAAACTCCAAGATGAAGATCTTTCCAAAAATAGAAAGCTAAAGACTCTTGGGACTGGCATGGTGATTCAACAGGCTAATCCTGTGCCTGAAGCACTAGCATTCTACCTGGGTGCAGATTCGAGTCCAAGCTGCTCCACTTCCCATCCAGCTCCCTGCTGACGGTCTGGGAAAGCAGCCAAAGCTGCGGGACATGGGACCCCGCACCTGAGTGAAAGACCCAGAAGAAGCTCCTGGCTCCTGATTTCAGATGGGCTTAGCTCCGGCCACTGTGGCTACTTGGGGAAGTGAACCAGCAGGAAAATTCTCTGTGTGTCTCCTTCTCTCTGTAAATCGGCCTTTCGAATAAAAAAAATTTAAAAAATGGAAGTATCTCACGATGCAACCACACTAAGAATCCAAAGGCAGTATGAGATCCCGCACAGCAGCGTGTTATAGAGGAACACGCAGCGTGACCTAGTGGGGCTCAACAAGGAGCCCAGGATGGTTTAACGTTGAGAAATCCATTAGTATCATCAACTCGTATCTATTAAAGGGAAAAATCATGATCATCACGTAAACAAGGAGAAGTCACTTGGCAAGGCTGAATTTTCATTCTGGATTTGTAAAATCCTTAACATAAAACAGGAATGGGCGAAGACTGAACCCACTAAAACACCTGCCCTCCAGCCAGCGCTTCCTTAATGGGGAAGTCTCGATGCTGCAAAGAATGTCTGCCACTGTGTGTTTTTGCACTGTTTCAGGGATAAGAGCCAACTCTATTATATAAAACAAAGAAATTAAGGTATAAGATAAAACAGAAGGTAAAAATTACCATTTGCAAACAGTGTAATGGTATATTACTGCAAAGCCCAAGAGGTGAAATTGTAAAAGCATTAGACTCAGTAAAAGACTTCTGGAGGGCCTGGTGCAGTAGCCTAGTGGCTGAAGTCCTCACCTTGCATGCACTGAGATCCAATATGGGCGCTGGTTCTAATCCCGGTTGTTCCACTTTTCTTCCAGCTCTCTGCTTGTGGCCTGAGAAAAGCAGTAGAGGGTAGCCCAAAGCTTTGGGACCCTGTACGTACGTGGGAGACCCAGAAGACACTCCTGGCTTCGGATTGACTCAGCTCAGGTCGTGGCCACTTGGGAAGCGAACCAAGTGGATGGAAGATCTTTCTGTCTCTCCTTCTCTCTGTATATCTATCTGCCTTTCCAATAAAATAAATAAATAAATAAAGCTTTAGAAAAAATAGAAATAGGGCCCAGAATGATAGCCTACTGGCTAAAGTCTTCGCCTTGCAAGCACTGGTATCTAATATGGGCGCAGATTCTAATCCCAGTGGCCCCACTTCCCATCCAGTTCCCTGCTTGCGGCCTGGGAAGGCAGTCGAGGGTGGCCCAAAGCCTTAAGACCTGCACCCACATGGAGACCCAGATGAAGCTCCTAGCTCCTGGCTTTGGATCGGCGCAATACTGGCTGTTGAGGTCACTTGGGGAGTGAATCATCAGACAGAAGATCTTCCTCTCTGTCTCTTCTCTCTGTATATCTGACTTCACAATAAATATTTAAAAATAGCAGTAAAAGACTTCAGGAAGGTGGCAGAAGGTGACGGCCTTCATATTGACAACCTCCATCTGTGGAAGCAAAGACTTCACTATTCCAGACGTAAGGCTCCCGCCACATGCACGAGGTAAGTGAAGCCACTGTGGAAACAGCCTGAGGGACACACGACAAAGGGCAGAGAAAGGCTCCCAAGGGAGCTGGCATCCTGGCACAGTGGGTTGAGTGGCTGCCTGCGATGCCAACATCCCATGTGAGTGCTGCTGCCAGTCCTGGCTGCTCCACCAGTTCTGATCCAGCTCCTTGCTAATGTGCCAGGGAAGGTGGCAGGGACCCAGGCGTGTAGGCCATCCACTTCCAGGACAGGGCAGACCTGGATCCCAGCCTCAGCCCAGCCCGGCCCAGCCTTGGCCCTCACAACCATGTGGGGATGAATCAGCATGTGGAAGTGCTCTTTGTCTCTGCTTATATATCAATCATATATATGATACATATATACATATGTATGTATATATATATTTTTTTTCTTAAAAAGGAGCATCAAGGCTGGTGCCATGGCATAGCACACTAAACTTCCACCTGTGACACTGGCATCCCATGTGCCTGCTGCACTCCCCAGGCAGCTCCCCGCTGATGTGCCTGGGAAGGCAAAGGAAGATGGTCCAGGTCTTTGGGCCCCTATACCCATGTAGGGGACCAGGAAGAAGCTTCTGGCTCCTGCCATTGGACTGGCCCAGGTCTGCCTATTTGGGACATGAACCAGCAGACAGAAATTTGTCTCTCCCCCTATTAACGCTGCCTTTCAAATAAAAGTAAATAAATAGAGAAAAACAAATAAAAAGGCACATTATGTTCTTGGAGGAAGGAGTGTGTCATAAACATGTCAGATCTGAAGTCATCTATGAATGCAATGCCAGTAAAAAAAAAAAAAAAAAAAAACAAATCGGATTTTTTGTTTTTCCTGTGGAGACTCTCTTGTTCACACAGGAAAGCCTACGAAACAGCCCTGGACATTCAGGGTGGCAGGAGGGGGGTCCCCCAGGACAATGAGCCCCAGAAACACCGCAGTGTGCCATCCACCTGCTGCCACCTGGGCGGACCAGAACACCACGTGCACAGGCATCCATCGTTAGCCAAGGTCAGACTGGGGATTGTGGAGAGGAGGAAGGAGCAGGTGTGTGTATGGGGGAGTAGGAGGGTCAGGCCCACTGTCCACATGCCAACACCAACTGAATTTTACACTTCCAGTGACAAATGACACGTGAATTCTCTCAGGGAAGCGGCCAGCGTTTTCGGTGCATTCTAAACACTGCAAGTGATTATAATACTGCAGCATGCCTTCCCCTGCCAGGCAGTGCCCTGAGACCCCAGAACACTGCAGCAGCCTCGTGCCTGAGTCCACACCTCCCACTCGCTTGCACTAGCTGTCAGGATCAAAGATCATGCTGATTTTTTTTTTTTTAAATCTCAAAACTGTAAGGAATCTTGAGGGCCCTCTCTTAAAAAAGTCTCCTGAGTGAGGACATTCCTAGCAAAGGCATAAAATCCAGAAGCCATAAAAAGAAACACAAATGTCACTTCTCCAAGAGAATTCCTTCAGGGCAGAGTGGAACAAATGACCCAGCAGGGAAACACCCCGAGGTCCGAGGTCTGATACATACAAACAGCTTGTACCCGCCAAGAAAAACCAAGACAACCACTGAATCAAACACAAGGGGCCATGGAGATCATTCAAAGGAAAAAAAAAAACAAAAACCAGCTCAAACCAGCACTCTGGGCGGGGTCCTCTGCCCCGACCCTTAAGGCCCGCGGCGGGTCCAGGCACCCGAAGGAGACCCGAAGGGGCGGGGGCGAGGCCACTCACACTTGCGCAGCTCCAGGCTCTTGCTTGGGCAGGCCAGGTGCTGGCCCGGCGGGTTCTGTGTCCTCTGCAGGCAGGCAAGCATGGCGGAGCTGGGGGCCCACAGCAGGGCACGCGTGGCAGCAGGGTCCCTGGGAAGGAGGAGACAAGGTGGTGGTCAATAGACGCTCTTCTGGGTTTCTACCGCGTCACAGGAGCAGACAGACACCTCCCCTCCCAACCTCTTGTATCTGTCAGATACGGAGCCCCGGGCCCCAAAGTAGCCAGCACCTATGGGGGTGCTCTCTGCACTCTGGCAAACCCGGCCCAGCATGTGTCCTTGCTGACCAAGCGGGAAAGTAGGACCACCTAGGAGCCCCACCACGACCTAAACAAGGGGGTCAGCACCCAGGTGTCCACAAGCCAACTCATAGCCATTGTCACTCTCCTGCCAAGACCACTGCAGGAGTCCCTGCTGGAGAGAGGCCACCGTGACAGGGCGGGGTCTTTCCTGCCAGGCCCCTCCCCACCCCATTAAGGGACAGGCTTGTCCTCACATCAATGCAGACTTTGGACACCCCATGTGTGCCCCCACCGCTGCACCCCAGCCCTACCTCCTCCGGGACCACCCCCCAGCTCCCGAGCAGCCACCCGGGGCCACCTCCATCCTCATGTGCGTTTGCAAAATGAAGGAGGAGGAGGAATGGTGGGGGGAGGGAGGTGTGTGTTGAAGGGGAAGAAAGGGAAGTTATTTAATACTAAACAGGTGTCTGGAGCCCTAAATTCTGCCGCTTTCTCCCAATAATGAAGTATTCATGAGGAAAAGCCTTTTTTCACTACTTTCTTAAGATACTAATTTCACAACAAGCTCCTTGTTACAGCGCAATTATTCCAATCTTGTGTTTCCTGAGACGGTGGCGGCCTCCGTCTGTCCTGGACTCCGGCAAATGAAAGACAATCACGCAGGCACCTTTCATTACGCTCTATTTTACTTTCAGCAAAGGTGCCCTGAAAGAAATGATTTCCTCTGAAAGGGACTTTTATTCAGTTTCAAAACCAATTTTCTCCTATTACTGTCTCAGAAAAAAAGAGAGAGAGAGGGAGAGTGAGGGATGGATGAGGGGGGAGGGCAGTGATTCCCGCATGTCCCGCCCCCCTCCCCAGCAGTTGCCAGAGGTAAAGCAGCCTTGGGACACAAGCTGTGGTATCCTCTCCTGCCTCTGGATCTGAGGCTCTGAACCTACGCCATCAAGATCAGACAGAAAGCACACGGCTCAGGCAGCCCATGGGGGCCGGGGGTGGGGGGTCCCTGGCTGAGGGAACGTCACGTTGCTGCTCTTCCTCAAGGACTCACAATGGGAGCAGGTGGCAGGAGCCAGCCTGGCTCGGGCCACAACCACTTCCTCCTTGGACACAGGCCTCATGGGCCCACAATGCATGCCCTCTTGCAGGGCACACATTGGCACACACGTACATGCACGTGCAGCCAGAGCCCAGGGATACACGGTTGCGTGCGTGCACCTGGCACAACCTCTTTGCCCCCGACTCCTGTCCCAGGATGGCACTTGTCTCTCCTTGCTGGGAAACTGTGGGCAATAGACGGAGCCGAGGAGAACCAACTGGTCTGCAGCCAGTCCCTGCACAAATGGGAAAGCCACCCAGAGGGAGGTGATGGCCAGCCCAGAACGCCCTCCCAACAGGCAGTGGGCCTGGGAGTAGCCTGCCCCTCCCCACAGACCCCAGGAGGTCGGGGACACGGCTTGCCATGGAAACCTGGACAGGGAGCCCAGTGGCACTTGCTGCGTGACCTCAGGTGGCCCACAGCCCCTCTCTGGCCTGTCATAAGAGCACCAAGATCCCTACAGGCCCTCCCTCCAAGGCTCCTGGCCACGCCCACCCTCAGCCCCACTACAGCTCCTCATCAGGACCCAGAAACTCAGCACCCTCTCTAGGGGCCTCCCCTATCCTTCCCCACAGATCATACATCCCAGCATGCCTTGTTGTGGGAGAAAGCTGAGGCGAGGGGCTACCTGCCTGCGCTGGGCCTCCCACGGTTGAGGCTGTGCAGGTCCTAGCAGTTCAGGGACCTAAGAGAGGCCTCCGACTGAGCTCAAGGGGTCTGGGGCGGAAAGCCATTCCAGCCAGAAGATGATGTGAGGCCTCGGCATAGCTTTTCCAGGTCAGCTACCTGGATCATTCCAGAGCGTTTCAAATCTCCGAAGGATCAGCAGCCCAAAACAGGTCCCCCTGGAATAGTAAGGTTGTCCCTCTGTGCACCCCCAATCCCTTACCCTTTAAGTATCCTGCTGCTGAGGACAAGCATGTGCGGGGCAGGGTCCAAAGTCTAGACTAAGGGTGATGACCACCACCTCCAGTACCCATGTCATCCTCTTACCTATAAATCCAGGCAGCCTCACAGCAGAGTCCCACCCTCTCTGCTTAGCCTTCAAAGACACCTGTGACCCTCTCCTCCCTTGGGCCAGGCGGCCAACTCGCCTTCGCACCTGCTAGTCCCTCTTTCCTACAGCGCCACCACCTGGCTGCACAGGAACTCAGGCCAGTCCTTCCACACACAGGGCACCCCCATTCCAGCTCTCATGGCATCCAGTTCTCATAGTTGCCTCTCTCCCCTGGGGAGGGAGGGTGTCTTGTTTGTTTCTCTCCCTGCAGTGCCTGGCGCAAAGGAATCATTTCATAACAAACAGGTGTTGGCCAGGCGGAACCGATCGGCTGTCGTCAGAGTGGCCGAGGGCTACAGAAAACAAGCTTCCACACGAGGTCACACGGCAAAGGGGCAGGCGCCATCAGGTCGTCCTGGTCTGGGGAGCCCTGCTCCTTTTGAATCCCTATCTGCAAATCAGACTGTTTATAAGCTCAAGGTCTTTTGTTACTTTCATAATACCACCCGAGGAGGGACTTGCAAGGGCAGCACAGCCAGGCTCCAGGATTAGGTGGGGTGGGGGCCCTGACATGGGGGGCTGATAAGATGCCTTTATCTCAGAGACACCCATGCAAAGGTCCCCTCCGCCAGATAACACCCCCCAGCTGTCGTTATGCCCTTTCAAAGCAGGGGATTTAGATAAAAGAAATGTGGCAGGGGAGGGAAAGAGTGGAAGGCGCAGTCCAGGTCTGAGGACAGATTCGCCTGGCGAACAACGGGTGGGATGGCTAGCGGTTGTCTTGATTTGTACTGGGGGGTAGGGGCCTCGCCGGGCTTGCCTAGTGTCATGTTTGGCTGCAGGTGGTGTGGAACCACCCCCCCCCCCCGTCAGTGCTGACCACTACTGTCTTGCCCATGTCCTTCATACCTCAGCCACAGTCCCCTCCTCCCCCAGTGGTCTCTGTGGCCAGTTCTGGTCTTCGCCCATTTTCACAGGTTAGGAAGTGGCCCAGGAGGGGAAGCCATCTGTACGCACACATGCACACATGGGGTCACACTGCTGTGAGGCAGCAGAGGCCCTAAACATCCCCCCAAATCCGCCACTGGGTCGACTCTGAACCAACAGCCACAGGCACCCAGACAGCTGAACAGGAAGGGCCAGAGCCGGGATCATAGAGGGAGGGGGAGAAGATGGTAGGCGGTGCAGGAGGCCACTGATGGAACAGCATGCACGGGAGCAAAGCCTTGGCCCCAAGGCAGGCATTTATTCACTCGTATACTCAGGGGGTAACCCGTTCCTAGGCACCACCCCGTGTCATTTCCTGGGATGATGAATCCAGAGAAGACACGGATTATGTTGCCCATGTCCCGTATCAGAGCTCCCAGGGTTCAAGTCCCAGCTCAAGCTCCCAACTCTAGCTTCCATGGGAGCTATGGGAGGCAGCGTTGACTGACCAAGCGCTGGGGCCCCCGCCACACCCACATGGGAGACCTGGATGGAGGAGCTCCCAGCTTCCGGCTCCAGCCTAGTTGTTGTGGGCATTTAGGGCGTGAACCAGAAAATGCATCTCCTCTTTCCATGTCCCTCTGCCTTTCAAATTACATAAGTCTTGAGAAAAGCTATCAAGAAAATGAAAGTCCTACCAACAGCCAACTTACCTTGACCTCCCACTCCCAGGCCAGCCCACAGCGGAGGTAGAAACTTCTGGTCTCACCCTTCTGCTCCCAGCATTCCCCGTGTACACAGGCTGGTCAGCGGAACTGCACAGCAGGGCCAGGCCGTGACTCTGTGAAGGCCATGGGCGGTGCTACTTCCAGTCCTCCCCACCCCCTACCGCCTTGTGCCTGGAATTGCCTACACAGGCTTCCGGGGCTCTACTCAAGGTCAAAGACTGGCTCCAGCCCAGAGGGGCAGGTCACGGCAGGCCCTTCTCAGCCTTACTAACTACAAGTTCAGACAGGAGAGCTGACTGTGGTACTGGCCAGCTAGCTGGGATCCCAGGGGTCCTGGTTGGCCAGGTGGCCTTGAGGAAGTCCCTGCAGCCCCTGTTTCCCTAACTAAGCCTTGATGGGGTGGCAGCCAGCCCATGTCCCAAGGACTTGGGGGTGGGAAGGGGAGGCTCTGTCCCAGGGCCTCTTGTGTGCAAGCTCCAGGATCCAGCCCCACAGTTTGCCACCTCACACAGAGCAGCTCCTGTGCAGCCCAACTTCAGGGACCACAGCTGAATGAGGGGAAGAGCCCAGGAGCATAGGGGTGGTGTGGAGCGGGGGAACAGCTACCCAGGGCAGGG
This sequence comes from Ochotona curzoniae, assembly GCF_017591425.1. Taxonomy (NCBI): domain Eukaryota; kingdom Metazoa; phylum Chordata; class Mammalia; order Lagomorpha; family Ochotonidae; genus Ochotona; species Ochotona curzoniae. Next base: position 12,567,720 of record NW_024467101.1, on the reverse strand, counting down.
GCATGGGGGACAAGGAGCCCTGGAATGAGGATGCTGGGGTCAGACCATGGCTATGGCCACTTCTCCAGGCCATCTTGTCATCAGAGCCGGGGACCTGACCCCAGTTCACTGTCACACAGCAAGGAGTGTCACAGGAAATCTGGGGGCTCCCCACAGGGGGGGCTGCTGTCCCTCTCTTCCTGTCTCCTATCTCCCATCTCCTCCTCTGTTGCTATCTCTCCTTCTCTCGCCTTTCCCGACCCCTCTCCCCTGCTCCTTCCTCCCTCCTTGCCTGCCTCCCCCAACTCAGCTCGGCTCAGCCAGAGCAGAGCCCACCCCCACCTCCCCGCCTCTGCCGCTCCCTTCCCCCAATCCCATTCCTCCCTGTTCAGAGCCCGGAGGCCTTCCAGGGGACCCTGTTAATAATTAAATGTTAATCTAAAAAGCAATTTGAGCTGCGGCTGGGCAGATCTGGTTAGAGATTACATTAGCATGGAGGAGGCCAAGGGTAATTTTCTTTAACCCCTCTCCTGATCTCTCAAGCCGGGGAATCTTCCAAGTCACACCGGCACCGGCACCGCTGATTAAACCAGCCCAGGGCTTGGCTGCGGATAAGGGGCCTGTGAAAAGTGATTATTCCCCAACCACCCACCCACCCAGCACCGCTGCCAGAAAGGGATTTGCACTCTCTTTCTTAGAGGCTGGGGGTGGAGGAGGCAAGCAGTCCCTGCATGCCAGGTGTCCCTCCGAAATGCAAATCTGGACCCAGAGCACGGCCAGCCCCTCCTGCCTGCATTCCGTCCTCTCATGCTGCCCCTAGCAGCCCATCTGGGCCTGGCTGAGGGCACCATAGCCAAGGGATGGCAGTAGTTCTGGAACCCCAAACATGAAGTGACAGTCATGGGTGACAGGCAGAGTCTCGGGGCAGCCATCTGCACGAGCCACGTTCCCTATACATGTCAGGATTTTGCCCATGTGAGTCTCACCCAGCAGGGTCTCTGCCCCCTAAACTCCTCCTGATCCTTTAACCAAAGTCCAGGCTCCGAGATCCGGCAGGTGCCCGATAATAAATGGCCGACGGAGGCTGAAACAGGTGGCTTCCCCTGAGGCGCTCTCACCCCACCCCTCCACGGGCTCTGGGCACAGCAGGCCTGCAGGAAGACACTTCCTGAATGCAGGATGGGTAAGAGAGACAGGCTCTGACTGAGTCCTTGCAGGTCTGAGGCGGGCCCCTAGCCTGGCACCCTTCAGCACCATGGCCAGCTACAGGTGCTGCTGGGGAAGGGGTGGGGCTGAGGCTGAGAGTGGAGTGACTGAGGTGGCCTGTGGTTTTATCTGCCTCGACCATCTTTCCCAGACAGCAAGTGCCCCAAGTCCCATGATGGATGTCAGCATTGGTGGACACCAGTGGGGTCATTAGAAGGCAAGGCGATGGAGTCAGTGTCACGGCACAGCAGATGAAGAAGCTATATCCCATATGGCTGTTACCCCTCTGATCCAGCTCCCTGCTGGAAATGGCCTGGGAAGCAGCAGAGGATGGTCCCTGTCACCCATGTGGGAGACCAGAATGAAGCCCCTGGTTTCTGACTGGCATAGCTATGTCTATTGGGGCCATCTGGGGAGTAAACCAGTAGATGGAAGACTGCTGCCTCTGTCTCTCCTCTCTTTGTAAAATCTGACTTTCCAATAAAAAGAATCATTTAAAACACACACACACACACGAGCAAGGAAACAAAGGGGTACCTGGCCTGCAGGTGTCAAGACAGAAAAATAACCCAGCTCCTAAGCAGACACCATCATGGGGGAGGGGGCTTGGAGTCCAGGGCCTGCATGTCATCCCCAAACTCCTTCCTGGCCATGGGTAAACCCTGGGTTCCTCACCCGGATTGGAACAAAGTATCAGGCTCATCGAGGTAGTTGCTGGTTACTAACCATAACTACCATGTTTCTGATCATGACTGTTGAGGAATGATTCAAACACCCCATCTTGGACCAGGCGCACTTCCTGATTCCCCTTACCAGGGCTCACAAAATGCACATTGTTCCAGTTGTCCAATGAGATGCAACCTCACTGCACCTTACCGGGAGAACCTCATCTACCCATCTCTCACGGCCCCTCCCCCAGTCCCTCAGATAATCTCAGTTACCAGTCCCTTGGGGCCCACCCACAGCCCCTTCTCCCAACCAATTCTCCACGCCTTCCCACACTTTCCAGACTCACCCTGGTTGTATAAATGTGTCTCCATGCGTGTCCTTTCCCCCTTAGCTGGCTCTGTCCCGTCCTCCATCTCGCCCCCTTCCCCTGCCCTGGCAGCCCTCTACCTTGCCACAATGTCAGGAGACTTTTCCCTGTGTGTTTTCTCCCCCTCCAACCACTCCCCCATTCCGTTCCTACCCTGCTGGAATAAAGAACCTCCTAAGCACCTCGCTGTGTCTGGCATTTTGGCTTACGGTAAACTTACCGTGAAAAGAGGACTTGGCTGTGGGATTTGGCTGCGCATTAAGAACTTAACTGCTTATAAAACCTAACAATGACTGTGGGGGAACAGAAGGCAGGCAGGGGACAAAGATAGAGGAAGGGGTCCCCATAAGAGTCCGAACATGCAGGCAAGGTGGCTGGAAGCTGCAAGCCTGGAGACCCCTGGCACAGCTGTGAGCAGCAAGTGAGTGTGCCACCCATCCACACCTGGCCAGCTTCTGGTGTCAGAGCAGGAGTAGCCTCAGGACAGGGCAAGATTCAGAAAAGGCCTTGGGGTAAGGGGCTGGTCCTCAGACCACACCCCCGAGGGGCAGACACCAGGGAAAGAGCCAGGACAACCAAAAGGACACAGGCCAGAGGCAGTTCTCAGTCTGTCACCGTCCCCAAGATCCAGCATCCTGGAGGGACCTCAGGCCACAGTCTGCGGATCCTGTTGGTTGTTAGCAGCATTCCCACTCCAAAGCAGAGCTTGAAAGCAAGGGAACCAACTGTTAACTGCCCAATGGAGATCAAAGAGTAGGGGGGAAGACAGTGCCCAAGACCCAGGAAGAGGGAAACCAAGCCCTTGAGACCCAGAGAACAATGGGAGAGGGGTTCTCAGGATGCCAGCGCTGCACTCCGGCTCGGCTTGGGGTGAAGCCAGGCAGCGCTCTGTCATAGCAGCAACGCTCAAGCACTGGGTTTTATTTTTAGTGTTCCCCACAGGCTCAGCACTTCATAGATGTCACCTCACTCAACCCACCCTCTCCGGGGGACAAAGACGCGATGGCTGCCTGCCATGGCTGCAAGGGAACAGGGCAGGGTTGTGTGGGTTGGGAGCAGGGCGGAAACACCCTGCTAAAGAGGTGGGCCCGGGGACAGCAGGGGCTTGAGGATTCCAACCCAACCCAGAGGCAACAGGAGGAGAAAGACTGAGGCCCCTGAAGGAGGGGGTGGACAGATGTTTCTGGCAAGGGTTAGGTCCTGAGAGCCTGCAGCCAAGGTCAACAACAGCTTCTTAGGCTGGGAGCAGGGGTGGGACAGAAGTTTCACTTCTTATAATTCACACTTACTTCCCCCTGTCCCCAATGATAAGAGCCAATCCTATGTCTCCCAGGTGCCCAGTTCCAACCCCAGCCCGGTTTCTTTGGGCCATCTCTCTGTGCTTTTCCAACTTCTCCACAACAAGTAACCATCATTATTTGATCTTCTTTTTCTTCAAAGACAACTTTCCTAAAGGGATTTCATGCTCCTGTGGACAGGAAACTGGGACCTGGCTCATTTTCTGACAGACTGGGGTGCAGCAAGAAGCTCCTGTGGTTTCAGAAGCAGTGAGCTTCCTGGGAGACAGGTTTATTCATTTGGAAGGAAGAATGAAGGGCTAGCACTGGGTAAAGCCATGGCCTGCAATGCTAGCACCCCACATAGACCCCAACTTGAGTCCTGGCTGCCCCATTTCCCACCCAGCTCCCTGCCAACGCACCTGGGAAAGCAGCAAAGAATGGCCCAAGTGCTTGGGGCCCCTGTGAAGCTTCTGTCTCCCGGTTTTGGCCTGGCTCAGCCCCAGCTGTTTGGGCCATTAGGAGAGTAAAGCAGTGGGCAGAAGATCTATCTCCCTCTTGGCTCTGTAACTCTGTCTTTCAAATCAACAATTAAATCTTAACGAAAAAGGCAGAAGGACACGAAGACAAGGAGACTCAGAGAGTGACCTTGTTGGCTCCTTACCAGGAGCCCCAGCAGGGCAATCACCTCCCCGCAGGGAGCTGGGTCGGAAGTGACAGAGGAATTCTACCCCAGTGCTGGGATATGGGATGCCGGCCTAGAAAGCAGCACCACAACATGGGCCCCCTCCCACGCATTTCTAACACAACCCTTGGGACTCCTGCAGGAAACCCTTCCCCAGTCCTTTGCTACCACTTGCTAACCTCGCACTGGCCCTTTAACAGGCTGACCTCAGCTACATGTGCTTTGCCCCTCTCAAATACCCAACACCGCCAGCATGGGCCAGTGGAGAGGCATCATCGCTGCAACCACAGAAGCCAGCCTTCTCTTTAGCCTAACACCTGTAAAATGCCTGCTGCCTCAACTCCCTATAAGAGGCAATAGCCTCCTGTGGCCACTGTTGCTACAATGTCTCCAACACTTTCACACCTTGATGCAAACATCACCTCCAGCAACAGGCCCTCCCTGACCACCTCACCAACCTTCACTGTCAAGAACATGCTGAAAATTTCTTCCTGACAGCTGGTTTAGCTTCTGTTTCCTCCACAGGGTGCACAGAGCAGGTGCCTGGGGCCGGAAGGGCAGGCCCAGGGCTCCTGTCCATGCACCTCATTCCACAGCCGACTCCTAGGAATGGTAGGCAAAGATGGAGTGTGTATGTATGAATGTGTGAGCTCACACATGTCCCCTGTGTGCCTGCATCCTACCAACACATGTGTACACACACAGCTCCCCTCCCCCACCCCTGAAAAGCGGGTCCAAATGATGCACATCCTTTTAAAACCCACCAGGCGCAGACAAATGGCTGTGACAGCACAAAACCAAGAACCAGTCACGGCCCAGCTCCCAGTCAGTCACAAATGATCTGACAAAGCGCAGACACATCTGACAGTTGCAGAGCCTCCCTCGGCCACACCCCTCAGTCCCACCCCAAGGCAGGGACCCATGCGCAGGGAGCCCAGGAGGAGCCCGCAACCCAGCAAAAGCCTGGTACACACATGCTCCCCTTGCCCGGCTGGACCAGGAAGGTCACTCAGGCAAGGTGCTCGAGGCACTTGGTGCCCTAATACGTGGGTAGAGCATCCTCAGCACGAAACCAAGCGTTTGGCTGTGGGCTGCGGGGTCTGCTCTTCACCACGGACATGTTGCTTGCAGATACTCAGACAGCAGTGTTATCTGAGGCAGGCAGTTGGTGTGGCGGTTACAATGCTGGCTGGCTTACCAATGGCCTATCATCAGAGCACCTCTCCCAATCCCAGCTTCCTGCCAATGCACAGCACGTGACGCCTCAAGTCCCCGGGTCCCGGCCATTCAGGTGGAGACCTGGGTTCAGTTCCAGCCAGTGCTGAAACAGAAGATAGGGGCTCTGTTTCTCTGCCACTCAGATGAATTTAAAAAAATGTTTTTTTTTTCTATAAAATAGAAATGTTACTTTTTTAATGGGGCATGAAAAAAAAATCCCCCTCCTCCTTGCTCTCACCCTCTTCCCCAGACTCTGCACTCAGAGCCTCAGATGGTGGCTGAGGGGCGGGACACAGGGCTGGGGAAACGCAGAGGGGGACTGTCCACTGCTTATACGGCTACCCAAACACCACTGCAGCCAGAAAGCGACGGGGCATCCTCCCGTGCTGTGTTCCTGTCACCTCCGCAGGTTGGCAGGAGAGGTTGGTCCAAACAGCCTGATGGCTTCCTGGAGTGTACAGCAGCAGCAAGGGGGAGCCGAGAGGTGGGTGCCTGAAGACACCAGGGGCTTCTGCCTCCTCTAGCAGAGCACCTGGGGTTCGAGTCCTGGCTCCTCTTTTAGTCCCAATTTCCCACTAATGCACCCTTTGGGAGGCAGCAATGATGGCTGAAGGACTTGGGTCCCTGCTGGCCAGCTGGGAGACCTGGATGGAGGTCCAGGCTCCTGGCCCAGCCCTGGCTGTTGTAGGTCTTTGAGGAATGAACCAATGCATAGAAAATGGGTGTGCATCTCTTTCTCTCTGCCTTTCAAATACACACTGAATACTATAATTGTAAATATTAAATGAGTTCCATGTGGATAACAGAAAAAAAGCAGGCTGGAGCTTTTCCTTCCTGCAGCCTCTGGCACGGCCCAGGGGCTTTGTCTGTCTCCTCTCCCACCACCCTGTCACAGGTCATCAGGCCTGGCCCTTGGGGTCTCTCCCTGCTGTCCCAGCAGTTTTGAATTGACAACCCTCTCTGGCAAGCCTGGAGCCCATGGATTCCCCCAGAGAACTGAGCTCAACTCGTCCATGTCACCTGCCAGTGAGGCTCAGCCTGGGAGGCCTTGCAAACTGCAAAGCACAAACCCACCAAATATGGAGGCACAAGGGCAGGGCAGGTCCCACTGCATGAAGTCATACCTGGGTTATGGGTGCTGCGCCAGGTATACCATGGGCATCCCTCAGGGTACAGATACCCAGGTTCCTGGTCTATACCCAGTGCAGTCTGGACATGAACTTGGACCCTCTGGGCTCTCTAAGAAATGGCCAGGCCAAGTCAGGGCTGGGAATCCCAAGAGGGCATTTGATCTTTCACACAACTAGCCTGTCCTGGCCCTGGGCAGCTGGCAGATCAAAAGGCCCATCATGGCAAGGCGCCATCCCAAAGCTAGTGTCATTACCCTATTGCCCCCTGGGTACCTCCTGACAGCGCAAACCCAGAACTCATCTGCACTCCAGCCTCTCACAGGTGGAGCTGCCTAACGTCACTGCATTCATAGGGACCCTGGTTTCTCCATCTGAGAAATGGAACCAGACACCACACTTGCCTCTGTGGTCACAGCCAGGGCCCATTAGGTGACACGGCCAGTGAGGACAGCTACCTGCACACCAGATGTCCCCCGAGCCAGCAGTGCCCACCCAGCTCTTGTGGTCACAGACCAGTGTGGCAGGGGGTGCTGAGTCAAGTGAAAGCACGTATTTTCACCCCTGCAGCAGCCAGGAGATGTGGCCAGGGAGCTGCCTGCAGTCTGGGGCTGGGCACCCTTGAACTCCAAGACCTAAACCCCAGTTCCTTCCAGCCATTTAGGCTTAAGAGCCCAAGGACAAGGTCCAGTGTGTGCCAGGGGGGAGGAGGCAGCAGTTCCAATAGATGCCCTTACCACACACTACCATGCTGCAGCAAGTACTTGCCTGGCAGTCCCAACCTGGCTCAGATGCAGCTTTGGGGAGCCTGGAGTGTGGCATGCCAGGACAGGCAGCCGCTTGACCAAACCTCTGGGGCAGAGGCAGGGGCAAGCCCTGCTATGGAGGCCAAAGTGTCCAGCAGAGATGGGACTGGTGAGTGGGGAGCTGCTCCCTGTGGAGTGAGAGCGGTAAGTCTATTGCAGGTGCAGGGACCACGTCCCCTCAGCTTTACCCTCTTTAGGTTAGGGCTGATGAATCCTCAGGGTCCCAGGAGGACACACAAAGCCGCTGCCATGTGGCAAGGGACAGATGGAGCCGGGTCTAGAACACACAAGTGTCTGTCTGGCTCTAGGATTCTGCCACTTGCACAGCCCTGCACAGCAGGGGCCAGGGTAAGAGGCGGAGGTGGGCTGGTTGAGTTGCAGGGTACAAGGGAAGAAGGGACACAGCTGGGGGCTGGTTATGGGGCCACAGGCCTTGACCTCTCACTCACAGACCACACAAAGACATGAAGGGACTTGCAGTCCCCAGCTGAGTCTGTCATTTGCCCATTTGTGCAATTTTGGCCAGGCCAGCTAACCTCCCTGGGCCTAAAGTTTTTGCTCACCAACCAGGCAGGTGGGATTCAGATGCACAATCAGTTCTATAAGTTTATCAAATTGCACAAGAAAAAAACCAAAAACAAACGAAAAAACAACTGAATGTGGCGGGCTGTGGCAAGACCCAGTCAGGCTGGGCGAGGCGGGGGAGGAGGTGGTTTGGTGGCCGGGCTCTGCTCCCAGCTTGTGGGCCAGGTGGGTGCCAGGCTTGGGGAAAGGACGGCTGTGGCATCTTCCAGCCTCGCCGGGGCCTGTGCCAGCAAGCACGCGCACGCGTCTGTGTGTGTTGCCGCGGCGGTTTCTATGCAAACATGTTAATTTGTTTTCATTTTGTGCTTTTTCCCCTGCAGGATAATTGGGTGAGTTTGAAGTCTTGGCGAGGCTGCTGATTATAGCTATTTGGGTGGTGCCCTCGCAGGCCCTGCCTCCGGCAGGGAAAGAAGCAGCTGGGGGTGTCAAGAGGGGTTTAGGGAGAGGCTTTGGGGTTCCAAGGACCTGAGCTTGCTGGTGGAGCGGGGAGCAGGTATAGCGGACTGAACCACCCCCCTAACTTAGATAACACCAAAAAGATGTGGTCCTGCTCACAGTGCCACTCTGAGTGGGTGCTAGAGTAAAGTAGAAAAAAAAGGGCCCAGTGCAATAGCATAGCAACTAAAATCTTCGCCTTGAATGTGCCAGGACCCCATATATGTGCCGGTTCTAACCCTGGCGGTATCACTTCCCATCCAGCTCCCTGCCTGTGGCCTGGGAAAGCAGTCAAGGACGGCCCAAAGCCTTGGGACCCTGTACCCGTGTGGAGACCCAGAGGAGGCTCCAGTCTCCTGGCTTCAGATTGGCTCAGCTCCAGCTGCTGTGACTGATTGGGGAGTAAACGATTGGACGGACTACCTTCCTCTCTGTCTTTCCTCCTCTCTGTATATCTGCCTTTCCAATAAAAATAAATAAATCTTTAAAAAAAAAAAGAGAGACATGAAAAGTCTTAGGCATCTTTGGCTCCAACTTTCATGAGCACCCAAGGGACACCAAGAACAGGGAGAGATGAGAGAAAGGTGGGAGTGGACCCCTGGGGCTCTCAAACAGCTGGGCCCGCAGCGGACACCCACAGTGGACAGAGGGCCTAGGCTCGTGGGAGTCAGGAGGCTAAGGGTTGGGCCACCCCAAGCACCAGGTTCCCCTGCCCCTTGACTCCCTAGAGCCCCTAACAAACAGCTCTTGCCATTTGCTCCTCAGGCTGCTGAGCTGAAGATGGGGCTGCAGTGGAACCTGGGAGATCATCCCGGTTCCCACTGGGGACTCAGCCCAGCACCCTCCCACTGCCTGGGCATGGCCTGCCCAGCCCCTCTTTGCAGGCGCCAAGGTCCTTGGGGACAGGTCCTGTCCCACTTCCCTTTCAGGAGGCTCAAAGACAGTGAGCTCTGGGGGTGGGGTACTCTCACCAGGCTGCTAGCTAGGCAAAGACACAGGGCTGGGGTGGTAGATGCCCTGGGCTGGCCCAGGAACTCCCACAGCCACCAGGGAGTCAGCCCACAGAACCTGAGTCAAGTCTGGGTTCTGGAGGTCAAGATGAGGAGGCATGATGGGCAACTGGCCCCACAGAGAGAAAAGGCTTGGCGGTCTACCCCATCCTCCCACCCACACCATGGAGCTACATCTCCCACCTGCAGTCAGAGCAATGGCTGGGCTGGCACACAGTAGAGCTTCAGCGAGCTAGCTCAATGGCTGAACACATGTAACAATGTGGGGTGGGGGTGCAGGAAGATGAACACAGCTCCTGGCTTAACACCCGGGATGGGGTAAGGAGGGGGCGTGGAATGGCCAGCAACCCTCCAGGAGGTACAGTGCCACGGGGTGGCAGCTGGTTGCACCTCCTCCCCCCACTGAGAACCATACAAAAGGGTCTCTGTTCCCATTCTGTGTGTCCTGGCAGGGCCCACACAGCCCTCTCCGCTCTCTACTGGCTGACTGGCCTGGCCGAAGTCTACACAAAGCCCTGTGTGTCCCGGGGGCAGGCTAGCCTGGCCTCAGACGACCCTGTTGTGGCAGCTCCCCCCACTTCCCAGCAGTACAACCTTGCTCCTCATCCGTACAATGGGCACCATGACAACAGTGTCACACGGCCATCTTCCCGAGCTGCCAGGGGAATTCAGAGAGCCAAGATGGGGCCTGGTGGGAAGTCGGCTGGGGGAGGCATGGCAGGCAGGGAACCCATCCGGGGCTTGCCAGCATTTCCCTCGTCTGTCCTACCCTGGAATCCCAGTCCTGGGCTAGGGGCAGTGGTGGTGACACTTTCTACCTCCTTTTTGGAACAGCACTTTAAATCCAGCAAAATCCGCTGTCTGTTGGTGCTAATCCTCAGTGTCAAGCCTGCCCCCAGCCCCCACACAGCTGCAGGCTGTGTGATGAGAGCCGCCACTGTTGATAAAACAGCTGCTGTGTGCTGGGCCTCGGACCTCCACCACTCCAGAATGGCTCCAGAGTTCAACATCCCCAAGTCCAAATCCCAGTTCGGTCCCCTCCAGGCCTCCCGCTCCCCCACCTGTGCAGCTCCCTTCAGAGGGTCTAGTACCTGCCATCTGAGCAGAAAGAAACACAAAGGATCCTGCTAAGCCCCAGCACAAAAATCTCCCCAACTCACTGATGGGCAAACTGAGGCCCATTTAGTTCACACTTAGTGCAGACAACTGAATGAAGCATTTGAGGACGTGGACATGGGTAGAGGGAGGATTCTGAACCCTTCTTTCCCACCAGAGGTTCTTCCTCATTTCTCAGATGCAGCCTGACCCTCCTCTGAACAAAGAACAGATGTCGAGTCATGGGGTCCCTGGCTGCACCATCTACACAGCCTGGTGCACAGCAGAACCCCCCTTCGACGCTTACAGCAATCAAAGAACGTGTACCATGGTGCCACAATAGCCAACACATGCAACGAAACAAGATTCTGGCCCTAACTGGCATTCATTCCAAGTGTTTACCAAGCACACCTCATGCTTCACGTCAGGTGTGAGTGGACGCCTCGAAGTAATAGTTCTAATCACAATGGGAGCCAACAAACACCACCAGGAGGGGAGCGGGCTGCCCAGCACCTTTCCAGGGTTCCACAGGCGGTGGGTGCTACCCACTCTCCCGTGCTGCCTTGCAAGAGGGCTGTGCCAAGGGCACTGGCTGGCGCTGACCAAGCTGCCGGTTTACAAAGCTGCTGGGGACAAGGACAGGAAGCAGGGACCTAGCTCTGGGGCTGGAGGGTGACAGACAAGTGCACGTCGTGGGTAGGAGACGCTGCTGGCTGCAGGCTCTTGGCCAAGTCCCTTCCCAGCTCCAGGCTTGACATTCGGCACCTGTGATGCAAGGGGTGTAAACTCACTGTTGCACAGACCAGGATTCTGGTCCCAGCTCCAGCCACTTTACAGTGGTGGGACCTTGATTGGTTTCCCTCGCCTGATCCAGTCACAAGGGAGCATCTGGACCTTAGTGAGAACAGGATCAAAGATGCAGGACTCCTGGCCAGCTCAGGCCCCCCTTCCCTTAACGCCTCCTCCACACATACCTGTGCATATTGGGCATTTGGTCAGTGTTCTGCTCAGGAGCCTGGGAGGGACCTGAGTGTGCAAAGACCAGACTGACAGAGAGGTCCCACATGACCTATACCCCCTGGGTGACATGTGTTCATTGAACAGATGATGATAAAAGCAAGGCACAGAGAGAAGCACAAAGGTTGTGTAGTCATGCAGCTGGAAGCAGCTGGTGTGAGAACAAGACCACAGCAGGCATTGGTGGAGGTGAGAACTCTCAAATACACACGCCAAAACCAGCCTACCCAGAGGCACCTCATCTGGGGGACCTGCCCAGGGCTGAGCCCCACAAAGGCCCTTCATTCTGCAAGGCCAGGCTTGGGCACCAGGGCAGACAGCACCCCCAGGGGAAGAGGAGTATCCTCCTGAACTAGGAATGTCCTCCAGGACCAATAACGCATACGTTCCCAAACATGCCAAGGCCTGGGCAGGTGGCACTAGGAACAGAGCCACAGCATACGGGCCATGGCAATATGGAACCATGTGAAGCCGTCATGACCAAGAACTGGTCCCTTCCAGGGGGAGGGGGCGACACCTTGAGGCTCTCCTGCCCTCACCCCCACGTGGCCCTCTGACCCCACCAGGCTTACAGTGCAAGGAAGTCCCCAGGATGTTTCCCAGTTCTCTCTGCCAGGCTCTAGCCGTGAACGCCTTGGCAGGTTTTCCTCTTGGAGTGTGTTTGGGAGCTGGGCGGGGAGAAAGATGGGGGGAATTTTTTTCCCTTTTGCATATGGTAGCACAGATGGGCCCATGATCCATCAAAACTGTTTGCAATTAAACTCCCACTTTGCATGGCTGGGTTTGTCAGTTGTCTGAACCCGGAGTGTGGGGCAGCATGCAGGCAGGGAAATGGGACGCAGAGACTGGGGTGCAACCAGGCTCAGTGAGACGGGCCCAGGCCCAGGAACCTGCTCTGGGCTCCAGGCCCGGCTGCTGGGGTGTCCCACAGCCCTGCCAACTCCCTCTCTGGGCATTCCCTGGCCTTTGCCAGGAGTCAAAGTGTAGCCAGGCTGCCGGGCTTTGGGCTTGGCAGGGCTGGCCGGCACAGTGGGGACCTGGCTTGCCCTGGGTGTCCTAGGGCAGAGAGTAGCAAGGGTGGGTCTCATTGCCACCCAGCCACCCACCAAAGACTGGGTCAGGGTCTGGGATGGGCAGGAGGGGGTTGCACTGTGCAAGTCATCTTGGGTGGGGAAACGGGGAGCGCCTAGCAGGTGGAATGCAAAGTTGAAGTTCATGGCCAAGCAGGAGCCAGCACTTCCTTTGGCCAAGTTGGCAGAAGAAACCGAGGGTGGTGCCAGGAAGGGTTGCCAGAGGCCAGGACAGAGAGGAGCTAGCCTGATCTGCTTCTGTCCCCTTGCAAGCCACAGGGGATGCCCAGAAAACCCCAGTGCCATCTCAGGAGCCCAAGGGCCCCATGTCACAGTAGTGAACTCAGGGCACTCCTCCAGAAGCTGCCCGGACGGGGAGCCAGTGCCCCACTCCTTCCCACCCTCAGCTGCTGCTTGGCAGGGAGGGGGCAGGGGAAGAGCGCTGGCTTGTTTGGGTTAACAAACGCACCATTGGGCTTTGGGAAATCCTGGGATCACTAATAATTGCTCCCTGATGAAAAAGAAAGAAGGTCCCATACCCCTTCCCTGCTCCCACCCCTCCCCCTCCAAGCTGGGAAAGAAAAGTCATAAAAATAGCTTGTTATCTCACCTATTGAGGCTCCGACTAGATGTTCCTGCTAATTGGGTCGAACATCCTTGTCTTGTTCTCTCAGAAGCTAAATCAAGAAAGCACCACTGCTGCGAACTAATTATATCCCCGGCCTGCAGCCCGCAGCTTGTCTCTCCCTTTATTGAGTTAAAAAATGGTCACGAACCTCCATCTTTCATCCCACCCCCCCCACTACCGCCGCCCCCAACCACCACCACTGTTCTCCCCGCCCCGCCCACTCCAAGCACTGGTCCCCTAACCAGGCGTGGCCAAGGAGAGGCTGACAGACGGCAGCACAGTGGGAAGGGTGGAAAGGGGCTGGAGCAGGGGACAGGCAGCGGGGTGGAGGAAGGCTGGAGGGAAGCTTCCATCCCAGGCACCTGCCTGGCCCCATGCACATGCTGTGACCAGCACGGCCAGGCCTGATGTTAACATCTCCCAGAGAAAGAGAGAGAGAGAAAAAAAACTTGGCCTGGGCCTCGTGCTGGGGCCTGGACAGGTCAGGGGCATTCTTGCATTTCTCCACTCTACAAACACCTCTTGGCTGCCTGCCTGCCGGTGCCAGGCGCCATTCCAGACCACAGCTCCCAGCAGCCCCGAGCAGCACCCTGAGTTGGCAGAGATGCTGAAGGATGACAACTAGATGGGACCTCATAGTCCCCACACCAGGGAAGGCCACGTACAAACAGCAATGCCAGCCTGGGCTCCTTCCACAGTGCTCCCTCTCCACATCCCAGCCATCTCCTGCCACTGGGACTGTCCCTGAGCTGCCTCTCTGGCTGCTTCCTCCACATACAAGGGCCCAGTGTGGCCTGGCCCAAGCCCACTCGCCTTCAAGGCCTCCAAAGAAACAACACCTTCCTCCAGGAAGCCTGCCCCAGGCTGGACTGTGGAGTCCTACCCGGGCTTGAATGCCAACTCCCTCTCAGCAGGTGCATTACCACTGCACACCTTGGTTTCCTCAGCATTCACACACAGCTCCAGGATTCTTCCTAGAGGTTTGAGTGGCACACTGTGATGAATAAGAGGGGGCCAGGAGAGCGCAGTAAATGCTCCCAGGCTCCACATGCACATGGATGGCCACAAGTCTCCCGGGCACTGGGAGAAGTTAGTAACTGATGTTTACACCTTAAGCGCTCCCACTTATGTCCTCAGATGTGTCCCCAGAATGCCTTATTTGGGTGCCTGTGGACAAGAAGAAAGATGGCCCAGCTCCCCCAGGCCCAGGAGGCACCCTGGTTTCAGCTCACCGGACTGGCCTGCTGATGGATTAGTGCTGTCTGTCCAAGGTCCAGGAAAGAACCCAAGGTCAGAGAAGGGGCTCAGCAGGGGAAAAGAGCAGCAATTGATTGGCAATGTCTGCCAAGGGCACAGCTGTGTAGGGCAAACCATCCTTGACACTTTGCAAAGGATGTGGCCGAGTCTGGGGTGTGATGGGGTGGGGTGGAGGACAACAACTTGCTCATGGCGGTGTCACTCATAAGGCAGACTGCTGACCCACTACAGGGTCCCTGTGGCCCCTGCCTCACCCCCTGCAGTGGGGCTGCCTACCAGTCAAGACCGGCCCCTCCCTCAGAATGCACCACCTTTCAAGGCTGCTGGCCCCGCTCATCTCTGTGGCTGCAGCACCTGGCAGGGAGCCTAGAGAGGAGCAGTGAATCTCTCTCAATGAACGGATGCACAAAGAGTAAAAATAGCAGTTCCTGTTTACTGCCCACTGGTGCGGCGACCGCCAGGCCATACAGCTGCCCTCCAAGGTGGACCAATGAACAGGGGAAGGAGGAGGCTGCTACAGAGGACGAGGGGCAGGGCCGAGCCCCATGACTCAGGCCACTTCTGCCAACCCAGTGCCATGCTTGGACGCCTGGCACCTGATGCAGTTGGCCTTGCCCTGGCAGCAGACAGCTATTGGCTGGGCCCTTCCTGCCTTCTTCTTTTCCACCACACACCCCTGCCCCCAAGACTCAGAACCATTAAGTCCCTGTCTCCTGGAAACCTGTTTATAGCCAGCCCCTGGGTCTTGCCCCTTGACCC
This sequence comes from Ochotona curzoniae, assembly GCF_017591425.1. Lineage (NCBI taxonomy): Eukaryota > Metazoa > Chordata > Mammalia > Lagomorpha > Ochotonidae > Ochotona > Ochotona curzoniae. The sequence continues at coordinate 12,552,530 of NW_024467101.1, read as the reverse complement.
CCAGTGCCTTTGTTCTAGGTGCCCCGGGCATAATGGCAGGGGCCCCCAAGGCCCCAGACGGCTGCTACAACTAGGCTGCCAGCTTGATGTAGTGATCCGGGGCCCGAGCTTGGCCAACTCAGCTCTGAGGGCCTCAGCCAAGCCCCTCTACCTCCCTGCTGGTCCCAGCGCTCAGGGGAAGCACTCTGCACCCCCCAGTTCACCCCCACCTCACCCCTATGTGCCCACAAGCAAACCACAGCCCAGAATAGTAAAGCAACTGGCCAGCAGAGCACACACATAGATGCCAAGGCTCAGGTTTCCAAGGGTCCTGGCAGCCTCTGCAGGATCACCTGCTGCTGGAACCTTGTGATGGTTTCAGCCCAGCATTCAAGGCCTCCCAGTCACCCTCCTAGCTTCTCCCTTTTCCCTCCATTTTATGAGCTCCCCCTGCCCTTTCTAGCAATGACCTTTGATTCTCCAATTCCTCACGCCCACAACACCTCTGATCATGCCACACCAGGCTAACCCATGGGTTCCGCCAACAGCATTTCTCCAAACCCCGGCCTTCTCCTCTGCCCTGCTCAGCTGAAGGGGTCACGCGCTCATCTGCTCTCCCCCACTCATTCCAGAGCTCCGTCCTCGGCCAGCCTCCAGTCACCAGCCAGGGTTCTCCCCAAGCGGTGGGGTGCTTCCTGAACCAGACCAAAAGGGGGCAGAAGAGAGGTCTGGGGGCAGGGGGCTGGGCCTGCCACCTGCCCACCTCTGACCTTGAGTGGTGCTGCACCTCTCCCTGCACCCCACCCTTCAGTAAAATGGGGTGGGTGAGAGGGGGACAGGTTGGGGTTCTGACCCAGACTCCGGAACATTCCAGATTGGGGCCCTCTCCCCAGATGTGATAATGTGGGTCTACACCTGGGGCTACAGGGGCCCAGTGATCCACCTGCCAGCCACTTTCTGGTCCTGTGGGGTTGGGCACGTGGCTCCTTCCTGGCAGTGGAGCTGGGGTAGGGGGAGGCTCCCTTTAACCAGCTCTCAAGTGGTACCCACAGAAACCAAGCTCCCCATGCTGGTGCACCCCACCTTTTGGGTAATGCACACAATAGGCACTGAGACATGGCCCTACTAAGGAATTCGACCTTCAAGGATAAGGAATCCATCCCTCTGCACCCCCCCCATCCTTAGCCTGGTGCAGACTAAAATAGTCATTAGGCAGATTTCAAAAGATGTCAGTAGCTTATAATTATAGTCGACATCCTTCTGAGATAAAAGTGATTACCTTGGATGCAAATCACTTAGCAACCAATCAGGGCGGCGGGTGGCGCCCGCGGAGGTGACCGGGCGCCGCAGCAGCCTCCTCCCGCCCTCCCGCCGCCCCGCGTGCGCACAGGCAATGCTGGTGCACAATAGCTCTTGACACGCAAATGGGTTAACACAATAAAAGCGGCTCCGGCCTCGGCTGGGGGAGCGCCGCGGTCCCCGGCCCGCGGGAGGTAATAAAGCGGCCCTTTTGTGCGCGCCTCCTCGTTCTCCGAGGAATGGCCGCCTGATTGAATTACGGTTCATGAATATGAGCTGCTCCGCTCCTGCGCTTCCGCCCCTATTCCAGAAGGATGGGGGGGGGGGAGGCAGGAGAGGCAGGAGGAGGGGCAGACAAGGGCTGGGGTGGGACCACTTCCTCCCCAGGACCCCCTCAACCTTTGCTCCTCCAGTAGAGGGCACCCTTGCCTTGCAGCTGAGGTCTTTGATCTTTGACACCCAAGGATGGGGAGGAGGCTCCACTCCGGAAAATGGGGCTCCCCGAAGCCCCCAGAACAGGGGGCTTGCCCAGCCTGTGCATGGTGCTCCCCATCCCCCACAAATCCTCACCCTGGGGCAGCGGCTGTCACCACTGACTCCTCCATCAAACTGAGAAGAATGCTACTCACCCAAGACCACACAGCCAGGAAGCTGGGATCCAGCTCCCTGCAGGGCCTGGTCCTGAGCCATCCACCACCACCACAGGGGAGCTTGGAGTTTCTCCCCAAGGGAGTTCAGCTGCCAGGGCCATCCCAGCCCTAAAGCAAGCATGAAGCTGAAGAGAAGGTACAAAGGCTGGACAAGCTTAGACTCTGAAAAGGATTATGTGGGACTAGGGAGCCAAATTGAGGGGAGACAGCCCTGAGCACAACGGACAGCCAAGGTTACGGTGCGGCACAGTCCTAGCTAGGACTTGACACAAGCTGCACCTGTCACATGTGCCACTGCCTGTCCCACTAGACACAAGGAACCTGGGGCTCATCACCCCTTCCCTCCCAGCAGGCAGGAAAGAAACAGAGGGTTGGCGAGGGGAGGGAGGGAGCTAGAATGGCTACTGGGGAACCAGGATTCAAGACCAGGGTTTCCATGCAGAAGAGGCACTTAGGGAAGGGCCAGCTTGCTGCATAGTCAACAGCTCCCCAACTCCGACAGGGGTCCCTGTCTAACGGTTAGGGATGCCTCCTCTCCTCTCTCCCCCTGTAGAAGCCAGGGCTTCTCTAGCCCATCCCATGCTCTGCTGCAGCCTCAGTTTGCTCATCCACAAAATGGGCCCCAGTGCGTTGAAGGTGTTTTATCCTAAAAACACTGCCTGGTACCCAGGGAGATGCCGGCTGAGCTGGCACTAAGTTGGCACCGCCTCCTGCTCATGAGGGAATGTGTGTGCGTGTGTGTGTGTGTGTGTTAGCAGTCGTCTGGCGCTGACTGCCAAGCTCAGGGGAGGGAGCAGAAGGGATCGCCCGATTCTGCCGGCACTCCCCGCCCTCCGCCTTGGCTGCAGGAGAGTAAACATTAGGAGGGCCTCCAACTGCCTGTGTTTGGGGCTCTCTGGCGCGCCCGCTCAGAGTTTGTTGCTAAACTGGGAAGCTTTGAGAAGCAGCGCCAGCAGCCCTGCCGCCGCCTCCCCCAGCGCTGCCCCCATCTGCCATCCCTGGAAGCCAAGGGAGGGGGTCACCACTTTGGCTGAGGAGCCCCCTCTCCCTGCCAGGCACCCCAAGGCAGCTTCATGGCTACTTATCGACTACTGTCTCCTCACCCTGTGGGAGAACCAGAACAGGCTGGAGTGTGGGGAGTGGGGACAGCTGGGTCTCATAAGGGTCCTGTCCCGCCACCCCACATTGTTCCGGTGTCACCCCACCTCAGACTGTTAACGGCAACGATACAGTTTTCCTAGCTTGTGTCAAGCATTGGCCAGCAGCTTCACCCACATCCGACACTGACAGTTGCTACTGGGAACAGAACTGAGAGACCACAAAGCTGCCGCCAGGGGCTGGCTAAGAGGCCACTCTGCAAGGGACCAAGGCAGGTGCACTGAGAGGTGTGTGAGGGGGGTGGAAGGGGCAGGGTTGGCACCCAACGCCCACGCAAGCTGAGCACTCACACTACACACACACACACACACACACTTAAAAGCCCTGGCCATTCCCACCAACCACCTCCGGTCACCTCAAGGTGCTGTTACAGCAATCCTGACCTCAAAAGGAACCTATGGGGCAGTGAGGACCTGGAGGCCCAGCAGAGGTCCCTGAACCCAAGCTCAGCTCTGAGCAACACGGGGGTTCCCCTGAATTGCCAAGGGGACAGCAAACAGGCAGCAGCTTCACTACCCCCTCCCCAGCTGGAGGTAGTGCACCTGCCTTTTCCTGAGGCAAGTGGCACGCACAAGAAGACTGGAGGCCCCCAGGGGTTTTGGGTCTGCTGGCTGGGGACAAAGTGGAGATTAGAGGGGTCTTCTTTTGCCCCCCCTCCTTAACAGCAAGAAGTTGCTGTTGAGACAGGGCCTCTGGACACCACCAGACTATAAGAGCAAAGCTCTGAGCACCTGTCCTGGGGGTGGGGGCAGCATTAACAGGGACAGCTGGCACGGCAGCCCTCCCCCACCTCGTGGGGCTCTGGAGATTTAGGTCAGAGAACTGCGAAATGGGGGGAGGAGTCGGTCTCCACTCCATCCGGACTACAAAGCACCGAGCTCAGTCCGCTTACCACGACCCCGCCCCCTCCGGCCTCGGGTCAAGGCAAGACGTGTCGCCACGGCAACCCCGGTGACGTCAGAGGTCGGGCAGTGACGTCACGCAGCTGCAGGCCGCCAAGACCACCACCACCATCCCCTCTACCACTAAAGCACTGGCGCGAGGTCCCGGCGAGTTACTAGTGGGGATCGCCGGGCCGGCAGCGAGACTACGTTACGACCCAGTCCCAGACCGCCACGATTCACAACCTTGGCCAGGTGCCCACACCCCAATTCGAGCAGACGTCCCCTGCGGACCCCAGTTCCGCCCCTTCGACCTTTCCTGGGCTCCCGAGCTGCGGGAGTTCCCGGGGGGCGGGGAACCTTGGGGACGGCGGAGCCGCTGCCTCGGTTAGCACCACCAGAGGAGTATGTATGGAGGGAGGAGGTCACCTTTCTTCTCTCGCATCCGCCCCGCCCTGGGCTCCTGCTCCCCACCGCGGAATCCCAACCACCGCCCCCAAACCACGCTCGCGCCAGCCGGCTGGCCGGTCCAGACAAGTTGCATGTGAAGAGAGATCAGCAAAGGGCGCGGACAAGCTCGGGGTCCGGCGACACGGCTACCAGGCCCGCTGCCCGGACGCCTTGGTGGGGTGGAGGGGAGCCCCCGTCGCGCGCAACTCACCGGGTCAGCCGGACTGTGCGGGGGCAGCGGGTCTCAGCGGCTACGACGCTCCGCTGGGCGGGTGGCAGCCATGCAGGGTCGGGCGGCGCTGGTCTGCCGACGAGAGCCCCCCGGGGTGCGGTGGCGGGGTGCCGGGGCGTCTCTCCGCAAGGGCAAGGGCGCCGTCCGCAGTGTCTCGGCTCAGCGGGGAGCGTGCCCGCCCGCAGCCCGGGCCGTGCGGGCGCTCGGGCGGCTCATCCTGGCCGCGGGGCCTGTGCTGGCTGCGTCCGGCGGGCGGCGCTGCGGCTTCCCTCCGGGCCTGGCTCTCGGCTCTGCGGCTCGGCCCGCGCCGGGAGCCCGGCGGCCGCGGCCCCTCGCGCCAAGCCCCAGCTGCAGCCTGTCTTTGTTGCTTCCTCTCGTTGGCCCGCCCGCCGGCAGCTGGCAGCCCCCCGGGCTCGCACGAGGGGTGGGAGGGTCGTCTCCTCGGGGGCGGGGCGGGGGAGGTGAGGTGGAGGGAGGTAGAGAGGGAATTGCACAAACACACACACCTGCAGGGGCCCCCCCGGCTCCTCGCCGGGCATGCACGGGCCCCCGCAGGTTGCAAAGAGCAGCGGCGAGAATGCACCAGCCCCTCCTCCTCCTGCTCCGGCTCCGAGCCACGGGTGTGGGGGGAGGGGAAGCCGGCGAACGAGCGGCAGCTGCGGCGGTGGAGGCTCGGAAGCAGCCTCGGGGGCCTCGGCGTCGAGGAAAGAAGTCAGTCAGTCCGAGTAGCACCGGGGCGGACGCGGTGGCCGGTGCGTCGCGCTGGAGGGCTCGCGAGCTGCAGCAGGGTCGCCGCGCACCTGGCTCTCACGCGCCCATGGCCCCCGGGGCCGCAGCCTTGCGCCTCCCTGGCGCGCGTCGGCTCCCGGGCCCGAGTGCCGCACACCGCCGCGCCCCGGCAGGCGGCGGGGCCCACGCTCTCCACCTCCACCAGGCCCGGCGCACGCAGGCTGTCCGCGGAGCCTCCGGCCCGGCCGTCCTGCCCGCTGCTCCGCTCCGGCCCGACTGACAGGCGCGAGCGCTCGGGGCCGCCGCGGCGTCTCGCCCCTGACCCGCCCTCCGCCGCCCGGTCCAATCAGCGACGGCCGAGAGGCGGTTACCAGGGTGACGCGGCGCCGCGTCCTGCGGGGGGCGGGGCCGGGGGCAACCACGCGCTCTTTTCGCGGCAAAATTCAAAGGCCGGCAGGGCGGCTCTCCAGCCTCCTCCCCGTCCAAGCCGCGATGAGGAAGACCTATGGTTCCAGGACTGCAACTCCCAGCATGCCGGGCGCCGGCGCCGGGCGGCGGAACCCTAACTGGGAGCGCTGGGCGTGCTGGTAGTTGTAGTCCCTTATCGCCTCTCCCCTTGCCCCCGCCCGGTGTGGGGGAAAAACTAGTGTAATTTATGGAGCCCATGATGGGGACAAAACACTGGGCTCAATGCCTTATCCACACTGTTTCACTTCATGTTGAGAACAGCCTGCAAGATCTAACACTTAATGAAGGTCAGTGTTTTCCCCAATCTCACAACATCACCCCATTTCACAGAAGGGAAGACTGATCTAGCAATGACATGTTCCGCTTCCAACACACAGAAGAGACCTTGTCTTTGGTCGTGATGGGTTTCTGGCATCCAGGTTAAATTTCTGCGGACTGTTGACTCTACAGCCGGCACTGTGGGGAGTTTCTGGCTAGCTGAGAGCTTCATGAACACATGGCATAAAGAGTTGTCCCATCCCCTTAACAGATGGGGAAACTGAGGCATCATATGCTATCTAACTGGCACCCGGATTGGACCCTCTCCAACTACACTGCCCTTTGCCTTGGATTTTCTAAGTGGCATCACAAGTTCTTTGATCCAGATGATGGCCCCTGGGTAGCCCACCAGCAGTCTCCATTGACTGACAGGAAAGTTAGGAGGGGCAGGTCCCTGTTTGCTGTGTGAGCATCACACCACAGGCCAGGGAGCCAGCTATCTGGGGTACACCAAGGATATCCACAGGATCGCAAGGTGGTATCGCGATCCCCTGATCTGTGTGGTTCTACCTGCACCCCACCCAGGCCTGTTCTGGCTGGCTGTTGTCCTTGGCCAGGTTCCCTTGCAGCTGTGTGCCTCAGTTTCCAGCCTGTGAACTTAGAGGGAGGACATCCATCTCAGTTCCTGTCTTACAGGCTTATGGTGAGAGCCAAGTGGATTCTGGCCTGGAAAAGGCTTGCAGACTAAAGTGCCTGCTAGATGCCGGCTGCAGGCAGGGCCTCTGGACTGGGGTGCCCTTGGGTGGGCTAACTGTAATCAGGCCCTAACCTACTTTCAGGTGCCCGCAGGGTCCCTCCAGGGCCAGCCCAAGTAGGCCACCATCATCTTATCTAGGGCAGGAGCTGGCCCGGTTTCAGGCCTCCCAGGGCCTCATGCCCTGCTCTGCTCCTGCTGCCCCTCCCTGAGTTGAGGGTGGGTGCGAGGGCGGGGCTTTATACCTGGAAGCTGGTTTTAGCTAACACTATTTCCCATCCTAGGTCAGCAGCTGGAAGTTGACATAGTGATGTCATCAGGGTGGCTGTGGGGGCACCAACAGGATGTGGACAGAAGCTCAAGCCAGGGATAGCAAAAACACAGGCAGGGGAGACGGCTGCAACGGGCCCCGCAGCAGCCTTCCCAAAGTTGGGGCTTTTGTCCTTGGACAAGCAGCCAGTGCACCTGTCAGGTACATGTTCAGAGATGAAGTATACATATGCATATAGTCCCACCTCTTCTTGCCATCATGGCACCCTCTACTGCCCGCCTCTTAGGGCAGACAGAGTCCAGAGGCCCTAACCTTGACTGACTGCACCCCAGTCCCAGCCCTGATCAACTGTGTGTGACCCAGAAGGCACGTTGCTTCTCTCTGGATGTCAGTCCACCACCCATGTGATGCCAAGGGGAAGCCAGGCTGACTACCTGCCAGAGCACTGACAAGTTCCCTGGAAAGTTCCCTGGGTCTATTGAGTGCTGGTTATGCTAATGATGGGACAGCCGTGGTGGGTGCAGCAGTGGGGGCAGGGAACTGGCACAATGCTAGTGTGCTCACTTGGGATGCCTGCACCCCGTACCAGAGCCCCCTGGTTCCAATCCCAGCTCCTCAGCTTCCCATTCAGCTCCCTGCTCATGGCAGGGAGGCAGCAGGTGATGGCTCAAGGACGGGGGTCCCTGGCAGTGGCATAGAACTGGATTGAGTTCTTGGCTCCTAGCTTGTGGCCTGGCTCAGCCCTGGCTGTTGCAAGGCGTTTGAGGAGAATGAATCAGCAGAGGAAAGAAAGATTCTATCTCTTTTGCCTTTCAAAGAAAAATGCAAACGGCAGCTCTGCAGGGCTACTTTAAAGAGTGAACAGAAACAGAATTAAGAGATGCTTGTCTCCATGCAAAATATTCCCAAAGCTGTGGGGAACAAGGCATCTTCACTAAGTTGATGGAAACATGTGTCCTGGGAACAATCCTGCATGGGTTTCAAAACGTTTTCATCCAGGTAAGGGAGACACAGCCTTCCAGCGGCCTCCTGCACCGCTCCTGCACCGCTGGAGGTTTCTCCCTAAGATGCTCAAGATATTTGGCCTTGGGCTCCATACACCCTACCCACCCCCACACCCAGAGCTCTCGACCCCTGCACACCCCATCCCCCCTCAGGTCAGCCTGTCAGGCCTTTGCTATTGGTTGTATCCAATAACTCAGCATTATTTCACCGGAGACAGTGTCAAGATGGATTTGCCATGGTTCACAGAGCCACGGAGCCTGCTGGTGCCCTGAACACTGGCTCAGGCCAGGGGTCCAAGAGGCCCCGAGGGGGTGAGGGGTGCAGAGGGCCCCTGCTTTCTCCTTGTTTTGTGTGTCTGCCTCCACATCAACCCTGTGAAAATACCTGCACCACCACCTTCCCAAGTGCCCTGCCCTTAGCTCTAGCTGTCCCCTTCATTTCCTCCTTTCCAGAGCCACAGTTCCTTCTTTAGCTTTTGGCTACAGGGCTTCCTCCTCTGGGAAGCCTTCCCTGACTGCACCCCCTCTGTGCTGTGGCACTCCTCCCTCTTGGTGGGTGGATTGATCAGCTTCCCCACCAGCCTGAGGGCTCTCCAAGGGCTGCCGCTGCATTTGGACCCACAGATTCTTAAGCATTGGCTTGGTGCAAGGTCAGCTCCTAAAGTTTGTTGGGTGAATCCCTGAATCAAGTAATCAATGTAGCCTAGGTTTTGGCTTGTTTTGGTTTCTAGCTGCGGGGTGGAAGTGGGACACATGAAGAAGAGAAGGGAATGGAGTCAGGCTAACTGGGTTACTCCTCAGATCCTCCCTGCCTCAGTTTCCCCACCTGTGAAATGGGCTGGATTGCTATCTAGGCATCGCTCAGGGGTCCAGGGACCTTGAATTTTAGTCCCCACCTCTGCCGCATTCATGGTCTGCCTCCCGCTCACTGAGGCAGTGAGCACTGCCCCCTGCCCCTCCTGGAACTCTGCTAATCTCCCCCCTTCATTCAACATTTCCTCAATAAGTGCCCTGGAAACTCGGCAGGAGGCCAAACAGGGACTGGGGGTGCGTGGGACTCCCAGGGACAGGTAGCAGGTGTCATCATGGAGGAGGGGGGTAGCCCAGAACAAGTATCTATCTCTCTTGGTGAGAAGGCTAGATCCACCTGCCAGGTGCAGGGGGGCACAGCAGCCAAGAGAGAGGTGGGGGAAGATTGCCTCTGGCAGGGGGCTCGCCCACCCATGCAGGGAGGGTGGCTGCAGGTGTCCTGGGGGCAGGGGTGAGTCTCCAAGTATGGCAGTGCTGGCCAGAGGGCAGAGACTGGGGCCTTTTTCCCTGGTGGGGTGAAGGTGGGGAGCGGTGAAGAGGGGAGCTGCAGGCCTGCCCTCTCCCCCACCTCGCAGCCAGTGACCTCACCTGCCCTTCTTGCTGTGAACTAGGCCAGAGCTGGGAGGGCGCCGAGCCCCCATTGGTGCACACCCCGTAGGTTGCTCAGAGATCATTTAATCAGAGCTATTAATAAGCAGGAAAGAAAGAGCTCTTTATGCTCCTCCTGGAGCACAGGCGGGCGGGGTGGGGGAGAAGCAGGAGCACCAGTAACCTGGTTCCTCTCTCAGCCCCCCATCTTCCTCCCTCCTCCCACACCCCGTCCCTGGAGCCACCTGCTCTCTGGGGTAGGCACAGGGGCACAGGGCAAGGAGGCCGGGGAACAGCAGCAAGCTAGGATGTAGGATGGGAAAGGCCCAGACCCCTGCCTGATTCTATAGACCACTTACCCCCCACCCAACCCCACCCTTGCTGGCGGGCTTCTTTCTATCTCTGTGTCTAGGTCAAAAGGGACACGAGGACCTCTGGCGTTGCCTCACCGAGGGTCCCTGGCGCCTTGCCCAGCAACCAGCACATTTGTTACTGTTTGCTGATGGAGTTTGAGAAGGTCTGGGGGGGGGGGAGTCCTAGGGATGGGTGGGCAGAGTTGGGAACTGAGGGATGATGTGGGGCCCTTCAGCTGGGAGACCCCTGAGGGAATCAAGATGCACATTTGGAGGTCACAAGACCTGGAGGGGGAAGGCCCCTTTGGGCTCAGCGGTTTCAAATCAGTCTCATCTCAAACACCAGCTCCATGTTGAGGAGGATTCTGAAACCTCACCCAGGGGGAGGGAAGGACACAGTACAGCCATTGATTAGTGATGTCTGCCTTGAACGGGGGGGGGGGGGGGTTGGCACATGGTGCTATTCTAGGTTTGAAAGATCAATGGGCTGAGGTTAGGGACTTGAGTGTTTCTTTCTGGCAGCACTCCAGATGGTCTCATCATCCAACCTAGTCACGGGACATCCTCCCTGGGCCTTAGCTACCTCATCTGAAAACTCTCTTGTGGCCCTGTCTGTCCCAAGGATTGTCATAAGAAAAGCAGGTGTAACACTCCCCCATGCCTAACAGGCTCCATGAAAACGGATTTAAAACTACGAGTGAAACTGATGGTTAACTGGAGTGAAAGATATCATCAGCCATGACAACATCCATCTGGACCTCATGTGTGGCACAGTAGGTTAAGCTGCCACCTGCAATACCAACATCCCATACATTGGGGTGCTGGTTCAAGTCCTGGCTGCTCCACTTCCCTTCAGCTCCCTGCTCATGCACCTGAAAAGGCAGTGGAAGATGGCCCAGGTGCTTGGGTACCTGCATGGGAAACAGAATTACCGGCTTCTGGCTTCCGGCTGGCCCAGCCGTGGCTGCTGCAAACATCTGGGGACCAAATCAGCGAATGGAAGACTTCTCTCTCCTTCTCTTTCTTTCTCATATACCCTTCTCTCTGTCACTGTGCCCTTCAAATAAATAAAATACTCTTAAAAATTATTAAGTCAATAGCAGCACCCATCTGGAGAAAAGACCCTATCACAGACTGGGCCCTGTCCCAGGGGCTTCACACATGTAATCTGCCAACCATGCCACAGGCCCTTGTTGTAGATGTGACTACTGAGGCCCGCAGCCTTGTCCAAGGTCACCCATCCTTTGTTCCTAAACCGGGGGTGGGGGGGGAGCTGGGATTTGAACCTTGGTGTTAGCTGATGTCTTTTGCAATATAGGATTTCCAGTTTAGCTGGAGGCCCTAGCAAACAGGAAACAGGGCCTGGGAGGAGGACATTGTGGTCTCTCTCCACCCTGCCCTGCTCCTGTCCACCCCCACAAGCTGATCTCTGGCCTTCAGCCTGCTGGGCTTGGCTCTCCCAGGCTTGGGGTAGCAGGGAGCTTGCCAGGGTGATTAAAGTCAGCCGGCCCCACCTCCTCTCCTTTCTGACCTGTACTGGCCTTCCCAAGCCTGCCTAAGCCCTGCTGGCGAATCCCCTCTTTGTATAGAAAGTTATTGACTTATCAAGGTTAAAATACATTCCGTACCGGCCAATAAAACAGGGGTCCCGCCGCAACCCGGCTGTCATGCGCTGCTCGGTTTTCATGGCAACAAGCCCTCTCCCGCATATGAAACGACTCAGTTGTGCAAAGTTCAGGCGTTACATAAACAAGGAGTTAGCGGCCACACTGCAAATCGATGTTTGACCAGGCATGGCCCAGAGAGATAGCATTGATTGGGCCCCTGGTTGTGTAGGGGCCGCGCTCTGCTCCCCCCACCCGCTGCCAGGTGGAATTCACATGCTAAGGGTGATGTGGGGCCCAGTTTGAGGCATCAGGGCTGGGTGGAAACAGAGCTCTAAGGTGGTGGCCCTTCCACCCCTCACACCACCCCTACCCTCCATCACCTCTCAGGCCTGTCTGGTGGCTGGGATTCAGCCGTGAAGGGTCCTGCAAACTGATCTGCAGCCACTTTGTAAACCTTGATGGTCCCAAGACAATGGTTTCCTCTGACACATGCCCACACTGTCGGTCAGGGAGAGAACTGACTATCGCCTTTGAAATCCCTGTGACCTGGGACGGTCTGGTGACCTCTCGGTTTAGCCAGGAAAAGCACAGATGCCTGTGGTCAGGTCCCCACCTCACCCCACATTGCCAGGGGTTGCCAAGATGACAACAAAAGAGAGTACGAACAGTGCAGTGACATTGTGGCCTTGGACAAGTTCCCTCCACCACAGTGAGCCATGGCCCCATCTCTTCCACTGAAATGGTCAAATTCCTCTTCCAAGAGCAAAGGGGGAAAAACAACCAATGGACTTGACCATATAAGTGTGCTAGGTACACAGAGGGTGCCTATTAAAGGCTCGTGGCACCTGCTCCTTCCTCCAAGGCTCCAATGTCAGATCCAGTGGGAATCCTCCTTGGATCCTGTCCATGAAGGAGCAGGCTAATGGGAAGGACACATCTGCTCCATGTACTGGTGGGTTCTGGAGGGCAGGTGCCAAGTCTCGGCACAGGTATACAGTCAGAGCTTAATATGTGTTTGTATAATGTTAGACTCCTTTGGCAGGAGGACTGGCTGCCACAGTCTCTCTCTTTTAAAGATTTATTTATTTTTATTTCAAAATATTTACAGAGAGAAGGAGAGACAGAGAAAGAAAGATGTTCCCTCTGCTGGTTCACTCCCCACATCGGCTGGAACTGAACCAATCCTGAAGCCAGGAGCCGCTTCCTGGTCTCCCACGCGGGTGCAGGGTCCCAAGGCTTTGGGCCGTCCTCGACTGCTTTCCCAGGCCACAAACAGGGAGCTGGATGGCAAGCAGGGCCACTAGGGCCACTAGGATTAGAACTGGCGCCAATGTAGGATCCCAACGCATACAAGGTGAAGACTTTAGCTGCTAGGCCACCACGCAGGGGCCCTCTTTCCTTCTTCCTTCCTTTCTTTTCTTTCTTTCTTTTTCTATCTTCCTTCCTTCCTTCCTCCCTCCCTCCCTCCCTCCCCACTTCCCTCCTTCCCTTCTTTCCTTTATTTTTTATTGGAAAGGCAGATATACAAAGAAGAGAGAGAAGATCTTCTGTCAATTTACTCCCCAATCAGCTGCAAAGGCTGGAGCTGAGCTGATTTGAACCCAGGAGCCAGGAGCTGGGAGCTCTTCCAGGTCTCCCACGCGGGTGCAGCATCCCAAGGCTTTGGGCTGTCCTTGACTGCTTTCCCAGGCCACAAGCAGGGAGCTGGATGGGAAGCGGGGCTGCTGGGATTAGAATCAGCACCCGTATGGGATCCCAGTGTGTGCAAGGTGAGGACTTTAGCTGCCAGGTTACCATTCCAGGCCTAGCACAGTTTTTCTGAGGGAGCCTCCATTGAGGCGGTTGACAGAGAGGGAAGCAATAAGGATGTGCACCAAGGAATGGATGCCCCCAAGCCTCCTGTACCCACCAGCCAGAGGCCCTGTGCTCCAAGATGTGGGACTAAAGCACCCTGCAGATGGGGGGCACTGAGAAGATCTCAGGGGCTAGGGGGTTTCTGGGACAGGACTCTCCCCATTGCATCCCTGCCCTGCCCCTCCTTCTCTGGGGCAGCAGGGGGAAGATGGATGGAAGTGAGCATGGTTGGGACAGAACACTTGACAGTGATGGATTTACATCCTAACCACAGGCTCCCAGGGTCACGTGGGGTCGTGAGCAGAGGTGAGGGGTCAGCCAGACAAGGCAGGTGGGTTATCAAAGGACAGGCATGGGGCATCAGTTCAGGGGCCCAAGGGCTGGCATGGCTGAGATCGCATCTGATATACCACATTTGTTCATTCATCCATTCATTCATTCTGTACCTCCAGGGTACTACCCCTCGGACTGGGCACTGGAGAGTCCAGGAGCAATGGGCACTGCTGGTGCTCTGAGAAGATTACAGAGCACAGAGAGAGGGGAGGGCACTCATGATGTCATGTGACCATCACCCCTTGGGGTTCTGTGTCCACACCTGGAAGGGGGAGTACAGCTCTGAAACAGTCGTGTGGGCAATGCTTTAGCCCTCCCTAGACTCTCAGCAACCAGAGAAGGGAAGGATTTCACAGACAGGGCTGTGGGTTTGATTTCTGACTTTAACACCTGCTGGCTGTGTGACCCGTGGTCCACCATTTCCCCTCTCTGAGCTTTGCTCTCCTTCTCTGTCACACAAGTGTTGTAACAAGGGCTGTCACTTCTGATGGCTGCTGAAGCACTGTCTGGGATTGACTCTGCTATTGATTAGCAATGCCTGCTTTAGGCACAGAAAGAGACATTGATGGGAAAGTGTGCTTGTCCTTCATTCATACCTGAGGCTGACCCCAGCCCTCTCATTGGACAGATGGGGACATAAAGCTCAGAGAAGGACGAAGACTTGCCCAAAGCCACACAGGCTCCCAGACACAGTGCTTTTGTGCCTACCTCCCTGGTTCCTCACTGGGCCCTGGTCTATGTCATTTCATCCCGTGGAGAAAATTCATTATTTCTCCATTACATTTCCCAGCCTGTTTTCTGGAAGGGAGTTAATTGATTTAAACTTTTCCAGGATGGTTCTCCCTCCCCTGGGTCCCCGATTCTATTATCGCTCAGCCGCTCACGGAAATGAGCAGGTGGCGTCGTGAGCAGGGGAGGCTGGGCAGGGCACACATGTGGATTGTGCAGACTACGGACCTTGCCGAAGTGCAGTCTTCCAGGGACATCCACCACAAGTGTGTGGCACTGGGCCCAAGGACTGGAACCATCCTCCGTTGCTTTCCCAGGCAGGGAGCTGGATCCGGAAGTAGAGTAGCTGGGACATGAACCAGTGCCCTTACGGGATGTCGGCACTTGCAGGTGAAAGATTGGTCAGTTGTGCCAGCCTCTCCCACATGTATCAGTAAAAAGCTGAATTAGAAGCAGAGAAGCGGAGACTCGAACCAGCACTTCAATATGGAGTCAGGTATCCCAAGCAGCATCTTACCCCAGTACTAAACAGCAGCCTTGGTACTATTTGGTGGTGAATGCTTACACACACTGGGCAAACCCAAGCCCCACTCCATTTCACAGATGGGGAAACAGGCTCTGGAAGTGACGGGGGGAGGGGGACCCTTCCTGTCCTGGTTTCCGGGTGGAGATCCGAGAAGGGTCCTCAGAGGTGGGGCCTCAGGGGAGTGGCTCAGAGGCCCTGACTGCACGAGGGGCTGCGGGCATGGACAGTTAACATTAGAGAGTGGCGCTCGGGGTGGACCGGGTGGTAGCAGAGCTTGGGCAGCTGTGTGAAAGAACTGGGTTCTGCAGCAGGCTCTGGAGCTCCCACATGTGTTTGCAGAGTGGCAAACGGATCCTCACCAAGATGGCCTAGCTTCCTGGTGCCTGCTGCCAATCAGGCCAGACCCCTATGGGATAACTGTGAGGCTACCTTCCCTACCTATCCCACCAGGGACCACTCCCACCCCTCCCTCCACTCCCAGCTCCACCAGGGACAACTGCTTCCAGGTCAACTCCCTAATGAGGTCAGCTGAAAATATGGCTATGACAGGTGGAGGGGGTGGAGCCTTCCAGGGCTGACCCAGCCCCCTGTATCTCACACAGATGAGGAGTGAAGTGGAGCTGGCGGGAAACCATGGAGGCTTGGTGTGGGGAGGGGAGGTGTGACCCCAGGTAAAGCTCCCTCATCCCTATAATCATTGAGCCAGTCCAAAGTGCCTATACTGTGTGGCCTTGAGAGAGTTGCTAAACCTCTCTGTGCCTCTCTCACAACAGGTGTCAAACAGAGCAGCACCTCCCCAGGGAAGGGGGAGGGATGTGCTGGAGATGAGGCCACAGGGTGCGGCACACGCCAGTCAGGGGATTCTTGGACTAGAATTCAGAAGTGTTTGGGGTAGGGGCCCTTCTGGTACAACACTGGGTACCTTTGTCATCTTCACCCAGATTGTGTCCACCATCTGCCATGTCTTTCCTGATCACCTATATATCTAAGCCCATTTGTCATAGCTTGATGTCAGGTGCATTGCCACCACCACCAGGAAGCCCTCCCAGACTGTCAGCAGCACCCCCCCCCCCCCCCCCCCCCCCACCAATCTCCCTGAACAGCAGCCAAGACATTGTGTTTATCTGGCCTGAGGGCTGTCCTGGTGTCCAGTGTGGCATGCTGCTGACTCCGAGTCACGGAAGGAGTGAAGGGCAGAGACAGTGAATGGGCGGATAAGGGGTTGGAGCCAGCAAACAGGCTTCTGGGCACTGCTGAGCCTGCTGTTTCTTATTGGACTCACAGCCCTAGAAAGCCAGGCCCTGAGCCTTTAGCATGTCCCAGGCCCAATGGTGGGGCCAGCATTCAGCAGAGGGTCAAGGTGTGTCTGGGCCGGGGGGCTGGGGGAAGGCTAGGATGCGCATGTCATGTAGGGGAGTGCCTGCCTTTGGTACCCAGCGCTGGCTCCTGACTCCAGCTTCCTGCTAATGCCCTGGGAGCCTACACAGTGAAGGCTCAGGTGACTGGGTCCTTGCCACCCAGGGTAACAGACCTGGCGTGAGCTCCTGGCTGCTGGTCTTGAGCCATGTCTGGCTGTTGAGGGCATCTGGAGACTGAGCCAGAAAATGGGAGTGTCTCTCTGCTTCTCTTGTCAAGATAGAAAAAATTAGCAAATCAAGATGTGGGCCCAATGTATAGATGAATTTAACTGAGGCTCGGGGAGGCTGGTGATGGGCTGGTAGGTGGCCAACAGGGAATCTTCAGAGCAGTGAGTACGAAAGCTTTGCTCCCCGCCTGGGCCTTGGCACTCACACTGCATCCAGAAATGTCTGTAGATTGGCTGGCTGAAAGCATGAATGAAGAAAGGAATGATGGATTGAATGAATGAGTGGCCAGCTCTAACATGCCTGTGGAGAGGCAGCAAGGAATGGGAGAGGAGTTCTCAGCTGGCCCTGGCATGGGGGTGGGGAGGCACCTGGTGGGCAAGGGCTGGGCTCCTAGCCTCTCCCCCACTCCCAAGGCTTGCCCTCTCGGTGACTTACTGTTTAACTTTACAAGCCCTTGGCTTTTATGAGGGTTATTTATAAAGCTCCGGGCTTTGATCCACGGCATAAGAAAGCACACGCCTGGGCCTGAAAATGTCACAGGGATTAGGGGCAGCTTTGAAGTCCCCTCTGCTTCCCTCTAGAGCACCTCCACGCCTGGGAGCCCCAGCCAGGCCAGTGCAAGTGGCCCCTGTCCCACTGTGTGACAGACAGGTGGGGGGCCCCTGCCTCTGAACACACCCCACCCCCGGGAATCCCCATTCCCAGCTCCTGGCATCAGTTGTGCCTGCCCTGTCTCCAGATGTTGGTGACATCTGTCTCTGGTGTTTAAGGACAGCCAGAGGCTGCGGGGGTGTTGGAAGCCGGGTTGTTATGGCTGCTTTGTGTTGGGGATGAGGTAGCGGGGGTGGGGGTGTGTTTGTGAGGATGCGATGGGGAACAGCTCTCTCCTCTACACCTTTGTCCCCATCCTGCTGTTTCCGCCCAGTCCTAAGTCAGGGTCCCTGTTGCAGGGGTGTGGGCTGGCTCCTCTGTACCCCAATAGACAGTGCAGAGAAGGCAGCAACGACCCTGCCTGCCCCCAGATTGGCAGGAGTCGGGGGCAGCACGGGGACACCCTGCCCACCTTTGCAGTAACCCAAGCACTTCAGGACATCTACCTCCCTCTGGCTGGGTCTTGGCAGACCCCTAGGCCTTGCAGCAACCAAAGATCGGGGAGAAGGGTCAGTCTCAGTCTGCCCCTCTCCAAGCTGCCCCTCCTCTATTCTGCATCACACAAGGTTTTGTAAGGGGACTTGAAGAGGCCTTTCTTAGGGGAGTGAACTGCTCTCCCCACACATACCAGCACCTGCTTCAGGCCCTGGGCGCAGCTTTAGGCCTCTGGACACATGCTTGGAGAAGGCAAACAAGGACCTCAATGGAGAGAGATCAATGTGTGAGTTCCGGAAACAACCCCCCACCATGACTGTGGCCTTATTTGCAAGATGGCAAACCTTTGTGAGGGCTCATCTCTCACAAAGGTTTACCAACACAAATTATAGTTCATAAAGATAATAGCATAAGAGGAGCAAGCGGGGTGGAGGAATGGAGTGAGGGAGGAACCCATAAACAGAAAACAGTCCATTATTATGGAAATGCAAAAGGTAACAAACAAATAAAACCCTCCCCTTTCTTCCTGTCCACTCCTTGAAGCAATAAGCAATTTCTTCCTCCACCTACTCATTGAGGTTGCCACTTACTCATTGGGTGGTCACTCCACTCATCCATAGGGTCTTAGCCAGCTTTGTAGAGAAGTGCAATCCACAGGAAAGTTTAGTGGTGGGCACTGTGGGGCAAAGGTTAAACTGTCATTTGGGACTGCAGTGGAAGACGGTCCAAGTGTTTGGGCCCTTGTACTGGTGTGGGAGTACCTGGTATGGAATCTTGCCTCTCCCTCCACTCGCAATCTGGCTCACCTGCCAATGCGCCTGAGAAGGCAAGGCCGCAGTGTTTGTGTCCCTGTCCCTCCTAGGAGACCTGGATGAAGTTCCAGGCTCCTGGCTTGGGCCTGACTTGGCCATTTGGTTAGTGCATATAGGATTTATTTTCTCTTTCTCTGTTTCTCCCTGTCTCTGCCACTCTGCTTTTCCAATACATTTTTTTTTTTAAATCTTAATTTTTTTTTTTTTTTTTTTGAGAAAGAGCAAGCAAGTGATCTCCTTTACTGGCTTGTTTCCCAAATGCCTGCAGTGGGCAGGGCTGGGCCAAGCCATGCCAAGAGCTGGGAACTGACCTCAGGTCTCTCGTGTGCTTGGCAGGGGCCCAAGTCCTTGCACACTGCGTGCTGCCTCCCAGCTGTGCATCAATCAGCAGGAGGCTGGAGGCAGGGGTGGGAGCTGGGCACCGATGCCAGGCACTCCAAATGTGGGAGTGCAGGCATCCCTAAAGCAAGTCTCAGTCACTGGGCCCAGTGTCCCCAAGAGGCACAGTGGGCGGATGAGCCACGTCCACCAGAGTCGCCCTCTGCTGACCATCATTGGGATTGGCAACATGGCCCTTTGCTGCCCTACATAGCTTGTTACCTAGAGTCCTGCTCACACAGCTGTGCTCCTCTGCAGGCCAACTCCAGACTCCATATGAACACCAGTTGGAGTTCTGATTGTTTTTTTACTCCCAATCCAGCTCCCTGTTACTACACTTGGACAGCAGTGGAGGAAATTGAAGAGCCTGGGCCCCCTAACCCAGCGTTAGCTCCTAAGGGTTTTGGCTTCAGCCCTGGCCCAGCCTTGGCCAATGTGGCAGTGAACTAGTAGATGGAATATCTCTCCCTTTTTCTCTCTTCTTAAACATGCCTTTCAAATGAATAAATAAATATATACATACATACATCTTTTAAATGAACCCAAATCCCACGTGGACCCACAAACCACCTGGTCCTGCCTCTGCCCTCCAGCTCTACCTCACTCTGCTCCAGCCACATCCTCCACAGATTGATGGATTTATTCCAAAGGCTTAACCAGCTGTGGGTCCAAGGCCCAGCCCTGCCTGGAGCTCCCTGTGTCTTCACCCCTGACCTTACCACCCTGTAGCCAGACTCTGCCATGGCTCCCAGGCGGCTACTGCTGCTGGTATGGGCTCCAGAAGATGCCCGCCCATCCATCTGCCGCCCTCAGATAATACGGGCTTGGTCTCCAGGATTGAGTCAGGGCAATGACCCTTTCCCAGGAAAGCTAACTGCCCTTGGTTGTGCCTGCAGGCAGGTGTGAGAAAAACACACAGGAGATGCAAAACTGATCCTGAGAAATGGACACCTAATGGTGGGGCCTGGCCTAGGTCCTTGGGTCCACCTCTGAGAACTGGTTCTCCTTAGTGGAAAAGACAGAGCAGTGAATGGCAGGCCCTGTTGCACATGGAGGATATGGCAGCACATGGGGGCCTACAGAGGATATCTGGTACCATAGCAGAAGAAGAACAGAACAAATTGGACAACTACCCAAACCAAATGATGAGAGCAAGTATTTAGACTAATGGAGACTCCAAGGTCGGCTATGTCAGTCAACAGACTGGAAGGGTTTCCTCATCCTTGAATCAGTGAGATTGAGAGCATCTCAGAACATCAAAACCACCTAGGCAGAACCCTCAGAACACGTGCAACGTTGGGACCCTGGGTTGATATCAGGTGGCCGTTCCCCATCCCCAGATACTGGGGCAGTTGGGAGGCTGGGTAAGGCTCCTCCCTTTATCTCCTCCCTTCCTCCAGAAACAGGGAAGAAGAAGTAGAAAATTTAGAAACAAGATTATACCCACTTTTCTCTAACCCTTGATTCTTCCCACTTTGATCAATTATGCAAACATCATCAAAAATAAAATAAAATAAAATAAAATAAAATAAAATAAAATAAAATAAAAAAGAAATGGACCTTGAAGCTGCCCAGGGTCCTTGGATATCTGCAATGGCCCAGGGCACATCTTCTCCTGACATGGCAGTGCCTGGGAGAAGTCTCCTGCAGGGAAAACTGTGAGTGCACCTGCCTTGGGACAGCCCAGGAGAACCAGGCAAACTCACTTGTTGCCTTTTTGCCATGGCTGCTAGGAAGCTCAGGACCAAATTCAGCCTTCAGTTTGTCATTTACCCAAACCTCGGCTTCCTGTTATAACTTGCCTCCTCACATACCACTAGGAAAAACAACAAGAGACTTTTCAAAGGCAGGTGCCTTTCACCAATTTCTAAGGGAATAAACAAGTTGACCTTGGAAAAAAGCTGAAAATTAGAGAGAGGGTGACCTGCCGAGGGAGACAAATGCATAGCTCCTTTCCCCAGCTCATTCCCTCATACTCTCACATCTGGCTCTTACTCTTTCTAACTTTCAAGGTATAATTGTCACAGAGGAGGGAGTATTCTTTTTAATGTCTACTGCTTCAATGATTCCTTCAGATATACACTTACACACACACATGCACATCTGGTGCAAAGGCATGCCTTTGCCACTCCCCACCCCCCCCATACCCTCTGTATTTTTGTGTTCCCGGACTCGGAGGGTATGCGTTCCGCCCTTTCTGAACTGGTGGCATCCTGAAGCCTGGGGATGGGTGAGAAGACATGCCAAGCCTTGTGAGGTGGCCTACCTGAAGTGATCATGGGACCACAGGCCAGTCCATTGTAGGAAATCAGGAAGGACACTTAGAACTCAGCTCCGTCAGTTAGGAAAAAAAAAAAAAAAAGAAAGGATTTCAAAATTTATTTGAAAGGCAGAGCTATAGAGAGAGTCAGAGATAGAGAGATAGATAGAGAGATAAAGAGAAAACATCATTTTTCCATCTGCTGGTTGTTCCCTAAATAGCCACAATGATCAGGGTTAAGCCAGGTTGAAGGGAAGAATCTAGAACTCCATCTGGGTCTGCCCAGTTGCCCCAGGGGCCCAACTTTGGGCCATCTTCCGCTGTCTTCCTAGATGCATTAGCAGGGAGTTGGGTCAGAAGCGGAGCAGGCAGGACTTGAATCAGTGCTTATATGGGATGTTGGCATTGTTGGAGGCAGCTTAACCGTGCTGCACCCCAATGTTAGCCTCAGGTCCATCAGGTTTTTTTTTTTTTTAAGATAACTAAAAGTTGCTTTATTATTATTATTTTAAATTTGAAAAGCAGAGAGATATCCTTCATCCTCTAAATGCCTGTAACAGCCGGGCCTGAGGCAGGCCCAAGCAGGAGCCCAGTCTAGCCTTCCCCATGGGTGGCAGAGAGCCAACTACTTAAGCCTCTCAGATGTGTGTTAGCAGGAAGCAGGACACAGAAGTGGAGCTGGGATCTAAACTCATGGCAACTGGTGATAGATCCAATACTCGGGCCCCTGCCACTCACAGTGGAGACTCAGAATGATCTCCTGGTTCTTGGCTGTTGTGGGTATCTGGGGGAAGAACCAGTAGTTGGAAGACATTTTCTTTCTGCATCTCTGCCTCTTTCTTTTTCTCTGCTTTTCAAATACAGTGAAAATAAATACTTAAAAAAAAAATAATAAGTCACCAGATAAATGGATAAATAAACCTTGGACAGGAACAAAGGCTAGTGTCTGGAGGGTGGCCTGGCTGAGGCGGGCTGACCTGCCTGGGCGGGAAGAGCTGGCAAATCAGGAACCTGCGCTCTCTTGGACATCTTAGAGCACCTCTCCGAGTCCCCATCTCCTGTTGTGTAACACGGGGATCTTGCAACACACCTCCTAATTGGGGCCAGTACGATGGCTTAGCTCGCTGATCCTCCTTCTGTGGCACAGGCATTCCACGTGGGCGTCAGTTCATGTCCCAGCTGTTCAACTTCTGATCCAGTTCCGCTCTGATAGCCTGGCAAAGACTGGCCCAAGTCCCTGGGCCTGTGTATTCATGTGGGAGACTTGGAAGAAGCTCCTTCTGAATAATCGCCTAGACAGACTCAGCTCTGGCTGTTGTAACCATTTGGAGAATGAACCAATGGATGGAAGATCTCTCTCTCTCTCTCTCTTTCAAGTAAAAACAAAACAAATCTTAAATAAATAAACAACTATGGGCCCGGTGTGATAGCCTAGCAGCTAAAGTCCTCGCCTTGTATGCATCAGGATCCCATATTGGCACCAGTTCATGTCCCAGCAGCCCCGCTTCCCATCCAGCTTCCTGTTTGTGACCTGGGAAAACAAAGTCGTCCCAAAGCCTTAGGACCCTGCACCAGCGTGGGAGATCCAGAAGAGGCTCCTGGCTTCTGGCTTAAGATCGAGCTGAGCTCCAGGTGTTGCAGCCACTTGGGGAGTGAATCAGTGATTTTATTTATTTTTATTGGAAAGTCAGGTATACACAGAGGAGGAGAGACAGAGAGGAAGATCTTCCGTCTGATGATTCACTCCCCAAGTGATCGCAACAGCCGATGCTATGCCGATCTGAAGCCAGGAACCAGGAACTTCTTCCGGGTATCACACACGGGTGCAGGGTTCCAAAGCTTTGGGCCGTCCTCAACTGCTTTCCCAGGCCACAAGCAGGGAGCAGGATGGGAAGTGGAGCTGCCGGGATTAGAACCGGTGCCCAAATGGGATCCTAGCGCATTCAAGGTGAGGACTTCAGCCGCTAGGCCACACTGCCCGGACCCAATAAATAAAATCTTAAAGAAAAAAAAACCCTACCAAATGTTGGTATGAATGAAATGAGGCAATTTACAAGAAGCACAAAGCATTGATAAACACTTGGGGGCAGGGAACTTGATTTGTTGCATTATGATGACTGACAGGGTTAGCGGAAGTTTGGAAAACAGCAGTGAATGCGAAATGGACACTAAGCATTGAAGAAACTATAGCATCAGGAGCCCTCCCCACCCCACTCCAGGCAGGGACGGTCCTTCTTCCATTCCTGACCTCTAACTTGTGGTGCCAGAGCAGAGCAAAGGGGGACAACAAGGAAACTAAGAAGTCACAAGGCAGAGGGCACCCTGGCTTTCCATCCCAGTGCCCATCCCAGCCTGCTCTCTCTCTGCTGGGGTCTCTGGGCTAAGTCGTCGCTAATTCCTCTCTGATGAAGCACCTGTATCTGTAAACAAATGAGCTGGCAGGTGGTGGCCCGGATAAAATATGACCTGCTCAGCGGGGGATTTGCTTACCGTAGTGAGGCGGCCCATCCCACCGCTGCCTGCAGCCTGAAGGCCTCCTGGGTAAGGCATAAATCACTTTGCCCATGGGACAGGCAGGAGGGCAGGTAGCACCCAGGAGAGCCAATGTCCTCCTGCTTTGGCTGCCCAAGGGGAAGTTGGTCTCACTCCACCCCAGGTGTGGAACTTTCTCTCCATCGCTGAGATTTCCTTCTCCACTCTTGTCTAACAGGACTGATGGGTTCTTTGCTCTTGGGGCATTTGTTACAAAAAAAAAAAAAATCCAGGCAGAAACTGTATGGAAATAGAGTGTGAGGCTGTGCTATTAGCAGACTGTTACTGTGTTGCTGGGACTCTGCTGCTCCCCAGACCAGCTCTGAGGCTGGTAACTGTCAGGGAGGTTGGCCAAGAGGGAATTGCCTTCAAGGCCATGGTATCTGTTGGCAGAAAGCCCATCGGTGTTTCCCAGGCAGGCAACACAATCTGATTTTTTTTTTTTTTAACCAGGATGTTCTATTATCTGCATGAGGCTGTTTTTGTACATGGAAAAGCCCAAATTCTGGAGGCTGGTACCTCCGTGGTATAGCAGGTTAAGTCTCATGAATGCTGGTTCGTGTCCTGGCTTCTCCAACTTCTGATCCAACTCCCTGTTGTTGACCTGGGAAAGGAGCATGGTCTAAGTCCTTGGACTCCTGCACCCACATGGGAGATCAGAAGAAGCTCTTGGCTTCTAATTGGGCTACCACTGGTCATTGCTACCATTTGGGGAGTAAACCAGTGGGTGGAAAATCTATCTTTCTGTCTCTTATCCTTTCTCTATGTAATTCCACCTTTCCAATAAAAAGAAAAAAAAAATCTTGAAGAGGGAAGGAAAAAAGCCCTGGTTCTGGAGAGATCAGACCCTGGCTAGAATCCTATTTCTGTCATTTGGGAAGGAAAAGCAAGGTGGAGAAGTGCATCTTTTGAGGATGTTGAGAAGACTGTGTGACCCTGGAGAGCTCCTGGCATGGTGACACCTGTCTGCTACAGGTTGGATCTTCCACATGGAAAGTTTGAGACTGAGCCAGGGTAATTTTGCACAGGGCTTTGGGCAAAGACCCCAGACAGCCTTATAGAATCTCTAGGTCCCTTTGAGTGAAGTCATTGCCAGCTCCCCTACACTCATCCTCCACTCCCTCCCCCACACTGCCACCAGCAGGGAACTTCTGCAACCTGGTCTTGCAAGAGGACCCCCTTGGGAAGCGCTCCAGCGCAGGGCTGCGGGGGGTGCCATGATGAAGACAGAGCCGTTTGCTAATACCATGTGGCTGCTGTGACAGTCTGTTAATGTCATTTACAACGTGCTGTAATTATGTCTCGCACAGGCTGGCGGCCCAGCCAGCGGGAACAGTCCCTGGGAGGGGCTGAGGAAAGATTCCTTCAGCAGGGTAGCAGGGCTGGGTATCCCCCAGGAGGCCAAAGATTGGGGGTGGGGGACTGGAAGCCATCACGACAGATAAATAAAACCTGTCCTCTTAATCTAGCAGGACTCCACATCGAGGTCATCCCCAATGCTCCCCCGAGCCCACACCAGGTCATATAGTCCAGATTCTACCTGATTCTACCTTGGGCATAGGAGGAAAACAGTTCATGACTTATAATTTCTATGGATTTTCAGGCAAGTTATGACCCGTCCCTGGGCTTCAGTATCTCCACCTATAAAATAGGGAGATAGGAGAAGATGGAGGAACATACAGCTTATTCTACTTGGCATTTTTTCTGGGGATTACACACCCTCCTGTCTGACGAAATTGTAGCCCACATTGTCAGGAGTTCCACATGTCAATGGAAACCCAGCATGGAGTGCCAAGGTCAAGAATCTGGGTGGTTTCAGGGACCAAGGTGAGTCAATCTCTGTCCCCTGGACTTCCAAGGGTGCAAGGGTTGCTGACTCATTGCTGGTGGGACACGATGGGTGTTCATGACAGTCATTTGCTCCTGTTGATCATGAACCGTCTGAGTAGATCTCTGAGAGCCGCTCGTCCTGGATGTACCAGGCTATTCCTATAGCACTGTGTAAAGGGTGGCTTTCCACAGGCTTTGCTCCTGGGTGGCACTTGGCATTCGCAGGCCAAAAGAGCTGGGCTTTGGGAGGGTATAGGCCTTAGTGGACTCACTCTTGATCATCTCTCTAATTGCTCAGTTTCCCCTTCCAGGATGTGAGGGGCGCTCTGGCTTCAACGTCTCGTGATGCCCAGTGTTCCTCATACCCGCCTTCCACTCTGGAAGCTCTTCTCCTTTCCTGGACAGGACCAGAAAAGGAATGCCTAGGGGACCAGCTCTCATGAAGGAGGGAGCCCGTTTCCAAGTCATTAGTCCCCCAGCGCCAGGCCGCAGGATGGATTTTGATCAAGAGCAGGGTGACATTTGGCAAAAGTTGCTGATGAGGGATTGAATGATTAATCGTCATGACAACCGGGCTGGGGTAATGACAGGGATGCGATGGCACCCGAGTTAAACACAAAGCGGCCCCGTGAGCCGGGGCGGTAAATTACTAGGCATGTCACTGCTGCGCTTTTGGAGAGAGCGGCCGTGCGTTCTTAATGAGAGGTTAACTGTGTCCCCAAAGTAATTACAGCCGATTGAAGAGGTGGCTGGTAATTAGAGGATTAGCGGTGATGAGGCTCACCTGCATGGTTGCCATAGCGATGGGGGGTGGGCGCGGCAGCAGCCTTAGGAAGGCTAGGCGGGTCTGGACCCTGTCCCCATGGAGGGTGTCAGGAGAGTCTTCGCCTCTGTCAGTCTTGGAGTCCAACACTGGGGAGCAGGTGGGTAAGCCCTGAGGTTCTACCTCCCAAGCTGGGCCTCAGTCTTTCCATCTGTAAAAGGAGGCCTTGACCCCATTTCAAGGATGCCAGAGGCACAGCTGGCATCCTGGGAAGGTGCCAGGCAGCCATGAATTGGCCATCCTCTTATGGCCACTTCCCCTTACCCCGCTGCCAAGCTTGGCACTGCAGGGATCCAGGAAACTACACACACATATACACAGACATTTTACTTCTTGGCTGGATGACTAAAGCAAGGTCCATGAGCATGCCCCTCAGTTTCTTTACCTTGAAAAAAGGGAGAACAATAAGGGTCCTTGGTTCTGTTAGGAGAATAAAGGGACATGATAGTTTCAGAGTACCCAGGGCAAGACCTGACCCGTGGCCAAGGCTCCGTGAGCGTGCATGGGGGACTGCTGCATCTGTGAGGACCTCTTCCCTCCACTGCCCCGGGGGAGCCAGAAGTGAGGTTAATAATAATAATAATAATAATAATAATAATAGCGGCTGGCGTTGTAGCATTAAGTACCAGTTTGAACCCTAGCAATTTTTCCAGGTTCTTGTGTGAACTTGGGACACACATTAGGAAAAGCTGCAGAGGATGACCCAAGAACCATCCCCTAGCGTCAGATTGGCTCAGCTTGGGCAATTGCAGCCATTTGGGGGAGTGAATCAGTGGATAGAAGATCTTTCTCTCATCTCTCCGTTTCTCTGCACATCTGCCTAATAAAAATAAACAAAGCTGAGAGAGAGAGAGAGAGAGAGAGAGAGAGAGAGAGGGAGAGGGAGGAAGATGAGTTTAGGGACCAGTTACTGTGGTAGCACCGTGGGTTAAGACACCACCAACCTGTGACTCTGGCACTCATATGAATCCTAATTTCTTTGTTTCTGATCCAGCTGCCAGTTAATATGCCTAGGGAAGTAGCGGGGAAAGGCCCAAGTGCCTGAGCTCTGTCAGCCATGTGGGAGACCTGAGCAGAGTTCCAGGTTCCCGGCAGCCTGGGGCATGGAAGCCATCAGAGGAGTGAACCAGCAGATGGAAGTGATCTCTCTCTCTCTCCCTTTCTCTCTCTCCTTTTCCAGCATCTGCTCCCTCCCTCAGCCTTCCAAATAATTAAGACATAGCTTTAAAAGAAAAAAAAAAAAAAAAGAAAAAAAAACCCATAGTCTGTAAGAGCCTGGGAAATCCCATCCTGAGTCAGCCTTCTTACTGTGAAGGCCAAGCCCAGCTAAAGGGCATAGTGGGGTCCTGGGTGGCCAGGGTTGAGGTCCCTGGGTGTGAGCGCCCAAGCTGCAGGAGGGGGCATTAATAATAGATTAGCAACTTCCAGATATAAATAGGGTAATCAGGCCCAAAACAGACGGTCATCCCCCATGCATAAAGGGGAAGATTAGCCAATTGAGCCCTCGTGCCAGACTCCAACCAAATGAACATTCTTCCAAGCCACTTTTTGAAGACTTTTTGAAGTCTCCTCCATTATTATATCACATACGAAACACACATAAGTTGTCAAACTATCCTTCCATGTCTATATCTGCCAGTCATATATATTATATAATCAATTGTGCATTCTTTTCTGCTGTATTTGCTTTCTATAGGCCAGGCTTCCTTATGTTTGCTTCTGTCCGATTTGTGAGCGGTCAACTCGAAAACTCAGGGAATCAGCACCACACACATCTAGGTACCACAAACTCAGTACCATAAACATTTAGGTACTACAAACTCCGTACCACACATATCTAGAATCTTGTAGTTTCCCTGGGCTAGGGGCCTGGGAGCACTCACCGTCTCGGTCCCCGGATACAATCCTCGGAAAGCTGGGGTGGGGCTGGAGTTTCCAGTCCCCAGTAAGATATGCCTCCACCCACGGGTTCACATCCCCAAGATATGGCCCAGGGCTGCCCCTGGTACAAATGACCGGGGGCAGCAGGACTGAGGTACCAAGTCTTTGATGAGTTAACCTTGGAAGTCCCAAGCTCTCCCTTCTACACCCGGAGCCAGATTCCCAGACCTGACCTGGGTCAGGTGGAATCATCTTGCATGGAAATCACACAGCCCGAAGTGCTGCGAGTCCAGCACTGTGCCTGGCACAAAGTCAGCAGGTACAAATAATGAAAGGCCACCACTTCCTAGGACCAGCAGGCCAACAGCACCATGCTTATTCACGCTTTCCACCTGTGCCAGTGGCTGGGGCTCTCTCGATTGGAGCCCAAGAAGACCGGAACCATCGCCTTGTCGGAGGCAGAAGGGGAAAAGTCTAGACCAGAGCATGGCACTCTCCAGGCCTGTCTCATCCCAACTTTACATTGATCAGTAATTAAACACAGCCTCCAATTACTATAACGTTTGGCGAGGCACCAAGTGCATGTAAAACGTTGCCGTAAACATCTGCTTTATAAATTGCCTCTTGGTGTAGTGCACCAGCAGGGTTCTTGGGGGCTGGGGCGAAAGGGAAGCAGAGAGCTGGGGAAGGGATGGCGAAAGGCAGGGGTGAGGCGAGGCAAGGAGGAGGACTAGCGGGGAGGAAGGCCCTCCTTACCAGAACTGAACCTCAGGGCTGGGAGGCCTTGTCCGGGGTGGGGGTGGGGAGCTGTGCCACGAGCTGCACCCACATCTTACACCAATTACTCTCCTGCTTTTGCTTTTTTTTTTTTTTTTCCAGGACGCATCCTTCCCACTCACCTGCCACTTACATATAGAGAAACAGGAAGATGCATTTGCTTTACTGCAGACCCTGAGAGTGCTGGCAGGGGGTGGGTGGAGAGAGAATTTATAGGCTTCATAAGAAGGAGGGGTGTCTGGCTTGCCATCTCTGCCCTAAAGCCTGCCCCTTCCACTGCTCTGTCCCTTGAAGCACCCATGGATGAGTGCAGCCCACTTGGTTGTCCTCCAGGTCCTGTTCAGGGTCACCAGAAGAAGGGAGCCCCTGGGACTGGAGGGGCTGGGCCAAGGTGTGGGCTCAGCTCATAGCAACTGTTGGCTTTGCCTCTCTGGGACCTCTGTTTTTGCACCTGGGAAATGGGCACGCAACGCCCCCCACCTCCTGGGAGGCCTGAGGAGGACTTGGGGAGCCATAGCAGAGATAGCGCTGACACCACACAGGGCAGGCCTGCAACCTAGGCTACAGGTTTGGCCTCCCGGTGTCTCTCCTAAGCTTGAAAAGTTCAGGTTGGAGCATCCTTTCATAGGAGTCAACCCCTCGCCAGTCCCCAAGGGCACTCAGGTGGCACCAGCCCAGAAAGGGTTCCCAAGAGGCCTTTTTAAGGACCTGGGACCCCTGCCCCCAGTCCTGCTGGGCAACTCTATCAGTTCTAAGTCTATCTGACACTTTCTCCCTGGCTGGTGGAGACAATGGCGCAGATCTGCTGGTCCCACCCGTGGGCTACTTTGCCCACCCAGGGTGGAGGAAGTGGGGGAGCTGTCTGTGGGCAGAATGCAGACAGTAGCCGGGGCCATGTCTGGCAAACTTCTGAGTCCAGATATTGACATCTGTCCTGGCACCTTTGGCAATCTTCCCTTTTTTCTTTTTTTAAGATTCATTTATTTTTATTGGAAAGGCGGAGTTACAGAGAAAAAGAGAGATCTTCCATCTGTTGGTTCACTCCCGAAATGGCAGCAATAACCAGAGATGGACTGATTGGAAGCCAGCAGCTAGGAGCTTCTTCCAGGTCTCCCACATGGAAGCAAAGTCCTGAGGGCTTGGATCATCTTCCACTGCTTTCTCAGGAGTTCAAAGCTGGGAGTCAGGAGCTTCTTCTGGGTCAGGTGCAGGGTCCCAAGGACATGGGAGCCTCTTCCAGGTCTCCCATGCAGGTATAAGGTCCCAAGGACTTGGGTCATCCTTTAACTGCTTTCCTAGGCCAAATGCAGAGAGCTGGATGGGAAGTGGAGCAGCCAGGATGTGAACCAGTGGCCATATGGGATGCCTGTGCTGCAAGGTAGAGGATTAGCCTCTTGAGCCACAGTGCCATCCTCTGTCATCCTTTCTAATCAGCTTTATGAATGAATGCAGCATTTAGCCCTTCCTTGGTTTCATGGTATGGAAAACCCGACTGGGACCTAATGGCTCCTGCAACTGCAAATTCCAGAGAGTGGTGCCAGCTTCAGGCATGGTGTAATCCGGTCTGCCCCTGATGTCACCTCATTCATAACAGCAAACAAACGTGCCAAAACAGAAAGCACTTCGTGGTTTCAGAATGCTCCCTAGGTAGAAGCCAGCTGCCACATGACTAGCCTAAATACCTTGAGACTGCCACATTGGTCACTAAGCAGACGCTGCCCGGCAAGGAGGGACATGTGCAAGAAGCTCCAGCTGATTTGCCCATTGAGCCCGGGCATGAGACATGTGAATGAAAGAGTCCCAGCACATGCAACTTGGAGAAGGACCCCGGGACAGCCAGATCCACCTCTAGTTGTCTGTGCCATCCCAAATCAAGCCAAAACTGTCCATGTGGTGGTGGTGCACTGTCTGAATTCCCAACTTACACAACGGTGAGCATCACCAAAGGACCACTAGAGCAACTTGTGCACACAATTAATGCCTGTGCTTAACTCTGGCTCTGCCACCATCTGCAAGGGACTGTGGGCGAGTCCTTTCACTTTCCTTGTCTTGGTTTCTCCAACAATGGAAAGAGCACACAGGGTGGGGGCGTGACTCAGTCGCTGGCTTCTCCCAGACTCCTCTCTCATCGTCTCAGGAAGGCAGTGTGATGAGCTGGGACTGATCTGGGCTTTGGAGTTGGAAGTTCCAAGTTCAAGGTTTGACTCTAGTGTATATGAATGTGTGACCTGGATTCTCCGATTCGCGCTTGGCTTTTTTTTTTTTTTTTTCCCTTTCTCAGTTTTGCTTTTTCCATCTTGCTGAAAAACGTGTGATGTTAAATGTCACTGCGAACAGAACTGTGACTAACGCTGCACAATTTACACTGCTGAGTTTAAGTACGCTTGATGCCCCAGACATGTTTTGGCAATATTGAAAAACCATTTGCCTTTGCAAAGTTGTTGGGAAGGGGGAGCATATGGTGACCCTGCTGGTCCCGCAAGCCAGAAGTCCCAAACTTCTCTATAAGAACAGGGCAGTCTGCTCAGCCATCCGAAGGGATGGGTTGAAGATGTCAGCATAGACACATGCAATCGCATGTATGCTCATGTATGCTCACATGTGCACCCATACCACAAGTACACTCATGTACACATGCACACTCATACTCCCACAGAAGCACCACTGTGCATGATCACACACATACCTCACATGTTTATGTGCACATGTGTGCACTCAGTAACACATGCACACACACACAGTGCTCATGTGTGCATACCACATGCAGGTTCACACATTCACAGACCAGGCCTGATTAGAGTCAGAAGGGTGGTTATGATTAAATACGCGTTGATTATGTGAATTTGTGCTTTTGTTCACGTCTCATAAATAAGACATGAGTGCTGAAACTGCCCCCCCAACACACACAACACACACACACATGCACTTCATTGTATGTGATATTCATTATTTACAAATCAGAAGATGAACTAGGGAGAAGTCCTGACTGGTTTATCAGATGGTGCATAGATCAGGTGGAAGATGACAAGCCTAAGAAATGGCACCGGATCTGTTTGAAGCAGGATGGCCCCACATGCATCTGGATTTATGGTTCCCCTGGACAAATCAAGGGACTAGGTCAATTGGGGAGGGCAGCCTGGAAGCTAGGGCCCTCTGACCCTCTGCTGAGTCAGAGCAGAGACCCCTCCATCCTGCTCAGTGGCCTTTGCTCACTAATGTGGGAACCACAGGAAAGGACGGCCACTTTCCACTTTTTTGGAGCATGGGTGGCTGTTTTCAGGAAAGCAGTAACAGGCAGAACTGGGTCCAAACACAGAACCTGCTGCTCACAGCTGCATGATTTTGACTGTGAGCTAGGCCTCCTTGTGAGTCCAGTCTTGGGGAATGTTGGCAGCAAAAGATGACTCAGGTGCACCTGGGGCCCTCTGCCTCCTCAGTCTTTCTTCAGCCCAACCTCCCAATCCCCCAACTCTGCCATTGGATGGGGGGTACCGGGACCTGCCCTTCCTGCCTCCTGCAGCTCCTGCCTTTGGCTTCACCAGCCCTCACAGGTGCACTAGTTCCCCTCCTCTACTCAGAAGCCTGCTGTGGCTCCTGAGGGCCCCCATAAAAGAAGCCCTCCCTCACTCCCACCCGCCAGATTCCCAAGGCTGGGCCCAGCCAGCCCCTCTGGACGGCTCCATCACCACAGCCCCGCCTCACCCGCCTCAGTCCCTCACGTAGGTCAAGCTCATTGCCGTACCAGGGCTCTTTGCCCTTGCGGTGCCCTCTGCCTGGAGCCTCCTACCCTGGCTCCTCTCTCCTGACTCCACTTAAATGTCACCTCCCCAGGGAAAGCGCTCCATCTAAATTAGGTCCTGGACTTGCTCCGCGCCCTCTCTTGGGACCTTGTCAGTTTCCTCTGTGATGCTGATCGCCATTTGTCACAGCTTGACTTGTTTGGGTTTCCTGCCTTGTGCCTGTCACTCCTGTAGATTGGGAGCCTGGGCAAGCAGAGGCTGGGGCGGTTTTACCTTGCCAAGGTGGTCCCGGGCACTGAGAGAGGAATAGGTGCTTTGCAAATGCCCTTCCTAAGAACTAAATGGCAGCTGTGGCCATCCCAGGAAGGCACAGGGACGCAGCTGGGGCAAGGTGGAGGCCACTGGTCTGGGGACTGTGCAGCGCAGAGAGGAGGGGCCAGACTCTGGGCTTTCCCTACCCATCCATGCCCACTCCTCCCCGATTCCCTGCCAACTCCAGGGTTGCCCCACCCCCACCCCAAGGGATGTTTTCTTGCCTCTCCCTAATGACCTGACATACAAGGTCCTGGTGACAAACCTCCCTCTGATAAAAGATGCAAACTAACATCTGGCAGTTAATTAATAAAGAGCAGCGGTGTCTGTCTGGGACGTGTGGTGTGCTGACGCCGGCACTTTCTTCGCCCGCCCCAAGAGATGCTGATGCCGGCCGCAAAAACGGGGGGAAAAGGATCGATTTGGACCGGGTCCTGCTGATGAGGCTCCCTGGGGCAAGACCCCCTCTGTGGAGGGGTTGGTGGCAGAAGGTAGAACTCCAAGACTGAGCCCCTAATATGTAACCATGCCCTGGAGCCCACTCAGCCCTCCCAGGAGCCTTCCTGGAGAGATGAAGGCACCTGCGCCCATTCACAGATAAGAAGACTGAGGCTCAGCATACCCACATCCAAGCTCCTTCACTGTTGGTTCCAGGCAGTGCCCGGGAGTCTGTATTTGGGGAAAGCACCCTTGTGACTCGTGTATGGGCAGAACACAAAGCTCACCTTGGCAAATGCCATAGGAGTACTATCAAGCATTCATTCAGCACCTGCTATATGCTCCCTCCCAGACTGATCCTAGTTCAGCCTTGGCGGTAGGAAGGATGGAAAGGATGGATGTCCTCACTTTTTTTGTAGACAAGACCCAGAGAGAGCAAAGCACCTGGAGAGGTCACTTAGTGACTCAGGCAGGCGCCAGCCCACACCCTCTGCTGCCCCAGCCTCAGGCTTCCCACTTGTCTGCGTGTGGCTCCTGCCTGCCCACTGCTGTGACCGCTGTTCAGGATAGGTCCCAGCAAGGCAGGCCTCCCCCCTCAGCTAGGTGTGACAGCCAGCACTCCAGCAAGCGGGTCATTCCCCAGGGGTCCTGGCTGCTGCCAGGGCTCTTCTCTCAGGCTGGGAGAGGGAGCTAGGAGTGCTCACCGAAGGAACGAGCAAGCGGCACCTCAGCAACTTTTCCTGGCAACCAGGAGGCCACGGAGTGGGTGGAGGAGGGTGGTCAGCCAGATGGGCTGCGAGGCGTGAGGGGTCTGCAGATCCAGAGAGAAGGACCCTGTGATCAGGACCTGAGCCATCTGTGTCTAGATCAAAGCTCCTTGACCAACTCTGTTGAGGGCTGTGAGGGTTCTGCCTGCCAATGAGGCTCCAGAGCAGCGCATCCCAGAACCAGGGTGAGATGCTGGCTGCACCCTGGGGCGTGACTGCAGCCCACTCCGAGAACCTTGACTGTCTTACAGATGAGGGCTCAAACCTTCAAGGCTGTGTGAACAATGGCCTTGGTTCCGTTATTCCTCACCACAGAGTGGGGGCATTCCATAATCACATGACTGGGTGGGAGGAGAGAAACTGGGGCTGGCACCTATCCCCAGGACACAGACGTGCGTGGGCTGATCTCAACAGCACAGGAAGCCCTGTGGTCTGAAGCAGGTGTGCTCACTCATGGGAGGAAGGTCCCAGCCAGTGGTCCCGGAGTAGTCAGCGAGCGGCGGCAGGGCGCCAGCCAGCACAAAATCCTCAGCATAATCCAATTGTTACCGACTTGCCCTGTGGCTGTCATGCTCCGACGCCAAAGCGCTCCCCTGGCGAGGGAGGACCTGGTGGGGCAGCCACCTGGTAGACCAACCCCTCCCAGCACCGCACAGGGCGGCCCTGGGAGGGGATGGGGGTCCCTGGCTCTGCCACCAGCGGTGCTGGCCAAGTCCCTTAAAGCTCTCTAGGTCTCTGCCTTGTGCAAAAGCAGACAAGGCGAGAGAGAGCTCAACCTGGGGCTCCTGTGAAACCTCTGCCCCTGTCCCCTCCTGGGAGCTCCCATCCTTCTCCTAGGCTCCCAGAATCCCTCTGTGG
The DNA here is from genome assembly GCF_017591425.1 of Ochotona curzoniae. NCBI lineage: Eukaryota > Metazoa > Chordata > Mammalia > Lagomorpha > Ochotonidae > Ochotona > Ochotona curzoniae. The sequence continues at coordinate 12,517,517 of NW_024467101.1, read as the reverse complement.
CCCCATTCCCAGCTGGGCTTTAGGGCCCTTCCCCCAGCTGCAGTGGTGGGTAAATGGCATGGGAGACTCTGTATGATAAATGAGACTTATTGTGACATGAGCTTGCCCAGCTTACAGGTTCATGTGAATGTCCTGGGGCCTGTGAAAGGCAGACTAGACTAAGCAATGGAACCTGTCAGGCTAGGAGCATACCAGATTTTTCTCGCTTAACAATGTTTTCCAACATATTGGGACATACCCTTCAGGGAGCATGGGTACCAGGAGTCAACATCCACTAACTGGGAAGAGGATGTTGGCATGAACCCACTTTTCAGTTGGGTAAACTGAGGTGCAGGCAGGGAAAACAATGAATCTGTTGCCTGGGCTTGAACCTAGGTCTGTCTGAGTTGTGAGCCCTGTTTCCCTATCTGGCCAGGAGAGGGGATGAAGACCCTCCCCTGAGGTTGCGCACCCCACCCCCTCTATCTGTCTCTCTCCTCTTCACCCCAGTTACTCCCCTCCTCTCCAGCTTCCTCCTCAGCCCTGCCCAGGCCTCAGCTCTGATTCTGTATGCTAATGAAGGGAGTGATGTGGCATTTAAATAATTCTCCTTCCTCTCTCTCTTGCTGTGAGCGCTGCTGAGTCGGGAGAAATTCTGGCCTCTTATTTATGAAGATGGTTCCTCTCCCTGAGCTGAGTGTCGAGCACAGAGATTTCCCGCTGCCAGCGGCTCCTGGGGAGTGCGCCCATCCCCACCCTGGGCCCCTAAGTGCCTGTTAACAACTTTCCCTTCTGCTATCAGCGCCCCTTTCACGCCCCTTTTTATCTTTACATTTCAATATCATTACAAATCCTAGTGTTATTCAAATTGTATCAATTATTCAATTTTTCCTCCCTGAGTGCAGGCAGCAGCCTCACTGGGGCTGAGCCGGAATGCGTTGCCTTTCCACCTTTTCAGGAGGTCTTAAGAAGGTGGGGAGGGGGAGAGGGTGGGGGGGCTTGGCTTCATCCATTAGAGGCCCTGGGGGTGAGGGCTGGGTGGGTTGGCTCCCACATACCATGGGATTAATTCTGACTCATGCACAGTTTCCATTTGGTGTGGCAGGAGATCCTGCTGCCAGGAAGCACCAAAGGCAACATTAGGGAGAGAAAACAATGTGGCTGCCTATGCCTTCACTGAGTGCCTTTTGTAAGCATAACAGCTTCCATTTATTGAACATTTACTGTATGCCAGACCCTGCTGGAGGCTCCTGGCAGGAGGGACAGCTCCCCACAAATCTCCTGTTTCTGCTTTTATTTATTTGAAAGACCAAGTGACAGAGAGAGGCAAAGAGAGGGAGAGAGAGAAAAAAAAAAAAAGAGAGAGAGAGATCTTCTATCTGTGTTTCATTTCTCAGATGGCTGCAATGGTTAGGGCTGAACCAGGCTGAAGCTAGGAGCCAGGAGCTTCTTCCAGGTCTCCCACGTGTGGATGGCAGGTATCCAAGCACTTGGGCCATCTTCCATTGGTTTCCCAGGCACATTAACAGGGAGCTGGATGGAAAGTTGAGCAGTCAAGACATGACACAGCACCCATACGGGATGCAAGTGCCATAGGTGGTGGCTTAACATGTTGAGCCACAACACTACCCCCTAAATCTTATTTTTAAAGTTATTTAAAAGTATATTTATTAATTTATTTGAAAGGCTTATGCTCTCCTCATGCTTGTTCACTCCCCCAAATGTTTGCAACAGTTGGAGCTCAGCTAGGTTAAAGCCAGGGTCTCCATCTGGGTCTCCCGAGCATCCGGACCATCTTATGCTGCCTTCCCAGGTACATTAGCAGAGAGCTGGATGGAGAGTGGAGGTGGGATTTGGTCCTGGGCTCTTCGGTAATGGGTATGGAGTCCCAAGCTGAACCTTCAAGATGTCCTGGGGAGCGGTAACCATATTAAACCCTTCTCCCAAGCTTTAGCCTAGGGTTGCACAGTGCTAGAGCCTGGTCTCCACCTCGGGCCTGAGTTCTCCACCTCAGCCACAGGCTTGGGGGCTGTGGAAGTGGAAGGAAGCAGAACCAAGCTCACCTGCCACCCCCAACTTAATGACTCACCAGGGCCCTTGTAGCCTGTAAGTAACCGCAGGTTGTGGCCTGTACCTGTAGAGGCTGGGCCAGATGTAATGGCTTGGGATGTTGGGAAATCCCAGCCAGCTTGCAGCTCCTCGCGGAGCCTGGGACACAAAAGTGGCACCTATAAGGGATCCCGGTGCATGCATGGTGAGGATCCAGCCACCAGGTTATCATACCGGACCCTCAGCTTCCACTTTAGAGGTGACAAAACTGGGGCCCAGGGAGGCAAGGGTGGATGAGCCCAAGGAAATACAGCAGGCTTCTGATACCTCAGTGGACACGAAGGGTCATGGCATGGGGTCCAACCCTAGTGGCTGCTTAGGTAAGTGTCAATCAAAGGAGCCTTCAGTCTGAAGGACTCTCCCCACAACACACTTCCCTACGTGATCTTCCTCCCCATGCCTCCGTTTCCCCACTGTGCATGCCAGCGCTGAGCTCCAAGGCCCCTCCATCCCAGCTCTAACCTTGGCACCCTTCCTGTCCTGTGCTGTCTGTTCTATCAGCCTGGTATGCCCACCTTCTGATTTACTGAGTCACAGCCACCAGCTCCGAGGCAGGTGCAAGCCCCCTTGGGAGCTGTGTCACCTGGCTCCTGGGGTCTCCTAACACATGGGAGGAGGGAGCAGCGGCAGCAACAGTGACAAAGCTGTGACAGAGCTGGGGGGACTTCTATACCAGCCACTTGTGCACCTGCCTTGTGCCCTTGGTCCCTGGCAAGGGTGGGGCTTACCTCCGGGTGAAGACACAACCCCTTCCTGAACTCGGGGGCTCTGGGAGTCAGATCTGTGCCTCTGGGCTGGGCTGGACACATTGAGCTCTGAGCAGGCAAGCAGAAGCAGAGAAAGAAGGGTGCCTGCCAGTGCATGGGCTGTCCACAGCTCCCGTGTGGAGCACGGGTCATTTCTTGGAGCCATGATGGATTGAAGAGAACTAGCTCCAGGAAGCTCCTCCACCCAATTGAGACTCAAGGATTTCCCTCAGAGGAGGGACTGCCAGGCGGTGTTAAGCCCCTTCCCCAGAGAAGCAGAGGGTCTACCCTGCTAGATGGGGCTCATGTTCTGTCTCGCTAGTGCTCCCAGCACCTGTGGGTATCTGAGTGACCCAGTTCCTCCCCAAAGCATGACAACTTCCGAGGAAGTGCAGTTGCCTCCTATTGTACAGAGCACCTACAATCAGCAAGTCTCCCAGCAGGTGTAATCTGCACAGTCAGGCTTCACTCCTTCTCCCCCTGCACCCTGAAGTCCCTGAGCCTCTCCTGTCATCACCAGCTTGCGCCCTCTCATACCTACAGAGTTGGGAACATGCTGCTCCATGCAGCCGCATCTGGCTCAGTCCATCTCCTACTCCTGGCTGCAGGTGGAATGGCCTGAGGAGTCCCTGCCAGCTCTCTTAGCCTGGCTCCATGGCCGTGCCCTTTGAGCAGATTAAGACACTGAGGCTGGGGGGATTTGCCCAAGAGCATGTGTCTGTGGCTGGGCTGTTCCCTGGCGTGGTTCCCTGGCTCTGCATCAGCTCTGAGTTGGTCTAGTTCCATTGCTACTTCAGGCCTTTGCACACACATGCTCTTTCCTTCACCTGGCCTGTCACACATCCTCCTTTGTCCATCAGTAGCCGTGATGCTGGCAGAAATTTGCTGAACATGACCCATGAGCTCCTTCAGTCCTCCTATGATCTTGTCACAGCTGAGGTCACAGAGCCACAGAGAGGGCAGGTCACTTGACTGAGGTCACACTGCTGGTGGCAACATTCTTATTTGATGTTGTATGATTATTGGAGTGATCTGTTCTAGTGTGCATGTGTTTTTATTTACTTGAAAGATGGTAATAAAGCAAGAGGGAGAGACAAGATGGAAAGCTCTTTGATTTGCTCATTTATTCCTAAGCTGGGGATGGTCCAGGATGAAGGCAGGAGCCAAGAACTCCAGCCAGGTCTTCCACATGGGTGGCAGAGTCCCAAGCACTGGACCATCCTCTCCTGCTTTCCCAGGTGCCTTAGCAGGGAGCTGAATGGAAAGAGGAGCATTGGAACTAGAAGTGGTGTACTGATAGGGGATGCTGGTGTCGCTGACCCTGAGTGACCCGTTCTCAGCAAAGCAAGATCCCAGAATAATGCTCCAGAGTCACAAAGCCACACCTCTAACTACAGGGTGACTGCCCCCTAACTGTCATAATACCCAGATCAGCAGCTTTGTCCCCAGGATCCCCAGGGAACAATAGGAAAGCACTGGCCAGGTGCCACACTGTGGACTGCTGCCTTCTGCCTCCCCTCAACCACACAGCAAGACTGGGGCCTCTGGGAGAGTCTCCAGGAGCCTCTCATCCCTCCTCCTCTTCCCCCTCTCCCCCGTACCAGTTTACTGCCAATGACACTCAGACAAATGGCTGCTGTCAGCACGGCGGGGCCGGGGAAAGGCGTGTCGTGTGATGTATGGGACCATCTCCTGGAACCACAGGCCCCTGCGCTGCAGCTCTGATGGGGGTTCCCCTCCCCCATCATCCTGTGACCTGGGGGGCTACCCTTGGGCTTGGGGCTCCCCCTCCTGCCCGGCCCTGGGGATGACTCCCTCGTCAGACACAATTACTGGGGTCTTCCATCACCTGCTGCAGAGCCCACTCCCTTAACTCCGGGTTGCTACACAGCCCTAAACCCAGCCTCTGTGATGTCTGTTTTGGGCGCCCCCTTCCGGATTATTTCAGGGTTGGGGGTGGAGGGCAGAGTGGCTGTCTTACTCTTTTTAAAATATTTTAAAATATTATTTATCTGGAAGGCAGAAAGCCAGAGAGAGACAGAGGGATGTCTTACCTGCTGATTCATTGCTCAAATGCATGCAGTGGCCAGGGCTGGACCAGGCCAAGGTCAGGAGCTTGGAGTTCCATCTGGGTCTCCCACATGGTGACTGGGACCCAAATGTTTGGGTCATCATATGCTGCCTTATCGAATGCTTGTCATCTGATCTTCAGCTTCAGGGCCTAGAGAAAGGTGATGCAAACCCAGTCAGAATTCAACCTGGCAACTCATGCTGCCCTGGATTACAGCCATGTTTTCCCGGCTAATGGTCAGGACCCAGAAGGAAGCTGCCATCTCCCTGCATCTTCCACCAGCGCCTCCAGCAACCCCCTTCTCCCCAGCCTCCCCCTGCTCCCGTCCCCCGCCACAGAGTACCAAAATGGCTTCTCCTGCCTGGGGGACTCTGGCACCAGATTCATCATCCTTAAAGTAAGATTACCAAGGGCCAACATTCTAGCACAACAAGTTACGGCTTGCTGAGATGCCAGCATCTCTCATTTGAGCACCCGTTTGAGTCCTGGCTGCTCCACTTTTGATCTAGCTCCCTGCTAACACACTTGGGAAAGCGATGGAGGATAGTCCGGGTGCTTGGGCCACCCATGTGGGAGACCAGGATGGCGTTCCTGACTCCTGACTTGGGTCTGGCTCAGTGCTGGCAACTCGGGAGTGAACCAGCAGGTGGAAGAACTCTTTCTCTCTGTCCCTCTCTCTTTCTCTGCCTTTCAAATCAATAGAAAAATAAACCTTGATGAATAAATAAAAGGCAACAGCAACAACTGCATTTTTTCATGACACTGTTCAAGCGCTTCATGTGCAGAGAATCCTGCTGTCATAGCACCGAGTATTCATCCTAACTAGCAGCTCTACACCACCAAGTCATGTGGGCTAGTACCCCAACAGCTGGGCCGAGCCAGCAGGCAGACCTGAGGGAACCAAGCTCACACCATTGGTTTCACCCTGGGTCCTAACAACAGAAGTCCAACTAGTTTCATGCTCCCATTTCCCAGACAAAGCACATTGACACTCAGAGTCTCAGGTGCTTTCCCAAAGTCCTGAACTGGGAGGAATTCGCTTCGTCAGCTCCTGGACAGCTCTGTAGATCACCTGTGCCCAGCAGAGGAAGAGCAGAAAAGCCTACATGTGTCGGACACCCCAGGATTAAAACATGAGGCACTTGTTCCTTGTACGTGGAGGCACAAATGCCTCCCGCAACCTTGTTCTTCCTCTGGGATGGTTCACCAAGCATCATCAACGATGATGCACCTGGCCTGAGCCACAGGGAGAGGGGGCATGTAAGCAGCTTTGAGGTACCTCAGGGCTCAGCAGGGGCCTGGGAGACAGGCTTCCAGAGAGGAATTTGGTCAGAGTCTATCCTGAAACTAATGCTGAGTACTGCCACCACCCCAGTTCTGCTGAGTACCACCTGTTCACGAGACAGCATCCAGGGCCCCAGTGCCACAGTCAAACACCACACACCAACAAGGCTCCTGCCATTACACCTTGCATTTCAGCAGAGGGAGATAATGATCATCCAATCAGGAAGGGTCAGCCTGGACATAGCAGGTGGCAGGGCAGGACACAGGGAATGCTGATGAGGTCAGGAAGGAACCTCTGCACAAAGGGGACCAGGGGGCTAAGACCACAAGGCCTGGCAGGAGCCACACCTGCAAAAGTCAACTGGGGAAGTCTGGGATGCGGAGGGCCCAGGTGGCTGGAGACAGAGAAGGGGCTGGGAACAAAGGAGGAGCAGGGTTCCCTGGGGCAGCACAGAGAGAGCTAGTGTTGGTCTGTGCAGGCTGCTGTCGCCCAATGCCACAGACAGATGCAGAAGCCGGAGGGACCACAGTCAGGGTGGTGGTGGTGGCAGTGGTTTGTCTGCATAGGGGAAACAGGATTGGTTTCTTCTGAGGCCTTGGTTGGCAGATAACCACCTTCTCCCAGTGTCCCCACATGGCCTCCCCCATGCCTGTCTGGGTCCTGATCTTATATAAAGATACCTGTCATGTTGGAAAATGACCTCATTTTACCTTCACTATCCCACTGAAAGCTCATCTTGGGGCCAGTGTTGTGGTGCAATGCCAGCATCCTGTATCAAAGCAGTTCTGGCTGCTCTACTTCTGATCCAGTTTCCTGTTAATGTGCCTGAGAAAGCATTAGAAGATGCCTCAAGTGCTTGGACTCCTGCCACCCACATGGGAGACCCAGATGGAGTTTTTGGCTCTTGGTTTTAGCCTGGTTCAGCCCAGGCACTTGTGGGTATTTGGGGAATGACCCAGCAGATGGAAGACCTCTGTGTGTCTATCAATGTCCAGCTCCCAGCAGGACCACTCCTCTTCTCCCACAGGGACATCTGCACACAGCTGCCTCCTTCCTGCTTCACCTTCTTCTCTCTGGCTGCTGTGAGCTTCAACTCCACCGCCACCGACCTGGACCCAGATCTTTCATGTCAGGGGCTACCTAGGAGCAGTCAGGTATTGGGAAGGGATGGGAACTGCCCCCTTTATGTGTGCCTCATGGAAATCCAGAAACAATTGTGGCTGCTGGAGATTCCCCCTTGTAGCGGACCGGGGTACAGCCAGGGGGTGGCTCCTGGTGATAAACCCACAGTCACAGCTGCTTGTGCTTGGTGCTTTACTGGACTCTTGTTCCTAGATCTCCTGTGTAGCCCTGTGGAAAGCAGGAATCATCCTTACAAAAGAGAAAAAATTGCAGCCCAGAGAGGTTGAGTCACTTCCTAGAGGATGCAAAGCCAAGCCTTTTCTCCTGCTTTATGAGGTCAGAACCTCAGACACCCCTGGCCCAGCCTCCCTGGTTAGGGGGCAGTGCCTCCATATCACCACATGATTCCCACTCCCCCCACCCCATAGCAGGGACCTGTTATCTGTTTTGTGCACGGCCTGTGCACATCAGTGTAATGGACGACACAGGTCCTGGCGGAGGTGGTCGCTGGCAGCGATGATGTATGAGGCACTATTGTTTGATATGAATGCATCAGGCGACATCCCTGATAAAGACTTTACCAGCAGTGCCGGTTCGCTGGCGGCAGCCTTGTAGACGAATAGAGGGGGCAGAGACAGAAGCCCAAGTCCCTATCACACAGGGAGCCGCCTACAGGGAGCTGCTGCGAGTCACCCTTCCTTGCTTTCAAAACACCTGGGGCCCAAACCCTCTCTCTTACACCAGGCCGCAATGAGGTTATAGATCCAGGACTCCGGCGTTAGAGAGCATCGGAATGGGCTCAGGAGCCAGCTGGGAGGCAGAACAGGTCTGGGGTTGCAGCTGGGAGCCTACTGTTTGGAATCAGTGGCACCAACAAATCGGCCCTAAGACTCAGGGCCCAATGGGGCCCAAAAATGGTGCAGGATGAAGAGAACAGGAGTGTGCTTAAGGTCCTAACCCTCTGGAGGGGATTCTGGGCTCCCCTAAGAAACAGTCAGCCAAATATTTGCCAAGTAAGTCTTAGTTGCCCAAGTTGAGTCATGGGCATATCAGAAGTGTCTGCTGTGGCTGCCTGCCTGTGTCCTGCCCACATACACAGCTCCCAGGGGCTGCATAGAGGGGACCCCCAAGTCTTCCTGGAGGGAATTTCTTTCTTTTTTAAGAAATGATTTTTTAAAATTATTATTGGAAAGTCAGATATACAGAGAGGAGAGGCAGGAAGATTCACTCCCCAAGTGGCCACACTGGCCAGTGCTGCGCACATCTGAAGCCAGGAGCCTTGTTCGAGTCTCCTATACAGGTTCAGTGTCCCAAGGCTTTGGGCCATCTCTGACTGCTTTCCCAGGCCACAAGCAGGGAGCTGGATGGGAAGCAGGGCCGCCCAGGACACAAACTGGCACTCATATGGGATCCTGGCGCATGCAAGGCAAGGACTTTAGTTGCTAGGCTACTGGGCTGGGCCCCTGGAGAGGCTTTCTTATGGTGATATCACTCCCAGGTGCACGCTGACAATGCAGGGACTTCAGGACACACTCCAAGGGAAGGAGAGCCTATGGAGGACTGGAAGATCCTTCAGAGCATGTGTGCAATGAGTCCTGCTCTCTGAGTGAGGAACAGCCTCTGTGTGCAAACCCACCCTTTGCACCCTGGAGGTCAAGACCAGCAGAGTCTGGAAGCTGCCCCCGAGGGGGTAGAGTCACAGGGGACTGTGGATGGTAGGTCTGGGGACAACATGGAGGGGTCTGGCTGAAGAAGAGTGCCATGAAACACTGGAGGCAGCCCACCTTATAAGAAGAAGGAGCTTGGACCCAGTATGATAGCTTAGTAGCTAAGTCCTCGCCTTCCATCTGCTGGGATCCCATATAGGCACTGGTTTCTACCCTGGCTGCTCCCATCAAGCTCCCTGCTTGTGGCCTGGGAAAGCAGTAGAAGATGGCCCAAAGTCCTGGGACCCTGTGCCTACGTGGAAGACCTAGAAGGAGCTCCTGGCTTCTGGCTTTGGATTGGCTCAACTCTGGTCATTGTGGCCATTTGGGGGAGTGAATCAGTCAATGAAAGATCTTTCTCTCTGTCTCTCCCCTCTGTAAATATGATTTCCCAATAAAAATAAATAATAAAAAAAGGGATAGGGGAGTTCCTAGACACAGGGAACAGTTGAACAGCTTGCTAGGGCTAGGCTGGGGGTGGTAAGTGACTGTTAAGGGGACAGGGATTCTTTTAGGGGTGACAGAATATTCTGGAATGAGGTAGTGGTGATGGCTGCACCATCCTGTGACTGTACTCAAAACCACTGAACTGTAAGTTATTTTTTAAATGTTATGTTGTGATTTAAAAAAAAAAAATATTTGAGAGGTGGAAAGACAGAGACAGAGCTTCCAACTTCTACTAGTTCACTCCCCACATGCCCATGTGAAATGGGCCTGAGCCAGGCCAAAGGAAGACAGGAGTTGGGAATTCTGCCTCGGTCTCCCACATGGGTGCCATGGACCCCGATACTGAGCCATCGTCTGTTGCTTCCCAGACGTACGTGAGCAGGAAGCCAGAGTTAGGAGTGTGGCATTCCAAGATGGGATGCAACCATCGCAAACAATGTCTTAAGTATCCCTGGCTATTGTGGGCATTTGCGGAGTGAATCAGCAGATGGAAGATCCTTGTCTCTCTATAAATTTGTTTTTCCAATAAAAATAAACAAATCTTAAACAAACAAAACAACAGAACCTGCATCAGCTTCCTCAGGATGATACCAAGGTCCCTCGTGTGGTCTCCAAGCCTCAGAGTGCCCCTCCTGCCGTCCTTATCATCAAACATGCCTCCTTGAGCTTCACCCAGCGCCCTAAGCCTGAAGGTCCCCCACAACATCACCTTAGTCCACCTCCTGCCCCGAGTGGACCTGCAGTAGGCAGTCACCCACACCCCATGAGCTTGCCCTTGCCCTGCCAGGCTTCCCGTCTGTCTGTCTGACTGTGTTTAGGTCATGGGGAGAGGCTGAAGACCCAACCACAACCACTATCACCATCTCAGTAATGATAACAAGAGACTCCCCTGGGTCCTGACCCCTTCTACCCCCTTGGATGCTAACTGCAAGCCTCAGACAAATACACAGCCAGGCTCTGCTATACAGCCTCAGAGCTCAGTCACGTTTCTTCCTGTTTCAATGTGCCCTGTTTCAATGGCACACACCCCAAGGAAACGGCAGTTTCTATGGTGAGGTCAAATCCACCGTACCACAACGCCAGTGAGGTGGTGGTTATGGTTATGACAATAGGAGCTGGGGCTGGATCAGAGTCAGGAGCTAGGAACTCAGTTTGGGTCTCCTAGGAGGGTAGCAGGGGCTCCTCACACCTCCTCCTCCCCACTTCTTCATTTCCCTAAGCCTGCCCCATCCCACGACCCCATCTCTCAGCACCTGGACTCCTGCAATGGAGCAAGGAGAATCCTTGGATCACTGTTCCCTGCAGTGTGAGCTCAAACCCATTTCTGCAGATGCTTCCAGAAGTGACGATGGAATGTTGACAGTGGGGGTCTTGGGCATGTTGTGCCTGACCTGTGCCCTCACACCCACCCTAAGCCCACCCAGGGGTCGGCAGGAAGCAGGCTGCTGTGTGGCGGTTCCAGACATGACTGTTAGAGCTAATTTATGCTCCGTTTACACAGGCTCCAGATGTCCTGGGCTTCAGTGCACATTTATCCTAATGCCAGGGAAGAAGGAAGGCTGGGCCACAGGCTTCCTGCCTGCTCCTCCAGCTGAAAGGAAAACACCCCAGGCACCTGCCTGCTCTGCCAAGCCCTACTCCTGTTCCCTAGAACTTCTGTTCAGGGTTTGCCTCAGGGACTGTAAGTGCAGTCCCACGCCTGGCCCCCTGTCCCACGGGGGACCACTTCATATTCATGCCACGTCACCAGTCAGGAGGTGGCAGTTAGTTCGACATCTCTTGGAGAGATATGTTGAGGTCCTAACCCTTGTGTAACTACAGAGGGGTAGTCTTTACGGGTGGATTTGTCAGGAGGTGGTTTCACTGGATGAAGGCTGACCCTAACTCACTGGCTGGCGTCCTTAAACAAGAGGGAACTTTGGATAGAGACAGAGAGAGACGCCACATGACAATAGAGGCAGAGGTGGGAGGCCTGTCTCAGCTAGGGAGCACCCAGGCTTAGCAGAAACTATGAGAGAGGCCTGGGATTGTTTTTGACATCAGAGCTTCCAGAAGGGCACATATGGATTCCAGACATTTGGCATCCAGACCCAGGACAGAATAAATTCCTGCTGCGTTTGAATCTCCTGGTTCGTGGTTCTTGGTCACAGAAACCCTAGTAAATTCCTACTAGGGGACTGCCAAATGGTCAGGGATGGGTGGCATTTGGTGCTTAGGACACCTGCCTGGCATCAAGTCCCACCTCTGATTCCCATCCAGCTTCCTGTTGATGTGTGCCCAGGGAGGCAGCAGGTTCAAGGCCTTGAGTCTCTGATACCCACAAGGGAGATGCAGGAGTTCTGAGTTCTTGGCTGTAGCTTGGCATTGGCTGCTCTGGGTATTTGGGGAATGATCCAACAGATGGAAGATCTCTTTCTTTCTCTCCCCTTCTCTCTTGCTGTCTACCTTTCCCATGAAATGACAATAAATTTTTAAAAAAAGTTTAAAGTTCATAGAAAATGGAATTGAAAGGTAAGTTTTGGGGCACAAAAACATTTTTGAAATCCTTGCATCATTTTTTTTTATAAAATGTGGTGATAATGATAATGGTGATGGTGATTGTGGTGACAATGATAGTAGGTGGCGATTGAGGGTGGTGATGGTGATGGTGATGGCAGTGATGGCGATGGTGATGGTGGTAGTGATTATGGTGACAGTGATGATGGTAGTGGTGGTACTGAAGGTGGTGATGATGATGGTGATGGTGCTGCTGGTGCTACCGATGATGGTGATGATGATGGTGACGGTGTTAACTGGGTAATGGTGATGGTGGTATCTACACAGACTGTTCTGTGTCCTAGGTTTTCATGGCAATGTGCTGCAGCACAGGGGCTGAAGGCAACAGAAACTGAAATTTGGGAGCTGGGTGTCCCAAATCCAGATGTGAGTTCCTGTTCTGAGCCACTGGGAAGACTCTTATCTCCCCCTCTCTCTGACTCCTGGTGGTAACTGCCAATCCCTGACAGTCCTACGCTCACAGCTGCACCCATCTCCACCTTTCAGGCCCGCCCTCCTGTGACACTGGCTGCTTTGGGCAGCGGCCACCTTCATGACTTCACCTTAATGTGACTGCACCTGCTAACAGCCTAATTCCAAACAAGGCTGTAGTTACAGACATGGGTGGTTTAGCAATCAGGACCTCAGGCGAAATTTTGGGGGGCTCTATTAATCTCATAACCTATCCCTCTTCACACACAAACACACACTCTCTCTCTCTCTCTTTGTCCTGCATCTTATTCTCAGGTTCACACTGTTGTCATGCCTGCTTCCTGGCACCATCCTACATTTGCCTCAGGGGTCACCTTTCTCCTAGTCTCTATAGGCATTTACTGAGTTTCACTCTCTGCCAAGTGATATGTAGAGGAATTGGGGACACAGAGAGAAGGTAATGGCATGGTCCCTGTCTTCAAGGAGCTCCCTATCCAGAAGGGAGAGTGAGGTGGGCATAGGTCGCCAAGTCCTTGTTCCTCTTTGCCCATTCATACTGCCTAGGTTCTTTCCTGCCCTGTGTACCTGCATGGTTGTGCCCTTTGAGGCTGCTCAGATATGCACCTGTCCAATGGTCACATCCATCCATCTGGAAGGGCCAATCATATCCCAAAGGGGACATGCACAATGTGACTTCCTCCACATCCCACCCCCGCGCATGCACACCCACCTCTCTGTCTCCCATTCTCCCACTGTCTGCGCATCTGTCACTCAAGAGGCTGAAGATGGCCTGGCCCATCTCTGGGCTTTGTACCGAAAGGGCTAAATGATATGCTGACACCTTAATTATGGGCCATTGTCACCAAGCATGGCAAAAATTGTCTGAGTGATCCTCAGAGAATGGGCGCTATCAGCCCAGCAGCGCCTTTGATTCCTGTGGCAGATCTGAAAGTGACACAAATGGTGGCTTGCTCCAGCCCGCAGCCAGCCCATAGCCCTCTGTGACACCTGTGGATACCCATTTCCACCTCTATTCATGGCTTCCACAGCCAAAGTGCCTCTCAATGTGAAGAGTCCTAGCTGGTCACCTTGTGTCTCTGCTGCCCGCTAATGAAAATACCATCCTCTGCTCGCACCCTGCATCCCTCCCCTGCCTGAGTTACTGAGGTAGATGCTGGCCACACTGGCTAAATACCCACCAATGCTGCTGTGATCAGGCAGGGCAAACACAATCCAGACACTTGCAGCACCCAATGTGGGAGGACCATTATTCTCCTATTTTGTAGCTGGGGTAATAGAGGCCCCACATTGTCAAGCCTCCTCCTGGCTACCTACCTGTGAGGGGCAGAGCAGGTCACCTGGTTCCCGGCTTCTGTCTGTCTCTCTCTTAAGATTCACCTTTATTTATTTAAAAGGGAGAGGGAAAGAGAGAAGAGAGAGATCTTGCATAGCCTGCTTCAGTCCTCAAATGTCCGCAACAGCCCAGAAGTCCATCTGGGTCCTCCAAGTGGTTGGCAGGGGATCACAGAACTTGGGCCACCTTCTGTACATCAGCAGAGAGCTGGATGGGGTGCAGAGTGTCCAGGACTGGATATGGCATTCCAGTATCACTGGACAATGCTGGCCCTTTAGCCTGAAGCTGTTGGTTTACACATGTGCACCCCCAATCAAAGCCCCAGCCATGACTCCTGCCTCCCACTTTCTGCTAACATAAACCCGGGAAGCAGTGGTGATGGCTTAAGGAGCTGGGCTTCAGTCACCCACATGGCCAGAGAGGCTGCTGTGAATATTTGGAGAGCCAATCAGCAGATGAGAGCATGCACTCTCTCCCTCTCAAATAAACATGTTTTTAAAAAACCATGTTGTTTTCAATCCTCCTCCAGTGGGAGAACTTCAAAATAACAGTGTTTAGATTAAGGTCACCTCTGCTGCCTTGGGGAGGGCTGGGCATGCCAGTGCCACGTGCTCCAGCTTGGGGCAGACCCTTGTCCCCCCTGCCCCCAGTGGGACACAGCCCCCTGGATCAGGTTTCCAGCCTGCCTTGCAGTCACCCTGCCCTCTGCTGCAGGTGCAGAGCCAGGGGCCGCTGGATGCCTGAGCCGGGACTCTGCTCTCCTCTGAGCAGTCATTCCACATCTCTCTGCTGGCTGCTGTGATGGTGTGAGACTCTAATGCCGCTCATTGGTGAGCTGGAAATGAATGAAGGCACCTCAGGCACAGGGGAGACATCCACTGGGCAGTTCCAGGACACGCAGACAGTCATGGGGCTGCCACCCAGGAGAGATATTAGAAACTGAGTGATAGGGCCTGGCGCGGTGGCGCAGTGGTTAAGGTCCTTGCCTTGCACGCCCGGGATCCCATATGGGCGCCGGTTCTAATCCTGGCAGCCCCGCTTCCCTTCCAGCTCCCTGCCTGTGGCCTGGGAAAGCAGTCGAGGATGGCCCAAAGCTTTGGGACCCTGCACCCCTGTGGGAGACCCAGAAGAGGCTCCTGGCTTCGGACCAGCATAGCATCGGCCATTGCGCTCACTTGGGGAGTGAATCATTGGACGGAAGATCTTCCTCTCTGTCTCTCCTCTCTGTATATCCGCCTTTCCAATAAACAAAATAATAAAAATAAATCTTTAAAAAAAAAAAAAAAAGAAACTGAGTGATAGCCCAGAGAGAGGGGGTGGGGCAGAGGGAGAGGCCAGACACCCATACAAGAGTAGCCATGGACTGTCACTGTGGCGGGGCAGTGAAGTGATGGGGTAGAGGAGACTGGCCCTAGCAGAGCAGTAAGTGCTGCTGTAGATGGTGGGGCTGGGGGCTGGTCTTAACACACCGTGCTTAACCCATCCTCTTGTGGGATGAGGGTGAGGCCAGATTTCCATAGAAATTCAGATGATGTACTTTACTTGTTCCCAAGGTCAGCCCCATTTTACACACGAAGAAACTGAGGAAACATGTACACTTTCAGAAGAACGATGCAGAGCTGGGGTCTGTGCTAGGGGCTGTCTGGGCCTGAGACCACAGCAGGGGACCAGACAGACATAGTCCCAGCCCTCAGGGCACTCACACCCAGGGTCACCTGCCTCCCAGTGTATCTGGGAGGAGGAGGGCCCAGGTTCTGAGGAGGGTATGGCGTGGGACTCAGCTGCAGGTTGGACACCGGGTCTGACCATGTCCTTTACTTCACACCTCTGGACTCCAGTTCCCTGGTGACCTCCTCTAACCCTCACCATCTCTTGAAGTCCACCAATGCATAGGTGTGCAAACCAGCCTCCTGGTTGCTCTCCATAGATGACAATGACAGTAGAGGGAAAGGCAAGATTCAATAAAAAGAAATTAGCTTTTAAGTGTATTTGAGAGAGAGAGTGCTTTTCCATCCACTGGTTCACTCCCCAAATGCCCAGGGCTAGGCTAGGCTGAAACCTAGAGCCAGGATTCCCACATGAACAGCTTACTGCCTCCCAGGGTGTGCATTAGCAGGAAGCTGGGGATGGAAAGCAGAGCTCTGGTTGGTATGGGTTCCAGGCACCTCAACTTCTGTGCCAAACACTCATCCCAAGACTAGATTTTTATGAGGCATCTTGGGGGAGGTGGGGATATCTGAAGCTGTGTGGGAAAACTCCTGGGGTTCCTGCAACAGGAGATCCCTGTTAGGGACGGGTAAATATTTAGGGCTGGCTTCTCCTGCAGGATTTTAACACTCCAGATCATGCTGAGAGAGAAACCTAAACAGAGGGAAATGAAACCACAGGTGGCTGCAGCAGCAGCAGCACTCTGATTTATGAACGTGAACCTGTCCCCAACTTCCTGTTTTTAATTAAAAAGCCCTTTTTGGTAATTCCATTAAGAGGCAGCTGTGGTGAGAGTCTTGCACTTACACTCCCTAAATTATGAAGTGTCCAATCGGCCCTTTCGAGTTGCAGAGGAAAGGAGGGAGGAGAATGGTGGGACCCCGAGTCCCCTCCAGCTCCCACCCTGTCACCATGACATCTGCCCCTAGCCTTTCACTCCTGCCAGGCTCACCATCATGCACCTGCTGGGCCTGGAGCTCCCTTTTTCATAACTCTTTGCTACTCTCAGCACCAGGATAAGGGTGGATGGAAGCAGCCTGGTTGACAGAGTCGCTGAGAAGAAGCTGAGACTCAGAGAGGAAAAGGCACCGGCCCAAAAGTCACATGGCCAGGGAGTGGCAAAGCAGGATTTCTGATCAGGGTCACCTGACCCCCCAAGTCTTCTGCTTTTGCCACTTTTCCTCAGGAAAGGGAGGGACTGGTGTGTTTTGCTTTGTCCACTGGTGATACCTGGTAACTATGGGCAGCCCAGGACCCCAATCAGCCCAGAGCTGGGACCCAGTGAGGAGAGCCTGATGGCAGGAAAGGGCCTATGAGGTCCTACCAGGGCCCAGGCCAGGTGCTGAGGATTTGGAGTTGAACACGCCCCATGCCTGCTTTTGAGATGCATGTGGCCCCATCTTCCCTGCTTGGGAGCTTTCTTTGACTCCACAACCATCACTCTTCTTTCCACCTGCTAGCCAACGCTTATTTCACATCCATGCATCTGTCCTTTCAATTCTCTGATCCATCCACCTACCCAATCTTTCATCTATCCTTCCTTCCTTCCATTATTCCATCTATTTACTCATCCACCTGTCCCTCCATCCATCCATCCATCCATCCATCCAAGAATTAACACATCTCAAGTCAAGACTATATGTGTTCCTCATGTGCTACCCTCACTGAATTTTAATGACACCTCTCTACCAGGTAAGGCTACACCAGGAAACTGAAGTGAGGGAATGGAACATTAGCTGTACTTTTGGGGACCTGGTGACTCTGTGTGTGTGGGGGCTGGGGGGGCTGTGCTTGGACCAAAAAAGAAAAACCTTCCAAATCATAGCAGGCAGGTGTGCTGTCCATACCCTCGTCCACTCCTTCCATGTGTGGGCTCTCCAGGTCTCCTTCCCTTGCCCATAGGCTGTGCACTGACACGATGACCAGTGCCCGCCCCCAGAGTGGGACCCAAATACAGGGCGCCTGTTGTGCCTCCTCACAGGTGGGTTCTAAGCTGGCTTTGATTGTCACCACTGTGTGGCCACAGGGGCCCTTTGTCCCAGTCCAGCTCTTTTGCTGCCCCACTACCCTCCCCTCAGCCCAGTTGTGCGATTGGAAAGCAGAGGGACTGGGGGAGGGGACAGCACTGGCTTGGTCATGCCGAGAGACCTAGAACACCAACCCACCAATCTGAGTCTCAGTTTCCCCATCTTTAAAGGGGGGAGGCAGATTGTTTCTGCCGTTCAGGCTGGAGACAGTGAGAAGAGTAAGGGGGTGGCTATTCTGAGCGTGCGTTCAGTCCTGGCTCTGTACCAGGTAGTGGTCTCTGTGTGGCCTTGAGGCAAGTGTTCTACCCTCTCTGAACCCAACCCCACCTCTGCCTCCCAGGCGAGTGCTTGACCTTAAGTCTGTGGCTGGGGACACAGCTGCCTTCTACATCACTGATGGTGGTGGCTCAACCAGCCCTCTGACCTCAGGGACTTGCTACCAGCACACTGCAACCATGTGCTGTATTTGTAAACCCTCAAAGGCGCCCCTTAGCCCAGAGAAGTTAAGCAACTTGTCTGAGGTCACACAGCAAGGAGGATAGGTCTCAGCTAGACACCCAGGCTTTCATCCAGAGTTTTATGATCCTTCCCTCCCACCCCCTAAGAAAGGACCACAGATGCTTTAGCTGTGCTCTGGGTGCAGGCTGGACAGAGCTCTGCCTCCAGGGTGCTCTACAGCAGAGGGAAGGGTGCTTCAGGCCTGGGAGTAGCCACTGGGTGATGCCATTCTTGGGATCTGCACAGGTGCTGAACAAGTGGAGGGATGAGGGGGTGGCCCCAGGAGCCACAGGGGGATGTCAGATCTAGAGGGGGCTGGAGACAGGTGCAGCCTGGGGTGGAGGACTCTGCCTGGCTACCCTGAGGGCAGGTATGAGGGTGAGACTCACCATGCGTGCATGTGGAGGAGGGACTGCATGACTGGGTCGCTGCCCACAGTGGGTACCATGGCCTGTGTCTGGGAGCTTCCTGTCCCCCACACAGCACCAAGCCTCAGGGCCTGGGGCATGGCTGGCACAGGAGTGGAGACCCAGAGGGGGCCCAGCAGTCACCAATCTCTGCTGCGGCACTCTGTATCCAGCAGACCCTCTGGAGATGAGCGAACAAAGTGACAGCACCACAGGGATGATGTCATGGACACACAGACAAATGGTGTCCCAGTGTCCGACACAGGCTGTGCAGTGTCCTACACAGGCCATACAGTGTCCTGAACAAAAGCGGCGTCACACACACCCCCCACCCAGACAGTATTCCAAAGACAGGTGAATTGTGACACTGACTGCCTCGGGTCACAGAGAAGCATTACAGACTGCTTTCCAGTGTCTGGCACAGCATCCTGTTCATGGACACGCTGCCTGGATGGGTCCTGCGGACAGAGGCAACCCCGGCACCTGGATGTGCGTGGAGGACACAGCAGCCCCACACAGCAGCTCTCAGCTACACAGTATCCTGTCCACCTTGCTGAGATAGGTTTCATCAACACCTGGGTGCCATAATCCCCCAGCAGTGTCCACGGAGAACAGCTTAACTGGAACACATCGCCTCAGAAGGCCCAGCATCCCGCGGCCTCTACAGGCTTTTGTCCCAGCCATAGCATTACATACAATGTGGGATACGCACACCCAATGGTCACATGTGTGGCTACAACCACAGGTACTGACACTTGCTCCCTTGCTCTGCAGGACCAGGACAGAAGGCTGGGGCCATCCACAGGGACCAAGGCCTGGGCTTGAACCCTGGCCCCCAATACTGCTTCTAGGTGTCCCACTTTGAGACTCAGGGTCCCCCCGAGAAGAACGAGCCTGGAAATCAGGCCTGCCTTCTTGGCTGTATCCGGGTCATAGCCCCCAGGCATCGAGTTTGTTAACAGAATGATTTTAAAGTACAACCTGGAAAGCAGAGGGTGGGGACCAGAGGCAGCTGGAGGGGTCTCAACCCAGCTCTCAGCTCCCAAGGCCCTCTCCCTCCACACAGCTGGGGCCTTGGCCCCGCAGCAGCTGCAGCCCCTTCATCGGAGAGTGGGTTGGGGGACATGGGGGTTCCGAGAGCTGCAGGAGGCACCAACACATGTTTGGAGGGGGCATTATCTGTGCTTAGTTGACTGTGAACGTTTAAGCGGAATTGACTGTGTACTCAGCCACTTTCAAACACAACTAATCTTCATTGGGTGACGGGAAGTGAAATATGGTATTGTCGGCGGCAGTAAATTACCCGTGCCAGACCTGGCGCGTGAGCCATCACAGGCCCAGGCCGGCACACTCCTTCAGCCAGCTGCTGCCTGCCCGCCGTCCATCATTGCAAACAGCCCTGGTCATCTCCTCGGCTGGCCGGTCAGCTGCCAACCTCCCACCCCTGGATGATAGGAATGAAGAGGGCCCCCTCTGGGGCCTCCTCCAGGTGCCTCAGCAAAAGATATGCCTGATGGATTCCAGAAGACCCAGCAACCAGATTGGGAGATCGAGGTCCAGCCACCTTGGTTTCTGCACCTTTAAAATGGGAATTTCTTTGTTGTAATTTTGGTGCAAGTTTTTGTTTTGTTTTGTTTTGTTTTTTTTGTGCAGACATTTTGCAAATGTTTGCAAGGTCTGGCTTCACAGAACACAGCCAGGTTGTTACATCAGCTTTTGCATTCAGTGGCTGTGCTGCATCGTTCTGTCTAACCTATGTGTGGCTCCCATGGATAGGCTGCTTCAGACAGGGGCAGATAACTGGGGACATGGGGGAGTTCTTCTTTCACACTAAAGCAGCACCCCATTGTGGCAGCTCGTGAGCGACTAGCAACAGGATGGGATCTAAAATCACGCCACTGAACTTTTCAGAGTTCCAAACCTGGTAGTTCTATATTTACTTATTTGAGAGTGAGAGCAGAAGTGTTCCCACGCCCTGCTTCACTCCCTGTATGCCCACCACAGCTGGTACTGGCTAGAGCTAAAATTAAAAATCAAGAACTCCATCCAGGTCTCCTACTTGGGGTGGCCGAGACCCAAATACTTGAGCTGTTCACTGCTGCCTCCCCAGGTGCGTGTGAGCAGGAAGATGGAGTCAGGACAGCAGCCCAGCAATGCCCATGTGGGAGGCAGGTGTCTTAGGGTCAACGGCCTACCCCAGCTGTGTACTTGGGAATTTTTTTTTTAACTCATTTTGTGACCTGATACACGGGTCACGGAGAGAATATGGCTTGCCTGAGATACAGAATTCTTCCAAATGTTGACACATTCCCTAATATGATATACATATATGTCACACTCATGAATATTACCACCCACCCCTTCAGGAAAGTATTTAAGTAGGAAGCTGTCAAACTCATGGTGGCAGATACAAGTTCTCCAAAATTCTAATTTTCACTTGAAAGTCAAATTTCATCACTGGCAACAAATACTGTCAGTTGACAGGTGACTTTGTTCAGTTTTGAAAAAAAAAGAGCTGCCACGTCTCTGAGGGGGTAGGCTAACGCACATGTGTTGGATGTATTGGCATTTGCTGAAAATGGCACCCAGCGTGGCTCCCAGCCCAACTCCAGAGCACCTGTCCCAAGACCCACCAGCATGTTTATGTCCCATCATGTCACACAGATGACTTCACAGCTGTCTACCGAAGGCTGAAAGTTAAAAAAAAAAAATCAGTAATCTTTTACTTTTCATTAAGCGCATTCCTAAATGACTCTGATTTTTCTTTATTTTCCTTTTCTTTGAAAGGCAGAGAGAGAGAGAGAGAGAGAGAGAGAGAGAGAGCTTTCCACCTGCTGGCTCACCCCTACATGCCTACAATAACCAGGACTAAGCCAGGCTGAAGCCAGAAATCTGAAACTCAATCAAGATCTCCCATGTGGATGGCGGGGCCCAACCACTTGAGCCATCACCTGCAGCCTCCCAGGGTGTACAGTAACTGGAAGCTAATGAGAACTGCCGGTTCTGGTGATGCGGGAGGATGTGGGTAAAACAGGATGGGTGCAGGGACCAGAACGCACTCATCATTATCTGGTTCCCCCCATCTCTGCGCACATCACCTGGGCCTCTTCCCTACTCCCTGGTGGTCCCCCCACCCCCAGCATTGGTAGTTCAGTGGAAACCCCCTCGGCTCCTTCAACACCTTGTGCAGAAGTCAACCTCTATCTGATGCCTCCCAGAACACAAGCTCCAGTGGGGGCCATGGCTTCCCACCCTGTACCCCCCACACCCCATCCACTGCATGACAACCCAATGGCTTCCCCTTATTCCCGCTGCCCTGCCTCAGACACAGCAGGGCCTCAGCAGGATTCGCTTGACCAGAAGGAGCGAGAGCTTCGGTACCATTAGTAACACAGATGGACCAGGCATTCTGGCTAAGTCCCAAAAGCTAGGTGGAACCCCAAGAAGTACCAAGGACCAGGGATGGAGCAGCAGGGACCATCACCTGGGGTTGGGGTGGGGTGAATGGGACAGCTGGGGCCTGGAAGAGATGAGGGGTTACAAGTTCTTTGAGAGCTGACCTCAACCACCTTGAGAACTGGATGAGGGCTACACGGGAAGGGGTGGAACCCTTCTTGCTGTGTGTCCTTGGCCAAATCACTGCTTCTCTGGGCCTCAGCTTCCTCATCCGTCAAATAGAACCAAGCCCTGAGACTCCTCATGGCTCCCTACTCCGAGCCAGTGGTGTGCATATGCTCATAGCCCCTGCTGTCAGTGCCCCAGCTTCGGGGGACCTGTAGGTTTTCTCTGCCACTGCTGTTCAAACACAGCATGCAGTTGCCATCCATGTGTCCTGTGACATCATCTGATGACACTGCTGTTCCACGGGCAGGAAGGCTGACCTTCACGCCTGCTGCTGGTGCTGCTCATACTGAGTGCTATGACATCACCTGTCTGGGTGTGTGCCAGGTGCTGGTCATAACGACAGACTGAGTGACTCCTGAGTCTGTGAGTCGCCCCTTCCTCTCCTGATCCCAGATCCTATCAGTGGCTGGGCATGGGGGACATACACCCTCTGTCAGGAAGGACCACATTCGCACACAAACCCCTGTGAGCCTTCTCGAAGCTCCAGAGCCTAGAGTTGTAGCTGCTGTAACTCAGTTTCCCCAGATTCCCCTGCTCCCTGTGGACTTGGACAACGCCTGTGTCCAAAGCTCAGCAGCAGGACCCAACTGCCCCCCTCCCCCCGAGCCTCACCACTACACCTCAGGAGGAAGACCCTCCTGCTGAGTCTGGGTGAGATCTGGAAGGGGGTGGGGAGCAGTCATCCAACACTAGTACCCCCTCCCTAGGCCCCAGGCTGTTCCCCACCCACCCAGTCCCAACTCTGGCCCAGCTCTCCAAATCCTGAATGCCAATGGCCTTGCTTCTCTTGTCTCTCTCTCTCTCTTTCAAACAAGGGAAAAGAAAAGAAATTCCTGCAACTTGAACAATCATTGTGTTGGATTTGGGAGATGTTATTCCTGGTGACAGACAAGGGCAATTATCTGCAATCCGCCAGCAGTTTTAGCCTAATTTCATTACTGCTGTGCGAATCTCCTGGAGCTGCTAGTCTATCAATGTCGCGCAGAACGGATTAGCCCGCACTTTCTTCATCTTCAAATGAATTTCAGCTGTCATGCCCTTGATGAATAGAGCAGGGACAGGCAGCTGACCTGGACCCGGGAGTGGCCAGGGGGTAGTGGCAGGCAGGTGCCCTTGGGGCCTGGCGGGAGGTGAGTGGAGGAAAAGGCCCCCCAAGTGGCCCAGTCTTTCCTGCCACTGCCCCTTCCCTTGACTGGGACAGGGGTTGGCTTGTTCCCTTTGAGGAGCTTGTACATTTAAGCATCCAGTTGGGACAGCTTCTTGGCTCCCTCGAACCCTGGCCAAGAATAAGGGAAAAGAGCTCCCTTCTGCTGGGTGTTGCCGCAGACACCTAGCCCCGTGCCCCCGCGAGCATACCAAACTCTAGACACTCCAGCTTCAAGTCTACCCACCACTCCACATGAGTGGAGTGGACCTCCGAGTAGCACCCCAGCCTGCACCTCCCACTCCACAAGAGCCATTCAGTGCTCTGCACAGGAGAGAGATTTCCCAATCTCACTGCAGCGGAGGCCAGGCCTGGATAGAACCAGGGTGTTGAGATGGGCGGGGGTAATGCAGTGGGGAGCAGAAAACGGGCAGGCAGCATGGAAGGCTTCACAACCACCTCCTACACCTAAGGTGCTGTACCTGCAATTTGACTGGTGAGGCCATGGTTCATCCAGGGCTGTTACAAGCCAGGAGTGGACTTCCAAGCCCAGGCTTGTCTTGCCACCTCAGCAATAACTAAGGAGCACTGTTTCAGGAGCACTGGGTGCCAACTAAGATTCTCTACTGGGCAGGGTGAGGCCCCATGAAGAGAACGGAGGGGCCCCAGAGAGTCCTACTGGGAGGAGAGTGGATGGGGAAAGACTCCCCCATTCTGCTTGGGACCCTCTTACGCCAACCCTGTCCTACTTCCTTCTTCCTGCTTTACTGTGTGTCCTGGGAAACCGAACCCCAAGAGTCACACCTGGGGGCTCCCTGGCTTACAGGTGGGACCCCTGAGAGGCTGGGGCCTAGAAGTGGAAGAGTTTGGGGCTTCTCTGCCTGCTCTGGCAGTGGCTGCATCCCTCGGCAATCACGGCTCCCACTCAGGGTCACTCTCTGAGGCTTCAGTCCCTGCTGGTGCTGGTAACTGCATTGGTGACCCTAAGACCTGTACATCCTTGCTGTTTTCAGACCAGGTTGGGGTGGTGGGGCAGCAGGCTTAGGTGCCTTAGCTGATTGCATGTTGGTATGTAGAACTGAACCCCCATGACCAAATTTTCAGTGTCCCCTCCCAGGGGAATGCCATGGTTGTGGGGTGCTGACCGTGGCAGACTTGTGGCTTGGGGGATCCACTGTGACAGTAGCCCTCATTCCTGGCTGGCCTGGGCAGACACCACCACCTTTCAGCTTTGCGATGGGGTGACCCTATTTACAGAGGCGGCCACTGGGGTGCACAGGGAGTGAGGCGTAACCCCTCCCCCTCAAGGAGGTGGGGGAATGGGGACTCAGGTCCTGACCTCCCAACCCGAATCCAGGGAGGTGCCCTCTTAGCTTTGCCTCGGCCAGCTCTTGCAGCTGGCACACAGAGCCTAGGGAACTGCATGCTGGTGTCCCTAGGGAAGTCCACACGCTCCCCTTCTCCCTCTTGTTGCTCAGTTCCTGGCAGGATGCTATAGCTGCAAAGCAACATTGAGGGGATGGGGAGAGGGTTCTCTCCACAGAGGCCCCTGGAGCCCACCTTCCTCCCCATAGGAGGAGCAGGAATCCCTGGGTGGGGCTAGCCCAACACCCAGGTTACAGGTAGGAACACTGAAGTTTGGGAGGTAAAGGGTCTTGCTCTGAGCTAGTTAACGAGGAGTTCTGCAGGCCTGGGCCTCACAGGGGTGGACCCAGCTGTGGAACCAGGCTGGGATGCCTGAAGGAGAGCCCATTCCTAACCCCCCACCCCTGCCTCCCTGCTCTGCTCCTTTCTCTGGGCACCCGGGCACTCCCTTAAGTTATCGATCCGCAAGGCCACTGCAAGTCGATGCCGTGCACTCTGCTAATTAATCTTTTCCAGATAATTGTAGGAGAGTGCTGGTTGGTGTGAACAAGAGTGGAGAACCAGCCTTTGCCACTGTCATTGACCTGCTCAGGGCAGCCATGAGCAGAACTCACACCCTCTGTCCAATGTGCGCCCACCTGCCCCTGGCTCATCTCTCTCTGCCTCCGTATGAGGTAGGTGACCCTGTTACCCCCTTGTGTCTCCTGTCAGACAACCATCAAGTCAGCTCTGTCTCCTACCCCCACTCCAGCAATGTTCTGAATGTAATGAGGAGACCACTGCGGGCACGATGGTCCTGGGTTCGAATCCTACCTCTGACAATTACTAGGTGACTAGAAACAAGATGCAGCTTGTGATCTGCTTCTAAGGACAAAAACACCAAAGAAGGTATTTTAATACTGAGGTCTCATGACCTCTACGATGGATAGATAACAATTCTAGTGACAGGCAACACAAATGGGGTTTCTCACATTCTGGGGGTGAGAGTGGGGGTATGTCTTCATAATACCTATTTTATAGAAACACAAACTGAGGTCCCATGAGAGGCTGAATCGCAGGCCTCACTCAGTGCCCTTTGCCACCTTTTGCCGTGTTATCAAGCCTTGTGTGGCGTCCTGCAGGGGTAAGCCAGAGGGCCTCAGTACTGGGTGGGCAGGATGGGGCTGAGCGCCGGAATACCTCAGGGACACTCATTCTAGCCTCACAGTCCTGGGTCTGCCTCTGAAAAGCTCGGAGGAGTTACTGGGCCAGGTTATTAGGCCTCTTCCAGGGCCAGCATTGATTAATCACAACTGGACACTCCAGGGACACATTCCCTAGGACTTCACGGATTCTCCTCTCTCCTTGTATCTCTTCCTCCCTCTCTCTCTTGCTCTCTCTCTCTCCCAAAGATCGTTTAATATACAACCTCGCCCGGCTGCGTCTACCTGCTCCTAATAAACCTCTACGACTTTAATGAACTAAATAGCAAATTACTTTTTTATTCAAGAATGAAATTTCATCATATTCATAATTCATATTTTATTTCAGACATCTGCAGCTGATTACATTACATTTAACTAAAATTAGACGATGCTCAGAATGCAATTAAAGGCTCTGCCGAATTCTCCGGCCCACCAATGCCAGGCGAGCACAGCGGGGGCCGCCAGGAACCTAATATGTAATTAGGAGCTATTTTCTAGCTGTTTTTAAAGTCTGAAAATTAGCTGCCTTTATTAATCACACAGACAAATATAAAGTGGAACCAACGCGCGCTGAAATTTCTAAAAGGGATTTTTTGTTTAATTATACACCACAGAGCGCTGCGACTCGTTCTGCATGTTGATTTGTTGTACACTGACATTTTGACAACTGGTTCTCAATTTGTCTGTCGTAGTTAGGCAACAACAAAGCCGACGGTAATACTTTAACTTTCAAAACCTTCAGTGTGCTGGGGACTAGGAAAATGGCATTCCTCCCCGTGAGCCCTGGGGTGCCTGCTCTCCAGTCTCCTGGGGCTGACGACCAGGGGAGAAGGGCGAGCCCCAGGGGCAGAGAGGGGCTTGGCTCACAGCCCTACCTGGGGAAAGGACTGCAAGTGCTGGACTGGGGTGTCCGGAGGCCGGGCAGAAGCTCCTTTTCAGGTGGCTAAGAGAAACCCTGCCCCTCTTTAGGCCTCAGTTTATCATTGTGCACCAGAAAGAGGCTCGGAGGCCATAAGAAGACTTTGGGTGCGATGGCTTTGTCTTTTTTTTTTTTTTTTTTTAGATTTACTTCTTTTTAATGGAAATACAGATTTACAGAGAGGAGAGTCAAAGAGAGAAAGGTCTCCCACCTGCTGGTTAACTCCCCCAACTAGCAGGTGGAACTGAGCCTATTCAAACTGAGCCTATTCAAAGCCAGGAAACAGGAGCCTCTTCCAGCTCTGCCATGCAAATGTAGTGTCCCAAGGCTTTGGGCCATCCTCTGCTGCTTTCCCAGGTCACAAGCAAGGAGTTGGAAGTGGAGCAGCTGGAACTCAATGCCAGTGCTTGGAGGTAGAGGATTAGCCAGTTGAGTCATTGTGACAACCCCTAAAGCCCTGTCTTCTCATTCCTTGTGTCGGAGTTTGCCATGTAGCATGAGAGAGCTTCCTGATCTTAGAAGGGACCTCTGAGTCCTGCCTTGTGTAGAGACCAGCTGAGCTCTGGCCACCTGTCACTGGCTAGCAGGTGGCTGCACCACAAAACACACTCCTGTCGTGTTCTGCTGACTCCTGGAGTCTGGGCCCCTCATCCCTGGGGCTGCCTCCCTGCAGCCCGGTGCCTCAATTTTGCCTCAGTGCTACCTGGATGTGGCAAAGAGACCCCCCACCCTGGGGGGACCAGGGAAAGGGGTACTCAGACAGGGCCACAACACACAGTGGGACTGACCCCTGCAGGTGGTATCTCAAGCCAAATGTGACCACTGAGCTGGCTCTAGGCCTCTGCAGGTCCCTTGGGCGTTCCTGTGTGGGCACCGGCCTCCGGGGACGTTCAGCAAGTGGCTACCGTAGGATTCACACTCTAACAATAACAACAGCAGCAGGAATGATACTAGTAACAGGTGGTTTTTGCATTACTATGAACCAGGTACTGCAGTGACCCTGTGGTACCCATGCCAGCCAAAAGACCCTGCCACTTCTCTGCCAGGCCCCAGGTCAGGATGCTGCCTCGCCTTCCAACATCATCCCAAGGAGGGTCTGAACAGCTCTCACCTCAGCTGGCTCAGATAACTGCCCGAGATAACAGGCGCTCAGCCCAGATCAGCCCTCTGCCTGGGGAACATCTATTACCCACTTATCTGACAGATGGGCACACTCAGGCTCTGCATGGGAAGGACTTGCCCCAAGGTGCCTACCATGGAACTGACAGCTGCACTGATGAGTCTGAGACCACATTCCAGACCTCGCTCCCATGAGACCCACACGCAGGATGCCTCCCACCACCACTTCCCAGGGAGGGCTGAGCAAGAGGGCTGAGCTGTCCTCTCTGGCCATTGCCTGGGGCTTCTGGCTTGCCTTCCTCTCTGACCTCTCAGAGCCCCACTGCAGGGGTCTTCTCTTTCTGGTTCCCCCTAGGCCAGGGGGGCCAGTGCCATGCCCTGCCTAGGCCTTTTTTCCTGAGCGTGCCCTGTTTCTCCCTGCTGCCCCAGCCTTGCCTGATGAAGACACTAGTGAAGACACCCACCACATTGGGAGGCCCAAGGGACCTGCAGAGGCCTAGAGCCAGCTCAGCGGTCACACTGGGCCTGAGACACCTCCTGCAGAGCTCAGTCTCACTCCATGCTTTTTCGTTTGTGTGTGTGTGTGTTTTGGGGGGAGATGACAATGAAACTGCCAATAACATCCCTAAGGCAGAGATGGGCGATGCCTGTCTCACTTTTCCTGACAGGTGAGACAGCAGGCGAAGGAGAGTGACAGGCACCTGCTGACATCGACACCACTTCTTACGGAGAACAACCCCTGGGAGAGGCGGCCCCCAGAGACAGGCTGGGGCCGGAGGCCGTGGTTGCTGTTGCTGTTGTTGGCAGAAGGGATGGGGCTTGCTTTGCAGAGGAGAAGCTCTGTCCATCCCTTCATTCATTGCATGTCTCCTCTTTGAGGACTGACAGCCACTGGGGGTTGTGCTGGGGGCCACAGTTACAGACGTGAGCCAGTAGAATCCCTGTCCTCAGGGCTCGCAGGGGTGAATCCCAAGAAGAGCCACCTGAGGCCCTAGTCCCTAGTGCGTGCAGATGGGAGCTTATTTGGCAATGAGGTCATCATCATGACCCTTAATCCAAGATGACTAGGGTCCTTCCAGGAAAAATAGATGCCATAAAAGCCCCAGGGGAGGGTGGACACACACAGGGGTGAAGGGACATCAGTAGAGACAGAGCGAAGGCTGCACATCAAGGACTGTTGGGCACTGTTGGGCGGGTGGGGAGAGGCCAGCCAAAGTGCAGGTCATTGACACCCCATATTTTGGTCTCCTGGCCATAGCAGAAGACATTTCCATTCTAAGCCATCACATTCTAAGGTCCCAGCAGCCCAAGGAAAGTTAACAGGGAGGGCTTCCATGCCACTGAGGCAGGTCTGGGGTGTCCACTCTTGGAACTGGGAGATAAGCAGGAGTTCTACAACTGAAGTACCTGCCCCATGTGCCCATGGCACCCTTCAGGTAGCTGCCTCCACTCCACCCGTCCCTACTGTCATAGCCACCCAGCAGCCATCGCATTTGTCCCCTGACCTCTCCTCCTCCACAGATACACAGGTCCTTCTAGAGTGTAACCACAGTCCTGCCCTCCTTGCTGGATGCTCACCATGGTTCCCCCAGGCCGTCATGATGCCCCTTGCCCAGGCCTGCTGGCTCCATCGGAATGTCAGATCCTTTGTGGCTGTGGCACTGTCCATTCAGTGTCCTTGCTGCCTAGACTCCCTGTATTACCTCCTAGCCCAGCCTCCTCCAGGAAACCTTCCCTGAATTCACTCCCATCTAGAATACACATCTCCCTCATCCTACCTTAGTCTTCTTCCTTAGATACCCACCCCCTTCTCCCCGGAAGGACATCAGGAACTGCTGTTCTGTTCTGGTAAGTTTGGTAGCTAAAACTACGTAACTCAGCACATAGTCTGAGCTCAGGCACTAAGTCCATTTGCTACCTTGGCCCCAGCCACATCAGCCCTGGGCTAAAATGCTGACCTTGGGACAACTGCTTGGCTGGAGCCATCGAGCCCCAGTCGTACCACCTGCTGCTCCTGACTCTGTGACAGTTCCAGGTCAGAGGACTCAGGTCTTGCATGCCACATGCCCACTGCCTGGTCTTGGGCATGGCTCTGTGAAATGGGAACAGCAAACTAGGGTGGAATGGCAGTAGTTATTACAGACTGTTGTCCTCAGAGGAATGACCCACTCCTTGTCACTGTAACTATTATTGTCTGGGTGAATTGCCTCCATTTTCCAGATGGACAGACTGAGGCTCACAGAGATGCTCACCCAGCCAGCAAGTGATGGAGCTGGGATTTGAACCCAGTCCTCTCTGGGCTCTTAAGCTCCACTGGCCCAGCCTTAAGGCTGCTGGATCAGGAAGAGTGGGGAGCAGCAGTGAGGAAGACCCCCAAGCCCCTACCCACTTATAGCTGGTCTTGGAGGGGCAGGGTTGACCCTGTAAGCCAGGTTCCGGGCCCCAGCAGGCGGGGCAGAAGCGAGCATGTGTAACACAAACAGCACTAATCCCCTGTCAGTTACACTGGGTGTCAGATGAGCCAAGCTTCTCAGCTGTGGGGGCCTAATTGAATCGGATTGAAAAGGCGGAATGGGGCCGGGCTGTGGAGGGATGTCTGGGGAACAAGGACCTGAGCGCTGAGCACAGCTGTCCGGGCATCCTGGGGCCACATTCCAGTTCTTCCCCACCCCGGGTCCGACCCCTGCAGAGAGTCAGGCTGGGCTTGGTGGGGGAAAGGGGGACCCCAGCCGGGGCGCTCCGCCCCCTTAGGCCTGGCCTTTATCTGCTGGCACTGGCGGTTTTTCTCTCCATCGCTGACCCTTTTTCTACTCCCTCTGTTATCTCGAATAATGTCACTGCCTCTTTAGAATCTATTCATCAGAGCAGGAAGGAGCCTGGGCTGACACCGATGAAAAAAAATGCCATCTGTGCCTCCCAGGGAAGAGCTGGCGTGCCCGCCTGCCGCTTCACGGGGCACCCAGGGGTAATCAGATTCATCAGGGAGGGGACAGCTTGCGCCGACCAATGGGAGTCCCTCCCCACCCCAACTCTAAAGGTTCGCTCTTGGGTGACTTTAGCTTTCCGTTTGCAAAACAATGATAATTTTTCTTGATCTGCTCTATTGTATTTGAAAACCACATTTTTAACACCCCAAATCCAGACCTCTGGATTCTCTTCCAGAACTACCTAAAGAGGTGTGGACTACAGGCCCTTTACCATGTCATAGGGAAATCTCCCTTCATCCCCATGTGGGAGTCTGAGACCATCAGAGTGGTACCCAGGGACCACCAAATCAGGTCCCAGCCCTGGGGCACTTCCCAGGGACTGGGTAGAAAGGCGGTCCAGGCCCAGAGAAGGGTAGTCACTTGCCCACATCACACAGCATTTCAGAAATCTGGCTCTCGCATGGCACTGTCCTCCACAGGAGACTGCTGGGAAGGTAAGGGGGAAGGAGGGTGTCTTGACCCAGCCAGCTACCAGCCTCCATGGAGCTGGCTGTATGTCCCCGCTTACTGCAGACCTCGTCTCCCAGGGCAACGAGGTCACCCTAGCCGCCTGCCTGCCGTTTCTCCCGGCTTCTCAGGCTGCAGGAGGCCTGGGCTAGAGTCCCAGCTCTGCCCCCAAAGTGTAGGTGGGGCCCCCCAGAGCATGAATCCGTGGCTGTGCCCGGCAACGGTATGGATGGGCAGATAGCCCTTCCCCGACAGCCGGCTGGTCCCTTGGAAGCAGGTGGCAGGAGGGAGAGAGGGTTGCAGAGCCTCCCAAGGACAAGGCGGGCTGCGTTGACAATACCCGTCTCCCCTTGATCCCCCAAGGGACAGCAGAGCAGCTGTGGGCGTCTCAGTAGCAGGAGGCAGGTGTGCCAGTTAAGATGAGTCTCTTTCTCCAGTGTCTGACCCGTGATAATCCCCAGCTGGCACTGTGGGCTCGGGGATCGCAGTGTCCATCCGTGGCAGCTTGACTCTGCTGCTGGTCCTGCGCACTGGACAGGGGCTGCCTCCTGTAGCCAGCATCTCCCTCTACGGGCAGAGGCATCAGCAGAGCCCAGCCTGGCCTTGTTAAGAGATGGGTCTCCTAACACTGGGTTTGAATCCAGCCTCTGGGCTGGCCTGGCCTCAGATGTGTGGTATATTCCCTCTTGGGACTTTCCCTTTGCCTGCGAGGCACCTAAGCTTCAGAGTGGGTGTGGCTGGCCTCTAGCCCCTAGGCTGGAAGTGGGCAGGCCACACAGTGTGGCCCCATGGGACTGAGCTGAGAGTTCACAAAACACCGATCTTGGGGAATGAAACACAATTACAGGTGGGGTGACTGAGGCTCAGAGAGGGCAAGAGACCAGCTTAAGGTCACAGAGAGCTACCTCCCTTCTCCCACAAACTCCTCCCAGGGCGTCACAGGAAGAGCACTGCACTTGGCCTTGAGAGACCCGAGTCGGGTCCCTGCTTTGGCAGGCGATCCTGGCGTGACCTGGAAAGGCACTATCCCTGTGTGCCTCGGTCACCTCTTAAGTGAAATAGGCTGCATGCTGCTCTTGTGGGCTTGTCAAGGGAACAGGTGGAAGGGCGTGCCCAGTAGCAGTGGTTGGCCCGGCCTGCAAGGACAAGGCCTCTGGGTTCTGCTACCTCCCTGCCTTGGGGTCCCACCTGGTTCTCAGAATATCATGGGTATGCACTAAATATCTGCCAAGTGAATGGTGTTCAGGAACCAAGGGGCTACAGTGTGTGTGTTGGGGGAGGGTGGCTGCTCAAAGGGCCCCCAGAGGAAGCAGGTACATCCCGAGAGTACCCAGGGAAGACCTCCTGGCCCGGACCGATGCGTTGTAAATGGACCTTCTGCTTATCAGGACCCACAGGCACTGGAATGGACCCAGGCACTGAGAGCCCATGGAGGTAAGGAGGGGGCTGAGCAGCTGGCAGTGGCAGCCCAGCACCACCTTGTCTCTTAAGCCTCAGGACATCTGATGCATGTGGGGAAAAAGGGGTAGTCTGGAATATGTCCCCCTGTTCCCCTCCCCTAGTTTAGAGAAGGCTGGACCTCCCCACCACACCTCCACAGAGAACCCAGGCACTGGAGTGGGCTCATTGAAGCCATTTGTCATGTGACAATGCTTACCGTGCTGTGTATGTAGCGGGGACAGAGGGTGAGTAGGAAGGAGGACTGTGGGTTGACTTCACAGGGTCCCCTTGCCCTTGGAGTACACCGTGTGGAACCATTTGTCATTGCTGCCCAGGCCAGCACTGGTTCCCTGGGTAGGAGGCTCTGTGTGGCCAAGCTAGGTGGGGTCGCAAGATTAGTCACTCATTAAGGCAGAGCCTCTGTGCGCCTGTGGGCCAGACAGGACAAGGTTTCAGGTCCCCAATCCAGGATGCTCCGATGGACTCCTGGGAGTGGTACCACACATGTGGGCCGGTGCGGCCCAGGTAGGTGGATCCCTCCCCTCAGTGCCGGGCTTCTTGTTGCCTAGTAGGCTGTCCCACCGTGGCTGTAAGGCAGCCGTGGCTGGGGCTGACTTGGAGGCAGGCGGGGATGGGACATGAGGGTGCAGCTCTGTCCCTCCAAGATGTCAAATTCCCAAATCTAAACTGCACAGAGGCACTCAGTACTGGACAGGAGCCTGGTCCTGAGCTGCTCAGTGTTTTTCCAGATGCCAAAAATGAGGCCCAGAATGAGAAAGGATGAAGAGCTCCTTGCTGAGGCTGGCTGGCTGGGCTAGGCTGTAGCATTCACCAGTATGAGCTGGGACCAGAGGGCAGACCTGGCCGGGCAAATGCTGAGGTGAGGTGGCAGGTCATGCCAGACTGGGTTGCTACACCCAATAGCACACGTGAGACCTGGGTGTGTAGGGGTGGGGAGGTGCGAGCCCAGTAGGGGGGCTACAGAGAGCTCACCTGCTGGGCCACTGCTCCCACTGGTGAGTGTTAGAGCTGGGACTGGGGGCAGACTAGGCTGGGCTAACTGACTGCCTACTGGTGCATGCATGAGCCAGAGTAAGTGCAGGCTGGTTGGGCATTGCCGCAGCATCACCTGGCAAGTACTGGGACTGGGGGCAAATCCTCTTAAGCTGGACTGTCGAACTACCTGTAGAGTGCATGACTAGGGGCCGGGAAGGGCCTAGTAGGGCCCCGGCCATGAGGAAGAAACCAGAAGTCAAGGAAGAAGGGAATGTGCTTGCTGTGCAGTCTGGGAGTAGTTTCTTGCCCTCTCTGGGCCAGTTCCTCAAGCAACAGCACATGGGGTGGTCACTGAGAGTCCTCCCAACTGTGACAGGTTCAGATTCTGAGGACAAGCAACTGAGGCACCAATGGGGCTGGCTGCCCTTGGCCATGGCAGAACCCGTGGGTGTGTGGCCTGGCCCTGGGCACAGTGCTCTTCAGCAACCTGGTCTGCTTGCCCACTGTTGTGTTGTAGGTCTCGGGATCTGAGATGTGCATAGCACTGAGGGCCAAAGCGGGCAGAGGTGTGGGTTGGGCCGGCAGGGCAGGGAGAGTGGGAGGCTCTGGGGGTGGGGAGGAATCAGTCCCAATGTCACCCAGACGAACTTGCCTCACGACCCCAGACAGGTGCTTCCCCTTGCGTGGGTCTCAATTTATTTCCCCATTAGGTTAGGGGTAAGAATGGAAACTACTGGACTTGGCGTCGTGGCCTAGTGATTAAACTCCTTGCCTTGCACATGCCAGGATCCCATATGGGCACTGGTTCTAATCCTGGCAGTCTGATTCCCACCCAGCTCCCTGCTTGTGGCCTGGGAAAGCAGTCGAGGAACGGTCCAAAGCCTTGAGATACTGTACCCACGTGGGAGACCCAGAAGAAGCTCCTGGCTTCGGATCAGCACAGCTTTGGCCATTGCAGCCCCTTGGGGAGTGAATCAGCAGGCAGAAGATCTTCCTGTCTGTCTCATCTCATCCTCTGTGTATCTGACTTTCCAACGAAAATAAATAAATCTAAAAAAAAAAAAAAAGAAAAGAAAAGGAAATGAAAACTACTGCAGCAGACGGTGAAGACTCCCATGGCACTTGGCAAAATGCTGGGCACGCAGTAGGGGCTCACAGAAGCCCTGGCAGTTGGCTGTCAGGTCCTGCCAGGGCAATGCTTCTGCATTTCGGCCAGTGCAGACAGTACACCCAGCAGACGGCCAAGTCTCTGGGCAAGTCACAGAATGGAGGAAAGTGGTGTGTACTGGCATGTGCGGGACTGCTGGGCTGGATTAAAGGAGCATTTAGGGTTCTAACAGCCAGAGGCGGGCAGCAGAGGGGGTTCTGGACATCTTGGGGAAAAGTGAAAATAGCCAAGATGTCAGAAAAAAATCCACAGGGGTGGCTGGTACTGAAACGGTATTCGCAGCAGCAGTTCACTTTATTATTATATATACAGCACACGCGCACACACACACACACACACACACACACACGAAAAGGTTGCGGTTGCCAAGGGAGTAATCTTCGAGTGGTCAAACCTCATCACTTCTAACTTCACTTCATTCGGATTTGCTTTTTGGAGTGTACCTGTATAAATATCCTTTATGACGGCAACATGGCCTACGATTTTATAACTAAAGACCACACTGTGGGGCCCGGCGCGGGGGCCCAGTGGTTAAGGTCCTCGCCTTGCACGCCCAGGATCCCATATGGGCGCCGGTTCTATCCCGGCAGCCCTGCTTACCTTCCAGCTCGCTGCCTGTGGCCCGGGAAGGCAGTCGAGGATGGCCCAAAGCTTTGGGACCCTGCACCCGCGTGGGAGACCCGGAAGAGGCTCCTGGCTTCGGATCGGCATAGCATCGGCCGTTGCGCTCACTTGGGGAGTGAATCATCAGACGGAAGTTCTTCCTGTCTGTCTCTCCTCTCTGTATATCGCCTTTCCAATAAAAAAAAAAAAAAAAAAAAGACCACACTGTGGACTCTAGCTGGCTGCAGGAACTGGCTCCGACCCAGCTCTCTGGTCCTGTCCTGGCATGGTTGGGGCTGAGCCCCAGCCAAAGAGCTTGCCCCACAGTAACTGGGAGTGGGGTTGGCTGTACGCCGAGCAGCAACTGTGGCCTGAGCACTTTCCAAGGGGCGTACTGGGATGGCAGGGCTAGCCTGCAGCCCTGACAGCTGCTGACTTGGAGCCAGCTGTCCAATGCAACAGGCTGCTAGGGTCCTTGGGGAGAAAGGAGTCCCAGGGTCAGGAAGGGTAAGGTGGGGGTGGTGACCCAGCAATTGTTCTACCTGAAGAAATGGCAGCAGTGGCTGCCTGTCTCCCCACGGCAATCCCTACCGGCCCAGGGGTGTTGCCTGTGGACTTTGGCCTCCAAGGATTGCTGTTAACGTCCATACTGGGTCGCAGATGCTGGCCTAAGTTGCCAGTGCTGGCTTGGAAGCCAGCAGGGCCGTGTGCTTGTCCCCAGCCCTGAGGGACCCTCCTCACTGGGGTGTATGCCCTCCACGGATTTATGTGCTGTCACCTGAGTTTCATGGACCCTTGGAAAGGGGCACTGGAATCCGCACCTTGTGGCTGTGGCCTGCAGAGGTGACCTGATTAGGCCAAGGTCAGATGCAGCTAGTGGGCGGCAAAGCTGATGCCAGGGGTCCTCAGCTTGATCCTGGCTGCACATTACAATCACCAGGAACTTTTAAAAGGCACTTTCCCACACACACAGTGAGGGGCCTGCAGAGGTGGGCTGAATCAGACTAGATGGGGTGGGGTCTACCACACGAAACCGGGAGACTGGCTGCAGTAGGCAGTGAGAAGGGCAGTGCTGTCCATGCAAATTGCCTGCAAATGGGTTTCCAAGATGGGTTTGCATGGGTAGCTGGGGGTACCAGGGCACATGCAGGTGGCTTTTTCTTGGGGGCAGCCTTTGCAGTGACATCCATCCCCAGGGAGTGACAGAGGGCGGCCCCAAGGAGCAGGCATGCTGGGTGAGGTGAGGGGTACACAGCTTCTGGCCAACTCCCCTCCAACTGGACAGCGTCCCCTGGTCCTGGCTGCTCAACTCAAACCCTGTAGGATGACAACGTGCCGGCCCAGGAGTCACACTGGCCAAGGACATCCAGTTCCACAGGAAAAACGATGGGCCCCACCCACAGCAGGTGTTCAGGCCCGAGGGACAAGGACGCTTTGGAAAGCTTGTGGGAAAATGGAATCACAAGGTAAGCTTATTTTAGTGCAAACAAACAACAACAACAACAAAACAATAACAAAAAAAACCCCACACACATTTTTCCCACTTTATTATGGGCTTTCTGATGACCGTCGTCAGGGCAAAGGGCAGGCTGGGTCTGGGCCCTGAGGCTTACGGGCAGGGTGGCACTGGACAAGAAGCCTGACCTGTCAAGAGCTTTGGCGTTGTGACCTGTGCGAGCCAGCGAGACCACAGCCCCTGTTAACTTCTAACCCTGCTTCACTCAGCGTTTCCATGTTGAAGGCAGGGGACCCCCAGCAGCCATGCTGTACCACCAGCAACCCCTGGCAGGGTTGGGAGAGGGGCCCAGTGGGGTATGGGTGAGGTAGGGTTACCTCTGTTCTTCAGGGGGGCCCCAACTCCCCAGTGAAGGCGTGGGAAAGACAACAGCTGCCCCCTAGTGGTCAAGGGCAGTGGTGCGCGAAGTCATTTCCACCAATTCCTGAAGTCCCTGACCCAACAACCCACCTTTCTACCCTGGCCTCTGTTGGCACAGCTCTGGTTGGTGAGGGTTTTCTGGTGGATTCTGCATTTCAGAAAGGGCCACACCAACATGTAGAGGGGGCCAGATGTGCCAAGCATTGGGGTTGTGGCCACTTGAGTGTTTTCCCCCCTTGGCCAGTTACAACCACCACTGCATGGTTCTATCCTACGTCCTTTGTGGGTGCTCGTTTCTGGGTGGCAGGATGCCAAACACTGCCCTTGCTGGAAACGTAGCCTACAGCTGAGCTGTGGGACTGTCAGCCTGGTCCTGGCAGACGTGTCCAGCAAGGGCCACCCGAGAAAACAGCCCTGTCCCTGAGATGTACAAAACACCCAGCCTTGTCCCTAGCTTCTTTCGGCTCCACAATCACTGCACCTGCAGAGCCAGTGGCTGCAGAGGGGTGGGGTGGCACTGGGGGCTACCGGCTCCTCAGCCTCCTGGGTACAGTGTGAAGCAAACCTTCCCCCAAGATCTTCTAGCCTGCCTTTGCCATCTCTCCCGCAAGCCCTTCACGCACACAGGGGAAGCTACAGCTCTTGGGCCACAGGGGTTGAGCTGGGCAGAAGGGCAGGCTGCTGGTGACACCGAGAATTCCCAGAGACAGAGGGAACCCAGGAGGTCCCCCGGGGAGGGAGGTGGAACCAGGGCCCCCATGGGCTTCCTGGAGGTGGTGAGGAGAGGGACAGTGCGTAGATGGACGCAGAGAAGGCACCTTGCTCAGGGTCACACCTAGCCTCTGCAGGTACCAAAGCAGCGCCACTCCCCCGGGGTAGGGAAGAAGCATTTCACCTCACAGGTGTGAGGCCCTAGTGCTGGGCCGGCTCGAGGCGAGACAGGAGGCAGGCTGTGCCTCCCTGGCAGCCTCTCTGTCCGGGTCAGCACAGGAGCCAGCTCCAGCCTCCAGAACAGTCTAGAAAGGAGTTTTTCAGCCGGGCTGTAGTGCCCCAGGCTCATCTTAGAGGTCCCCCAGGGCTCGTCGCACAGGGCCATCCAGGGAGGCGGTGGAGTGCATGGATACTCCGGGGGCACCGATGCTGGTCTCCCAGCAGTCGAACCCGCAGCTGGTCAGGGCCTGCTTCGTGGCTTCCACCTCCGCCCGCTCCAGATCTGGGATAGGGTAGTAGGAAAGGCGGGTCACCACTCACCACTGACCCTCCCTTACACAAAATCCACTGCATGCCAGGAGAAGGTCCAGGGGCTGAGTCCTTCTGCTGCCTGCTGAGGCTCCAGGAGGCTGCTGGCCACTGCTGCAAGCTGCACTGTCCCTGTGCTGAGGCAGCCACAGGCACAGAGACCAGTGACATCCCCTCGCCAAGCCTCAGTCTCCCCATCTGGGAATGGGCAAATGATCCACCAGAGTGACCATAAGGCTGTCATGACAAAGTGCACAGCCCAGCTGAGGCTGCATGGGCCACACGCCAGAGATGACCATGCCCACAGCTGCCATGGGCCCTGAACCAGGAGCCAACTCAAGTGAGGACATGGGTGTCCCCACGAATGGCAAGCTGGAGCCCAGGTGAAAGGAAGAGGCAGATGGAGGATGACAAAGAGGGGAGACCATGAGGGACACGGCAAGGCCATCGAGTGCTGTGAAGCTGCAGGGACACCCCATGCCAGGTGCAAGCTGAGAGGGTCTTGTGGGCAAACAAGGCGTCTGCCATGCCAGCCTGGCAGCCACCAGCACAAGACATGCCCCACCCCCTGCCCAGCGCTAACCTGCTCTTTCCTCATAGAGCAATGGGGACCCTTTGTTTTGTAGCAAGATCCACCTCCACCCTGGGAGTGAGGCTACCCAGAGAGCGACCACATCCCCATTCCAGCACCCGGCATGGCCCAGCCTTGAGTCAGGTTCTCTTCGTCTCTGAGCAACAATCCTACATGTCTGATGCTGTCCTTAAGGCTGAGAGGTGAATTCACTTGCCCAAGGC
The DNA here is from genome assembly GCF_017591425.1 of Ochotona curzoniae. Lineage (NCBI taxonomy): Eukaryota > Metazoa > Chordata > Mammalia > Lagomorpha > Ochotonidae > Ochotona > Ochotona curzoniae. Next base: position 12,478,186 of record NW_024467101.1, on the reverse strand, counting down.
CACACAGCTGAGCTAGGACTTGTTCTGGGACCTTTTTCCTCTGGGGAACTCTATCGGAAGCCCAGGTTGCAAGCCAGCCCCACCCTCACCCTGCCTCCTGGGGTACCTGGTTTGAGAAGGGTGATGCCACAACCACCACCGCCCGCACCCGTGAGCTTGCTGTGCAGCCCGTGGGCTGTGGTCACTTGGCAGAGCCGGTCCAGGGAGGCGTGGCCCACACCGAGGGCATTCAGAAGGTGCTGGTTCATGTCGATGAGCTCCTGCAGGAGAAGGTTCCATCTGTTTCCACTCGGTCCTGTGCCCACCCTCACAGCTGCCCCATGAACCCACCAGCCACTAGCTGGGAGAGCTGACAGCCCTGCCTGGCGTGGTCAAGGCTCTTGCATGCTGTGGCCTTCCCTCGGCACCTGGGGGATGGAGGAGTCGAGTTCACCCAGATATTCCCAAGCTCAGGGGTGGACCCTGGGTTGGGCCACAGAAGCTTTTGGCCCTGGGGCCAGCAGGCCTGTCCAAGGCTTTTCCTGCCTGTTCCCAGAGCTGCTGGGACTAGGTAAGTTGAGACGTGGACTGCCATTGTGAGAGGTTACACGGAGGAAGGATAGATTCCTGACTGCACTGTTTTAAGCCCTGGGTCGAGCTCTGCCTGAAGCTGTTACTACAGGCCTTTTCAGTTACACACCAGGAGACCGCCCGGTAAAGCCCAGCCGAGACAGCCTTCTGATACTTGCAAGAAGAAAAGTCTCAAACAACATCCACCTTATGGCTGCCTCGGACTGGTTTCCGGAACAAACAGTTTCAGCAAGGCCACGAGGGGTGGTAAGGGCTAACAACACATCGAGGTTTCCTCAGTTATACTCAGTAAAGCTTCTGCTCACCAGACGGCCAACAGGAAGCGTGTGTGTGTGTGGGGGGGGAGTGAGATAATAAAGCCAAGAGCTAGCACCCTCCGCCCAGACCTCTGTCACATAGAATGTACCCCCAAATGTGTACAATGGGCCGGGTGCCATACCAGACACAGGACTGGAAGCAGGAGCACTGAGCCAGGGTTCCCGACGTCAGGAAGTGCCCACCAGCCAAGGCCCGGGACTCAGGAGGGCCCGAGTTAGAATCTCAGCTCTGCTGTCTGGCTTGTGTTCCTGGACGAGGCCTCTGTGCTTCCCCTTCATAAAACAGGCGGCCCAGCCGAACCTTCATCACACCCGGGAGGCTGGCACCCAGTGAGCCTGGCACAAGGCCTGGCACGAGATGCATGCCTTGCAGATAAGGGCTGCTGTGGGGGTGCTTGCCACCATCACCTCTGTGTCACAAGGCAGGAGGTGGAGGTTCAGCAGAAGTGAGACACCTGTCTCAGGGGCCAGGGGAGCAGGGCAGGGCAGGCACTGGAAAGCAATGGGCCCGACCTAAGGCTCCCTCCCTCCTCCACTCACTTCTGCAGGTGGGAGGAGCAGGTGGGGCTTGGCAGCTCGAGGCTCTGTGCAGGAAAATGCCTGTGCACGGGGAGCTGCCAATTACTGAAGCCTACCTGGTGCTCCTGCCCCAGGGACACACAACCGCTCAGGCAGTGTTGGAATGCCCCTCCCCAGCCAACCATCTTGCACCCCCACACAAACCAAATGCTTGTGACCAACAAGCAGACAGGCAGGATGGCCTGCTGGCATCCCCGGGTGCCTCTCCCTGGCCTGGTGGGCTGAGGTTCTTGGGGGGGGGGTTTCCCTGAGCCTGGGCACCAGGTGTCAAGCTGTAGAGGCAGGTTCCAGACACCTGTCACAATGGGATCCAAAATCTGTCACAGATCAGATGACAGGTGTGACATGGGAGAACAGCTCGTTGGTTTGAGTGCAAAGCTGTCCAGGAGCTGAGCTGCACATTCCGGCGGCTGCCACCGCCAAAAATACACACAATGTCTAATCAACACGCTGCTCGGTGGCATTCTCCGGCGGCTCAACGGGCTGTGTATTTTCGGCAGCGCTCTATCATTATTCATTTCCGACCCAGGGGGACTGCGTGCCCTCCTTTCTACGTGGAAGGAATTGAGAGCCAGAGAGGCGGTGGCTGGGGGTGGGGGTGGCTGGCAGATGAGGAGAAAGGCACAGGAATTAAGACAGAGGGGCCTGCACCTGGTACACAGCTTGTAAAAGGTTAGTGGGAGGGTCCAGCATGGTGGAGTAGCAGGTCAATCCTCCACCAGCATCCCATATGCGTGCCAGTTCACGTCCCAGCTGCTCCACTCCTGATCCAGCTCCTTGCTAATGCACAGGGACAGCAGTGGAGGATGGCCCAAGGGAGCCCCTGCACCCATGTGGGAGATCCACAAGAAGCTCCTGGCTTCGGATCGGCTCAGCTCTGGTTATAACAATGGATGGAAGACTCCCCGTTCTGTAAATCTGCCCTTCAAATAAAATAAGTGAATCTTAAAAAAAAAAAAAAAAAAAAAGATAGCAACCAACAAGCCAGCCAGTCTGTTCTGTAGTTCAGCCACTTGCTAGTTGGAAATTCCTTGGAGGAAGTCATGCTCTCAGCCTCAGTTTTTCTATTTGCAAAATGGAGGCAGTAGGGTGACTTCTTAGGAAGGTGGTTGTGGGCAGCAAGGGAACAGCCACCTGTGAAAGGCTGGTTTCAATAGCAGCTGAGCTGCAGGTTCTAATGGCTGCAGTGGGGCCATGGCAGTAGCAGGGAACGCCTTACAGGATGGCTGGGATCATGGCAGCACGGCTGCCTCTGCAAGGGGATGTCAGGCTCCCTCCAAGGGAAGCTGGGACTCCACATTCACCTGGTACTTAGTTTCTGCCTTCCAGGTGAAGGCTGGGAGTCAGACCTCAGGGTCTGGCTTCTCTTCCACAATCTGGGAAGGCAGCGCTTGGGATGACGAAGATGATGACAAAAGATGACTAGATTCTCTCCAACCCAAAGAAGGTAGGTCATACTGAACCAACACGGGTAATCACAACAGGAAGAGTGAGCCGGGTGAGAAGCCACCTTGGATTGGCAGCAATGTCGCCGTCCACTTGTGGAACCCCAAATGTGGCCCAGCTCACCAGCTGGGTGCCCAGCACCACCCTGTGCACTTTCCTGGACTCGCTGGCTACATGACACAGAATCCTCTGGAGAGAGGGGAGAGTAAGACCCTCACCCCCTCGGGCACACAACCCTGGGATCCTGAGAGTACTGGCCACAGCCAGGCCCTGGGCCCTCTGTCTGCATCCGGAGACTTTGAGCCCTGAAACTCTAAGTAGGTGTCTTAGGGGAGGCACTGCCTCTGTGGGTGGCATGGCCCTGGGTCCTGCACATGGGCCCTTACTTCCAACAGCAGGTACTGCTCCGGAGTTGGGGCTGCCACCAAGTCCCCCAGCACGCGCTCACACTCCAGGGAGATGGCATTGATGGAGGTCAGCAGTGGGTCCACGATCTCTGGGAACTGGAGGGACAGGAAGGAAGCGGAGGTGAGGCCCATGGCCGGCAGAAGCTAGACAGCTGTCCCTCTGGGTGGGGGGTGTGGGAAGGGAGACATCCCCACCGCTTCCACCCCTTCCCGGGGCCTCCCTGCTCCTCCTGGTCTCCTCTGGGTCTTGCAGCCCCTCCTGCCACGAGCATGACTAGTGAGCTTAGTTATCACCAGTCCAGGACTCCCTGTCCAACATCTGACTGGGTGTGGGCCTGCATATAGCACCTCTTCCCAGCCAAAACTGTCTCCCTAACTCTTCCTGTTGCCGTCATGCAGTCCTCCGTCCAGAGCCCAACAGCCAGAGGGAGGCCTCAGCTAGCCACATGTGACTGGGCTAGCTCCTGCCTGAAACCTGCTCAGGACAGGGGTAAGAAGCACCTTGATCAGTCGACTTCTGACGCCAGCCACCAGGGCTTTGGTGCTGCGTGGGACCTTGGTATTGGTCAGCAGGATCTGGAGAGCTGGTGGCCTGTGGGGTGATGAGCAGGCAAAACAGGAAAGCTGGGTCAGCACTGGGAGCAAGCTGGGGCCACCCCCAACCCCATACAGTAGAGGAAATGCTTCCCTGCCTTAGCCCGTAGGGGAATGGACATGCTGAAGGCTCCTCGCTCACTCAGTCATTTAGCACCTAGTCTGTGTGAGTTCTCTGTAAGGCAGGCAGGTTCAGCCTGGGGCCCGGAGACAGAGAGAGGAGGAGGTCCCTGAAGGCTGCCCCTGGCTGAGCATTGAGCAAGGGTGAGAACTAACGGGGCAAAGGAGAGAAGGGCATGTGCCGCTAGCAGTCTGGAGTGAGGAGAGCATGACATGTTCATCAGGATTTAAGTTTAAAGTGACTACAGCAAAGAGGGCAGGGGAGCTGGAGACATGGAAAGAAAACCCAACAGATCTCGGCTGGGATGAATGGAATCTCCCAAGGATGGGGAGAGAGTAGAGAGGGAGGATGCCTGGGCTGCATGAAGGAGAGGGTGAGAGGAGGCAGGGCCGCTGGCAAGTCCCTGGAGCTTTCCCTGCCTGCTTTAATGGTGCCCTGACATGAAATGAAATGCAGTCATAGTCCAGCAGCCCCACAGCTGCTGCCACAGGGGTGAACACAGCTGCGCCCGGGGCAGCCTCAGTCAGCCGCTATCTAGGGACATGCTGTCCCTGTCATCCCTGGAGTAGCTCAGTTGACCCTCCCAAGGCTGTGGTACTGACTGTGCTGGGATGTCTCTGGAGACCAAGGCTAGCATTTATCCAGCTCTGTCTCCTCCAGGGCTATAACAGCCTGGGATGAAGGGCAGAAACCTTGACTGTGCTCTGGCCCGAGACGGCTGTAGACCTCTGGACACCTTTATTCGCACTCCCTTCCCAGTTCACAATTGTAAAATTCAATAGGGTTGGTGAAGCCTGCCAGCAACCTGCTCTATCTCACCGCCCAGGAGCCCATGAAATTAATATCGATTCTCAGCCGTGGAGACTGGCTCCTTCTTTCTTTTCTTTCTTTTTTTTTTTTTTTAACTTTATAAAAGATGAACATTCTATTTGGCTTTTCTCTCCGCTGTAAAGACAAGCTGTTTCTCAAAAGGGCAGCGTTCTGGGAGGCCAGGGCTCGATCCACTTGGCAAACAATGCATCCTTTTATGGGGCCAGCGGCTCCTCTTTCAGCCAGCCGTGGAATGGAGGTGGGTTCCGGCCTCCCGGCTCGTCACCATCTGCTCCCTGTGGCGCCCTGCAGCAGACAGCGATGGTCGGTTTACTCTGGGCTCCCATCTATTGGGGTGGGAGGGGCCTGTGCACTGTGTCTTCATTTCTTTCAGACAAGTCCTGTGTGAAGGCACTTGCCACCAGCCCCAAGCCCAAGGCTCTTGTGACATCCAGTGACCAGCACTGAGGGCCATGTCCTGGTGGTGCATGTCCCTGTTCCCTGTCTTGGACTGCTGACTCACTTATTCACCTGGCCTGGCCTCCATGCCATTGAACTGCCCAGCCAAGCCACTGCCTCCAGGCCTTTGCACTTAGGCGTCTTCTGCCACACTCCTGCTCTGCCCTGCCTTCAACTGCTGCACTATTCAGTATGCCTCGGCTCAGAAACTGCCTCACTGGAACCCCCTCCACCCAACTGGCACTTTCCAACCCTCAGCTCTGCCTTTTCCTGGAGGCACCGATCACAGCCTGACTCACACTCACATCCTAGCTTACCCATCGGGGTCTCTTCCCCTGGGAGCCTGAGTCCCACCAGGCAGCATCACTGAGGCCCAGCACCTGGCTCACCTTGGAAGAAGCAATCAATGCAGTGAGCAATGGGCTCTGTATTTTTCATCTCCAGCTTGGGATCCTCCCGGGGGCAGAGGAAGGCTTTAAACCCAGGCCTGCACATCTCAGGACCTCTGCCCACGACATGGCCAACAACAGACTGGTCCTGTACTGTCTCCTTCTTCCCCTCCAGATATACCCCGGCCGACTGTATACTCGGAGTGCGCAGGCCACATCCTCATTCGTTTGCTATTCTTCATGACCTTTTCCAGAGTTTGGGAGACAATGAGCTCTCAGGAAACTGAATGAACAAAACACTACCACCACCTCCAGGAAGACTGCCCAGACCTGCAGCCACAGTGGATGAGGCCCTCCTGGCCACACCCATCCACTTCAGAACCCTGTGGACATCTTCCCTGGGGCAATGCCAGGCGTGATCACCTCTTTGAGCAGACAGCAGGCTGTGGGCAGGCTCAGGTGGTCAGTATCTGCTACTTGCCCCACAAGTCTGAGGGACAGCTGGCAAAGCTGACTTTCAGCTGGGCTCTGGAGGCTCCACCAGCTAGGACTCCAGGGGCAGCCAGAGGTGGCTGTCCTGCCCTCTTTGATGGTCCTGCTGCCTCTTTTGAGAGAAGGGTGGGTTCCCAAGGGTGTCTTCGCCCCCCAGGGCACAGACAGCAAGGTCTGGAGACATTACTGAGTGTCACAACTGAGTGGTGCTAGTGGCCTCCAGGCTTCAGAGATCAGGGGTGCCCACGAACCTCCTCAACTGCACACTTGGCATAAGGAATGAACCAGAAGTCCACAGGGCCATGGTTGAGAAACCCTGGGCCTAAGAAGGGCAGATGAGGCTTCAGAAGCAGCTGGAGCGGGAACAGCACAATCTCAGAGGCACAGGCGTCACAGCATGCCAGGTAGTGGGGCTGCTTAAGGGAGTGGCCCAGCTAGCAGGGAAACGGGCTACGACCTGCTGGCCACAGTGCAGGAGACCACACTGGGAAAAAAAGAGTGAGCAAGTCCTGGGACTCTCAGAGTGTGGGAAAGCCCACAACACCACAGTCCAACTTGATCAAGAACTTAGGGCTTGGGCACAAAGGTGTCTGTTGGCCTCATATTTAATCCCCTGTGTCTAACATTTCCCCTGTCGATGCAGATAGAACAGAAGCAAATGGATTTGAGCATCTGAGATTTGTTATTCCAGAGGGATGGGTGAAGAAACATCAAATAGACTGGCAGCTGCCAAACGTCACCTCTGCCCGAAGCCACCCACAGGCCTCCTGTGGGCATTTGCCCTGCCTCTCCTGGCACCTCTATTCACACCCCTCTCACAATCACTGGCAGTGGCTCTTGTGCGCATGCCTGGCACCAACGCCCAGCCCAACCTGAGGGCTCTGGGACATGCTGGATCTAAGAGTCACCTCTGTATTCCCAGGCCCTGGCTCAGAACCATCAGGAACGCCCCCTGAGTGGATGAATGAATGAATAAGTGAATGAGCGCCTGAGGCCACAGTCATATCTAATATTCCCCCTCGACTGAAGTTCAAGAGAAGCAGACAAGGAAAGAGCAGTTGCCAGGCTGCGTCCATGGCCCCCGGGCACCAGGAGGGCCTGGCAGGGGAGGGATGATAACACGATGGTGCCCTGTGAGTGGATCCACCCTCATTACCTCTGCAAGGCTGAGATCTTCCCTTGCTGGAATCGCAGAGCTCCTCCTACGGAGAAAAGCACAGAGTAGGGTCCGAGCTCAGAAGAAGCGAGGGACACGGGCCTCTTGGCAGAGAGGTCATGCTTTGAGAGGAGTCAGCTGGCGCTATCAGAGAACAGGCTAAATGACATGCCCCATCCTCCTCTCAGCCATGGTTGCTGAAGCCTTGGGTCCAGTACGGTAAGGCCCAAAGGACACAGGTGCCTTCTTACCCTCCACCTCCCGGCGGCGCTGTGGCAATCTGAGTGGCCACATGGCAGAGGTTATGACACCCAGTCAACAGCTTCCCAGAAGGAGGCAGGTGAATCCCACAGCAGTGGTCCTGTCAGCTCCATCCCCTCCCAGAGAGTCCAAATCCACGGTGTGAGGTAGGAGTTTTTTCCATCATCCCCTAAGCAGGACCACAGTCCCTCCCTCAGAATCCATTCCCTTTTTCCCTCCCACACCAATAGGGTCAGGGTGCCTGCCATAAGTCTGCCAGTGGAGCAAGCAGCCTGAGATCGTACCTACCCCATGTGCTGACAGCGTTGTCCACCCCGGAGGGGTTCCCATGAATCACTCTTTCGCCCTGGAAGGCCCACTTGTTAATGAGCTCCAGATCTTCCTTGGCCCACCTAGAGACACAGAACCCAGTCTTCACTGCGGGAAGGAGGCTGTGGTCCCCTTGAGGTGTCACAGAGCAGGGTGGGGCTCGAGAAGCTAAGGGGCTTGGGCTGAGGAATTCAGGAGGGAGCAAAACAACGCCAACCCTGCTCAGCTAACAACTATGTTAATCTTGGTCTCTGAAACCTGCCTGGTGTGGCAGGCAGAGCTGTGGCATGGGACTCCCGTGGCCAGCAGTATGTTAGGGAGCCTGTTACAGAGGCTGAGTCCGCTCACTCTGCTCCGTGGCGTGTGCTTTGCAAGGTGTCTGCAAGCAGCCTGTGCCAATGGTCATCAGACCAGCCCTCAGGGTTCCCGACCTTGAGAGAACTCGGCAGAGGCATGGGTGTCTCCCAAAGCCCATGGGTGGCTCCCAGTGCCAGGAGCCCCAGACACCTGGGCTCACACTGGCCTTTTCTGTGTGTGTCACAGGCACACGATGTGCCGCCAACCACAGGCGGGTGGGTGTGGGCTCCCACACAGGCTGACACCTGAGCCACTCTGTCTGCCCTTTTCCTCTCACAGTGTTGTCTCTCCTGGGGACTCCTCTCCCTAGCAAGCAGCACAAGCCCTAGTGATTCTGCCACCTGTCAGTGACCATGCCCGGGATCTGCTCTGCACCCACCCTGCAGCCTGGTCCCCAGACATCCCCAGGCAACTACGCCAGCTCTGATTCAGTTTTCTCCTCCATAAACTAGGGAAAGCAGTGGCTTCCTCACAGAGGACGCCAAAGAACACACTTGTGTGCTGCCCAGAGCCCAGGAGCTAGGATGGGCCCCCCATATAGCCATCGGGACCCAAACTCCTGGGCGCACACAAAGCCCAACGCCCCAAATCAAAGAGACATGCTTCCCTGTGCTGATCTCTAGGCATGCGATTCTTTCATTCACAACTGTCGGGCCCCATCTCATCACTACCGCACAGAGGCCAACCCTGGAGTGCCAAGGGTGCGGCAGCCTCACCCAGCCCGGTCAGTCAGTGCAGAGAGAGAAGGGCTTGTCTAACTCACCACTCTCCACCCTCTCACAAGTTCTTCTTGAATCCCAAAGAGCCAAGATGGGGGTAATGTGTAGGAAACAGACATGGTTTTGTTTAGGAATAGGAAGCCTGCACTGTAGATGTGGACTGCCTGAGCTCAAATCCTACTTTTGGCCCCATCAGCTGTGCAGTCCTGAGCCAGCCACTTGATTCCCCTGGCCTCAACCTTCTCATCTGTAGAATGACATCATGACAACTCTTGGCTGACAGGTGCTATCAGTGCCGGCTAATGCACACTTGGGTCCTGACACACGGGGGGGGGGGGGGGCGGGGGGGGGAGGGGGGTGGTCCATGTTTACCTGCCCGTTGGGGCTCCATCCTTCCGAGGGTCTGGGATGTCGTCACACAAGGTCAGGAGGGCAGCAGCCAGACACACTGAGTACGCGGCACTGGAGCCCAGGCCTGCCCCTGTGGGCAGCTCTGACCACAGCACAATGTCCAGACTTGGCAGGGCCCTGAAACACACCAGAGTGCTGTGAGGCTCTGTGAGGTACCCACAGGGAACATGGGGCCAGGGCCTGACACCGGATGCTGGCAGGGCCTGACTCCAAGCCTCTGGCCCGGTTTTCATAACCTGGGGAGAGTTCCTGGCCCCAGAGGAACATCCCTTTTGCATGGCAAGAGTTCATGATGAATCAGACAACTAGGAAGCAGTCCCACATTCATTACATCACCCAACTTCTACCTCACCCCATCACTTCTGGCAGGGCCTGACCAACCACCCACCCTTTAATCTGATGTCCTTCTTGACCCCACATGCACTGGCCTCCCTCATGGCCTGCTCTCGGTACAGGCTGCCTGGGACGCCCTAGCCCTTCTCCTTTATCCCACCCGAGGAGTCCCCCACCACTTTCCACATTCTTGCTGGATGCCGCTACTGTGATGCTGTCCCTGAATATCACAAAGGCTGTCTCTAGCTCTGCCCCAAGGACCCGTGGAAGGGAACCTTCGTCCACTGCCACCTCATCGTAGTACACTGACCCTCCTCAGAAAGGGCTCTTTGCATCCACTCCCAACAGGCTGAAAACACGCCAGCTTTTGACCACTGCCAAGTTCGGAACTGTGGCTCTTACTGTGCCCTTCCCCCAAGGGAGTAGCCAAACCTCAGGATTAATGGACTCCACTAAGTACACTTCCCACTGCCCACCTGTAACTGGGGCAGGTGTTTGGGTAGAGGTTAAGATGCTGCCGGAGATGCCTATATCCCATATCAGAGGGCCTGGGTTCGAATCCCAGTTCTACTTCTACTTCCAGATTCCTGCTAATGTGCACCCTGGGAGGCAGCAGGTGACGGCTCAATTAGTTGGATCCCTGCCGACCCATGTGGGAGACCCAGATGGAGTTCCTGGATCCTGGATTTAGTTTGGCTCAGTCCCAGCTGTTGCAGACATTTGTGGAGTGACCCCAGCAGATGGAGGCCTTTCTTTCTGTATCCCAAATAAATAAAACCATACATATGTAAAAAATACTGACTGTGCTTTTCAAATGACATACATATACCCACCCTCCCCAGATGGGGTGACTCTGAGGTACCACCCACCACTCCCTCCTCTGGTGGGGATGTGGCCCTCCCAAGTGGAAACCCCTTGCATGCATCAACACGTGTGAGATCACTGACACACGCATCCTCAACCCAGCAAGCACCAGCTGCTGGGGTGGACGGCTGCTTCCTCCAAGTGCTGGATAGGAAGGCCGCAGAGAGCACTTACCACATGCCAGGCTCAGGCCTACTTCACCCACAATCCTACCCTTCCAGAGAGGCTTCTGAGGACATTAATAATGATAGCTAAGGTTTATCCAGCTGTGTGCCAGGGTCTGTGCCACAGGCTTCACATGAAGCAACTTATTTAACCTCTGTGATTTAGGAATGACTATTAAACCCATTATACAAATGGGGTAGAGTAAGCTGGAAAGTGGCACAGCTGGAAAGTGGCACAGTGGTAACAGCCTCCTGCAGTTACACCTCCTGTCACCGTGTGACAGTGACATCATCCCAGCAGTGCCTCCCCTTTCTGGGGCCTGGCTATCCCAGACACCCTTGAACGCAGGCCTCCTGCTGTGATCACGGCATGTCCCTGGATCCACGAAGCATGGAATAGCTGCACATGCCTGGTACAGGAGACACACGACTGTGGATCCAAGATCAGAATGTGGCTTGGGTTCCACTGAAGGTGGGAGTACAAGATTTCATGTGTGGGTGTCAGTTAACTGTGAACTGAATGGATTTTCCTGCTCTGCCCCTTACCGATGGGCTGTGTGGCCTCAAGTGTCTATGCCTCTGTGCCCACTGCTCCAGCTGCCTCTCTCTTGCAGCGGCTGTGAGTAATCAAAGCCTGCCTACCTAAGGGGCCTGCCAGGGTGCCAGGCACATACAGAGGGCTGTGGACGCTGGCTACCATCTGAAACCTGGATGGCAGCAGGTGCGTGTCCCAGTAGCAGCCACGGACATCCCCCCAGACCACGCACGCACCTCTGCTTCCGGCAGATGGACAGGTACAGGTAGAGAAAGGCCAGCACAGCCAGGCGCTCCGTGACGGCACAGTCCTCCGTGAGGCCTGCCACCTCCTTCAGCTTCTCCACTTGTTCTGGGGTGGGCGCTGAAGCATCACCTTGCTCTGTCACACAAAGAAGCAAGCACGAGTGGGCAAGAGGACCTTGGGGGTGTTTATAGATGGCATGACACCAAAAATCGTGTCGCTAGTGGGATTACAACATGGATGGAGGTGAACACAAGGTCCCAGCAGCAGAGCTGAGACTCTTGGTCTACTGAGCTTTGAGGGACAGGCAGAATCGGCTTTGGAGTCCTGACTGGGCCTCTGACTGGCGTGGCCTTAAGCATGTGACTTAACTTGGCTGAACCTCGTTCTCCCTCCTTGGTAAAAGAGGCATGGGCATAGCAACAGAACCTCTTAATAGTGTTGCTGTGAGGATTTAATTAAATAAGGAGTAGAAGATTCTTAGTCCAGGTCCTGGCACACAGTGTTTAATTAATAGTCATTTGAAATACACACACACACGGGGTGAATGCTAGTTAAACCATTCAAAGGCATGCATTTTACCTTTCATTACATGAAATCCAAATCAGAGGCAATATTAAATTATTCTCTGTGTGCTGGCACTGTGGCATATTAGGTTAAGCCTCCACCTGTGGTGCCAGTACACAATAGGAGCACTGGTTCGAGTCCTGGCTGCTTCACTTGGTATCCAGCTTCCAGCTGATGTGCCTGCAAAAGCAATGGAAGCTGGCCCAAGTGCCTGCACCTCTGAACTTAGGTAGGAGTCCTAGAAAAAAAACTCGTCTCCCGGATTCAGAAAGGTCCAGCTCCAGCCATTTGTGGAGCATCCCAGCAGACAGGAGACCTCTCTCTCACTGTGACTCTGCTTTTCAAGTAAAAACAAAATAAATCTTCAAAATATTCCCCCAAAAGGACTCCCTACACAAGATCAAGTCATGGGAAATGCTGCCTGGGCAGGAGAGGAAGAGGGGGTAGTAGGTGTTTTTCCATGCAGGAGCAGGGCCACTTTCCCAGAGACGCTGGAAAGGCAGAGCCAGTCTGACCAGTTTGCTGGGGCAAATCATTCTGAGCCAGAGCCACGGGTCAGGTTCCCAAGGGAATGTGAAATGGAGACAGGCATGCCAGCCACAGGAAACTTCAGGGCATCTAACATGTGCTCAGGAAATAGACCATGGATACATTACTGACACACACAACCCAGCCAGGCCGGGGGCTGCCTGGAGAGCTCAGATGTTGCAGTCCTCTGTTCAGAGCCTCAGCTTTGGAGTTCAAATGACCCGGGATCAAAATGCTTCCTGTGTCACTGACAAGCTCTGCAGCCTGAGCTACTGGACTTCTGGTCCTCAGTTTTCACATCCATGAAGTGGGGAGGAACAAACCACTTGCAAGAACTCTGGAGAACTCTTAAGAGTGCTAAATGTATGTGAACACACTTGGCTTGGTGCCTGGGACATGCGAGTGCCCCATGAACATTCATTATGGTTACTGCCACCAAAGAGCACCAAAAGCCACTTGGAAGAGAGATACGGATGCTGTACCCTAGTAGGCCACAGACTGGAATTCCTTTCTTCTTTTACAGGAAGTAGACTACCAAGCCCTCAGCCAAGTGCTGCAGCTGCTGTCATCATTCTAGTGCCCACCTTCAGCCCAGGACACACGACTGCTCACTGAGGCCCAGAGGGTCACGCAGGCTGCCTGATCTCCCCCCCAGTGAGCGCTCTAAGACAAGCGCCACTCCACCCACTGCTTGTACCCTGAGGCTCCTGTCGTATCTCAGGGAAACCTCCTGGCCTGGCTGGGAAGTCTATGCACCCTAGGAAAGCCCGTTCCAGGTGCCTGGCTGCCAGCTTTGTAGGGAATGCTCCAAATCAGTAGTCCATCTTTCCTTTTCATTTTTATTTGTTTGTTTTCATTTTATTTTTTGATGGCACAGAGAGAGAGACAGAATGAGAGACCGAGATCTTCCATCCACTCACTGGTTCACTCCCTAAAATGTCCACAACAGCATCTGGGCCAGCCCGAAGCTGAAAGCCCACAATTTCGTGCAGGTCTCCCAGGGCCTACAAACTCAAGCCGTGACCTGTTGCCTCCCAGGGAGCCTGTTAGCAGGAAACTGGAATTGGGAATAGAGCTGTGACTTGAACTCAAGCAATCCAATATGGGACGTACACAGTGTACAGTTTGTTTTTAATAATATTTTTTGTAAACTTTTTGGAGACCCTATGTATGTGTAGATTTCATAATTTTTGCAACAAAATAAACTCATTTTTTAAACTAAATTTTCATGAGTTGTTTGAAGGACACCCACCATTCATCCACCCACCACCATCATGAAAGGCATGATGAAACTGGAAACACTTGCTTTAAAATGAGGATTGCCAGCTCTCACTCCACCCCACAGCCTATGGGAGTAGAAGTGGCTGTGGCTACCACGGGGGAACTGGAAGCAGATGCCCAGGAATTGGGTACAGGCTAGAAAAACCATCCTAGAGGATTCCCATTTGCCCCATCCTGGCCTCCTGTTGCAGCCATGTGGGGAGTGAACCAGTGGAATGGAGGATCTCTGTCTCTATAAATCTGCCTTGCCAATAAAATTTTTAAAATCTCAAAACAGAAAAAACACTACTATTACAAATAAGAATGCATCCACACAGAGAGGAGGCAGCCACCTGAGCACAAACTCCCCCTCTGGGGCAGGAGACCAAGTCACTGATTTCTAACCAGCTTGCCTGCTCAGGTGTGTGGGCCACACCATGCTCACAGCAGGCAGCTGTCTACCAGAGAAGGCACCGAGGAAGATGTCATAGCCCATTGCACAGTGCCTGGGTTGGTCCCTGCCTGCAGGCCCTGCTGCTCCCTTCCTGTGACTGCAGACCCTGCGAGGCAGCACAAAAGGCTCCAAACCTTGGGTTCCTGCCAGCCACGTGGCAGATTTGGACCGCAGTTCCCAGCTACTGGCCTAGCCACTGCAAACATTGGGCAGTGAACCAAGTGGATAAGTTCATCCTCTCTCTCTCCCTGCTTCCTTTTGTTTTCTTGCCTTTCAGAAAAACAACAACGAAGTCCAAAAATGCCGCCCCCCCAAATCCCAAGATTAGCTCCAAGGCTTTTATTCACTGGTTTAGAAAGACAGTCATGATACAACAGGGAAAAAAAGCATATACACACACCTCTGAAGGATTTGTATGACCTGACCCAATTTGGGTTAAAAATCAAATTGTTTCCCAATCTCAGTCAAATAGTCCCTCAACTGAAAACAAGGCAGAAGACTTCACCCCAAAATGCTCAGTCACTGCTGGGGCATAACTTCCTGGTAGGGAAGTGCATTTTTCAATAGTAAGCCTAGCCATCTTATTTTTAAAATCACAAAATTTGAGTGTATTCTCCTGGTTAAAAACAACAGAAAGGAGAATAAATCTTTGGGTGTCCCCCACCAGTCTTCAGCATCCCCCCTCACCACCCACCCCCTCTCCAGAGCAATGAATCACTACTGTCAGTCTGATCTCGCTCTCCTCAGGCCTCGTCCTATATAAATATTGACACATTAGGGTTCTTCCAAAAGCTTATGAGAAATGCATTAGTATAAAAAAATCATGCCTGGATTTCAAAAATGTTTTTGCACCAAAATAAATGGATCTTTCTAATTTCCCCCTTTTTCCATGTCCGCTGAGGTTTATGGGCACTGCTGTTTTACACCGGTGTGTTCTCTCTTTCAACCCACAATTGCTTGGTGCATCATCTCACACCTTAATTTTAAAAATTAGCAAGCGAGCAGAGCTCACATTATGGCATCAGGATGGAGAGCCCCCTGGACAGGCTGGCCTCCTGCCTCCCCAGGAGCCTGCCTGGACAGGCCATGCAGCCGCCCTTGTCCCAGCCCAGGCTCATAACACACCTGTCACCCCCTGGGACTTACCCAAGAAGCTTGTGTCCAGCTGTTGGAGCTGGGCCACATCCCAGGTCCTCTTGCAACTGATGTTTGGTAAGTGGAGGGACACTTTTCCATGGTGCTGGGGCTGAAGCTGAAGGAATGTTCTCAAGTTCAAGGCCACAGCTAGGGCTACCTAGGGAATAGAGCAAGAACAAAAAGCTTGAAAGTAGCAGGCCATGAAGCCACCGTCGGGCCCGGCGCGGTGGCGCAGTGGTTAAGGTCCTCGCCTTGCACGCCCGGGATTCCCATATGGGCGCCGGTTCTAATCCCAGCAGCCCCGCTTCCCTTCCAGCTCCCTGCCTGTGGCCCGGGAAAGCAGTCGAGGACGGCCCAAAGCTTTGGGACCCTGCACCCGCATGGGAGACCCGGAAGAGGCTCCTGGCTTCGGATCGGTAGAGCATCGGCCCTTGCGCTCACTTGGGGAGTGAATCATCGGACAGAAGATCTTCCTCTCTGTCTCTCCTCTCTGTATATCCGCCTTTCCAATAAAAAAAAAATAAAATAAAAATAAATCTTAAAAAAAAAAAAAAGAAGCCACCGTCACTGTGTGAGAAAGGGAGAGCAAAATGGCACATGGGTCACTTCCTGCCTCACTCCCACCAGGCACTGTCATCAGCCTTGGCAAGTGGACACAGTGAGCCTGGCACAGCCTCCAGCAGTCAATTACAAGGGACATCTGCTTCTGTCTGCCTTCCCCATGCACGCTACACATGTGAGGGTCTTGATACCCGGGGAATCACTTGTCCAGAATCACCGTGTTGTCCAAGAGAAACAGATGCTAAGGACAGAGGGATGGCAGAGTGGGAAGAAGTGTGAGCACTGGAATGCCTACAAAAGAGGTGACAGAAATTTTCTAATTCTCTTTTTAAAAAATTGCTGAAAAGGCAGCTTTACACAGAAAGATCTTCCATCCTCTGGTTCATTTCCCCAAGTGGTCCCAATGGTTAGAGCTGAGCCGATCCAAAAGCCAGAACCCAAGAGCTTCCTTCAGGTCTCCCACAGGGGGTGCAGGGTCCCAAGGCTTTGGGTTATCCTCTACTGTTTTCCCAGGCCGCAAGCAGGGAGCTGGATGGGAAGTGGAGCAGACTGGATACGAACTGGTGCCCATATGGGATGCCTGTGCTTGCAGACGGAGGATCAGCCTATTACACCATCACATCCCTGCCCTCCCCCCACCCCCCACCAATTCTTTCTTAAGTCTCAGCCTCAGCTTTCACAGGTGTAAGACAGGCTAAGATGAGAATATGCCTGGAGGGGTGGAGGTGAGGGCGATAGTGGGAAGCGCGAAATGGGATGGAGAACACATGTGTCTGACTCCTTTGTGGGATCATCCTCTGACCCTCAAAGCGTGGCCACCCCACCCCCTACCAGAGTTTGGTCCTCAATCACTTTCCGGGTGATCCCAACCCCTCCCACCACCTTCATGAGCTCTCAGTGAGGCCAGGCAGAGTAAGACCTGTCTCTTGCCCGGCTCTCCTCACATATGCCTTGTGTGTGTGTGTGGGGGGGGGTCTTCCCTTTAATCTTCCAAGGAGACTGTAGGGCACACTACCTTGCCATGGACCACGGCGTGTTCTCCATGAAGGATGACCTTCCCAGGCGCAGACACCAGCAGGACTTCTGAACGCATGGCTCCTGGGGGTTGGGGAAGCAGAGGCACACCCCCGACCCTTAATGATGTGAGAACCAGCAGGAAGACAGCGAGTAGATGACCGGGTCAAACCCCAAAAGGCACTGAAGGCAGGATAGCAGAGGGAGCAGTTGCCGAAGCCGAGAGCTGGGAGTTCAAATCCCAGACCTTCCCCTCCCCAGCACTACACCTGCTAAGGGGCTCGCACCTGCACCATCTCAGGAGGTTGTTAGGAGGGACGGGTGGACGCAAAAGCAACCTCCGCGTCCAGCACTGGCTACGGACAGCTGTCTCTTAAAACCGGCTTGCTTCTAGGGGTTTAACTTTTACTATTGGCAATTTAAATGCAGAAGAAGACCGGAAGGAACCCCCAGCCTTATCCCCACGCTGGGGAGGTTTCCCACTCATCACGGAAGCGCAGAGTACACCTGTCAGCCCCAAGCTGGGCACACTCCACGGAGGACTGGGGAAAAGGGGCGAATCCGCAGTCCATACAGGCAAAATCCCCCGCGACCTGGAGGCGTTCCGAGGACTTTCTTACTCATACACACATAACGATATTATTCCAGCGTCTCCGTCGCCCCCCAACGACTCCAGAGCCCCGGCTGTTAAAAGAAGTTTCTAGCAACCACCCCTGTCAGATCCGACCCCTGGGGACCGAGTCTCAGGAACTGAGGTAACTAAAACCTAGAACGGAGACGAAAGCCCCGGGTTCGCCATGCTCTCGCACTCGGACCTCACGCCCCTCGGCCCCGCCAGCTCGAGTTCTCTCACCTGCCGCCGCCTCAGCTACTTTGCAAGGGAGTTGGGGCAGCTCCGGCACTCCTCCATGCCCGGAGCTCCGGCGCCTCAGGAGGAGGCGGCCACGGCCCTCCCGCTCAACCAATCAGAGCGCGCAAGCCGGGAATCCCTTTCCCAATTGGCTTGAGCATTATCCAATAAAGACTGCTGCTGAGCCATCACGGATTTTTCCCGCCCCCCGCTCCTGCTGTAAACCAATGGGAAGCACGTTATTAGGGATGTCCCGCCCTGGTGCGAGCGCCGTAAACCAATGGAAAATGAAGCTGGACGGTGGCGCGGCTGGCCAGGGGGTGGGATCATGCCCAGAGCCTGGACGGGAGCCTGGAGGGATCAGCCCCCGCCCGGTCTAGCGCCGCCGAGCATGGCCTTGTGGATCCAAGCAGGCCGCCTGGGCCTACGCGGGTGCCTCGGCACCGGCCGGCTAGTGCGTCCCCGTTTCCGGAGCCGCGGCTCTACGGGCGTGGAGGACGGGGACAGGTGAGTGACTGGCTGGGAGGGTAACTCCACACCTGCCGCGAATCGTGGCGTCATCCCCGTCTGTGCTGACGTCACACGGGCTTGACAGTAGGATTTGTTTGCTCCAGTCTGACCGAAGGCCAGCCAGCTGTCATTGATCAGAGCAGGCTGTATTGCGAGTGAGCCAAAACACAACCCACACGTTCGCCATCATCTGCCTCGAAGCTAGGCACACAACACAGTAGGGTACTGTGAATTTAGGACGGATTAAAGGTCTAGCGGGTAAGACGCGGCTTGGCACGGCCAACCTAGCCTGTCCCGGTGCCTGGGATGGAGGCTCATCAGCCCTGCTGCTGGTTGCCATCTTGCCGCTAACGCGGACCCTGGGAAGCAACATGTGGGTGGCTCTAGGGACTTGGGCCTCCGCCGCTCGATGGAGTTCCAGGCTCCTGGCCTGACTGTGGTGGGCATTAGAGGGAAATGAGCCAGCGAATGGGAACCGACTCTCTGTCTCTCTGCCTTTCAAACAAAATGCAAATAATTTTTTCAATGTTAAAAAAGTATATATATATTGAGAGATGTCATAGACCCAGTCATTTAACCTTTAACCTTGTAAATACCACATTTACATTTAGGGTCATATATTTACGTTGTTATGTTAATGTTTGAAAATGCCAGTTTTGAATGCTGTTTTGGCAGAGTGTGTGTGTCTGTGTACTTGAAGCCTCAGAGAGCGGAAGTGGCTCTGGTCCATTTGCCTGCCCGAGGCCCTAACTTGTTAGAATGGAAGGTAAGAGCTGAATCAAAATAGAGGCAGGAGCTAGCAGAGGGTAGAGTGGGAGTTTCGGCATTGGAGTAGCACCGGAGTCTTGGGCATGAATGCTAGGCTGACCTCTTCCTGGCTGAGCCTGGTGGCTGATGAGTCCCATGCTTACCTGTGGCTTCCTGCACGGGGCAGGGAAGGCAACCGGGGCAGCAAGCAGTGCCTGCTGGTAGGGCTCTGCAAGGATTCCGGGAGTCATCCGTGGAGAGATTCCAGGGCAAGACGCGTCAGTGGTATTCGTTGATTCTCTCTACTGAGCACTGACTGTGGACACAGACGTGGACTTGCGACAGGAAGGGATGGAGGGAAGAGATGCCCAGAGGTGCCATCCTAGCAGCAGTGATGGCAGCTGAGGCCAGCCAAGTACTGCCTCGGAGATGACGAGGGCCACTGGGAGAGATATTCCTCTGTGTAAGCTATTACCACTCATTGGTACTCACCTCCCCTCTGTGTCTGTTTCTTAGTAGGCCACACCCTTCCTCGAAGACAGCCAAGATCCCCAAGATTTACACCAAAACAGGAGACAAAGGTAGGGTGGGGACAACAGAGGAAAGTACAAAGACAGACATGTGACAGACACCATTTACCGTTCTTCCAAAAAAGCATGTGACAGGTTGCTGGATTCATCACAAAAAATGGGGTGTGAGTGGCCCTGCGGGGTGGCTAAAGTCCTTGCCTTGTACACGCCAGGATCCCATGTGGCCACCGGTTCTAATCCCAGTGGCCCCGCATCCCATCCAGCTCCCTGCTTGTCGAGGTCAGCCCTAAGCCTTGGGACCCTGCACCCCCATGGGAGAGCATCTGGAAGAGGCTCATGGCTCATGGCTTTGGATTGGTGAATATATAGAGAGGAGGAGAGACAGAGAGGAAGATCCTCCCTCTGATGGTTCACTCCCCAAGTGGCTGCAACAGCTGGAGCCATGCCAATCTGAAACTAGGAGCCAGGAGCTCCTCTGGGTCTCCCGTACCAGTGCAGGGTCCCAAGGCTTTGGACTGTCCTCAGCTGCTGTCCCAGGCCACAAGCAGGGAGCTGGAGGGGAAGCAGGGCTGCTGGGATTAGAACCGGCAACCATATGGGATCAAGGACGTGCAAGGCAAGGACTTTAACCACTATACTATCACGCTGGGCTCCCATTCTGGTTTGTTTTTTTTTTTTTTCTGTCATGAGCACATATGACTCTGATGATTTAACAATCATCATATTGTACAGAAAGAATAAGTTACAAAAGAATGTACCAATATGTTGCAAGTCACAAATACGTACTGGTTTTTTAAAGTATATGCTTATATAGTAATATAGATTTATATGTAGAGACAGAGATGCATCAGATATACTTAATGCTGCTGATGTATAAATTTAAAAATGGTTAAAATGGGAAACTTTAGCTTCTTTATGTGTCACTACAAGAAGGAAAGGAGAAAGAAAAAAATGTGGAAGAGTGTGTGGAAAAAATGTGGAAGAGCTGCTGCGTAGAGTACTGGCATCCTGTATATGAGTAAAAGTTCAAGTCCTAGCTACTTTACTTCTGGTCCAGCAAATGCTTCTAGGAAGGCAACAGAAGATGCCAAAGTCTTTGGGCACCAGCCACCATGTGGGAGACTGGGATGGAGTTTCTGGCTTCTGACTTCACGCTGGCTCAGACCTGGCCGTTATGGCCATTTGGGGAGTGAACCGGTAGATGGAGGATCTTTCTTTTGATAGTTCTCCCATGTCCTCTGCTTCTCTGCCTTCCAAATAAATAGAATTCATGCATAGTACGAGGGCTGGCCTTGTGGTGTAGTGAGTAAAAGCACCACATGTGACACCAGCATCCCACTTCAGTTCAGCTTCCTACTGGAGAAGCCCAGGCTGGGACGCTCACTGCCAGGACACAGGGCCAGTTCTGAAAGTGGGTCTCTTCATTTTCCTCTAGAAAATAAGAGGAGCAGGGATGTGCTAGAGCCCTGAAGATGGAGAAGCAGTGATCACTCATATGGGCTGGGAAAGGGGGTGCTCGGTGTTGTTCATCTTGGGCAGTGTTCTCTGCTCAGACGTCACCAAGGAGCCTTAGCCTGTCACAGCGGCGGAATAGTCCTTCAGAGGGACTGCTGAGGCATGCCGTGTGTGCCGCAGAACGCCACCTCCTACGGGCGAGTGCCCAGCCAACACCCAAAGCTGGACTGATGGTCAAGGGCAGAGGGGGCTGTGACCTAGGCAGAGTATACAGAGCACTTGGATTCATGCAATATCTAATAGCAGTGTGTCTGTAATATGCACAAGATGGTGAGGACTTGTTTTTTTTTTAATTATGATGATTATGATTATTTGAGAGGCAGCAGTCAGAGGTTACTCTCATGTTCTGGTTCCCATGGAGGTCATGAACTGGGCTAGGCCAGGGTCTGGAGCTGGGAACTCCATCCAGGTCCAAGAGGCAGGAATACAACTACTGGAGTGTCCCTGGGACTGTGTTAGCAGAAAGCTCAAGTCAGGAGCTAGAGCAGGGACTCAAACCCAGGCCCTCTGGATGGGGGATACATATCTTAACACGTGTCTCAACCACCAGACTCAGTGTCTGCCCTAGTCTGTGATTTTCGTTTTGGTTTGTTTTAGGTTTAAAAGAAGAGCATATCAGGAAAGAAGTCAGGTTGGCTGTTACTCACTGGGGAACATGAAGTATAAGGGGGCTCTAGGGGTTCTTGGGTACAGATTACAGAATTGTGTTCAGTTAGTAAAAAGCCACCCTCTTGTACACGGAAGGACTGAGTGTTTTTGTGTCTGCTATACTTCCAAATTTTTTTTCAATATATAGCATATTAAGGGAAGAAATTCTTAGTTGGGGTGGCTAAACATTTCCCTCCCTCCCACAGGGTTTTCTAGCACCTTCACAGGAGAACGGAGACCCAAAGATGACCAAGTGTTTGAAGCCCTGGGCACCACAGACGAGCTGAGTTCAGCCATCGGGTAAGAGAGCTGGCTTCGACCCCAAGGTTGAGTTTGAGTGGAGCATGAGTGAGTGTGACTTGCGTGATGCTGTCCTGAGTGCTGGCCAGTCCAGAAGGTGTTCAGCCCTGGTGGAGCTTGCTACTCCTGCACCTGTCTCTGGCCCTGCCCCTGCCAGTCCTGCTTCCCTCACTTTTCAGGGGAACATGTATGTGCTACTGAGCTTCCATCAGTGTAAAAGAGGTAAGTAACCAGGGTTTCTAGTAGGACCCCTTTTATGAATGTTGTTTCTTATTTTATTTACTTTGTAAAGAGTTATTTATTTATTTATTTGAAAGGCACAGTGGCAGAGAGGAAGAGACAGAAGGAGAAAAAGAATGTTCCATCCACTGGTTCATTCCCCAGTTGCCCGTCTAGCCAGGGCTGTGCTAGGCTGATGCCAGGAGCCAGAAACTCCATCCAGGTCTCCCATTTGAGTGGCAGGGGCCCAAGTCCTTGAGCCACCTTCTGCTGCTTTCCCAGGTCCATTAGCAGGATGCTGGATGGGAAACAGAACAACCAGGACTCATTGGCACTCCCATGCAGCATGCTAGTGTCTCAAGTGTTGCCTTAACCCACTACACCACTACACCTGGATGCTTTTTTTTTTTTTTTTTTTAATAAGTCACAGTTCAGAAGGGTGGACTTGGGGAATTAGAGTGGATCAGATCATGCTCTGCTAATAACCCCCGATCTTGTGGTTTATAGTGCTATAGATCCATTTCCTGTTCTTACTTCAAGTACATCACGGATTTGCTCTGGCTTTATGCCATATGGCCTACTCACCAGGACCTAGGCTGGTAGGACGGCCTCTCCCAGGGTTCAAGTCCTGAATGCTCTGCTTCCAATCAAGCTCCCTGATGATGCTCTTGGAAAAAGCAGCAGCAGATGACCTAAGTAATTGGGCCTCTGCCACCCACGTGAGAGACCCAGATGGAGCTCCTGGCTTTAGCCTCGCCCAGCCCCACGTATCGCAGCCCTCCAGAGAGTGAGCAACAAGCAGTTGGAAGCTATCGCCTCCTCTGTTTCTCCCTTGCCCCTCAGGCTCCTGCTAGTCTTTCCCACCCATTTCCAGTTTCTCTGCTATGAACAGTTGCTTCTTGAAAGCTCTGCTGTGGGAATCCCTCCAGTGCACAGCTCTCTGTTCCCTGCCAGGACCCTGGCTGTACAGAAGGGCCGTGCAGAGCCCAGGGATCTGCCCTGCAACAGGGGCAGTTGGCTTTCCCCACCATACCCTGCCTTGCCAGGGAATGCCTGCTTGGCCAGCCTCCCCCAGGAAGCCCTCTCTGCCCCACTAGCCAAGGCCAGGTTAGGCTGCCTTGCTCTTTCCTTCCAAGCCCGGGCGTCAGTTGGCAGTCTTCAGTTGCACAGCATGATTCCCCAGCTCGGGCCTGCCCCTCTTGCAGAATGGAGCCTGCATTACCAACTGCTCACAGCCGCGTCAACCAACACGGCTAGTGCAGGCTGTTGAAAAGGAGTTGCTGGCTATAGGGAGGGGGGGGAATGTCAGTGCAAGGGAAGACACCGTGAGCAACAGGCATCACTGTCGCCGGGAACCTTGCGATGTCGCTATTGTCATCCAGAAAAGCAAGGCCATGGCTATCAGTGGGCTCCACCTGAGACTCCTGTGCGCTACAACAGCATCCTCTGTCCTTTACTGCCTAGGCTTGCCATGGAGTTCATCACAGAAAAGGGCTACCCGTTCACTGAGGAGCTTCAAAAAGTGAGTCAAATGCTGTCTCATCCCAAGCTGGGATTCCTCACCCCCACTGAGGCCTAACGACCATGACTGGGCTTCCATCTGACTACTGTTCCCACTTGGTGCTGCCTGAGTCTAGTCCCTGTCCTTCTTCAAACCTCATTTTTTTTTTTTTTCATCTGTCAAATGGGGATGTGCAGAGACAGCCCGTTGTTACAGGCAGCCATGAGGCTGGGGCACCAGGTGCAGCAGTTCTCAACCCAAAGCCATCTTTGCTCATCATAGAAGACACTTGGCAGGCATTGTTGGTTTTCACAGGAGGTCATCAGTGGAGAAAGAAAGGTCCTGGTATCTAGAGAGTAGAGACCAAAGACCTAGCTAAATGACCTGCCGTGCATAGGTCAATCCCCTTCACCAAAGAACAGTCCAATCCAGAATGGCAATGGCACCAAGATTGAAAACCCTGTGTAAGGTGCCTCAGCTCCACACAGCAGCTTCCATGAGACGCCCTGCCATGGAGGCCACTGGCTGGGCACTTGTGCTTAATGGAAGGAGGAGAGCTTCCCCTGCCCTCACTGAGAGGGGTTCCACTCCTAGAGCACCTCAGGACTTGAGGAGGGAAAAGCCAAGCCAAACTCCCAGCTGAACTGGGCACCTGCTACCCCCTTACAACACACAGGCCAAGTGGGGAGGCAGACAGGTGATGCAGGCAGGTGGGCATGTCTTGTGAGACTGAGGTGAGAGGGTGTGGAAAGGCCAGGGAAGGAGCCTAACTCAGCAGGAGCCAGAAAAGTCAGCAGAGCCTGGAGAAGGTGACACGGAAGCTGTGCCTTTGCCCTCTGCACACCTGCAGGAGGAACCAGCAGAAGGAAACTCTTTAATTCCAAGAACAAATTTATAAGGCAGACCAACGTGTCCAGGCCCTACAGTCAGGGCCGTGGAGAAAGCATCACTACTGCCCCCTTCCACTGAGATACCATCATGCCCAAGCAGTAAAGTAACTCATCCAAGTCTGCTGGTCAGTGTCCAGAGAAAGGTTCTGGTTCGGCGCTGGGTGGGCAGCCTCTGCCACCTCTACTGCGCCTGTTTTCACCTGCCTCCCACCAGGCCCCAGGCCCATGCCCAGATCAGTGACATGTGTGGGTCTGATTGCACAGGTGCCTACCGACAATGTGCCATGCAGGAGGAGCCTGGTGCCTGGCCAGCAGACCTCACCAGGCTACCTGTGGGCCACGCAGACCCAAGCTTCTCTTAGAGGCTGGGCCTCCCCCTGCCAGGCATCCTGACCCCAGTACCTGCCCATGCCTAAGTTCCTTGTCCTAGTGCTGTCTTGTTGAATCTTTTGGCCCAACTGATGCAGGTGAGAGCAGCAACATTGGCATTACAGAGAGAAGAAAGAGAGGCTTACAGGGCCCTGGCGCTCAGAGCCAAGTCAAGGCCAAGCACACTGCACTTGACCACCTCTGGGGCACCTGCCACTCCTTCCCTGTGTAACCCAACTACCGCCCCGGGAGCCTCCTGCAGATTTGCCAGGTGCCCAGGGAAGACGCTGTGCCTTGCCAAAGGCCCCCACGGAGCCGGCCTTTAGACATCGGCTTTGTAAAGACCCTGCAGTCCCTACTGAGCCTACTCTTGTGTGCTTTGCTGGCATACCCAGTGCCACCCCTGAACATGGAACAGCTTTCTGCTTATTTATTTGAAAATCAGAGAGACAGACAGACAGACAGAACTCCCATCTTTTGGATCATTCCACAGCGTCCTGGAACAGCTGAAACCAGGAGCCAGGAACACAGCCCAAGCCCCGGTCCCCCGTGTCAGTAGCAGTGGACTTGAACAGCAGGAAGCTATTAGAAGAAAGCTCTCATTAGCAGGAAACTGACTTTGGCTAGGGGCCAACATAAGCACCACCAAGGCCAGCACTCACTTGGTGGGACTGCTCTGTCTCTGCTCAGCCCAACCCAGTTTGTGCCTCCCATTGCTTCCTCAGATCCAGTGCCACTTGCAGGATGTCGGCTCTGCCCTGGCCACACCAAGCTCTTCAGCCAGGGAGGCTCACTTAAGTAATTCCCAGGCCTGGTGGGAAGGGGTGGGGGTCCAGAGGGCCCAGGTGGGGGAGGCAGGGAGTGGGGAGCCCTGTGTCCTGAGTGTTGTTCCCTTGGGAGGGACGATGCCTTTTGAGCCGGTGGAAGCAGTTTTCTGGGCACGGCGGGTTGGTGGGGTATAGAGGGTACAGGGGCAATTAACTGATGGCCTGGCTGGCAGGGGGCGGCCTCCTGGCAGTGTGTCTTTCTGCTCCTTGACTCCTCAGAACACACAGCCTTCGAGGAGGGGCCCATCCTGGAGCTGGAACGCTGGATCGACCAGTACTCCCGCCAGCTGCCCCCACTCACAGCATTTATTCTGCCTGTACGTGTTAGGTGGCTTCCAGGGAACCAGGGTAAGGGGGTGGGTGGCATATTAACAAACATGTGAACTTTGGTGGCATCCCTCACTGTGACTTTTTAACTAGATCAGAAGCTGTCACCTAGCCCCCCACCCTCACCCCCTGACTCCTTTACCACTTCCCCTGCTGCACCCCAGCCCTGGCCACTTTGGAGGGAGATGCCCCGTGGGTTTGCTGTCAGGGTCTCCTGGAGGCAGACCCTTCTGTGGTGAGGGGCAGGACCTGCACGGTGCAGGTGCCTCTGCCCCCACCTGCCCAGGCCTGCCCTTGACGACACCTGCTTTCTGCTTGCAGTCAGGCGGAAAGAGCAGCTCCGCACTGCATTTCTGCCGGGCCGTGTGCCGCCGAGCTGAGAGACGGTAAGAGGGCCCGAGGAAGGGAGGGGGCCTGGTCAGAGCGGGCAGGAGGGACATCACAGGTTTATTGGCACACACTTCCAGGCCCCGTCGCTATGCTGGGGTGACTGTGGCAGTCCGCCTTACTCCTTCCAGGAGCCAGGCAATGGAGTTCAGAGAGGGAAACTTCCTGTCCAGAGCCAGTTGTCATTTGGCAGTTTTCAGCCCAAGTCTATCTGTTCAGACACTTAGGACTTTGTGTGACCCTCATTCCAGGGGTTTTGTCCTTCCTGAAAGGGTCCTGGGCACAGCAGCTCCTGAAGGATCCTGAGTGACAGCTGTGACTTCCAAAGATGCAAAGAAGCAACCTGGCATTAGTAGAGAGCGTTCCCCCCCTTGACAGAGCTCACGCTGGCAGACAGCAGGGACTGTCCGAAGGCCCCGGACAGCAATCGGTGGGCCCCTTGTGTGGTGGGCACAGATGGTGCCATGGCGGGGAGCAACATGGGGGCATCAGTGAGGGGAGCTGTGTAGACGGGTGTGCTGAGTGTGAGGTGCTCGGGCACACATCCTGCCTGGGCCACCTGCCCACCGTGTGGCTTTGAGAATTCCTGACCCTGAGCTAACAGAAGCCAGCAGCCGTGAGGGACATGCAGGGCCTTAGCAAGAGCTGCCACATCTGTGGATGACAGTCCGTTGTCCTGGGCCCTCTACACCCAGGTGGACATGGCCCATCATGGACACCTGGAAACTCAACAGTCCCAGGTGGACCTGGGAGCTTGGCTGGGCCAGGGTCTTTCTGTTCCCTAGGAAGTTACTCTTAGTTGTTTCTAGAACAATTTTAGCCGACAACCTCTTGAGAACTAAAGGGCAGCGCCCAACCCCCTTCCCTTGCTGCTGGGAGGCCCAGCCCTTCATGCAGGGAGGCCAAGCAGCAAACTTGGCCTCTCCCATGGGTGTTGCCAGCTCCAACCAGCACCCTGCCCTAGGCCCCAGTGCCCTAGGCCAGCAAACTTGGTTGTGAGGTGGGCTGCCCGCTCACCTGGCCTCTCCTACTGTTCTCCATCTCTCCTAGGTTGTATCCTAGTCAGGGACATGACATTTTCAGACCCCGCCAGTGAGGGGTTTTCTGTCATTGCCAGCTGGGTCAGTGCAGGCTGGAGCCAAGCAGCAGGCTGTGAAAGGCTCCAGCTCCCAGAACGTCGCTGACAGCATGTCCCCCTTTGCAGTGTGGTGCCTCTGGTCCAGATGGGAGAGACCGATGCAAACGTGGCCAAGTTCTTAAACAGGTACAGAGGTGCAGCCTGGGCTTGGGGGTGGGGGGTGGGGGTGGACGGCAATCCTCGGGAAAGCTGGGCACATGTGTGGGAGAGAAGAAGAAGGCCGCAAGCCCGAGGAGTAGGCCCTGGGCTGAGTAAGCCCTGACGCCAATCCAAAGCCAGGAGCCAAGAGCCTCTTCCTGATCACACTCACTCACTCG
Organism: Ochotona curzoniae; assembly: GCF_017591425.1. NCBI lineage: Eukaryota > Metazoa > Chordata > Mammalia > Lagomorpha > Ochotonidae > Ochotona > Ochotona curzoniae. Next base: position 12,450,054 of record NW_024467101.1, on the reverse strand, counting down.
CCCACTCATGAGCATCTGGCATGGGAGAGGCAGCTGTGAATGACTCAGGATTTGATCTTGTCAGGAGAGGTGGCTGTCAAAACCAACAGAGGAAACTCAAGCTCCAAGGCACAGGAGACAGGGGCAGCTGTTTTCCTGTCAGTCCAGATGCGCATGTTCCCACCTTGGAGTGGCCTGGGCTCAATTCCCAGCTCGGCTGCTGCTGAACAGCCCGGGAGGCGGCAATGATGACTCGCGTCTCTGGGTTCCAGCCGTCCATGAGGGAGATCTGGATTGAGTTGCTGGTTGCTGTGGGCCTTTGGGGAGTGTAGCACCATATGAGAATTCATTCTCTCTCCTCCTCCTGCCTCTACAATAAATGAATAAAAAGTAAACCAGCAACATGGGGCAGTAGCCAGGGGCAGGGCATCTCAGTGGTGACTGAGCAGGGGGCCCATGAGGCAGGCCCTCTTCAGACCCCTCTCTCAGGGCCCCAGGAGAGCATGAACTGAGAGAAACTGGCTTGGCTGTGCCCAGCTCAGTATGACAGCCGGCAGCCAGTCCTCCCCCGGGCCTCACAGCTGCCCCATGGCCCGCAGCCTGCTCTGTTGGCTTCTGCCCCAGCTCTGGCTTGTTCAGGTGCCACAGGGACCAGGCCGGGAACATCTCAAAGGCTGTTGTGCTGTCCTGTATTCCCCCCACACTGTGTCTCCGAGAAAGCCGCCTGCATGGGAGCCCTGCTCCCTCCTCCACTGATGCTGGTCTAGGGGCACCCCAGGGTCGTGCTACCACAATGGGGCTCCAGCAACATCTGCCCACGTCTCTGGTTGTCAGGACCGGGTACTGGATGGCAGCTCCGTCCAGCACCCTTGGGGTAGAGGCCAAGTTTGCTGCTTGGCCTGGTGTAGCACCCAAGGAAGACTCACTCAGAATGTCTCATTCACAGTTCCACCTGGTGCCAATTCCACCTGCGGAGTCCCAAGCCTGGCCCAGTGCCCCTGCTGAGAACCACGGCTCAGGGAGCACCAGGCGATTTATGTGTATGCTCCTGGCCTGGGTCCTTGAAGCTCAGGGGAGAGGTACCAAGTCACTGGAGCAAGGGTGAGAGCTTCCTGGCACCTTGGGCTCCTCCCAAAGCCGGCCTGGTGCCTGCCGTTCTCACGTGATACCTCTAGGGCCGTGTGAGCGACAGTTCTGCTAGGAAGCTAATGGGGAAGGACCCAATGAAGCATTGATCTCTCTCTTCATTCCCTTTGCTTCTCTTCACCCCTCCAGACTCAGTGACTACCTCTTCACGTTAGCCCGATACGCGGCCATGAAGGAGGGAAATCAGGAAAAAATATACAAGAAAAGCAACCCTTCAGACCGAGCCTGAGGCACTTGGAAGTTACAAAAAGGGAGGACTTCTAGAAGCTTCCACGGGGGGTGACAGTGACACAGCGTCCTGGTTCCCAGAGATCCCAGCCGGAAGTGGCTGACTGCAGACTTCACATCCAGTCATACCCCAGCTCTTCCCTGCAGGGGTCGTGGCTGGCCCCATGAGGATTTTGTCCCCTGCTCGTGGGCTGACCGTGACCTTGGAGAGAGCAGCAGGGAGCTCAGTCTTGGCAGCAAGGTACAGTGATTGCTGTGAAAAGCAAAGAATAAAGAAGAGAAAGGCTTGCGGAGGGCATGCAGCTGTGTGTGTGTGCGTACACGCGTGCCAGAGGCAGGCTGACTATGCATGTGAGCGAGTGTGCCCTCCCACTGCCAGCTCCAGCGGATCAAGGATTTGGAGCAGTCCCAGAGGCTCTTGGCCATGTGACTGTGACCTGCACATCCCGAGGGAGCTCCCAGTGACTGACACCAAGGCTACTGTTGACAGGGTGGGCTGCTCGTGCCCCATCCTGAGCCAGTCAAGAGTCCGAGGTGGCACCTACTCAGTGGGAGAAGACGAGATGACAGGGTCCCAGCGAGGCAAGGCTGACTCCTCAGAGATGTGTGTCCCATGGCTATATTTTATTTCTGTTGTCACACCAGCTCTCTCCTGCCCGGAGGTGGGGCAGCCGGTGCCTGCTGTGTCCTTGGGAAGGGGGATATATATCAAGGATGGAGAGGTGGCCCTGAGAGGCTGAGGAATCCATGCTGCTGATTGTTGGGGGGACTTCAGAAGGGCAGGCTCATGGCCCGCGGTAGGGAATGTGGGGCCAGGGGAGCTCACCATGGCCATAGCTCACTGTGTATCTGCTTAGCTGTTATTATTAATTTTATTAGAAAGTCAGATATACAGAAAGGAGGAGAGACAGAGAAGAAGATCTTCTGTCGCTTATTACACAAGTGGCTGCAATGGCCAGAGCTGCGCTAATCCAAAGCCAGGAGCCAAGAGCCTCTTCCTGATCTCCAATGTGAGTGCAGGGTCCCAAGGCTTTGGGCCGTCCTCAACTGCTTTCCCAGGCCACAAGCAGGGAGCTAGCTGGGAAGTGGAGCTGCCAGGATTAGAACCGGCACTCATATGGGATCCCAGCGCATGCAAGGTGAGGACATTAGCTGCAAGCTACCGTATCCGGTCTAAGTGTTATTATTTTTTAATGATTTTTTTTAAAAGAGAAGGGCAGATTTTTTTAATAGAAGAGAGAAGGAGACACAGAAAGATCTTCCATCTGCTGGTTCACTTGCCAATGACAGCTGGAGCTGAGCCGATCTAAAGCCAGGCGTGCAGGTTACTTTTGGCACTCGAACACTATAACCATCAAGTGCCTCATTGCCCCACCCTTGTCCCTAGCAGGCTTCCCAGAACAGACAAGATCTCACAACACTGATGCCCTCAGCCAGTGTTGACCCAAGCTCCAGTCCCTGAGCTGCCTGCTCCCCAGGCTTCATCTCGTTTGAATCTCCCCACCACCCCAGAGGAGGCATCTACCTGCCTTGCTTCCCACAAGGCTCAGAGAGGGGGCCAGGACATGGCCTTGAGACTGCTGGCCAAGTGCTCCTTGCTTCCCACCCCTCCGCCACTTGACAGTCATTTTCATCACATCCTTGGCTGCTGTGATCAGCGCCAGCCACTAATAGATCCTGCTGTCACATTCCTCAGCCTAGTTTCCCTTAACTGATACTTCATGGCTATTGTTAATGTGCATTTTTCACTGAGTAATTTCCACAGCCCGAACTTGTAACACTTCCCAGTGACAAACGTCTCCCCATTCCAAGTCCTCCCCCACCCCCCGCCTCACCCCCGTCAGGCACAATGTCACCCTCACGTCCCGCCCAGCCCCTTCCCACAGCCCATCCGGCTTTATGACTGCAGCGTCCCAGGAATCACTGCTGAACCTGTAAGGATCCGGATGCATTTCAAGTTTAATTGAATAAGAGTCTTTGTATAATAAATTCCCCGTGACTGCTACATAAATCAGCACTTGGAAGGATTTGTGGCGCATCCGTTCCCTCTCACGGCACCCCATGGATTTGTGCTGTTGATGCAGGACCTGGGCTGGCCCTGGCTTGATGACTGCAAGGAGGGCTAAACTCACGTCTGCAGTCCAGCTGTGGGCAGCGGCTGGAGTGGGAGAGCGGGACAGACTTCATGGCCTTGGCCTGCAAGATGTGTGTGCTAAGCCCAAGTAGAGGCAGGGGACAGGCAGCTGGGGCCGAGCCAGGAGCTTTGGAATCCAGCCTTGGATTCTGGCACTCTGCAGATCTGAAGGCGTCTGAAGCCATGCTTGGTTGTCTTTGGGATGTGGGTAGAAGTTCTGTGCATGCTCTTCCCCAGATTAATCCAGGTGTGCACCTGCTCATGGGCGTGTAAACTTCCCGAGGAAGTCCAGGGGACACCTAGAGAGGGATCTCTCACTGAACACAACCCAGGCAGGCTGGACATGTGGGGACTCTGTAAGCAGTTATCAGCATCTGTTCCATGGTAGCAGTGGAGGCACAGGGAGGCAGCTCTTTAACCAGTGTCACACAATGCCAGACTCGGATTGAACCTGGACTTGCCTAGCCCTGGCTCATTCCTCCCTTTATCCCCGGTAAGGGGTGGGGCCCATGACCTGCCGACGTTTCCCTGTGGGCAGCCAGCAGAGACAAGATGAGAACCTTGATCTTCAGACTCCCATGGGGTGGCCGTCCTGGGATGGCAAGGCAATGAGGCAGGACTTCTTTCTTCGGGGGACAGAAGAGGGTGCCATAAGCCTGGGAGGATGCCAGCCAGCTATGGTTGTAGGTAACAGCCTTGCAAGGAAGGCAGAGAAACAGGTGCCGGCTCAGGGCAGCACAGGGGTGAAGGCAGACTAGAAAATGGACTAAATAAACAGATATGAAGGTGTCCAGCCCACTCAGGTCCCAGGGGTCGGCAAGGTGACTTCTGTCTCCCACCAGCCCCGCAGGTCCTTGGGCCCTCGTCCCCAGCCATCTGCAGCAACCTCCAGGGCCTCCCCCAGGTGGCACGTGCCTTTATTTATGATCACCTTGGAAGGGTCGAGCAGACATATGTTGCTAAGGGTCGTTTATTCTTGTTCCTAGAATTTATGACTTCACCTCGATTACACACTGTCAAAACGGGAAGGATCGGCCCCAAAGTCTCTTCCCGCATGACCGCCTCCGACGGGCATACATCTGTTAACTCCGTAGGAGCTGTACAGGGAAATCAGCCCCGTGATAACTCAGGAGCGCACGGGCCCCGCCACGAGCTGGGAGCGGCGGGGCCTTGAGAAGAGACAGCCAGGCAAGACCGGAGCACAGGGAGGGGGCTGGGATCCGCATGCTTGGTGGCCTCAGGACCGGGCCAAGTCTGGCCACTGGCCTCTCACCACCTGCCTGGGAGTTGGGGAACAACTTCTTCAATTTCCACAGCCCACAGGGGGTCCAGCCACAGATTCCAGCAGCTGGGGAGTGGGCCAAGCCTGCGGCTCTGCACCTGGCAAGGTTAGCGGGTACAGGGGTGTTAGGGATAACGGCGACAGGGCTGAACTTTCAGAAGGGCAGTCTGGTCACGGGGATGAAATGTGTGTCTCTAACCGTCCTGCAGTCCTGGGTCTGTGACATTCTTGCAAGGAAAGACATACATGGGTGGCACTGTAAACGTTTCTTGCCTTGCAGTGTTGCTCATTAGAGTGGAAAACTGGAATCCAACATCTAACGGGAAGCTAGATAATTGAATAATTAAAAAAAATTTACTAATAAGGGGTTATATGAGATAGGAAGCTGTTGAAAATGATGGATCCTGTGTAGTTAGTACTATGGAAAATTGTTCACTATTGTTAACTGCGGGAAGTGGGGAGGGAAGCACAACATAACCAGGGATAAGTAAACTTCAAAAAGTTCATGGAAAATGAAATAAAAAGATAAACTGTGGGCCCAGTGCAATAGCCCAGTGGCTAAATCCTTGCCTTGCATGTGTCAGGATCCCACATGGGTGCCTGTTCATGTCCTAGCTGCTCTACTTCCCATCCAACTCCATACTTGTGGCTTGGAAAAGCAGTGGAGGATGGTCCAAAGCCTTGGGACCTTGTACCTACATGGGAGACCCGAAAGAAGTTCCTGGCTTCTGGTTTCAGATCAGCTCAGCTCTAGCCATTGCATGCTAGATTCACTTGAGGAGTGAATCAACGGACAGACGATCTGCCTTTCTGTCTCTCCTCTTCTCTGTATATCTGACTTTCCAATAAAAAAAATTAAATACCTCTTTGAAAACATTTATTTATTTATTTAATTGGAAAGATAGACTTACAGAAAGAAGGAGAAAGAAAGATCTTCCATCCATGGCAGGAGCTGTATTGATCCGAAGCCAGGAGCCAGGAGCTTCTTCCAAGTCTTCCATATAGTTGCAGAGTCCCAAGGCTTCAGGTCATCCTCTACTGCTTTCCCAGGACACAAACAGGGAACTGGGTTGGGAAGTGGAGTAGCCGGGACATGAACTGGTGCCCATATGGGTTGCAGGTGCTTGGAGGTGGTGGATTAGCCAATTGAACCATTCTGCTCATCTCAAGTAGGCACCCAACTACTCACGGTGACACCTGCTACCTTCCTGGGGCTGCCTTGCCAGGGATTTGGACTTGAAATCCAGAGCTGGGACTTGAACCCCAGGCACTCTAGTGTGGGGGGGCTAGGGCAGGGCTGGGACATGAACCTCCTAATCAGTGGGGTTTAGCACCTGCCTGGGGAGTTTGGATCGAGTCTGACAAAGGCCTGTATAACAAATATGCATTGAAATAGAAAAGGAACTGAAGGCTGTTGTCTCAGCTGTAGGTTCCATCCCCACTTCCTCTGGGAAGGTTGTGGACAAGAGAGAAGCCCCTTGGACCCTGGAGTCCCCATGCCACCCCAGCCACGTTCCTACCACCCGTGGGGAAGCTGCCCTCCAACAGGCCTAGCTGTGGAGTCCCTGAGGTCCAGGAGCTTAGAGAGCATGCTCTGTGTGTAGCCTCTGCCAGGAATCCAGTCTGCATCAGAATGCTTGGCTCCTGTTGAATGGCCATCCAGGCCTGCTCCGGGGCACGTGGCCAGCTTTTCACCACACTGCTGAGCATCCTGGCTCCTTCTTTCTCTTTCGGGGATTGCAGCAACTTCCTCTCACTCAGGGTTTTGGGAGTAGACAAAGGAGCATCCTTTTGCTTACGCTGTGCAGATTCTCAACCTAGCTTGTCACCATCGCTTTCTTTGGACATCCCGGGACCCCCTGAGGACAGAGTGATGAGCCCAGTGTTTCGCTGTGAGCAAGTGGCAAAGCCAGCACTCAGTTTTGGTTTTCCATATCCAGATCCTACTCCTTCCTCACCTCCTTGGTTCTGTTGAGTGCAGAGAAAGGCTGAGGAGGTGCCAATTCCAGCAGATTGTCTGCCAGGTTGTGTTTAGGAGAAACCCGGAGGCTGGGGTCCAGATTCTACAGGGAAGGGGCTTGGTAATCCATTAGTAATGTCTGCCACGGCCTTAGAGGCAGGTGATGAAATGAGTGGCATGCATCTGACATTTTTGGTATCCTAGGACACAGCACTTAGAGATCTCATAGGGAATGGGGCTGTGGGGAAAGTGAGGGACTCCAATCAGTCTGAGAAGGGGCACACAATTTTCCCCAAACCCAACAGCAGCTCTCCCAGCCTTCCCCACCCCACCCTGCTGCAGGAGAATCTGCAGAAGGATTTCTCAGAGCTTCCAGGTGGCACATCAGGGTTATAAGTTTTTGAGAGCCAAAGCCATATAAATCTTGCTAATTCATTGGTCCACCCTGATGAGCTCAGCACCATAAGTCAGCATCTGTAATTAACATCCCGCATTGAAGCACATAGAGCTAAGACAAATGGCAATGAGACAAGACAGCCATCCCGGCTGCACCCCTCCAGCCCCCTCCCCTCTGAGAAGCTGTGGTCCCAGGAGCTGCTTCCTGCTGACAGACTGTCGCCCTTCATGCCTGCAACAGCTGGAAACAGGAGCCAGGAACTCCACTGGTGTCTCCCACATGGGTGGCAGGGACTCAGGCCCTTGCGCTCCTGTGCTCCCTTTCAGGTGATGTATTGGCAGGGAGCTGGACCAGAGGTTCAGTGGACTCCAACCAGGTACTCTGACACCAGATGTAGGTGTCCCAAGTGGTGGTTTATGCCCCTCCACCACAACACCCACCCACAGAAATGACCTACTGGCCTTCCCATCTGCCTTCTGTCTTTCCCCAAGACAGACTGAATCCCAGTGCCTGCATCAGGGCTTGGCATACAGTACCTGCTCAACCAAGCGTCTTGACTGTAAGATGTCACTGCTTTACTCGGGCCCCTTTCCCTCCTCAGGTCCTCTGTGAAATTCCTGGAAACTGTGCACTGAGCCAGGAGGGCATGTGACTGGTCAGAGTGGGTTAATTCGGTGTCTGGAAGAGCCCCGACTTCAGTCCTTGCCTCTCAGGTCCCTGAACTGTCCTGGCTCTCATTCTGCGTGTGCTTCCAGCCCGTGACACCTGCCCATGGATTCTTCTTCTGTCTAAATGACATCGAGCTGGCTTCTGTTGCTTGCCATTCAAACACCACGGCCGGTAAAGATGACCCCGGATGGCAGTTGTAGTCAGGCAATCCCCAACTATCCAACTTTGAAGCCTGAAGACTACTGGGACGAGCCACGAGGGACGAGTATTAGGGCAAAGAAGACAGGAGGCAGAAACATACTCCATCACGTTCAGGGTCATTTTTAAGATGTTTGGGGGCTAAGTCGCAAGGCATCCATAATGGTGACACTTGTGCCCATCTGCCTGTCTGTCCTCTCTCTGCCATGGGCCAGGATGGAACAGGTTCTCAGGTGTAAGGAAGCAGCCAGGCTGGAGCTGGGAGTGGGCACAGACCTGCTGGGCCTCAGCTGGGGAGAGATTCTAGTGATGAACTGAAAAGGTGGGGGAAGGAGGGAGGAGGAAAGGAAGGGGCAGAGTCCCTGAGCTTCCTGCCGCCTCCCACCTTCCTTGACCTGTTGGGGACTGCCAAAGGATCAGGGAGGGGCTTGGGGTTCAGGCATGCCCCCAAGCCTAGCCTTGCCTTTGAGCAAAGTCACTGGGGCCTGCCTGGCTGTGGCTATGTCACCTCTCGTGGACTGCCAGGAGTCTGGGAGGCCAGAGAACTAGGGTTCTCAACAAGTCCTTTAAAATCCTCTGTGTGTGTGTGTGCGTGAGCTGGGGGAGCAGGTGTATGGAGAAGCAGTCAAGATGCCCCTTGGGATGCTCGCCTCGCACATTAAAATGCCTGGGTTCAAGTCCCAGCTGCTCTCCTGATTCCAGGGCACACCACGGGCAGGTAAGGGCTCCAGTGCCTGGATCCCTGCCAGTCGTGTGGGAGGTCGGGGTGGAGCTCCTGGCTTCTGGCTTTGGCCTTGCCCAGCCCTGGCTTATGTGGACATCTGGGGAGTGAACCAACAGATAGGAGATCTCAATCTCTTCTCTTCCTCTCTGCTGTGTATCTTTCCAATAAAACAGAATAAATCAAAATGAACAAATCTTTTATTTTTAAATAACACGGGGACATTGGTAATATGGGTGGAAGGTTATCAGTTTTGAGCAGCCCCCAGCAAGGGCCACCTGGGTGGGGTTGAACCGAAGGTGTGGCAGACTGGGGACAGGGACACAGCCGTCCCCATGGTTTCGTTCAGGCCCAGGAGCCTCTCCTACTCACCCCTGCATCCTCACACCATGTGAGGGATTTGGAGGGAGGCCAACGAGTGTGTGTGACTCCTGGTCCTGCCACTGACTGCCTCGGGACGTTGGGCAAGTAGAAAACTGCCTCTGAGCCTTCATTTTCCTGCCTGTAAAGTGGGCGCAATGGGGTGGCCCAAGACATGGAGAACAGAGACCACAGCAGGGTCTGTGCCCTTTCTCCCAGCATCAGTAATGACTCCTTCCCCATCAGATAGTGAGCGCTGGGGCGCGGGGTGGTCCATCTTGCTCCATCCAGGGACACTTGCCTAGCCAGTTGCACAGGAAATGCCTGGCATCTGTCCATTGGGTGAATGAGTGTAAACTTCCTGGCATTCTGCCTTCTCGGGCTGGCTCCCAGCTGGGACACCTGTCAGCTGCCCAGCCCATCTGGCACCATCTGCATGTGATGGTGACAGATCACCTGGCAACTGCCATGCTGAGCCTCTTACTGTCCCACACAATTGTCCTTCATGGGATGGGGGCAGGCCAGGGAGGGTGAACACGGCCAGCCCCTGGAGTGAGAGGGCCATGCAGCTGGTGTTAGCTCAAGTGCTCAGAGCAGGCAATGCTGTCCTGCTCACAAAGTGCCACTATGTCCCCAACCAGGCTCTCAGTGCCCCCAACTCCAAGACCTTCCTCCTGCAACCCTATTCTGTCCTTCTGTTTTAAAGATTTATTTATTTATTTTAAGATTTATTTATTTTTATTGGAAAGTCAGATTTACAGAGAGAAGGAAAAACAAAGAGAAAGATCTTCCTCCTGCTGGTTCATTCCCCAACAGCCGGAGCTAAGCTGATCTGAGGCCAGGAGCCAGGAGCTTCTTCTGGGTCTCCCACATGGGTACAGGGTCCCAAGGCTTTGGGCCGACCTCCACTGCTTTCCCAGGCCACAAGCAGGGAGCAGGAAGGGAAGTAGAGCAGCCAGGTTACAAACCGGTACCCATATGGGATCCTGGTGTATCCAAGATGAGAACTTTAGCCACTAGGCTACTGCACTGAGCCCTTACTTATTTAAAGGGCAACATTACAGAAGAGAGGAAGTGACTGAGAGAAGGAAATCTTCTAGCTTGGCACTTCATCCTGGTCTCCCAAGTGGAGCAGGGGCCCACGTACCTGGTCCATTCTCCGCTGCTTCTCAGGTGCATCCTCAGGGAACCGGATTGGAAGTGGGGCGTCCAGAACTTGAACCGGTGCTCTGGTGCAGGATACTTGAGTGGCAGGCCATTCCTTACTCTGCAGCGCTGCTGTGTGGGCCACTGTGAGCCCTTCCTTTGCCCCTAAGCACTGTTTGGCCTATGCCAATGAAGATGCTGGTTAAGGTTTGGTTCATAATGCCAAAGTTAGGCCAGGCCAAAGCCAGGAGAGACAGAGGGAGAGAAATCTTCTGGCCTGGAACTCCATCTAGGCCTCCTACATGAATGCAGAGGCCCATCTTGTGCTGCTGTGCTAGGCATATTAGCATGGAGCTGGACGGGAAGTAGAGCAGCTGGGCCTAGGACTGATGTCCACATGGGCTGTCCGGCTCTACAAGTGGAAGCTTAACCTACTATCCCACAGCGCCAGCCCCATAAATAAGTAAATCTTAAGGGAGGTGAGCAAGTTCTAACCCCAGTACCTGTGCCTGTGACTGAAAACAAGTCTTTACAGATGTGATTATGGGGAAGATCTCAAGATGAGATAATCTGGATGAGTCTGGGCCTGACAGCCAGCACAGGAAAACACAAGGAAGCACAGCAAGGCAGGAGGTCAAGTGCGGACGGAAGCTGAGAAGGGAGGGATGCAACTCTGAGCTGAGCCATGCCAGGAACCATCAGAAACTGGCGGGACAGGGCAGTGCCTTGCCTGGACTCCTTTCTAGTAGCTTCCCTTCCTATACTGGTGGGCTGAAGGCCAAGAACACGGAGCTTCCAGAATATTGAGATATTATATTTTTTAAAAGATTTATTTATTTTTATGGGAAAGGCAGATTTACAGAGAGAAGGATCTTTTATTCATTGGTTCACTCCCCAAGTGGCCGCAACAGCCAGAGCTGAGCCAATCCAAAGCCAGGAGCCAGGAGCTTCTTCTGGGTCTCCCATGCAGGTGCAGGGTCCCAAGACTTTGGGCCATCCTCGACTGCCTTTCCAGGCCATAATCAGGGAGCTGGATGGGAAGTGGAGCAGTCAGCACAGGAACTGGCTCCTATATGGGATCCTGGTGTTTATAGGGGTGGACTAGTCGGTTGAGCTATTGCACTGGGCCCAATATTGAGGTTTTCAACAACTGCCTGACATCCAGACAAATGTTTGGCTTTATTCAACGGCCACTGAACCTTGCCCCCAAAGGGCCAAACTTAGAAAGGGAGATGAGGAGCAGGCAGTTGGCTGGGTGACCCTAACTGAAGTAAGGCTGACACACCCCTAGTTACAGAGCTGGGCAGAGTCAAGGAGCAGAAGCCCTCAGCCACAGGTTCTGTTGGGGTGAGAAACGCGGGGTGCATCTTCACAAGGTTTCCCTGCACGTCCAGCAGCAGGCTCCCACAGTCTGTAAAGTGATACATCTTGCCAAAGTGCATGCTGCCTGAGCCTCTGAGTAGACAAACTGGAAGGAAACAGCTGCTAGGCTGCCCCTGGCAGAAGATGCTGCAATGTTTATGGAACAGAGCAAGGCTGCAATTTGGGGCCATAGATGCCTGTAAGAGATGGCTTATAAAGTGTCTATGACGCCCCCAGGCAAGGACCTTGACTGACAGAGTTAAGTCCAGAGAGAATGTCAAGTTGGTCCGAGAGACAGAGTGATGTCAGTTATGCCAGCCACAAGTGTAAGCGAGCCACGGTTTTCAAGGTCAAATTCCTGCTGCTCATGGCAACACTGGGGAGGGCTGCCACCCCAATCTCACAGCAGAGGACACCATGGTTCCAGGAAGCTAGGGCAGAGCTGGGACAGGAACTCCTGCACCCCGGGAACCTGCTGGACTCAGGCGCCATCTGTCAAGCACGGGCTCTCAACTAACATCAGGTGCAACAGATGGCAGGCCCCACCTGAGCTAACCCTCTGCCTGGAGCCCTCCATTCCCCCTGGACAACCGCCACAGTTAGTGCTGGAGAGGGCTGTTGGAAGGCCATGCTCTGCAGACAGCCTGGCCACACTGGCCCAACCCAGGCTTCTTACAGCAGTCCTGGATTTAACAGGTTAACCGAGTTTAAAGACAACCCGTCTGTTTATGCCCTTTCACACACTCTCAGCTGTGAGACACCTGCACACAGCCAGGCTGGAAGCCTCGCTGCTGCCAGCAAGCAGCACAGGAGACCAGCGCTCGCTTGACTGTGCACCACAGACATTCCCAGGCACGTGCCAGTTCTGTCAGCACAGTCCTGTCAGGGC